>NC_079189.1:154845701-156113710 GCF_029499605.1 Hyla sarda
TAACTTATACCGGAATATCGGTACAAGTTATCGGCTATCGGCCCTAACCTTCACCGATTATTGGTATCGGCCCTAAAAAAACGATATCAGTCGATCCCTAATATGCCAAACCAAAAGTACACACACACACACACATATATATATACAGGCAACCCAAAAGTACACAAACACACACATACAGGCAAACCAAAAGTACATACACACACACACATATATAAAGGCATACAAAAAGTATAAAATTAGCATATTATTTATATGAAGGTTGAAACATAGTCATCAACTGAAATAAAAACAGTTGTGTGGGAAGCTTGAGGTGAGGTTGTGACAATTTTAGGTCATTAGTCATACACTATGACAAGACTGAGCACAGCAACAACACACAAGATAGTAAGGTTTCTCACAGCAAAGATTTCAAAGCAGACTATGGTTTTAAGATTATTGCTATGCTATCCAAGCTCCTTTGAAGAAGTACAAAAAAACAGGCAATGTTAACCTCTTGCGTCCTGGTACTTAAGGACGGAGGGCGTACCTGTACGCCCGTGGGAATTTCGGTCCTCGCCACGCGCCGGGCGGGGACCGTACCCGGATGACTGCTGACATCTACCAGCAGGCATCCTGTGGCAATTCCTAGGGGGGTCCAGAGACCCCCCCTCCCATGTCAGCA
This sequence comes from Hyla sarda, assembly GCF_029499605.1. Lineage (NCBI taxonomy): Eukaryota > Metazoa > Chordata > Amphibia > Anura > Hylidae > Hyla > Hyla sarda. Next base: position 154,846,366 of record NC_079189.1, read on the forward strand.
AATTGCTGGTCAATTCAGATCGCCCGGAAAATAAGAACGATCGGAGCTGTCAGAGACAGCTCCGACCATGCTAAAGGATAGATAGGAGCGAGGTGGCAGTGTTGCAAACTCCTCCTATCCCCTGCCATTGGTCGGTCAGTACGACCGACCAATGGCAGTTGGGGCGAGGGGGTGGGGGTTAAAGTTAATTTCCCACGTTCTGCCCACCGTCCGAAGTCCGGGCAGAGCGAGGGAACACGTGCGGCGATGGGGAGGAGCATGGCCGGCTTACTAGACCAGCGGTGGCGTTATCTGAGCAGCGGCGGTGGCAGGAGGAGTGCAGCCGGAAAGTACGCCAGTGGAGGAGGCTGCAGAGAAGATCGCCGGTAAGTGATCTTCACTGTGGCCTTCTAAAAGTTGCAAAACTACAACTCCCAGCATGCCCAGACAGCCAATGCCTGGGCATGCTAGGAGTTGAAGTTATGCAACATCTGGAGGGCCACCGTTTGGAGATCACTGTGTAGTGGTCTCTAAACTGTGGTCCTCCAGAGGTTGCAAAACTACAACTTTCAGAATGCACCGATTGTCTGGGCATGCTGGGAGTTGTAGTTTTGCAACATCTGAAGTGGCATAGTTTGGAGACTACTATACAGTGGTCTCCAAACTGTAGCCCTCCAGATGTTGCAAAACTACAATTCCCAGCATGCCCAGACAGTCAGTGATGCTGGGCGTGTAGTTCTGCAATATCTGGCCCTTCATATGTTGCAGAACTACAACTCCCAGCATGCCTGGACAGCCCCCCCACCCCCCCCCCCCCCGTGAATGTATAGGGTACATTCACATGGGCGGGGGTTTACAGTGGGTTTCCTTCTACAAGTTTGAGCTGCGGCAAATTTTGCACCGCAGCTGAAACTCCCAGCGGAAAACTCATTGTGAACCCCCGCCAGTGCAAATGTACCCTAAAAACACTACACTACCACATAATAAAAAGTAAAACACTACACATACACCCCCTTACAAGTCTCCCCCCGCCTCTAATAAAAATGAAAAACGTCTCATATGGCAGTGTTTCCTAAAGGGAGCCTCCATCTGTTGCAAAACAACAACTCCCAGTATTGATAGACAGCCATTGACTGTCCTGACAGGCTGGGAGTCTTGCAACAGCTGGAGGCACCCTGTTTGGGAAACACTGATGTAGGGTTTTGGTGGAGACAAGCCCCATCCTTGTATCCGGGTCTGCCCCTATTGCAAATTCCTCATTTAGGCCTCAAATGCGCATGACGCTCGCTCACTTCAGAGCCCTGTTGTATTTCAAGGCAACAGTTTAGGGCCACATATGGGGTATTTCTGTACTCAGGAGAAATTGCGTTACAAAATTTGGGGGGCTTTTTCTCCTTTTACCCCTTATGAGGGGCTACACCAGCATGTTAGTGTAAAAATAAATAAATAATTTTACAACATGCTGGTGTTGCCCCATACTTTTCATTTTCACAAGAGATAAAAGGAGAAAAAGACCCCCAAAATTTCGACCGCAATTTCTTCCAAGTACAGAAATACCCCATATGTGGATGTAAAATGCTCTACGGACGAACTACATGGCTCAGGAATGAGAGAGCGCCATCTACATTTGAGGCCTAAATTGGTGATTTGCACAGAGGTGGCTGATAGTTACAGCGGTTCTGACATAAACGCAAAAAAAATAATAAACACCCACATGTGACAAGGGGTATAGTTAGCCTTAATACTCCACAGGTCTTTGACAAATTGTTGTTAAAGTTGGACATGAAAATTTAAAATGTGTTTTTTTCCCCTGAAATGCTGGTGTTACCCCAAATTTTTCATTTTCACAAGGGGTAATAGGAAAAAAGCCTCCCAAAATTTGTGTATGGAAATACCCCATATGTGGATGTAAAGTGCTCTGCGGGTGAACTACAATGCACAGAAGAGAAGGAGCGCCATTGGGCTTTTGAAGAGAGAATTAGGCTGTGACCCCATTTTGTAAACTACACCCCTCACGGAATGTAATAAGGGGTACAGTGAGCATTTACGCCCCACAGGTGTCTGACAGATTTTTTTGAACAGTCGTCCGTAAAAATGAAAAATGTAATTTTTCATTTGCACAGCCCACTGTTCAAAAGATCTGTCAAACACCAGTGGGGTGTAAATGCTCACTGCACCCCGTATAAAATTCAGTGAGGGCTGTAGTTTCCAAAAATGGGGTCACATGTCCACTGTTCTGGAACCATGGGGGCTTTGTAAATGCACATGGCCCCAGACTTCCATTCCAACCAAATTCTCTCTCCAAAAGCCCAAATTTTCTCGCTAAAAGCCCAATCCTCTTCTGAGCATTGTAGTGCACCCGCAGAGCACTTTACATCCACATATGGGGTATTTCCATACTCAGAAGTAATGGGGTAAAACATTTTTGGGGTCTTTTTCTCCTATTACCCCTTGTGAAAATGAAAAACAGCAGCATCTTATTGAAATTTTTATTTTATTTCTTACGTCCCAATTTAAGGAAAGTTCGTCAATCACCTGTGGGGTGTTAAGGCTCACTATACCCCTTGTTACGTTCCTTGAGGGGTGTAGTTTCAAAATTGTATGCCATGTGGGGGGTATTTTACTGTTCTTTCATCATGAGGGCTTCCTAAATGGGACATGCCCCCCCCCCCCCCCCCCCCCAAAAAAAAAAAAAAAACATTTCAGCAAAATTCGCTCTCCAAAATGCTATTGTCGCTCCTTCCCATCTGAGCCCTCTAGTGCACCCACAGAGCACTTTACATTCACATATGAAGTATTTCCTTATTAGAGAGAAAATGTATTACAAGTTTTGGGGGACCTTTTTACCTTTTACCCCTTGTCAATTGGGTCACTGGTGATCCGGTAAAAAAGGGTGAATGGGGCTGTCCGAGACAGCCCCATTCACCCTTACCCAGCAGGAGTGAGTTGGCACGGGTGCAACCTCACGATCACGTTATTGATCGGTCGGAACGACCGATTAACCATGAGGCTGCTGTGCGGTAATCGAGGCCGGCGGGGTCTCTTACCTCTCTCTGGTCCAGCAGGAGCAGTGGAAGCAGTGGCGATGGTCCCGGTGGTGCAGGCGGCAGGATACAGCAGGAGGTGGGGCCTGTTCACCTCCTGCTGTTGCTTAGCAACAACTCTCAGCATGCACAGTCAAATGGCATGCTGGGAGTTGTAGTTTTGCAACAACTGGAGCTTCAACTACAACTCTCAACATGCCCTTTGGTAGTCTGTGCATGCTGGGGGTTGTAGTTATGCAACTGCTGGAGGCACATTTTTTTCTATGAAAAAGAGTGTATCCAGCTGTTGCATAACTACAACTCCCAGCATGCACAGACTACCAAAGGGCATGCTGGGAGTTGTAGCAGTGTGCCTACAGCTGTTGAAAAACTATAACTCTCAGCATGCCCTTCGACTGTCAGTGCATGCTGATTGTTGCAGTTTTGCAACAGCTGGAGACACATTGGTTGTGAAACAGAGTTTGTGTCCTAACTCAGTGTTTCGCAACCAGTGTGCCTCCAGCTGCAAAAAGAGACTGTACATGCTGGGAGTTCTAGTTTAGCAACAGCTGGAGGCACACTGGTTGCAAAACACTGAGTTAAGTAACAAACTCTTAATTTTCGTAATACCCAACCAATGTGCCTCCAGCTGTTGCATAACTACAACTCCCAGTATGTATGGTCTGTAAGGGCATGCTGGGAGTTGTAGTTTTGCATCAGCTGGAAGTTTGCCCCCCAACACAGGCGCGGATTTACAGCGAGTTTTCTGCTGCAAGTTTGAGATGCGGCAAATTTTCTGCTGCAGCTCAAACTCCCAGAGAGAAACTCAATGTAAACCCCCGCCCGTGTGAATGTACCCTAAAAACACTACACTAAACTACACTACACAAAATAAAGAGTAAAACACTATTTTTTACACTAACATGCTGGTGTTGCACCATACTTTTAATTTTCACAAGCGGTAAAAGTAAAAAAAGACCCCCAAAATTTGTAATGCAATTTCTCCGGAGTACGGAAATACCCCATATGTGGGCATAAAATGCTCTGAGGGCGCACAACAGGGCTCAGGAGTGAAAGGGCACTATGTACATTTGAGGTCTAAATTGGTGATTTGCACAGGGGTGGCTGATTTTACAATGGTTCTGACATAAAAGCAAAACAATAATTACCCACATGTGAACCCATTTTGGAAACTACACCCCTCACGGAACATGACAAGGGGTATAGTGAGCCTTAACACCCCACGGGTGTTTGACGAATTTTCGTTAAAGCTGGATGTGAAAATGAAAAAAAAAAAATGTTTTTCACTAAAATGCTTGTGTTACCCTAATAGGAAAAAAGCCACCCAAAATATGTAGCCCATCTCTTCTGAGTAAGAACATACCCAATATGTAGATGTAAAGTGCCGCCGCCGGTGATCAGGTAACTGCCGCCGGACCCCCCGCCACGCTGGCCCTCGCTGCCATCTTCCCCTGCTCTGTCTGGACTTCCAGGGGCAGGCAGAGCAGGGGAAATTAACTTTCACCCCCGCACCGCCCTGCGATTCACCGGTCAGTCCTGACTGGCCAATCGCAAGGGTTAGGAGGAGGTGGCACTCCTGCCGCCTCGCTCCTAATCTTCAGGAAGGTCAGGGCTGTCCCTGACAGCTCCGATCATCCCTATTTTCCGGGCGATGAGATACCATAGACCCGATCAGCCAAGAATCGCCGCAAAAATACATTTAGTTGCAGATTGATCTCTCTCCCACTAAGTGGCGACCGCAGACATGGGGTGGTCTCAGGACCCCCACAGGCATTTGCACGGGATGCCTGCTGAATGATTTCAGCAGGCATTCCATTCCAGTACAAGAAAAAATTAGTCCTAAACCCCTCAAGGACCTAGGGCGTACACAGCCATTTTTTTTGCAAATCAGACCTGTGTCACTTTATGCATAAATAACTCTGGGATGCTTTTCCTTATCATTCTGAGAAAGTTTTTCATAACATATTCTACTTTATTGTTGTAAGCAAACATTGGCCACACTAATATAATTTGATGTGTTCTTATTATGGACTCAAATACAATGAAGAAGACAATGGAATGCAGTGGAATTTAATGGATGGAATGGGTGTAGGATGTTGGCAGGACTGGCTCCAGGAATGGTGGTTGATGCAAGCAGCTGATTAGACAATAATTTGCTTTTATCCTGTTCAAAGACATATGATAAGCCTAGCACCTCAGTGATAAGAATGGAGGTTAGCTGCTGTTCCTGTTATCTCCAACAGTAAACCCATAAAACCAGCCCCTGCGGTGTTGGACACAATGGACTGCAAATCCTCCTGTCAGCCCACCAAGGTGCAGTTCTCGAGGAAACTTGGATGGACATCTGTCAACACAATATGGAAAAAAAGAGGATCCCCCACTCAAGGAGACATCAAAGAGCAAGAACTGATTGCAATGCAAATCACCTACAGGACAACATTCAACAACCATGGGTGTTAAGGAACTGTTCTGATTGTCCATGGAGATGTCTTGGGATGGGCAATGTATGGGTAATGTGTGTGGATGACTGCTATATATATGTTACTTATAGAATGATGAGAAAGAGAGAGCACTTCCTGCCCCCTTCCTATCACCTTCCCCTCTTCCTTGCACCCCTTATCCCTTAATTAGTTAGGATCCCCCTTTGTATTTATATGTATATGTATAGCTTATAATAAACCCCTACAAAGATTCAGTTGTCCTCAATCAATTAGTAAGGCACGCCTAAAACAAAGTAGTTTCTACACTTATTCAAGTGGAGATTTTTCTTGGTGGAAAATTCCAAAATTCTATGAAAATTTGCAAAATTTAGAACTTTTCTAACTTTGAAACTCTCTGCTTGTAAGGGAAATTGACATGCCAAATAAACTATAAATTGATTCACATATACAATTTGTCTACTTTATGTTGGCATCATAAAGTTAAAGGGGTTATCCAGGAAAAAACTTTTTTTTTTTTATATCAACTGGCTCCAGAAAGTTAAAAAGATTTGTAAATTACTTCTATTAAAAAAATCTTAATCCTGTCAATAATTATCAGCTGCTGAAGTTGAGTTGTTGTTTTCTGTCTGGCAACAGTGCTCTCTGCTGACATCTCTGCTTGTCTCGGGAACTGCACAGAGTAGAAGAGGTTTGCTATGGGGATTTGTTTCTTTCTGGAGCCAGTTTATATATATAAAAAAAGTTTTTTCCTGGATAACCCCTTTAACATGTTTTTACTTTTTGAAGGCATTAGAGGGTTTCAAAGAATAGCAGAAATTTTCCAAATTTTCACGAAAAATTCATGAATTTTTCAGGGACCAGTTCAGTTTGAGCTGGGTTTGAGAGGCCTTTCTGTAAGAAATTCCATATAAATGACCCCATTATAGAAACTTCAACCTCAAAGTTTTCAAAGTGACATTCAGAAAGTTTGTTAACTCACTAGGTGTTTTACAGGAATAGCAGCAAAATGGAGGAGAAAATTCAAACCTTAATTGTTTACACTAACATGTTCTTGTTGCCCCATTTTGTAAATTTTTTAAAGAAATAAAAGGAGAAAAAGCCCCTCAAAATTTCTCTTGAGTAAAGAACTGCCTCATATGTGGATGTAAAGCGCTCTACGTGAGCACTAGAGGGCTCAGAAGGGAAGGAGAGAAAATGGGCTTTTAGAGAGCAAATTCTGCTCAAATGGTAACAAAATTTGTAACCCCATTTGTTCTGAGTATAGAAATACCCCATATGTGGATGTTTAGTGCTCTGCTGGCACACTACAAGGCTCAGAAGAGAGCAAAATTTGTCTTTTGGAGAGAGAATTTTGCTAAAATGGTTTTTGGGGGGCATGTCGCATTAAGGAAGCCACCAAGGTGCCAGAACTTTCGTTAAAGGAGTTATCCACGATAAGGTGATTTCAGTACGTACCTGGCAGGCAGTAATGGACATGCTTAGGAAGGATCTGCGCTTGTCTTTAGGCTAAATGGCCCAAATGTTGTGAAATTACCATAACACGTTGGCTAGCTTTTTGTTTACTGGTATTTCCTGTTTGAGTTTCCTTCTTTGCCTAAAAATCCCATAATTCCATTTTCCTCCCTCCCACACATCAGCCACCCCACCCATTGAAACATAAATTAGCTGCAACCATTCAAAAGATCTGTGGTTTTTCAATTAGGGTGGCTACAGCTGTTGCAAAAATACATTTAGTTGCAGATTGATCTCTCTCCCACCAAGCGACAGCTCCACCCATTGAAGCAGACAGGCTCCCTGTCATCAGCTGAATAGAGATGTCAGGTCTCGGCCGTATTGCAACCTGGGAAAAATCTGAGACAACAGTAATTTTGCATGCTGTTAAAAATAAATATTGGGGTGAAAATCACAGAACCATCACACACAGGTACAGATACTATATTAGGAACTACACTAGCTTTACAGCCCCTGTAGCATAGTCAAATAAAAAAAATCTTGGATTACCTCTTTGAATTGGGACGTGAAAATTAAAAATTAAATTTTTCAGGGGATAATAGTAGAATTTAGCAGAATAGTAGAATTAGTTTCAGGGGTGTGGAAATTTTATAAAAAAACTACTTTTCCACGGGACTAAAATGGAGCAAAATCTACTTGTCCCTCATGACGATCCACTTGTCCCGGCCAATTTTCGCTTTTACGCTCTTGTTTTTTCCTCCTCGCCCTATAATAGCCATAACTACCTACTATAATGACACCTTTTAATTTTTCAATAACCTATTCTCTGAACCAAAAAATATATATATATATATTTGGGGAAGTGAAATTGAAATAGTAAAAGATAATTTTGCAGATTTGGTGGTTTTCTTTTCTGCGCCATTTACCTTGTGGTTGAGGTAACATGTTAGTTTTATACTTTAGGCGCCTGGTTACAGTAATACCAGATTTGTATCGTTTATGTCATGTTTTACTAATTCTGAACGTTTTCTAATTTTTTTAATTGCCGTTTTTTAACCCCTGTAGCTTTATTTTTTTTCCGCATACCAGGCTGTATGAGGGCTCATGTTTTGCGCCATAATCTGTTTTTTGTATCGGTACCATTTTGGCATTGATCTGACTTTTTAATCGCTTTTTAACTTTATGTTTGCATGTTTTATATAGGAAAAGGGGGTGATTTGAACTTTTAACATAGAAGGGGTTAATGCAGCGGTCTTCAAACTGTGGCCCTCCAGACGTTGCAAAACTACAACTCCCAGCATGCCCGGACAGCCAAAGGCTGTCCTGGCATGCTGGGAATTGTAGTTTTGTAACATCTGGAGGGGCACAGTTTGAAGACCACTTGGTTAATGTGTCTTTCAAACTTTTATTAAAACTTTTTTTTTTTTTTTTTTTTACACTTTATTAGACTTATGAGGAATCTATTAGACTTATGAGGTTCTATTGAACTCTATTAATCTGTGTGCTCTATGATCCATTGATAGAGCCTAGTCCAGCCAGGCTCTATCAATGACAGAGCCGGGACAGGAGGAAGCAGAGGTAAATCCTCCGGCTACCTCCATAGTGGATCACCCCCCTGCTGGCTATTAGCGGCGGCCCCCGACTACTGAGAACAGCCGGGGGCAGCAGAGTATGGAGCGGGCAGGAATCCGGAGCCCGCTCCATACTCCCCTGTGAGCGCCGCATACAGTCTCCCCGTGCAGACGTGCCTCCTCCCCTTACCTCTCCGAAGCTACAGCTGGGGGGAGTGAAGGCAGAGGATGCAGGTCTGCACGGGGAGCAAGAAGCCACGCCCCCTCATCTCCCCCTGCACGTCTGCAGAGCAGGGGAGAGAAGACATACACAGCTTCTCATCTCCCCTGCTCTGCTTCCGAGGATACAGTTTTTTATTGTCGGAGGCGGCAGAGTATGGAGCGGGCAGGAGTCGGCAGCCCGCTCCATGCAGACTGCAGATCGCCACCGCGCTTGTCAGGTCCGGCCCTGCTTGCCCGAAGCCGGGCTAAGGGCCGGACAAATTCACCTACCCGGCGCCCAAAACTGCTAGTCCCGGGCGTCGGGCGATAGGAATTCCACATCCCTGAGTTTATTGGGGCCATGTCGCACTTACAAAACCCCAAAGGGGCTCCTGTGACACCATTTTGGAGACTGCACTCCAGAAGGAGTGTAATAAGGGGTGCAGTGAGCATTTACAACCCACAATTTTGGAACAGGGGGCCTGAAAATAAAAATGTTAAATTTTTACACTAAAATGCTGGTATAATCCCTAATTTGTCATTTTTACAAGGAATAATAGGAGAAAAAGACTCCCAAAATTCATTACCCAATTTCTCCCAAGTATGGAAATACCCCATATGGGGACGTAAAGTGTTCAGGGGCCGCACGGCAGGGCTCAGGAGGGAAGAAGCTCCATTTGGCTATTGGACAGAGAATTTAGCTTGAATAGTTTTTGGGGGCCATGTCGCATTTATAAAGCCCCCATGGTGCCCAGAAAGTGGAAATTACCCACAAGTGAAACCATTTTAGAAACTACACCCCTCAAGGAATATAACAAAGGGTGCAGTGAGCATTTACACCCCACTGGCGTTTTGGCATTTTTGGAAAAATACAATTTTTCATTTTCACGGACCCATGTTCCAAAAATCTGTCAGACACCTGTGGGGTGTAAATGCACACTGCACACCTTATTACATTTCTTGAGGGGTGTAGTTTTCAAAATGGGGTCACATGAGGGGATTTTTTTTCTGCGTTTATGGCGCTCTCTCACTCCTGAGCCATTTTGTGTGCTCGCAGAGCACTATGCGTCCACATTTGGGGAATTCCTGTACCCAGGAGAAATTGTGCTACAAATGCTCTAGGTCTTTTTCTCCTGTTACATCTTGTGAAAATATAAAGTATGAGGCAACACCAGCATGTTAGTGTAAACATTTTTTTACACTAACATGCTGGTATAGCCCCTAACTTTTCCTTTTCATAAGGAGTAAAAGGAGAAAAAGCAACCCCCCCCCCCCCCCCCCCAAGTACGGAAATACCCTATATGTGGCCCTAAACTGTTGCCTTGAAATATGACACTGCTCTGGAGTGAGAGAGTGCCATGTGCATTTGATGCCTAAATTAGGGATTTGCATAACCATTTCCCAAAAAGGGTGCCTCCACCTGTTGCAATACTACAACTCCCAGCATGCCTGGACAGTCTGGAGATGCGGTGATCACGGAATGCAGTGCTTTAAATGTACAGCTGTAAATCATGCTTAGCAGCGCTGTACATTTATGCCGCATGTCCTTAAGGGGTTAAGGAAGAATTGTGGCCAATTGCACAGGACAAAAACCTCAAACATACAGCCAGTGTCATTAAACACTAGAACAAGAAATCATGACCCTTGATCTCAAGTTCATTGTTTCAGTCTGCAAGCCTACATCCACAGAAGATCTGTGGATAGTTCTCCAAGATGTTTCCCTGGTAAGTTCCAGCAAAAACTGTGTGCAAGTGTACCTAGAAAAACTAAGGCTGGGTCCACACTACGTTTTGTCCCATACGGGAGCGCATACGGCAGGGGGGAGCTAAAAGCTCGCGCTCCCGTATGTTACCGTATGCGCTCCCGTATGTCATTCATTTGAATGAGCCAACCGGAGTGAAACGTTCGGTCCGGTCGGCTCATTTTTGCGCCGTATGCGCTTTTACAACCGGACCTAAAACTGTGGTCAACCACGGTTTTAGGTCCGGTTGTAAAAGCGCATACGGCGCAAAAATGAGCCGACCGGACCGAACGTTTCACTCCGGTCGGCTCATTGAAATGAATGACATACGGGAGCGCATACGGTAACATACGGGAGCGCGAGCTTTTAGCTCCCCCCTGCCGTATGCGCTCCCGTATGGGACAAAACGTAGTGTGGACCCAGCCTAATGCTGTTTTGAAGGCTAATATTGCTATGATGTGGATTTCTTTTCTGATCATTCACTTTGCATTTTGTTAATGGATTAATTACTTCTATTACAACTTTTTTAAACCATTGTAACTTAGCAACATTTTGTTTACAACAGCATAAAACCTTTGCACAGTACTGTATGTCCACAGGTGATTATATATGTAAGTGGCTGTATTCCAAAATAATTGTGGAAAAGGAAACTTTGTCAATCCTGATAATAACTGTAGCAAAAAATGTATGAAGGGGGTCTTCACAGCAAATCTTTTGGTTTTCAGTACAGATATAAGAAATAAGAGTAAATCAATTGACTGATATACTTACAGTATAATCGTCAATCTTTGCAGTATACAGGCTTAAATCACTCTTCTGCAATAAAAATACAACATTAAAGAAATCAGGGAAAATGATATAATATAGTTACACAGTTAGTATAGTTACATAGTTAGTATGGTCGAAAAAAGACATTTGTCCACCAAATTCAACCAAGGAATTAACCCCTTAAGGGCTGAGGGTTTTTCTGTTTTTGCATTTTTGTTTTTTCCTCCTTGCCTTTAAAAAATCATAACTCTTTCAATTTTGCACCTAAAAATCCATATTATGGCTTATTTTTTGCTCCACCGATGCTACTTTGTAATGACGTCAGTCATTTTGCCCAAACATCTACGGCAAAATAGGAAAAAAAATCATTGTGAGACAAAATTGAAAAAAACAAAACGCTGTTTTGTAACTTTTGGGGGCTTCCGTTTCTAGGTAGTACATTTTTCGGTAAAAATTATTCTGCAGGTCCTTACGATTAAAATGATACCCTACTTATATAGGTTTGATTTTGTCGTACTTCTGGAAAAAATCATAACTACATGCAGGAAAATTAATACGTTTAAAATTGTCATTTTCTGACCCCTATAACTTTTTTATTTTTGCGCATATGGGGCGGTATGAGGGCTAATTTTTTGCGCCGCGATCTGAAGTTTTTAGCGGTACCATTTTTGCATTGATAGGACTTATTGATCGGGATTGATTTGGACTTTGGAATTTTTTTGCGCGTACGCCATTGACCGTGCGGTTTAATTAACGATATATTTTTATAATTCGGACATTTCCGCATGTGACGATACCATATATGTTTATTTTTATTTACACTGTGTTTTTTTTTTTTTTATGGGAAAAGGGGGGTGATTCAAACTTTTAATATGGAAGGGGTTAAATGATCTTTATTCACTTTTTTTTTTCACTTTTTTTTTATGTTATAGCTCCCATAGGGACCTATAACACTGCACACACTGATCTTTTACATTGATCACTGGTTTCTCATAGGAAACCAGTGATCGATGATTCTGCCGCTTGACTGCTCATGCCTGGATCTCAGGCACTGAGCAGTAATTTGGCGATCGGACAGCGAGGAGGCAGGTAGGGACCCTCCTGCTGTCCTGTAAGCTGTTCAGGATGCCGCGATTTCGCAGTGGCTATCCCGAACAGCCCACTGAGCTTACCGGCATACTTTCACTTTCACTTTAGACGCGGCGTTCAACTTTGAACACCGCGTCTAAAGGGTTAATAGCGCGCGGCAACGCGATCAATGCGATATAGATCGGGAGCGGACACATTCCAGTACGTCATGTGTCCTTAAGGAGTTAATGGAAGGGGTATGGTGGGATGAAGGGGAAGGGATGTGATTGTATTTATGCATAAGCATTAATGTTACCATATTTATCGGCGTATAACACGCACTTTTAAAATCTAAATTTAGAGCAAAATGCCTCCCTGCGTGTTATACCCTGATAAATGTTCTGGTCACTAATTTAAATGGGTAGTCCACTGGAAAACATTTTCTTTTAAATCAACTGGTTGCAAAAAAATGTAACAGATTTGTAAATTACTTCTATTGAAAAAAAAATCCTAATCCGTTCAGTATTCATCAGCTGCTGTATACTACAGAGGAAGTTCTTTTCTTTTTGAATTTCCTTTCTGTCTGACAACATGCTCTCTGCTGACACCTCTGTCCATTTTAGGAATTGTCTAGAGTAGGAGCAAATCCCCATAGCAAACCTCTCCTGCTCTGGACAGTTCCTGACATGGACAGAGGTGTCAGCAGAGAGCACTGTGGTCAAACAGAAAGGAAATTCAAAAAGAAAAGAACTTCCTCTGATGTATACATCATCTAAAAAGTACTGGAAGGATTGGGATTTTTTAATAAAAGTAATTTACAAATCTGTAATTTACAAATCTGTTAAACTTTCTGGAGCCAGTTGATTTAAAAGAAAATGTTTTCCAGTGGAGTACCCCTTTTAAACAGACACTTCTCCTCCTGATTTGAATATTTTCCATATTTCCATACCTGGACATCCTCCGGCAGGCTCAGGTAATGCGGCGGGTCTTCTGGGCTGTGTGGATAGTATGATGAGTGAAGTCCCCTGCCGACCCCTCTGCACGGCATCAGGGATGTCACTCCTCATTTCCTGCAGCCGCCGCAGGTGACTGCTCTAAAAAACACATGGCATACCATTTTGGAAACTACACCCCTTCGGGAACGTAACAAGGGGTAATGTGAACCTTAATACCCCACAGGTGTTTCACGACTTTTTACCTAAAATGCTTGGTTTCCCAAAAATTTTACATTTTTAAAAAGGGTAATAGCAGAAAATACCCCCCAAAATTTGTAACACAATTTCTCCCGAGTACGACGATACCCCATATGTGACCCTAAACTGTTGCCTTGAAATACGACAGGGCTCCAAAGCGAAAGAGCGCCATGCGCATTTGAGGCCTAAATTAGGGACTTGCATAGGGGTGGACATATGGGGTGGTATTCTACACCAGTGATTACCAAACAGGGTGCCTCCAGCTGTTGTAAAACTCCCAGCATGCTTGGACAGTCAGTGGCTGTCTGGCAATATTGGGAGTAGTTGTTTTGCAACAGCTGGAGGCTCCGTTTTGGAAACAGTGGCGTACCAGACGTTTTTAATTTTTATTGGGGAGGGGGGCTGTGTAGGGGTATGTGTATATGCAGTGTTTTTTACTTTTTATTTTATTTTGTGTTAGTGTAGTGTAGTGTAGTGTTTTTAGGGTACAGTCACACGGGCAGGAGTTCACAGTAGTTTCTCGCTGGCAGTTTGAGCTGCGGCAGAAAATTTTCCACAGCTCAAACTTGCAGCCGGATACTTACTGTAAACCTCCGCCCATGTGAGTGTACCCTGTACATTTACATTGGGGGGGGAGAAACATCCAGCGGTTGCAAAACTACAACTCCCAGCATGTGCGGTCTATCAGTGCATGCTGGGAGTTGTAGTTTTGCAACAGCTGGAGGCACACTGATTGTGAAAGACCGAGTTTGGTAACAAACTCAGTGTTTTGCAACCAGTGTGCCTTCAGCTGTTGCAAAACTACAACTCCCAGCATGCACTGATAGACCGTACATGCTGGGAGTTGTAGTTATGCAACAGCTGGAGGCATACTACTTTGGCTGGGGATGCTGGGGATTGTAGTTATGCAACAGCTGGAGACACACTGGTTTGCTACTTAACTCAGTGTGCCTTCAGCTGTTGCAAAACTACAACTCTCAGCAGTCACCGACAGCCAACGGGCATGCTGGGAGTTGTAGTTATGCAACCAGCAGATGCACCAATACAACTCCCAGCATGCACTTTAGCTGATTGTGCAAGCTGGGAGTTGTAGTTATACAACAGCTGAAGGTACACTTTTCCATAGAAAAAATGTGCCTCCAGCTGGGAGTTGTTGTGGTCTGCCTCCTGCTGTTGCATAACTACAGCTCCCAGCATGCCCATTTTGCATGCTGGGAGCTGTTGCTAAGCAACAGCAGGAGGCTGTCACTCAGCTCCAACTGCTGCTCCGGCACACAGGTCAGTCCCTCGTCGCCGCCGCCGCTCCTGGGGCCCCGATCCCAACAGGGACGCCAGAGATCGGGGTCCCCAGCTGCCGGGGTCAACTTCCCGCACCCGCTCACGTCCTCAGGAAGAGGGGCGGAGCGGGTTGCGGGAGTGACACCCGCAGCAGGTGCCCTGATTGGTCGGCCGGTAAACCGGACGACGAATTACGGTGATTGTGAGGTGGCACCAGTGCCACCTCGCCCCTGCTGGCTATGGCTGTCAGAGACGGCCCCGATCAGCCAGTAGTTCCGGGTCACTGGAGACCCGATTGACCTGGAATCCGCCGCAGATCGCTGCGGAACGTTCTGCTGCTGAAGAAAAAACAGAGGATGGTTTTGAAACGTGTCCAGCGATCATAAATATGACAATATAGAACACTTGCCTGACATTAACAGTGATCACCCAACAGATCAAAGACATCTATTACAGTGCGGCATCTCCCGAGCGCGCGACCTGTGCACGAGGAACGCCGCCGGGTTATTCACTTTGTTTACCGCATACAGCCGTTACATTAATTGCAAGTAAGAAGCCGATCGGGCCATCTACAATAAGGACTTTGTGCCTGCTGACCGCCACCATTCCCAGCTGGTCCGACTAAGCTTGACAGCGCTGCAGTCTCCCCAAACGGTGCCCACCACCAAGTGCTGCTTTCTTAGGAGTTGGCCGAGACTCCAGCAGTGCGATCCCTGACTGAGGCAAGGCACCGGGTGAAAGATCCTATACAGCCGGCATACAGGACTACACATAAGGGAGATCCATGGTACCCCGGGAGTGGTGAGCATTTTACGGAGTATATTGCAAATTGGCTGATTTAATATGACTTTTTAATGTGTGATATACACAGAGATTTATAAGGAGTGATCTTGATTGACTGTTAATCAACTTGCTACTGATCACCAAGCGTTACATTGCATCTGTTGGATCGGGGTATCACTGTCTGGAAAGATACAATATCATTACATCAATTGATTAACTGTGTATCTGTAGCTGCTACATTGTATCTGCCTTATATTGAAGATCACTGAGAACAGGAACAATTGAATGAACATTTGCATTGAGAATTGTTGTTCCACATAATTATATTGATTATTAGATTGCTATATTGATATTACAGGCTCAAGTCGCAGAATATTTTTATAGTTGATATATTTATTCTTGTTTTTATTATATCTTATAATTTTGTATTAATTAAAATTATTTAGGGGAGTACAAGGGCCCTGTACATTCCCTATTTAATCTATTATTATTCTATAATAATAAATATTAATTATTATTTTAAACCAAATATCTTTGACCTTTGAGCCCCATTTTCTTTTAACATGTTTAACTTTCTGCCACCAGTTGATTTAAAAGAAAAAAATTTTTCACCGGAGTACCCCTTTAAGCAAGTTCAGTACATTACATGGTGTGTTATCAGCACTGGCCCGGCCTGCATCACCTCCTCCCTCTTAATTCGTATATACAGAACAAAAGAACCCATTCAGTAGCTCTACCGTCTCTTGATCACCAGTGACAACCTCCCTATTATCATTATTAAGGGGTCCTATATGCTCCGTCATTGTTTTTTTTTGCATTTATATACCTAAAAAAAATATATTTCGGATTTGTTTTGCTTTCTTTGGCCACCTGTTTCTCTTTTTGAATCTTTGCTGTTTTTATTACATTTTTTTTTACAAATTCTATTAAGCTTTGTAATGTGTAAATGCTATAGCTGACCCCTCAGATTTGTATTTCTTTTTAAGCTATTTTTTTTGTTGTTTACTGCTCTTTTAACATTAGTTGTCAGCCAGCAAGATTTTTTTTTTTTTTTTTTTTTAAACGTTTTATTGAAAAGGTACAATCAGCCCACAGGCCCAATAAAGTGACAACAGAGTAGTACACGGTACGATAATCCAATGGCGCCTGAGCAACAGTACAATCCGACAGAATGTAAACGACAGGGATAATTATCCTAGAATACAGTATAGAAAACACTAAGTAGGCAACCTCAAACCGGAAGAACCCGGAATACTCAAGAAACAAGTTATTGGAGCACCCTCACGGAGCACACCCTCGACAAAAATATGTACCACCATAGTAGAGAGGAAAGGTAAGAGATGGAAAGAGAGAAAAGGGGAGGGAGGGAGGGAGAGAAGAAAGATGAGAGAAAGCAGACTCGTGCATGATGAGAGAACAGAGAAGGCCCACGAGGAGACATATAGTATGAGCATTGCGTAGACGGGGAGGAGCACCACTCGTCCCACACTGAAAGAAATTTACCTGGACATTTCCTATTCTTATATACCAAATGGGAAAAGGGTATCACAGCATTCACCAAAGCTCTCCACTGAGATAAAGTAGGAGGGCTGGGGTCCATCCACTTAAGCGCAATAGCCTACCTAGCCATGAATAATGTTTCCCTCAAGAAGACGCGGACATAATGAGTCCACACCTCCTCATCCAAGACACCGAAGACAAATTAAGGGGTCAGCAGATAAGGGAGGCTAAGCAAGTGTGTTGAGAAATTGAATAACCTCCCCCCAAAATGTCTCAACGTAGGGGCAAGCCCAAATAAGATGCCAAAAGTCCGCTCCAGCATCACCACAGCGATGACAGGCATCAGAGTCTGAACGACCCATTCTAAACAGTCTGAGAGGGGTAACATAACTGTAATGAATAATATTCAATTGAATCAATTTATTATTAGCCGCTGGGGACACCAGCATGCGCGAGGAGGAAACCTCCTCCCAGACCTCTGTAGATACATTGGGGATGTGAGACTCCCAATGCCGGGCTGCCGGCAACTGGGAACCGGAAATCTTGGCCTGAATAAAGTGTGTGTACAGGATGGACACCAGCCCCCTAGGACCCTGAGAGCGCAACACACCTATTAGAGGGAAGGCTGATATAGGGGCGCTACCTACAGGGAATTGAGCACTAAGCGCATGGCGCAACTGTAAATACCTGAAAAAACAATGCCTGGGCAAAGCATAGGTGGATTGTAACTGATCAAAGGAGCACAGTATATTATCACGGTACACATGTTCCAAAGTAAGAATCCCCAGTCCCCTCCAAAAGGGCGGGTCCAGAGAGACAGTAATGCGTGGGAGAAAGGGGTTGTCCCACATCGGGAGGACCGATGGCACACCAGTATAACCATAGAGTACCTTGGCAGCACGCCAAACCTTGATCACCAGTTTATGGAGGGGCAGATAAGCACGCCCACCAAGGGTGGGACACTCCAGTAGAAGTCTCAGGGTCAAGGACGGGACAAAGCTAGTCAAGGATCGCTCCGGACCCGTTCCAACATCCTCTCCTACCCACTGTCTGAGATAACGTAGCTGGCCCGCCAAATAGTAAAGGTAAAAGTCGGGTAATGACATACCTGCCGCTAATTTAGGGCGTTGCAAAGTAGAAAGTCGAATTTTGTGTCTATTTGGGCCCCAAATAAAAGGGGACAGGAGAGAGTGAAGGGAGTCAAAGAAATATTTAGGAACAGGCCCAGAAGCGTGTTCTAACATATACAGGCATTTAGGCAGGATAATGAGTTTAATAAGATTAACACGCCCAGTAACAGATAACGGCAGCGTAGCCCAAACTCTAAATTTGGATTTAACATATGGGATCAATGAGAGGATGTTAGACGAGAGGTCACTAGCAGGGTCTCTGTGGATAAAGATCCCCAAGTACTTAAACTCCGTGACCACTGGAAGGCCACACATAATGAGGGGCCAATTCTTACGCAAGAGGGGCATTACAACGGATTTAGACCAGTTGATAAACAGTCCAGAATAAAATCCGAACCTATCCAGCAAGGCCATAGCATATGGCAGCGTCGACAACGGGTCCGAGAGAAAGAGCACTGTATCATCCGCATACAGACCTATGCGCTCCTCCCTATCTCCCACCGGCATACCACGGAAGCCAGAGTCCTGACGGATACGCAGTGCAAGGGGCTCCACCGCCACCGCAAACAGGAGCAGGGACAGAGGGCACCCCTGATGCGTACCCCTGCCCAAAGGAAACGGGCGTGAGCAAGTACCATTAACCAGGACCTGGGCCCGCGGGCACCGGTAGAGGAGTGAAATCCACTTCCGAAAAGCAAGACCAAAACCGAACCTAGAGAGCACTGCCTGCAAGTACCCCCACTCCACCGAGTCAAATGCCTTGGCTGCGTCTAAAGACGCCAAGGCCCAGTCTCCTCTCAGAGCACCTCCCACCTGGATGGCAGTTTGAACCCTACGGATATTGTCCGATGTGGACTTGCTCGGCATGAAACCGGTCTGGTCTGGATGTATAATAGACAAGACCACCTGATTCAACCGGTTAGCTAAAACTTTTGTGAGAATTTTATAATCCAGATTTAGCAAAGAAATCGGCCGATAGGAGCCACAATCTAAAGGATCCTTATCAGGCTTCAAGAGGACAACTATGGTCGCCTCATACATAGAGTCAGGTAAAATATCGACCATAAATGCCATGTTAAACATGGCCAGCAGGGGAGGAAGGAGAATCTCTGAGTACCGAAGGTAAACCTCCAAGGGGAGGCCATCCGGGCCCGGAGACTTGCCCCTAGTCATATCAGCTACTGCGTCCTGCACTTCCAATAGCGTGAGAGGGGCATCCAACATGTCTCTATCCCTATCAGACAAAACAGGGAATTCAATGCCGTCCAGGTAAGAAGCTAGCTCCGCGTCATCATATTGAACCTGTGAAGAATAGAGGTTAGTATAAAAAGCAGAAAAACATTGCGCCATTTCCTCCACTCCCAGTAGCACGGACCCATCCGGGGCTTTAATTTTAAGAACCTGAGCAGCTGAAGAAGACTGCCGTACTATGTGAGCTAATAGTTTACTGGATTGATTGCCATGTTCGAAGTAGAATTGCTTGGTAAAAAATAATTTCCTATTGGCCTTCTCGTGAAGATGCAGCATAGATTGTCGTCCCTCACGCAGCCAAGCCACCTTATTAGCCTCGGATGGGTCCGCCACATATCTGGCTTCCAGAGAGGTGCAGGAACAGGCCAGTTCCTCCTCCCGCCTAGACGCAGATTTTTTAATAAAAGAGATCGTAGAACGCAGGCAGCCCCGCAGGTACGCCTTTAGAGTTTCCCACACCAGCACAGGAGAACCTCCAGGAACATTGGCTTGAAGGAACACCTGAAGCTGGTCCGGGATACGGTCATTCGGGCAAATCTGATCCAGCCAGAAAGGGTGGATTCTCCATCTACGCGGTGTACCAGAATCGGTCATGCGGATGTCCAGCAGTAATGGAGAATGGTCAGATAGAGCACGCGGTTCATACGAAACCGCTGAGACCTGAGACATGAGAAGTGAATTGCCATAGGCAAGATCGACTCTGGACAGCGCACTACGACCTAGAGTATGACAGGAGAATTGTCTAGTGTGAGGATGGCGAGCCCGGAAGATATCCACCCAGCCAATTTCGTCGACCAACAAGGAGAGAGGAGTGGTCTCACTGCCTTAAGGGAACCCCCCTGGTACTGTGACGATCCATTGCCAAATCTGGCACCATATTAAAATCGCCCATGCACAGCACACGTGCAGAAGGGTATCCAGCAGCAAACGTGGCAGCACTATGCAACACCTCCATAGAGGCCGGCGGGGGATTATATATAAAGCAGCACATAAGGCACATTGTTAATATAGGCATAAACAAAAATATAACGACCCTGTGAGTCCCTACGCACAGTAACAGGATGCCACCTCACCGACCGGGCAATCAAAAGTGAGACACCCCTAGAAAAAGATGTATGGAAGGAGTGGTGAGACCATTGTACCCAGGGTTTTGTAAACTGGTGGGCCCTGTCCGGGGTGAAATGCGTCTCTTATAACGCTATCACATGAGGGCGGAACTTCCTAATATGTACAAAAACCATCGTACGTTTACGAGGGGCTCGGGCCCCCCGTATATTCCATGACATTACTCTAAGGTCCGCCATGGCAAAAGAGAGTGTACACTAAAGTCAAGCGGGGGACACATAAATACAGTACAAACAACAGCCATCCACGCCAACAGATTAAGACAGACACGCACGGGTCCACGGAAACAGAAAGAGCACCAAGGTGGTGAGAGGTGGAAGTAGTACAAGGTATACTCCATTGAGAATGCACATTTTGGTAAGGGAACCCCCCCTAAACTTGGGGGACAAAAACAAAATAAAACATTGAAAGCAAACATAACCACTGGAGAGAAAGCAGCAATAGAGCAACAGCTCCATCTAGTGGGGAGAGCCTGCTCAAACGTGGGAGAAATGAGAACCTCTGAAATATATATACTACAAAAGGGATCAAAGAAGACAGCAATACACAAGAGAGAGAGGAGGCACCGGAGGATCAGGTAGAGACATAAGGGAGAAACTGGAAAATAAATAAAGAAGAGGGGGGGGGGAAGGGAGGAAAATGACCACCAAAGTAGCAAAGAAGCAGAAGGGAGGGAGAGGAGGCCTAGGGCAGATCGCTCGGGAAGGGGAAGGAACCAAGGCAGGAGAAAGGGGACAGACGAGAGTATACCAGAAGACAGAGCAATAACAGGAGGAGTATAGAACATAGCACACAGTGCAGAGTGGCCACCATTAACACGTATCCCCTGCCACCCACCCAGCAGGAGAGCTTCCAACATGTCCCCCACACCATATCTGACCCAGAAGGTCCCAAGAGGGAACAAGGTACCAGCCGGGGTCATAACCAGCAGGAGTCCCGGCCGAGACCCGCATCAAAGGACAAGTAGGGACATAGGGATGGAAGGGAGAGGGAGGGGGGGTGTTGGGGAAAGGGGATAGATGGGAAGGGGGTAGAGGGGAGGGGGGAGGGAATCGGCAATTGGAAGGTCCAGGCAGGCGGATCCAATATGTAGGGGGGACTGGAGGAGATTCTTGACAGTCCCATCAGAGGGAAACACACGGCAATTTGAGCACAACAGGGGCATCAGGGCAGACATGGAAGGGATAAGTCCGGGTACGGGAGTCCAGCCGGACTGGAGGAGAGACAGGACAATCCCATTGGGCCCAGGGGGGGGGGGGGTTGGGGGGGAGAAACACATGGCAGGCTGGACAGGGGGGGAAGAAGTGCCAATTAGGCAGAATGGCAGGTGGAGACACAGTACCTAAGTCACAGCGGGGCACCAGGGTGGGCAAGGAAGGGAGAGGAGGGATACAGGCTGGAACTCCACGGCAGTCACCCACAGCAGGCCAGCAGGCAGGTCAAGCATCCAGATTCCACCAGGAGAAGCAGGTTCACCTCCGTCTGCTCAGCCAGTCGTCAGCATCCTGCGGGGTGGCAAAGAAAATCGCCCGGTCCCCATCTACCACCCGGAGTCTGGCAGGGTAGGCCATGGAATACGGCACCCCCCGTTCACGCAGCCACGCCTTAACTGATGTGAAGGAGGCCCTCTTGCGCTGAAGATCGGAGAAGTCCGGAAAGATGGACACCTTGGCATTCTGGACCATGATTTCCGGCAGCCTCCGGGCAGAACGAAGTATCAGGTCCCGGTCATTGCAGTTGAGGAATCTCGCTAGCAGCTGGCGAGGAGGGGCCCCAGGTACAGGTGGCTTCGCCGGCACACGGTGCGCCCTCTCCACAGCGTAGGCAGCCGAAAAGGGAGCATCTGGCAAGAGCTCCCGTATCCAGGATTCCACAAAGGCCCCCGGATTCTGGCCCTCCGCGCGTTCCGGGAGACCAATCACCCGGATGTTGTTCCGGCGCAGCCGGTTCTCGAGGTCGTCGTTCTTCTGGCGGGCTGACTCCAGCTGCTCCTGCACCGCTCGTAAGGAGGAAGGTAAGGGCTGCACCGTGTCCTCTAAGGTGGAGATGCGTGTCTCAGTCTCCCCCACTTGATCCCGGAGACTCTGCAGATCCTGCCGGAGGAGGCCAACATCCACCCTGACCTCCTCCATCTTGCCCGTAAGGGAGGTCCGACATGTCTGGATTGCCATCAAGAGGGTGTTGCTCACCTCCCGAAGGGTCAGCTCAGGGCCAGCAGAGTCCTCATCCTGCAGCAGGCCCTCTCGCTCCTCCGCATCTTCCGCCCGACCATGCGGCCCAGCCCGTCCAGCGCCATCTTGCTTCACTGCGCGGGCATAATCTCGCAGCTTCTCCACCGCAGATCTGTATTTCTGTTTTGCAGGATCCAGTTTAGGAGCCATCGTTCTAGTCCTGAGTCGGGTCAGTGGGGTCAGAGACTCCAGGATTCAGTGCAGGATAGGTAAAATATAGGCTCTAAGCGGGAGTACCTACAGTGTGCGACCGCTCATCTCAACCGCCAGGCCACGCCCCCGCAAGATTTAGTTTTAATCGCTTATACTTGTTCCCCTTAGAAATAAATTTAGCTGTATATTTATTCAGTGTTGATTTGAAAATTTCCAATTTACCGTCTGTATCAGTATTTGAGAACACCTCCCCCCAGTCTATGTCCTGAAGTGCAGCTCTTAGCCCAGAGAAATATGCCTTTTAAAAATTATATGTTCTTGCCCTCCCAACCTGTCTTTGTTATCTACACTTTAAGTCAAAAGTAACTATATTGTGGTCGCTATTACCAAGGTTTTAACACACAGTTAAATTCCCAACCAGCTCTGCATTGTTGGAAATGACCAGATCCAACAGTGCATCACTTCTCGTTGGGTACTCCACAAACTGGCCCATAAAATTATCCTGCAATAAATTTAGGAACTGTCTCCCCTTTGTAGTTTTAGCCAAACCCCGACCCCAATCTATATCTGAATTGTTAAAATCTCCCATTATTACCACTCTACCCGCCCGAGCAGCACTCTCTATTTGTGTATGCAGCTGACCTATCTTCTCACTGGTGGTGGTGGTGGGGGGAGGGGGTATATAGATTACACCAAAAATCTTTTCAGTCTTTGCCTCCTTTTTGTAATTCTACCCACAGGGATTCCACATCCTCAGAATCATGACACACTATGGCATTGTTCACACTGAATTTCATACCGCTTCTAACATACCGACATACTCCACCACATTTCCTGTTTACCCTATCCTTGCGGAACAGTGCAAAAACCTGCAGACTGACACCCCAGTCATGTGAGGAGTCTAGCCATGTCATTTGTGAACATACACTTTACATTTCCATTAAGTTTTACACATTCAGTCTCACTAATGGGATTTTTTGAGTTATTGGGGCTAATGGTATTTTTTTAAATTATTGGGGCTAATTGTATTTTTTATTTATTTATTAGGGCGAATGTTTTTTTTTTGTGAGTTATTGGGGCTAATGGTATTTTTTAAAATTATTGGGGCTAATTGTATTTTTTTTTTAATTATTAGGGTGAATGTTTTTTGTGAGTTATTGGGGCTAATTGGATTGTTTGAGTTATTGGGGCTACATATATTTGGGCTACATTAATTTTCACCGCTGGTTTGTAACACATGGCTCTCCCTGTCCACTGCTATTTACCTCCCCCCACAGGTCTCCTCTCCACCCATATTATGTCCTGACCCTCCTCTAACCTATCTGTCCCACTATCTGCTTGATTTGCTTTATATATATATATATATATATATATATATATATATATATATAAAATGAACAAAGTTAAAGGGGTACTCCGGCACTAAACATCTTATCCCCTATCAAAAGGATGGGGTCTCTCCTGCAGCACCCCCTGTTTTTCAGCTGCACAAAGCGAGGGTCGCTCTGTGGCTAATGATGGGCCGTGCAGGGGACAGTATCATGAAGTAACGGCTCCGCCCCCTCAATGAAAGTCTATGGGAGGTGGCGTGGTGGCCATCATGCCCTCTCCCATAGACTTGCATTGAGGGGGTGGGGTGTGACGTCACAAGGGGGCGGAGCCACGATGTCACAATACTCCGTCCGCTGCACCGCCCGTCATCAGCCACAGAACGATCCTCGCTCTGTGCAGCTGAAAAACAGGGGGGGGGGGGGGGTGGGGCTGCGGGAGAGAACGCGGGGGTCCCCAGCAGCGGGATCCCCGCGATCTAACATCTTATCCCCTATCCTTTTGATAGGGGATAAGATGTTTAGCGCCGGAGTACCCCTTTAAACTTGAAATGGCGCTTCCCACTATAACTGTTGATGGTATGTGAATAGGATATGTTATCAATATCGGATCATTAGAGGTCTGACTGCTTACAGGGGTTATCTAGGAATAGAAAAACAGATCCAATTTCTTTTAAAAAAAAGGGGAAAAAAAATACAACAGCATCACGCGTGTACTCAGGTTGTGAATGGTAGTGCAGCTCCATTTCATTGAAGTAAATTAAGCAAAGTTGTAACACCACACACAACCTTAAGACTAATGTGACACGGTTTTGGTAATTAGCTGTTTTTCTATTCCCCTTTAAATCCCCACCAATGCTTAGGCAGCAGTGGCCTTCAATTAGTGCCTTCAATAATTGCAATTAAAAATCTGAATGTCTAAACAAAAATTGGACAAACTGACCCTTTGTGGTGACCGATGCCACCAGTTTTCTGGTTGCATGCTTCAAGAAAGAACACAGGTTTATTATGCTAAATAACGTTTCAAAAAAGAAAAAAGCATGCAACGTTTGTAAACCAGAATTACTTACATAGTTCCTTGCCCAATATTTACTTCGTCTAATATCCTAAAAAATTAATAAAAATATATTTTTATTAGTGTTACAATTTTTAAACACATTTCTAATATTTCACAAAATACAACCTATACAGTGCACAAGATATGCTAATGTTATGAATAAATCATTGTAAATACTGGGTAAGATAATGAAAAACTGTGTTATTCTAAGACAGAGCAGATTGAAAATATGGCATTTGGGTGTTTGTTTGCTTTAGGCATTTTTAGCTTTCGTCGAAATCATTCAGACAAACAAACACTTTTTAATTTGGCAAGTTATTTTTACATAAGTGCACTTATTTGGGTGCTAAAAAATAAAACCATCTACTCTTAAAGGGGTACTCCAGTGGAAAACTTATTTTTTTAATCAACTGGTGCCAGAAAGTTAAACAGATTTGTAAATTACTTCTATTAAAAAATCTTAATCCTTTCAGTACTTATTAGCTGCTGAATACTACAGAGGAAATAATTTTCTTTTTGGAACACAGAGCTCTCTGCTGACATCATGACCACAGTGCTCTCTGCTGACACCTCTGTCCATTTTAAGAACTGTCCAGAGTA
The DNA here is from genome assembly GCF_029499605.1 of Hyla sarda. NCBI lineage: Eukaryota > Metazoa > Chordata > Amphibia > Anura > Hylidae > Hyla > Hyla sarda. Next base: position 154,872,260 of record NC_079189.1, read on the forward strand.
GGAGAAAACCCCCATAGAAAACATGGTGCTCTGGACAGTTCCTAATATGGTCAGAGATGTCAGCAGAGAGCACTGTGGTCATGATATCAACAGGGAGCACTGTGTTCCAAAAAGAAAATAATTTCCTCTGTACTATTCAGCAGCTAATAAGTACTGGAAGGATTACGATTTTTAATAGAAGTAATTTAAAAATCTGTTTAACTTTCTGGCACCAGTTGATTTAAAAAAAAAAGTGTTCCACCGAAGTACCCCTTTAACCATCCCCACCAACTCAACTAAAAGCCTAAAAGAACTAAAATAACAGTGTTAACATACCCTAAAACACATTGTTAATCATGTAAGATAGTTTTTGATGCAGGGTGTTTAATTTATCTTTCCAACTATGCCATTCCTGAGTTCTAATAATGACAACCAAGTTAATGACTGGGATTCATCTTGTCAATAGAAATATCCAGAATAGAGAATAATATTTTGGCACTCACCATCAGGTAGATAAAATTCTGTCACTAAAGGGGTTATCCACCATAAGGTGATTTTAGTATGTACCTGGCAGACAGTAATGGACATGCTTAGGAATGATCTGCGCTTGTCTTGGGGCTAAATGGCTATGTTGTGAGATTACTGTAATACTGTGGCTAGCTTTTTGTGAACTGGTATTTCCTGTTTGATTTTTCTCTTTTTGACTACAAGTCCCATAATTCCATTTTCCTCCCTCCCACACATCAGCCACCCCACCCATTGAAACATAAATGAGCGGCCTCCATTCAAAAGACCTTTGGTTTTCAATCAGGGTGCCTACAGCTGTTGCATTAGTTGCAGATTGATCTCTCTCCCACCAAGTGATCCCTCGACCCATTGAAGCAGACAGGCTCCCTGTCATCAGCTGACTAATGAGTCAGGTCTCGGCCGCATTGTAAGCTCGAAAAAATCTGAGACAACAGTCATTTTGTATGCTGTTAAAATAAATAATGGGGTGAAAATCACATAAGAATTGTGAGAAAACCATCACACACAGGTATAGACACTATATTATGAACTACACTAACTTTAAAGCCCCTGTAGCATAGTCAAAAAAAAAAAATCCTGGAATACCCCTTTAATTGTTGTTTACATGGCTAAATAGAGCACATTAAATGACAGACTCTTTCATGCGACTACCTGCAGTTCCTCAAGAGGGGCCATGTGAACAACAAACTCCCAACATTTTATCTACATGATGGGAAGTGCCACTATGTTATTCTCTATTATAGATATTTATTATTATCTGCGAGCACTAGTGAAAGGGAAGGAGTCAGTTTTTGCACTAGCGTAAGTACTGCACCTGAATTGGTGGATAAGGCCGATGCACTACACCTATAAAGAGAAATCCAGTAAAACATTGCATTGGTATTACACTCTGTTGTACCAATATATTTTATATTATAGTAAAGGAATTTTTTAGAATAAAGAATTTTGCTTTTAGGAAACTGTTCCTACTCATACCTTATATCCCCTATTGATCCGCTATAGATGTTCTGCTGGTCCCAAAGCAATTGCAGTTTACAATATGCCAGAGATAATGTGGCGTACCAGTACATAAATGTTGTTGCCAGTTACTAGTTTCAGCTGTCACATGCTGTACTTACTGGCATCATGGCTCATCACTAAGCAGTAATGCCAACAATTTGACACACACCATTATTGGCAGACTGTACATAAAGACCATTGTGGGACCGCAAGAGAATTTGTACTGGATCTGCTAGATCTGTGGGAGATTAAAAAGGTGAGTAGATCTGTCCCCCATGTTATTCTGTAACATTTGCACCTTATTTTATACTGGAAACCTCCTAAAAAACCCTTAACTTCACAATATCGGATTTAATCTACTGGATTACAAACTCTGGTAATCTTGTCTATATGACTGGCTCTAATTTCTGGTGGGACACCAAGTACTGAGTTGTCAACTTTTCTTGTGTAGTGATCTTAAAGAGGGCATCTACCAGACAAGAACCAGGATATACTGCATAAGAAGAAATCCTACAAATGGGGCGTGGATAGCCATGGATGCATGAGGACGCCTGTTGTAGTTGCTCCAGTCCCTCACCTCTTACAGTGGCCTGAAACTGGCGAAATTTATGGGGAGAACACAGAAAAAACATAAATATAAAGCCCTGAGCAGGCCTTCCTCACCTCACCGGGATCTGGGTGCTTACTTCACCGGGGTCTCAGCCCCGCCGCAGCTCCTCTGTGCCGCCGGGTGCAATGGCAGCCGACTCCACTCCAGTGCCCACAGATAATAAGCAGCCAGGGTCCAGCCCGTGCTCTCCTCCAGCTCCGCTGTCTGCCCTTACTCACCTGGACTCGCCTGCAGTGCTGCCTGCGGTGGTGAAACAGCCGCTGGTCCCTCCGTTGCCTGCCTCCTGCTCTCCACCCCTGACTATCGGGCAGCTGTCGGGACCTCAAACCCAGGTAGGAGACTCTTCAGCAGCTGCCCCAGTCTCCCTGGCTGCACACCATGAGCCTCCTGCTTACAAAGCCTTGTCCCTCCTCCTTCACAGCTACCAGTCTGCGGGCACCTGTGCCTGCCCTCCTCAGAGACCCCCCAGCTGCCTTCTTCCATAGTGGACCCCTGTCCTGTAGCTTCCTCTCCATACCTCTCCCAGCAACCCCTGCAGTTCGCTGATGTGGATTGGCTCCCTCTCTCTGTGATGCATGACTCCCCATCTGCTGCAGCTTTTGGCCCTGTGCCTATGTCGGGCCCCAGGCCCCAACTGTCTCTTGCACCTGCCTCCCCCTGCTGGCATTCGGGCTCATCGTGGTCCTCCTCGCCTAAAGGGCCGGTGGCCCCCTCCCCTCAAGGGGCTATGCTGACTACCTCCAACCCCCACCCCCCCACCGTCAGCTCTGGAACTACACACTGGGGCTACTTATGCCTCTTTCGTGGGCCCCCCGCCTAGCCTGTAGGGCACACCTCCTTGCCCTGCTTGCTTCCCGGTCTCCCCGCTGGTCCTTTCCCAGGTTCCCCTTGTGTCACATGTTGGGGACCAACATGTCACCCTGGCAGATCTCCGTTCACTGATTGCATCTTTACCTACCAAGGATGATTTTTCTTCACTAGCAAAGCAAGGTGGCGGAATGTAAACAAGTATTCTCTTAACTCCGTACGGACCTATCTGCGGTCACAGCCAGGGTCGCTGTTGTTGAGTCTGCACAAGAATCCTCCACTTCCTCCATTCAAGCTTTACAGGCAGTGGTGAAAACCCACTCAGAAAGCAACATCTTGATGATATGGAGAACAGAAACTGATGCAACAACATATGCCTGTGTGGACTACCTGAAATGGTGGGTCCTGAGGACTTGTATACAGCTGCACTGGCAATCTTTAATGATCTCTTGGACCACGCACCAGATGCCCATATTGAGCTAGACAGGGTAGACAGAGCTCTTCAACACCCTCATCCTGATGACCAAAGTCCCAGAGATGTGATTTGCCGTGTGCACTTTTAGGCCATCAAGGAGGACATTCATAAAGTGGCTGTGCTCGCCGCCGGATTCTATATAAAGGACGCCAGAGGTTGATTACCTGCTGGGTATCAATCCAGCCTCCACCTAGAGCGGGTCCTTCTATGCAAGTGGGCCCCTCCTCGTCGGCTCCCTGATTGTGACACTCTGTTGGTTTGTTCATGCTTATCTCTGTTTTCTGTTTTCCTTCACGCAAGGTGACCTTCACTTCGGTACCTTTATCTTTAGGTGATGTATGCTGGAGGGGGATGCTGGGAATGTATATTGTGGGGGCCGTAGTCGTGATGTGTTATTTTTTTTTCTTTTTAGACTAAGGTTGTTGTTACTAGGATTTCCCCCCCCCCCCCTTTCTTGGCTTCTGCTGCCCTTCTCTCAATTCCTTCCTCTGCTGCCCCTCCCCCCCTCCCGTTCTTTCTTTCCGGCCACTCGCTTTTGTTCTCCCCTCACTCATTCTCCCTTTTCATTTCTTTTCCTGTACTTCTTTTTTCCCTCTCTCTATTCCCTTTTAGGGGGGGGTTATTACTCACTCAATTTCTTCAATTTCAGTCTCTGTTCTTGTTAGTGGCAGACCCAACCATCTGTAGTGTAATGTGATCATCCCTGGTTCATGGCAGAGCTCAACTTTTCTTCATTCAATGCTAAGGGTCTTAACACCCCGGGGCGCAAATTCTGTCGCAACTCCATAAATGTAAGGTACACATTGCCTGTTTCTTGGAGACCCATTTCAAGGAGGTTCATGCCCCGACAATTAGGAATAGGCACTATCCCATCTGGTTCTGTGCTAATAATCCGGATTCCAGGTCAAAAGGGGTAGCTATTGCCCTACACAAATCCGTAGCCCACTAAGTCTTCTTTCTGTTATGTGATTATGTGACTGTGTTCCTATGCAGGGACTTGAATTTAACCCTAGACCCAACCCTGGACAATTCCACGGGTTGCTCTAGCCTCTCTTATGCAGTGATCAAAAACGTGAAGCGCTCCCTTGCCTTGTTGCAGTTGAGCGATTCATGGTGTCTTTTTCATCCCTCTGATCGGGATTACAGCTTTTTCTCCTCCCTGCACGGGTCCTATAGTTGTTTGGATTACATTTTCCTCCAGCACAGTGCCCTGTCCTGGCTTTCATCCTCCTTAATTGGTAACATACTCTGGTTGGATCACGCCCGGGTCTTCTGTTCCCTCCAACTTCCCTTCCAGCAGAAGTTTGCCTGGTCGTGGAAGCTTACCAAATCTCTGCTCTGCTCCCCTGAGTATGGCTGACTTGACCAGAGTTGATTCCGATTTTGTGAGTGATCATGTCATGGACTCCAATCCTCGTAACTCCGGTACCCGCCGCCATCTTCCCCCCCTGCTATGCCTGACATCCAGAGACGGACAGAGTGGGGATTTCAACTATAACACCCCCCCCCCCCCCCCCCCCCCCCACCGGCCATTGGTCGGTTAGTCCTAACCGACCAATGGCAGCGGATAGGAAGAGGTGGCACTGCCACCTCGCTCCTATCCTTCAGGATGATCGGGAAAGTCTCTGACATCAAAGATAATCCCTATTTTCTGGGCTATCGGGTCATCAGAGACCCGATCAGCCCAGAATCACCGCAAATCAATCTGAATTGATTGGCGATTTGCGGCTTTCGCCGATATGGGGGGACCTCAGGACCCCCCTGGGCGATATGCCGAGATGCCTGCTGAACGGTATCAGCAGACATCCCGGTCTGATCCCCGCCCGGTGAGCATCAGTGGCCGGAAGAATGCAGGTCGTCCAGGACTGGGAAACGGGGGTGTATGGGTACACCCTGCGTCCTTAAAGAGTAGCTATCACTAAACTAAATTTCCCTATTCCCCCTCCCCATCTGTGCCTGACACTAACTATATCTATCCCTGTCTTTATTTCTGCCCAAATCCCCACGAAATTACATTATCTAGAACAGCTGGAGGAGCTCAGAGTTGAGCTCTCTGGGGAGGACAGGAAGTGGGCGGTCCCGGCAGGCACAACATCATCTGAAGCCTGGCCGGGGATCGCTTCCGCCCATCTTCTCTCTCTTTCCTGCAGCTCACACGCTGCAATGAATGAGAGGGAGATGCAGGGGGGCGGGGATATTTAAATTTCACGTGCCGCGCGCGAACGAGCGCTGTACTCACTCTCTGCCTGTATAGGAAACAGGCAGAGCACGAGCACAGCGCACAAAATTTAAATATCTCTGCCCGCCTTGCATCTCCTTCTCCTCATTCATGTGAACGCGCGTTTCGGACCACGCTGGGCCACGCTGCCCAGCCAGCGTTGGTCCAAACGTGCTGAACGTGAGGGGAGGAAAAGTAATCCTGAGCCATATAGGGTGACACCTAGTGGCAAGGATTACAAACATAAAAAAAAACACACAAAACATGATTTTTTTTTTTAATAAAACATATTAGAATTTTTTTTTTTTTTTACATAATCTTTTTAATAATAATTATTTTTTTTTTTAAATGGGAGTACCCATTTAATGGGTTAAAACTGTCATCTTCTGACTCATATAACTTTTTTATTTTTCCACGTATGGGGTGGTATGAGGGCTCATTTTTTGCGTCGTGATCTGAAGTATTTAGCGGTACCATTTTTGTATTGATTGGGCTTTTTGATTGCTTTTTATTCATTTTTCCATGATATAAAAAGTGAAGTTAAATAAGCTATTTTTGACTTTGTAATATTTTTGCGCATACGCCATTGACCGTGCAGTTTAATTAATTATATATTTTTATAATTCGGACATTTCCGCACGAAGCGATACCACATGTTTATTTTTATTTACACAGTTTTTTAAATTTTTTTATGGGGGGTGATTTTAAGGGGGGTGATTCAAACTTTTATTAGGGAAGGTGTTAAATTATCTTTATTGACTTCTTTTTTTCACTTTTTTTTTTTTTTTTGCAATGTTATAGTCCCCACAGTCTTCCAGCTGTTCAGGATGCCGCAATTTCGCTGCGGCGGTCACGAACAGCCGATTGAGCAAGATGGGGGTACTTTACTTTCACTTTAGATGTGGCAATAAACTTTGAACGCCGCATCAAAACTGTTAATAGCTTGCCGCACCGCGATCAGTGCCGCGTGCCATTAGCCACGAGTCCCGGCATCTAACACGTGGCCCCGCTTACAGATAAGCCATGAGTCCTTAAGTGGTTAAAGGGGTACTCCGCTCACAGACATCTTATCCCCTATCCAAAGATGTCTGATTGCTGGGGTCCCGCCGCACCCGGCATTCGTTTAGTCATCAGGCACAGAGTGTAGTTTGCTCCGTGCAACGGATGACTGCGGTACCGCAACAGAAATCGCGGGGGTCCCAGCGGCAGGATAGGGGATAAGATATCTAGGGACGGAGTACCCCTTTAACCTTTCTAATATACTTCATATGAAAATGTTATTTCCTTTTTATAGAAATCATGGCTTATAAAATCATTGCTTTGTCCAAGCTGAAGTACAGGCATGGACAAAGTCCAGTAAGTGAGGGTGGGCTAGCACTCCTCTGTGCTCTCTCCTCCCCGATAGGACTCCTCTGTGCTCTCTCCTATGTGATAGCATTCCTCTGTGCTCTCTCCTGTCTGATCGGACTCCTCTGTGCTCTCTCTCCTGTCTGATCGGACTCCTCTGTGCTCTCTCTCCCGTCTGATTGGACTCTTCTGTGCCCTCTCCTCTCTGATAGCACTCCTCTGTGCTCTCTCCTGTCTGATAGTGCTCTCTCCTGTGCTATCAGACAGGAGAGAGCACAGAGGACTGCTAGTCCACCCTCACTTACTGGACTTTGTCCATGCCTGTGCGTCAGCTTGGACAAAGCCATGATTTTATAAATCATGATTTCTATAAAAAGGAAATAACATTTTCTGATGAAGAATATTAGAAAAGTTAATGTTTTGCCAAGATGTACAACATATAAAAAGTTTTTGTATCTGACAGTGCCCATTTAATGATGTATGTAAAAATAAAGGACAAGCAGGGCTCTGTGCAGTGAGGCTCTGTGACAGGCTCCCAGCTCACACATCAGGATGATTGACAAGCCAGGAGTCTGCACAGAGCCCTGCTTGCCCCACCAACACTTCTTGTGTTTAGTCCTCACAGAAACACACAAGCAATAGCTGCAGGGACAGCATTTCTTCACACAAAAATATACAAATGTTTGAATCAATGTATATTACAAATATACATATAATGGTATTATCTACAGGGTGGGCCATTTATATGGATACACCTTAATAAAATGGGAATTGTTGGTGATATTAACTTCCTGTTTGTGGCACATTAGTATATGTAAGGGGGGAAACTTTTCAAGATGGGTGGTGACCATGGCGGCCATTTTGAAGTCGGCCATTTTGAATCCAACTTTTGTTTTTTCAATAGGAAGAGGGTCATGTGACACATGAAACTTATAGGGAGTTTTTCACAAGAAAAACAATGGTGAGCTTGGTTGTAATGTAACTTTATTCTTTCATGAGTTATTTACAAGTTTCTGACCACTTATAAAATGTGTTCAATGTGCTGCCCATTGTGTTGTATTGTCAATGTAACCCTCTTCTCCCACTCTTCACACACTGATAGCAACACCGCAGGAGAAATGCTAGCACAGGCTTCCAGTATCTGTAGTTTAAGGTGCTGCACATCACGTATCTTCACAGCATAGACAATTGCCTTCAGATGACCCCAAAGATAAAAGTCTAAAGGGGTCAGATTGGGAGACCTTGGGGGCCATTCCACTGGCCCACTACGACCAATCCACTTTCCAGGAAACTGTTCATCTAGGAATGCTCGGACCTGACACCCATACTGTGGTGGTGCACCATCTTGCTGGAAAAACTCAGGGAACGTGCCAGCTTCAGTGCATAAAGAGGGAAACACATCATCATGTAGCAATTTCGGATATCCAGTGGCCTTGAGGTTTCCATTGATGAAGAATGGCCCCACTATCTTTGTACCCCCTATACCACACCATACCATCATTTTTTGTGTTCCAACACTCTTGGAGGGATCTATCCAATGTGGGATAGTGTCAGACCAATAGTGGTGGTTTTGTTTGTTTACTTCACCATTCACATAAAAGTTTGCCTCATCACTGAACAAAATCTGCGTAAACTGAGGGTCCTGTTCCAATTTTTGTTTTGCCCATTCTGCACCACCTGAAACTACGGATACTGGAAGCCTGTGCTAGCATTTTCTCCTGTGGTGTTGCTATCAGTGTGTGAAGAGTGGGAGAAGAGGGTTGCATTGACAATCCAACACAATGGGCAGCACATTGAACACATTTTATAAGTGGTCAGAAACTTGTAAATAATTCATGAAAGAATAAAGTTACATTACAACCAAGCTCACCATTGTTTTTCTTGTGAAAAACTCCCAATAAGTTGGCTGTGTCACATGACCCTCTTCTTCAAAATGGCCGCCATGGTCACCACCCATCTTGAAAAGTTTCCCCCCTCACATATACCAATGTGCCACAAACAGGAAGTTAATATCACCAACCATTCCAATTTTATTCAAGGGGTACTCCACCCCTAGACATCTTATCCCCTATCCAAAGGATAGGGGATAAGATGTCAGATCGCCAGGGTCCCGCTGTTGGGGACCCCGGGGATCGCTGCTGCAGCACCCCGCTGTCATTACTGCGCAGAGCGAGATCGCTCTGCACGTAATGACGGGCAATACAGGGGCCGGAGCATCGTTACGTTACGGCTCTGCTCCTCGTGACGTCACGGCCCGCCCCCGTCAATACAAGTCTATGGGAGGGGGCGTGGTGGTCGTCACGCCCCCTGCCATAGACTTGCATTAAGGGGACGGGCCGTGAGGTTATGAGGGGCGGAGCCATGACGTCACGCTGCTCCAGCCCCTGTATCGCCAGTCATTACGCACAGAGCGAACTCGCTCTGTGCAGTAATGATGGCAGGGTGCCGCAGTGGCGATCCCCGGGGTCCCCAGCAGCGGGAATGCGGTGATCTAACATCTTATCCCCTATCCTTTGGATAGGGGATAAGATGCCAGGGGCGGAGTACCCCTTTAAGGTGTATCCATATAAATGGCCCACCCTGTACATTACATCCAAAGTTTTTGTTAACGACAGTCACACCTTAACAACAAATATACAAACCCAAATGGAACCTTTACTTGCTTGTTCAAGTGTATCCAGGTCCTTCTTTATTGCTTTCCACTTTTGACTTTCCGCAAAAACTTGATTACAGGCAAAGCTGAAAGAGAAAAGCAAAGAAAGATAAACTAATCTATTTAAATGTATTTGGACATCAAACTCTTATAGTTTTCTGCTTCATTTCTATAGGCTTCATCATATCTTTCTATAGGCTCATATCATAAAATTAACCCTTAGAGGAAGTAGATTTTGATTTTGAAATAAGGAATGCAAAGTTCATCTTTGAAACTACTGTAAAGTTTATATGGAAAGTGTTCATACTAGGGATCAACCGATATCGATTTTTTAGGGACGATACAGATACTCTGTGGAGGTTAGGGCCGATAGCCGATAACTTATACCGATATTCCGGTATAAGTTATCGGCTATTTATCCCCCCCATTTTGTGGTGCCAGAGACCGCCGCCGCCACACCTGCTTCTCTCACTCCGCCTGTCCTGGGGTCCTCCTGAGTCCTATCACTGCCACCGTGACCGCCCCCCCCCCCCCCCCACCACACCGCACCCCCCACAGCACTGCGCCGCTCCCCCCACCACACCGCCCCGGCCAGAGACCTCCGCCGCTGCCCCATTGCCTCCCCCATTCCCGGTTTTATAATTACCTGTTCCCGGGGCACGGGGTCCGTGCTACTTCTGGCTCCGGCGGCGTCCTCCTGAGCTGTCACTGTGCGCACTGACGGTGACGTTGCGTTGAGGACGTCACTCGTCATTGCGCAGTGCACTGCGTAACACAGGACGCCGCAGGAGCAGAAGTAGCGCGGACCCCGGGAAGGGGTAATTATAAAACCGGGAATGGGGGAGGCAATGGGGCAGTGGCGGCGGCGGGCTGTAGCCAGGGTGGTGCGGTGGGGAGTGCAGCGCGGTGGGGGGAGGTGCGGTGGGGGTGGGGCATTATCGGCAAGGAAATTGCCGATACCGATAACGTCCAAAATCGTGAATATCGGCCGATATCAGCCAAACTGATAATCGGTCGATCCCTAGTTCATACTCTTAAAACAACTGTGCCCAACATACTTAAATTATAAATCAACTTGTAATGGTGACTGTATTTTTCATGAGAGGAATAAGACAGCATGCTGCACTTATTCTTCCTGTCAAATCTACATAATGAAGAGTAGTGTGAACAGAGTATATACTTTAAGAGTACCTGTCATCAAACAATATTTTCTAAACTAACAAAGATCTTATTCCCTAACTACTTCTAACACCCTCCTGCCCTTTAACCCCTTAAGGACCAAGCCCATTTTAACCTTAAGGACCAGGCCAATTTTATTTTTGCGTTTTTTCCTCCTCGCCTACTAAAATCCATAACTCCTTTATATTTCCATCTACAGACCCATATAAGGGCTTGTTTTTTGCATTACCAATTTTACTTTGTAATGAAACCTCTCATTTTACCGTAAAATGTACGGGCAGCCTAGAAAAAATTTTTAGGGAGGAAATTTAAATGAAAACCACAATTTTGCACATTTTGGAGAATTTTGTTTTCACACTATACACTTTACGGTAAATGACATGTGTTCATTATTCTGTGGGTCAATATGATTAAAATGATACCCATGGCTAGATACTTTTATATTTTTGTACCACTTAAAAAAAATCAAAAACTTTTTATACAAAATCCGTAATCTAAAATCGCCCTATTTTGACAACCTATAACTTTTTCATTTTTCCATATATAGGGCGGTATGAGGGCTCATTTTTTGGGCCGTCATCTGTACTTTTTATCGATACCACATTTGCATATATAAAACTTTGAGATCATTTTTTATAAATTTTTTTTTTAATAAAATGTGACAAAAAAAGTTGCATTTTTGGACTTTAAAAAAAAAAAAATTTACGTTTACGCCATTCACCGTACGGGATAATTAACATTATATTTTGATAGTATGGACATTTACGCATGCGGCGATACCAAATATGTTTATAAAAAAAATCTTTACGCTTTTTGGGGGTAAAATGGGAAAAACTGACAATTTTTATTGGGGGAGGGAATTTTTCACTTTTTTTTTTTTACATATTTCTATTTTTATTTTACACTTTTTATGTCCCCATAGAGGACTATCTATAGCAATCCTTTGATTGCTAATACTGTTCAGTGCTATGTATAGGACATAGCACTGCTCAGTATTATCGGTGATCTTCTGCTCTGGTCTGCTCGATCGCAGACCAGAGCAGAAGACCCCGGGAGACGGCCGGAGCCAGGTGAGGAGACCTCCGGCCACCATGCTGGATGATTTGATCGCCGCGACAGCGCTGCGAGCGATCCGATCATCCATTCAAAGTACCGCACTGCCTCAGATGCCGTGATCTGTATTGATCACGGCGTCTTAGGGGTTAATGCGGACATCCGCGCGATCGCGGATGTCTGCCATTACGGGTGGGTCCCCGGCTGCTAGTAGCAGCCGGAACCTGCTGGGTATGACGCGAGCACCGTTCCGATGCTCGCGGTCATACACAGGACGTAAATGTGCGTCCTGGTGCGGGAAGTCCCGCCAAACCAGGACATACATTTACGTCCGTGGTCGTTAAGTGGTTAAAAAGCTCTGAGCCCTTGCTCACATTGTGTAAGCTCCCGGCAGGAGAAAGTGGTCATTCCCCAGCAGGCACGACGTCACAGAAGCCTGCAAGAGCTGTGCCTCGCCATGCCCCGCATGAGTTTGGACTTCTGTAAGTCAGAGTGGAGACCAAACTAACTGTTTGACTTGTACAGGGAACAGAACAGAGCCACCTAGTGGCCGTTTTTTCTATCACATTAAAATCATATAGAGGTTAAGAATTTTAATAGCAAGTAAATAACAAAGTGTCTTATAATAACATAAGGAACAATATATTAAAAGTTTAGTTTGGTGACAGGTACTCTTTAGCAAATATCTGACATCATAAACGTGACAGAAGCATGGGCTTCCTCAGAAATTTTCCCGGAAGAGGGGCATAAGTTAAGTAGGATACTTACAAAACCTTTTCTCCTATAGTGAGAGGTCCACCAGCTAAGACCCTCGTAATCTCTAGAAAAGGGCCCCGTTTCTCCCTATGTATGGAGCAGTGTGTCTGCTTGCACACCACACATTCTATATGGGAATGCAATACTCAGCTATCTTTTGTGCTCCCCTAAACAGTGCATAGATAGGTAGGTAAATAGATACATAGATAGATAGATATGAGATAAATAGATACTGTAAATAGATATTTAATAGATAGATATGAAATCAATTGCACTTTAAAACTTTTACAAATATACTAAGAGGTTGTTGATGAAAATATGGTTACTTACTTTTGCAGTGAAATGATACTTAGTATGAACATAATCCAGAGATTCATTTATTGATGGAAATCCAGGATAAAAGTAGGTTACTATCTATGAATGTCATCATGAATGCTGTTCAAATGCCTCCAAAACTTCATCTAGAACAGACGGTTGTGCTACCAAGGGGCTGTTAGGAAAGATAAAACATTTCTGTTAAAGGGGTACTCCAATGGAAAACATTTTCTTTTAAATCAACTGGCTCCAGAAAGTTAAACAGATTTGTAAATTACTTCTATTAAATAAATCTTAATCCTTTCAATAATTATCAGCTGCTGAAGTTGAGTTGTTGTTTTCTGTCTGGAAACAGTGCTCCCTGCTGACATCTCTGCTTGTCTTGGAAACTGGAGTGGAAGAGGTTTGCTATGGGGATTTGCTTCTAAACTGGGCGGTTCTCGAGACATGTGTCATCAGAGAGCACTTAGATAGAAAAGAACAACTCAACTTCAGCAGCTCATAAGTACTGACAGGATTAAGATTTTTTTTAAGAAGTAATTTACAAATCTGTTTAACTTTCTGGAGCCAGTTAATATATAAAAAAAGGTTTTTCCTGGATAACCCCTTTAAACAGATTTGTAAACTACTTCTATAAAAAAAAAAAAAATCCCAATCCTTCCAGTACTTATCAGCTGCTATTTACTACTGAGTAAGTTCTTTTCTTTTTGAATTTCCTTTCTGTCTTACAAGATGCTCTCTGTTGACACCTCTGTCCGTGTCAGGAACTGTCCAGAGCAAGAGAGGTTTGCTATGGGGATTTGCTCCTACTCTGGACAATTCCTAAAATGGGCAGAGGTGTCAGCAGAGAGCATGTTGTCAGACAGAAAGGAAATTCAAAAAGAAAAGAACTTCCTCTGTAGTATACAGTATCTGATAAGTACTGAAAGAATTGTGATTTTTTAATAGAAGTAATTTACAAGTCTGTTTAACTTTCTGGCACCAGTTTATTTCAAAGAAAATGTTTTCCAGCGAAGTACCCCTTTAATGCACAAGATATATGTGCACAGTCAGTTGGCACTGTTAGAAATTATTGTAAAGAGACTTGTTATAGTAAGAAACAAGAGAAGTTAATGTAAAATGTCAACCACAAAGAGAAATTGTAGAAGGTAAAGCAAGTTCTTACATTTTATGATTGACTATGCTGGACAAATGTGACTGCATTCTAGGTTGTTTGGAATTATACCAGGGATCATAGTTACATTGATAAATACTGCATTCTAGGTTGTTTGGAATTATACCAGGGATCATAGTTACATTGATAAATATCCCCTACTGTGCAATGATGACTATGGTTTCTTAGATTATCCTCAAAGAAAAAACTAATTTGATGCAAAAATAAATATTTATTATGCCCCCACTACATTTTAAACACCAACTATTAATCTTGTATAAAAAAAAAAAGGGGGGGGGGTGTTAGCTTGCTTTAAAGGGGTTGTCCAGCCCTAGAAAAACAGCTGATTTATTAAATAAAACTGCACCAAACACGTCTGAAGGTTGAGTGTGGTTTTGCAGCTTAATTCCATTGAAGTTAAAAAGAGTGCTCCAATGAAATACAACTTATCCCCTATCCAAAGGATAGGAGGTAAGTTATAGATCACAGGGGGTCCGAATGCTGGGCCTCCTCCTCCATGTATCTCTATGGGATACATGGAGGAGGTGTATCGGCTGCCGCTTGTGCAAGGGTCAGCATGCCCCCTTCCTGCCGAGTGCCAGGGCACCGTGCAGGAGATCGCAGGGGGATCCCAGCGGTCGGACCCCTCGCAATCTATAATTTATCCCCTATCCTTTGGATAGTGGATAAGTTGTATTTCACTACAGTACTCATTTAATGTACTGTAGTAATACTACACACAGCCTACACACATTTGATAACGGGGATAGGGGATAAGATGTCTAGGGGCGGAGTACCCCTTTAAGGCCAAAATGGGCTGAGTCCTTAAGGGGTTAAACAGAGAAACTTGATGGGAGCCATTTTATGTTTTTTTTTTTTATTCTCAAAATGTGCAACTTTTGAGGATATACGCCACTAACGCTAAGGGGGAGGGAAGGAGGCAGAGAGGGGGCAGGAAGGGGGCACACCTTTACATGGAGGGATAATGCAGGGGGTGCCTTTTAGTAAATTCTGTGAACTGAAAATTTGGGAGATTTATTCATGTGCAGCGCATGAAAACGCAGCATATAGTAAATGTTCCCCTTAATTTTAAAATGGCCCACCTAATTTTGTAAGCATGAGAAAAGTAAAAAGTATAAAATATAAGGTTCTCTCCGTATAGAACTAAAAATAACCATACAATGTCCTCAAGGCTATACTTCATATTTAAGAAGAAGTGATTAAAAAATGTTTATTAGTAAAAAATTAAATAAAAAATCTGGTATAAAAAGGTAGTCAATGTTAAAATTGCATAACAAAAAGCATTATGAAAAAATAAGGAATGGTCTAAATTAACTTCTCACAGGGCCTTTGTGGCTATAAAAAATGAAAAATCAGCAGATCAATCTAAAATGGGATGGCATGTGTGGAGAACATTATGTTCAGATCTATACTTATGCATATGTTGGCCACTGACTATGATGGTAAAGGAAAATGTAAACCTACTGTATACTGTATAGATGAGTGCAGTTTGCTGTGCTTTTCTATTACAGTAAAAACAAAAAAATATGCCAATACTTGCCACCCTGATAGAAAGATACCCTTTTGGTTAATGGGGGCCTATAACAACATTCGTTGCCCACGCCGGAAGCATAACAAAATATGAATAGAGCAAAACTCTAAAATGCAGCCAAGGAGGACTGGAACAGCAGCGAGATAACCCAGAGTAGAGTTATTACAGACTTATTAGTTTACTCGTGTGGATGTGAAATTTTTTTTTTTCACTAAAATGCTAGTTTTCCCCAAAATTTTAAATGTTTACAAGGGGTAATAGGAGAAAATGCCCCCCAAAATATGTAACCCCATCTCTTCTGAGTATGGAAATACCCCATGTGTGGTCATCAAGTACTCTGAAGCGCACTACAATACTCAGAAGAGAAGGAATCACATTTGGCTTTTGGAAAGCAAATTTTGCTGAAATGGTTTTTGGGGGGCATGTCATATTTAGGAAGCCCCTATGGTGCCAGAACAGCAAAAAAAAAAAAAAAACCCTACATGGCATACTATTTTGGAAACTACACCCCTCAAGGAATGTAACAAGGGGTACAGTGAGCCTTAACACCCCACAGGTGTTTGACGACTTTTTGTTAAAGTTGGGTGTGTTAAACTTTTGTTAAAGTTGGATGCTGGTCTTTCCCCAAATTTTAAATTTTTATAAGGGGTAATAGTAGAAAATGACCCACAAAATTTGTAACCCCGTTTCTTCTGAGTATGGAAATACCCCATGTGTGGACGTCAAATGCTCTGCTGGCGAACTACAATGCTCAGAAGAGGAGGAGCGCCATTAAGCTTTTGGAGAGTGAATTTGTTTGGAATAGAAGACAGGGGCCATGTGCGTTTACAAAGCCCCCCGTGGTGCCAG
Source organism: Hyla sarda (assembly GCF_029499605.1). Classification (NCBI taxonomy): domain Eukaryota; kingdom Metazoa; phylum Chordata; class Amphibia; order Anura; family Hylidae; genus Hyla; species Hyla sarda. The sequence goes on from NC_079189.1 coordinate 154,888,733, forward strand.
AACAGTGGACCCCCCCCCCCACATGTGACTCCATTTTGGAAACTACACCCCTCACAGAATTTCCTAAGGGGTGCAGTGAGTATTTACACCCCACTGGCATTTGACAGATCTTTGGAACAGTGGGCTGTGCAAATGAAAAATTGCATTTTTTCTTTTCACGGACCACTGTTGCAAAAATCTGTCAGACACCTGTTGGGGGGGGGGGGGGGTAAATGCTCACTGTACCCTTATTACATTACATGAGGGGTGTAGTTTCAAAAATGGGGTCACACGTGGCCTTCAGTTCCGGACAAATTTTCTCTTCAAAAGCCCAATGGCGCTCCTTCTCTTCTGAGCATTGTAGTTCACCCACAGAGCACTTTACATACACATATGGGGTCACAAATTTTGGGGGGCTTTTTTCCTATTTTCCCTCGTGAAAATGAAAAATTTAGGATAACACCAGCATTTTAGTGAAATTTTTTTTTTTCATTTTCCCATCCAACTTTAATGAAAATTCTTCAAACACCTGTGGGGTGTTAAAGCTCACTGTACCCCCCTTGTTACGTTCCATGAGGGGTGTAGTTTCCAAAATGGGGTCACATGTGGGTATTACATTTTTGCGTTTATGTCAGAACCGCTGTAAAATCAGCCACCCCCTGTGAAAATCACTCATTTAGGCCTCAAATGTACATAGTGCGCTCTCACTCCTGAGCCTTGTTGTGCCCTCGCAGAGCATTTTATTCCCACATATGGGGTATTTCTGTACTCGGGAGAAATTGAGTTACACATTTTGGGGGTCTTTTTTTCCTTTTACCGCTTGTGAAAATAAAAAGTATGGGGCAACACCAGCATGTAAGTGTAGCCCCCAACTTTTCCTTTTCAGAACGAGTAAAGGAGAAGAAGCCCCCCTAAAATTTGTAGTGCAATTTCTCCCGAGTACGGAGATACCCCATATGTGACCCTAAACTATTTCCTTGAAATATGCTAGGGCTCCGAAGTGAGAGAGGACAAAATTTGAGGACTAAATTAGGGATCGCATAGGGGTATTCTACGCCAGTGATTCCCAAACAGGGTGCCTCCAGCTGTTGCTAAACTCCCAGCATGCCTGGACAGTCAGTGGCTGTCCGGAAATGCTGGGAGTTGTTGTTTTGCAACAGCTGGAGGTTCCGGTTTGGAAACACTGCCGTACGATACTTTTTTCATTTTTATTGGGAGGGACAGTGTAAGGGGGAGTATATGTTGTGTTTTACCCTTTATCATGTGTTAGTGTAGAGTAGTGTTTTTAGGGTAAATTCGCACTGGCGGAGGTTTACAGTGAGTTTCCCGCTACGAGTTTGCACTGCGGCGAAAAATTGGTGCAGCTCAAAATTCAAGTAGGAAACTTACTGTAAACCCGCCCGTGTGAATGTACCCTGTACATTCACATGGGGGAGCAAACCTCCAGCTGTTTCAAAACTACAACTCCCAGCATGTACTGACAGACCGTGCATGCTTGGATTTGTACTTTTGCAACAGCTGGAGGCATACTGGTTGGAAAAACTTCAGTTAGGTTCTGTTACATAACTCAGCATTTTCCAACCAGTGTGCCTCCAGCTGTAGCAAAACTACAACTCCCAGCATGTATTGATCGCCGAAGTGCATGCTGGGAGATGTAGTTATGCAACAGCTGGAGGTACGCAACTACAACTCCCAGCATGCCGAGACAGCTGTTTGGGCATGCTGGGATTTGCAGTTTTGCAACATCTGGAGGGCTACAGTTTAGAGACTACTGCATAGTGATCTCCAAACTGTGGCCCTCCAGATGTTGCAAAGCTACAAATCCCAGCATGGCCAGACAGCAAACTGCTGTGTGGGCATGCTAGGAGTTGTAGTTTTGCAAGATCTAGAGGGCCACAGTTTAGAGATCACTGCACAGTGATCTCCAAACTGTAGCCCTCCAGCTGTTGCAAAACTGCAAATCCCAGCATACCCACACAGCAAATAGCTGTCTGGGCATGCTGGTAGTTGTAGTTTTGCAACATCTGGAGGTGATATAAGGTTGAACGGTTTGAAATAAAGCTCAGTAGAGCACGCAGAACTTTGAAGCATTTGAAACTAACATAGGCTCCGTTTGATTTACTTTGCTATACTTCGGTATATAAATTCTGTATACGGATTTGGCCGGGAGTAAAATAGTTACAAGAGCACTGATAAAATCCATGTCAGGTGGCGACCAACGTGGGGCGCTACGTTTTCCATCATAATCCAGTCGCGCCGATGGGGCATCATTTTGAACCACAAGAGATGGCACAGAGGAAGGCAGTGGATCATCTCCGGAAGTACGGTAAGGACACCTTCTTGTACCTAGCCACAGTGCCCCTGTCTCTCCTTTTGGTTTATCTTGATGCCTTAAATTGACTGGTTTGTGACGAAGCAGAGACAGGAAATAATCTGTCATAAAGTAACTATCTACTGCCCGAGTGAATATAAAATGTGAGTGAGTACGCAAGATCCTGGCGGGAGGGATTGGGTCATAATCGGGGAATGAATTGCAAAGTAAATTGACGTAAGTAGCCAGTTGCGTGTCTGGGATGAGTAGGCATGGCATGGCTAGGACAAGGTGTATACACAGTCTGTTATAAGTAGGCGGCAGGTCTAGAACGGAGTGGCGCAGGACGCCAGGTATGCTGTTATAAATAGATTCTGGATGTGAGCCTAGGACAAGGTGAATACACAGGACTTTCTGCAATATTCCTGGGACCTGTCCCATTGCAACTGATGGTATATGTGGCATATGTGTCATGTCATGTCTTCATGTGTCCATGGATTATTGTTAAATTAGTTAATTCAGACGAAGAGAGGGAGTAAATCTACCCTTTCTAATACTAGACCTAGTTGAAAAGAACTGCAATTAAATTGCAACAGCTGGAGGCCCATGAATAGGTCCCACCAGGTAGGGGGCTGTGGGCTCTAGATGTAGTCAGGGATAAGTAGGGGGCATTGGATTTGCAGATGTAACCTGACCTCACTGATAGAGTTGCTGACAGGAAAGGGGGAGGGGAACAGTATAAGTTCCTCCCCCAGCAGCCATTTTAGCTCACCCAATTATTCCCACCTCCACTCCCCGGCAGCCATCTTAGCACACCTAGTTTAGTGAAGTATGTATGATGTCGATTAATGAATTAGGAATACATGGAGTATGACCAGTGAATGTTTTCTGGTGAAGTTGTTTCTGTAAGTGTTTATGTTGTAATGGATCCTTTTAAAATGGTAAAAAACAGAAGACGATCCATGTGGTATGAATTGAACCTGTCTGTTGATATTTTATAACATTTCTTAATAAGGTTTGTTTTCACAGGTGTGCAAGATGGATGAAAAAAATTTATAAGGAAATGCAATTAATGGTCTGATTATATTATAGGAGTAAACAGAGAAGAAGTTTGGCCAAGGAGAATAAAATAAAACGTAAAAATAAATTCAAAAGTGATCACTATTTAATTAATGAATATTACCTTAAGCATTTAAAATCAGCTAATGGTTTATTGAAATAATTTTTTGGAAGAGCTCTGTATATTTATTATTCTTTTACATTTTATTTTTGGTGAGAATGTGGGCCCTGTGTCTTGTACATTGAGTATTTGTAAATGTTGGTATTGTTACATGTGTATTGTATGTCTCCTTGTAAAGTAACACAGGGATCAAGGCAAACACCTAGACGTTCGATTGTGATTGAGGAATGACCAAACCGGAGGGAGGACAAAAATCCAGACTCAAAGGGGTCGTGACCAGTGACATAGAGGAGTGGGAGGAGAAAGGTGGGGCTTAAAGGAAGATTGGCAGAACAGCCTTAGTCTACTGAAACAGTCACATTAAATTGAAGAAAATACATATCTACTGTTTAACCCTGAGTGTGTTTACATACCCTGCATACACAATGTGATATACCTATACATTCTACATTGCATTTATTTGAATAACATCAATTTTGAGTGGATAACTTTATAATGATAATTTAGTGTACCACGAAGATGCTGATTGTCTTAAACTTATAAGGTTAAAAATTCAAGAGCCATGATAGGATATCAGAGAATCCAAGGTTGATGCTGAGTTAGAAATGTAAGCTTGTTCCAAGTAATGTAAAGATGTAATACATAAGACAAGATATATGGTACTACACGCAGAATGAAGTTCTACTGCAATAGCTGGTGGTTCAGAGAAGAACAGTAGAAGGTATTCATTGAGATGTGTAAGATATCTGAAGGTAAGACACAATTAGTACGGGTACACTTTAATTACCACCAACAAGTATGGGACTATTGGAGTGAAGGTTTTCTTGAATCCTTGGGCAAACCAATCTGTGGTTTGTAATTCAGGTGTTCAAATTCCTAGAGCTACCAGAGAAGGTGGCCATCATGAAGATCAAACCAACATGAAGGAAACAGCCCCAAAAGCCAAGGGTACTGAATGGTGAAGGAGGCTGCCAAGACTGCAGTGCTCCTGTTCCCCCACAGTTATGGTACAAAGTGTACAGGTGGATGGGCAATGTGGAATTTTCTGGTTAAGTCTCTTGCAGGAACCAGCTATGCATGCTGAGAGAGACCAATGGAAGAAGAAAGAGGTCTTACAGGGTAAAGACGGCATCTGGAGAGTTGGTAAGAAACTGTGTGTGCCAGCAGTCTTGTACCCCATGGTAACATATATGACCCCATACACTAAGCAGTGGGGAGCTATCTGTGTAGTAATGTCCGTACATTGGGTGGCCTCAGGATTCAACAATGCAGAAAGAAGGTTTGTACAGACGTCATCATTTTCATCTGCTATGACCTAGGTAAAACAATAAAGGTACCTGACCAACACGCTCCATAATCATCTTACCTGTTTCAGAGAATATGAGTAGACTTCATCTAACTGCCTAAGGTGGACCAATATAAGTATGCCCTTGTCTGACTGTACTGATCTCTACCATAGATACAGTAAAGAATACAATTAAGAACCTTTTATAAAGTTGTGCCTAGTTCAGATTCTGTAATTGTCACCCATTTCTTTCAAACCTATGAGTGTATGTCAGGAAATAAGTCAGGAAAGAAATGCTTTCATATGATGATCCCGTATAAATGTATCTAAGATATATTCTCTGATAACTGTTAAATCTATGCCTGTACATAACAATGGTTGTTCCAAAGGGAAAGATTGTCACAACAGATTGTTAGGAAGCGACAATGTATGAGGAGAATCAGTAGGTGAACATGTACAAATAGCAGGGTGAAATAAGTATTTCAGTGGGTGATTATGTTATAAAGAAAAGGAATACGCGGTGTAAGATTATAGAAAGGATAGACATAGCTAGCAGGATGAGTATATGGAACTACTGTAAAGTATGGGATACTTGGGGATATAAAGCTTAGAATTGGATTAGAAGGGAATTGAACTGTAGAATGCACATTAGTCAAGACACATCTGCCCATACACACTTCCATTACTGAACCTACAAAGGAACCCAAACCACATTCTAGAAGTACCGTATTTATCGGCGGATAACACGCACTTTTTAGGCTAAAATTTTTAGTCTAAAGTCTACCTGCGTGTTATACTCCGATAAGCCGCTGCAGTTCAATGATTTAAAGCGAGCGCTTTAAATCAATGAACTGCAGCGGCTTTGCAGGTGCAGAGACCTGCCGTCGCTGCCGGCTTCTCTGCCCCTGCCTGTCCTGGGGTCTAGAGTCCTGCTGCCGGCCCTTCTCTCCCCCTGGCTATCGGTGCCGCTGCCCGTTCTCTCCCCCTGGCTATCGGTGCCGCTGCCCCATTGCCGGCGCCGATAGCCAAGGGGAGAGAAGCGGCGCAGACAATGGGGCAGCGGCGCTGACAGACAGGGGGAGAGAAGCGGCAGCGCCACCCATTGCCGGCGCCGCTGCACCATTGCCTTCCCCATCCCAGGTTGTATAATTACCTGTTGCCGGGGTCGGGTCCGCGCTGATTCAGGCCTCCGGTGTGCGTCCCCTGAGTCGTTGCTATGCGCAGCGAGACGCAATGACATCACTCTTCTTTGCGCCGCACCGTGCAGTGCATAGCAACGACTCAGGGGACGCACACCGGAGGCCTGAAGCAGCATGGACCCAACCCCGGCAAAAGGTAATTATACAACCGAGGATGGGGGAGGCAACGGGGCAGCGGCGCTGGCAATGGGTGCCGCTGCCCCTTCTCTCCCCCTGGCTATCGGCGCTGCTAGCCGGCACCGATAGTCAGTGGGAGAGAACGGGCAGCGGCGCAGATAGCCAGTGGGAGAGAAGCGGCGGCCGCAGGGCTCTAGACCCCAGGAAAGGCAGGGGGAGAGAAGCGGGCAGCGACGGCCTCTCCCCCCCTGCCTTTCCTGGGGGCTTCTGCGGGGTCAGAAACAGTGTATTGGGGTATACGCATGCACACACACGCACTCTCATTTTACAAAGGCTATTTGGGTAAAAAAACTTTTTTTACCCAAATATCCTTTGTAAAATGAGGGTGCGTGTTATATGCCGGTGCGTGGTATACCCCGATAAATACGGTAAATGTGCAGCCCCTGCTGGGAGTCTTGATCCCTTTGTGTATGTTGATGTTATAGGAGTCCCAAGGGGGGTCCCAGATGAGTTTATGTTATGCCGAGCGCTCCGGGTCCTCGCTCCTCCCCGGAGCGCTCACAGCGTTCTCCTGTTCGCAGCGCCCCGGTCAGACCCGCTGACCGGGTGTGCTGCGATAATGCCCCCAGCCGGGATGCGGTTCGCGATGCGGGACGCGTCCGCTCGCGGTGCGCATCCCGACCCGCTTACCAGACTCGCTCCCCGTCTGTGCTGCCCCGGCGTGCGCGGCCCCGCTCCCTAGGGCGCGCGCACGCCGGGTCTTTGCGATTTAAAGGGCCGGTGCGCCACTGATTGGCGCATGGGTTTTAATTAGTGTCTTCACCTGTGCACTTCCCTATATCACCTCACTTCCCCTGCACTTCCTTGCCGGATCTTGTTGCCATTGTGCCAGTGAAAGCGTTCCTTGCGTGTTCCTAGCCTGTGTCCCAGACCTCTTGCCGTTGCCCCTGACTACGATCCTTGCTACCTGCCCTGACCTTCTGCTACGTCCGACCCTGCTCTTGTCTAATTCCTTGTACCGCGCCTATCTCAGCAGTCAGAGAGGTTGAGCCGTTGCCGGTGGATACGACCTGGTTGCTACCGCCGCTGCAAGACCATCCCGCTTTGCGGCGGGCTCTGGTGAAAACCAGTAGCAACTTAGAACCGGTCCATTGACACGGTCCACGCCAATCCCTCTCTGACACAGAGGATCCTCCTCCAGCCTGCCGAATCCTGACAGTAGATCCGGCCATGGATCCCGCTGAGGTCCCGCTGCCAGTTGTCGCTGACCTTACCACGATGGTCGCCCAGCAGTTGCAACAGAGGCGCAACAAGGCCACCAGCTGTCTCAACTGACTGTGATGCTACAGCAGCTTCTACCACAGCTTCAGCAACCATCTCCTCCGCCAGCTCCTGCACCTCCTTCGCAGCGAGTGGCCACATCCAGTCTCCGTTTATCATTGCCGGACAAGTTTGATGGGGACTCTAAACTTTGCCGTGGTTTTCTCTCGCAATGTTCCCTGCATTTGGAGATTATGTCGGACCAATTTCCAACTGAAAGGTCAAAGGTGGCTTTCGTGGTCAGCCTTCTGTCTGGGAAAGCCCTGTCATGGGCCACACCGCTCTGGGACCGCAATGATCCTGTCACTGCCTCAGTACACTCTTTCTTCGCGGAGATTCGAAGTGTCTTCGAGGAACCAGCCCGAGCCTCTTCTGCCGAGACTGCCCTGCTGAACCTGGTCCAGGGTAATTCTTCTGTGGGCGAGTATGCCATCCAATTCCGTACTCTCGCCTCCGAATTGTCCTGGAATAACGAGGCCCTCTGCGCGACCTTCAAAAAAGGCCTATCCAGTAACATCAAAGATGTGCTGGCCGCACGAGAAATCCCTGCATGAACTTATTCATCTGGCCACCCGCATTGACATGCGTTTTTTCCGAAAGGCGTCAGGAGCTCCGCCAGGATATGGACTTTGTTCGCACGAGGCGGTGTCTCTCCCCGGCTCCTCTCTTCTCTGGTCCGCTGCAATCTGTTCCTGTGCCTTCCACCGTGGAGGCTATGCAAGTAGACCGGTCTCGCCTGACACCTCAAGAGAGGACACGCCGCCGTATTGAGAACCTATACCTGTACTGTGCCAGTACCGAACACTTCTTGAAGGATTGTCCTATCCGACCTCCACGCCAGGAAAGACGTACTCCGACTCCGCACAAAGGTGAGACAGCTCTAGGTGTGAACTCTGCTTCTCCACGTCTTACTGTGCCTGTGCGGATTTCTTCTTCTACCTTCTCCTTCTCAGCTGTGACCTTCTTGGATTCCGGATCTGCAGGAAATTTTATTTTGGCCTCTTTCGTTAACAGGTTCAACATCCCAGTGACCAGTCTCGCCAGACCCCTCTACATCGCCTCTGTTAATGGTGAAAGATTGGACTGTACTATGCGTTACCGCACGGAACCCCTCTTAATGTGCATTGGACCCCATCATGAAAAGATTGAATTTCTGGTCCTCTCTAACTGCACTTCTGAAATTCTTCTTGGACTACCTTCTTGGCTTCAACGCCACTCCCCTACCCTCGATTGGACCTCCAGGGAAATCAAGAACTGGGGTACTACTTGCCACAAAAAGTGTCTTATGTCTGCTCCCAGTCCTGTCAGTCAAAACCCTATGGCTCCTCCGATACCTGGTCTCCCCAAGGCCTATCTGGACTATGCTGATGTTTTTTGCAAAAAACAAGCAGAGACTTTGCCTCCTCACAGGCCTTATGACTGTCCTATTGATCTCCTCCCTGGATGCAGAAATGTGCCGTACAAGGAGGAATGGGAGAGATAAAAAAAAAAAAAAAAAAGACTAGCCCACTGAAAGTAAATGATTTTTTCACTAATAATAGAAATGGGTCTGATGGAAAAGGGGAACAATCAGAAGATCATGACTTAGAAGTAACCCCTGAACCACAGCAGATATATACACATTGTCAAAATATAGATATGGAGACTCAAAACTCTCCAAGATCTGTAACTAATCCTGCAGCCTCACAAAGACTAGTGGAACGCCATATTAACCCACCTTATTCTTTGCCACAAATGGGAAATGCAGTTGTTGGAGATACATCACCACTACCTACAGAAGCTACTATGGTGGCATTGTTTGCTGTTTTAAAATTGTCCATACAATTGGATTTACGCTCTGCTGTAAAAAGTATTCAGGTTGAGGTTCATTCACTGGGGATGAGAACCACAGCAGTGGAGGAAAAAATGGAGGACACTATAAAAAATCATAATAAAATGGCTGAAACCATTATTAGCATGGGGAAAGAATTAGAAGCAATGAAAATAAAATTAGCCGATGCAGAAGATCGTGCACGTAGAAATCATTTACGTATAAGGGGAATTCCGGAAACTGTTGAACCGGAGAATTTAATGGTTTTTATTAAAGAATTTTTCTCTATTGTCTTATTAGCCGCGACTAAACTGGATCTCTGCATTGACCAAGCTCATCGACTCCCTAGGTTATCAAAACTCCCATCATCCATCGCTCGGGGCACAATAGTAAGGCTCCATTTTTTTTTCATATAAAAGAGCAAATAATGAATGTTTTGCGAAAATCTCCCCTCTTAATAGAAATTTTTTTACATCTAACTATATTTACAGACCTGTCATCAGCAACGCTAATGCATAGAAAATAATTCTCTGAAGGGACTAAAATCTTAAGAGAAAACGGAATTCAATACAGATGGGGGTTTTGCTAACATACAAAGGAACCAAGTATGTGGTAGAATCCCCTAAAGATGTTTTGTGTTTATGTCAGATGTGGGAACTATGAGGTGTGCAACCTGAAGAAAACTTACAAGAAGTCTGTGAGATTCCTGAAGAATGGACAAAAAAAAATAGGGAAGGATGTTATAGATTTATATTTTTGTTAGAGAGAAAGGGGAAGGAGGAAAGATAATTTCTATTATATATATATATATATATATATATATATATATATACACACACACATATAAAATGCTGGAGGATACTATAGATTAATACTTTTCCTCTACATTTTTGCTAGAAAGAAGATAAAATATGGTGTCCTTGTGTTTTTTCTTTTGTGGTTTCCTCCCTTTTTCTTTTTTCCTTTTTGCCACCTGACCTGAATAAGTTGTGATTAAGAATGATGTTTTTTTTTGGTCACGATATATATGTATTAGCATCATGTTTTTTTGTCCTTTTTTATTTGCTAATACCCTCTCAAATAGAGGCCCTAGAGGTCAACATATGGGTCCTGAATGATTACTTGGGAACTAGGAAGAAGTTCCGTGTTTTCTGTGTTTTTTTTTTTTTTTTTACTTTTTTCTTCTTTTTTTCATATGAATGAGTGTGATTGTGGTAATAAGAACTATCAACCAGAGGAAACTAAGTGGATAAATGAAGGATTGCAGTATTATTTTATTTGGGTAATCAGATCTTGGGCAATTGGAGTCAGCTTTTACCATGGGAATACGTGTAGTCTCTATTAATTGTAAAGGATTAAATTCTCCATATAAGCGATCAATGGTGTGGAAAGAGGCCAATTGTACAAAAGCTGATATAATATGCATCCAAGAGACTCATTTAAAGGAATCAGATATTTGGAGATTACAACATAAAAATGTTCCTAATATTTTTGTAGCCCCAGCTCCAGAAAAAAAAGGGAGAGTTGCTTTATTGATAAAGGATTCATTAGCTGTTGTAGACCCACAAGTGAAAATTTACCCTAAAGGCAAGTTTATACGCTTGAACTGTAAAATTAATAATCTTCCATATATAATAATGGGGGTGTATGCCCCAAATAAAAAACAGAACACGTTTTTTCGTTCATTAATAACCAAAAATCCTTCTGACTGAAAGCAAAGCGTAATTGTACTGGGTGACTTTAATACAACTATATGGCCATCGGCAGACTCAACTTCTAGCCGTACTCTTACTGAACCTACAGATATGTTCCAAATCATATCCAGTTGTGAATTTTATGACAAGTGGAGAATACAGCATTGTGTGTGATTATAATTTTTTCCCACCGCCATGGAGTCTACACCAGGATTGATTATATATTGGTTACAGAACCTCTGTTGAAGGCTATTGACGAGTCATTGGTGGGGACAATGACCTGGGCAGATCATGCCCCGGTCGCTGTAACCATTCGTGACTCCTCGATGGATAACCGCTCACTCTTATGGAGAGCTAGCCCACATATTACATCAAATCCAGAGCTTAAAGGAGATATCCAATAGTGAAAATTGCTAAATTAAGTACCTGCCATATGTTAGAGCTTATCTCCGTGATGACTACGCACTTTTCATTATATGTCTGACCCCTCCCATTTTTCCAATACTCCGCTAATTAAAATAACAGCAATTCCTGGTTATGGAGCCTTGCGCGGCGCTCCGCTCCCATCATCCTCTTCACTAAGAAACCCCCGACTTCCTCCCAAGTCTGCAACATCATGTACACCCCCACACAAGTAAAAATGCCCCCAAAGCCAGCCCATAACACACCCTACTGTTCTCAATCACTGCCCTTCCTATTTAGCACCAATCACAGCCCTCACAGATTCAACCAATCACAGCTCGATCCCGGTCATGTGGGTGCCGTGCTCTGTAAAAGCTGATCGCAGAGCGAGTTCAGTGGTACTGACAGGAGCTGCTGGCTGGCTGCATCATCTGGTGTCTGAAGAATCTAACAGATGCCAATAGCAACCAATCATTCATAGCAGTGTTGTCAAAACTGCTGTCCTACAGATGGTGCAAAACTACAATTCACAGAGTTCCTGTACAGCCTTCAGCATGCCTGGATAGCCTTAGTGTGTCAGGGCATGCTGGCAGTTGTAGTTTTGCACCATCTGTAGGAAAGCAGTTTGGACAACACTGCAATAAATGATCGGTTGCTATTGGCTACTGTTACAATAATTATACAAATAAATATATTTATCTAACAGTTGCCAATTGCAACCAATCATTCATAGCAGTGTTGTCCAAACTGTTTCCCTACAGATGGTGTAAAACTACAACTTCCAGCATACCCTGACACACTAAGGCTGTCCATGCATGCTGAAGGCTGTACAGGAACTCTGTGAATTGTAGTTTTGCACCATCTGTAGGGCAGCAGTTTGGACAACATTACTATGAATGATTGGTTGCTATTGGCAACTGTTAGATTCTTCAGACACCAGACGATGCAGCCAGCCAGCAGCTCCTGTCAGTACCACTGAACTCGCGCTATATATTTGTTTATATATATATATATATATATATATATATATATAGATAGATAGATAGATAGATAGAGAGAGAGATTATTGTAACAGTTGCCAATAGCAACCAATTATTTATAGCACTCAGCTCTGCTACATACACACACTTACACATTCAACTCTGTTACATACACACTCACACACTCAACTCTGCTACATATACACACTCACACTCAGCTCTGCTACATATACACACTCACCTCTGCTACATACACACATTCACACACTCAGCTCTGCTACATACACACATTCACACACTCAACTCTGCTACATATACATGCTCACACACTCAGCCCTGCTACATACACAGATTTACACACTCTCAACTCTACTATATACACACACAGTTACCTCTGCTACATATACACACACACACTCAGCTCTGCTACATACACACATTCACACACTTCGCGCTGCTACATACACACACTCAACTCTGCTATATACACACACTCACACACTCAGCCCTGCTACATACACATACTCACGCATATACGTAGACCTAACAGTCATATCTCCTTCTCCCTCCCGGCACATACAGTGGCATATTGTTAGCTATGGTCACCATGGTTACACTACACAGGTGCAATCTCCTGCTCTCATCAAGAACAGAAGTGTGATCTGTGCCAGGAAGTATTTCACCAGCACCATAACCGGTTTATTATCCCGGTGTATCGGGTTAGACTGCGCTATCCAGACATTGCATATATGTTCATTGGGCATACGTAGTGAGCGCTTGCTCCGTTCCTCCAACTCCAGGCCATTAACTGGCTCTGACAACAGAGACAATGGATGAACAGAGGAGAAAATGAGACGGAAAGGGTAAAATGAATATGCAATCCTTTGGCTGGGCCGAAGCCGTAGGTCGAGATACGGGATTCAGCGGTGCTTCCTGTCAGAATAAGAAGGCATGAAAAAGGTAATTTCCATTCAGAATCGGCTAACTGACTACATTAGATTGTACTTTGTACATTAGACTGTTATATAACTTTTCAATGTCTGGCTAACTGAAAATAATTTTTCACCGTTGGACTACTCCTTTAAGGGAAAATTGGCAAAAAAAAATCCAAATTATTTTGAGCAAAATGAGGGTACAGTAAAGTTACATTCTACTCTTTGGTGCGCTTTCAAAGCTAATTTTAGAGGCCATATAATTAGTCAAACAGTATATAATAAGAAAAAAAGACATGCACAGATAATTAAAATTCAAGAAGAATTTGTTAATTTACATAGGCAAAATAAATTCCAATTTTCAATTGGCTTGGCCAATCGCATATCTAAACTCAATGAGGAGTTGCATTTGCTAGACCTATATAAATATGACCTAGCTATGAGGCAACTGAAGGTTCAGCATTATGGCCAATCTAATAAATCAGGGGCATTCTTAGCACAGCAAGTTAAAGTAAAAAAATCTAACTCAATAATTACATATTTACAAAATTTAGACGGAACCAAAAATTTTAACCCTCAAGCAATAGCAGATTCTTTTTCAACTTACTACTCTGTTTCGAGGATCCCTCATCTGAAATTAGCCTCAATTAAAGCATTTTTGTCAGGTATATCTCCCTCAAATCTATCATTAGAACAAATACAAAGTTTAGCAAGTGATATAACAGAAGTAGAAGTATTAAATGCAATTAAAACTCTTAAAGATGGGAAAGCCTCAGGCCTTATTATTAATTTTTATAAGACTAATACAGAAATGATTGTTCCATATCTCACCCGGTTATTTAGAGAAGTCCAACTTACGAGTAAAATGCTTGCTGAGATGTTAGAAGCTGTTATTGTAACTATCCCTAAGCCTAGGAAACCTATAACAAATGTAGAAAACTATAGACCAATTTCTCTTTTAAATATGGATCTTAAGCTTTATGCGAAAGTCTTAGCCTTACGGCTGACTGAAATATTACTGGTTATGATCCATGCAGACCAAGTAAGGTTTTGTGAAAGGTCGTCAAACTTTTGATGGTACACTTAGATTTTTGGGCATAATTGCAGAGACGCAATTCGGTCGGGCACCTTCTCTGCTCCTGTCTTTGGACGCGGAGAAGGTGTTCGACCGAGTAAACTGGGAATATCTAAGAGAACTCTTATGTAAATACGGATTACCAATAGGGTTTCTAATGGTCATGGCTATGTATTTAGAACCATCTGCACGAGTATTTGTGGGAGGGGTTATGTCTAGAAAATGTAGTATACATAACGGTACCCATCAAGGTTGTACCCTGTCCCCATTATTGTTCACCATTATTAAGGAGCCATTCGCTGAACTTGTACGATCGTCGCCCTTTATAATGGGAGTCAATACAGAGAATGAGGAACATAAAATCGGCCTTTTCGCCGATGACTTATTAATAGCACTAACATCTCCACGAAGATCACTCCCAGCACTTATGGAAATAATTGCAGACTATTTAAAAGTTAGTTATTATAAGGTGAACTATAGTAAATAACTTATTTTACCTATAAAAAAATGGAAGAAGAACAAAAACAGGAACTGAAGGTGCAATAACACCTTAAATTTGGTCACAGATCGTATTACTTATCTGGGTATAAAATTATCTCCTGATTTCTCTTGCCTACCCATCCTAAATCTGGATCCATTAATGCTTAACATAAAGGAGGATTTGGAATTATATTCTAAGCTCACTATGTCTTGGAAAGGGCGCATAGCTGTAATAACCTAAAGTGTTGTATATTTTCCAAATTTACCTATTATTTACCCAGCCTATAGTATAAAACAACTACAAACTATGGTGTGGAGTTATATTTGGAAAGGCGGGAAGGCAAGAGTCCGGACCAGTATATTATATGCACCCACATCAGGAGGGGGGCTAGGATGCTCGGATTTTGAAACATATTATAAAGCAACCATATTGAATCAGCTAAAATACTGGTGGCATAACCAACAACATAAAGTATGAGTTTCAATAGAGGCAAATCAGATGAAAATTTCAACTAATGTAGCCCTTTGGACCTCAGCAATTTCACAATCTTTGATTTCCACCAATATTCCTACAATTGTAACGGGCATTAAAATATGGAAAAGCATGTTAAGTAAAGGTATAATAAATTTTATAAACATTCCGATACTCAGTTTAGAGCTTTACAATATCTACTCATACACACCAATTTGGAAGAGTGGAGAAAACGAGGTATCCCATTCACTGATATATGTTTCAAATTTGGTATATCACCAAAGGATTTCTTTAAATATTTACAGTTAAGACATCTTGTAACCTCTCTCAAATGGTGTAAAAAACAAACGTATACCCCTTATTTTCAAAATAAAGAGCGTACTGATAAGGGGACATTGGAAGCATATGCCCACTTAATAATGTTTAAAACTTTACGTCCCCATTATTTTCAATTAAAATGGGAAGAAGATCTTGGTCACAACTATACACAAGAGGAATGGGAGTTTGTGTTTGATTTACCTTTCAGAGTTTCTCATTGTAACAACCATTTAGATATCTCTAGAAAGATAATATATAGATGGCACTGGGTCTTACTTTTTGCATATCTTTGGATCAGAGGGTACTTTTTTAATATATATGAATGTTAGTTTGTCTTCTTTTCCGTTTTTTTTTTTTTTTTATGTATTCAGGGGAAAAAAAGTTGTATTGTCTTTCCCTTTGTGTACTGGTGACTTTTTTTTTATTTTTTTTATTAAATACAGGAAGAAATGGATATGGTGATGGACCAGTCTATCTTTGTCTACAGTATTTCATCACATTTAGGCAGCAGGAGGCCCAAGCACACTTCCAAACTAAAGGCTAGGTTAAACTGTGTTAGTGCTTCCATTAGTCATATCCGTCGGCATCCATCCAAAAACAGGCAAACCACAATTTTGAGTCTGATTAAAATAGCGCATAAAGGGGTACTCCGGTGAAAACCTTTTTTCTTTTAAATCAACTGGTGGCAGAAAGTTAAACATATTTCTAAATTAGGTAAAAAACTGGGAATGTGCAGCTCACAATTAACTTAAGAGGGCTATACACCTACACCTGGTGTTTTAAATAGGAAAGACAAAACTAAGAGCCAATTGTTAAACAGTCAGGTAGCGGTGATGTAGAATATTCTTTTACCTTTTTTATTTAGGTAAAATAATATTCTACATCACCACTACCTGACTGCTTAATGGTGAACTCCTGTCCAGTCCTGCAAAGCAGCACAACGCTCCCGAGACCATCTTCCAGGCAGCATTGCCCAGCGCCTGTGACGTCACCTACCATCGAGTTACTCAGAAGTCCGCACCTGCTTCTTTGTGTGGTTACCATTTGCAGCGAAACATCAGTAAGCGGCTACCATTCCAGCTGGTCTGTGGCAGGCAGACCGCCGCTAAGACGCATGCCAGCGTCTGGTACCACCTTAACCATGCGGACTCTACATCTTAACTCAAGGTGACTCTTTATCGGGACTCATTGCAGGCTGGTAACTATAATATATCTATTTAACGTATAGCATTTGGAATCTATACCTTTTATGGGACTTAAACTCATTTTTGGATTATCGGAGGCCGGATTATTAAAAGTGACATTGCATTGCTAAAAATTTTTAATAATAGCTATCGGTGTTTGTTTATAATCAGAGTTTTATATTGTAATTCCCTCGGCACAAGGGCCCTTGTGCTTTGAGGATTTACTGTTTACAAAATATTTTTTATGTATTTTATATTGTGTAATAAATTTGCACTTTTCATATTATAATTGAAGCATGATCCAGTCATTATTACCACTACATCATTGTATCAGGCAACTGATGCTAGCCTAGAGGGGTTGGCTACCTTCTTAGTTTTGTCTTTCATATTTGTAAATTACTTCTATTAAAAAATCTTAATCCTTCCAGTACTTATTAGCTGCTGAATGCTACAGAGGAAATTCCTTTCTTTTTGGAACACTGATGACATCACGAGCACAGTGCTCTCTGCTGACATCTCTGTCCATTTTAGCAACCATGCATAGCAGATGTATGCTAAGGGCAGCATGGTGGCTCAGTGGTTTGCACTGCTGCCTTGCAGTGCTGGGGACTTGGGTTCAAATCCCACTAAGGACAACAATAAATAAAGCGTTATTATTATAATAACGTCAGCAGAGAGAACTGTGCTCGTGATGTCATCAGAGAGCATTCCAAAAAGAAAATAATTTCCTCTGTAGTATTCAGCAGCTAATAAGTACAGGAAGGATTAAGATTTTTTAATAGAAGTAATTTACAAATATGTTTAACTTTCTGACACCAGTTGATTTAATGACATAACTCATTATATCATAAAATGTATGGCGCAACCAAAAAACACTATTTTTGTGGGGAAATTAAAAAGAAAAACGCAATTTTGCTAATTTTGGAAGGTTTCGTTTTCACGCCGTACAATTTACGGTAAAAATGACGTGTGTTCTTTATTCTGAGGGTCAATACGATTAAAATGATACCCATTATTACATACTTTTCTATTATTGTTGTGCTTAAAAAAAATCACAAATTTTTTAACCAAATTAGTACGTTTATAATCCCTTTATTTTGATGACCTCTAACTTTTTTATTTTTCCGTATAAGCGGCGGTATGAGGGCTCATTTTTTGCGCCATGATCTGTACTTTTTTTTTAATACCACATTTGCATATAAAAAACTTTTAATAAATTTTTTATAATTTTTTTTTTTATAAAATGTATTAAAAAAGTAGCAATTTTGTCCTTTTTTTTTTTTCTGTTCACGCCGTTCACCGTACGGGATCATTAACATTTTATTTTAATAATTCGGACATTTACGCACGCGGCGATACAAAATATGTCTATAAAATTTATTTTTTACGCTTTTTGGGGGTAAAATAGGAAAAAAATAACGTTTTACTTTTTTATTGGGGGAGGGGATTTTTCACTTTTTTTTTTACTTTTAAATTAAATTTTTTTTTTTTTACACTTGAATAGTCCCCATAGGGGACTATTCATAGCAATACCATGATTGCTAATACTGATCTGTTCTATGTATAGTACATTGAACAGATCAGTGTTATCGGTCATCTTCTGTTCTGGTCTGCTCAATCTCAGACCAGAGCAGAAGACGCTAATAGCCGGAACGAGGAAGGTGAGGGGACCTCCGTGCGGTGTTCTGAATGATCGGATCCCTGCAGCAGCGCTGCGAACGATCCGATCATTCATTGAAATTGCGCACTGCCGCAGATGCGGGGATCTGTATTGATCCCGGCACCTGAGGGGTTAATGGCGGACGCCTGCAAGATCGCGGGCATTGGCCATTGCCGGCGGGTCCCTGGCTGCGATCAGCAGCCGGGATCAGCCGCGCATGACACGGGCATCGCTCCGATGCCCGCGGTTATGCACAGATCGTAAATGTACGTCCTGGTGCGTTAAGTACCACCGCACCAGGACGTACATTGACGTCCTGCATCCTTAAGGGGTTAAGTCTTGAATTTACAGTGCATGATGCCAATGGATACGACTAACAGAAGCACTAATGCAGTGTATACCTAGCCTTAGCAGAACAAGAGAAACTCGCCGATTACAAGGTGAAATTACAATGAGCAAATCTTTTTGGATGCTTGGTAAACACATGGAGAATTAAAGAATAAAAAAAAAAAATCCCCAACAAACAACATGTCTGGATTTTTTACAAGCCAGGAGGCTATATGAACCAGGTTATCAATTCTAACAGGTGTATAACATCAATACTACAGCTAGATAATCAAAAGGTCATAGAAAGCAAGGTCATATGAAGCTAGCTTTCCATCATGTTAGTTCATCCAATTTCTTTCCTAACAGAATTGCTCTGCCGGTGTATTGTGTCTGTAACTGGAAAAACATCTAAGAGCAACAGCTCAATGATAATTAAAAGCCCACACAGAGTTAAACAACCAGCCTGCCAAGGTAGGAATCCTTGTGTGTCCGTAGGCTGGGTTCACACATAATACTTTTGTTAGTATTTTAACCAGGAGTGGGCTCAAAAGATTTAAAAAGGCTCAAATCTTTTCATTGCAGTTTTTCTGTGTCTGTCCCACTCCTGGTTTTGGCTTAAAATACTGATCATAACACTAAGTGTAAATCCATCTAAACCTAATTTTTAATAACACATTGGTATTACATGCGATTACTTTCTGGTAAGTGTGAATTTGACTAATGGGAGCATGCGAAGAAGCGTTCTTTAGTGAGACTGTGGAATTCTCTCCCGGAGGAGATGGTCATGGTGAACTCTGTAATAGAGTTCAAAAAGGGTGTGGATGCATTTTTGGAGAGTAACAACATTGCTGGTTATGTACACTAGATTTATAGGGACAGAAGGTTGATCCAGGGATTTATTCTGATACCCTATTTGGAGTCGGGAAGGAATTTTTATCTCTAGTATGAGGGTTTTTTGCCTTCCTCTGGATTAACTCAACTCAATAGGGACTTAGGGTTATAGGTTGAACTTGATGGACTCTGGTCTTTTTTCAACCTTATGAACTATGTTACTATGTATGTTACTATGTCTTCTCATCATGCCTTTTTTTGTAGATTGGGAAATTTTTTAGCTGCATCTGCTTATTCACTTTTTTTTTTTTTTCCTAACTTTTTTTTTACCATTTATTTTATATTTTTTAAGTCCCCATAGGGGACTATTTTTATTGTGCACTCTGCAGCAAAAACCATTGCCAGCAATGGTACTCTGCTGCACTAGGAATTTCCAAGCAGAATTTCAAAACAGAGTTCTGTTTTATGTTCAGTTTGCTGGGTTTGGAAGGTTGTGATGTCACATCATATGCCCTCGTCACATCACACCATGTCTCCTCCATTCCCGTCTATGGGATGGGGTGTGATGACTTATGGATAGGGGATAAGATGTCTAGCAGCAGAGTACCACTTTAACTTCAAAAACTGCAAGAAAAAACAAACATGGGAGAACACCCCACAATGCATCAGCTCTCCTGCTCTATTACATGTTGTTTTGAGACAGACAGCATGTTAAATGTGACTGACGGTTTTATGGTTTACAAGATCTTGCTACATGATGTTGGTATCAAGATGATGTACATCAAGATGTTGAGGAGTATGGATTAGGCTCAGGAGCTATACCCTCCCCCATGAGCCACTGTACAATGTGTGGAATGTCCGCCCTGGAAAACAGCTAACAAATACCCCGTCTGATGGACAGCAATGCATTTCCGAGGGAAATCCACAGAAAGAATAGACATGTTTATTCTTTCTGCAGACAACAGAATCAGGATTTTTGTAGCAGAAACACCTGCCATGGAAATTCCACCATGTGAGCAGCACATCAGAATCCCATTTAAAACAACTCTGGTGTAATTCCACACAGACATTCTGTATGAATAGACCCATACACTACAGGTGCTGGCAGGTTACTACAGCTGACACATGCATTACAACAGTGTAGTTGGAGGGAACTGATTCCAAGTAATTTCTTAGATATCTAGGTCAATAGTGAACACAGCAACTATGCCATTAGACAGGGGGGCACTTACCAAAGTTATCCAGTGGTTTATCTGGAAGCATGGGCCCACTAACACTCCTCAGATATAGTTGCAAAAGTAGCAACTGCCTCCAGGATAACAGGTGTAGGTGGTGCTAGGTAAAACATGCAAGATTAAACTAAAAAAAAATAAAAAAAATTAAAAATCATTCAAGGTCAGTACAGCCTTAGGTTGCATTCACACCACGTTTTTTCAATACAGTTCCCGTATCAGGTTTTTGATGAAAAACGGATTCCTTAAAACCTGACTAAACTGTATCAAAACGTGTGTACAATTTTTAACCCTTATACGGTTAAAAGCTGTATACGGTTAGAAAAATTATGTCCGGTTGCATTGTTTTTTTTTAGAAAAAAAAGTATATCTTTTTAACTGTTCACTCCATTATGAATAAAGTTTCACTTGTTTGATTGAAATTCCAAGATAAAAAACTGTGCTAAGTCAAAAACCGTATGGTGAAAACTGGATGGAACCGTACGAACATACGGTTCTGTACGGTTCCCATTGACTCCCATGTTTAAAAAAAAACATATACTGTTTAATATGGTTTTTGACCCGGACCAAAAACCGTGGTAGGCTACGGTGTTGGGTACGGGAAAAAAACTGACAAAGCCGTACAGGATGCAAAATTGATACATCCGGATGCATCATTTGGCATATGGTTTTCAATGGAGAGTCAATGCATATGGTTTTCAATACGGTTCCGTACGATTTTCATATTGAAAACGTATACGGGAACTGTATTGCAAAAACGTGGTATGAATGCAGACTTAGCTGGTTCTTTAACCCCTTAAGGACTGAGCCCTTTTTCACCTTAAGGACTCATTTTTTGCAATTCTGACCACTGTCACTTTAAACATTTATAACTCTGGAATGCTTTTAGTTATCAATCTGATTCCGAGATGGTTTTTTCGTGACATATTCTACTTTAACTTAGTGGTAAAATTTTATGGTAACTTGCATCCTTTCTTGGTGAAAAATCCCAAAATTTGATGAAAAATTTGAAAATTTTGCATTTTTCTAACTTTGAAGCTCTCTGCTTGTAAGGAAAATGGATATTCAAAATAATTTTTTTTTTTATTCACATATACAATATGTCTACTTTATGTTTACATCATAAAATTGATGAGTTTTTACTTTTGGAAGACACCAGAGGGCTTCAAAGTTCCGCAGCAATTTTCCAATTTTTCACAAAATTTTGAAACTCGCTTTTTTTCAGGGACCAGTTCAGGTTTGAAGTGGATTTGAAGGGCCTTCATATTAGAAATACCCCATAAAAGACCCCATTATAAAAACTGCACCCCCCAAAGTATTCAAAATGACATTCAGTCAGCGTTTTAACGCTTTAGGTGTTTCACAGGAATAGCAGCAAAGTGAAGGAGAAAATTCACAATCTTCATTTTTTACACTCGCATGTTCTTGTAGACCCAATTTTTAAATTTTTGCAAGGGGTAAAAAGGAGAAAATTTTTACTTGTATTTGAAACCCAATTTCTCTCGAGTAAGCATATACCTCATATGTCTATGTTAATTGTTCGGCGGGCGCAGTAGAGGGCTCAGAAGGGAAGGAGTGACAAATGGTTTTTGGGGGGCATGTCACATTTAGGAAGCCCCTATGGTGCCAGAACAGCAAAAAAAAACACATGGCATACCATTTTGGAAACTAGACCCCTCGGGGAACATAACAAGGGGTAAAGTAAACCTTAATACCCCACAGGTGATTCACAAATTTTGCATACGTAAAAAAAAAAAAAAAAGTCCCTAAAATGCTTGGTTTCCCAAAAGTTTTACATTTTTACAAAGGGTTAAAGCAGAAAATACCCCCCAAAATTTGAAGCCCAATTTCTCCCGATTCAGAAAACACCCCATATGGGGGTGAAAAGTGCTCTGCTGGCGCACTACAGGTCTCAGAAGAGAAGGAGTCACATTTGGCTTTTTTGAAGGAAATTTTGCTCTGGGGGCATGCCGCATTTAGGAAGCCCCTATGGTGCCAGGACAGCAAAAAAAACCACATGGCATACCATTTTGGAAACTAGACCCCTTGGGGAACGTAACAAGGGGTAAAATGAACCTTAATACCCCACAGGGGTTTCACAACTTTTGCATATGTAAAAAAAAAAAAAAAATTTACCTATAATGCTTGGTTTCCCAAAAAATTTACATTTTTATAAAGGGTTAAAGCAGAAAATACCCCCGAAAATTTGAAGCCCAATTTCTCCCGATTCAGAAAACGCCCCATATGGGGGTGAAAAGTGCTCTGCTGGCGCACTACAGGTCTCAGAAGAGAAGGAGTCGCATTTGGCTTTTTGGAAGCAAATTTTGCTCTGGGGGCATGCCGCATTTAGGAAGCCCCTATGGTGCCAGGACAGCAAAAAAAAAAAAACACAGGGCATACTATTTTGGAAACTAGACCCCTCGGGGAACGTAACAAGGGTTAAGTGAACCTTAATACCCCACAGGTGTTTCACGACTTTTGCATATGTAAAAAAAATAATTTTTTTTTTACCTAAAATGCCTCTTTTCCCAAAAATTTTACATTTTTAAAAAGGGTAAAAGCAGAAAATACCCCCCAAAATTTGTAACACAATTTCTCCCGAGTATGGCGATACCCCATATGTGACCCTAAACTGTTGCCTTGAAATACGACAGGGCTCCAAAGTGTGAGCGCCATGCGCATTTGAGGCCTAAATTAGGGACTTGCATAGGGGTGGATATAGAGGTATTCTACGCCAGTGATTCCCAAACAGGGTGCCTCCAGCTGTTGTAAAACTCCCAGCATGCCTGGACAGTCAGTGGCTATCTGGCAATACTGGGAGTAGTTGTTTTGCAACAGCTGGAGGCTCCGTTTTGGAAACAGTTGCGTACCAGACGTTTTTCATTTTTATTGGGGAGGGGGGCTGTGTAGGGGTATGTGTATATATAGTGATTTTTACTTTTTATTTTATTGTGTGTTAGTGTAGTGTAGTGTTTTTAGGGTACAGTCACACGGGCGGGGGTTCACAGTAGTTTCACGCTGGCAGTTTGAGCCGCAGCTCAAACTTGCAGCCGGATACTTACTGTAATCCTCCGCCCATGTGAGTGTACCCTGTACGTTCACATTGGGGGGGGGGGGGGGACATCCAGCTGTTGCAAAACTACAACTCCCAGCATGTACGGTCTATCAGTGCATGCTGGGAGTTGTAGTTTTGCAACCGCTGGAGGCTCCGTTTTGGAAACAGTGGCGTACCAGACGTTTTTCATTTTTATTGGGGAGGGGAGGGGGGTTGTATAGGGGTATGTGTATACGTAATGTTTTTTACTTTTTATTGTGTGTTAGTGTAGTGTTTTTAGGGTACAGTCGCACGGGCGGGGGGTTCACAGTAGTTTCTCGCTGGCAGTTTGAGCTGCGACAGAAAATTTGCCGCAGCTCAAACTTGCAGCCGGATACTTGCTGTAATCCTCCGCCCATGTGAGTGTACCCTGTACGTTCACATTGGGGGGGGGGGGGGGGGGGGGACATCCAGCTGTTGCAAAACTACAACTCCCAGCATGTACGGTCTATCAGTGCATGCTGGGAGTTATAGTTTTGCAACAGCTGGAGGCACACTGGTTGTGAAACACAGAGTTTGGTAACAAACTCAGTGTTTTGCAACCAGTGTGCCTTCAGCTGTTGCAAAAACTACAACCCCCAGCATGTACGGACAGCGGAAGGGCATGCTGGGTCTTGTAGTTATGCAACAGCTGGAGGCATACTACTTTGGCTGGGGATGCTGGGGACTGTAGTTATGCAACAGCTGGAGACACACTGGTTTGCTACATAACTCAGTGTGCCTTCAGCTGTTGCAAAACTACAACTCCCAGCATGCACTTTAGCTGTTGGTGCAAGCTGGGAGTTGTAGTTACACAACAGCTGAAGGTACACTTTTCCATAGAAAAAATGTGCCTCCAGCTGTTGCAAAACTACAAGTCCCAGCATGCCCATAAGGGCATGCTGGGAGTTGTGGTGGTCTGCCTCCTGCTGTTGCATAACTACAGCTCCCAGCATGCCCTTTTTGCATGCTGGGAGCTGTTGCTAAGCAACAGCAGGAGGCTGTCACTCACCTCCAACGATCCTCACCGCACAAGTCAGTCCCTCGTCGTCTCCGCCGCGGCCGTCGCTCCTGGGGCCCCGATCCCAACATTGACGCCGGGGATCGGGGTCCACAGCACCTGGGGTGCACGTCCCGCACCCGCTCACGTCTCCCGGAAGAGGGGCGGAGCGTGTTGCGGGACTGACACCCGCAGCAGGCGCCCTGATTGGTCGGCCGGTAATCCGGCCGACGAATCAGGGCGATCGTGAGGTGGCACCAGTGCCACCTCACCCCTGCAGGCTCTGGCTGTTCGGGGCCGCGACGGCCCCGAACAGCCTGAAATTCCGGGTCACCGGAGACCCGATTGACCCGGAATCTGCCGCAGATCGCTGGACTGAATTGACCCCCCCTGGGCGATATGCCCCGATGCCTGCTGAACGATTTCAGCAGGCATCGGGCACCGGCTCCCCTCCGGCTAGCGGCGGGGGGCCGGGATTTGACAGGACGTACTCAAACGTCCTGAGTCCTTAAGGACTCGGAAAAGGGGCCGTTTGAGTACGTCCTGCGTCCTTAAGGGGTTAAAGACCTCTTGTATGTGCCAACTAACACTGCTCATGCTTCTGCCCATCTCGCTGGCACCTCCTATGCCATCACATAGAGGGATTCACTCATAAGAAATATCCTTCCCTGGTTTTTTAGTTAGATATTGTACATGCCACCGAACACCAAAACCTGTTATACCCTCTCAGCCAAGTATGGGCTGTGATCTTTGTCGCTACTGCTGTGGCAGCAACAGTGAATTCCCCAACTGCTGCTGTCACCTACAGTATCTTTGACGCCATGATGTTACAGCTCCGCTCTGGCCACTCGGAAGTAATAGGCACTGGTCCAATCAGCAGCAGCGTGCAAGATGTTTAAAGGGGTATTCCGGCCCAAAGACATCTCATCCCCTATCCAAAGGATAGGGGATATGATGTCTGATCGCAGTGGGGGTCCCACCGCTGGGGACCCTACAATCTCTCATGCAGACACTTACCTGTGGCAACTGCACAGAGCGATGTTTGCTCTGTGTCAGAAGGGTAACGACTACAGGGCCGGAGTTACGTGACATCACACCCCACCCCCTCAATGCAAGTCTATGGGAGGGGGCGTGACCCTTCAGACATGGAGCGAACATCGCTCTGTGCAGCTGCCACAGGTGGGTGTCTGCATAAGAGATTGCAGGGGTCCCCAGCGATCAGACATCTTATCCCATATCCTTTGAATGCTTAAGTATGCAGCCATGTTAGCAGGCCCAAGTGGGTTCATGAAAAGGTCAATCACTATTTCTTCAGAGTGCGTTTCTTCCCACGGAGAATGGCATGCCTCAATATTTAGGATGGATGATGAGATGAGGGGGGGTTAGATTCAAATTCTCTGAATAGAAGTGCATGGTACAACTTATGACAGCATGTCTAGAGATAAGAAGGGGGGTGAAGACTATGAAGACCTAGATATAGACATTGCTCGAATTGGATTTTCTCCCCAAAAGTCATGGATTTGCAGTGGTAGCTAGGGTTGCCACCTGGTCAGTATTTCACCGGCACAGCCGCATTAAAAATACCAGCCGGTATTTTTCAAGACAGGGACGGGCCAGCTCCTGCTCCATCCCCGTGCGCCCAGTCAAACAAAGAAGACCCCAGCTGACTTACCCGACGCTGCTGTTGTGTCCTGCTCCGCTACCTGCCGAAGAGAAGCAGAGCAGCTGCAGAGCCAGGGAAAGTTTTCTTCACTTCACGGGCAGACTGACAGGCAATGCCCGAGATAACTGCAGTCAGTGGCCGGACAAAAAAAAAAAACTAAGGTTAGAAGGAGTTTAACTCTGTGTCTCTTTGGACATGCATAGAGTTCTGCTGCTCCTTCTATCGTTCATGGCACTTTAAGTAAAAAAAAAACAAAAAAGTTTCTATGCAGACGTCGCTGCACTGGGGACGTCTGCTCACCTGTGTACACTGCCCGGAGGTCGCCTGGGGACATCTATCTCTTGTCAGTAAGTACCTTTTTTTTATATATATATTTTTTTTTTTATATTTTTATTTTAATATTAAACAGTTACAAAAAATACATTATACAAATCCGATAAAACAACATCACCAATCGGAAGAAAAGCAAAAGCCATAGAAGCCAAATCCATACTTGTTTACATCCAAGAGTATGTCTAATCAACATCCCCCCCCCCCCCCCCCCCCCCAACCCACTGGCACCGAGAAGAGCAAAGAGTAGAGAGAAAAAAAAAAAAAAAGGAAGAACTTTTAATCTACCATAAATTCCAAATTTTTCGACATTCTCTTTGCCCACCCCTACTCCTCATCCATCTAAACTCCTTATTTTTCATGGTTTTCAGACCTTCCTTCCATTCCTCTATTTGCAGTTCTTTAGGGGATATCCAATATCATACTAATATCATACCCCCTTTTTATGTGTTCAAATGAGAAGAGTTGTCCTTTATCAAATAATTGTTCCAGTCGTTTTATACCCTTACTATCCCAAAAAGTTGACTCACAATTCACCAATTCTTTAAATTTATTGTTACCCCATAGGGGTGTGAACCCAAAACTATTTCCTACATGTAATTCTCCCTTTAATCTTTCCCATACTTTCCTATATTTATACTATAACATCGTGTTGTTTGACCCACTCTCCTCATGATCATCTAATTCCAACACCTCATATATGTTCACTTTCTCCTTATCTACTACAGTCTTCTCCAGATATCTTGAATTTCTCCAATTCACGATTCGTACCAACTGCGCGGCCATGTAATAAACAAAAAAATTGGGCATATCCATTCCCCCCTATCTCCAGGGGCCATAAAATATCTGTACTTCAGACGAACTCATTTTCTTCCCCATAACAATCTACCCAGTATCACTTCTATCTTCCGGAACCAGCATTTGCTGATCCACACTAGCGAGGCAGCAAGAAAAAAAAGGATCTGTGGGAGGACCACCATTTTTATTATCGCCATCCTTTCTGACATAGAGAAGGGCATTTTAATCCATACTTCTACTCTCTTCGCTAAACTATTCAAAAGGGGCCGTATATTGTTAATCACAAACCTATCATTCGTGGCTGCTATTTTTACTCCCAGATAAAGAAAACATTCATTTTTTTTTTAACACGGATAGTCTTCCCACCGTCTCCCCCATATCTTCATCCAGGGGGAGCATAGTAGATTTACTCCAATTTATCTCCAACCCAGATAGAGGGGCAAATGCCTCGAACATCTTAATGATACGATGTATTTTTTCTTGTGGGTTAGTTACAAAAAGGAGGATATCATCTGCAAATAACAAGATCTTACTCTTCTCTCCGTTTACTCCAAATCCCTCATAAACATCATTATCTCTTATCCAAGCCGCTAAGGGTTCAATATAAATTAAAAATAAAAAGGGCGAGTGGGGCATGCAGTAATTTTTCCGCCACGATGTCCCGTCACTCTATAATGCCCGTAATGAATTACGGGCATATGCGGGTGCAAACGGGCAGTTACAAAACCCCATAGGCTGCAATGCAATTTAGTCACGGCCGTCAGGGGTTTTGTAACGGCCGGGTTTCGCCGATATAGTGACGGAACTTCTGACGGAAGTTCCTACACGGAGATATTTCATAGTGTGAAAGAGGCCATACAGACAATCATGATTTGATCACGGTCATGATTTGACCACACCATGTTAGGAGTTAATCTAGGTTAAACCAGGAGCAGAGGTTTATCTTCTCTGGTAGTTAGAGCAGGATGCGGCTATCTTACTGACAGCCGAACTCCTGCAACCACTTTATGGGAAAGCTGTGCCACCTTATTATAGCCCTGCTGTAAAAACATAGCATGTTAGAATAAGGACCCTTAGTGATCCACGTAAAAAGGTGTATCGGGCAGTTACAAAACCCCATAGGCTGCAATGCAATTTAGTCACGGCCGTCATGGGTTTTGTAACGGCCGGCTTTCGCCGATCTAGTGACGGAACTTCTGACGGAAGTTCCTACACGGAGATATTTCATAGTGTGAAAGAGGCCTATACCCCTCATTGACTTCCGGGCGATATAATCCTTATGAAGGCCCCCAGGACTGCAAAAAGTGTCTTCCTACAGCACAGCCGGGCACACTGCCTATCAGTGTTATGTTGTACTGGATGTAGTGCAGTGTATTATACTAGTAATCTACTGTAATTAAAATGTTGGGCCAAAACAGAAACTTTAGGATTTGCTTGGCTGAAAATGACTTGCCTGACCACACAGTTCAACATGTTGAGAGTTGTAGTTTTGGTTTGGGTCAGCTGCAGAGCCATAGGCTGTGTCAGGGCATGCTTGGAGGTAAACTAGGTTTGGGCCAGCTACACTATACAGCAGTGATCTGCAAACTCAGATCTGCAGAACTACAACTCTAATCATGCCCTGAAAGACTGTCAGAACATGCTGGGAGTTCTAGTTCTACACTCCCAGCATGCCAGGACAGCCAAAGGTAGTTTTGCAACAGCTGGAAGCACACTGGTTGGCAAACATGAAATAGACAGAGGAGAACACGCACGATACTATTTTATGGTATGATGTCACAACTGTACAACACTCCCTGGCTCTGGGCTGCGGTCCTCATCTCTGTGGTGCTGAGCTCAGGACTTGGCTGCATCTACAGTCTGTATGGCCACCTTCCTAAGCTCCGCGGCACAGCAACACCTGGCAGCAAGGAGGAGGCAGTTTGGCCCTGGAGAGAGGAACTGAAAACTTGTTATAGGAATTGTTAGTTAGCAGAAATATAGATTTAGCTGTATACAGAACGAGCCCCTAACATAGCACCTTCTGGTGAAAAATAAAAAAGTCATGGGCTTTATAATGTGGTGATATTGAAAGGCTACTCTGGTGGAAAACTGGCTGCAGAAGGTAAACAGATTTGTAAATTCTATAAAAAATCTTTATCCTTCCAGTACTTATCAGCTGCTGTATGCTTCAGAGGAAGTTGAGTAGTTCTATTCTGTCTTACCACAGTGCTCTCTGCTGACACCTCTGTCTGCGTCATGAACTGTCCAGAGTAGGAGCAAATCCCCATAGCAAACCTCTCCTGTTCTGGACAGTTCCTGACGTGGACAGAGGTGTCAGCAGAGAGCACTGTGGTCAGACAGAAAAGAACAACTCAACTTCCTATGTAGTCTACAGCAGCTGATAAGTACTGGAAGGATTAAGATTTTTAAATAGAAGTGATTTACAAATCTGTTTAACTTTCTGCCACGAGATAATAAAAAAAAAAAATTGTTCTCCACTGGAATACCCCTTTAATACTATATAAAAGTCATATCACTGTAATGGTACTGACCCACAAAATAAAACTATTATGTTATTTCTACTGTACAGTGAAAAGTGAAATATAAAACGTTAAAAAAGGAAGAAATGAAAACCACCACTTTGGCAGGAGTGGTGGGGGACAAAAATCCATCTACTTACCTCCAGCACTCCCGGGTTGTCTCCGGGTCCGCCTCCAGTCGACAACACTGATCGTCTTCCTGAGCTGCAGCGCGACTGTCATCTACGGAAGCACCTGGGATGAATTTGTTATACTGCAGCTCAGCAAATCGCTGGCCGAGGCAGGATAATTCTGCAGCCAGCGATTCGCTGAGTTGCAGTATGAAATATTGGGGCCAGGTGCTTCCGAAGTTGACAGTCACGCTGCAGCTCATGAAGACTATTGCTGTGGGGGACTGGCGCTGGAGGTCAGTAGATGTTTATTTTTTTTATATTCCACAAATGCCCATAATTAGATCTCCCTCCCGCTCCTAATGGAGTTCTCCTTTAAAAAAAAAAAATTAACCAATAAGATATACAGTCATGGCAGTAAATGTTGGCACCCCTGAAATGTTTAAAAAAAAAAATGAACAGGACAGAAAAGTATTGCAGTAACCCATATTCTGCTATACACATGTTTATTCCCTTTGTGTGTATTGGAACTAAACCAAAAAAAGGGAGGAAAAAAAAAGCTAATTGGACATAATGTCACACCAAACTCCAAAAATGGGCTGGACAAAATTATTGGCACCCTTTCAAAATTGTGGATAAATAAGATTGTTTCAAGCATGTAATGCTCCTTTAAACTCACATGGGGCAATTATAAGGTGTGGGCAATAAAAAAATCCCACCTGAAAGCAGATAAAAAGGAGAGAAGTTTACTTAGTCTTTGCATTGTGTGTCTGTGTGTGCCACACTAAGCATGGACAACAGAAAGAGGAGAAGAGAACTGTCTGAGGACATGAGACCCAAAATTGTGGAAAAATATCAACAATCTCAAGGTTACAAGTCCATCTCCAGAGATCTAGATTTGCCCTTGTCCACAGTGCGCAACATTATCAAGAAGTTTGCAACCCATGGCACTGTAGCTAATATCCCTGGGCGTGGATGGAAGAGAAAAATTGATGAAAGGTGTTAACACAGGATAGTCCAGATGGTGGATAAGCAGCCCCAAACAAGTTCCAAAGATATTCAAGCTGTCCTGCGAGCTCAGGGAGCATCAGTGTCAGAGCGAACTATCCATTGACATTTAAATTAAATGAAACGCTATGGCAGGAGACCCAGGAGGACCCCACTGCTGACACAGAGACATAAAAAATCAAGACTACATTTTGCCAAAAAGAACTTGAGTAAGAAAAAATCCTTCTGGGAAAATGTCTTGTGGACAGATGAGACCAAGATAGAGCTTTTTGGTAAAGAATGAGACCTAGAAAGAAAAGAACACAGTACCTACAGCGAAATATGGTGGAGGTTCAATGATGTTTTGGGGGTTGTTTTGCTGCCTCTGGCACTGGGTACCTTGAATGTGTGCAAAGCATCATGAAATCTGAGGATTACCAACGGATTTTGGGTCGCACTGTACAGCCCAGTGTCAAAAAGCTGGGTTTGCGTCCGAGATCTTGGGTTTTCCAGCAGGACAATGACACCAAACGTCAAAAAGCACCCAGAAATGGATGGCAACAAAGCGCTGGAGAGTTCTGAAGGGGCCAGCAATGAGTCCAGATCTAAATTAGGGATCGACCGATATCGTTTTTTTAGGGCCGATACCGATAATCGGTGGAGGTTAGGGCCGATAGCCGATAACTTATACCGATATTCCGGTATAAGTTATCGGCTATTTATCCCCCCTCGACACCGCTGCAGATCATTGATTTAAAGCGGGCGGTTTAAATCAATGCACTGCAGTGGCTTTTGCGGTGCCATAGGCCGCTGCCGCCACCAACCGCTTCTCTCCCCCTACCTGTCAGGGTGAGCCGGGCCATCCATCCTTCCTGTAGTGTCCGGCGGCATTCCGGGTGGAGGGTGAACCGGTCCAGGCTGTCCTTCTCCGGGGGTCATCTTCTCCACTCCGGGCAGGCTCCGGCCTAGTACGCTGCATAGACGCCGCTGCGCAGTAACGCCCGTGCGCAGCGACGCACCTGACGTCACGGCGTAGCAACGTCTATGCTGCGTACTAGGCCGGAGCCTGCCCAGAGTGGAGAAGATGACCCCCGGAGAAGGACAGCCTGGACCAGTTCACCCTCCACCTGGAATGCCGCCGGACACTACAGGAAGGAAGGATGGATGGCCCGGACCACCCCCATTACGGGTAAGTTAAAACATTTTTATTGACTCGGAGGGTGGGGGAGGGGCCCGACCGGTATAGCGGTATGGGCAAAAATCCATACCGGTATACTGCCCAGCACTACGGTGGGGGGTGCGACACGGTGCGGTGGGTCGGGGGGGGCGGTCGCGGTGCGACGTGGTGCGGCTGGTCGGAGGGGGGGGGGGGGGCGATCGCGGTGCGGGCGGTGCGGGGGGCGGGGCATTTTCGGCTGATCGGCAAGGTAATTGCCGATACCGATAATGCCCAAAATCGTCATTATCGGCCGATAATATCGGCCATAACGATAATCGGTCGATCCCTAATCTAAATCCCATTGAACACCTGTGGAGAGATCTTAAAATTCCTGTTGGGAAAAGGCGCCCTTTCAATAAGAGAGACCTGGAGCAGTTTGCAAAGGAAGAGTGGTCCAACATTCCGGCTGAGAGGTGTAAGAAGCTTATTGATGGTTATAGGAAGCGACTGATTTCAGTTACTTTTTCCAAAGGGTGTGCAACCAAATATTAAGTTAATGGTGCCAATAATTTTGTCCAGACCATTTTTGGAGTTTGGTCTGACATTATGTCCATATGGCATTCTCAATGGAAGAATAAAAGTTACGACACTTGGAAGGCGACAAAGAAAGAAATTGCTTGGGAATTAAGGCCAATATTTCTACAATAAGGGGTAATTAAGCAGTAAAAATGCTGTGTTTCTTTAAGGATCAGGGAACAAGGAAACAAACTGTTAGAAAAAAAAAACAAAAAAAAAACAGGTGTATAATTGATTATTAGCTAGGGCAGGGGTACTCAACTGGTGGACTGCGGTCCAGATCCGGACCGTAGCCGCCAGTAATCCGGACCTCCGGACGGGTCAGGAAACCGGCCAGAGGTGGCAGCCACTGTCCTGGCATTCATATGTTTCGGTGTCTTTAAGATACTGATACAAATGAATAGCTGAGCGCTGCTGATCTGCTCTGGCCAGGCCTGACAATAGGTCAGAGCAGCGGAGCAGCACGGGACCTGAGAAGCATCATAAAAGCGCCATAAAAGTGAAAGTAAGGATGCAAGAGTCTTGGGGTTGGGGGGGGGGGTGGTGGTGTTAGGGCAGAAGGGAATAAATGGGTCTGAGGGTTAAAAGTGAAAATATGACTGATGCAGGGGTCTTGGGGGGGGGGGTGTTTTGGTGATAGGGTTAGAAGGGGATAAAGGGGTCTGGTGAGGCATAAAAGTGAAAATAAGAATGATTCAGGGGTCTTGGGGTGTGGGGGGGCTGTTAGGGCAGAAGGGGATAAAGGAGTCTGGAGGGCATAAAAGTGAAGATGAGAATGATTCAGGGGTCTTGGGGGGTGTTAGGGCAGAAGGGGATGATGGGGTCTGAGGCATAAATGTGAAAGTAAGAATGATGCAGGGGTCTTGGGGGGTGTTAGGGCAGAAGGGGATGATGGGGTCTGAGGCATAAATGTGAAAGTAAGAATGATGCAGGGGTCTTGGGGGGTGTTAGGGCAGAAGGGGACATAGGGGTTTGAGGGGGGCATAAAAGTAAAAATAAGAATGATGCATAGGGTCTTGGGTGGGGGTGTTAGGGCAGAAGGGAATAAACAGGTCTGGGGGGCAGAAAAGTGTAAAGAAGAATGATGCAGGGGGGTGGGGAGTGTTAGGGCAGAGGGGACAGAGGGGTCTGGGAGGGGGGAAGAAAAATGTAAAGGATGATGCAGGGGTCTTGGGGGGCAGAGGAGTCTAGAGGAGGACTTAGGGGTCTTGGGGGTATCTATAGGAAGGGGGGAAAGAGGGGTCTGGAAGAGGACCTAAGGGTCTGGGGGGACTTAAGGCCCATCTACATTGAGGACATTCCTCCTGCGGAAATCTGCTTGCAGCAGAGTCCAAATGTTTTCAATGGTTTTCTGCTGCTCAGTGCATACTGTGAAGTCGCCACAGTGGAATTCCCTCAGCAGAATGGACGTAAACCCCAAGAACGAACATGTTCATTCTTTGGGTGGATGCCCATTCGGCTGGTGGAATTCCACCGGACTGCATTGTCATCTATAGAGATGGCGCATTTCCGTGCAGTCTTATCGCCAATGGCTTAAGCGGTGCCTGCAGTAAGCGGACATTCCGCCAACTAAATGTCCCCAGTGTTGAGAAGCCCTTAGGGGTCTGCAGGAGAAGGGGAAAATTGGTCTGGGGGTAGTACACGGTTGGGATTCTGACAAACAGAGGAAACAGTGTCTGGCAGTATTATTTTGGTGTCTGGCAGAGTTATAATGATTATTGTTGTCATACAGAGGATTAGGATCTGCTAACAAAGTAACCAATGATGTCCGGGCCTCAGACTCTGCAGAGAAGATGGATCTGAAAGAAGATAAAGACCAGAGGAAGAAGAAATGTAAAGACAACAGAAGACGTCTCCTGTGAGTCATTATACAATTGTATATGCTGCCTGACTGTGTCCCATCAGAGCTGGAGTCACTGGTAATTTCTGCAGTGATGAGGGGTGACACTGGATCCCAATCTGTGTTACAAAACTACAACTCCCATAATGCCTGAAGCTTTGCAGGCATGATGGGAGTTCTTGCTTTGCAACAGCTGGAGAGCCACTTAAACCGAGGTGATTTTAGAGTATGCAGCCTATTTTATTTGTATAACTTCTGCGACACCCACCGTAAAAAAAAAAAAAAAAAAACATGGGCTGCATAGTCTAATATGCCCGGGCCTATTTTTGCTCCCAGTCCAACCCTGGAAGTATGTGTATTACAGGAATTTCCCAACCATTATCTCTACACTTGTTTTAAAACTACACCTTCCATCATGCTCTTCTGTCTGCATGATGGCAGTTGTAGTTTTGCAACAGCTGGAGAGTTCATATGGGGGAGGGGGGGGGGTCACCTCATTCATTGTATTAAGGACACAGAGGTATAATTCACTTCAGGGCACAGTGGCAATATAATATTTGGGGGCCCAGCATGTGGTAATTTCATTCTCCGGGGCACATTGCCGATATGCCGATAATGCCCCACCCCGCCTCCCCGGCCAGAGACCGCCGCCGCCCCATTGCCTCCCCTATCCCCGGTTTTATAATTACCTGTTCCCGGGTCTGTGTTACTTCTGGCTCCTGCGACGTCCTGCGGCGTCCTGCGCAGCGCAATGACGAGTGACGTCCTCAACGCGACGTTACCATCAGTGTGCACAGTGACAACTCAGGACGCCGCTGCAACCAGAAGTAGCGCGGACCCCGGGAACAGGTAATTTGAAAACATGGGATGGGGGAGGCCATGGGGCAGCAGCGTCGGCGGTGGTGGTTGGACTAGGGAAGACCACAGGACACGCAGGGGGAGAGAAGCGGGTGGCGGCGGCGGTCTCTGGCCCCGCAAAAGCCGCGGCAGTTCATTGATTTAAAGCGCCTGCTTTAAATCATTGATCTGCAGCGGTTTTTGCGGGGCCGGGTGGGGGAGAATAGCCTGAATATCGGTATAAATTATCGACCTGAAAGGTCCCAGATTATTGGTATCGGCCCTAAAAAAATCGATATCGGACGATCCCTAGTATACAGCATGTGGCAGTATTATATTCAGGGACCTGAACAGAAAGTTTTTAACAAACAGGATAGCCAATATAAAGACATGTCCTAGTGAGCTGCAGACGCTAGTGAATGTCTATAGAAAATAGCTATTCTAAATGATCGGAGGTCCATCTAGAACCACATACTAACCTAGAAACCGTAGGCTATACCTGTTTTTTTTTTGTTTTTGTTTTTTAAATCACATGGTGTGTGAGTTTAAAGTTTAAAATAAAGTACAACTATTTTAAGTGGTGTGGGAGAATAGGTTTTTTTGGACCACCTTTCAGTTGGACTATGAGTAATTTAGAGTATTATACCAGGGGCACAGTGTGTGGCACTTATATATTCAGGGGCACAGTCTGTGTCAGTATTATACCAGGGGCACAGTGTGTGGCAGTATTATACCAGGGGCACAGTGTGTGGCAGTTATAAATTCAGGGGCACAGTGTGTGGCAGTTATATATTCAGGAGCACAGTGTGTGGCAGTTATATATTCAGGAGCACAGTATGTGGCAGTATTATACCAGGGGCACAGTACTGTGGCAGTTATATATTCAGGGGCACAGTGTGTGGCAGTATTATACCAGGGGCACAGTGTGTTGTAGTTATATATTCAGGGGCACAGTGTGTGGCAGTATTATACCAGGGGCACAGTGTGTGGCAGTTGGAGAACAGTTATGACTTATTAAGTACTAATTATGTTCTGCAACAGGCAGCGCTTATTTCTGGCATGGCACGGTGGCTGCTAGGTGTGAACTAGGTCTAAGGGTTTAGCTCGGACCATCACCGGATGGCAGACCTGGAAAAGCGGACCTCTACTAAAAGTAGTTGAGTACCCCTGAGCTAGGGCATGTGCTAAAAGTAGGTGAAAATGCAGACAGTAGATGCCATGGTTAAAGATGTTACAGCATTGGATGACTGGAACAATAAAGCTTTCTGAAGAGTTTCAGCATAAGAGTTGGATCTGATGTTGTGAGATAACAGTTCATCTACGTCGGATTTTCATTTATACATGTAAAAAGTAATTGAAGGGGAAAATATGTGCTGTTTTGTGAGTAAACCAGCTTATCTATTCATTTCAGAACTGATTAATCAGTTCATAGGTCAACAATGTTACAACTTAAACTCTTATGAACTCTTATGAATTCTGCAAGGACATTATCCAGATATCAATCAGAACCTAGCAATGATAGAGACATATTTACAGCAATGCGGACACAATGCGGACATACACAGTAATTCTTTTCTGCTTCATGGACTTTTATACAGTGCTGGACTTTCAACTTATATAAATTTACCTAGTTCAGAAGGCATCCTTGCTATGTACTGTTGTGCTCAAATGTTTACATACCCTTAGAGGAAAGGCAATAAATGTACATGGCAACATAAAAAAAAAGGGGGGGTACTCCCCCCTAGACATCTTATCCCTGGACCGATCGCCTGCATATTCTCAACTATTAGACATGAACGGAGGGGGCGTGCAGTGATGTCAAGAGGGGGTGTTGCATGACATCACAACAACCACAGCCCCAAACCCAGCATTTGGAACAAAAAGTTCACAATGCGGGGGTGGCGTTCCCAGCAGCAGGACCCCTGCAATCACACATCTTATCCCCTATGCTTTAGATAGGGGACAAGAATGTCTAGGGGTGGATTATCACTTAAACCCCTTGAGGACCAAGCCCATTTTGGCCTTAAAGGGGTACTCCACTCGAAAATATTTTTATTAAATCAACTGGTACCAGAAAGTTAAACAGATTTGTAAATTACTTTTATTTTAAAATCTATTTAAAAATCTTAATCCTTCCAGTACTTATCAGCTGCTGTATGTTCCACAGGAAGTTAATTTCTTTTTTAATTCCCTTTCTGCCTGACCAGTGCTCTTTGCTGACACCTCTGTCCATTTTAGGAACTGTCCAGCGTAGGAGCAAATCCCTATAGCAAACCTCTCCTGCTCCGGACAGTTCCTAAAATGGACAGAGGTGTCAGCAGAGCGCACTGTG
The DNA here is from genome assembly GCF_029499605.1 of Hyla sarda. Lineage (NCBI taxonomy): Eukaryota > Metazoa > Chordata > Amphibia > Anura > Hylidae > Hyla > Hyla sarda. The sequence goes on from NC_079189.1 coordinate 154,926,748, forward strand.
GTCAGGCAGAAAGGAAATTCAAAAAGAAAAAGAACTTCTTGTGGAACATACAGCATCTGAGAATTACTGGAAGGATAAGGATTTATAAATAGAAGTAATTTACAAATCTGTTTAACTTTCTGGCACCAGTTGATTTAAAAAAAAATGTATTACAGGGGAGTATCCCTTTAAGGAAACGTTTTTGCCCTTTCGTTTTTTCCTCCTCCCCTTCTAAAAATCATAGCAGTTGGGACCCACAAGGTTAGAAGCGTTCTTAGCTCATGTGCACGCTTCAAACCAGATGAAGGACATGGGTTTTTTTTTTTTTGCACTTTCATGCTTTCAATTTTCCACTTACAGACCCATATCAGCGCTTGTTTTTTGCGCCACCAACTTTACTTTGTAAGGACATAACTTATTTTAACCACCAAATCTACAGCAAAATGAAAAATAAAACATTTGAAGAAGAAGAAATTGAGGGAAAAAAAATGCAATTTAGCAACTTTGGGGGGCTTCTCTTTCCACACAGTGCACTTTACGGTACAAAATGATATAGGTTTTGTTTTATTTCACAACTTTTAAAAAAATTACAGTGACCCCCCCCCCAACCTACGATGGCCCCGACATACGATCATTTCAAAATACGATGGCCTCTCAGGCAGCATCAACATACGATGCTTCTGTATGTCAGGGCCATCACATAAACAGCTATCCGGCGGCGCAGACTGCTTCAGCTGCCACCGGATAGCAGTTTACGGTGCCCCGTGTGGTCCGCTGACGATCACTTACCTGTCCTCGGGGCTCCGGCGTGTCCTCTTCAGGATCCCTGCATCGTCGGCGCTCTCCATCGTCATCATCACGTCGCTGCGCACGCCGTCCCGTCATCCAATAGGAGCGTCGTGCGTAGCGACGGGATGGCGGTGACGGAGAGTGAGGATGCCGGGGAAGCAGAGGCATTGCCAGAGTGTCGTGGACACCCCGGGGACGCGGCGACAGCGATGAACGGCGACATCCAGGGAAGCGGTGACGGTCCGGAACGGCGGGGACACGTGAGTACAACCTTTAATACCAGTGGTCTCCAACCTGCGGACCTCCAGATGTTGCAAAACTACAACTCCCAGCATGCCCGGACAGCCGTTGGCTGTCCGGGCATGCTGGGTGTTGTAGTTTTGCAACATCTGGAGGTCCACAGGTTGTAGACCACTGTCCTATACTTTACATTGCACGGATCCCTCAACATACGATGGTTTAAACAAACGATCGTCCATTTGGAACAGATTACCATCGTATGTTGAGAGACCACTGTATACATTTTTGTATGAAAATGAGTATGTTTAAAATTGTCCTCATCTGACCCCTATAACTTTTTTATTTTTGCACATAAGGGGACTTATGAGGGCAATTTTTTTTTTATGGGACTTTTTGATTGCCTTTATTCATATTTTCTGGTATCAAAACTGACCAAAAATACAGAATTTTGTAGTTTGGTATTTTTTTACGTTTACACCACTGACCATGCAACTACATAAACATTGTATTTTAATAGTTCCGACATTTAAGCACGCAGCAATACATGTTTATATTTTATTATTGTTTACATAATTTTATTATAGAAATGGGGAAATGGGGGTGATTCAAACTTTTATTAGAGAAGAGGTTAATTCATATTTTACACTTTATTCAACATTAGGAGACTATAAACTGCAATCTTCAGATTGCATACACTGATCAATGCTGCTCCATAGGAGAGCTCGATTGCTACAGCCTGCTGAAGCATAGGAGCACCGATCGGACGGCAGGGAAGCAGGTAAGAGACTTCCTTCCGTCCTTACAGAAGATCGGGACGTAGAGTTTTTCCTCACAATGGTCCTTTTCAGCTCAGCTGAGCTACCGGGAACAGATTTTGGCACTGTGATTGTGGTGTCTCAGCACCAATAGCTGTCCTGTGGCTTTGAACTGTCTCGGGCAGCTTGACAGCACAAGGAGTTGGGCCCACCAGAGTTCTAAAGTTAAATTAATTATATCTGTATTCTAATGTCAGATAATATATTTTCTTAAATTAATTATGTTGTGTATATATGTTTTATATGTGACTGTACCTTTAACCTCTTAAGGACCAAGACCCTTTTGGCCTTAAAAGGGGTACTCCGCTGGAAAACTTTTTTTTTTTTTTAAATCAACTGGTGCCCAGAAAGTTAAAGAGATTTGTAAATTACTTCTATTAAAAAATCTTAATCCTTCCCGTACTTATTAGCTGCTGAATATTACAGAGGAAATTATTTTCTTTTTGGAACACAAGTGCTCTCTGCTGACATCACGAGCACGGTGCTCTCTGCTGACATCTCTGACCATTTTAGGAACAGTCCAGAGCAGCATATGTTTGCTGTGGGGATTTTCTCCTGCTCTGGACAGTTCTTAAAATGGACAGAGATGTCAGCAGAGAGCACTGTCCTTGTGATGTCAGCAGAGAGCGCTGTGTTCCAAAAAGAAATTAATTTCCTCTGTAGTATTTAGCAGCTAATACTAAATTTGACATTTTTCCTCCTGAGGACGGTGCTGAGGGGCCGAAGCTGGTAGAGGGCGGCAAATATCAGTGTTTTTAATACAGTAATCCAGCTTTTCCAGTTGTAATAGGGTATCTGCAGACCCTTATACTTATCAGACAGAGGGTTTATCCCTCTACTGACATATTTCTGGAGCTGGTTACTTGATTTTTAAATCACCAGTCACTGTTCTCTTTTAATTAATTAATAAAAGTTATGTTTTAACATAAATAGGGGGGTTATATCATTAAAGGGATCTTGTGACCAGTGCCTCGGCCCTGGGTTTTAGTAATTTCTAATTGAAAGCAGTGAACCCCATGTGACCCTACCTGCCAATGAGAACCCCAAAAGTCTCCCCTGTATAGTGTAATGCAGGGGAGGAATTAGTCAGTCTCAGTCTAGTGGCTCCTGAGCTACACAGTGTGGTTCAGGTGTGCTGTGTGCTCTGAGCAGAGGCCTAACTCAATTCTAATCTCTCAACTGGTCATCCTGCAAGGATTACTCACAAGGAGGAAATTCATGCCTCTGTGGAACGGTCTTCAGTACTTTGACAGGACCCTAGCAACCAGGACTCAATCTTCCGTCTTAAAAGTCAGCATAAATCTGTTTGGTGTAAGCACCACAAGTCTCAGCAAGGCAACATGGCTCCCAAGGGGTTACGCTACACTCTCTCACCTAAAGCCAGCTGTATGTGTATTACCATCTGCACCAGCTCAGTAAATACAGTTATTCGTAACCTGACATCTGTGTTCATTTACTCCCCGTGTCTGGCCCAGGAGAAGCTGCACTGGCGTCACGATGTGATCAGGTATGTCCACCAACACCACCCCGTGGTACCACATGATCAACTTTGATTGTAGCGTCTAAAGGGTTAATGCCTGACATCAGCCTGATCGGCGATGTCCAGCACTGGCCACAGGTTCTGGCTGCTGTTAGCAGCTGAGACCAAGGGGGTGTGATGAGAGTTCAGCTCCTGAGCTCGTTTCATACCCCTGCCGTGCCATTACACCTCTTAAAAACCGTACAACCGTAATGGCCCCAGGACAAGTATATATTCGTCCTGGGTTGTTAAGAGCACTGTCATTTTGCAAAAAAAAATCAGATCATACCATATGTATATTTGTAATAACATTGGTAAAAAATGTGTGAAAAATGTTCCGGAGTTTTTAACACTAGGGTTCCCTCTACTTTCTAGAAAACTGTCTAGCCTATGCAGCTATTGCCCGTGGCTGGTAGCTGTGACAAGATAAAATACAGGGCTCTGTGCATGCACTGCACTCCCTTCATAGAATTTGAGTGACGACTGCTATGTTAAAAAGTGTCAGGTGCCCGGGGTTTGGGGGCTCTCATAGAGGTCTCTACCTTACCATTGTGCTGCTCGGTAATCCTCTTCTTGTACAGGCTGGCTTTGCAATAACACTTAACAATGCTATACTATGGTACACCATTGTTCAGTGATAGCAATCAAAAGCTTGCATGTAATGTAACCTCAGAACCTCTACTCCAAGCATGACAGGCTTACTTACCTATGGTTAGTCTACATCATATGCACACAAATTTGTTGTACAATGAAAAACAATGTATATTATATGCAACATAACTGATGTACCAAAGTTCAATTGTTATATGTTAACTTAAAGGGGTACTCCGCTGCTCAGTGTTTGGAACAAACTGTTCCGAACGCTGGAGCTGACGCTGGGAGCTCGTGACGTCATAGCCCTGCCCCCTCATGACTTCACGCCCCACGCCCTCAGTGCAAGTCTATGGGAGGAGGTGTAACAGCTGGCTGCCACGCCCCCTCGCATAGATTTGCATTGAGGGGGTGGGGCGTGAAGTCATGAGGGGGCAGGGCTATGACATCACGAGCTCCCAGCGCCAGCTCCAGCGTTTGGAACAGTTTGTTCCAAACGCTGATCAGCCAAGTACCCCTTTAAATGTGACTCTTCTTTCCTTTTATGTTATGTGAAAAATTTCAATAAAAATAAGTTGAAAGATAAAAAGCTTGCATGTAATGGTACCCTATGCTAACAAAAAAATTTAGAAAAAAATAATTAAAAAAGTATTAATAAAGGCTTAATTAGTGTGAATAAGCCCCTTCCCTAAAGAGCTATCATACAGCAAAAATAAAGTAAGTTATAGGGGTCAGAATAGGGCAATTTGTATCATGCTTATTTTAAAAGTAGTAAAATAAAACAAAACCTATATAAATTGGGTATTGTTGTAATCTTATTAATCCACAAAATAAAGATACTGGTCCTGATTTACTAAGAGTGAAGTTTAGTTTTCTTTGTGTTTTTTTTCCCCCAATAATTTTTTTTTTTTACAACTGCTCTGAGCTGTCGAATTTCCACAGCTCAAATCCACAACCTTTTACATTAGTAATGTTGATACTTTTTGTAAAAAAATTGGGTGCATGCCACTTCTGACGGCCACGCCCCTTTTTGGGTTTCCTGAGTAAGAGTTGGTCGGGTTGGTTGAGTTTTTTGGACACAAAATCTGGCACGCGAAGAGTGCGACAGAATCCAGATCACTATATAAATGATCCATACTATGTCAGTTTTACCATAAAGTTCACTGAGTTAATACTAAAACCTCCCAAAAATTGTAAAATTGGAGGCATTTTCAATTTTCTCCCACAAATATATTGTTTTTCATTGCATTTATTTTATGCCAATTCAGATCGGCGACTTGCGGCTATTCCGGGCTGATCGGGTCTCTGATGACCCGATAGCCCGGTAAATAGGGATGATCGGAGCTGTCAGAGACAGCTCCAACCATCCTGAAGGATAGGGTGCCACCTCCTCCTATCCCCTATGATTGACCGATCAGGACTAAGATTAGCAAATTGCAGGGCAGGGGCAGGGGTGAAAGTTAATTTCCCCTGCTCTGCCCGCCCCAGGATGTCGGGGCAGAGCGGGGGAAGATGGCAGCGAGCCGTGGATGCAGCAGGGACCGGCGGCAGTTACCTCCGATCACGCGGGGACCAGGGGCCGGCAGCGGCAGTGTCAGATGCGGCAGTGAAGATCGCCGTAAAGTGATGTTCACTGCAGCTTCTAGGAGTTTGCAACATCTGGGGGGCCACAGTTTGGAGACCACTGTGCAATGGTCTCCAAACTGTGTCTTTCCAGATGTGGCAAAACTACAACTCTCAGCATGCCCAGACAGTCCAGGCATGCTGGGAGTTGTAGTTCTGTAACATCTGGCCCTTCAGATGTTGCAGAACAACAACTCCCAGCATGCATGGACAGTCTCAGCATGCTGGGAGTTGTAGTTTTGCAACATCTGGAAGGGCACAGTTTGGAGACGACTATACAGTGGTGTCCAAACTGTAGCGCTCCAGAAGTCAATTAAAATGCAGAGACTGTCCGGGCATGCTGGGAGTTGTAGTTCAGCAACATCTGGCTCTTCAGATGTTGCCGAACTACAGCTCCCAGCATGCCTGGGCAGTCTGGGCATGCTTGGAGTTGAAGTTTTGCAACATCTGGAGGGCTACAGTTTGGAGTCCACTACACAGTGGTCTCCAAACTGTTCTCCTCCAGTTGTTGCATAACTACAACTCCCAACATTACTTGGCTGTCTGGGCATGCTGAGAGTTGTAGTATTTCAACAACTAGAGGAACACTGGTTGGGAAACATTGTCTTTTTCCTAACTCAGTGTTTCCCAGCCCGTGTATCTCCTGCTGTTGCAAAACTGTAACTCCCAGCATGCACTGACAGACCAAGCATGTTGGGAGTTGTAGTTTTGCAACAGCTGGAGGCACATGGGTTGGGAAACACTGAGTTAGGAAACAGACAGTGGTGCGGAAACACTGCGGTAGTCTGTTACCTAACTCAGTGTTTCCCAATCCCAGCCAGTTTACAACAAGTTTCCCGCTTCAAGTTTGTACTGTAAACCCCTGCACGTGTGAATGTACCCTAAAAACACTACACTACACAAAATGAAGAGTAAAACACTACATATACACTACACCCTTACACTGTCGCCCCCCCCCCCCCCCCAATCAAAACAAAAAAGTCTTGTACATCAGTTTTTCCAAAACGGAGCCTCCAGCTGTTGCAAAATAACAATTCCCAATATTACCGGACAGCCATTGACTGTCCAGGCATGTTGGGAGTTTTGCAACAGCTGGAGGCACCCTGTTTGGGGAAAACTGTACAGTATTTTTGGTGGAGGAGGAAAGTGTAACGCTTGCATCCGGGTACATCCCTATGAAAATCCCTAATTTAACCCTAAAATGCGCATGGAGATTTCTCACTTCAGAGCCATGTTGTATTTCAAGACAACAGTTTAGGGCCACAAATGGGGTATCTACATACTCGGGAGAAATTGCACTACAAATTTTTGGTGGCTTTTTCTCCTTTTACCCCTTATGAAAAGGTAAAGTTGGGGTCTACATCAGCATGTTAGTGTAAACGAGAGATAACCCAGGCGCTCCTAATGGAAAAAGTGATTATAAAATAGGCGCCCAAAAATAGCTGCTATCTCCAATAGAGGTCCCTGTCTCCTCTATAGTATGGAAGGATCCACAAACCGATTAATAGAAAATATATAGGATAAGCACTATATGGGACTTGTAATAAATTAAAATGAAGTTCCTTGCGCACACTAGTGATCAACCACAACAGTAGATACTCATTAGTTGCTTACCGCCCGCAAGATGTTCTGCAGCGTCCGCGGTGTGGATATCCTGCAACCTCTCACAGCCTGCAATGCAGGCGACAGTGCACAATGTTCAGCAGTATCGTGGAAGTATCGGATGATGTTGCAGACGTATCCTTAGGTATCTGTCTCAGTTGTTACAGTTGGCGAAGATGTAATTGATGTCCTCCGATCTATTTATTCGGAAAGCGTGCAGGGAGAAAACAGCCCCGGCCGGTGGTGTCTCAACCCCGCGCTCTCCCACTGGAGAGTACAAAGTTTTTTTTGATTGCTGGCAGCGTGACGTCACTACTGGTGCCAGTGAGGGACAGTTGCAGTCCAATCCAAAGCTTTTCGGAAGCTTAACGGCTTCCTTCCTCAGAGATGCAGCATTCAGTCCTTCACCTCTATATATACACTACAGGTACAGACATCATATTCATTCATTATTTAAATGCAGATTATCGGAGGAATTCAAATAACTTAAAATCCATAATCAAGCCATGGGGGGCAATAGTATTTAACTCAAAAATCCATTTCCCTTCAGTGCGGAACATCTGCGCAATGTAGTCCGTCCGTTCCCCCCCCCCCCCCCTCTCCAATTTGGGTTAACTTTTTCTATTGCGAAGAACATGGATCCTGAAAACATTGATCCATGTTTATGTTATATAATGTTTAGATAGGGTGTGCCCCTCAAAACCCCTCTCCACATTGTATATATGTTCACCTATACGTTTATTTAAGAGTCGTTTTGTCCTGCTGACATAGATTTTCTGACACGGACATTTAATCCCATAGATGATGCCTTTAGACTTTCAATGCATATGGGTGTTAATCTTATATTTTATTTCTCCAGATGTTACCGGTAGGTGGAAAACCGGTTTGTTGTTTATGGACCTTTTACAAGGTTTACAAGTTTGGCATGGGAAAAAAACGGGTTCGGATTTTCTATTAATCGGTTTGTGGATCCTTCCATACTATAGAGGAGACAGGGACCTCTATTGGAGATAGCAGCTATTTTTGGGCACCTATTTTATAATCACTTTTTCCATTAGGAGCACCTGGGTTATCTCTCTTTTGCTTATATATAGTTTTTTTACTATACCCCTGCACCCGTGGAGAACCTGATGGAATTGTGGCTAGATCGTAGAGATTGCATCATACATATCCAAGAATGTTTTCAATATACGAAAGAAACCTTGTACACTGCTCCTACCGTGGATATTATACATAAGATTAAAACTGACCTTAAGAAATTAGAAAGGCTCCTCATTTCTGAAATGAGGGACCTTTGGGAAGTGGCAACACTTGAAAAATATCTGGATTTGGATATTATCCCGAAAGGTTTAATAGTACAAAAATCCCTTTCTGGTGATTTAGGCGACCCGGATACCATTGATGAATGGGAAGATCTCTTCCATGATTTCTCAAAGCGGGCAGTCTTGTTTATAATAGAAAAAAGAAGACAGAACTTATTAAAACTCTTTAAAATAATTCAGCCATTTAAGAGCCACCCGGAAATTGTAAGATTAGCATCATCAATTAAGCATAGAATAAATCAAAAAGAGGATGAAATTATTAAAAAGAAACAATGTAAATTTAATAGAGATGCCATAGATAATACATCAACAGGAACAATGGAAAACTCACTTGAAAACGATGAATTTAATATGGTCAATGAGACAGAAGGGGACATCATACCCCTCCCACAAATGGAAATAGAGTTGGATTTATCCATACTCACCACGCACCGTATGCCTGAGGAAACAATTTCACATATACCACTATCCCCAGTTATTAATATTGGGAATAGACAACATACAAGGAACGTACAAACTATGGGAGATGGGGATATCCATAGTGAGTTTATAATACCCACTACAAACAGGTTTTCCACCCTAAGAATTGAAAATTTGGAAAACACACCCCAACCAGAAAAAAACGGACATAAAGATAGATACAAAGGGCCAACTAATAAACATCAAAAGAAAAGTACAAAATTAACACCAAAGCAACCAATGGCCTCAAAAAAAGATGAACCAAAAATAAATAAAAAACAGCTTAGGCAGGATTTTTTTCAACGCAGAGGAAAAAAACAAACAAAAGGAGGTAGAAGAGGGGGGAAATTCACCCCAAAAAAGAGGAGAATAACAACAATAAATGAAAATCTAAATGTTATTGATAATGACCAACAAAAAATATATAATCTAAGCAACTATATCCTTAAAAGTAACGAGGAATCCCTCCTGAAAAAAAGGCCTAAGACCGGCCGATAAAAGCGGCAGTATTGTGATCATTAATTATGAGGACTATCACAATGAGGCATTACGCCTCCTGGGCGATGAAAAAACATATCAAAAATTGCCCAATAATCCTACCATAAAATATGCAAAAGAGTTGGAGAACATAATTATGAAAGGCTTGAATATGGGAATATTTAATAAAAAAGAACAGGAATATATATTACCACACTTAACCCTAAGATTCCTGTCTTTTACCACATACCAAAGATTCATAAAGCTCTAAAAAATCCCCCGGGGAGACCAATTGTCTCGGGGATAGGGTGCCTCACAGCTAACCTTGCACGATACGTGGATCTACAATTGCAGAATTGTGTTAGTAAATTACCAGCTTTTTTGAAGGATACCACACACATCCTACAGATTTTAAAGGATGTGGAGTGGAAAGAGGGGTACATCATAGGAACGCTTGATGTCACCTCTCTTTATACAATAATTGAGCATGAGAAAGGCAGGCAAGCAGCAGAGTTTTTCCTTAATAAAGAGGAAAACATTCCATCCAACCAAGTAACATTTATCGGGGAATGCATTTTATTTATCTTACAACATAATTATTTTAAATACGAGCAAGATTTTTATGCGCAGAAGTGGGGGACGGCGATGGGGGCCAGATTCGCACCCAGTTATTCTAACTTATATGTTGGCCGCTGGGAGGAGGACAACATTTTTTATTTTTTACACTAACATGTTGGTGTTGCCCCATACTTTTCATTTTCACAAGAGGTAAAAGTAAAAAAAGACCCCCAAAATTTGTAATACACTTTCTCCCAAGTACGGAAATACCCCATATGTGGACGTAAAATGCTCTGCGGGCACACAACATGGCTCAGGAGTGAGAGCGCACTATGTACATGTGGAATTATAGACATAACAAGAAAGTGTAAAAGACTTTTTTGTTATGTCTATAATTCCCCATGTGTTAATTCATAGTTTTGATGCCTTCAGTGTGAATCTACAATTTTCATAGTCATGAAAATAAATAAAACTCTGAATGAAAAGGTGTGTCCAAACTTTTGGTCTGTACAGTACATTTGAGGCATAAACTGATGATTTGCACAGGGGTGGCTGCTGGTTACAGCGGTTCTGAAATAAGTGCAAAAAATTTACACCCACATGTTACCCCATTTCGGAACCTACCCCCCTCACGGAACGTAACAAGGGGTGCAGTGAGCATTTACACCACACAGGTGTCTAACAGATTTTTGGAACTGTGGTCCGTGAAAATGAAAAATGTAATTTTTCATTTGGAGAGCCTACTGTTACAAAGATCTGTCAAACGCCAGTGTGGTGTAAATGCTCATTTCACCCCTTGTTATGTTCCCTGAGGGATGTAGGTTCCCAAATAGTATGCCATGTGGGGTGTCTTTCGCTGTTCTGGCACCATGGGGCTTCCTAAATGAGACATGCCCCAAAAACCATTTCAGCAAAATTCGTTTTCCAAAAGCTCATTGTCGCTCCTTCCCTTCTGAGCCCTGTAGTGCACCTGCAGATCAATTTACATCCACATATGAGGTATTTCCTTACTCGAGAGAAATGGGGATTCAAATTTTGGGGGACATTTTCACCTATTAACCCTTGAGAAAATGAACAATTTGGGGTAACATTAGCATTTTAGTAAAAAAAAAACAACTTTCATTTTCACGTCCAACTTCAACGCAAAGTTGTCAAACACCTGTGGGGTGTTAAGGCTCACTGTACCCCTTGTTATGTTCCTTGAGGGGTGTAGTTTCCCAAATAGTATGCCATGTGGGGTGTTTTTCGCTGTTCTTGCACAATGGGGCTTCCTAAATGAGACATGTCCCGCAAAAACCATTTCAGCAAAATTTGCTTTCCAAAAAGCCCAATGTTGCTCCTTCCCTTCAGAGCCCTCTAGTGCACCCGCAGATCATTTTACATCCACATATGATATATTTCCTTACTCGAGAGAAATGGAGTTTCAAATTTTTTGAAAATGAAAAATTTGGGGTAACATCAGCATTTTAGTGAAATTTTTCATTTTCACGTCCAACTTTATTGAAAATTCATCAAACACCTGTGGGGTGTTAAGGCATACTGTACCACTTGTTACGTTCCCTGAGGGGTGTAGTTTCCCAAATAGTATGCTATGTGTTTTTTTTTTTTTTTTTTTTTGCTGTCCTGGCACCATAGGGGCTTCCTAAATGTGACATGCCCTGCAAAAACCATTTCAGCAAAATTCGCTCTTTAAAATCCCATTGTCGCTCCTTCCTTTCTGAGCCCTCTAATGTACCCACAAAGCACTTTACGTCCACACATGAGGTATTTTCCTTACTCGAGAGAAATTGGGTTACAAATAGGGTTACATTTAGGGGGCTTTTTCTCCTTTTACCCCTTGTAAAAATAAAAAAAATATGGGTCTACAAGAACATGTTAGTGTAAAAAAATGCAGATTTAGATTTTTCCCCTCCAATTTGCTGCTATTCTTGTGAAACACCTAAAGGGTTTACAAACTTTCTGAATGTCATTCTGAATACTTTGAGGGGTGTAGTTTCAATAATGGGGTCATTTATGGGGTATTTCTCACAGAAAGGCCCCTCAAATCCACTTCAAACTTAACTGGTCCCTGAAAAATTCAGATTTAGAAATTTTTGTGAACATTTTGAAAATTGCTGCTATAATTTGAAGCCCTCTAATGTCTTCAAAAAGTAGAAAAATGTCAACTTTATGATCTCAACATAAAGTAGACATATTGTATTTGTGAATCAATATATAATGTATTTGGAATATCTATTACAAGCAGAGCGTTTCAAAGTTAGAAAAATTCCAAATTTTCTACATTTTCATGAAACTTTGGGATTTTTCACCAAAAAAGAATGCAAATAATGACAAAAGTTTACCACTATGTTAAAGGGAAAGTGTCACATATTTTTTTTTTATTATTTAATTGGAATTTAAATACCTAGTTAATGCTATCTACATTTTTTTTATTAATTTTTTTGTGTTAGTTTTTGGAATATTTTAATGTAAAACAGCGTTACGGGGGCTGCCATTACCAGAGCACGTGAGCTGACGTCACTTCACGACACCAGCACACTTGCTCTACGGCAATGTATGTACATAGACAAGCTGGTACGGGAGACATCCCGTTCGCTTACATTATGGTTGCTCTGCGCATGTATGTCATGCGCAGAACAAAGCCCATGTCCGACACAAGAGTGTGCCGGCGCCATATTATAGAAGTCCCAATGCAGCCGCTGTGTTGTCGGCTGCTTCGGGAACTATGTTACCCTCCCCAGCTGGCTCCCGTGCTCCTCTTCACGAACCCCCGCCCCCACAGCCCCTCCGTGCTCCGCTTCTTTACCTCCCCCTCTCCTCTCCCCCCCAGCCTCTCCGTGCTCCTCTTCTCCCCCCAGCACATCTGGCCGCACATACCAGCTCTCCCCGCCTGAGCGCCCGTAGTCCCATCCTCTACCTCTCCCAGGATCTGTCACTGTCAATCCGGCTGTGTAATAGGAGCTGCGCCTGCTGATAACGTCATGTGCGTGCTCCGGCCGGACCAGACAGTGACCGTCAAACAGCACGGGATCGAGTGGACAGGTGAGGAGGGGGGCACTCAGCCTTTTCTGAACAGGATGCCTCCAAAACTACAACCCCCAGCAGGGCTTTTGCTGTCCGGGCATGCTAGGAGTTATAGTTTTGCACAGCTGGAGGCACTTTGGTTTGGAGGTTGGATACTATCTTGAAAAGTATTTTCCAACCAGGGTGCCTCCAGCTGTTGCAAAACTACAACTCCCCGCATGGCTTATTGTAGTTTTACAACAGCTGTAGTTATTAGAGATGAGCGAACTTACAGTAAATTCGATTCGTCACGAACTTCTCAGCTCGGCAGTTGATGACTTTTCCTGCATAAATTAGTTCAGCTTTCCGGTGCTCCGGTGGGCTGGAAAAGGTGGATACAGTCCTAGGAGACTCTTTCCAACCGCCGAGCTGAGAAGTTCGTGACGAATCGAATTTACTGTAAGTTCTCTCATCTCTAGTAGTTATACATAAACATAGAGAGTTTCCCAACCAGGGTGCCTCCAGCTGATGTAGTTTTGCAACAGCTGGAGGCACCCTGGTGGGGAAACGCTGATTAATAAATATATATATTAATCAGCGTTTCCTCACCAGGGTGCCTCCAGCTGTTGCAAAACTACATCAGCTGGAGGCACCCTGTTTGGGAAACTGTATGTGTATGTATAACTACAGCTGTTGTAAAACTACAATAAGCCATGCGGGGAGTTGTAGTTTTGCAACAGCTGGAGGCACCCTGGTTGGAAAATACTTTTCAAGATAGTATCCAACCTCCAAACCAGGGTGCCTCCAGCTGTTGCAAAACTACAACTCCCCGCATGGCTTATTGTAGTTTTACAACAGCTGTAGTTATACATACACATACAGAGTTTCCCAAACAGGGTGCCTCCAGCTGATGTAGTTTTGCAACAGCTGGAGGCACCCTTGTCGGGAAACGCTTATATAGATTATATATATCTATAATCAGCGTTTCCCAACGAATTGGAGTTACGCAAATTGGGTAACTTTCTCACGTCTGCTGCTTTCTCACACAGTGTTTTGCAACCAGGATCTTGCAAAACTACAAGTCCCAGCATGCCCAGACAGCTAAAGGCAGTCTGGGTATGCTGGGACTTGTAGTTTTGCAACATTCTGGCTGTAAAACACTGCTTCACATATAGCTTTCCAAGGCTTCTGAAACACAGCTTTCCCAGGCACCTGAAACGTGCCATTCAGAAGCCTGGGAAAGCTGTGTGTGAAGCAGGGTTTTACAACCAGAATGTTGTAAAACTACAAGTCCCAGCATACCCAGACTGCTTTTAGCTGTCTGGGCATGCTGGGACTTGTAGTTTTTCAAGATCCTGGTTGCAAAACACTGGTTTGAAGGTGCTGCGACACTGTAAAGCAGTGTTTTGCAACCAGGATGTTGCAAAACTACAACTCCCAGCATGCCAGGACAGCTAAAAGCTGGTCTTATTTAGGCTGTGGAGGGCCAGTAACAATGTTCCCCGCCCACCCTGGTAACGTCAGGCTGTTGCTGCTTGGTTGGCATTTGGCCGATACTGAAAATAGGGGGAACCCTATGCGTTTTCTTTTTGTTTTGTTTTTATGCAAAAAACGCATAGGGTTCCCCCTATATTCAGTATCAGCCAGATACCAACCAAGCATGGCGGCATTGTGTATGCACTAAATGGAGGCATTGTGTATGCACTATATGGCGGTATTGTGTATGCACTATGTGGATATGGCGGCATTGTGTATGCATTATATGGATATGGTGGCATTGTGTATGCACTATATGGCGGTATTTTGTATGCACTATATGGATATGTTGGCACGGTGTATGCACTGTATGGATATGGCAGTATTGTGTATGCACTATATGGCTGTATTGTATATGCACTATATGGCGGTATTGTGTATGCACTATATGGATATGGTGGCATTGTGTATGCACTATATGGCGGTATTGTGTATGCATTATATGGATATGGTGGCATTGTGTATGCACTATATGGCAGTATTGTGTATGCACTATATGGATATGGTGGCATTGTGTATGCACTATATGGTGGCATTGTGTATGCACTATATGGATATGGTGGCATTGTGTATGCACTATATGGCAGTATTGTGTATGCACTATATGGATATGGTGGCATTGTGTATGCACTATATGGTGGTATTGTGTATGCACTATATGGCGGCATTGTGTATGCACTATATGGATATGGTGGCATTGTGTCTGCACTATATGGTGGTATTGTGTATGCACTATATGGATATGGTGGCATTGTGTATGCACTATATGGCGGTATTGTGTATGCACTATGTGGCTGTATTGTGTATGCACTATATGAATATGGCGGTATTGTGTATGCACTATATGGATATGGTGGCATTGCGTATGCACTATATGGATATGGTGGCATTGCGTATGCACTATATGGATATGGCGGCATTGCGTATGCACTATATGGATATGGCGGCATTGTGTATGCACTATATGGATATGGCGGCATTGTGTATGCACTATGGGGGAGATTCATTAAAACCTGTCCAGAGGAAAAGTTACTGAGTTGTCCATAGCAACCAATCAGATCGCTTCTTTCATTTTTAACAAGGCCTCTGCAAAATGAAAGAAGTGATCTGATTGGTTGCTATGGGCAACTCAGCAACTTTTCCTCTGGACAGGTTTTAATGAATCTCCCCCTATATGGATATGGCTGGGTTTGCCATTATTGTAAGCACTATTGTTGGCACTGTATGGATGTAGCAGAAGTGTGTAAGTACTGTGTGGATATGGTGGTATTGTGTATGCACTATATGGTGGTATTGTGTATGCACTATATGGATATGGTGGCATTGTGTATGCACTATATGGTGGTATTGTGTATGCACTATATGGATATGGTGGCATTGTTTGTATGCACTATATGGATATGGTGGCATTGTTTGTATGCACTATATGGATATGGTGGCATTGTGTATGCACTATATGGTGGTATTGTGTATGCACTATATGGATATGGTGGCATTGTTTGTATGCACTATATGGATATGGGGGTATTGTGTATGCACGATATGGTGGCAGTGAGGAGCGGGCAGTGAGGAGTGCAGGAGCGGGCAGTGAGGAGTGCAAGAGCGGGCAGTGAGGAGTGCAGGAGCGGGCAGTGAGGAGCTGCGACGTTAGAGCAGAAAAGTGTGTGAGAGGCTTTTGGTAGTCTGCATCTATCAATCACTGACAAAATGGCTCTGGCTAGTGGACTACATATTCCCATCCCCCGCTCTATTTGCATACAGACACAAGAGGGACTTACAGGAAAACAAGGCCACATTTTACAGCAATTCCTTTCTATTCATCCGTCTCCTCATGTTAGCTCCCTCTGCTGGTCAAGAGTGTGAAATATGACAAGTTATTTTTTCATTTTTCATATTTTGTGACAAATAAAAAAATTTTAAAATATTTGCTAAAATATTTTAAAAATGTGAAAAATGTATTAAACTTCTAAAAAAAATTAACTAAATTTGGTGACACATTCCCTTTAAAGTAGAATATGTCACAAAAAAACAATCTCAGAATCAGAATGAAAGGTAAAAGCATCCCAGAGTTATTAATGCTTAAAGTGACAGTGGTCAGATTTGCAAAAAAGGGCTGCGTCCTCAAGGGGTTAAGGACCAAGCCCATTTTGACCTTAAAGGGGTACTCCGGTGGTCAACGTGTTTTCCGTTTTTTGACTTGCCCTATTTGTTTTGTTTCATTTCTATTCCTGTTGTTTAGCCTACTCTATTTCCGTTCTTTGTTGCCTTCCTTTTTATCCCCCACTTTGTTTTCCTATCTTTGCTACTATTTCCTGTTTCTTGCTGTGCTGAAAACTACAAATCCCAGCATGCCACATGCCTTGCTGGTTTTGGGCGGCTCCGTTTTTTTTTTGTTTGGTTGTTCCGCCCTTTACCCATCCTACTATTTTCCCGGGTCAGCCCCCTTATACACAGCACACTAATATAATCAGCCTTGATTGGGATACACTGTCATACACACACACAAAAGGGACTACAACTCCCAGCATGTGTCATTCAGGAGTCTTCAGTCTGTGGTATAACACCAGCCTCTGTAGTCTCCTGGGGGTTGTAGTTCACCACACCTCTGTAGGGCATACACCAGCGTTTCCCAACTTTTAAAAAAATTTTTTACACTTTTTATGGCCTCATAGGGTACTATCTATAGCAATCAGTGGATCTATATCTGCATTGATCCAGGCATCTGAGGGGTTAATGGCGGACATCCGTGTGATCACAGCCGGGAACAGCAGAGTATGATAGCAGTATCGCCACACCAGGACGTACATTTACGTCCGTGGTCATTAAAGGGATAAGTCTGCTCAAAAGCACAGACTTTGGACTGGCAGGAGACTGAACTCAGGAAGTGCGGTCTGGCCATAGGCAGTGAATAGCACTCGCTCTCTGCCTGTGTATGAAACAGGGAGAGCGAGCTCTCTGGACAGCCAGGCTCATTTGCATGTCCCCGGCCATCTCTCCACACAAAGCCAACCGACCACATGCATTGTTTATCTGTTTCACACGGCTTCATAGTGAAAAGAGCATCAGCAGCATTCCTGTTTACAAGCCAGAAGCAAACTATAATTGAGGTCTTCCTTTCATTCCTTGCTGTAAGTACTCAAATTTTCCACCTAAAAATCCATATTATGGCTTATTTTTTGCGTCGCCAATTCTACTTTGCAGTGACATTAGTCATTTTACCCAAAAATGCATCGGCGAAACGGAAAATCATTGTGCGACAAAATCGGAAAAAAAACGCCATTTTGTAACTTTTGGGGGCTTCCGTTTCTACGCAGTGCATATTTCGGTAAAAATTACACCTTATCATTATTCTGTAGGTCCATACGGTTAAAATGATACCCTACTTATATAGGTTTGATTTTGTCGCACTTCTGGAAAAAATCATAACTACATGCAGGAAAATTTATACGTTTAAAAATGTCATCTTCTGACCCCTATAACTTTTTTATTTTTCCACGTACAGGGTGGTATGAGGACTCATTTTTTGCGCCACGATCTGAAGTTTTTATCGGTATGATTTTTGTTTTGATCGGACTTTTTGATCACTTTTTATTCATTTTTTTAATGGTATAAAAAGTGACCAAAATACGCTTTTTTGGACTTTGGAATTTTTTTGCGCGTACGCCATTGACCGTGCGGTTTAATTAATGATATATTTTTATAGTTCGGACATTTACGCACGCGGCGATACCACATAGGTTTTTTTTTTTTTTACACTTATTTTTTTTATGGGAAAAGGGGGGTGATTCAAACTTTTATTAGGGAAGGGGTTAAATGACCTTTATTAACACTTTTTTTTTTGCAGTGTTATAGGTCCCATAGGGACCTATAACACTGCACACACTGATCTCCTATGCTGATCACTGGCGTGTATTAACACGCCTGTGATCAGCATTATCGGCGCTTGACTGCTCCTGCCTGGATCTCAGGCAAGGAGCAGTCATTCGTCGATCGGACACCGAGGAGGCAGGTAAGGGCCCTCCCGGTGTCCGATCAGCTGTTCGGGGCGCCGCGATTTCACCGCGACGGTCCCGAACAGCCCGACTGAGCAGCCGGGTCACTTTCAGTTTCACTTTAGAAGCGGCGGTCAGCTTTGACCGCCGCTTCTAAAGGGTTAATACCGCACATCGCCGCCATCGCCGATGTGTGGTATTAGCCGCGGGTCCCGGCCGTTGATGAGCGCTGGGACAGACGCGATATGATGCAGGATCGCGGCGCGATCCCGCTTCGTATCGCGGGAGCCGGCGCAGGACGTAAATATACGTCCTGCGTCGTTAAGGGGTTAAAGGGGTACTCCCGTGGAAAACTTATTTTTATTTATTTATTTTTATTTTTTTAAATCAACCGGTGCCAGAAAAATAAACAGATTTGTAAATCACTTCTATTAAAAAATCTTAATCCTTCCAGTACTTTTAGAGGCTATATACTAAAGAGAAATCCAAAAAAGAAATGCATTTCCTCTGATGTCAGAAGAAGAGGGCATTGGTGGTGCAAGACATGTGGTGTCCCGGTACCGCATCCTATACGGTACCTATGTATGTGTGGGTCCCCATAGCCCCAGAGTCCCTAGGACGTAGGGATCCCTGTCATTTAATTAACCCCTTGTCGCCTCTATTTCTACTAATAGACCAGTGGTCTATATAAGGTTAATGTAAATATAATGATATATTGGTAAATAAATGGTTAATTACCTGTGCCATAGTGTTGCAGGACCTGCGGGTCATGTGACTAGGTGAACTCTATGGTATTAAGCTTAAGGACCTTTGGAGGCCCTGTGACGTAAGCAATCCCATTACTCTCTGTAATGGTGAATGGCAGATGTTCGGACCAATCGGATTTGCCCCGCCCCCTGCCCATATAAGGGAGCGGCGGCCATGTTTCGCTCTCTTACCTCGTGGGCTGTCATGAGAGAAGGATCTGCGCAGCAACTAACGCAGCAAGTTAGGCCCGAGCCTTGCGGCAACGGCTGAACAATTCTAAGTCTAGAGTGTATCAATCCCCAGACACTCTGCAGCATCACCGGACCTAATAATACCCCTAAATCCGGACGGATCTGCAAATATCTACCCTAAATTCAGAGACTGTATGACTAGCTCAAGGTCCGCAACAACTGCCAGTCACTAAGCAAGATAAGGACTGTTTATATGAGACTTTTACTGTGCCTTGGATACTGCAAGCACTTAAGTAAAGTTGTTCAAGTTCAATCTCTTTGTGGACCTTCAGTCATTTCATGCACCTATCGTTACTGGGAAGGGCGGCGATAGGCCGGAGCATTGACTCAGCATAACAGCTCTCAGCCTGGCTATAGGGTTAACATTAACCCCTCCTATACCGATACCATACCACCATACACCCCCCAAGGGCTACCACAAAGCCTTTTTGGCGTCACGAACAGGATTCGGGTGTGTGCCTACTATTGCCACTAGTGAAAGTGTACCCCCCCCCAGAAAGCGAACTTTATTCATGTGTTGCTGTGTAAAGGAACGGTGCTTGTGGGGCACCATACAAGGGGGCCAAGAGAAAAGTAAGGGGAGGCAAAGATTTGTCTACAGTTGAAATGTGTAAACTGCGCAATGAGTTCATGCTGCGATCCTCTGGTCCGGTCAGCACAGGCGGAGCCGAACTGCTGCCGGAAGAGCGCGCGAAGAAAGCCCGCGATGCGCCCCGCCCCGCCCTTGGGCGTGGACGCCAAGTTGCTGTATCCCAGCCGAAAGGGAACTCAGAGATGTAGGAGTCGTTTCTGGAGGGACCGGAAGTCGGGGCTGCACCGATAGCGTCCTTCCTGCCCAGCGCCATTTTGGAGAAGCCCACTATAAAAGACGCCACGCAGAGCAACCTCTTCAGTCTGCAGAGAGAGTCGGAGAGTACAGACATGGCGGAGAGAAGCGTTCCACGTGGTCAAGTTGGCAAAATGGCGCCGGAAACACGGAAAGTTGTGGCAGTCGCAGCCCAACTTTTTCAAGAGCTTGCTGACCGTCTGCAGCGGTTGTCATTAGAAGAAGAGGGGGCCTGCAATCTTCCCCCACTGCCTGATGATGACGACGATTGGCCAGAGACACCTCCAGCGAACAGTGCAGGGACACCTGGAGGTGCGTCTCCGGTGAGATTGTCCCCTGGGGCTCGTGTTCCGAGATCCCGTTGGAGGAATCTGCTGTGAGTACCCCGCCAGAGGTGACCTATTCTTCCTCCTCCAGCCCTGAGGTCATTCCTCGATCAAGCTTGCCAAGTGCATGACCGTGCTCACCAAAATTGCCGCAATGGGTGTTCGGAGAGGAGTCAGAACTGATCGAGTACATGCACAGAGTACTTTAACCATTACCTGGGAAGGACACTCCCACCAATCCCAACTGCAGAAAGGGAATGGGCCCGTCAAGAAGCCGAGCTGGCTGAATTGATGAAAAAGCTAAAGGCCTGATACAAAGAACTCTACGCTCCAAAGCACGTACATTTGCCTTATGAAGAAAAAGTGTGGTATCAAGAAAATACCAAAGAAATGGAGGCATTGTACATCTGTAAATGGGATCACCCCCGAGAAGGGGAGGAGCCATTGGAAAGGAGAAGAGCAACTGTGGCCAAGTTCGACAAGGTCAGAGGTTATGGGACACTCCTTGACTGCCACACTGGGCAGACCATCCTCGTAAACCGGTGAGCAGTGCAAAAGCCATATCTCCATTAGAAGTTCAACACCTTGGAGGTGGGTGAAATTGTGGAGTACACTTCCGTCCAGAGCCTTGGTGGAGAATGGGCTGCAGCGATCACCAGACCAACAGCCCCAACACAGCTTCCTTTCAAATATTTCCCGTCAACGGATTGGGAGTCCGATCCCTTCAACTTGAGGCCGAAAAGGTCTGCTCCTAAAGCCTCCACCAGCGAACCCAAGGAGGAGGAGCCTAAAGAGTCAAGTTCATCATCTTCTATGTACAACAAAGAGTCAAGTTCATCATCTATGTACAGTAAAGAATCAAGTTCATCATCTTCTTCATACCGTCGAGAGTCAAGTTCTGCACAGGGTGAAGAAAACAGGCCAAAGTTTATGCCACCCAAGTCGGTACCTAGGCCCTCTTGGAGCAGTGAGAGTTTGCCAGTTTATGAGGTACCAACGAAAGAGTCGTGGGTTGCTCCTAATTTGGAGATGGTGCTCAAGCCCTATTGCCCCCACTGTGATCCCGGCTAGTAAGCCTATAACCCCTTCTCAAGCTGCTTTCCACCACTCTATCCTCACCAATGTGGTGTGGCAAAGCTATGTTAAGTCTAATCCTGCCCCTGATGTTGGCAGATATAGAGAAACCAAGAGAGGCACTACAAGAGTAAAGAAGGACATTGTTACACCGAGCGCTCCGGGTCCCCGCTCCTCCCCGGAGCGCTCGCAGCGTTTTCCTGTTCACAGCGCCACGGTCAGACCTGCTGCCCGGGAGCGCTGCAATAATGTCCCTAGCAGGGATGCGATTCGCAATGCGGGACGCGCCCGCTCGCGGTTCGCATCCCAGCCCGCTTACCAGACTCGTTCCCCGTCTGTACAGTCCCGGCGCGCGTGGCCCCGCTCCCTAGGGCGCACGCGCGTCGGCTCTCTGCAATTTAAAGGGCCAGGGCGCCGCTGATTGTCGCCTGGTTCTAATTAGTGTAATCACCTGTGCACTTCCCTATATAACCTCACTTCCCCTTCCCTTCCTTGCCGGATCTTGTTGCCATTGTGCCAGTGAAAGTGTTCTTTGTATGTCCCAAGCCAGTGTTCCAGACCTCCTGCCGTTGCCCCTGACTACGATCCTTGCTGCTTGCCATGACCTTCTGCTACGTCCGACCTTGCTCTTGCCTAATCCCTTGTACCGCGCCTATCTCAGCAGTCAGTCGGGGTTGAGTCGCTATCGGGTGGAACGACCTGGGGGTTACCTGCTGCAGCAAGTCCATCCCGCTTTGCGACGGGCTCTGGTGAATACCAGTAACCCCTTAGACTCCGTTCCCCTGGTACGGCCCACGTCATCACCCCACTGACACAGAGGATCCACCCCCAGTATCCTCACAGTACTCGGATCCTGACAGTAGATCCGGCCATGGATCCCGCTGAGGTCCCGCTGCCAGTTGTCACTGACCTTACCACGGTGGTCGCCCAGCAGTCGCAACAGATAGCGCAACAAGGCCATCAGCTGTCTCAACTGACTTATGCTACAACAGCTTCTACCACAGCTACAGCAACCATCTCCTCCGCCAGCTCCTGCTCCTCCTCTGCAGCGAGTGGCCGCTTCCAGCCTCCGCTTATCTTTGCCGGACAAATTTGATGGGGACTCTAAACTTTGCCGTGGCTTTCTCTCGCAATGTTCCCTGCATTTGGAGATGATGTCGGACCAATTTCCAACTGAACGGTCGAAGGTGGCTTTCGTGGTTAGTCTCCTGTCTGAGAAGGCCCTGTCATGGGCCACACCGCTCTGGGACCGCAATGATCCTGTCACTGCCACTGTACAGTCCTTCTTCGTTGAGGTTCGTAGTGTCTTCGAGGAACCAGCCCGAGCTTCTTCTGCCGAGACTGCCTTGCTGAACCTGGTCCAGGGTAATTCTTCTGTAGGCGAATACGCCATCCAATTTCGTACCCTCACCTCTGAATTATCTTGGAATAACGAGGCTCTCTGCGCGACCTTCAAAAAAGGCCTATCCAGTAACATCAAAGATGTGCTGGCCGCACAAGAGATTCCTGCCAACCTGCATGAACTTATCCATTTGGCCACCCGCATTGACATGCGCTTTTCCGAAAGATGCCAGGAGCTCCGTCAGGATATGGACTTTGTTCGCACTAGGCGATTTCTCTCCGGCTCCTCTCTTCTCTGGTCCACTGCAATCTGTTCCTGTGCCTTCTGCCGTGGAGGCTATGCAAGTAGACCGGTCTCGCCTGACACCACAAGAGAGGACACGCCGCCGCAATGAGAACCTATGCCTGTACTGTGCCAGTACCGAACACTTCCTGAAGGATTGTCCTATCCGTCCTCCACATCAGGAAAGACACACTCCGATTCCGCACAAAGATGAGACAGCTCTAGGTGTGAACTCTGCTTCTCCACGTCTTACTGTGCCTGTGCGGATTTCTTCTTCTAACTCCTCCTTCTCAGCTGTGGCCTTCTTGGATTCTGGATCTGCAGGAAATTTTATTTTGGCCTCTTTCGTTAACAGGTTCAACATCCCAGTGACCAGTCTCGCCAGACCTCTCTACATCGCTTCAGTTAATGGAGAAAGATTGGACTGTACTGTGCGTTACCGCACAGAACCCCTGTTAATGTGCATTGGACCTCATCACGAAAAAATTGAATTTCTGGTCCTCTCTAACTGAACTTCTGAAATTCTTCTAGGACTGCCTTGGCTCCAACGCCATTCTCCTACCCTTGACTGGACCACCGGGGATATCAAGAACTGGGGTGCTTCTTGCCACAAAAAATGCCTCACGTCTGCTCCCAGTCCCGCCAGTCAAACCCCTGTGGCTCCTCCTATACCAGGTCTCCCCAAGGCCTATTTGGACTATGCCGATATTTTTTGCAAAAAAAAAGCAGAGACTTTGCCTCCTCACAGGCCTTATGACTGCCCTACTGATCTCCTTCCTGGTACTACTCCGCCCCGGGGCAGGATCTATCCTCTGTCAGCTCCTGAGACACAAGCCATGTCGGATTACATCCAAGAAAATTTAAAGAGGGGATTCATCGGCAAGTCTTCCTCCCCTGCCGGAGCTGGGTTCTTCTTTGTCTCCAAAAAAGACGGTTCCTTACGGCCATGCATCGATTACCGCGGTCTTAATAAGATCACTATAAAAAACCGCTATCCCCTGCCTCTTATCTCGGAACTCTTTGACCGCCTACGTGGCGCTAACATCTTCACCAAATTTGATTTAAGAGGTGCATATAATCTCATCCGCATCAGGGAAGGGGATGAGTGGAAGACCGCATTTAATACCAGAGACGGATACTTTGAATATCTGGTTATGCCCTTTGGGCTCTGCAACGCCCTTGCTATCTTCCAGGACTTTGTGAATGAAATTTTTCGAGATCTGTTATATACCTGTGTTGTGGTTTACTTGGACGACATTTAGATTTTTTCTTCTAACCTCGAAGAACACCGCCGTCATGTCCGTCTTGTGCTCCAGAGACTCTGTGACAATCAATTATATGCCAAGATGGAGAAATGTCTCTTTGAATGCCAATCTCTTCCCTTCCTAGGATATTTAGTCTCTGGCCAGGGACTTCAAATGGACCCAGACAAACTGTCAGCCATGTTAGATTGGCCACTCCCCTCCGGACTCCGAGCTATCTAACGCTTCTTGGGGTTTGCCAATTACTACCGACAATTTATTCCGCATTTTTCCACCATTGTGGCTCCAATTGTGGCCCTAACCAAGAAAAAACGCCAACCCTAAGTCCTGGCCTCCCCAAGCGGACGAGGCATTTAACCGTCTCAAAACTGCCTTTTCTTCTGCTCCTGTACTCTCCAGTCCTGATCCATCTAAACCCTTCTTGCTGGAGGTAGACGCCTCCTCGGTGGGAGCCAGAGCTGTACTCCTACAAAAAAAACTCTTCTGGACATAACATTACTTGTGGTTTCTTTTCTAAGACTTTCTCTCCGGCGGAGAAAAATTACTCCATTGGTGATCGAGAACTGCTGGCCATAAAACTAGCCCTCGAGGAATGGAGGCACCTGCTGGAGGGTTCCAAATACCCAATTATCATCTACACAGATCACAAGAATCTCTCTTATCTTCAGTCTGCCCAACGCCTGAACCCACGCCAGGCTAGGTGGTCGTTGTTTTTTGCCCGTTTTAACTTTGAGATTCATTTTCGCCCTGCTGACAAAAACATCAGGGCTGATGCCCTCTCTCGTTCCTCTGATGCCTCCGAAACGGAAGCTCCCCTTGCAACACATTGTTCCTCCTGAGTGTCTGATCTCCTCTTCCCCAGCTTCCATCAGACAAACACCTCCTGGAAAGACTTTCGTCCCCCCATGCCAGCGCCTCAAGATCCTCAGGTGGGGACATTCCTCGCACCTCGCCGGCCATGCTGGAGTCAAGAAGTCCATCCAACTCATCTCACGATTTTATTGGTGGCCTACCCTGGAAGCAGATGTTGCTGATTTTGTTCGGGCTTGTACAGTCTGTGCCCGGGACAAGACTCCTCGCCAGAAGCCTGCCGGCCTCCTTCATCCTCTGCCTGTCCCTGAGCTACCATGGTCTCAGATTGCCATGGACTTTATAACGGACCTGCCTTTATCCCATGGCAACACAGTCATTTGGGTGGTCGTTGATCGTTTCTCCAAGATGGCACATTTTATTCCACTTCCAGGCCTTCCTTCTGCGCCACAGTTGGCAAAAAAATTTTTGTGCACATTTTTTGCCTTCACGGGCTTCCCACGCATATCGTCTCGGTTAGAGGCGTTCAATTTGTGTCGAAATTCTGGAGAGCTCTCTGTAATCAACTAAAAATCATTAAATTTCTCGTCTTCCTATCATCCCCAATCCAATGGGCAAGTAGAGAGAGTTAACCAGGTTCTTGGTGACTATTTGCGACATTTTGTTTCCTCCCGCCAGGATGATTGGGCCGATCTTCTACCCTGGGCTGAATTCTCGTACAATTTCAAAGACTCTGAATCCTCCGCTAAATCCCCGTTCTTTGTGGTGTACGCCGTCACCCTCTTCCCCCCCTCCCCACTCCCATGCCTTCTGGTTTGCCCGCTGTTGACGAAGTTACCCGGGACTTCTTCACCATCTGGAAGGAGACTCAAAAATCCCTCCTACAGGCCTCATCCCACATGAAGAAGCATGCCGACAAAAAGAGAAGAACTCCTCCTGTCTTTGCTCCTGGAGACAAAGTGTGGCTCTCCGCCAAGTATATCCGCTTCCGTGTCCCCAGTTATAAACTGGGACCACGTTATCTTGGACCCTTTAAAATCAAGTGCCAAATCAATCCTGTCTCCTATAAACTCCTTCTTCCCCCTTCTCTCCGTATTCCTAACACTTTTCATGTTTCTCTCCTTAAACCGCTTATCCTTAACCGCTTCTCTCCCAAGGTTGTCGCTCCTACTCCTGTCTCCGGGTCCTCAGATGTCTTCTCGGTTAAAGAAATTCTCGCGTCTAAGACAGTCAGAGGTAAAAAAAAAAATTCTCGTAGATTGGGAGAATTGCGGTCCTGAGGAGAGGTCGTGGGAACCCGAGGATAACATCCTCGACAAGGACCTCATTCACAAATTTTCGGGTTCCAAAAAGAGGGGGAGACCCAAGGGGGGGGTACTGTTACGCCGAGCACTCCGGGTCCCCCCTCCTCCCCGGAGCGCTCGCAGCGTTTTCCTGTTCGCAGCGCCCCGGTCAGACCCACTGACCGGGAGCGCTGCAATAATGTCCCTAGCAGGGATGCGATCCGCGATGCAGGACGCGTCCGTCGCGGTTCGCATCCCAGCCCGCTTACCAGACTCGTTCCTCGTCTGTACAGTCCCGGCGCGCGTGCGCCGGCTCTCTGCGATTTAAAGGGTCAGTGCGCCGTTGATTGGCGCCTGGTTCTAATTAGTGTAATCACCTGTGCACTTCCCTATATAACCTCACTTCCCCTTCCCTTCCTTGCCGGATCTTGTTGCCATTGTGCCAGTGAAAGCGTTCTTTGTATGTCCCAAGCCAGTGTTCCAGACCTCCTGCCGTTGCCCCTGACTACGATCCTTGCTGCCTGCCCTGCCCTTCTGCTACGTCCGACCTTGCTCTTGCCTAATCCCTTGTACCGCACCTATCTCAGCAGTCAGTCGGGGTTGAGTCGCTATCGGGTGGAACGACCTGGGGGTTACCTGCTGCAGCAAGTCCATCCCGCTTTGCGGCGGGCTCTGGTGAATACCAGTAACCCCTAACACTCCGTTCCCCTGGTACGGCCCACGTCATCACCCAACTGACACAGAGGATCCACCACCAGTATCCTCACAGTACCCGGATCCTGACAGACCTCTTCTAAAGAGACTCTAAAGTAATGTCATATTGTTTTTCTGTCTAACCATTTTGTCTTACAGCAACCAAGTTCAAGAAAAGTGCCTAGCAGGACTGTGCTAAGTTGTTCCAGTTTAAAGTTCAGCAACGTAACCACTAAGCTTGTGCCTGACTAATAAGTTAAGAGACTTCTAGCTTGTAGGAGATTCATCAAGGAATGTACCCGGCTGATTTGTGGTAAGGCCGTGTTTACCTTTCCCTTCCTATGAACTCCTAGTGTAGGTGGACTGCTGATCCTTACATGCCAATTTGTATATTTTCTTTGGACTCCTAGTGTAGGTGGACTGCTGATCCTTACATGCCTGCTTCATGTATATACCATCAGCTTCATAAGGACTCTTATGATAAATGTTGCACTTATCGGGTGAATGCACCTGAAACATGTTGGAGTGTTGATAAATGTATAGTAAATATGTATATGGTTCTGTACACAGAAAGATATCCTTGTATCTGTGTACATAAGTAGTAAGTACGGTACACTATGTACGTAAAAAGTAAGATAGAGTTGTACATGGAAAATATCGACGTACTGCACGTGTACACTCAACACTAAAAATATGTATAATTATTGTACATACAAATGTGTAATGGACTAAAGGTGTTTAGTAGGTAAGTCAGCAGGGGACACCTCGGCTCCTCCGAGGGTAGTATTATTGTTGTCGCCCATCGCTAGCACCTCTCTTAAACAAAAATAGTAGGGAGAATTCCCCTTAAACTAGTACTTGTACACATAGTACCCTAGATTACTGACTTAAATGGTACTACCTCAAAATTTCTCTAGTACATAAATAAAAAAAATCTCACTTAAAGAAAACACTTAAGGAATTAGCATATTGATACCCAATTCCTGCCACTGTTAGGTACACTTCTTCTCTTCTTCTTTCATTGCGTGTGTGAGATGCTCTGCCTGGCAAGTAGGTGTTCTTGCTAATACAGAATTAAACACGTAATCCTAAGAATAACCTGGATAGGTTATTTTGAAAGTGCCCTAGGGATAAGTAGCGTGTAGTCGATAGACCATAGCAGCCACCCTTACTGTGACCTAGCTTCCGGCTAGCCAGTATACCTTTCGTGTACTAACTAACAGGTAACTTATTGTTGGCAAATAAAATGTGTGAGATAATATTAATGCCTAGTCAGCTTGAAGCTAACTGTATAGAGAGCTGTACTAATGTCTAGTTAGCCTTCTGTATAGAAGTATGTGCTAATGTTCAGTTTAGCCTCATCAAAATGTGTAGACAGCTAATAAAGTGTCTTAGGAGCTAGCAACTACATGTTGTACAAGAAGCTAGAAACTAAAGTATAGATAGCTTTGAATGTCTAGATAGCTTAAATGTCTAGATAGCTTAAATGTCTAGATAGCTTAAATGTCTAGATAGCTTAAATGTCTAGATAGCTTAAATGTCTAGATAGCTTAAATGTCTAGATAGCTTAAATGTCTAGATAGCTTAAATGTCTAGATAGCTTAAATGTCTAGATAGCTTAAATGTCTAGATAGCTTAAATGTCTAGATAGCTTAAATGTCTAGATAGCTTAAATGTCTAGATAGCTTAAATGTCTAGATAGCTTAAATGTCTAGATAGCTTAAATGTCTAGATAGCTTAAATGTCTAGATAGCTTAAATGTCTAGATAGCTTAAATGTCTAGATAGCTTAAATGTCTAGATAGCTTTCTAATTATCTAATCCAGACACTAGGAAAGGTATCAAAAGAATGTAAATGTGTTTAGTCTACTTAGGATGTATAGCAAAAGTACAGATCATCCTGTTCTATAGCATCCTGTTCTAGTCCTAGTCCCTCTGTCTCAGGGGACAGATGTCGAGGCCGACTTATCTTAGTAAGGGGGTTTGTGGTGTCCTAGTACCGCATCCTATACGGTACCTATGTATGTGTGGGTCCCCATAGCCCCAGAGTCCCTAGGACGTAGGGATCCCTGTCATTTAATTAACCCCTTGTCGCCTCTATTTCTACTAATAGACCAGTGGTCTATATAAGGTTAATGTAAATATAATGATATATCAGTAAATAAATGGTTAATTACCTGTGCCATAGCGTTGCAGGACCTGCGGGTCATGTGGCTAGGTGAACTCTATGGTATTAAGCTTAAGGACCTTTGGAGGCCCTGTGACGTAAGCAATCCCATTACTCTCTGTAATGGTGAATGGCAGATGTTCGGACCAATCGGATTTGCCCCGCCCCCTGCCCATATAAGGGAGCGGCGGTCAAGTTTCACTCTCTTACCTCATGGGCTGTCATGAGAGAAGGATCTGCACAGCAACTAATGCAGTGAGTTAGGCCCGAGCCTTGCGACAACGGCTGAACAATTCTAAGTCTAGAGTGTATCAATCCACAGACACTCTGCAGCATCACCGGACCTAATAATACCCCTAAACCCGGATAGATCTGCAAATATCTACCCTAAATTCAGAGACTGTATGATGAGCTCAAGGTCCGCAACAACTGCCAGTCACTAAGCAAGATAAGGACTGTTTATATGAGACTGTTACTGTGCCTTGGATACTGCAAGCACTTAAGTAAAGTTGTTCAAGTTCAATCTCTTTGTGGACCTTCAGTCATTTCATGCACCTATCGTTACTGGGAAGGGCGGCGATAGGCCGGAGCATTGACTCAGCATAACAGCCCTCAGCCTGGCGTCACGAACTATAGGGTTAACATTAACCCCTCCTATACCAATACCATACCATACCACCACTACCATACACCCCCCAAGGGCTACCACAGACACACCACCAATCATCTGCCGTACATCGGTGGCTGTGACCCCACCTCCAGGATTGCCGTGATTTGTTTTGTGTTCAGCGTGCCCACCGTAGAGGATCTCAGAGTCCACAGCACCTTCAGCTGTGTGCCCCAGACCCTACATGGGTGCTGCGGCTTGCCCCCAACCTTTTTTTTGGGGTGCAGGTGTTTGGGTTTTTTTTTAGCTAAATTTGTGGCCTGACCCTCTTCGCTATAAAAGAGCAGCCGACCACTATTAGCGAATCGTCCACCCCACTGCCGATCAGTGCAGTACCACTGATAAGCATTTTTTGGGAGGTACAGGTGCTTTCTCAGGGTTTAATTAGATTTTTTTTTTTTGTTAGCACCTTTTTTTGGGGCTTTGTGGTCCATGCCACCAGCAACAGTCCTGTGCTGTGTGGACCGATAATACCCCTGTGTGCGGCCTGTCCTGACCGTATTTTTGTGGGGTTCTGGCAGGTGTTTTTTTTAAAAGCACCTTTTTTGGGGAGTTTGCGGTCTGTGCCACCAGCAGCAGCCCCGTGCTGTGGGGAAGAAACGTACCCCTGTGTGCAGCCTGCCCTGAGCACTGAGTTATGACGGATTTTTTTAAGGCTTCAGGCAGGTGCATTTTTTTAAACATTTGGCTTTTTTTTTTTGTTTAACATTTGACCTCCACTGTGTCTTCCGAGCCCCCTGCCGCCACAGAGTGCTAAACAGTGGCACATACTACTGATTAGATATCCACTCTTTTTGGCGCAGGTTTTTTTGTGCACAAGTAAAAAAAATGTTTACAAAACTTTATATTTTTATTTAGTTTCTTCTCTTTAACCTTTAGTTTATATATACACACACACACATATATAATTATTATTTTATTTTATCATTCACTTAGGGGGTGGGTTGGGGTTGGTTAGGGGTTAAAGTAAAAAGCACCACACACACACCACACATTTCCATAAAGTTTCACAAACACACACACCCTATAAAAATGTTTTAAAAAATGGCCCGCAGGGTATTTTCAGTGGATGAGGCATAAGAGATAATGCTTTCTGACCCCAAATCTGCCAGTGAGGGAGAGGAAGACCACACTTCCCTTTCTTCCTACTCCTAATCATCTAGTGATGATGAGCCCCCAAAGGCAGCGGTGCCGCCACCGTGCAAGGCCACAAACCCCCCATGCAAGTGACCCAGTGCCCCATACTAGTACGAGCAACCCTGGCGTACTACTTTTCCAGCCCACCAGTCAAGTCCACCTGTACCCTCTACTGGTGAACTTGTCTGGACTGCCCTAGAAGAGGACTAAGAGCCCATGATTCCTGGGTTTGTTGGCCATTTAGAAATACAGGTTAATATTGCTGGCTTCAGGATTCCTGTCGTCAACCCCCAGAATGTCCCTCCATTCTGGGAGTTAGAGGGAAAATTGTGGGGGACCTCTTGCACCCACTGCTGGATAAGGGTTATCCCCCGTACATGGATAACTTTTATACCAGCATCCCTCTCTTAAAATCCCTTTGCCAGACCCACGGCCGCTTGTGTGAAAAAATGGAAGTGGCCTCCCTACCTATCCGCTCCAGACAGCTATCCCTAGGGGTAAGAACAGGGTCCTTACTAGTGAAAACCTTATGCTTGTCAGATATAAGGACAAGAGGGAGGTCCTTAAGCTGACCACCATACACAGTAACGGCAGCACCCCTGTCCCTGTGCGAGGTACCGTGACACCAGTCCTCAAATCTGAGATTGTATTGTGGACTACAATCAGTATATGGGAAAGGTTGATCTCTCTGATCAAGTCCTCAAACCATATAAAGCCATGCGCAAAACCAGGGCATGGTACAAAAAAGTTGCGGTGTACATGGTCCAGGTTGCGATGTACAACGCTTTGGACTGTATCGGAGCACTGGCAACACAGGGAAATTCCTCCAGTTCCAGGAGGTAGTCCTCAAGGCCCTGATCTTTGGCGACCAGGAGGGAGAGATCAACCTTTCCCATATACTGATCGTAGTCCACAATACAATCTCAGATTTGAGGACTGGTGTCACGGTACCTCGCACAGGGACAGGGGTGCTGCCGTTACTGTGTATGGTGGTCAGCTTAAGGACCTCCCTCTTGTGCCAGGATCTTCCCAGGCCAACACTCTTCCGGTGAGATCCCCTACACTGGAAAGAAGGGAGGGTCCCAGAAAAAATGCAGTGTGTCGCAGGAGAGGGATAAGAAAGGACACTACTACTACGTGCATCATGTGCCCCCATCATCTGGGCCTCTGCATTGAAGATTGCTTCAGGGAATACCACACTTCCATGGAGTACTAAATTTATAATCCTTTTACCCCCATTTTAATTTCTGTTTATTTGACCCCAATGTACCAGTTCACGTTACATGGTCTTCCAAATTTTAAACCCCAAAACCTCTTCACATAATACCCCTGATAACACCTCTTGGAGTTACTTACATTGGGGGTTTTCAAGTTGCCTCAAATGCGCACAGTGCTCTCATCCCCCTGAGCACTGTTGTATTTGCAGGCAACCGTTTAGGGCCAGCCACAAATAAAACATTCCCAGAATGACAAAGCAGAACATAGTGTATGGGGTGGGCACAAGTTTTACTTTTGGCATACTCTGGGTCATTATTCTGGGTACATAATTGGCATATCAGTAGGAAAATTGCAATATTTTTTTTTTTTTTTTTTTTACAAACTACACTTTTTCCATTCCTGGAAAATAAATTTATGAAACACCCGTCTGTTCCAAATGTTCACTTTACCCCTATACACATTCCCCGGGGGGGGTACTTTCTGTAATGGGGTCACATGTGGGTATTTTTGTTTAATTTTTTCCGCTGAATGTATGTAACAGCTACTGATATGTTAGTAAGAAGCATAGGCCTCTAATGCAAACAATTCTCTCTCTGATGAACCCTGTTATATTTTCAGACAACAATTTTGGGTCACATGTTGGGTGTTTCCAAAATGATGAACCAAAGCATAGGGTTTGGGGTGGACACAAGTTTTACTTTTGGCATGTTCTGAATCTTCATTCTGGGTACTTAGTTGGCATATCGGTAGGAAAATTGCAATTTTCATTTTTCACACACTGCACTTCATCCATTCCTGGAAAATAAATTTATGAACCACCCGTGTGTTCAAAATGTTATATTTTTTTTCCATTTTCCTCTGAATGTATGTAACCGTCAGCTACTGATATGTCATAGGCCTCAAATGTGAACAGAGCTCTATGACTCCTGAGCCCTGTTGTGCACGCGCACAGTACATTACCCCATATGTGGATGTATTTCCATACTCATGGATTTGTAACCCAATTTCTGTCATTACCCCTTGTGAAAATGAAAAATTTGGGGTAATACCAGGATTTTTCATTTTTACGGCCCACTGTTCCAAACACCTGTGAGGTGTAAATACTCACTGTACCCCTTGTTACGTTCGTTGAGGGGTGTAGTTTTCAAAATGGTATCACATTCCACAAGAGTTCCACTGTTCTGGCACCATGGGGCATTGTAAACACACATGGCCATAAAGCTCAGAAGAGCACGCAGAACTTTGAAGTATCAAACAAACTGACATGGCTCCGTTTGACTTCCTTTGGTATATAAATTCTGTACACGGATTTGCCTGGGAGTAAGAGAGTTACAAGAGCACTGATAAAATCCATATCAATATATGAAAGGAGAGTGGAAGCCCCCGCTTCGGGCGGGGTCGTGACATGCCGTTCCAGGGGAGACCTGGGGCTCCATACAGGAGATAATGGGGGGACCCAGTGCTCGGACCCCGTGCAATCTAAAACGTATCCCCTATCCTGTGGATGGGGATAAGTTTTTATCCATGAGACTTCTAATTTAAAGGGAAACAATCAGCAGATTTTAGCATATATAATGCTTGACAATGTGTTATGCGCTAAGAGCCTCCATTTTGTTGACCAAGTGTGCTGCTGCCATTTTCTTTTTTTACATGTCTTGTACTTGCCACAGCAGCGTGCACCTGTGTATTGGGTTTAGGTGCTGGCTACATTTTTGTTTTATTTTGTTTTTGCTGTACAATGTGTTATACATGCTAAAATCATAATACTCACCATCCCCAGGGGATGTTTTTGCCCCAGGGATAGTGAAGATATCAAGTTATAAAGTCCGCCAGGCTGCCACACAAGTAGTCCCCTGGGCAGGGAATTATGCTTACCAGCACCTGTTGCTCCCCATTGCTTTGGCCGTGGCCCCGCCCCATCTGCTTGATTGACGGCTTGAGTCATCACTCTGCTTCCTACGCAGATGGAGCAGAGCAATGACGCGAGCAGTCGATCAAGACGAGCGGATGGGAACACGGCTGGAGCGACGGGAGCTGGTAAGTATAAAACCACGGTTTTGACTCCGGTTTAAAAACCGTACTGCAACCGCATACGTTTTTTTACATGGACGTCAATGGGAAACGCACATGTAAACGGTTCCATATGGGAAAAACGTATACGTTTTTACTTTGCACATGCGCATTTGCATCCTAAAGTCCCCACCCAAGACCCCTCCCATTAAAAATGGACAAAATTTTCAAAAACTTATGTTTTCTTTCTATAAAAACGGACGGAACTGTATGCACTTTTAAAACCAGCATACTGTTTAACCCCTTAAGGACCAGGCCATTTTATACCTTAAGGACCGGAGCGTTTTTTGCAATTCTGACCACTGTCACTTTAAACATTAATAACTCTGGAATGCTTTTAGTTATCATTCTGATTCCGAGATTGTTTTTTCGTGACATATTCTACTTTAACTTAGTGGTAAAATTTCATGGTAACTTGCATCCTTTCTTGGTGAAAAATCCCAAAATTTGATGAAAAAAATGAAAATTTTGCATTTTTCTAACTTTGAAGCTCTCTGCTTGTAAGGAAAATGGATATTCAAAATATATTTTTTTTGGGTTCACATATACAATATGTCTACTTTATGTTTGCATCATAAAATTTATGAGTTTTTACTTTTGGAAGACACCAGAGGGCTTCAAAGTTCAGTAGCAATTTTGAAATTTTTCACAAAATTTTCAAACTCACTATTTTTCAGGGACCAGTTCAGTTTTGAAGTGGATTTGAAGGGTCTTCATATTAGAAATACCCCATAAAAGACCCCATTATAAAAACTACACCCCTAAAGTATTCAATAAAACATTCAGTAAGTGTATTAACCCTTTAGGTTTTTCACAGGAATAGCAGCAAAGTGAAGGAGAAAATTCAAAATCTTCATTTTTTACACTCGCATGTTCTTGTAGACCCAATTTTTGAATTTTTGTAAGGGGTAAAAAGGAGAAAATGTTTACTTGTATTTGAAACCCAATTTCTCTCGAGTAAGCACATACCTCATATGTCTATGTTATTTGTTCAGCGGGCGCAGTAGAGGGCTCAGAAGGGAAGGAGCGACAAATGGTTTTTGGGGGGCATGCCGCATTTAGGAAGCCCCTATGGTGCCAGGACAGCAAAAAAAAAACACATGGCATACCATTTTGGAAACTAGACCCCTCAGGGAACGTAACAAGGGGTAAAGTGAACCTTAATATCCTACAGGTGATTCACGACTTTTGCATATGTAAAAAAAATATATATTTTTTTTACCTAAAATGCTTGGTTTCCCAAAAATTTTACATTTTTAAAAAGGGTAATAGCAGAAAATACCCCCCAAAATTTGAAGCCCAATTTCTCCCGATACAGAAAACACCTCGCATGGGGGTGAAAAGTGCTCTGCTGGTGCACTACAGGTCTCAGAAGAGAAGGAGTCACATTTGGCTTTTTGAAAGCAAATTTTGCTCTGGGGGCATGCCGCATTTAGGAAGCCCCTATGGTGCCAGAACAGCAAAAAAAAACCACATGGCATACCATTTTGGAAACTAGACCCCTCGGGGAACGTAACAAGGGGTAACGTGAACCTTAATGCCCTACAGGTGTTTCGCGACTTTTGCATATGTAAGAAAAAATAATTTTTTTTTACCTAAAATACTTGTTTTCCCAAAATGTTTACATTTTTAAAAAGGGTAATAGCGGAAAATACCCCCCAAAATTTGAAGCCCAATTTCTCCCGATTCAGAAAACACCCCATATGGGGGTGAAAAGTGATCTGCTGGCGCACTACAGGTCTCAGAAGAGAAGGAGTAACATTTGGCTTTTTGAAAGCAAATTTTGCTCTGGGGGCATGCCGCATTTAGGAAGCCCCCATGGTGCCAGGACAGCAAAAAAAGCCCACATGGCATACCATTTTGGAAACTAGACCCCTCGGGGAACGTAACAAGGGGTAATGTGAACCTTAATACCCTACAGGTGTTTCACGACTTTTGCATATGTAAAAAAATATATATTTTTTTTACCTAAAATGCTTGGCTTCCCAAAATTTTTACAATTTTAAAAAGGGTTATAGCAGAAAATACCCCCCAAAATTTGAAGCCCAATTTCTCCCGATTCAGAAAACACCCCATATGGGTGTGAAAAGTGCTCTGCTGGCGCACTACAGGTCTCAGAAGAGAAGGAGTCACATTTGGCTTTTTGAAAGCGAATTTTGCTCTGGGGGCATGCCGCATTTAGGAAGCCCCTATGGTGCCAGGACAGCAAAAAAAAAACACATGGCATACCATTTTGGAAACTAGACCCCTCGGGGAACGTAACAAGGGGTAATTTGAACCTTAATACCCTACAGGTGTTTCACGACTTTTGCATATGTAAAAAAATATATATTTTTTTTACCTAAAATGCTTGTTTTCCCAAAAATTTTACATTTTTTAAAAGGGTAATAGCAGAAAATACCCCCCAAAATTTGAAGCCCAATTTCTCCCGAGTACGGCGATACCCCATATGTGGCCCTAAACTGTTGCCTTGAAATACGACAGCGCTCCAAAGTGAGAGCGCCATACGCATTTGAGGCCTAAATTAGGGATTGCATAGGGGTGGACATAGGGGAATTCTACGCCAGTGATTCCCAAACAGGGTGCCTCCAGCTGTTGTAAAACTCCCAGCATGCCTGGACAGTCAGTGGCTATCTGGCAATACTGGGAGTAGTTGTTTTGCAACAGCTGGAGGCTCCGTTTTGGAAACAGTGGCGTACCAGACGTTTTTCATTTTTATTGGGGAGGGGGGCTGTGTAGGGGTATGTGTATATGTAGTGTTTTTTACTTTTTATTTTATTTTGTGTTAGTGTAGTGTAGTGTTTTTAGGGTACAGTCGCACGGGCGGGGGGTTCACAGTAGTTTTTCGCTGGCAGTTTGAGCTACGGCAGAAAATTTGACGCAGCTCAAACTTGCAGCCGGATACTTACTTTAATCCTCCGCCCATGTGAGTGTACCCTGTACGTTCACATTGGGGGGGGGGAACATCCAGCTGTTGCAAAACTACAACTCCCAGCATGTACGGTCTATCAGTGCATGCTGGGAGTTGTAGTTTTGCAACCGCTGGAGGCTCCGTTTTGGAAACAGTGGCGTACCAGACATTTTTCATTTTTATTGGGGAGGGGAGGGGGGCTGTGTAGGGGTATGTGTATATGTAGTGTTTTTTTACTTTTTATTTTATTTTGTGTTAGTGTAGTGTAGTGTTTTTAGGGTACAGTCGCACGGGCGGGGGGTTCACAGTCGTTTCTCGCTGGCAGTTTGAGCTGCGGCAGAAATTTTGCCGCACCTCAAACTTGCAGCCGGATACTTACTGTAATCCTCCGCCCATGTGAGTGTACCCTGTACGTTCACATTGGGGGGGGGGGGACATCCAGCTGTTGCAAAACTACAACTCCCAGCATGTACGGTCTATCAGTGGATGCTGGGAGTTGTAGTTTTGCAACAGCTGGAGACACACAGGTTGTGAAACACCGAGTTTGGTAACAAACTCAGTGTTTTGCAACCAGTGTGCCTTCAGCTGTTGCAAAAGCTACAACCCCCAGCATGTACGGACAGCGGAAGGGCATGCTGGGTGTTGTAGTTATGCAACAGCTGGAGGCATACTACTTTGGCTGGGGATGCTGGGGATTGTAGTTATGCAACAGCTGGAGACACACTGGTTTGCTACTTAACTCAGTGTGCCTTCAGCTGTTGCAAAACTACAACTCTCAGCAGTCACCGACAGCCAACGGGCATGCTGGGAGTTGTAGTTATGCAACCACCAGATGCACCACTACAACTCCCAGCATGCACTTTAGCTGATTGTGCAAGCTGGGAGTTGTAGTTACACAACAGCTGAAGGTGCACTTTTCCATAGAAAGAATGTGCCTCCAGCTGTTGCAAAACTACAAGTCCCAGCATGCCCATAAGGGCATGCTGGGAGTTGTGGTGGTCTGCCTCCTGCTGTTGCATAACTACAGCTCCCAGCATGCCCTTTTTGCATGCTGGGAGCTGTTGCTAAGCAACAGCAGGAGGCTGTCACTCACCTCCAGCGATCCTCGCCGCACAGGTCAGTCCCTCGTCGTCTCCGCCGCCGCCGCTTCTCCTGGGGCCCCGATCCCAACAGGGGCGCCGGGGATCGGGGTCCCCAGCACCCGGGGTGCACGTCCCGCACCCGCTCACGTCCTCCAGAAGAGGGGCGGAGCGGGTTGCGGGAGTGACACCCGCAGCAGGCGCCCTGATTGGTCGGCCGGTAATCCGGCCGACGAATCAGGGCGATCGTGAGGTGGCACCAGTGCCACCTCACCCCTGCTGCCTCTGGCTGTTCGGGGCCGTCTCTGACGGCCCCGATCAGCCAATAATTCCGGGTCACCGGGTCACTGGAGACCCGATTGACCCGGAATCCGCCGCAGATCGCTGGACTGAATTGTCCAGCGATCTGCGGCCATCGCCGACATGGGGGGTCATAATGACCCCCCTGGGCGATATGCCCCGATGCCTGCTGAACGATTTCAGCAGGCATCGGGGACCGGCTCCGCTCCAGATGGTTGCGGGGGGCCGGTAAAACACATGACGTTCTCATACGTCATGTGTCCTTAAGGACTCGGAAATGGAGACGTATGAGAACGTCATGTGTCCTTAAGGGGTTAAAAACGCATACGGTTTACTTTTTCCCATACTGTTCCATCCGTTTTTTGCCATACGGTTTTCTTTAGAAAAACGGATTGAAAACAGTATTTCAAAAACGTGATGTGAACCCAGCCTGAGTTGGATGCAGAATTTCCACAAAGAATCCACAGCACACCCGTCTTGTGTAAAATCACCAGAAAATGCATAAAACTTCAAAAATGCATAAGACACATAGTATAATGGGAATATCTGCACTTCTTTTGTGTTCTGGATTGATTTTTTGGGCATAGTTTACAAAGACTGATGCTAAATATTTACCATAATACAGCAGTGTAAAAGTGGCCTTACTTTGGATTTGCTACCTACAGCAGTATTTTGAGTGACTCGCTGGTGCCTTCATTTAGAACACATGCTTACACTCCCTACATACTAACATGTCATAAATTATAACACTTGTTGCAGCTACAAAAAAAGGGCTTACATCTTGGTATCATAATAAAGCCCAGAATCTCTATACTTTATGATGATACTATGTGCAATATTCCAGGTGTAGTATTCAGCATGATGCACTAGTGTGAACTCAGCCAGCAGCATGTAAAGTTTTACTTACTGTATTTTTCGCCCTATAGGACGCACCAGCGTATAAGACGCACCCAATTTATAGGTGCAAAATCTAAAAAAAATAAGATTTTGAACCCAATAGTGGTCTTCAACCTGCGGACCTCCAGATGTTGCAAAACTACAACCCCCAGCATGCTGGGAGTTGTAGTTTTGCAACATCCGGAGGTCCGCAGGTTGAAGACCACTGCATAGGAGGTAATACTCGCGTGTCCCCGTCGCTCCGGATCCGTCACCGCTGTCCTGGATGTCGCTCCATCGCTGTCGCCGTGTCCCCGTCGCTCCGGAACGTCTCTGCTGCCGGACGGGTATCCTCGCTCTCCGTCGCCGTCATCACGTTGCTACGCACGCCGACGCACGTACGCGACGACGTGATGACGAGGAAGGAGAGCGCCGGCCATACAGGGGATCCCTGAACGGAAAAGACACCGAGGAGGCAGGTAAGGTCCCTCCCGGTGTCCTGTAAGCACTAACCCGGCTATTCAGTCGGGCTGTTCGGGACCACCGCGGCGGTCCTGAACAGCCCGACTGAACAGTCGGGTTAGTGTCACTTTCCCTTCAGTCGCGGCAGTCAGCTTTGAGCGCCACGTCTGAAGGGTTAATACAGGGCATCACTGCGATCGGTGATGTCCTGTATTAGCCGCGGGTCCCGGCAGTTGATGGCCGCAGGGACCGCCGCGATAAGGGTGTATTCGCCATATAAGACGCACCGACTTTTTCCCCCCAGTTTTGGGGAAGAAAAAGTGCGTCTTATACGGAGAAAAATACGGTACTTTATATACTGGTGTTTTGGACTCTGTCCCAATTAAGCATGTGACAGATTCATCAAGATGCATATTCTGTTGTGATAAATCTACTGGTGTCTTAACTCCTAAATGACTAGGCCTTAAAAGGCCTTAAAGCGTTAAAAGGGTACTCCGGTGGAAATCCAATTTTTTTTTTTACATATATCAACTGGTGCCAAAAAGTTAAACAGATTTGTAAATTGCTTAATTACTATTTCAAAATCTTAATCATTCCAGTACTTATCAGCTGCTGTATGCTCCACAGGAAGTTGAAGGGTTCTATTCTGTCTGACCACAGTGCTCTCTGCTGACACCTCTGTCCATGTCAGGAACTGTCCAGAGCAGGAAAGGTTTGCTATGGGGATTTGCTTGTACTCTGGACAGTTCCTGACATGGACAAAGGTGTCATCAGAGAGCACTGTGGTCAGACAGAAAAGAACCATTCAACTGTTGATCGCACAGGATCTCACTCCTGAGATTCACTGCGATTGTAAGATATAAGCCTAGATAGCAGGCTATATTGTGCTCCACTCCCCACTGGACGATTCAACGTTTTCCCTGAATAGAGATTACAATTTTACAACATTGTTTCATAGTTATAATGCATTAGAAAACTCCTATATGCTAATACACTATGCCATTATGACACAGACTGATGCTACAGCTAAATTTGCTATGCCCTAGTATTAGGCACATCAAACAGACAGCCATGAGGTCCTTTCTAGGTCCCAATGGCGTACTACAGAGCGTTTTCTGCAAGCGGATTTGTGCCACATAGCAGGGAATCTTTCTTGATTATGCCACAGTCCTGGACCCAAGCAATCAAAGTGTTAAACTCTTTATAGTGGATGACATGCTGATCAGTAGGGATCTGACCACTAGGACCTCCACCGATCACAACAACAGAGTGATGCGGTCAGCGTTCCAATTCATTTCTATGGGGCTTCCAAACACTGCCAAGCTCCGAAGTACAATACTTTCATTTAGGGGAAACTTTCCTCCATTTTTATGATCAGGGGACCCACTGATCAGCTTATTATTTAGGGAATCAGTTTGCTAGGTAGGAATACCCCTTTAACATTGAAGACCTATTCACCCCTGTGTGATCACCTAAACAACAAAAGATCGGGCACTATAATAGATCTATATTTATTGCAGTTCCTGGTAATCCTTTACCAGCAACGCCTAGCTGCCTGACATGTGTCACAAATGTACATGCCCTTACCCACAGACACGTGACCTAAATACCCCAGTGTGGGGGGGAGAATAAGTTTTGTGCTGCAAATGATACACCGATATATGTGATCATAAGTTAAAGAGAAGGCCAAATTAAAAACAATGAAACAAGTCTGATATTAACGCGTTGCCAACAATACAGACGAACCTTAGCATTAGAGATGAGCGAACTTACAGTAAATTTGATTCGTCACGAACTTCTCGGCTCAACAGTTAATGACTTATCCTGCGTAAATTAGTTCAGCCTTCAGGTGCTCCGGTGGGCTGGAAAAGGTGGATACATTCCTAGGAAAGAGTCTCCTAGGACTGTATCCACCTTTTCCAGCCCACCGGAGCACCTGAAAGCTGAACTAATTTATGCAGGAAAAGTCATCAACTGCCGAGCCGAGAAGTTCGTGGCGAATCGAATTTACTGTAAGTTCGCTCATCTCTACTTAGCATCTATGCCCAAAAAAATACGTGGCCATATCCATGGAAATAAAACAAAGAAAGGTTTCAACTGAATGACAGTGATCTTGAAATCAGAGTGTACCTGCAGTGTCCACAAAGTATAGACTTGGCATAGTGACACGGCGGAGTTTTGATCAGTGAAAGCGCAGGTGCTGATCGCTGGAGCAAACAAGGAGAATTTCTCAGCTGAGTTGTTTGTCCCTCCGGCATGTTTGTCTCTCCTCTAAGAAAAGCTTTCCCTTTATTTCAATGATTAGGGAAGATGATCAGGGGTCTCCACAATTGGAACCCCACTGGACCAAACTTCTGACATCACCAAGATATGACAGAAGTTTTCAGAGTTTACAGGTACACTTTAAAGAATACCTGTCACCAAATAAAACTTTTAATATAGTGTTCCTTGTGTAATTAGCAGACACTTTCCCATTCACTTGCTTGTAAAATGATCAACATAAATATATGTTTAAAATGTAATATAAAAAATGGCCACTAGGTGGCTCTGTTCTGTTCCCTGCCACAATTAATACAAGGAGTTTAGTCTCTTACCCGCCTGGCAGGAGTCCGAACTCAGGAAGTGCTTCTCTGCACTGAGCTTGATTGTCAGCTGCACAAAAAGTGAAAGCTCCACAGATTCTCACAGAAGCCACACAGACTGAAAGCATCAGGAGAGCCTCACTGAAATCTGCACAGACTGAAACATGCACAGAGCCTATGGCCTTCTTTTCATCACAATGCTGCAACAATGTGAGGGCAGAAGTGGTCCCCCAGCAGGCTTCAGTGATGTCATGCCTGCTGAGAAACAACCACTTTCTCCTGCTGGGAAATTGCACTATGCGAGCAAGAAGAAAGGTCTGATACAGAGCTTTTTAAAGCTCTGAAATAGTTTTTAAGGGCAGGAGGGGTGTTAGGAGTAGTTAGGGAACATAGCCTGAGTTAGTTTAGAACAGTTTATTTGGTGACAGGTACTTTTTAACCCCTTAAGGACTCAGCCCATTTGGGCCTTAAGGAATCAGACAATTTTATTTTTACATTTTCTTTTTTCCTCCTTGCCTTCTAAAAACCATAACTCTTTCATATTTTCATCCACAAACTTTTTAACCCCTTAAGGACGGAGCCCATTTTCACCTCTAGGACGAAGCCCTTTTTTGCAAATCTGACCACTGTCACTTTAAACATTAATAACTCTGGAATGCTTTTAGTTATCATTCTGATTCTGAGATTGTTTTTTCGTGACATATTCTACTTTAACATAGTGGTACATTTTTGTGGTAACTTGTATCCTTTCATGGTGAAAAATCCCAAAATTTGATGAAAAAATTTACAATTTTGCATTTTTCTAACTTTGAAGCTCTCTGCTTGTAAGGAAAATGGATATTCCAAATCATTTTTTTGGGATTCACATATACAATATGTCTACTTTATGATTGCATCATAAAATTGACAAGTTTTTACTTTTGGAAGACGCCAGAGTGCTTCAAAGTTCAGCAGCAATTTTCCAATTTTTCACAAAATTTTCAAACTCGCAATTTTTCAGGTACCAGTTCAGGTTTGAAGTGGATTTGAAGGGTCTTCATATTAGAAATACCCCATAAATGACCCCATTATAAAAACTGCACCCCAAAAAGTATTCAAAATGAAATTCAGTAAATGTTTTAACCCTTTAGGTGTTTCACAGGAAAAGCAGCAAAGTGAAGGAGAAAATTCAAAATCTTCATTTTTTACACTTGCATGTTCTTGTAGACCCAATTTTTGAATTTTTACAAGGGGTAAAAAGGAGAAAATGTATACTTATATTTGTAGCTCAATTTCTCTCGAGTAAGGACATACCTCATGTGTCTACGTAAAGTGTTCGGCGGACGCAGTAGAGGGCTCAGAAGCGAAGGAGCGACAAGGGGATTTTAGAGAGTACGTTTTTCTGAAATGGTTTTTGGGGGGCATGTCGCATTTAGGAAGCCCCTATGGTGCCAGAACAGCAAAAAAAAAAACACATGGCATACCATTTTGGAAACTAGACCCCTTGAGGAACATAACAAGGAATAAAGTGAGCCTTAATACCCCACAGGTGTTTCACGACTTTTGCATATGTAAAAAAAAATAAAATGTTTCACTAAAATGTTGATTTTCCCCCAAATTTCACATTTTTTAAAGGGTTAATAGCAGAAAAGACCCCCCAAAATTTGTAACCCCATCTCTTATGAGTATGGAGGTACCCCATAAGTGGACCTGAAGTGCACTGCGGACGAACTACAATGCTCAGAAGAGAAGGAGTCATATTTGGCTTTTTGAGAGCAAATTTTGCTCGGGGGGGCATGTTGCATTTAGGAAGCCCCTATGGTGCCAGGACAGCAAAAAATA
Organism: Hyla sarda; assembly: GCF_029499605.1. Classification (NCBI taxonomy): domain Eukaryota; kingdom Metazoa; phylum Chordata; class Amphibia; order Anura; family Hylidae; genus Hyla; species Hyla sarda. Next base: position 154,971,438 of record NC_079189.1, read on the forward strand.
CCCACATGGCATACCATTTTGGAAACTAGACCTCTTGAGGAACATAACAAGGGATAAAGTGAGCCTTAATACCCCACAGGTGTTTCACGACTTTTGCATATGTAAAAAATAATAATAATAATTTCACTAAAATGTGGGTTTCCCCCCAAATTTCACATTTTTGCAAGGGTTAATAGCAGAAAAGACCCCCCCCAAAATTTGTAACCCCATCTCTTCTGAGTATGGAGTACCCCATAAGTGGACCTGAAGTGCACTGCGGGCGAACTACAATGCTCAGAAGAGAAGGCATCATATTTGGCTTTTTGAGAGCAAATTTTGCTCGGGGGGCATGTCGCATTTAGGAAGCCCCTATGGTGCCAGAACAGCAAAATATCCCCCACATGGCATACCATTTTGGAAACTAGACCCCTCACAGAATGTAATGAGGAGTACAGTGAGCATTTCCACCCCCCTCCCCCCCACTGGTGTCTGACAGATCTTTGGAACAGTGGGCTGTGCTAAATTTTTCATTTTCACGGACCACTGTTCCAAAGATCTGTCAGACACCTGTGGGGCGTAAATTCTCACTGTACCCCTCATTACATTCCGTGAGGGGTGTAGTTTCCAAAATGGGGTCACATGTGGGTGTGTTTTTTTTTTGCATTTGTCAGAACCGCTGTAACAATCAGCCACCCCTGTGCAAATCACCTCAAATGTACATGGCGCACTCTCCCTTCTGGGCCTTGTTGTGCGCCCCCAGAGCACTATGCGCCCACATATGGGGTATCTCCGTACTCGGGAGAAATTGCATTACAAATTTTGGGGGGCGCTTTTCCCTTTTACCTCTTGTGAAAATGAAAAGTATAGGGCAACACCAGCATGTTAGTGTAAACATTTTAATTTTTTTACACTAACATGCTGGTGTAGACCCCAACTGTTCCTTTTCATAAGGGGTAAAAGGAGAAAAAGCCCCCCAAAATTTGTTAGGCAATTTCTCCCGAGTACGGCGATACCCCATATGTGACCCTATTCTGTTGCCTTGAAATACGACAGGGCTCCAAATTTTGGGGGGCGCTTTTCCCTTTTACCTCTTGTGAAAATGAAAAGTATAGGGCAACACCAGCATGTTAGTCTAAACATTTTAATTTTTTTACACTAACATGCTGGTGTAGACCCCAACTGTTCCTTTTCATAAGGGGTAAAAGGAGAAAAAGCCCCCCAAAATTTGTTAGGCAATTTCTCCCGAGTACGGCGATACCCCATATGTGACCCTATTCTGTTGCCTTGAAATACGACAGGGCTCCAAAGTGAGAGCGCCATGCGCATTTGAGGCCTGAATTAGGGACTTGCATAGGGGTGGACATAGGGGTATTCTATGCCAGTGATTCCCAAACAGTGTGCCTCCAGCTGTTGCTAAACTCCCAGCATGCTTGGACAGTCAATTGCTGTCCAGAAATGCTGGGAGTTTTTGTTTTGCAACAGCTGGAGGCTCCATCTTAGAAACACTGCCATACAATACGTTTTTCATTTTTATTGGGGAGGGGGGGTGGTGGGGGGGGCAGTGTACGTGTGTATATGTAGTGTTTTACTCTTTATTTTATGTTAGTGTAGTGTAGTGTTTTTAGGTTACATTCACACTGGCGGCAGATTACACTGAGTCTCCCGCTAGGAGTTTAAGCTGCGGCGTAAAATTTGCCGCAGCTCAAATTTGTAGCGGGGAACTCACTGTAATCCACCGCCAGTGTGAATGTAGCCTGTACATTCACACGGGAGGGGGGTCAAAACTACAACTCCCAGCATGCACTGACAGACCATGCATGCTGGGAGTTGTAGTTTTGCAACATCTGGAGGCACACTGGCTGGAAAACCTTGAGTTAGGTTCTATGAGTATTTTCCAACCAGTGTGCCTCCAGCTGTTGCAAAACTACAACTCCCAGCATGTACTGATTGCGGAAGGGCATGCTGGGAGATGTAGTTATGCAATGGCTGGAGGCACGCAAGTACAACTCCCATAGGGACCTATAACACTGCACACACTGATCTCTTACACAGATCACTGGCGTGTATTAACATCTCAGGCACGGAGCAGTCATTCGTTGATCGGACACCGAGGAGGCAGGTAAGGGCCCTCCCGGTGTCCTGTAAGCTGTTCGGGACGCCGAGATTTCACCGCGGCGGTCCCGAACAGCCCGACTGACTAGCCGGGATAGTTTCACTTTCACTTTAGAAGCGGCGGTCAGCTTTGACCGCCGCTTCTAAAGGGTTAATACCGCACATTGCCGTGATCGGCGATGTGTGGTATTAGCCGCGGGTCCCGGACGTTGATGAGTGCCGGGACCGACGCGATGTGATGCGGGGTCGCAGCGCGCCCCCGCTTCATATCGCGGGAGCCGGCGCAGGATGTAAATATACGTCCTGCGTATAATAGCAATTGGCAATCATTTGATTGCTAATACTGTTCAGTGCTATGCATAGGGCATAGCACTGATCAGTGTTATCGGCTATCTTCTGCTCTGGTCTGCTCAATCACAGACCAGAGCAGAAGACGCCGGGAGACGGATGGAGGCAGGTCAGGGGACCGCCATTACAGATGATTGGATCGCCGCGGCAGCGCTGCGGGCAATCCGATCGTCCACATTATGTGCCGCACTTCTGCAAATGCTGTGATCTGTATTGATAACGGTATCTGAGGGGGTTAATGGCGGACATCCGCACAACCCATTACCTATCAGCAGCCGAGACCTGCCGCGCATGACCCGAGTATCGCACCGATGCTCACGGTTATGTATAGGATGTAAATGTACGTCCTGGTGCGTTAAGTACCACCTCACCAGGATGTACATTTACGACCTGCGTTGTTAAGGGGTTAAGGGATGAATACAATCAGTGATATTGGAAAGTTGTATCATATTTACATACCTCTATTTTCTGAATATGAATTAGCATAAGTGGCACAGAGTAAATATATGTGGAGAACCCGCTTTTCTCTAGAAGTCATGTCTATACTATGAAGCTTACACTGTGGCTACATATAGGCTTGGTTCACATAAAACTGATCTAAATTATGCTAGAATGTTTCACTTGTCACCAGGCTTTTTCACTACAGAGGTGTCAGAGCTGCATAGGAAAGCACTGCAAGATGCAGTTTCTTATTCGGCATCCCTACTGGCATGCAATCCTATTAAGAACAATGGGGGAGATTTACCGTATTTATCGGCGTATAACACGCACTTTTTAGGCTAAAATTTTTAGCCTAAAGTCTGTGTGCGTGTTATACGCCGATACACCCCCAGGAAAGGCAGGGGGAGAGAGGCCGTCGCTGCCCGCTTCTCTCCCCCTGCCTTTCCTGGGGTCTAGAGCGCTGCTGTCGGCCCTTTTCTCCCCCTGGTTATCGGCGCCGCTGCCCGTTCTGTCCCCCTGACTATCGGTGCCGGCGCCGATTGCCAGGGAGAGAGAAGCGGCGCCGACAGCCAGGGGGAGAGAAGGGGCAGCGGCACCCATTGCCGGCGCCGCTGCCCTGTTGCCTCCCCCCATCCCCGGTGGCATAATTACCTGAGTCCGGTCCGCGCTGCTCCAGGCCTCCGTCGTGCGTCCCCGGCGTCATTGCTATGCGCTGAACGGCGCGGCGCATGACGTCAGAGCGCCGCGCCGTGCATAGCAACGACGCTGGGGACGCACGACGGAGGCCTGGAGCAGCGCGGACCGGACTCAGGTAATTATGCCACCGGGGATGGGGGGAGGCAACGGGGCAGCGGCGCCGGCAATGGGTGCCGCTGCCCCTTCTCTCCCCCTGGCTGTCGGCGCCGCTTCTCTCCCCCTGGCTATCGGCGTCGGCACCGATAGTCAGGGGGACAGAACGGGCAGCGGCGCCGATAACCAGGGGGTGAGAAGGGCCGACAGCAGCGCTCTAGACCCCAGGAAAGGCAGGGGGAGAGAAACGGGCAGCGACGGCCTCTCTCCCCCTGCCTTTCCTGGGGGTATATCGGGGTATACACGCGCACACATGCACCCTCATTTTTTCATGGATATTTGGGTAAAAAACTTTTTTTACCCAAATATCCTTGGTAAAATGAGGGTGCGTGTTATAGGCCGGTGCCTGGTATACCCCGATAAATACGGTATTAAAGAAGAAAAGTTGACCAGTTACCATTTTTAAAAGAGCCTCTCAAAAATGAAAGAAGTGATCTGATTGGTTGCTATGGGCAACTGGGCAACTTTTTCTCTTCATAAGGTTTTGATAAATCTCCCCCAATGAGATCACTTGTAGGAATAGCTTTTATGTGCTTTTATACTACTAACGTGTGGTGTTTTACTACCATGCAATCCAGCTATCCTGGATTGCCACTGTCCGTGGGCCCTATATGGGTTGGCCTAACCCTGGTGGATCAAAGGATTTAGCTCCATTTATTTTATGCATGCTGCACCAAATTCGGTCAAAACGTGTGTGTGTTTACACCACATTTGAACCCCTTTAACAACTAAGGATGAACGTGTATGTCCATAGGTGCTAAAAGGCTTTGAAGCGAGGTCAGGAGCATCATTACGACATCTAAACCATAAAATGACAGTAGTCGGTGGTTTAGGGGCACTCATCAGAACCCCTGCAGTACAATTTCAGGGTTCTGATGAGTCAAGATAGCAGCCTTAGGTCTCCTACTCACCTCTGTGCAGCTCCCTGCGAACAGTCTACCTGAGGCAGCCTATATGTGTAGAGAGCCGATAATTCTGATCAGTGCTATGTATTGCATAGCACTAAACAGTACAAGCAATTAAAAGCCTGCATAAGCGATGTACACGTGATTTTTAAAGTCTCCTATGGGGACTTTAAAAAGTTCCTTTCCCATATACAAGTAAAAAAAAATGTAAACAATAAAAAAAGAAAAAAATGAACATATTTGGTAGTGCCCCTTGCGGAAACATAAAATAATACCAAGCGCCAGAATTGCTGATTTTTGGACAATTCATACACTAGAAAAAAAAAATGTAACAAAAAGGAATTAAAAAGTCCCATGTAAATAAAAAAGTTGTATTTATCAAAGCTACACATCACTGCAAAAAGTGCACTGCAAATATACAGCCCTGTATATGGAAAAATAAAATAAAAAAGTCATAGGGGTCAGAAAAGAGCAATTTTAAGTACAGTGACTCCCCGACCTACGACGGCCCCGACATACGATCATTTCAACATGCGATGGCCTCTCAGAGGGCTCCAGCGCGTCCTCTTCGCGATCCCCTGCATCGTGGGCGCTCTCCATCGTCATCATCACGTCGCTGCGCACGCCGTCCCGTCATTCAATAGTAGCGGCGTGCGTAACGACGGGATGGCGGCGTCGGAGAGCGAGGATGCCGGGGAAGCAGAGGTCTTGCCGAAGCGTCGGGTACACCCCGGGGATGCGGCGACAGTGATGGACGGCAACATCCAGGGCAGTGGTGACGGTCCGGAGTGGCGGGGACACGTGAGTACAACCTTTAATACCAGTGGTCTTCAACCTGCGGACCTCCAGATGTTGCAAAACTACAACTCCCAGCATGCCCAGACAGCTGCAAGCTGGGTGTTGTTGTTTTGCAACATCTGGAGGTCCGCAGGTTGTAGACCACTGTCCTATACTTTGCATTGCACGGATCCCTCAACATACGATGGTTTCAACAAACGATGGAACGGATTACCATCGTATGTTGAGGGACCACTGTATACTTATTTTCTTTAAAAAAAAAAATTTACAATTTTTTAAAAAGTAGTAAAATAAATCAAAACCTATATAAATCTGGTATCGTTGTAATCGTGCTGACCTAAAGAATAAAGATAACATGTCTAAAGTGAACTGCATAGAAACAAAACTCCCCAAAGGGTGCAAAAAATGTTTTGTTAATTTCGTCCCAGAGATATTTCTTGGAGCTTTGCAGTACATTTTGTGGTAAAATGAGTGATTTCATTACAAAATACAAATGGTCGCACATAAAACAAGCCCTCTTATGGGTGTGTAGGTGGAAAGTTGAAATTCTGTTATGGCTATTAGAAGGCGAAGAGGAAACACATTCCTCACTTTTGCCTATACACTAAAAGTGCATAAAATGTGCCAGATTTTTTATTACCTTTGTCAAAGTTCCCCAACGTGTGGTTCTCCAGCTATTTCTACACGACAACTCCCAATATGGCTGTCAGGGTATGATGGGAGTTGTCCTTTTGCAGAGTTTGGGAAGGTTGCCTTACAGCCTGTCCGATGAGGAGCACGGTGCATGACAGGTGTCAGCCAGGACGCCTCTGTTTACCCCCATGTATGACTTCTCAGTACAGCCCTGCAGCGGGAGTCACAGTACACAGGCCACTGTGGGCGCCATGTACTTCCCTGCAGTGAAGAAGGTTGTCACGTACTTACGGCTACATTTCTTCGCCACTTGAATGCACAGAAAACTTTTCCCGGTCGTCAGCAGCTATATGCAGCAGAAGGCTCCGGGTCCACAGCGGCGGCGGCGGGCGGATTCCTATATCTTAGCTTCCTGCTTCTTAGTGAGCGGGCAGCGCCGTCCTGTATGTGAGGAGCACAAGAAGTCATGAAGCGTCTGCTCCCGGTGCTGTGCCGAGTCTTCCCGCCCCTTACAGAAAGGCGCCTGTGCCGTGCCCATGAGCGTACTCACAGCCCATGCCAGCCTGATACTATGTTGCTTTTTCTGTGTCCGCTGGCATTTCAGTCTGTTTACACACCGGGTTCCTGGTATTGAGGCGGCTTTTGTAGCAGTTTATTCTGTTCGGTGCACTGTGCTCTGCGTTGTCAGCCCCTTCATTGCCACATGTTTGGGGTAAGGACATTTCTATGGACAGGGCTAGCACAAGGTATCTTGGTGCCCAAATGGGCAGATAGCATCCCCATACCCCCAAACATACACACACTGACAGTGCAAAACATCCTGATAAAAGAGAATCTCATTGTAGAAACAAATATAATCCAAACAACTAATAACTTACATGATTAACCCCTTAAGGACTCAGGGTTTTTCCGTTTTTGCACTTTCGTTTTTTCCTCCTTACCTTTTAAAAATCATAACCCTTTCAATTTTCCACCTAAAAATCCATATTATGGCTTATTTTTTGCGTCGCCAATTCTACTTTGCAGTGACATTAGTCATTTTACCCAAAAATGCACGGTGAAACGGAAAAAAAAAATTATTGTGCGACAAAATCTTAAAAAAAATGCCATTTTGTAAATTTTGGGGGCTTCCGTTTCTACGCAGTGCATATTTCGGTAAAAATGACACCTTATCATTATTCTGTAGGTCCATACGGTTAAAATGATACCCTACTTATATAGGTTTGATTTTGTCGCACTTCTGGGAAAAATCATAACTACATGCAGGAAAATGTATACGTTTAAAAATGTCATCTTCTGACCCCTATAACTTTTTTATTTTTCCACGTACAGGGCGGTATGAGGACAAATTTTTTGCGCCGTGATCTGAAGTTTTTATCGGTATGATTTTTGTTTTGATCGGACTTTTTGATCACTTTTTATTCATTTTTTAATGGTATAAAAAGTGACCAAAATATGCTTTTTTGGACTTTGGAATTTTTTTGCGCGTACGCCATTGACCGTGCGGTTTAATTAATGATATATTTTTATAGTTCGGACATTTACGCACGCTGCGATACCACATATGTTTATTTATTAATTTTTTTACACTGTTATTTTTTTTTATGGGAAAAGGGGGGTGATTCAAACTTTTATTAGGGAAGGGGTTAAATGACCTTTATTAACACTTTTTTTTTACATTTTTTTTGCAGTGTTATAGGTCCCATAGGGACCTATAACACTGCACACACTGATCTCTCATCCTAATCACAGGCGTGTATTAACACGCCTGTGATCAGTGTTATCCGCGCTTGACTGCTCCTGCCTTGATCTCAGGCACGGAGCAGTCATTCGTCGATCGGACACCGAGGAGGCAAGTAAGGGCCCTCCCGGTGTCCGGTCAGCTGTTCGGGACGCCGCGATTTCACCGCGGCGGTCCCTAACAGCCCGACTGAGCAGCCGGGTCACTTTCACTTTAGAAGCGGCGGTCAGCTTTGACCGCCGCTTCTAAAGGGTTAATACCGCACATCGCCGCGATCGGCGATGTGTGGTATTAGCCGCGGGTCCCGGCCGTTGATGAGCGTCGGGACCGACGCGATATGATGCGGGATCGCGGCGCGATCCCGCTTCATATCGCGGGAGCCAGCGCAGGACGTAAATATACGTTCTGTGTCGTTAAGGGGTTAACCCCAGACATGGCCCATTTTGACCTTAAAGGAGAAATGTGGCAGAAAACTGTGCCCGGGCTGCAAAAACAAGCAAAAAAATAAAAAACTTTAGCGCACCTTCCTACGTTCCCCCATTGCGGCAGTATCGGCGTACCGTTCCTCCGGCGCTGCTCGGGTCCCTGCTTCTTATCCTCGTAATGTCACACTGCTGTCAGCGTATCGCTCGGGCCGGCTCCTTACATGGCAGTTTGCTCAGCCTATCACCGGGCGAGGCGGGACATCACTGCGGCCAGTGATACGCTGACTGCAGTGTGACATTTTGAGCCTAAGAAGCAGGGACCCGAGCAGCGCCGGAGGAACAGGACACAGATACCGGCGCAACGGGAGAACATAGGAAGGTGATCTAAAGTTTGTTTTTTGACTTAAAAAAAAGAAAAGAAAGCGGAGCGCTCACCAGTCCAATTGCAGGCAGACCGAACAGGTACAATAATCCACAGACCTATACCGGTCCAAGCAGGGGGGCGGGCACCGCTCCAAGCAGACGTCAGGCCCGATGTCTGAGCTCCTCCCGTTCCATCTGCCGCCCCCCTGTTTGGACCGGTATAGGTCTGTGGATTATTGTACCTGTTCGGTCTGCCTGCAATTGGACTGGTGAGCGCTCCGCTTTCTTTTCTTTTTTTGTGTCAAGTTATATGGATTGGTGTATATATTTGAGCGTGTAGCGCCACATCGTCATTACTTAAATTACACACCTGGGCCCGTTATCCGGAGCTGAGTTTGAATAGTGGACAGACAATACGGTGGAGCTGGCTGTCATCTTTTCCTTCTTTGAGATTGTATAAAGTTTGTTTTTTGTTTTTGCAGCCCTGGGCACAGGGGAAGGTGAAAGTTTTCCGCTGCATTTCTCCTTTAAGGGTCAGGCCAATTTTATTTTTGCATTTTTGTTTTTTCCTCTTCGCCTTCCAAAAATCATAACTCTTTTATATTTCCATTCACAGACCCATATGAGGGCTTGTTTTTTGCGTGACCAATTGTACTTTGTAATGACATCACTCATTCTACCATAATGTGTATGGTGCAACCAAAAAAAATATTATTTATTTATGTGGGGAAATTGAAAAGAAAACCGCAATTTTGCAAATTTGGAAAGATTTCATTTTCACACTGTACACTTTACGGTAAAAATGACATGTTTTAATTATTCTGTGGGTCAATGTGATTAAAATAATAACTATACACGCTTTTCTATTATTGTAACACTTTAAAAAAAATCTCAAACTTTAAGAAAATTAATAAAATATGACAAAAAAGCAGCAACTTTGGATTTTTTTTTTTTTTTTTACATTTATGCCGTTTACCGTACTGGATCATTATATTTTGATAGTTCGGACATTTACCTACGCGGCGATACCAAATATGTTCATTAATTTTTTTTATATGCTTTTTTGTGATAGAAAAGAGGCCATTTCAATTTTTATTGGGGGAGGGGCTTTTTCACATTGTTTTTTTACTTTTTTAGTATTTTGTTTACTCTTTTATAGTCCCCAAAGATTGCATATACCGAACTGTGCTATGCATAAGCATTGCAATGATCAGTATTATCAGCGATCTTCTGCTCTGGTCTGCTCAATCTCAGACCAGAGCAGAAGACCCCGGGATGACGGCCAGAGCAGGTAACCTCCGGCCGCCATGTTGGCAGCACCGCGGGCGATCCGATCATCCATTTAAACGCCCACATTGACACAGATGCGGTGATCTGTGTTGATCACTGCATCTGAGGGGTTAATGGCGGATATCAGCTCAATCACTGATGTCGGCCATTACAGGCAGGGTCCCTGGCTGCTGATAGCAGCCAGAACCTGCCATGTATGATGCGAGTAAATCCTGGTGCGTTAAGTACCACCGCATCAGAACGTACATTTACGTCCGTTGTCCTTAATTTTATGTCCATATTAAAGGGGTACTTTGGTGGAAAACAATTTTTTTTTTAATCAGCTTGTGCCAAAAACAGATTTGTAAATGACTTCTATTTAATAATCTTAATCCTTCCAGTACTTATCAGCTGCTGTATGCTCCAGAGAAAGTTATTTTTTGTTTGAATTTCTTTTCTGTCTGACCACAGTGCTTTCTGCTGATACCTCTGTCAATGTCAGGAACTGTCCAGAACAGGAGAGGTTTGCTATGGGGGTTTCTCCTGCTCTGGACAATTCCTGACATGGACAGAGGTGTCAGCAGAGAACACTGTGGTCAGACAGAAAATAAATTAAAAAATAACTTCCTCTGTAGTATACAGCAGTGGATAAGTACTGGTAGTTTTAAGATTTTTAAATAGAAGTAATTTACAAATCTGTTTAACTTTCTGGCACCAGCTGATTTGAAAAAAAAAAAAAAAAAAAACATTGTTTTCAACTGAAGTACCCCTTTAATAACTGGAGATCTCCTTCTGGATGTTCTCAAAGATATCTCAGCGTAACCCATGGAAACATAAGTGAGGGGATCTTTGCATATTGTACCATGCACCCCTATGAAAAGCCCTTAAACATGCACTCACGTATTGGACTATAGCTAGCACAGAAGTACAGGCTTTAGCCAAAACCAAAATCTTTACAGACAACTGTATCCAGTCCTAAGTAATGTGAGGCACAATCCAGGGCAAAAACCCAGTAACCCAAGTCAGCAAATGTTACAAGGCAGTTAAAAGTCTAGAACAAGGTCTTAATTACAAGTCAAGTCCTAATAAGCCAAATCTCAAGTCGTCATTCTTAAGCCTTATTCTGAAAGTGCAGTAGAGAACAAACCAGGCCATCTCAAATGTGTCAAATTACTCCAGGTCTGTGACCAAATATACATCAAGTACTGTATTCTGCACCAAAGTATTATTCTCTTGCATTGTTACTGCATTTTAAAGTTAAAAAGTTATCAATAAACCCTGGCTTTAGAGGTGTGGTGTGGCAGCGGGGTGTATGGTGCAGGGCAGATGTTGTTACCCTAGGGGCAGATGGTATTAACCCCTTGTGTTCGTGACGCCAGGGTGTGGTTTAGCCTTAACCACCCAAAGTTACACTGCTGGATTCTGGGCTTGGCACAGGGGCAATGAAGACACCAACGCCAAGTTATGGGCAATGGTAGCTTTACTGAGGGTAGACAGTTGTTACAGTCTATGCAGTACAGCCAGGGCCCTAGGAGGTGACCAGTGACACAGAGACCTCACAGGTTTGCTGGGACTTGTAGTAGAAAGGAGAATGTAGTGCAGGCCATGCTGAGGAGACAGAAGACTTGACTTGACTGACAGGACAGGGACTTCAGCTTACTTGCACTTGACTTGAGGCTGCAGGACTTTACTTGAGGCCTCCACTGCTCTAGACACACATTATAGGCACCACTTGACTGGACTGGAGCTCAGCACAAAGAGAGCATAGCTCAAAGAGAGAGAGGCTAGCTCCACCCAAGGATTATATGGGGGAGACTAGCAGGGAGCCCATAGGTCACCTTTGGGGTCAGCTGGTCACTAGTACCTCCTGGGTAACAATCACATGGCACATTTATTAAAGGTACAATACACAATATATACTTTATTCAAGTAGTGGTTAGTTGGGATATTGATTTAACTAAAGGTTTACATCACTCCTGTCATATGACACTACAACCCTCATCATTCAACATTCAGTATAATAACAGCCCAACTTCTGGTGTAAAAAACTTGACATTTGACAGCTAACAATCCATCACATCATCGCCATACCACACAGGTTTCCTATACGATGTGACAGATACCTTCAGTGTATCACGCCATAGACAATTGTTTTTTTTTCCCTCTTAACAATTGCCAAATTTGGTAACACACAATAACCTGTAAAACTACAGTTCCCAGCATGATCTGATGAATGGTTAGGGTAGACTGGGAGTTGTTGCTTCTTCCATCATTACTGAAGGCAATACTGCAATACATGTGACTACAATACTACACAAATGACACAGAGTACACAATGATATCCAGTGATTAACAGATGAAATCCTCTCTAGTGTTTTTCTCTTTTCCATCTTGTCCAGACTGCCATGACCTCTTCCAGCTATGTCTCATCTATGCAGAATTTTCTGCCCAAACATCTTTGGCTTCTCATTTTTACAGAATATCCTCATCCTCTATAGTAAGATAAGCTCCTTGTGTTGCCTCAAACTGCATATCCAGAATATATTACTACCATACATTGTGACTCCTAAAAACAAGAGCTCCACATACTGCAACCCCTGAATATTATGAATATAGTGATGCCAAAAGTTGTGCCCTCTGTTAATGCAACACAGTGTCATCTAAAAAAAATTAGTGCTTCGCACTGTACCCCATGAAATTCATTATAATACACTCCATGCCCACTGGAATTAATTCTAATACACACAGAGCCCCCTGAAATGTATAATACACACTGTGCTCCCTGGAATTCATTATTATACACACTGTGCCCCCTGAAATTCATTACAATACATACAATGGCCCCTTAAATCCATTATAAGAGACCATGTGGGGCTGTGCCCCTGAAATACATGTTGTGCTCCCTGAATCTAATTGCACTTCCCCCAAACTTTTATTTAATACATAGCGTACCCCTGAAATTTATTATAATATACCATATATACTCGAGTATAAGCCAACCCGAGAATAAGCCGAGACCCCTAATTTCAACCCAAAATCCCAGGAAAAGTTATTGACTCGAGTATAAGCCTAGGGTGGGAAATACATCATCCCCCCCTGTCATCATCCAGACCCGTCATTAACATCTTCATCATCATCACCGCCTGTCATCATCCAGACCCTCATCATCATCACCTGTCATCATCCCCTTGTCATAATCCCACACATCCCCCCTTCATCATCCCCTTGTCATCATCCCACACATCCCCCCTTCATCATCCCCTTGTCATCATCCCCACCCCCCTTCATCATCCCCTTGTCATCATCCCACACACCCCCCTTCATCATCCCCCCCCCCTTCATCATCCTCTTGTCATCATCCCACACCCCCCCCCCCCTTCATCATCCTCTTCTCATCATCCGCCCTCAGTGGTCTTCAACCTGCGGACCTCCAGAGGTTTCAAAACTACAACTCCCAGCAAGCCCGGGCAGCCATCGGCTGTCCGGGCTTGCTGGGAGTTGTAGTTTTGAAACCTCCGGAGGTCCGCAGGTTGAAGACCACTGCGGCCTTCAACATCATCCAGCCCCCTCTCACCCCCTTTAGTTCTGAGTACTCACCTCCGCTCGGCGCTGGTCCGGTCCTGCAGGGCTGTCCGGTGAGGAGGTGGTCCGGTGGTATAGTGGTTCCGGGCTGCTATCTTCACTGAGGGCGCCTCTTCTCCGCGCTTCCGGCCCGGAATAGAGGCGTTGCCTTAACAACGACGCAGAAGTACGTTGGCAATGAACGCACCTCTGCGTCGTTGTCAAGGCAACGTGACTATTCTGAGGCCGGGCCCGAAGCGCTTAGAAGAGGCCTCCCCAGTGAAGATAGCAGCCCGGAACCACTATCCCACCGGACGACCTACCCACCGGACAGCCCTGCAGGACCGGACCAGCGCCGAGCGGAGGTGAGTACTGTACAGAACTAAAAGGGGGTGAGAGGGGGCTTGATGATGTTGAAGGCCGCAGTGGTCTTCAACCTGCGGACCTCCGGAGGTTTCAAAACTACAACTCCCAGCAAGCCCGGACAGCCGATGGCTGCCCGGGCTTGCTGGGAGTTGTAGTTTTGAAACCTCTGGAGGTCCGCAGCTTGAAGACCACTGCGGGTGGAGAGTTCACTCGAGTATAAGCCGAGGGGGGTGTTTTCAGCACGAAAAATCGTGCTGAAAAACTCGGCTTATACTCGAGTATATACGGTACCTGTTGGCCAGTAAATCCATTGCATGTTTCTTTCACCATGTCCGATGCAATCTGTAATGATGGCACCCAATAGAAACTCTCATGCAGATATAAATGTAGCCTAAGGTGTGTTGCACAAGTTGTAAAATAAAAATACCTAATTTTTACTTACCTCTACCAGTGCCTCCGGTGTCATTCTCTGGTCCCAGTTGCCATCCTTTTCCTCCCAGAAATCGTGACAATCGGGCCAGGACATCACTCCGGACCCAAGCATCACAATTTCTGGGAGGAAGAGGACCACAGTCGGGACGAAGTGGGACATCAGAGGCACCACAGGATCACCAGAGGTAATTTTTTTTTTTTTTCCATGTGCAATGGCCACAGTTGTGAACTTCCAATCCACATCACAGCATTTTATGCAAGACTCTTCCCTATAGAGGGACTGTGTTGTGAGCAGTTCCTTGGAGGAAGCAAATTGGCCCAATTGTCATGCAAAAGCAGAGGGGGAAACAAACAATAAGAAGGACAACAATGGCAACCCACAGACTTGAAAGTGTACCCATCATAGTGCAAAAAAAAAAAAGTGATATGTTACTCAGTACCTAATCATGATCATGTGGATATCATTTTTATGTGTCTAGGACCTATATATGCCTAACAAATAGCATTTATATTTTGCTCACTTGCTTTTTGTTCTTGCCTTATGGAGGGAGCATGTCCATCTCTTTCCCTCACTGTGATGACTCATCTGCTCTGAGTCTGGGAGCAGCCAGGCAGTCTGCAAATCACTGCACAGTAGTTTTTCATTTTCTATCTGTTCCTAGTAAAGCTGGATGCTAATAGACATAGCTGTCACTATGTGTGTCATTCAGCTTTTACAGACTCATGAATGTCTGATCAGCTTCTTTGTCATTCAGGAGTCAGAGAAAGCTTTGGCTGTGTTGGGGGTTGTTGTTTTGCATTGCAACAGCTGGAGCTGCAGTGTTTGTAAAGCACTGTGTTAGAGCAGTGCTGCCTTTAGCTGTTGCAAAACTACAACTCCCAGCATGCCCACACATCCTTTGTCTGTAGTTTTGTAAGAGCTGGAGGCACACAGCTGGAGAAAACACAGCTCTAAAACAGAGTTTTACAAAGATTGTTTCCCCAACTGTTGCAAAACTACAACTCCCAACCAGGGCTGTTTGAAGGAATTTGGGGGCCCCAAGCAAAATGGACATGGAGACCCCCCCCCTCCCCCCTTGATGTTCACGCACATCACGCTCTAGGGCCGGCGTCAGGACGTAGTAATGCCGGCCCTTGAATGCTGGGAGCACGACGTGAGCGAACATCGATACAAGGCCCCCATATTAGGTGCAGCACAGTTCCCCCATGTTAGGTGCGGCACAGTTTCCCCCACGTTAGGTGTGGCACAGTTCCCCCCCACATTAGGTGCAGCAGAGTTCCCCCCCACATTAGGTGCAGCAGAGTTCCCCCCCACATTAGGTGCAGCAGAGTTCCCCCTACATTAGGTGCAGCAGAGTTCTCCCCACATTAGGCTAGCAGTGTTCCCCCACATTAGGTGCAGTATAGTTCCCCCACATTAGGTGCAGTATAGTTCCCCACATTAGGTGCAATATAGTTCCCCCACATTAGGCAGTATAGTTCCCCACATTAGGTGCAGTATAGTTCCCCACATTAGGTGCAGTATAGTTCCCCCACATTAGGCTGTAGTTCTCCCACATTAGGTGCAGTATAGTTCTCCACATTAGGTGCAGTATATTTCTCCCACATTAGGTGCAGTATAGTTCTCCACATTAGGTGCAGTATATTTCTCCCCACATTAGGTGCAGTATAGTTCTCCCCACATTAGGTGCAGTATAGTCCCCCACATTAGGTGCAGTATAGTTCTCCCCACATTAGGTGCAGTATAGTTCCCCCACGTTAGGTGCCGTATAGTTCTCCCCACATTAGGTGCAGTATAGTTCTCCCCACATTAGATGCAGTATAGTTCCCCACATTAGGTGCAGTATAGTTCCCCACATTAGGTGCAGTATAGATCCCCACATTAGGTGCAGTATAGTTCCCCACATTAGGTGCAGTATAGTTCTCCACATTAGGTGCAGTATAGTTCCCCACATTAGGTGCAGTATAGTTCTCCACATTAGGTGCAGTATAGTTCTCCACATTAGGTTGGCAGTATAGTTTACCCCCACATTAGGTGCACTATAGTTCTCCACATTAGGTTGGCAGTATAGTTTACCCCACATTAGGTGCAGTATAGTCCCCCCACATTAGGTGTAGTGTGTTCCCCCACAGACATACATTCTCCAGCCATACAGTGTATGGCTGGAGGCTGTATGCCTGTTTACTGCCCTACTTCAGTGCTCCGACAACTGCTCCTTTTGTCCGGCCACCACAGCAGTAGGTCCTGGGACTGGAGGAGCGGTGGTCGGAGCACTGAAGCTGATGTGCCGCTGGTCACTTACCATGCTGGCCAGCGCATGTCCTGTTCACTGCTCCGCTCCTCCGCGTTTCTTTCCAATGGGCGCATGCACGGGACGGGGCAATTGCCCCGTTTCCCCCCCCATGGATCTGCCACTGCATGCATTATATACACACACAACACACTGTACACATTACATACTGTACATGCATGCTTCATACACACACAGATACTGTAGACATTACACACTGTACATGCATGCTTCATACACACACAACACATACTGTACACATTACATACTGTACAAGCTTCATACACACACACCATACTGTATACATTACATACTGTACATGCAGCATTACATACTATACATGCTTCATACACACACATATACTGTACACATTACATACTGCACATAAATGCTTCACACACACACACAACACACTGTACGCATTACATACTGTACATGCATCATACACACACATACTGTACACATTACATACTGTACATGCATCATACACACACATACTGTACACATTACATACTGTACATGCATCATACACACACACACACTGTACACATTACATACTGTACATGCTTCATACACACCCATACTGTACACATTACATACTGTACATGCATCATACACACACACATACTGTACACATTACTTACTGTACATGCATCATATACACACACTGTACACATTACATACTATACATGCATCATACACACACACTGTACACATGACATACTGTACATGCATCATACACACACATACTGTACACATTACATACTGTACATGCATCATACACACACATACTCTACACATTACATACTGTACATGCTTCATACACACACACTGTACACATTACATACTGTACATGCATCATACACACACATACTCTACACATTACATACTGTACATGCTTCATACACACACACTGTACACATGACATACTGTACATGCATCATACACACACATACTGTACACATTACATACTGTACATGCATCATACACACACATACTCTACACATGACATACTGTACATGCATCATATACACACACTGTACACATTACATAATATACATGCATCATACACACACACTGTACACATGACATACTGTACATGCATCATACACACACATACTGTACACATTACATACTGTACATGCATCATACACACACATACTCTACACATTACATACTGTACATGCTTCATACACACACACTGTACACATTACATACTATACATGCATCATACACACACAGATAGAATAGATCAGTGTTTCCCAACCAGGATGCCTACAGAGGTTGCAAAACTACAACTCCCAGCATGCCCGGACAGCCTTTGGCTGTCCGGGCATGCTGGGAGTTGTAGTTTTGCAACAACTGGAGGCACCCTGGTTGGGAAACACTGATATAGATACACACATGCACTTTACATATAGTCATCCACAGTAGTAACACACACAGGCACAGTACATAGACATACACATATGCACACACACACATATATATATCCACACACACACCTGCTTATACACACACACACATATATATATATATATATATATATATATATATATATATATATATACAGCAGGGACACCTACTATAGTCAGGCCCCATGTTGTACAGCCTCTGAGGTCTCCTTTCCTCACAGCTCTCTCCCCTCCCCCTCCTCCTGCTCAGACGGCTGAAGGCTGAGAGAAGAGTCCGGGCTGAGGGAACATACCAAGTGCAGCGGGGGTGGGGGGGAGCATGATCGTGGTAAGGTGAGAAGAACTCCAAAGCTGCAAATTAGTTTATTTAAAAAAAAATGTCAGACATTCGGGGGCCTGGGGCCCGGAGCACAAACTCCAAGAGCAGGACTGTTAATCGCTACAGGACGGGCAAGCACTGGCTGTGCTCGGGGGCCCCCAGCTAGCTCGGGGCCCCAAGCGACTGGCCTGCTCCCAACATCATTTGAGAACAGCTGAAGGCTGTAGTGGTGCAATGGTGCAATCCTATAGTGGATACAAACATACTTTACGGCCGGTATCCAATATGCTGCAAAATACAGAATAGTCTGTCTGCATAAAGACAGATGACGCCTAGTGGCGGCTATTTTCATTTTTTATTTTTTTTAGTAAAATTTACATTTTTTTAAATATATATATATATATATATATATATATATATATATATATATAGCAAAGCAAAACAGCAGCACACCGACTTAGATGAAAGCGTGTCAGGCTTTATTCATCAGATGCCACGACGTTTCAACCGTCTCTCACGGTCTTTGTCAAGCCCTTTGTCAAGGCTTGACAAAGACCGTGAGAGACGGTTGAAACGTCGTGGCATCTGATGAATAAAGCCTGACACGCTTTCATCTAAGTCGGTGTGCTGCTGTTTTGCTTTGCTACCTGCTTGTGGGGGCTCTTGACCTGGGCCTGACCAGCTTGCACCTGCGGACACTCCGGGAGTGCGGTCCTTTTTGTTGAACTTATATATATATATATATATATATATATATTTAAAGAAGTCATCTTATCAGTAGTACTACAAAATATAAAAAGTTTTTCATAATGACAGTGCTTCTTTAACCCCTTAAGGACGCAACCCATTTGGGCCTTAAAGGAGTAGTCCGGCACGCACTTTTTTCATTTTATCCCGTCCGGGCTGCAAACTAAAAGAAAACACACTTTCTCTTACCTGCCAACGAGCCCCCGGAGCTCCGGTACACTCAGGTACAGGTGTTCGGTTCCCGGGCTGTATTCTTCTTACTTCCTGTTAGCCCGGCACGTCACACGGAGCTTCAGCCTATCATCGGCCGCAGCGATGTCCCGTCTCACCTGTACGGAGCTCCGGGGGCTCGTTGGCGGGACGGGATAAAATGATAAAAGCGCGCGCCGGACTACTCCTTTAAGGACGCAGACAATTTTATTTTTACGTTTTCATTTTTTCCTCCTCGCCTTCAAAAAATCATAACTCTTTTATATTTTCATCTACAGACTAGTATGAGGGCTTGTTTTTTGCACAACCAGTTGTCCGTTGTAATGCCATCACTCACTTCACCATAAAATGTATGGCGCAACCAAAAAAATACTATTTGTGAGGGGAAATTAAAAAGAAAACCACAATTTTGCTAATTTTGGAAGGTTTCGTTTTCACGCTGTACAATTTACGGTAAAAATGACATGTGTTATTTATTCTTTGGGTCAATGCGATTAAAATGATACCCATGATAACATACTTTTCTATTACTGTTGCGCTTAAAAAAAATCTCAAACTTTTTAACCAAATTAGTGCGTTTAAAATCCCTCTATTTTGAAGACCTATAACTTTTCTATTTTTCCGTATAAGCGGCAGTATGAGGGCTCATTTTTTGCGGCGTGATCTGTACTTTTTATTGATACCATATTTGCTTATATAAAACTTTTAATACATTTTTTATAAATTGTTTTGGACTTATTTTTTTTTACGTTCACGCCGTTCACCATACGGTATCATTAACATTTTATTTTAATAGTTCAGATATTTACGCACGCGGCAATGCCAAATATGTATATAAAATATTTTTTAACTGTTTTTGGGGGTGAAATAGGGAAAATGGGACAATTTATATTTTTATTAGGGGAGGGCGTTTTTCACATTTTTTTTACTTTATTTTTTTACTTTTATTTTTACACTTTAATAGTCCCCATTGGGAACTATTCATAGCAATCATTCAATTGCTAATCCTGTTCAGTGCTATGTATAGGACACAGCACTGATCAGGGTTATCGGTAATCTTCTGCTCTGGTCTGCGGGAAGGCAGATCAGAGCAGAAGACTCCCGGAAGACAGCGGAGGCAGGTGAGGGGACCTCTGGCTGCCGTGCTGGATGATCGGATCGCCGCGGCAGCGCTGCGGGCAATCCGATCATCCATTTAAGTGACCGTGATGCTGCAGATGCCGTGATCTGTATCTGTACTTATTAGCTGCTGAATACTACAGAGGAAACACAGAGCTCTCTGCTGACATCATGACCACAGTGCTCTCTGCTGACATCTCTGTCCATTTTAGGACTGTCCAAAGCAGCATATGTTTACTATGGGGATTTTCTCCTACTCTGGACAACTCTTAAAATGTGTCAGCAGAGAGCACTGTGGGCATGATGTCAGCAGAGAGCTCTGTGTTAAAAAAAAGATAATAATTTCTTCTGTAGTATTCAGCAGCTAATAAGTACTGGAAGGATTAAGATTTACAAATCTGTTTAACTTTCTGGCACCAGTTGATTTAAAAAAAAATAAAAGTTTTCCACAGGATTACATCTGCCTGGCATTTTACTGAACAAAATAATACTGCATTCTGCGACTATATGAACAGGGCATACACTAATTATTAAGGCTGCATTGGATTGGATGCTGAGCTATCTGTAATATTCGGTATGCCAGGTGACTCAGCCCTTCCAAGATCAGTCATTTGTCTTATTATGTGACACAATGGTTGCTCTGGAAACCGTATAAATTATTGTTTCTAATCTTGCACACTCTGTGGCATCACCCAGAATTCCCACAGGGTTATGAAAACACATGTTTATGGATTAGCAGTAGCATGTGCAAATAAAAACACTTATTGCATCTATAGTAAGAATCCTAGTTAAGAATATGTTCACATCACATGCCCTGCATGCCACTGTATAGCCATATGTGACAAGGATCACCCATAGCAATCAATGTTAGGGTATGTTCACATACCATATGCTCCCTTTTTATGATGGCATACCAATATACTGCTGCATACTCAAGCCATGCTCATTCTTTTTCATTGGACAAAATATGGCTTGTGGTTTGGTTTGTGGTTTGGTTTATTTCCACAGCAAAAAAATTACAGCTTGAAAATGGAAGGAATGTTGTCTGTCACTAGTATACTAGGCACAGCTCAGGTATGGGGCAGTATATGTCAGCATACCGTTCTACCAGTATGCTGACATATACAGTGAATGTAGAGCACTTTGGAGATGTGAACCTAGGCTTAAAAAATATATACTGTGCAATATACTTTTTTTTATAGTTTTGTTCATCCCAGTTTTATAGGAAATTTAAAGAGAATCTGACAGCTGTTCACCCAAACCAGTATACTGGGTTATAGAGAGGGTGAAGAGCTTTAAAATGAAAAGTAACTTACTCTTTCTTTTATGGTTGGCATTTCCATATTTTTGGCCTTTACAATGTCCTTGTCATTGTTTTCCAGCAGGCATTGGAGGCAGTGAGCTGGCTCGTGCTGCTCCCCTGCCTCATCAATATTCTGACTCCGGCCCGCCCCCTTCCGTGACATGAAAGCCCCCGGCAGTCACGGAAGCACGCTATCCTTCTGTTGTGAGCAGAATAGAGGCCCAGGGTACAATCTGTGATCTCTAAGAGGTGCAGCAGTGGTGCCCGGTGCTAGGATGAGGATCAGGAGTGGTCTCAGTACCCCAGAACGGAGGTCTGTGCGCAGCATAGCATGACTCAGGTTAGCAAGCAGCGTGGATGGTCTAGGGCGATGTGTGAAGATAAAAGGCCTCAAGTTGCGCACCATGCCGGAATGCCCGGGAGCTGGGTTGTAGGAATGTTGAACGGAATGTTGTTTACTGTTGACCCCTGCGACTGGAGAACTGAGAGGCTTTGTGAGTAATATACAGGGCCGCCATCAGGGGGGTACAACCCATACACCTGTATGGGGCCGGAGCTTCAGGGGGCCTGAACGTCCCTGGACCTTTTTTTTTTATTTTATTTTATTTTTTTATTGGCTTGTCAGACTGCGACTGTCACTCACTGACCGCTTGGTGCCCGCCAGAATTATGACCGGGCGTCATAGTCATAGTCCGGCGTCATAGTCCAGGAGGCCGCATATGAAATTATCTATTTCTGGGACGCAGAATCATAGTAGGACCGGTGCAATGAGAAATTCTATGTTGTGACAAGTTCTGTGTCCCGATCAGCATATGAAAGTGCTGAGTCAGCAGAGCTGCCGGCACAGACACTGTGATTGCACTGTGATTGGTTGATGGGAGGGTGTGTCTGCTCACTGGGACACAGAACTTGTCAAGACACAGAATTTCTCATTACACCGGAAAGGTCAGGGGCTGATGGGAGTAGAGATGTCACGTGCCCCGCGCAGGCACGCACGTCCACTCCAATCACCTGACCTGTCCCTGCACCGTCCAGCGCTCGGAGCAGCTGCAGTCTCACGCCGCTACAACGATCCCCGGCATGGTAAGTAAAGCATGGAGGGGCGGGGGGTGTTATGTGGGTGATAAAAGGTGCAGGGGGTTGTTGTGGGGGTGATGAAAAGTGCCGGGGGGTTATGGGGGTGATAAAAAAGGTGCTGGGGGAGGTGTTGTGGGGTGATGAAAGGTGCAGGGGGGTTATGGGGGTGATAAAAGGTGCAGAGGGTGTTATGGGGATGATAAAAGGTGCAGAGGGTGTTATGGGGGTGATAAAAGGTACAGGGGGATGTTATGTGGGTGATAAAAGGTGCATTGGGTGTTATGGGGGGTGATAAGAGGTGCAGGGGGGGTGTTGTGGGGGTGATAAAAGGTGCAGGGGGGTTATGGGGGTGATAAAAGGTGCAGTGGGGCGATAAAAGGTGCAGGGGTTGTTAGGAGGGTGATAAGAGGTGCAGGGGGGATGTTATGGGGGTGATAAGAGGTGCGGGGGTTTGGGGGTTATAAAAGGTGCAGGTGTGATAAGAGGTGCAGGGGGAGTTATGAGGGTGATGAGAGGCGAAGGGGGTGTTATTGGGGTGATAAAAGGTGCAGGGGGGTTATGGGGGTGATAAGATGTGCAGGGGGTGTTATGGGGGTGATGAGAGGTGCGGGGGGGTTATGGGGATGATGAGAGGTGCAGGGGGGGGTATGGGGTGATGAGAGGTGCGGTGGGTTATGGGGGTGATGAGAGGTGCGGGGGGTTATAGGGGTGATAAGATGTGCAGGGGGGTGTTATGGGGGTGAGAAAAGGTGTGGGGGGTTATGGGGGGGATGAGAGGTGCATAGGGTGTTATGGGGGTGATGAGAGGTGCGGGGGTTATGGGGGCGATGAGAGGTGCTGGGGTTATGGGGGTGATGAGAGGTGCGGGGGGTTATGCGGGTGATGAGAGGTGCGGGGGGGGATGAGAGGTGCAGGGGGGTTATGGGGGTGATGAGAGGTGCAGGGGGGTTATGGGGGTGATGAGAGGTGCAGGGGGTTATGGGGGTGATAAAAGGTGCAGGGGGTTGTTATGAGGGTGATGAGAGGTGCAGGGTGGGTGTTATGAGGTTGATAAAAGGTGCAGGGGGGGTTATGGGGGTGATGAGAGGTGCGGGGGGTTATGGGGGAGATGAGAGGTGCAGGGGGGTTATGGGGGTGATGAGGAGAGGTTTGGTGGGGGTTATGGGGGTGATGACACAGAGGATAAAACGGGGTGTATATGTATCTATGATGTGTATGCATGTGTGGCAGGATTATATTCAGTGTGTGGCAGGATTATATTCAGTTTGTGGCAGGATTATATTCAGTTTGTGGCAGGATTATATTCAGTTTGTGGCAGGATTATATTCAGTGTGTGGCAGGATTATAGTTAGTAGATACCGTGTGTGGCAGGATTATATTCAGGGTACAGTGTGGGGCAGTATTATATTCAGTGGATACAGTGTGTGGCAGGATTATATTCAGGGTACAGTGTGGGGCAGGATTATATTCAGTAGATACAGTGTGTGACAGGATTATATTCAGGGTACAGTGTGTGGCAGGATTATATTCAGTGGATACAGTGTGTGGCAGGATTATATTCAGTGGATACAGTGTGTGGCAGGATTATATTCAGGGTACAGTGTGTGGCAGTATTATATTCAGGGTACAGTGTGTGGCAGTATTCAGGGTACAGTGTGTGGCAGGATTATATTCAGGGTACAGTTTGAGGGAGCATTATATTCAGTGGATACAGTGTGAGGAAGGATTATATTCAGGGTACAATGTACAGCAGTATTATATTCAAGGTACAATGTACAGCAGTATTATATTCAGGGTACAGTGTATAGCAGTATTATATTCAGGGTACAGTGAGTGGCAGTATTATATTTAGTGGGTACAGTGTGGGGCAGTATTATATTCAGGGTAGAGTGTATGGCAGTATTATATTTAGTGGGTATAGTGTGTGGCAGTATTATATTTAGTGGGCACAGGGTATAGCAGTATTATATTCAGGGTACAGTGTGTGGAAGGATTATATTCAGGGTACAGTGTGGGGCAGTATTTTATTTAGGTTACACTTTCTGGCAAGGTTATAATGATTACTTTCTTCATGCCGAGGATGAGGATCTGCTGACAGTGAGGAGCTAATGATGTCTGGATGTCAGACTCTGCAGAGAAGATGGAGCTGGAGGAAGACCTGGTCTCTGGACCAGATGAAGAAGAAAAGAAAACAGAGAATATATCACTCTGTAGTCACTTGTAAGTTCTGCAGTGATGATGGGTAAAACTGTGCCCAATCTGTGTCCATCCAGCTGTTACAAAACTCCCATTGCCAGAGGCTCTCCAGTGTTACGCCAAGCGCTCCGGGTCCCCGCTCCTCCCCGGAGCGCTCACAGCGTTCTCCTGTTCGCAGTGCCCCGGTCAGACCTGCTGACCGGATGCGCTGCGATAATGTCCCCAGCCGGGATGCGATTCGCGATGCGGGATGCGCCCGCTCGCGATGCGCATCCCGACCCGCTTACCAGACTTGTTCCCCGTCTGTGCTGTCCCGGCACGCGCGGCCCCGCTCCCTAGGGCGCGCACGCGCCGGGTCTTTGCAATTTAAAGGGCCGGTGCGCCACTGATTGGCGCATGGGTTTTAATCAGTATTTTCACCTGTGCACTTCCCTATAATACCTCACTTCCCCTGCACTTCCTTACCGGATCTTGTTGCCATTGTGCCAGTGAAAGCGTTTCCTTGTGTGTTCCTAGCCTGTGTTCCAGACCTCTTGCCGTTGCCCCTGACTACGATCCTTGCTGCCTGCCCCGACCTTCTGCTATGTCTGACTCTGCTCTTGTCTACCCCTTTGTACCGCGCCTATCTCAGCAGTCAGAGAGGTTGAGCCATTGCCGGTGGATACCACCTGGTTGCTACCGCCGCTGCAAGTCCATCCCGCTTTGCGGCGGGCTCTGGTGAGTAGCAACTTAGAACCGGTCCACCGACACGGTCCACGCCAATCCCTCTCTGACACAGAGGATCCACCTCCAGCCTGCCGAATCCTGACAGTAGATCCGGCCATGGATCCCGCTGAGGTCCCGCTGCCAGTTGTCGCTGACCTCACCACGGTGGTCGCCCAGCAGTCGCAACAGATAGCGCAACAAGGCCGCCAGCTGTCTCAACTGACCGTGATGCTACAGCAGCTTCCACCACAGCTTCAGCAACCATCTCCTCCGCCAGCTCCTGCACCTCCTCCGCAGCGAGTGGCCGCATCCAGCCTCCGTTTATCATTGCCGGACAAATTTGATGGGGACTCTAAATTTTGCCGTAGTTTTCTCTCACAATGTTCCCTGCATTTGGAGATGATGTCGGACCAATTTCCAACTGAAAGGTCAAAGGTGGCTTTCGTGGTCAGCCTTCTGTCTGGGAAAGCCCTGTCATGGGCCACACCGCTCTGGGACCGCAATGATCCTGTCACTGCCTCTGTACGCTCTTTCTTCACGGAGATTCGAAGTGTCTTCGAGGAACCAGCCCGAGCCTCTTCTGCCGAGACTGCCCTGCTGAACCTGGTCCAGGGTAATTCTTCTGTTGGCGAGTACGCCATCCAATTCCGTACTCTCGCCTCCGAATTGTCCTGGAATAACGAGGGCCTCTGCGCGACCTTCAAAAAAGGCCTATCCAGTAACATCAAAGATGTGCTGGCCGCACAAGAAATCCCTGCTAACCTGCATGAACTTATTCATCTGGCCACCCGCATTGACATGCGTTTTTCCGAAAGGCGCCAGGAGCTCCGCCAGGATATGGACTTTGTTCGCACGAGGCGGTTTCTCTCCCCGGCTCGTCTCTTCTCTGGTCCGCTGCAATCCGTTCCTGTGCCTTCCGCCGTGGAGGCTATACAAGTAGACCGGTCTCGCCTGACACCTCAAGAGAGGACACGCCGCCGCATTGAGAACCTATGCCTGTACTGTGCCAGTACCGAACACTTCTTGAAGGATTGTCCTATCCCACCTCCACGTCAGGAAAGAAGCACTCCGACTCCGCACAAAGGTGAGACAGCTCAAGGTGTGAACTCTGCTTCTCCACATCTTACTGTGCCTGTGCGGATTTCTTCTTCTACCTTCTCCTTCTCAGCTGTGGCCTTCTTGGATTCCGGATCTGCAGGAAATTTTATTTTGGCCTCTTTCGTTAACAGATTCAAAATCCCAGTGACCAGTCTCGCCAGACCCTTCGCCTCTGTTAATGATGAAAGATTGGATTGTACTGTGCGTTACCGCACGGAACCCCTCTTAATGTGCATTGGACCCCATCATGAAAAGATTGAATTTCTGGTCCTCTCTAACTGCACTTCTGAAATTCTTCTTGGACTACCTTGGCTTCAACGCCATTCCCCAACCCTCGATTGGACCACCGGGGAGATCAAGAACTGGGGTACTACTTGCCACAAAAACTGTCTTATGTCTGCTCCCAGTCCTGTCAGTCAAAACCCTATGGCTCCTCCGATACCAGGTCTCCCCAAGGCCTATCTGGACTATGCTGATGTTTTTTGCAAAAAACAAGCAGAGACTTTGCCTCCTCACAGGCCTTATGACTGTCCCATTGACCTCCTCCCTGGTACTACTCCACCCCGGGGCAGAATCTATCCTCTGTCCGCTCCGGAAACACAAGCCATGACAGAGTACATCTAAGAAAATTTAAAAAGGGGATTTATCCGCAAGTCTTCCTCCTCTGCCGGAGCTGGATTTTTCTTCCTCTCCAAAAAAGACGGCTCCTTACGACCTTGCATTGATTACCGCGGTCTTAATAAAATCACTATAAAAAAACACTATCCCCTACCTCTTATCTCTGAACTCTTTGACCGCCTACGTGGCGCCAACATCTTTACCAAATTGGACTTAAGAGGTGCATATAATCTCATCCGCATCAGGGAAGGGGACGAGTGGAAGACCGCGTTTAACACCAGAGATGGACACTTTGAATATCTGGTTATGCCTTTTGGGCTTTGCAATGCCCCTGCCGTCTTCCAAGACTTTGTAAATGAAATTTTTCGTGATCTTTTATATACCTGTGTTGTGGTCTACCTGGACGATATTTTGATTTTTTCTTCTAACCTAGAAGAACACCGCCGGCATGTCCGCATGGTTCTTCAGAGACTTCGGGACAATCAGTTATATGCTAAAATGGAAAAATGTCTCTTTGAATGTCAATCTCTTCCCTTCCTAGGATACTTAGTCTCTGGCCAGGGACTCCAAATGGACCCGGACAAACTATCAGCCGTATTGGATTGGCCACGCCCCTCCGGACTCCGAGCTATCCAACGTTTCTTGGGGTTTGCCAATTATTACAGACAATTTATTCCACATTTTTCCACTATTGTGGCCCCAATTGTGGCCCTAACCAAGAAAAACGCCAACCCTAAGTCCTGGCCTCCTCAAGCGGAAGAGGCGTTCAACCATCTCAAAACTGCCTTTTCTTCTGCTCCCGTACTCTCCAGACCTGATCCATCTAAACCCTTCTCACTGGAGGTAGACGCCTCCTCGGTGGGAGCTGGAGCTGTACTCCTACAGAAAAATTCTTCCGGACATGCTGTTACTTGTGGTTTCTTTTCTAGGACCTTCTCTCCGGCGGAGAAAAACTACTCCATTGGTGATCGAGAACTACTGGCCATAAAACTGGCTCTCGAGGAATGGAGTCACCTGCTGGAGGGATCCAAATACCCAGTTATTATATACACTGATCACAAGAATCTCTCTTATCTTCAGTCTGCCCAACGGCTGAACCCTCGCCAGGCTAGGTGGTCGTTGTTCTTTGCCCGTTTTAACTTTGAAATTCATTTTCATTTTCCACTGACAAGAACATTAGGGCTGACGCTCTCTCTCGTTCATCGGATGCCTCTGAAATGGAAGCTTCCCCGCAACACATTATTCCTCCGGACTGTCTGATCTCCGCTTCTCCAGCCTCCATCAGACAAACTCCTCCAGGAAAGACCATTGTCCCTCCACGCCAGCGCCTCAGGATTCTCAGGTGGGGACACTCCTCACACCTCGCAGGCCATGCTGGTATCAAAAAATCCGTCCAGCTCATCTCTCGTTTTTATTGGTGGCCTACCCTGGAAGCTGATGTTGCTGATTTTGTTCGGGCTTGTACAGTCTGTGCCCGGGACAAGACCCCTCGCCAGAAGCCTGCCGGTCTCCTTCATCCTCTGCCTGTTCCTGAGCGACCATGATCTCAGATTGCTATGGACTTTATTACAGACTTACCAGACTTACCATGGCAACACAGTTATTTGGGTGGTCGTTGATCGGTTCTCCAAGATGGCACATTTTATCCCTCTTCCAGGTCTTCCTTCTGCGCCTCAGTTGGCGAAACAATTTTTTGTGCACATTTTTCGCCTTCACGGGCTTCCTACGCATATCGTCTCGGATAGAGGCTGTTACGCCTAGCGCTCCGGGTCCCCGCTCCTCCCCGGAGCGCG
This sequence comes from Hyla sarda, assembly GCF_029499605.1. Taxonomy (NCBI): domain Eukaryota; kingdom Metazoa; phylum Chordata; class Amphibia; order Anura; family Hylidae; genus Hyla; species Hyla sarda. The sequence goes on from NC_079189.1 coordinate 155,000,551, forward strand.
TACGGCGTCTCTCTCCCTGCAGCTCCCCGGTCAGTCCCGCTGACCGGGAGCGCTGCACTGTCATGGCCGTCGGGGATGCGATTCGCACAGCGGGACGCGCCCGCTCGCGAATCGCATCCCAGGTCACTTACCCGTCCCGGTCCCCTGCTGTCATGTGCTGGCGCGCGCGGCTCCGTTCTCTAGGGCGCGCGCGCGCCAGCTCTCTGAGACTTAAAGGGCCAGTGCACCAATGATTGGTGCCTGGCCCAATTAGCTTAATTGGCTTCCACCTGCTCCCTGGCTATATCTGATCTCCTCCCATGCACTCCCTTGCCGGATCTTGTTGCCTTGTGCCAGTGAAAGCGTTTAGTGTGTCCAAAGCCTGTGTACCTGAACTTCTGCTATCCATCCTGACTACGAACCTTGCCGCCTGCCCCCGACCTTCTGCTACGTTTGACCTTGCCTCTGCCTTGTTCTTCTGTCCCACGCCTTCTCAGCAGTCAGTGAGGTTGAGCCGTTGCTAGTGGATACGACCTGGTTGCTACTGCCGCAGCAAGACCATCCCGCTTTGCGGCGGGCTCTGGTGAAAACCAGTAGCCTCTTAGAACCGGTCCACTAGCACGGTCCACGCCTGGGAAACGCACGCTCGCACCCAGCTCTCGTGGGTGTGGCGTCTCTTGATGCTAAGTCGGCTTCTCCACGTCTCACGGTGCCTGTACGGATTTCTCCTTCAGCCAGCTCTTCCCTCTCAGCCGTGGCCTGCCTGGACTCTGGTGCCTCTGGGAATTTTATTCGGGAGTCCTTGGTGAATAAATTCCGCATCCCGGTGACCCGTCTTGTCAAGCCACTCCACATTTCCGCGGTCAACGGAGCCAGGTTGGATTGCACCGTGCGTTACCGCACGGAGCCCCTCCTAATGTGCATCGGAACTCATCACGAAAAAATTGAGTTTTTGGTCCTCTCCAATTGCACTTCCGAAATTCTCCTTGGACTACCCTGGCTTCAACACCATTCCCCAACCCTGGATTGGTCCACAGGGGAGATCAAGAGCTGGGGTACCTCTTGCTTCAAGGACTGCCTTAAACCGGTTCCCAGTACTCCCTGCCGTGACCCTGTGGTTCCTCCTGTATCCGGTCTCCCTAAGGTCGTTATGGACTCTGCCCGCCTTAAGAAGTGCCTCTCCCCCCCTCCCAGTCCAGTCAGGCAAGCCTCGGTGCCTCCTCATGGCCCTCGTCCTGGTGTCACACTGCCCCGTGCCAGGCCTCGCCCTCTGCCCTCCCTCCCCATTCCCACTCCTGCTGTACTGCCTGCCGTTGAGGAATCCCTCCATCCTTTCCCGGTGTCCTCATCCCAGGGGAGGCAGTTACCGGACAAAGAGAAGGGGAGACCTAAGGGGGGGGGTACTGTTACGCCTAGCGCTCCGGGTCCCCGCTCCTCCCCGGAGCGCGTACGGCGTCTCTCTCCCTGCAGCTCCCCGGTCAGTCCCGCTGACCGGGAGCGCTGCACTGTCATGGCCGTCGGGGATGCGATTCGCACAGCGGGACGCGCCCGCTCGCGAATCGCATCCCAGGTCACTTACCCGTCCCGGTCCCCTGCTGTCATGTGCTGGCGCGCGCGGCTCCGCTCTCTAGGGCGCGCGCGCGCCAGCTCTCTGAGACTTAAAGGGCCAGTGCACCAATGATTGGTGCCTGGCCCAATTAGCTTAATTGGCTTCCACCTGCTCCCTGGCTATATCTGATCTCCTCCCATGCACTCCCTTGCCGGATCTTGTTGCCTTGTGCCAGTGAAAGCGTTTAGTGTGTCCAAAGCCTGTGTACCTGAACTTCTGCTATCCATCCTGACTACGAACCTTGCCGCCTGCCCCCGACCTTCTGCTACGTCTGACCTTGCCTCTGCCTTGTCCTTCTGTCCCACGCCTTCTCAGCAGTCAGTGAGGTTGAGCCGTTGCTAGTGCTAGTGCTAGTTGCTAGCGACCTGGTTGCTACTGCCGCAGCAAGACCATCCCGCTTTGCGGCGGGCTCTGGTGAAAACCAGTAGCCTCTTAGAACCGGTCCACTAGCACGGTCCACGCCAATCCCTCGCTGACACAGCGGATCCACAACCCGTAAGCCGAATCGTGACAGAGGCGTTCAATTTGTGTCGAAATTCTGTAGGGCCCTCTGTAATCAGCTTAAAATCAAATTAAACTTCTCGTCTTCTTATCATCCCCAATCCAATGGGCAAGTGGAAAGAGTTAATCAGGTTCTTGGTGACTATTTGCGACATTTTGTTTCCTCCCGCCAGGATGACTGGGCCGATCTACCATGGGCCGAATTCTCGTACAATTTCAAAGTCTCTGAGTCTTCCGCTAAATCCCCATTTTTTGTGGTGTACGGCCGTCACCCTCTTCCCCCTCTCCCCACTCCCATGCCTTCTGGTTTGCCCGCTGTTGATGAGGTGACTCGGGACTTCTCCACCATTTTCAAAGAGACTCAAAAATCTCTCCTACAGGCCTCATCCCGGATGAAGAAACATGCCGACAAAAAAAGAAGAACTCCTCCTGTCTTTTCTCCTGGAGACAAAGTGTGGCTCTCCGCCAAGTTTGTCCGCTTTCGTGTCCCCAGTTATAAACTGGGACCACGTTATCTTGGTCCTTTTAAAATCAAATGCCAAATCAACCCTGTCTCCTACAAACTCCTTCTTCCTCCTTCTCTCCGTATTCCTAATGCTTTTCATGTCTCTCTCCTTAAACCACTCATCCTTAACCGTTTCTCTCCTAAGGTTGTTGCTCCTACTCCTGTCTCCGGGTCCTCTGACATCTTCTCGGTTAAAGAAATTCTGGCATCCAAGACGGTCAGAGGTAAAAAAAAACTTCTTGTAGATAAGGAGAATTGCGGCCCAGAGGAGAGGTCATGGGAACCCGAGGACAACATCCTTGACAAGGACCTTATCCACAAATTCTCAGATTCTAAAAAGAGGGGGAGACCCAAGGGGGGGGGGGGTACTGTTACGCCGAGCGCTCCGGGTCCCCGCTCCTCCCCGGAGCGCTCACAGCGTTCTCCTGTTCACAGCGCCCTGCTGACCTGCTGACCGGGTGCGCTGCGATATTGTCCCCAGCCGGGATGCAATTCGCGATGCGGGACGCGCCCGCTCGCGATGCGCATCCCGACCCGCTTACCAGACTCGTTCCCCGTCTGTGCTGTCCCAGCGCGCGCGGCCCCGCTCCCTAGGGCACGCGCGCCGGGTCTTTGCGATTTAAAGGGCCGGTGCGCCATTGATTAGCGCATGGGTTTTTATCAGTATCTTCACCTGTGCACTTCCCTATAATACCTCACTTCCCCTGCACTTCCTTGCCGGATCTTGTTGCCATTGTGCCAGTGAAAGCGTTTCCTTGTATGTTCCTAGCCTGTGTTCCAGACCTCTTGCCGTTGCCCCTGACTACGATCCTTGCTGCCTGCCCTGACCTTCTGCTACGTCCGACTCTGCTCTTGTCTACTCCTTTGTACCGCGCCTATCTCAGCAGTCAGAGAGGTTGAGCCGTTGCCGGTGGATACGACCTGGTTGCTACCGCCGCTGCAAGTCCATCCAGCTTAGCGGCGGGCTCTGGTGAAAACCAGTAGCAACTTAGAACCAGTCCACCGACACGGTCCACGCCAATGCCTCTCTGACACAGAGGATCCACCTCCAGCCTGCCGAATCCTGACATCCAGAATGATGGGAGTTTTAGCTTTCCAACAGCTGGAGAACCACTTCAACTGAGGTGATCGGTGGGGGTTTCAGCAGTCGGACCCCCACCAAAAAAATGGCCCTGGTGGGGGGGGGGGGGTGTTGGGGGGACAGGCAGGGGGAGGGGTAGGGAGCCCCGAGGTAATTTTTTGCATCGGGCCCTGTGGTTTCTAGTTACACCTGTGGGGGCAACTATTAACAGAGGGGCCTACCCAAACTATATGGAGCCCCCTATATATTTGGGTAGGCCCCTCTGTTAATAGTTGCTTCCATATAGTTTGGGTAGGCCCCTCTGTTAAAGGAGTAGTCTGGTGAAAAATAACTGTTAGGGGATAAGTTATAGATCGCAGGGGGGTCCAAATGATGGGACCCCCCCCCCCCCCCCGATCTCCTGCACGTCTATACCCTGCAGGAAGCCGCGGCCGGCACACCCCCTCCATGTATCTCTATGGGGTACATGGAGGGGCGTTTCAGCCGGCGCTCCGTGCTGGGTATGGCATGCCCCCCTTCCAGCTGGGGGGGGTCCCAGGCCTTGAGCTGTGCGAGGGGCCCCGAAATTTCTGATGGCAGCCCTGGTAATATATACAATGTCTGAATATTTGGCCCATGTGTGAAGCTGTGGAAATAAGAGGGAGAATAAAAATGGACCCCTATATTAGTACAGACATTCATTCTCTTGCTCTGGAAAGGTTATGTTTTATTTTACTGAGGCTCTTCTATTATTCAACATTTGTATATTGCTCTAGTCTAACTGGGTGCCTGGTCAGCATGGAGAAATTACTAAATTGTGATCCTTCTCTCATGTTGCTTTATTGTTTGCATGATCTCTTGGGGAGATTTATCAAAACCTGTGTAGAGAAAGAGTGGTGCAGTTGCCCATAGAAACCATTCAGATTGCCTCTTTCATTTTTCAAAGGTTCTTTGATAAATGAAAGAAGCGTTCTGATTGGTTGCTATGGGCAACTGCACCACTCTTTCTCTACACAGGTTTTGATAAATCTCCCCCTCTGTTCTTGTAAAATAAAAGAGTGCTAAGCTGGCAGTCTGCAGAACCACGAGTAATACCTTCTCTAAATGTACACTGCTCAAAAAAATAAATGGAACACAAAGATAACACATCCTAGATCTGAATGAATGAAATAATCGTATGAAATACTTTCGTCTTTACATAGTTGAATGTACTGACAACAAAATCACACAAAAATGATCAATGAAAATCAAATTTATCAACCCATGGAGGTCTGGACATGGAGTCAAAATCAAAGTGGAAAACCACACTACAGGCTAATCCAACTTTCATGATCCAACTTTTAAAACAAGTCAAAATGAGGCTCAGTAGTGTATGTGGGATCCACGTGCCCGTATGACCTCCTACAATGCCTGGACATTCTCCTGATGAGGTGACAGAAGTTCTCCTGAGGGATGTCCTCCCAGACCTGGACTAAAGCATCTGCCAACTCCTGGACAGTCTGTGGTGCAACGTGGCATTGGTGGTTGGAGCGAGACATGATGTCCCAGATGTGCTCAATTGGATTCAGGTCTGGGGAACGGGTGGGCCAGTCCATAGCATCAATGCCTTCCTCTTGCAGCAACTGCTGACACCGTCCAGTCACATGAGGTCTAGCATTATCTAGCATTAGGAGGAACCCTGGGCCAACCGCACCAGCATATGGTCTCACAAGGGGTCTGAGGATCTCATCTCGGAACCTAATTTCAGTCAGGCTACCTCTGGCAAGCACATGGAGGGCTGTGCAGCCCCCCAAAGAAATGCCACCCCACACCATTACTGACCCACACCCAAACTGGTCATGCTGGAGGATGTTGCAGGCAGCAGAACGTTCTCCACAGCATCTCCAGATTCTGTCACGTATGTCACATGTGCTCAGTGTGAACCTGCTTTCATCTGTGAAGAGCACAGGGTGCCAGTGGCGAATTTGCCAATCTTGGTATTCTCTGGCAATTGGCAAACGTCCTGCACGGTGTTGGGCTGTAAGAACAACCCCCACCTGTGGACATCAGAAATTTACGGGCCCCTCACACAGCTCAATGCCTGGGATACCCCCCCCCCCCCCCCCATGGCCTGCCCCCAATATTATTTTAATTTCTAATTGTATATTTCTAATTAGATTAGAGCAGGGGATAAGTTCTAGATAGCGGGGGGTCCAAGCATTGGGCCCCCCGCTATCTCCTGCACGGCTGGAAGGGGGGCATGCTGTACCCTGCACAGAGCGCCGGCCGACACGCCCCTCCATGTACCCTATAGAGATACATGGTGGGGGTGTGCCGGCCGCGGCTTTCTGTGGGGTACAGACGTCAGCTTCCAGCAAACTGCCAGGGCCCCGCAAGGGGGGTCCCAGCACTTGCACCCCCCCTGCGATCGATAACTCATCCCATATCCTTGGATAGGGGATAAGTTATTTTTCACCAGACTACTCCTTTAACAGAGGGGCCTACCCAAACTATATGGAGGCAACTATTAACAGAGGGGCCTACCCAAACTATATAGGGGGCTCCATATAGTTTGGGTAGGCCCCTCTGTTAATAGTTGCCCCCATAGTTGTGGTAGGCCCCTCTATTAATAGTTGCCCCCATAGGTGTAGCTAGAAACCACAGGGCCCAATGTAAAAAATTACCTTGGGGCTCCCTACCCATATCCCCTGTCCAGACTCACCCCAGGGCAATTTTTTTGGTGGGGGTCTGACTGCTGAGGCCCCCACCGATCACCTTGGTTGAAGTGGTTCTCCAGCTGTTGGAAAGCTAAAACTCCCATCATGTCTGAAGAGCCTCTTGCAATGGGAGTTGTAGTTTTGTAACAGCTGGAGAGACACAGATTGGACACAGTTTTACCCATCATCACTGCAGAACTTACAAGTGACTACAGCTCTGATGGGACAGTCAGGAAAATACACAATGATATCAGTGACCTGAGTGACGTCTTCTGACTTGAGTGATATCTTCTCTGTTATCTTTTCTTCTTCATCTGGTCCAGAGACCAGGTCTTCCTCAAGCTCCATCTTCTCTGCAGAGTCTGACATCCAGACATCATTGGCTCCTCACTTTGTCAGCAGATCCTCATCCTCTGCATGAAGACAGTAATCATTATAACCTTGCCTGTAAGTGTAACCTAAATAAAATACTGCTATACAATGTAACCACTAAATATAATCCTGCCCCACACTGTAACCTGAATCTAATACTGCCACACATTATACCCACTAAATATAATACTGCCATACACTCTACCCTGAATATAATACTGCTATACACTGTACCCACTAAATATAATCCTGCCACACACTGTAACCTGAATCTAATACTGCCACACACTGTACCCACTAAATATAATACTGCCATACACTCTACCCTGAATCTCTGCAGAGTCTGACATCCAGACATCATTGGCTCCTCACTTTGTCAGCAGATCCTCATCCTCTGCATGAAGACAGTAATCATTATAACCTTGCCAGAAAGTGTAACCTAAATAAAATACTGCCCCACACTGTACCCTAAATAAAATACTGCCCCACACTGTACCCTAAATATAATACTGCTATACACTGTAGCCACTAAATATTATCCTGCCCCACACTGTAACCTGAATCTAATACTGCCACACACTATACCCACTAAATATAATACTGCCATACACTCTACCCTGAATATAATACTGCTATACACTGTACCCACTAAATATAATCCTGCCACACACTGTAACCTGAATCTAATACTGCCACACACTGTACCCACTAAATATAATACTCCCATACACTCTACCCTGAATACTGCTATGCACTGTACCCACTAAATATAATCCTGCCACACACTGTAACCTGAATATATTACTGTCACACACTGTACCCACTAAATACAATACTGCCACACAATGTACCCACTAAATATAATACTGCCATACACTGTACCCTGAATACTGCCCCACACTGTATCCACTGAATATAATACTGCTATACACTGTACCCACTAAATATAATTCTGCCACACACTGTACTCTGAATATAATGCTGCTCCACACTGTATCCTTTGAATATAATTCTGCCACACATGCATACACATCATATATACATATACACCCCCTCTTATCCTCTGTGTCCTCATCACCCCCCATAACCCCCGCCAAACCTCTCCTCATCACTGCTATAACCCCCCACATCCACACCTCTCCTCATCACTACTATAACCAAGGGGGGTTATGGGGGGTGATGAGGAGAGGTGCGGGGGGCACCTCTCGTCCTCACCCCCCATAACCCCCCTTCAACTCTCATCACCCCCATAACCCCCTGCACCTCTCATCACCCCCATAACCCCTGCACTTCTCATCACCCCACCCCCCTGCACCTCTCCTCATTACCCCCATAACCCCACCGCACCTTATATCACCACCACCCCACGGCACTTCTCATCACCCCCCCAGCACCTCTCATCACCCCCATAACACCCCACCTGCACCTCGTATCACCCCCATGACACCCCTGCACCTCTCATGACCCCCATAACAACCTTGCACCTCTCATCACCCCATAACACCCCCCTGCACCTCTCATCACCCCCATAACACCCCCCTGCACCTCTCATCACCCCCATAACACCCCCCCTGCACCTCACATCACCACATAACACACCCCTGCACCTCTCATGACCCCCATAACACCCCCCTGCACCTCTCATCAACCCCATAACCCCCCCCCCCACACACACACACATACACACAGCTCTCTCATCACTATTGTAGTCCCCTAACCACCATACAATCCCTGCCCCAGGCCAGTTTACTTACCCTGCCGGGGATCGATGCCACGACGTGAGGCTGCTGCTCCTAGTCCTGTCACTGCACGAGGAGGATGCTGGAGGTTCGCGTGGGGACGTAAGCAGGGACAGGTCAGGTGATTGGAGTAGACGTGCGTGCCTGCGCGGGGCACGTGACGTCTCTACTCCCATCAGTCCCTGACCTGTCCGGCCTTGCTTTGTTTCTTAAGGGGCCCGCGCCCTACAAAAAGGTAATTTAATTGAAATTTGCGGGCCCCTCGGACTATGAGGCCCGGTCATAGTCCTGGGGACACCCAGCGGTCAGTGAGTGACAGTCGCAGTCACTCACTGACAGGTCACAGGCCATTAAAAAAAAAAAAAAGGTCCAGGGACGTCCAGGCCACCCTGAAGCTCCAGGCCCCATACAGGTGTATGGGTTGTACTCCCCTGATCAGGCCCTGATTAGGCCCTCATACCACCCTCATGGAGTCTGTTTCTGACCGTTTGATAGGACACATGCACATTTGTGGCCTGCAGGAGGTCATTTTGCAGGGCTCTGGCAGTGCTCCTCCTGCTCCTCCATGCACAAAGGAGGAGGTAGTGGTCCTGCTGCTTGGTTGTTGCCCTCCTACGGCCTCCTCCATGTCTCCTGATGTACTGGCCTGTCTCCTGGTAGCGCCTCCATGCTCTGGACACTACGCTGACAGCAAACCTTCTTGCCACAGCTCGCATTGATGTGCCATCCTGGATGAGCTGCACTACCTGAGCCACTTGTGTGGGTTGTTGGCTCTGTCTAATGCTACCACTAGAGTGAAAGCACCACCAGCATTCAAAAGTGACCAAAACATCAGCCAGGAAGCATTGGAACTGAGAAGTGGTCTGTGTTCACCACCTGCAGAACCACTTCTTTATTGGGGATGTCTTGCTAATTGTCACAACCAGTGCTCCCCTTCACTTGCCTCCCCAGTCAGCGGGGATGGGATTCGCATTGCGGGCTGCGCCCTCATGCGAATCCCAGCCCGTCACTCACCTCTGTTCTCTCCTGCCCTCTCTGTCCTCCCTCAACACCGGTGTGCGTGCCCCCACCTCCTAGGGCGTGCGTGCACTGGAGCTTTCAGATTTAAAGGGCCAGTGCGCCCGTAATTATGTCTTGCACCTGCAACTTTTTTATAAGTACCTGCACCTCCCTTCCACATACCCCTGCCGGATCTTTGTTGCCCTAGTGCCCTAAAATAAGTGTTGTTAGTCTTGCCTTGCCAAGACCCCTTCATTCCGTGACCTGACTTAGCTCCTTGCCACCTGCCTATAGACCTCCTGCTACATTCCTTACTACGCTCCAGTGCCGCCAGCCCTGACCTCCTGCTATCCTGACCATGACTTGCCATATTCCTCCTGTGCCTTGCATCACCTCAGCCGCCTGTGTGGTCGAGTCGTGCCAGGGGTAGTGACCTGGGTGCCGCTTGCCGCAGCAAGACCATCCTGCTTTGCGGCGGGCTCTGGTGAAAACCTGTGGCACCTTAGACTCCGCACCCTGGCACAGCCCGCGTCATCTGCCACACAGGTCCAACGTATCTACTACTACCCTAAGTACTTCTGCCTATTGCTGTGAGTTTTACAGTAAGATCCGTCCATGGATCCTGCTGAGGTACCACTGCCAGAAGTTCTCCTCCGTCGTGGTTCTACAGTCGCAGCAGTTAGCCCGCCAGGTGCAACAACTGAATAAATTGTCTGAAATGATGCAACAGCTTCTAGCCGTGCAGCAACAACCACAGAAGCCGCAACCTGCTTCTGTCTCACCACCTGTTCCTGCAGCTTCTTCTGGATCCAAGCTTTGGTTACCCTTACCCACGAAGTATGAAGGTGATCCAAAGTTGTGTAGAGGCTTCGTGACTCAGTGTTCCATGCATCTGGAGCTCATGGCGGATCAGTTCCCGACGGAACAAGCTAAAGCGGCGTTTGTGGTCAGTCTTTTGTCCAGAAAAGCCCTGGCCTGGGCTACTCCTCTCTAGGATCATACTGTTCCAGTAACTTCTAACCTGCTGGCCTTCCTAGCAGAATTCTGCAGTGTATTTGAAGAACCCGCACGAGCCTCCTCTGCCGAGACGGCTCTTCTGAACCTCTGCCAATTCCTCCGTTGGAGACTACACGGTTTAATTCCACACCCTTGCCTCTGGACTGGCTTGGAACGACGAGGCCTTGTGTGCTACATTTAAAAAAGGATTGTCCAGTAGAATTAAGGATGCTCTCGCTGCACAAGATCCTTAATCTACCCTGTGTGAACTAATCCATTAAGCCTCTCGTATTGATGTGCGTTTTGCCGAGAGGCAGGAGGAGCTTTGTAAGGAAAGAGAGCCTGCCGAAACATGGTGATTTCCTCTCTTGGCACCCGTGTTCCAACATCCACCTCTACAGTCTTCGTTGCCTCTTGCCGAAGAGGCTATGCAAGTGGACCGTTCTCGCTTAAAGGGTACCTCTCATCAAAAAAACTTTTGATATATTACAGATTCTTGTTTGCAGAATAACTTTCCAATTGCATGTTATTAAAAAATATGCTTCTTTCTATAACATTTTCCACTTTGAAAAATTACAACTAGGAGTCTCCCTACCAGTCCTGCCAGCAAGCATTTCAGACTCATGCTGGAGTCCTAAACACTCAGAGCGGCCAGCCTGCTTTGTTCACAGCCAAACAGGCTGTGAACAAAGCAGGCTGGCAGCTCTGAGTGTTCTCCTTTGTGAACAAAGCAGGCTGGCAGCTCTGAGTGTTTAGGACTCCGGCATGAGTCTGAAATGCTTGTTGCCAGGACTGGTAGGGAGACCCCTAGTGGTCATTTTTTCAAAGTGGAAAATTAAATAGAAAGAAGCATATTTTTTTACTAACATGCAATTGGAAAGTTATTCTGTATACATTAATCTTTAATATATCAAAACATTTTTTGATGAGAGGTACCCTTTAACGCAGCTGGAAAGATCCTGACGATGCAATGAGAATTTGTGCCTATATTGTGCCAGTCCGGAGAAATTTCTCAAAGACTGTACTATAAGTCCACAGCTTTCGGGAAACACTCACACCAAGGACACGTAGGAGAGGCGTCCCTAGGTGTGAATACTACCTCTCCTCAATTGACCATTCCTGTACAAGTCTATACTTCTGCCAAGTCTTCATTCATCGCTTCTGCATTTTTGGACTCTGGTTCCACTCGCGACTTCATTGATGCTTCCTTGGTCCATAAACATCATCTTCCTGTAACTCGGCTTGCTAAGCCCTTGTATATTTCTTCTGTTAATGGACAAAATCTGGATTGCAAGGTGCTATTCTGCACAGAGCCTCTCGTCATGCAAATAGGAGTCTTGCACAGGGAAAAAATTTAGTGCTATGTGCTTCCACATTGCACTTCGGAGATTCTTCTCTGTCTTCCATGGCTTCAATGTCATTCTCCACAACTTGACTGGAAATCTGGTGAAATCACACGCTGGGGATAGTTTTGCCAAAATCACTGTCTTATGCCAGTCCAGTCAAAACCTGTCTCTTTTCTTCTTCCTATGCCTGGCCTGCCTTTTCCATATCAAGATTAGTCAGATATATTCTGCGAAAAGCAGGCCGAGACCTTCCACCACATCGTCCTTGCGATTGCCCCATTGATTTACAACCTGGAACTATGCTTCCTCAAGGAAAAACCTATCAGGAGCAGGTTTCTTCTTTGTGGGGAAGAAGGATGGTTCTCTCCGTCCTTGTATTGACTATCGGGGTCTAAACAAGATCACAATCAAAAATAGTTATCCACTTCCTCTGATCTCTAAACTTTTTGATTGTCTACGGGGTGCCAAGGTCTTCTCAAAGTTGGATTTGCTGGATTTGCGGGGGAGCATATAATCTTATTCATATCAGTGAGGGTGACGAATGGAAAACGGCCTTTAACCACTTAAGGACCAAGGACGTACCGGTATGTCCTGAGTCCTTTCCCTTTCTATAACACGGGGCCACAACGTCATAGCGGGTCGGAAACCGTGGCTAATAGCGCTCGGCAATGATCTGGTGCCGCGTGCTATTAACCCTTTAGACAAGGCGGTCAAAGTTGAACGCCGCGTCTAAAGTGAAAGTAAATCACTGCCGGTTAGCTCAGGGGGCTGTTTGGGATGTCTGCGGTGAAATCGCGGCATCCCGTACAGCTCTGGGACACGAGGAGGGTCTCCTATCTTGCCTCCTGGTGTCTGATCGCCGAGTGACTGCTCAGTGCCTGAGATCCAGGCATGAGCACTCAAGCGGCAGAATCATTGATCACTGGTTTCCTATGAGAAACCAGTGATCAATGTAAAAGATCAGTGTGTGCAGTGTTATAGCCCCATATGGGAGCTATAACATTGCAAAAAAAACTGGAAAAAAAAGTGAATAAAGATCATTTAACTCCTTCCCTAAAAAAAAGTTTGTATGACCGCCCTTTTCCCATTTAAAAAAAAGAACTGTGAAAATAAAAATAAACATGTGTGGTATCGCAGCATGCGGAAATGTCCGAATTATAAAAATATATTGTTAATTAAACCGCACAGTCAATGGCGTACGCGCCAAAAAATTCCAAAATAGTGTATTTTTGGTCACTTTTTACATCATGAAAAAATGAATAAAAAGATCAACAAGTCCGATCAATACAAAAATGGTACCGCTAAAAACTTCAGATCACAGCACAAAAAATTAGCTCTCATACTGCCCCATATGCGGAAAAATAAAAAAGTTATAGGGGTCAGAAAATGACAATCTTAAACGCATAAATTTCCTGCATGTAGGTATGATTTTTTTCAGAAGTACGAAAAAAATCAAACCTATATAAGTAGGGTATTATTTTAATCATATGGACCTACAGAATAAAGAGAATGTGTCATTTTTTACTGAAAAATGTACGGCGTAGAAACAGAAGCCCCCAAAAGTTACCAAAATTGCGTTTTCTTTTCAATTTTGTCTCACAATGATTTTTTTTCTGTTTCGCCGTAGATTTTGGGGTAAAATTACAGATGTCATTATAAAGTAGAATTGGTGGCGCAAAAAATAAGCCATCATATGGATTTTTAGGTGCAAAATTGAGAGAGTTATGAATTTTTAAAGGTAAGGAGGAAAAAATGAAAGTGCAAAAACAGAAAACCTCCTGGTCCTTAACCTCTTAAGGACCCAGGGCATATGGATACGCCCTCACACCCTGGGCCTTAAGGACCCAGGGCGTATCCATATGCCCTGGCGATTTCCAGTCCCTGCCTCGCGCCGGGCTGAGATCGGAAGCGGATGCCTGCTGAAATGCTTCAGCAGGCATCCAGGACAAATGCCGAGGGAGGCCATGTCTGCCCCCCATGTCGGCGATCGCCGCAAATCGCGAGGGAAATCTCCCCTGCGATCTGCGGCGATACCGGGCTGATCGGGTCTCTGGGACCCGACCACCCGGTCATTTTGCATGATCCCAGTTGTCACAGACAGCCAGGACCATGCTGAAGTATAAGAGCGAGGTGGCAAGCCTGCCACCTCTTCCTATCCCCTGCGATTCCTCGGTTAGCTAACCGACCAATCGCAGGGGGGCGGTTACTGGAAGTCCGGAGAGAACGGGAGGAAGACCGGAGGACGCGGCGGGGGACGGGGGAGTACTGGGGCCCGGCCCTGGTACTTATCTCGTCCCTGAAGACCCGGATCCCGGCGGCGGTGGTGACAGGTGAGTTGATCTTCGGCGGCGGCGCTGGACCTTTGCAGCAGTCCAGACTGCCGTAAAGCGATCTGGACTGCTCCATCTGGTCCCCTTACACTACAACTCCCAGCATTCCCAGACAGCCCTTGGCGTCTGGGCATGCTGGGAGTTGCAGTTTTGCAACATCTAGAGGTCCACAGTTTGGAGACCACTGTGCCCTTCCAGATGTTGCAAAACTACACATCCTCAGCATGCCCTTACTGTCCAGGCATGCTGGGAGTTGTAGTTCTGTAACATCTGGCCCTTCAGATGTTGCAGAACTACAACTCCCAGCATGCCTGGACAGTTTTGGCATACTGGTAGTTGTAGTTTTGCAACATCTGGAAGGGCACAGATTGGGAACCACTGTATTAGTGGTCTGCAAACTGTAGTCCCCCAGATGTTGCAAAACTACAACTACAAGCATGCTGGGAGTTGTAGTTCGGCAACATCTGGCTCTAAAGATGTTGCCGAACTACTACTTCCAGCATGCCTGAGAATGTTTGGGAGTAGTGGTTTTGCAACAACTGAAGGCACACTGGTTGGGAAACATTGTCTGTTTCCTAACTCAGTGTTTCCCAACCCGTGTGCCTCCAGCTGTTGCAAAACTATAACTAACAGCATGCACTGATAGACTGTGCATGCTGGGAGTAGTAGTTTTGCAACAGCTGGAGGTTCGCAAGTTTGCGATGCAGCAAATTTTGCGCGGCAGCTCAAACTTCCAGCGAGAAACTCGCTGTAATCCCCCGCCCGTGTGACTGTACCCTAAAAACACTACACTACACTACACTACCACAAAATAAAATAAAAAGTAAAAAACACTACATATACACATACCCCTACACAGCCCCCTTCCCCTCCCCAATAAAAATGAAAAACGTCTGGTACGCCACTGTTTCCAAAATGGAGCCTCCAGCTGTTGCAAAACAACAACTCCCAGTTTTGCCGGACAGCCGTTGACTGTCCAAGCATGCTGGGAGTTTTACAACAACTGGAGGCACCCTGTTTGGGAATCACTGGCGTAGAATACCCCTATGTCCACCCCCATGCAAATCCCTTATTCAGGCCTCAAATGCATATGGTGCTCTCACTTTGGAGCCCTATCGTATTTCAAATCAACAGTTTAGGGCCACATATGGGGTATCGCCGTATTCGGGAGAAATTTCCTAACAAATTTTGGGGGGCTTTTTCTCCTTTCACCCCTTATGAAAAGGTGAAGTTGGGGTCTACACCAGCATGATAGTGTAAAAAAATTAAGTTTTTTACACTAACATGCTGGTGTTGCCCTATACTTTTCAATTTGACAAGAGGTGAAAGGGGGAAAAAGCCCCCCAAAATTTGTAATGCAATTTCTCCCGACTACGGAGATACCCCATATGTGAGCTCAAAGTGCTCTGGGGGCGCACAACAAGGCCCAGAAGGGAGAGTGCGCCATGTACATTTGAGGTGATTTGCACTGGGTGGCTGATTGTTACAGCGGTTTTGACAAACGCAGAAAAAACGAAACCCCACATGTGACCCCATTTCGGAAAATACACCCCTCACGGAATGTAATGAGGGGTACAGTGAGAATTTACACCCCACTGGTGTCTGACAGATCTTTGGAACAGTGGACTGTGCAAATTAAAAATTTTGTACAGCCCACTGTTCCAAAGATCTGACAGACACCAGTGGGGGGTAAATGCTCCCTGTACCCCTTGTTACATTCCTCAAGGGGTCTAGTTTCCAAAATGGTATTCCATGTGTTTTTTATTTTTTTTTTGCTGTCCTGGCACCATAGGGGCTTCCTAAATGCGACACGCCCCCGAGCAAAATTTGCTCACAAAAAGCCAAATATGACTGCTTCTCTTCTGAGCATTGTAGTTCGCCCATAGTGCACTTCAGGTCAACTTATGGGGTACCTCCATAGTCAGAAGAGATGAGGTTACAAATTTTGGGGGGTATTTTCTGCTATTAACCCTTGCAAAAATGTGAAATTTGGGGGGAAACTTTTTATTTTATTTTTGTACATATGCCAAAAGTCGTGAAACACCTGTGGGGTATTAAGGCTCACTTAATTCCTTGTTACGTTCCTCAAGGGGTCTTGTTTCCAAAATGGTATGCCATGTGTTTATTTTTTTGCTGTTCTGGCACCATAGGGGCTTCCTAAATGCAACATTCCCCCCAAAAACCATTTCAGAAAAACGTACTCTCCAAAATCCCCTTGTCGCTCCTTCGCTTCTGAGCCCTCTACTGCGCCCGCCGAACACATTACATAGACATATGAGGTATGTGCTTACTCAAGAGAAATTGGGATACAAATATAAGTATACATTTTCTCCTTTCACCCCTTGTAAAAATTAAAAAATTAGGTCTACAAGAACATGCGAGTGTAAAAAATGAAGATTGTGAATTTTCTCCTTCACTTTGCTGCTATTCCTGTGAAACACCTAAAGGGTTAAAACTAGGGATCGACCGATTATCGGTATGGCCGATATTATTGGCCGATAATCACGACTTTGGGCATTATCGGTATCAGCAATTACCTAGCTGATAATGCCCCGCACCGCCCCCACCGCACCGCGACCGCCACCCCCCCCGACCCACCGCACCGCGTCGCACCCCCCACCGTAGTGCTGGGCGGTATACCGGTATGAACCGGATACCGTTTTTTTTTTCTCCCACGATATGGATTTTTGCCCATACCGCTATACCGGTCGGGCCCCTCCCCCACCCTCCGAATCAATAAAAAAAAATGTAACTTACCCGTAATGGGGTTGGTCCGGGCCATCCATCCTTCCTGTAGTGTCCGGCGGCATTCCGGGTGGAGGGTGAACCGGTCCGGGCTGTCCTTCTCCGGGGGTCCTCTTCTCCACTCCGGGCAGGCTCCGGCCTATTACGCTGCATAGACGCCGCTACGTTGTGACGTCAGGTGCGTCGCTGCGCAGCGGCGTCTATGCAGCATTACTAGGCCGGAGCCTGTCCGGAGTGGAGAAGAGGACCCCCGGAGAAGGACAGCCCGGACCGGTTCACCCTCCACCCGGAATGCCGCCTGACACTACAGGAAGGATGGATGGTCCGGACCACCCTCCCCGGACGGTCCCTGCAGCAACTGGGAAGGTGAGTCAGGGTTCTGGGATGGACAGGGGTCTGTATAATATACTATACCTACAGCAGGCCCTCCAGCTGTTGCAAAACTACAACTTCCAGCATGCCCGGACAGCCAACGGCTGTCCGGGCATGCTGGGAGTAGTAGTTTTGCAACAGCTGGAGGCACCCATTGGCCGCGGTGCGGCGGGGGAGCGGTGGCGGTGATAGGTCTCAGGACCCCCGGACAGGCAGGGGGAGAGAAGCGGGTGGCGGCGGCCTATGGCACCGCAAAAGCCACTGCAGTGCATTGATTTAAAGCGCCCGCTTTAAATCAATGATCTGCAGCGGTGTTGCAGGGGGATAAATAGCCGATAACTTATACCGGAATATCGGTATAAGTTATCGGCTATCGGCCCTAACCTCCCCAGATTATCGGTATCGGCCCTAAAAAAAACCGATATCGGTCGATCCCTAGTTAAAACGCTAACTGAATGTCATTTTGAATACTTTGGGGGTGCAGTTTTTATAATGGGGTCAATTGTGGGGTATTTCTAAGCTGAAATCCACTTCAAACCTGAACTGGTCCCTGAAAAATAGTGAGTTTGGAAATTATGTGAAAAATTGGAAAATTGCTGCTGAACTTTGAAGCCCTCTGGTGTCTTCCAAAAGTAAAAATATGTCAATTTTATGATGCAAACACAAAGTGGACATATTGTATATGTGAATTAAAAAATATATTTGAAATAAATCATTTTCCTTACAAGCAGAGAGCTTCAAAGTTAGAAAAATGCTAAATTTTCAAATTTTTCATCCAATTTTGGGATTTTTCATGAAGAAAGGATGCAAGTGACCAAAAAATGTTACCACTATGCTAAAGTAGAATATGTCACGAAAAAACAATCTCGGAATCAGAATGATAACTAAAAGCATCCCAGAGTTATTAATGTTTAAAGTGACAGTGGTCAGATGTTCAAAAAATGGCCGGGTCCTAAGGTGTAAAATGGCCGGGTCCTTAAGAGGTTAAGGGGTTAATACTCGTGATGGTCATTTTGAGTATCTCTTCATGCCTTTCGGCCTCTGCAATGCTCCAGCTGTCTTTCAAGAATTTGTCAATTATATCTTCCAAGATCTTCTCTACACCTGTGTTGTCGTGTATCTTGATGACATCTTGATCTTCTCATCCAACTTAGAGGAGCATCCTTCACATGTTCATCTGGTTCTTCAGCGCCTCTGGAAGAATCATCTTTACGCCAAACTGGAGAAATGTCTATTCAAGAGGTCTAGTCTTCCATTTCTTGGTTACATTGTTTCTCATCAAGGCCTTCAGATGGATCCTGACAAACTAACTGCGGTATTGGATTGTCCACGCCCTTCCGGCCTACGGGCAATTCAAGGCTTTTTGGGATTTGCCAATTATTATTGTCAGTTCATCCCACATTTCTCTTTCTTGGTTGCTCCAATTGTGGCCCTCACTAAGAAGGACTCTAATCCCAAGACTTGGTCTTTGGAGGCCGAAGAGGCCTTCACTCGCTTAAAAACAGCTTTCGCCTCTGCTCCCGTGTTTACAAGACCTGATCCTGAGAAACCCTTTGCCTTGGAGGTAGATGATTCTTCCATAGGAGCCGGTGCCGTGCTAACCAAGAAAAACTCTAAGGGCAAGCTCGTAACCTGTGGTTTCTTTTCCAAGACTTTCTCGCCTGCAGAGAGGAACTACTCTATTGGTGATTGAGAACTCCTTGCTATTAAGCTTGCCTTGGAGGAATGGCGACATTTATCAGAAGGTTCTTCTCATCCGGTCAGCATCTATTCTGATCATAAGAATCTCCTATATCTCCAGTCAGCTCAGCGATTGAACCCTTGCCAGGCTAGATGGTCTCTCTTCTTTTCCAGATTAATTTTTGTAATTCATTTCCACCCTGCTAACAAGAATGTCAGAGCCGATGCTCTTTCCAAGTCCTCCGATGTTGTAGGATTGGACTCCACGCCTAGGTATATCATTCCTCCAGAGCGATTGGTCTCTGCAGCTCCTGCCGATCTACAACAAGTCCCCCCTTAAAACCTTTGTGCCTGTTAAACTGAGACGTAGAGTCCTGAATTGGGGACTTTCTTCTTTGCTGGCTGGTCATCCAGGAATACAAAGGACCATTCAACTAATCTCCCGACATTACTAGTGGCCGCACCTAGTACGCAATGTCACCTATTTTGTCCAACTCCCTGGTCTCACAAAGCTATGGACTTTATTACGGATCTGCCTCCTTCTTGTAATAACACGGTCATCTGGGGGGTGGTTGATCGATTTTCCAAAATGGCTAATTTCATTCCACTATCTGGTTTTCCATCTGCTCCACAGCTGGCGAAGCACTTTCTTCAACATATTTTTCATCTTCATGGCCTTCCGAATCATATCGTCTCGGATCGTGGAGTGCAGTTTGTTTCCAAGTTCTGGCGTGCTCTCTCTAACCATCTTGACATCAAGCTGGACTTTTCCTCTACCACCCTCAATCCAACAGTCAGGTGGAGAGGGGGATTTAAACTCTGAAGACTTATCTCCATCATTTTGTTTCTGTTCTTCAGGACGATTGGGTTGACCTTCTACCTTGGGCTGAATTTTCCTACAATCTTAAGGATTCAGAGTCCACTAGGACTCCATTTTTTGTTGTTTATGGAAATCATCTTTGTTCTCCAGTTCCAGTTCCCTCCGGTGTGCCAGCTGGCAACAGACTCTTCCATTTGGCAACAGACTCTGCATTCTTTGTCTCTAGCCTCCTCTCACATGAAAGCTAGGGCAGATAAGAAAAGAAGACCTCCTCCGTCCTTCTCTCCCGGTGACATGGTTTGGATTTCCTCCAAGTACATCCATTTCAAGATTCCCAGCTACAAGTTTGGTCCTCGCTACCTGGGTCCGTTCAAGGTGTTACGAAAGATTAATTCAGTCTCCTATAAACTACATCTACCTTCTTCTTTACATATGCCAAACTCGTTCCATGTATCTCTTCTCAAACCTCTTGTGATCAACCGTTACTCTCAAAAGAATACTTTTCCCACGCCCGTCTCTGGTTCTTCGGATGTCTAGGAAGTCTAAGGAATTTTGGCCACTAAAACTGTGAGAGGGAGGCGATTTTATTTTGGTCGACTGGAAGGGATTTGGTCCTGAGGAAAGGTCTTGGGAGACGTAGGAGAATATCATGGACCATGTTTTACTCCGGGACTTTTTGAACCCCAGAAAGAGGGGGAGACCAAAGGGGGATACTGTCGCATCCAGCGCTCTGGCCAGACAGGCTGGCCGTCAGCGCTCCCCTTTTCTCACCTCCCCAGCCAGCGGGACTGGGATTTGCATCCCGGGACACGCCTGCATGCGAATCCCAGCCCGTCACTCACCTCCGTTCTCTTATGCCCTCTCCATCCTCCCTCAGCGCCGGCGCGTGTGCCCCCACCTCCTGGGGTGCGCGTGCGCCGGAGCTCTCAGATTTAAAGGGCCAGTGCGCCCGAAATTATGTCTTGCACCTGCAACATTTTTATAAGTACCTGCACCTCCCTGCCGGATCTTTGTTGCCCTAGTGCCCTAGAGAAAGCGTTGTTAGTCTTGCCTTGCAGTGTTCCAGACCCTTTCGTTCCGTGACCTGACCTAGCTCCTTGCCGCCTGCCTATAGACCTCCTGCTACATACCTGAATATGCTCCTGTGCAGCCAGCCCTGACCTCCTTCTATCCTGACCGCGACTTGCCGTATCCTTCCTGTGCCTCGCATCACCTCAGCCGCCTGTGTGGTCGAGTTGTGCCAGGGGTAGCTACCTGTGTGCCGCCTGCCACAGCAAGACCATCCCGCTTTGCGGTGAGCTCTGGTGAAAACCAGCTGCACCTTAGTCTCCGCTCCCTGGCATGGCCCGCATCATTTGCCACACAGGTCCAGCGGATCTACTACTACCCTGAGTGCTTCTGCCTATTGCTGTGAGTTTTACACTTATTGACTATAATTTCCACCTGCTTTCTGTTCCATTTGCACAACAACATGTGAAATTGATTGTCAATCAGTGTTGCTTCCTGAGTGGACAGTGTGATTTCACAGAAGTGTGATTGACATGGTATTACATTGTGTTGTTTAAGTGTTCCCTTTATTTTTTTTGAGCAGTGTAATCCCAAAGGTATTCATTTATAGTACTATACTATAAGTATATTTCCAGGGAAATAAACTTAGCCTCCATCCACCAGATAGGGGCTAAGTGTCTGATGGCAGAGGATCCGATCGCCAGGGCCCTGTACAGGGGATTGCTGGGAATCTCAGCGGTTGAACCCTCGTAATCAGACACTATACCCATTTCCACTGGTTAGGAAATAAGTTGATTTCCCCAGAGTACCCCTTTAAAAACAGCTCAGGCAAAATGGCTTCCACACAATAATGTAAAGAACTTGCCGTACCTCAGGGTGGTGAACAGCTAGCATGACATAATAGAAGTGGTTAATTATCTCTATTATGCTTTTTTAATATGTGTATTAATTACATAGAGCATACAGTACCTTCAAAATACCAAAATATCATATACAAGTTTTGTAGTTTATCTGGCTTCCTGTATTATGTGTAAGTGTCAGTACATCGACATGTACATCCACATCTCAGAAAGTTAGGGTCTGTAGACACATTTCAAATGCTAAGAATAATCAATTTAATATTTCTGCACTTTCCAAGCACTTAAAGGGGTACTTCACTGGAAAACATTTTTTTTAATCAACTGATGACATAAAGTTAAACAGATTTGTAAATTACTTCTATTAAAAAAACTTAATCCTTCCAGTACTTATAGGCTTCTGTTTGCTCCACAGGAAGTTCTTTTCTTTTTGAATTTCTTTTCTGTCTGACCACAGTGCTCTCTGCTGACACCTCTGTCCATGTCAGGAACTGTCCACAGCAGGAGAGGTTTGCTATGTGGATTTGCTCCTACTCTTGACAGTTCCTAAAATGAACAAAGGTGTCAGCAGAGAGCACTGTGGTCAGAGAAAGGAAATTCAAAAATAAAAGAACTTCCTGTGGAGCATACAGAAGCTTATTAGTACTAGAAGGAAGGATTAAGATTTTTTTAATATAAGTAATTTACAAATCTGTTTATCTTTTTGGCACCAGTTTATTTAAAAATAAATGTTTTCCAGCGGAGTACCCCTTTAAGGCTAATTTTCCACTTTTTTCTGACAGTTTTTGAGCCAAAGTGAGAAGTGGATCCACAAGGGAGGAGAAGTAGAAGTCCTTCCTTTATATACCCTATTCCTTTTGAATGCATTTCTGGCTTTGGCTGAAAAACTGCAGTGGCAGTTTTCCAAAAACTGCTAGGAAAAAAAAAAAAAGTGGAAACTTAGCCTTAGAGATCCACATGCTGGGGATACTACCTCATTATGTGTAAAGGGTATTGAAAAGGTCAAATGTTCAGATCAGGGAGTGGATTTGAGAAGAAAAGTTTTTACAAAACTTTGAGATGTTTCTCTTCAAAACCAGACAACCACTAGGTATGAATCTCAGGCAAGGCCTCATTCTGACAAACTAACTGAAGTATTTGGAAACTAACAATTTTGATATATGTAGTGCTATTTTATATAAACCTACAGGTAAATCATAGGCTATGTTTAGCCAGTATGTATATCTGTATTGGTTGTGATGTTTTCCCATGTATACTTTTTTGATTTGTTGCAATATTTGGAATCCATTCCAGACCTATAATTATAATTTACTTAGGAAATTAATAACAACCTTGGTAAGGCTGGGTTCACACCACATTTTGTTAAATACGGTTCCCGTATACGGCTGGGAGGAGGGGGGCGGGGCTTAATCGCGGCGCCCGCACCCAGCCGTATTCAGGAACCGTATTTAATATGTCTATGTGCCGACCGGAGTGAACCGCAGCCTCCGGTCGGCTACATTTTCGTCCGTATGCGGTTTCCCTACCGCAGGCAAAAACGTGGTCGACCGCGTTTTTGCCTACGGTCGGGAAACCGCATACGGCCGAAAACGAAGCCGACCGGAGGCTGCGGTTCACTCCGGTCGGCTCATAGACATACATTAAATACGGTTCCCGAATACGGCTGAGTGCGGGCACCGCGATTAAGCCCCACCCCCCCTCCTCCCAGCCGTATACGGGAACCGTATTTAACAAAACGTGGTGTGAACCCAGCCTAACATGACTTGTGTATGTATTATTTAAACTTGGTCATTATATCAATGTTTTATGCCATGACTGAGGATACTTCGACCCAAAATGTACAGGCTGTTGTGCTATGTATCCTGTACTATTGATTAAGACTTAGCGTTAAGTCGAAACGCGTCGGTGTGTTTTGTGTCACTCTTTTCTTGCTTTTATATTTGCTCATGCATTGGATTTTAATATGAAGAAATAAACTTGGAATTTTTACCCAGCCTTATGAGCCGGAACTTCCTTTCTTCTTCCTTGATCCTGTACTTATCTTTAATAAACACCACAGTTATAAAGCACAACCTTGTATTGGACATCATCCTATTTACGAGTGTCGGTTCCGGTGGACAGGTCTGTCAGCCTGTGTACAGGGGCGTGAGTGGAGAAACTAGTTCATGGGGACATGTAGAGTAATGAGTACATGGTAAGATATAGTAGAAAATGCATATGTACATTTCTACCTTATGCTGTCTTCATGAGTAATAATCAGGGGTCAAGTTCTGGAAGAAAAAAAAAGTGTGGGAACATACCCAAGATTTCCATTCAAGGGCTAGTGCTGCAAGACTCCTGCTAATGGGAACAGTGTTCCTTCTGTGGAAAAAGTGCAGTAACTCCTTTCCCATGTGTTCCTGCAGGACTTGAGCCCTGGTAATAAGCCTCCATCTTCCTTGTCATTTCACTTCTTTCAACATCTAGAATCTTCACATTTTGCTGCTTATATGGAATCTCAGTGCTCTATCATAGATAGGATTAAAGGATTTTAATCTCTGCAAACTTACTAAGTATATGCATATTTGACCTTTGTATATACTGTATAAGGAGTGTATAAGTTTGTTTGTAACCACAGAGGATCTATAAAGAATACCAAGAGTGATGTGATGTCATGCAACAGGCCCAGACCCAACCTTCTTCCTGGTTCTCAGGCCCGTTACAACACAATTCTGCTCAGCCTATCACCAGCCAAGACAAGGGACATCACTTCAGCCGGAGATTAGATGAGCGCAGTGTGTGACGTGTCAGACACCAGAAACTGAGTAAAACTGAGAAAAGAGTAAGGCTAGGTTCACATGGAGGAATTCCACTTGGAACGTCTGCACGGAAATTCCTCTGCAGCAGAGTCCCATTTAGTTCAAAAGGATTGTGCTGCTTTGTGCACACAGCAGAATTTCCACCCCAGATGTTTCCGTCACGAGAATTCCATTTTCTGTGTCCGCAAAAAGAATGAACACGTTCATTCTTTGTGCAGAGTTCGCACGGAATGTATAGCCCTCCATGAAATGGTGGATTCCTGTGCGGTCCTAGCACCGGCATATTATGCCAGCACCCAACAGTGTCTGAGTGCGGCGATCCTGCTGACTACAGAAGCCGGTGAATTGTTGCCTAGCAACATCTGGAGGGCTATAGTTTGGAGACCACTATACATTGGTCTCTAAACTGTAGCCCTCCAGATGTTGCAAAACTACAATTCCCAGCATGCAACTGTTTGGGCATGCTGGGATTTGTAGTTTTGTAATATTTGGAGGGCTACCATTTGGAGATCACTGTTAGCCCTCCCCCCCCCCCCCCCCGCATGTGAATATATAGGGTACATTTACACGGGTGGTGGTTTACAGTGAGTCTCCGCCACAGCTCAAACTCCTGGCGGGAAACTCACCATAAACCCCCGCCCATGTGAATGTACTAGAGATGAGCAAACTTTTCAAAAATTCTATTCGGCCGATTCGCCGAATTTTCCGAAAAAGTTTGTTTCGTTTCGAATTTTTTCGCAGCGAATTGCTATTAAAAAAGGCTATTTCTAGCCTACATACAGCCTCTATAGGGGTATAGAACACTTTGCTGTGTTCTAAAATGCATATGGAGTGTGCTGGGTTAGTGAAATTATACTGTTATTCAGAATAACCTGCAGATTATCGGCCTTGCTTTTAGAATCACTGCCGCACAGCAGCACAATTACAGAGCCTGGTGGTGGCATCAGTGTCAGGAGACCATATAGTGACTGAATGACATAGCGTGGAGGTGTTGGCAGCATGAGGACACCATATAGTGGCTGAATGACACAGCTTGGATGAAGCTGAAGCATGAGGAGACCATATAGTGGCTGAATGACACAGCATGGACAGCTTGTCAGCATGAGGAGACCATATAGTGGCTGAATGGCACAGCGTGGATGTGTTGGCAGCATGAGGACACGATATACTGGCTGAATGGCACAGCGTGGAGGTGTTGGCAGCATGAGGAGACCATATAGTGGCTGAATGACACAGCTTGGATGAAGCTGAAGCATGAGGACACCATATAGTGGCTGAATGGCACAGTGTGGAGGTGTTGGCAGCATGAGGACACCATATAGTGGCTGAATGACACAGCATGGACAGGTTGTCAGCATGAGGAGACCATATAGTGGCTGAATGGCACAGTGTGGAGGTGTTGGCAGCCTGAGGACACCATATAGTGGCTGAATGACACAGCGTGGAGGTGTTGGCAGCATGAGGACACCATATAGTGGCTGAATGACACATCGTGGATGTGTTGGCAGCATGAGGAGACCATATAGTGGCTGAGTGACACAGCTTGGATGAAGCTGAAGCATGAGGACACCATATAGTGGCTTAATGACACAGCATGGACTGGTTGTCAGCATGAGGAGACCATATAGTGGCTGAATGACACAGCATGGAGGTGTTGGCAGCATGAGGAGACCATATAGTGGATGAATGGCACAGCCCGGAGTTGCCAGCAGCATGAGTAGGCACTAGGGCTTCACAATCCCTAAGTTTAAAAGATGAATTAAGAAATTTAAACCGAAGATTTTGGATAGCGGGTGCTACCTATGAGAAAATCTGAAATTCACAGACCCAGGCCCAACAGTGGCATCAGTAACCCGTATATTGCCTGAATGAAACAGTCTGGAGTTGGCTGATTCACGAGTACACAGCAGGGCTTCACAATTCCCCCCCAAAGAACACAACATTTTTTGAAAAAGATTTTGGCTACCTATGAGAAAATTTGAAATTCCCAGACCCAGGCCCAGCAGCGGCATCAGTAAACCATATATTGGCTGAATGACACAGCCTGGAGTTGGCTGATTCATGAGTACACAATAGGGCTTCACAATCCCCCCCAAAAAACACAAATTTTTCGAAATTTTTGAAAAAGATTTTGGATAAGGGTGCTACCTATGAGAAAATGTGAAATTCCCAGGCCCAGCAGCGCCATCAGTAAACCATATATTGCCTGAATGACACAGCCTGGAGTTGGCTGATGCATGAGTACGCACCAAAGCTTCACAATCCCTACGAAAAAAAGTCAAACATTTTTAACGAAAATTTTTTACGAAAATTTAGGACAGCGTGTGCTACCTATATATTGCCTCAATGACACAGTCTGGAGTTGGCTGATGCATGAGTACGCACCAAAGCTTCCCAATCCTTACAAAAAAAAGACAAACATTTTTGACGAAAAATTTTTACGAAAATTTAAGACAGCGGGTGCTACCTATATATTAACTGAATGACGCAGCCTGGAGTGGGCTGAAGCATGAGGAGACCATTGAAATGTCTAATTTTTTTTTTTTTTATTTAGATAAAAATTTGTGTCTCGGACAACGCCGTGTGGGTACAAAGGACGTAATGTCACAAGCACCCACAGGGCTCATGTGGCCGTGAGATGTAGGCGCAACATCTCCATTGCCCTGACTGGTCATTTTTTGTTTTTGTACCTTTGTTTAAGAACAAGCGCATATCCAAGAGTTCAGAAGACTCTATAATGCAGGACGGTGGACCACCAAAAGACATTCTTCTCTAAAGTAATTTTTTCTGAAATAAAGAAGCAGAGTTCATCCCTCTCCGTATTATTTTTGAAAATATTAATTAAAAAAATCATACACAACAAGCGTTCCATGGTGTAATGGTTAGTACTCTGGAAAATTCAAGTTTATTACCAAAAATAGTATCAGAAAATTTTGAAAAAACAGTACCCAAGAGGGTTTAATAGCCCAATACATTGCACCATAAATGTTAAAATTTAACAGGGGTGTTATTCCCTCAGATGTCCGGGGCTGCACGCGCGCTACACTAAACGGATCAGCCTGTGTGTATCCTTCAAGCGACAGGTGCGGGTAACCTGCTGAACAATGTTCGTGATAGGGATTGCAATTATTTGCCATGAAAGAAGAATTCCAACTAAGTGCGGGTCATAAGCTGGGGTTCATTAAGTCCCTGACCTTTGTACACACTGCCTGTCTCTACTACCGATTGGATGGTTTAGTGAGTTCCTCGGATCGGCACCGGCGGGGTAGGCCACGGCCCTGACAGAATGCCGAGAATTTAAAGATCATTGTTGAAATTTGCATTAAGCATGTATTTAGCTACTGCTAAACA
This sequence comes from Hyla sarda, assembly GCF_029499605.1. Taxonomy (NCBI): domain Eukaryota; kingdom Metazoa; phylum Chordata; class Amphibia; order Anura; family Hylidae; genus Hyla; species Hyla sarda. The sequence continues at coordinate 155,028,314 of NC_079189.1, forward strand.
TCCAAAAATTTAAAGGCCCAAGGCACCAAGCATCAGTGAGGCAAGAAGTTCCTGAAAAACACAGGATGAGTCAGGAGCAAGCATTCGCTGTACCCAACAGGGTTTCATAACCCCTTACATATAAAGATCAATGTTGAAATTTGCATTAACCACATATCTAGCTACTGCTAAACATCCAAAAACTTAAGGCCCAAGGCCCGAGGCATCAGGGAGGCAAGTAGTTCCGGAATGAGTAAGGAGCAGTCATTTGCAATACCCAAGAGGGTTTCATAACCCCTTCACTAAAGATCAATGTTGAAATTTGCATTAAGCATGTATTTAGCTACTGCTAAACATCCAAAAATGAAAGGCCCATGGCACCAAGCATCAATGAGGCAAGAAGTTCCTGAAAGACACAGGATGAGTCAGGAGCAAGCATTCGCAGTACCCAAGAGGGTTTCATAACCCCTTCACTAAAGATCAATGTTGAAATTTGCATTAAGCATGTATTTAGCTACTGCTAAACATCCAAAAATTAAAGGCCCACGGCCCCAAGCATCAGTGAGGCAAAAAGTTCCTGAAAGACACAATGAGTATGGAGCAGGCATTCGCAGTACCCATGAGGTTTTCATAACCAACCCCTTACATTTAAAGATGAATGTTGAAATTTGCATTAAGCATGTATTTAGCTACTGCTAAACATTCAAAAATTGAAGGCCCAAGGCCTGAGGGCAGGGAGGCAAGTAGTTCCTGAAAGACACAGAATGAGTATGGAGCAGGCATTCACAGTACCCAAGAGGTTTTCATAACCCCTTACATTTAAAGATCAATGTTGACATTTGCATTAAGCATTTAGCTACTGCTAAACTTCCAAAAATTATAGGCCCAAGGCCTGAGGCGCCAGGGAGGCAAGTAGTTCCTGAAAGACACAAAATGATTCTAGAGCAGTCATTCGCAGTACCCAAGAGGGTTTCATAATCCCTTACATTTAAAGATCAATGTTGACATTTGCATTAAGCATGTATTTAGCGACTGCTAAACTTCTAAAAATTATAGGCCCAAGGCCAGAAGCATCAGTTTCCCCCATTTTAGGAGCATAGTTATCCTCCAGATTAGGCAGCATAGATGTCCCCCAGATTAGGCAGCATAGATGTCCCCCAGATTAGGAGCATACTTGTCCCCCAGATTAGGCAGCATAGATGTCCCCCAGATTAGGCAGCATAGATGTCCCCCAGATTAGGAGTATACTTGTCCCCCAGATTAGGCAGTATAGATGTCCCCCAGATTAGGAGCATACTTGTCCCCCAGATTAGGCAGCATAGATGTCCCCCAGATTAGGCAGTATATATGTCCCCCAGATTAGGAGCATAGTTGTCCCCCAGATTAGGAGCATAGTTGTCCCCCAGATTAGGCAGCATAGATGTCCCCCAGATTAGGCAGCATAGTTGTCCCCCAGTCAGCGCGGGCCGGTCAGAGCCAATCAAAGGACCATATATGGCAAGCGGGCCATACAATGCCCAGGTTTGCCCCAGAGGGTTTCATAACCAACCATAATTGAGACATTTTTGTTGTAGGAGCATGGTCAATCTACTCCGAGCCATCTGGCATTGGTGGCTGGAAATCGGGGCTGATCCATCCCTGATTCATCTTGACAAACGTCAGTCTCTCCACATTTTTAGTGGACAGACGAGTTCCCCTTGGGGTGACTATGGCCCTGGCTGCACTAAACACCCGCTCTGATGGCACACTACTGGCCGGGAAGGACTGCTAGTTGTGGCCATAAATCAAGTTTGGCTGCCCAGAAGTCCAGTGGATCTTCAATGGTTGTTGGCATGGCCATGTCAAGGTATGCCACCACCTGCTGGTTCAGGTCCTGCTCCATGTCTACCTGCTGCTGATGAGTTGCTTCACTATGCGGGTGAAGACTCAGGGTGCTGCTGATTGAGGTGGTACTGCTCCTGCCACCCCTCCCCAGCAGCCATGGCAGTGGAAGGTGAGCGCAGAGGGCCCCCCCCCCCCCCGAGTCAGACCTGCGAGTGAATGGACCATGTGGCCGATAGGCATCAGCCAACTGACTACGTAGAAACTCTCTGTAGTAGGTCAGTTTGTCCTCCCTCTCAGTGGGTGTAAAAAAGACCCCCATTTTGGGACGGTAGAGAGGGTCTAATAATTGGGATATCCAGAAGTCATCCCGCTGACGAATTTTGACAATTCGGGGGTCACTACGCAAGCAACTGAGCATGCATCGAGCCATTTGCGCCATTGACTCGGAGGGACTACCTGCCTCCATCTCCACTGCATACTGCCACGGTGTGTCTGGGTCCTCTGTCTCAACTTCCTCATAACCCTCCAGCTCCTCTGGCTGCTCCTGCTCCTCCTCTCCTGTCCGAAGACTAGAAACACTGGCCATCTCATCCAACCTAAACTGTGCTCCGCTCTGCCCCTCATCATCCTCCTCCTCCAGTTCAGCCCCCACAGGGCCCATGTAGCCTGGAGATGTAGGCGCAACGTCTCCCTTGCCGTGACCAGCCATGGTTTCAATCATTTGTTGTAGGAAATGTAGGAGTGGAATTACGTCGTTCCTCAAAGGGCCTCAGCAAGCGGCAGGTGTCACATATGAGCTGCCACTGGTTCACATTTAAGTTACACAGGGGAGTACTCCTATCTGCTTGGATCATCAAGAAATCGGTGATGGCTTTTCTTTGTTCGTATAGTCTGTCCAACATATGGAGGGTGGAATTCCAACATGTGGCGACGTCACAAATAAGACTATGTTGTGGGATACCGTTCTGACGCTGCAGCTCAAGGAAGGTGTGCTTGGCAGTGTACGAGTGGCTAAAGTGCATGCACAGTTTCCTTGCCATTTTCAGGATGTCTTGCAAATGGGGTGAAGACTTGAGGAAGCTCTTGACAACCAGATTCAACACGTGTGCCATGCAGGGCGCATGTTTCACACTTCCTTGTCGCAGCGCGGACACAATGTTCTTCCCGTTGTCGGTCACCACGGTTCCCATTTCCAGATTTCGTGGAGTAAGCCATACTCGGATTTCTTTACGAATGAACTTTAGCAGTTCCTCCCCTGTGTGACTCCGTTCGCCAAGGCAAACCATGTGAAGAACAGCTTGACACCGCCGTGCCCTACACACATGGTACGATGAAGGGCCACCAGATTTGCCCGTGCAGTGGAGGCCGAGGACAGGGGTGGAGGATGAGAAGGCGGCGTCGCACACTGTAACAGGACCAACTGCCTGGGAGCGAGAGCGTGAAGGAGGAAGCGGTGTGACCTGTCCAATTTGCTGTTGTGAATGTGCAGGAACCACATTTACCCAGTGAGCCGTAAAAGACAAGTATTGTCCCTGCCCGTAGTTACAGCTCCATATGTCGGCGCTGCCGTGCACTTTTGAACACACCGACAGGCTCAAGGACTGGCCCACCTTCTCTTGTACAAACTTATGCAGGGCTGGTACTGCCTTCTTCGCAAAGAAATGACGGCTTGGGACTCTCCACCTTGGCTTGGCACAAGCCATCAATTCTCTGAAAGGGGCAGAGTCCACCACTTGAAAAGGGAGGGACTGCAACACCAGCAACTTGGACAGAAGCACATTCAACTTCTGCGCCGTTGGATGAGTGGGCACATACTGTTGTCTCTTGGACATGGCTTCGCCGATGGATTGTTGGCAAAATGGCTTACTAAAACCGGGAGAAGCAGGAGCGACAGAAGGAGGGTTTGACACACAGCTCCCTTAGGCTGAGATGGAGGAGCCTTAGCTGGATGAAGGAGGGAGTGGATGGCCACTGGGTGATGTAGCAGGCTGGACCACTACATCGGAGCCATGGTTCTCCCAGGCCGCTTTATGGTGGCGAAGCATGTGTTGACGCAGGGCCATGGTGCCGACATTGGGACCCTGGCCACGCTTCACCTTCTGCTGACAGATCTTGCATGTGGCTACGTGAACCTCCTCCGGGTGCCTTATGAAAAACTTCCACACCGCCGAGTAGCTGATTTTCCCACCCGCAGTCCGCACTAATGGACTGCTACTGGCGCCGTCTCCAGGAACCCCTGTTCCACTACCTCCCGGAAAGGTAGGCTGCCGCGAATCAGGTGGTCTCCCCCGGGCACTTTTGGCTCCTGAATTTCCACTACTGCCACCACGCTGACTGCCAACCGTTCTAACGCCTTGCTGCCTCAAGGGCAACCTGCAACTCTCTTCTCCTGATGATGATGAAGCCCCTTCTGCAACCGGCTCCCAATTGCGATCGGCTTCATCATCATAAACAGTGCACGTCACTGATGTCCTCCTCAGGTTCCCCAACAGTGTCTGCTTCAGGACCCTGAACACCTGCAACACCGCCTCCCAAGTCACTCTCCACATCACTACTTGGCTGCCTAGCGGAGCAAGCAGCGCATGTCTCCTCCCCTTCTTGGCTTTCCAGTAGCTGTTGACCGTGCTCTATTAGATCGTCCTCAGTAAATAGTGGAGCTGAACCCACAGCATAAGATACTTCTTTAGGAGAGGGAACAGCGTAGGACAAAGGCGATGGGAGGACAGGGACTGCTCCCGGGCCATGCCAACTGAGGGTTGTGTCTGAGGAACCCACCGACTGTTGACTGGGGGTGTCAGATGTCACTTGTGATGATGTGGATGAGCGTGTTAACCAATCTATGACAGCAGATGGGTTGCTGGTGGAGACACGACCGCTGGCTGATAAAAGGAGCTCAGGCCTCTCGCTGCGACTCCTGCTGCTACTCGCCCCAAGTCTGCTGCCAAGTCTGCCTTAAGTATTTAGGCCTCTGACACTCCTCTGTGCACGTCCTGGCACTTCTCTGCCTGACATACTTAGTGCGTTTATGAGGGTATTACAATGCGCTACACTACTCTTTAAACAGTATTTGTCTTGAACAGCAGCAGGTGATTACTTACGGCTGTCCTTGAACATTATGTAGGCCCTTGACAGATTAACAAGTACTAGATGGTACAATACTTGGATGTACCTGTGCGCTATGCACTGATGAGGGCAGTAATATGCCTAACTATTAGCAGAAAAAACTCAGTATTTTTGAAAACCGCCAGCCGGTGGATACTATGGTTTGGACTTTGACGGTATGGAGCACCTTGACAGCTTAACAGGTGCTTAGTTTTTACTTTTGGAAGACACCAGAGGGCTTCAAAGTTCAGCAGCAATTTTGAAATTTTTCACTAAATTTTCAAACTCGCTATTTCATATTTCATGGACCAGTTCAGGTTTGAAGTGGATTTGAAGGGTCTTCATATTAGAAATACCCCATAAATGACCCCATTATAAAAACTACACTCCCCAAAGTATTCAAAATGACATTCAATAAATGTATTAACCCTTTAGGTGTTTAACAGGAATAGCAGCAAAGTGAAGGAGAAAATTCACAATCTTCATTTTTTACACTCGCATGTTCTTGTAGACCCAATTTTTGCAATTGGTAGAAAGGAAAAAATCTTTACTTGTATTTGAAACCCAATTTCTCTCGAGTAAGCACATACCTCATATGTCCATGTAAAGTGTTCGGCGGGCGCAGTAGAGGGCTCAGAAGGGAAGGAGCGACAAATGGTTTTTGGGGGGCATGTCACCTTTAGGAAGCCCCTATAGTGCCAGGACAGCAAAAAAAAAACACATGGCATACCATTTTGGAAACTAGACCCCTCGGGGAACGTAACAAGGGGTAAAGTGAACCTTAATACCCCACAGGTGATTTACAACTTTTGCATATGTAAAAAAATAAAAAATGATATGTTTTACCTAAAATGCTTGGTTTCCCAAAATTTTTACATTTTTAAAAAGGATAATAGCAGAAAATACCCCCCAAAATTTGAAGCCCAATTTCTCCCGATTCAGAAAACACCCCATATGGGGGTGAAAAGTGCTCTGCTGGCGCACTACAGGTCTCAGAAGAGAAGGAGTCACATTTGGCTTTTTGAAAGCAAATTTTGCTCTGGGGGCATGCCGCATTTAGGAAGCCCCTATGGTGCCAGAACAGCAAAAAAAAACACATGGCATACCATTTTGGAAACTAGACCCCTCGGGGAACGTAACAAGGGGTAATGTGAACCTTAATACCCTACAGGTGTTTCACGACTTTTGCATATGTAAAAAAAAACATTTTTTTTTATCTAAAATGCTTGGTTTCCCAAAATTTTTACATTTTTAAAAGGGTTATAGCAGAAAATACCCCCCAAAATTTGAAGCCCAATTTCTCCCGATTCAGAAAACACCCCATATGGGGGTGAGAAGTGCTCTGCTGGCGCACTACAGGTCTCAGAAGAGGAGGAGTCACATTTGGCTTTTTGAAAGCAAATTTTGCTCTGGGGGCATGCCGCATTTAGGAAGCCCCTATGGTGCCAGGACAGCAAAAAAAAAAACACATGGCATACCATTTTGGAAACTAGACCCCTCGGGGAACGTAACAAGGGGTAATGTGAACCTTAATACCCCACAGGTGATTCACAACTTTTGCATATGTAAAAAATTAAAAAAAATTTTACCTAAAATGCTTGGTTTCCCAAAAATTTTACATTTTTAAAAAGGGTAATAGCAGAAAATACCCCCCAAAATTTGTAACACAATTTCTCCCGAGTACGGTGATACCCCATATGTGACCCTAAACTGTTGCCTTGAAATACGACAGGGCTCCAAAGTGAGAGCGCCATGCGCATTTGAGGCCTAAATTAGGGACTTGCATAGGGGTGGACATAGGGGTATTCTACGCCAGTGATTCCCAAACAGGGTGCCTCCAGCTGTTGTAAAACTCCCAGCATGCCTGGACAGTCAACGGCTATCTGGCAATACTGGGAGTAGTTGTTTTGCAACAGCTGGAGGCTCCGTTCTGGAAACAGTGGCGTGCCAGACATTTTTCATTTTTATTGGGGAGGGGAGGGGGGCTGTGTAGGGGTATGTGTATATGTAGTGTTTTTTACTTTTTATTTTGTGTTATTGTAGTGTTTTTAGGGTACAGTCGCAGGGGCGGGGGGTTCACAGTAGTTTCTCGCTGGCAGTTTGAGCTGTGGCAGAAAATTTGCCGCAGCTCAAACTTGCAGCCGGATACTTACTGTAAACCTCTGCCCATGTGAGTGTACCCTGTACGTTCACATTGGGGAGGGGGGAACATCCAGCTGTTGCAAAACTACAACTCCCAGCATGTAGGGTCTATAAGTGCATGCTGGGAGTTGTAGTTTTGCAACAGCTGGAGGCTCCGTTTTGGAAACAGTGGCGTACCAGACGTTTTTCATTTTTATTGGGGAGGGGGGCTGTGTAGGGGAATGTGTATATGTAGTGTTTTTTACTTTTTATTTTATTTTGTGGTAGTGTAGTGTAGTGTTTTTAGGGTACAGTCACACGGGCGGGGGATCACAGTAGTTTCTCGCTGGCAGTTTGAGCTGCGGCAGAACATTTGTCGCAGTTCAAACTTGCAGCCGGATACTTACTGTAATCCTCCGCCCATGTGAGTGTACCCTGTACGTTCACATTGGGGGGGGGGGGGGGAGAGAAACATCCAGCTGTTGCAAAACTACAACTCCCAGCATGTACGGTCTATCAGTGCATGCTGGGAGTTGTAGTTTTGCAACAGCTGGAGGCTCACTGGTTGTGAAACACCGAGTTTGGTAACAAGCTCAGTGTTTTGCAACCAGTGTGCCTTCAGCTGTTGCAAAAGCTACAACCCCCAGCATGTACGGACAGCGGAAGGGCATGCTGGGTGTTGTAGTTATGCAACAGTGGGAGGCATACTACTTTGGCTGGGGATGCTGGGGATTGTAGTTATGCAACAGCTGGAGACACACTGGTTTGCTACTTAACTCAGTGTGCCTTCAGCTGTTGCAAAACTACAACTCTCTGCAGTCACCGACAGCCAACAGGCATGCTGGGAGTTGTAGTTATGCAACCACCAGATGCACCACTACAACTCCCAGCATGCACTTTAGCTGATTGTGCAGGCTGGGAGTTGTAGTTATACAACAGCTGAAGGTACACTTTTCCATAGAAAAAATGTGCCTCCAGCTGTTGCAAAACCATAAGTCCCAGCATGCCCATAAGGGAATGCTGGGAGTTGTGGTGGTCTGCCTCCTCCTGTTGCATAACTACAGCTCCCAGCATGCCCTTTTTGCATGCTGGGAGCTGTTGCTAAGCAACAGCAGGAGGCTGTCACTCACCTCCTGCTGCTGCTGCTGATCCACGCCGCGCAGGTCAGTCCCGCCGCCGCCGCTCCTGGGGCCCCGATCCCAACTTTGACGCCGGGGATCGGGGTCCCCAGCACCCGGGGTGCACGTCCCGCACCCGCTCACGTCCTCCGGAAGAGGGGCGGAGCGGGTTGCGGGAGTGACACCCGCAGCAGGCGCCCTGATTGGTCTGCCGGGAATCCGGCCGACGAATCAGGGCGATCGTGAGGTGGCACCAGTGCCACCTCACCCCTGCTGGCTATGGCTGTTCGGGGCCGTCTCTGACGGCCCCGATCAGCCAGTAATTCCGAGTCACCGGGTCACTGGAGACCCGATTGACCCGGAATCGCCGCAGATCGCTGGACTGAATTGTCCATTGCCGACATGGGGGGCATAATGATCCCCCTGGGCGATATGCCGCGATGCCTTCTGAACGATTTCAGCAGGCATCGGGCACCGGCTCCCCTCCGGCTAGCGGCGGGGGGCTGGGAATGGACAGGATGTACTCCTACGTCCTCGGTCCTTAAGGACTCGGAAACGAGGGCGTAGGAGTACGTCCATTGTCCTTAAGGGGTTAACCTATTAAGGACGGCGGTCATATCCATACGCCCCCGTTTTAAAGTCCTTAAGGACTGAGGGCGTATGGATATGCCCGTGGGAATTCCAGTCCCCGCTGCTAGCCAGTTATGACCGGACCGGGATGCCTGCTGAAATCATTCAGGCATCTCGGCACATCGCCGAGGGGGGTCCTGAGACCACACCATGTCGGCGATCGGAGAAAATCGCATGTCAATTCAGACATGCGATTTTCTCCTATTCCGGGCTGATCGGGTCTCTGGTGACCCGATCGCCCAGAAAATGTGGATGATCGGAGCTGTCCGTGACAGCCCCGATCATCCTGAGGGATAGGAGCGAGATTGCAGTGCTGGGATCTCCTCCTATCCCCTGCCATTAGTCAGCAATGAGTTCTGACCAATGACAGTGCACTACAGGGCGTTGCCATGGAAACCCCCCATTCTGCCCACCCCTGGATGTCGGGCAGAGAAGATGGTGGCCTGTACCTGTGCAGAAGATGCCGTGGGGACCGCAGATCATCGCAGGAAACTGCGGAGATCAGCGGCGCAGATAGGGAAGCGACGGTGGGGGGGTGGGGGGGAAGGAAGGGGGCAGTAAGCGATATTTACTGCTGCCCTTCCTAGTGGTTGCCAAACTGCAACTCCAAGCATGCCCAGATAGCCAAAGGCTGCCTGGGCATGCTGGGAGTTGTAGTTTTGCAACATCTGGGGGGTCACAGTTTGGAGACCACTATTACAGTGGTGCCCAAACGGTGGCCCTCCAGATGTTGCAAAACTACAACTCTCAGCATGCCTAGACTGCCCAGACATGCTGGGAGTTGTAGTTCTGTAACATATGTCCCTTCAGATTTTGCAATTTTCATGAAAATTTTGAAAATTGCTGCTATACTTTGAAGCCCTCTAATTTTTTCTAAAAGTAAAAATATGTCTATTTTATGATGCCAACATAAAGTAGACATATTGTATTTGTGAATGAATATAAAATTTATTTGGAATATCAATTTTCATTACAAGCAGAGAGCTTCAAAGTTAGAAAAATTTTCATGAAATTTTGGGACTTTTCATCAAGAAAGAATGCAAGTAACAACGAAAATTTACCACCAAAATAAAGTAGAATATGTCACGAAAAAGCAATCTCAGAATCAGAATATTCGGAAAAAGCATCTTAGAGTTATTAATGCTTAAAGTGACGGTGGTCAGAATTGCGAAAAAGGGCTCAGTCCTTAAGGTGAGAAAGGGTTCAGTCCTTAAGGGGTTAATTAGGCCACAGGTGGAGTTTTCTCCAGGGTTAGCTAGGGAAATAAACCCTTGCCACACTGTTACATATTAAACCCCCCCCCCCCCCCTCTGCTCAGGCCACCAGGAAGAAACACTTGTATTCAAAAGGCAGAGTCCAACTGCCTTTCCTTTTCTTTGAACAACTTTATCCAACAGGTTTTGAGGCACTTGGCTCACTTCTTCAGCGGATTTTATATGCACCACTTCAATGGCGCACCCTTCTTTCATTCGCACTTTCATCAGCCACCAAGCACAAGACTTTTGGTCAACATTGATAAATTCCTTGTAAAAGACTCTATTCATGTCTCTCCTTTCCAATGCCATTTTCTTCACTTTGGTCTGTGCAGTTCTCTGGATACTAGGCACCAGGCCTTTGTCTTCTTCTGTCACCGGTACGGACATCCCCCTAACTTTGCTGGTGGCCAACCAAGCCTGTATCACCCATTTGCAGGACTTCTGTAGTTATCTCTGGTTTAGCTTCTGTCTCAGAGAACTTCTCTGCCTCTTCTTTTTTACCTTCCAATGTCCATATCTCTGCAGCTGTCAGAGGACCTTTCATAGGGTTTCACCTCAACCTCAGCTTCAGAGGACTTCTCATATGGCTTGGTCTCATGGTCTTCAGACTCTACAGTTTCTTGAGTCCATTGCTCAGACTCCGCCACTTTTTAGAGAAAGCATCTCTCAGTCTCCAGCAGCTTTAAATGTTTCTGCTGCTCACTCTTGAGCTTAGCAGAGGTCACTTTCTCACTTTCCAGCAATTCTGTCAACTTTATGACAGTATCCTCCAGGGAGAGCCGTTGTTCTCTTATCTGCTCATTGTCTTTATTCAGCTGCACCATCTTGGACACTTTCTGCTCATAGACTTTTAGCTGAGTCTCTTGTTCAGAGAGCTGCGTTCCCAGTTAATCCAAGGTAGCTACGTGAGACTTCAGGTGCGTTTCGTTCTGCACCTCCAGGCTCTGCACCTTATGAGCCATTACTACTTTCTCCTTCTCCAGCTCTTCCATGGCTACCAACCTAGCCTTATGATCACTTTGTAGAGCCAGATATGCCTCACACAGGACATTCACATCTTCATCCTTGAATGAGACCTGCTTGGCCAGACTCTCCATTTCTCTCTCCTTACTGGTCACAAGATCCTGGGAGCAGAACAGTTCATCCTCAAGAGCCACAAACTCATTTTTCTGCAGCTGAAGCTTTCCTTCCTGCTCTTTCAAGCCAACTCGTTCCAAATCTTCTCCTCCTTTAGGGGTTGTCATCCCCTTTGCAAGGATCTTGGCCCCTTGGGTCTCATGGTAGTCTTCGGACAGTCTCTCTGGACTGTTTCTATGTTCTCCGGCAGACTTCTTTCACTTCACCAATGTCTCTTTGCTCACTGGCAGAACTGTCAAGAGCTCCTGGGTCTGCAACAACAACATCTGGTCCAGTGGTTCGACCTTCCTGGTCACGATTCATCTCTGGTCCAGACATCACATCTCTTTCACTCAGGACTCTGTCTATGACAGTAAGCCCAGCACCCAGCTCCACATGTACTCTCTTCAGTATTTCTGCATTATCCACAGACAGCTCTGTAGCTTCTTTTCTAGTCACCTCTTCCAGATGACCGCGCAACTCTAGCCCCACCTTGGGCTCATCTTCGGCTAGCGGTTGGGACTCATGTTCCTGTACCTGATCCATTTCTGGCTTTACTGAAGATTCTGTTTCAGTCAGAGGCACACTTGTCACTTGAGTCTCTGGATCCTCTTGGACTTGACTCATGGTCTGTTCTTCAGCTCTCCCAGCAGTCTGGCAGACCCCCATCTAACATATATCTAGTGGCTGCTGACACTCCTCATCCTCAGCCTCTGTTGAGTAACTCTCACCTAGTGTGTGGTGCAAGTCAAGTGTTGTGGGTCTATCAGGTGTACCCGCTCTTGTTACCTGACAGTCTTCCCATAATTGCTCCAGTACCATAGGGAGTAGAAATACAGACATTAACAGTTTTATAACCCCAAATAACTGCCTGTATAGACACTATTACAGGGTTCTGCTTCACCAGACTTATTTTACCCCAAGGCTCTAGCAAAGCAATCATCTTTTTTACCACCTACTACCAGCTCACACAGGTTTTCTTTTGTCCTGATAGAGTTGGCAGCAGCACACATAACTTCAGAACACATTGGCATGATTTTTTTACAAAAAACATTATCACACTGTATAGGTTCAAAATCTACAGGACAGTTCACACAGTCAAGTATTGACACACCAGTCATCATTAGCTCAGGAACCTTTGTGTGCAATTTCTCTGGAACACGGTCCTCAACCCACAACTGCCAAAAATATGGGAAGTCTCTTCCCAGTATAATCTCTATCTCAAGCTTGGCACACACCTCTATAACAAGGCTCACTGTCCCAAAACAGTCTTACCAGGCTCTGGTCAGATCTTCACAAACGGTATTATGTCCGGCATGACTCTGGATACAGCCTGGCGACAGTCCAGATCCACAAACAGTGGGATTCCACCCACCAATAACTTCCGGGTCCTCACGTCCATCTTGGCGACAACCGTTTTTTGTCCACGTCAGTTGCTCCGAGCAACAGCATTTTGGCGTTGACCCATTTTTCTAAACAAACAACATGGCTTACTGCTGTTGCGCTGCACAGGTGGCCAGTCCACCTTTCTCCTTAGCTGAGGACCACAGGCTCATTCCTGCTCTTGTCCTCCACAGCTAGGCTTGTCCCCCATGCAACATGCATGGTTGGTTGCTCCTGGCAACCACTTCACTTTAACTCGACCGTTGGTTGCTCTTAGCAATGTGCTGCCCGCATCCTCCACCAATTATAAGGATTTTTCCCTGGGGATAGCTCTGAGATCATCCTTGACACCACCACGGGACACGTTTCCACTTCAATCAGCAGGCAAATAACTGTTCTTTATGCGTCTGGCTCCTCGCCAGCTTTATTAGACAGGTTGCAGGATAAATAAAACATAACACAATGGCATAGAATAAAAGAAGGCACTCACCACATCCATGTGGTGAGTGCCATCTTTTCTTCTATGCCATTGTGACATTTTGCTGCTTTTCCTGGACTGAGCACCCCAAGGGATTGTTGCGGACGGTCCAGGCTTCTCTGTGTCTAGTTTATGTTCAGAATGTTGGCGGCTGTGCTGGACGCTGTTTCTATATTAGAGTAAATAAAACATAAAACAGGAACAAATAAAACCTTAGGTCGTCCAGTCACTAACTAAACAATCCACGTGCCCTGACTATGGACTGGTGGGCTTTTCCAGACAGTTAAACTTATGCCTCCTGCAACCTTCTACTCACTGTTCACACACAGCGTTTGCAACCGCTTGCTGTGTGTCTCGTCCACATAACTCTTTGGAGCCACTCACAGCTCGGGCTGTGTGTTCCTCACCAGGACCCCTGCTTCTCCCCTACAGCCATCTTGCTGTCTTCTAGGGAGAGCCAAGACTACTCTGTCTGACTTCCTTTTAAACACATTTCCCCTTTCTGCTACCTCATTAATTAGGCCACAGGTGGAGGTTTCTCCAGGGTTAGCTAGGGAAATACACCCTTTCCTTGCCACACTGTCACATCCTTTAAATCTTTTTTTACCACATGATTATATTGTTACCCAGAGAATCCCAGTGACCTCCCATGCACAGCCCCCCTATATAATATGGGAGGAGCTGCAATCTCTCTCTTTTGCTTCCTGCTGAGGTCCAGCGCAGTCGTCTCAGTGTGTGCCCAGAGCATTGGAGGCCTCAAGCCTAAAGTCTGCAGCCACCTGTCAATTGCAAGTAAGCCAAAGTCATCTAATCGTCAGTCATCAAGTCAAGTCTACTGTTTAGTCACCGTGGCCTGCACTAAAGTCTGTCTAACTACTGCAAGTCTGCGAGGTCCCCCTGTGTCACTGGCCACCTCTCTGGGATATTGGCTGAATGGCATAGACTATACCATCTGTCAGATGGTATAGTCAGATACCATCTGACTATACCATCTACCTCAGTAAAGCTGCCGATACCCTTAACCTGGCCTTGGACTCTTTATTGCTCCTGCCTAATTTAGGATTAGCGGTACTTCCTTCGGGTGGTTATAAGGCCAAACCACGCCCTGGTGTAACGACAAGAAGGGGTTAATACCATCCACCCCTTGGGCCATAACATCTGTCCTGCATCTACCTCACACTACACCCGTGGCACACCACAATTCTCTTTTGGTGTCACAAACAGGATACAGGTGTGTGCCATATGCCAACAAGCCACAAGTCCTCCCCCACTGGTATGAACTGTGTCTGAGACTGTCTGTAAAAATCGCAGACAGAAGTTTGTGCCAGAAAAATGCATGGGACTGTTGTTACTACAAAGTGTTACTGGTGGCGCTGATGAAATAGAGGAAGAGGTGAAGGAAAGACTGTTAACTGTTGTTGCGGAGTGTACAAAGTCAGTACCTGAAAGAGTTAAAAGAGTACCTGTCATCAACTAAACTTTCCCTGATCCCCCTCCCCATCTGTCCCTTACTCTAACTATGCCTATCCCTGTGTTTATTGAGGTTTAAAATGCTGTGGAAATACCTTTTTTTTATCCCTCTTCATTAGCTCAGGAGCACTGTCTTTCTAAGGGGAGGAAGGAGGTGGGTCCCGGCAGGCATGATGTCACATGAAGCCTGGCCGGGACTCTGCTTCTGCCAGTCTTCCTGTATGCTGCTCTCCCTCTGCAGCAGTGTTTCCCAACCAGGGTACCTCCAGCTGTTGCAAAACTACAACTCCCAGCATGCCCAGACAGCCAACAGCTGTCCGGGCATCCTGGGAGTTATAGTTTTGCAACAGCTGGAGGCACCCTGGTTGGGAAACACTGATCTGCAGTGTGCATAGAGACTAAGTACAGGGGAGGGACGGCAGCCTCTGTCTCTCTCTCTCCTGTGTCTCTCTGAACTAAAAAGTCAATGCTGAGAACCAGGGGCAGTGGGAGCAATTACAGAGGCACGTGTGGTGAGGGGCAGGGAGAACACAGAGCAGGGGGGAAGGGGAATGGCCTCTGTTATATGAGAGGCATGTGCAGGCTTGTAGCTCACAGTGCTGCTCCAGGCTGGGAGCGAGTCTTGAGCTTAGAGTACTGAACTTTGTGTGGAAGGACCAGTACCCTTTCAGCATTAGTCCTAAAAGCTGTACACATACTATGAAAAGCATAGGAAGCTGCCTGCAGACCAGGCATAGAAGAGAGACCCCTAGTGGCCAAAAGTATAAAATGAAAAAACTGGTATAAATATTAATATTTTTTAATGAAGATATATTACAATATATCTTCATTAATGATTATGAATAGAGATGAGCGAACTTACAGTAAATTTGATTCGTCACGAACTTCTCGGCTCGGCAGTTGATGACTTTTCCTGCGTAAATTAGTTCAGCCTTCAGGTGCTCCGGTGGGACGGAAAAGGTGGATACATTCCTAGGAAAGAGTCTCCTAGGACTGTATCCACCTTTTCCAGCCCATCGGAGCACCGGAAAGCTGAACTAATTTATGCAGGAAAAGTCATCAACTGCTGAGCCGAGAAGTTCGTGACGAATCGAATTTACTGTAAGTTCGCTCATCTCTAATTATGAACAACATATTAAAAGTTTTTGTTGATGACAGGTACTCTTTAAACGTAGTCTGGTTTCCCCCGCGCGCGAGCGGCCGCAGCTCCGCACCGTCAGTCCCCAGCAGTGATGCCTTTTCAGTGTGCAAGGAGGAACTAAAGATATGCCCTGTGTTGCACGGGGGAAGACTTTACCAGCCGGACCAAACAGGAAGTTAAACAAAGGTAATCATGCACCTCAAGGGAAATACCAGGGTTACTGGTACATGATGGATAAATAGAGAAGTCTGGATATAAGAGACCATGCTTCAATTGCTAGATTTTATTAGAACTTGAATATGCATGAAAATTGCACCTCCTGTCACAGGGCCCTTGTGGCAGGAATAAATGCACAACGATAATAATATGATATAACAATATAAAATTATAATAAAAATAGTGTTGGATAAAATTGATTAAAATAGGACGCTACTACATTAAATCCAGCATATGGAGATGACAGTCCTGTATAGAGTCAGCTTGGTATACAGTTCATATGGTGGGGTCTTCCCAGTATAAGATGTCAGCAAGCACCTGCTGTGAGGTCAGACGCCTGATGCGGAGTAGTTGCACTGAGGACTCGGTTATGTGCGCTAGATGGAAATCGCTGGCGGGCGCTGCTGTGGTTGGTCCGTATGCATCGGACCCCGTGGACACCGCAGGTTGTTAAAAGATGAAGCTGTGCAAATCGCAGAGAGCGCATGCTGGTGCTGGTACTCCGGCTAGGTCCTGTTGCAGCGGAACTTGGAATGATGGTATCAACCAGCAGAGTCCTCGTGGTTAGGCGTCTGACGTCAGCAGTTATCTCAGGGTTTCCAGGTATTCTCCGATATTGTTCCAAAAGATGAACAGCTGGACTGGTTACATGGATGAGTTTGCTGGATAATATTATTGTAGTAATGTGTCCATAAAATACAATTCTAGACGTGTTTCAGGGTACTTGTAAATATAAGACGACCCTTTCTTCAGTAGATAGTAAAACAGGAAGTTCCCTGGGCGCAGCCATATTGAAGGTTCCGGCGGCTGTGTCCGGCTCTGCGATATATAGCACAGACTCTGCATTAACCAATGATCTCCCACAGTAAGTCTCCGGCACCGGTGGCAAGTTACAATAACCCCTTAGTGCCCAGCAATGTCACCGGGTACTTGCCATATAGTGGGGAATACACAAAGAAAAGTCCCCAAAGGTTAGTGATCCAATGCTAGATTAACAAAACACCAAAAGAAAAAATGTGTTTATGTGGATGAAATATTCAAACTTTATTACAGCAAAATTGAGACAAAGAATAAACAATTCACTGTAAAATCATGACAAAGAAAATTCCAAAAATAGTAGTCCAGTGGACAAGAACCAAATGGCGGTGGCGAAGACAAGGTACTAAATGTATAGGGTAAATGGATCAAATACTGATCTCCATATAGGGCACCAGGGAGTTACAGATCACTATAGTAAAGTGCAATCATCAAAAAGTGGATAAAAAAGGTTCCTTAGTTGGAGACAATATAGATAGATAAAGTGCAATAATAAAAGTACTTATTATTGCACTTTATCTATCTATATTGTCTCCAACAAAGGAGCCTTTCCTTATGCACTTTTTGATGATTGCACTTTACTATAGTGATCTATAGCTCCCTAGTGCCCTATATGGAGATCAGTATTTGATCCATTTACCCTATACATTTACTTCCTTGTCCTAGCCACCGCCATTTGGTTCTTGTCCACTGGACTACTATTTTGGGAATTTTCTTTGTCATGATTTTAATTTTTATAGTGATTTGTTTATTCTTTGTCTCAATTTTGCTGTAATAAAGTTTGAATATTTGATCCACATCAATGCATTTGTTCGTCACATAGTGGGGAAGCGCCACTCAGAGGGTCCCAGTCAGCCAAGATTAAGCCGCTGCAGTACATCACCAAATGTCTTAAAGAGACAGCACACTCAAATCATCTTAAAGCAACAGCGCACTCAAATCATCTTAAAGCGACAGCGCACTCAAATCATCTTAAAGTGACAGCGCACTCAAAGAGATCTACAGGATGTCAGCACCCAGCTCTCCAGATCAACCTGGCAACAGTGCCCCTTCATCGCCAGCAGCGGGAGCATCTGCTGCTCCAGCGGACTGAATACTGACGATTCCGCTTGCAGTCCACGTCATCAATGTAGGAGTTCCAGCATCAGCACCAGTGTTCTTGGGGAATCCTGTCCTCCCTACCTACAACAGAGACCCCTTCACCCTGAGGGGTTTCAAGGAGAAGATCCAGAGTTTGTTTGTCTTTTACTCTCTCCCTCCTAATCAACAGGTGCAGCTGCTTACAGGACAACTACAAGGACCAGCACTTGAGGAAGTCCACACCTGGCCCACCTCTGAGAAGGTGACTGTAGAGAAGATCTTAAAAGGACTGTATGAGTTATTTGAGTCACTTTCTCCGTCAGAGGTACGTGTCCGATTGTATGAGAGGCGACATAAACCAGTGAGACTCTAAGAGCTTATGCCGTAGCCCTACAAAATGCCCTAGAGACTGTTCAAAAGTTAGATGGTATAACTCCTGATCAGGGCAACAAAGTATTGATGGACGGATTTATTGATGGAGCTCATAACAGGTGGGACAAAGCTCAGTTGAGGATGTTAGCGGTCCAAAACCCCAGTCTGTCCTTCCCCGCTTTTAAGAGGCTGGCTATTCAGGTCATAGAGTCTGGGACTGAGTCAGAAGAAATGTGTGCCTCTGTCCCAGAGCCACTAGGGGTGGTAGCCAGACCCATGTCACCACCACCAGCGGCTCCGTCCCCAGTGTCCACTACCCTACCAGTCGCTACAGCCTCAGAATTTCAGAGTGTTAAGCAGGAGGACATTGAACAATTGACTCAGGCTGTAAAGGAGCTTGCCAGTCGGGCTGCTCCACCTGACTGTGAACCACCCCTACATAGGAAACCTGTCTCTGCTCCCCGCCATGTTAAGCCCCCGCAATTTTCCACTCAATAGGCTCCCAGGGACTCAAAGACCATTACTTATTGCACTAAATCTGGACATTGGAAAATGCAATGTTGTGATTTAACCCCTTAAAGGGGTTGTCCAGGAAAAAACTTTTTGATATATATCTCAACTGGCTTCAGAAAGTTAAACAGATTTGTAAATTTCTCCTATTAAAAAAATCTTAATCCTTTCAGTACTTATGAGCTTCTGAAGTTAAGGTTGTTCTTTTCTGTCTAAGTGCTCTCTGATGACACGTGTCTCGGGAACCGCCCAGTTTAGAAGCAAATTCCCATAGCAAACCTCTTCTAAACTGGGTGGTTCCCGAGACCCGTGTCATCAGAGAGCACTTAGACAGAAAAGAACAACCTTAACTTCAGTAGCTCATAAGTACTGAAAGGATTAAGATTTTTAATAGAAGTAATTTACAAATCTGTCTAACTTTCTGGAGCCAGTTGATATATAAAAACATTTTTTTTCCTGGATAACCCCTTTAAGGACTGAGCCCTTTTTCACCTTAAGGACTCTCTGCTTGTAAGGAAAATGGATATTTCAAATACATTTTATATTGATTCACAAATACAATATGTCGGCTTTATGATGGCATCATAAAATTGACCTATTTTTACTTTTTGAAGACACTAGAGGGCTTCAAAGTAAAGCAGCAATTTTCAAAATTTTCATGAACAATTCAGAATCTGAATTTTTCAGGGACCAGTTAAGTTTGAACTTGATTTGAGGGGCCTTTCTGTGAGAAATACCCCATAAGTTACCCCATTATAGAAACTACACCCCTCAAAGTTTTCAAAATGACATTCAAAAAGTTTGCTAAGCATTTAGGTCACAGGAATTGCAGCAAAGTGGAGGAGAAAAATCTAAATCTGCATTTTTATACACTAACATGTTCTTGTAGCCCAAATTTTTTTCATTTTTAAAAGTGGTAAATGGAGAAAAAGCCCCCCAAAATTTGTAGCCCAATTTCTCTCGAGTACGTAAAAATGTTGATATAAAGTGCTATCAACATGGGCTCACAACATGGCTCAAGAGGGAAAGAGCAACTGTGGGATTTAAAAAAAAAATTTTGCTGTCATGGTTTTTGGGTAGTGTTGAGCGGCATAGGCCATATTCAAATTTGCGAATATTCTCGAATATATGGACGAATATTCGTCATATTCGCGAATATTCGCATATCCGTAATATTCTCGTTTTATTTTCGCATATGCGAATATTCGCGTGTGCGAAAATTAACATATGCGAAAATTCGCATATACAAAAAATTAGCATAAACGAAAATTCGCATATGCGAAAATTAGCATATGCAAATTTCGCATATGCGAAAATTTGCACACCGGTCTCACACAGTAGTATTAGAGCCTTCTTACACCACATAGGCTGGAAGCAGATAGGGATGATCACTGTGATGTGTACTGTGAAAAAAATAAAAAAATAAAAAAATTTAAAAAACGAATATTCATAATTACGAATATTTAGCGCTATATTCGCGAATATTCGCGAATTCACGAATATGCGATATTCGCGAATAAAATTCGAATTGCGAATATTCGCGAGCGACACTATTTTTGGGGGCCATGTTGCATTTAGGAGGCCCCCATGGTGCCAGAACAGCAAAAAAAAAAAAAAATAAATAAAAACACATGGCATACTATTTTGGAAACTGCACCCCTCAAGGAACGTAACAAGGGGTATAGTGAGCCTTAACACCCCACAGGTGTTTGACGACTTTGCATTGAAGTTGGACGTGAAAATGGAAAATCAGATTTTTAACACTAAAATGATAGTGTTACCCCAAATTTTTCTTTTTTTTTTTTACAAGGGATAATAGGAGAAAATGGACCCCTAAATTTGAAGCCCAATTTCTCCTGATTAAGAAAACGCTCCATATGTGGACGTTAAGTTCTCTGCTGGCGCACTACAATGATTAGAGGAGCAAACATTTGGCTTTTTGAAAACAAATTTTGCTGAAATGGTTTTTGGGGGGCATGTTGCATTTAGAAAGTCCCCAGGGTTCCAGAACAGCAAAAAAATAAAATAAAATAAATAAAAAACACACATGGCATACTATTTTGGAAACTACACCCCTCTAGGAATGTGACAAGGGGTACGGTGAGCCTTAACACCTCACAGGTGTTTGACGACTTTGACGATGTGAAAATGGAAAATTTGAATTACACACAAGGAGGATATTAAAACCACATCAAAATCCACTGGAATTTCATCCACTATTCCCTCCAACTTATTGTATATTGTTTTGTATACACTGTTCAGCTGAACTAGTTTTGGAGAGGATATTCAGTACTGTTTTAGTGCTGATTAGAGGCTTATTGTGCCAGTATTGGAGGCAGTTGCACTTGCAGTGTGCACTGCCTCTCAGACTTTTATGTATAAACAGTGGATTTGGGCAATTAAAATCATACATCTGCTAACATCCTACATGTTTCGCCACCAATATGTGGCTTTCTCTAGGATGGCAGTTAGTAGAATGAACGCTGCACATGTCAGCTCAGTCTTATATATCTTCTGAGGATATATAAGACTGAGCTGACACGTGCAGCGTTCATTCTGCTAACTGCCATCCTTGAGAAAGCCACATATTGTAGGATGTTAGCAGATGTACTGGCACAATAAGCCTCTAATCAGCACTAACACAGTACTGAATATCCTTTCCAAAACTAGTTCAGCTGAACAGTGTATACAAAACAATATACAATAAGTTGGAGGGAATAGTGGATGAAATTCCAGTGAATTTTGGTGTGGTTCTAATATCCCCCTTGTGTGCAATTATAATTTAATTAAAATAAAAGTTATGTTTTAATAGAGTAGGGATCAAGAGGAATTAGTGTCTTATGGGCACAATTGTTGTTTAGTTGTATTAAAACCTCTCCTTCTCTTGGGGGCAACATTTGGTTATTGGTGTCAGAAGAGAAGGAGCGCCATTGGACTTTTGGAGAGAGAATTTTGCTGAAATTGAAGTCGGGGGCCATGTGCATTTACAAACCTCCCATGATGCCAGAACAATGGACCCCCCCACATGTGACCCCATTTTGGAAATTACACCCCTCACAGAATTTAATAAGGGATGCAGTGAGCATTTACACCCCACTGGCATTTGACAGTTCATTTGAACAGCGGGCTGTGCAAATGAAAAATTAAATTTTTCATTTTTACGGACAACTTTCAAAAATCTGTCAGACTCCTGTGGGGTGTAAATGCTCACTGTACCCCTTATTACATTCTGTGAGGGGTGTAGTTCCAAAATGGGGTCACATGTGGAGGGGGTCCACTGTTCTGGCACCATGTACATGGACTTCAATTCCCGACACATTCTCTCTCCATAAGCTCAATGGCGCTCCTTCTCTTCTGAGCATTGTAGTTCACCCGCAGAGCACTTTACGTCCACACATGGGGTATTTATATACTCAGAAAATATGGGGTTACAAATTTTGGGGGGCTTTTTTCCTATTACCCCTTGTGAAAATGAAAAATTTGGGATAACACCAGCATTTTAGTGAAGAAAATAAAATTTTTCATTTTCACGTCCAAATTTAACAAAAATACATCAAACGCCTGTGGGGTGTTAAGGCTCACTATACACCTTGTTACATTCCGTGAGGGTTGTGGTTTCCAAAATGGGGTCACATGTGGGTATTTATATTTTTGCATTTATGTCAGAACCGCTGTAAAATCAGCCACCCCTGTGCAAATCACCAATTTAGGCCTCAAATGTACATAGTGCGCTCTCACTCCTGAGCCTTGTTGTGCATCAGCATTTTACGTCCACATATGGGGTATTTCCATACTGAGGAGAAATTGCGTTACAAATTTTGGGGGTCTTTTTTCCTTTTCTTTCTTGTGAAAATGAAAAGTATGGGGCAACACCAGCATGTAAGTGTAAAAATATTTAATTTTTTTTACACTAACAGGCTGGTGCAGAACCCAACTTTACCTTTTCATAAGGGGTAAAAGGAGAAAAAGCCCCACAAAATTTGTTGGGCAACTTCTCCCGAATATGGAAATACCCCATATGTGGCCCTATACTGTTGCCTTGAAATACGACAGGGCTCCGAAGTGAGAGAGCGCCATGCGCATTTGAGGCCTAAATTAGATATCTGCATAGGGACGGACCCGGATGCAAGAATTAGACTTGCCTCGGATACCAAAATTACCCTACAGCAGTGTTTCCCAAACAGGGTGCCTCCAGCTGTTGCAAAACTCCCAGCATGCCTGGACAGTAAGTGGCTGTCTGACAATACTGGGAGTTGTTGTTTTGCAACAGCTGGAGGCTCAGTTTTAGAAACTGTGCCGTAAAAGAGGTTTCTCATTTTTATTGGGAGGGGGGTTACTGTGTAGGGGTATATGTATATGTAGTGTTTTACCCTTTATTTTGTGTAAGTGTAGTATAGTGTAGTGTTTTTAGGGTACATTCAGACTGCCAGGGGATTATAGCGAGTTTCCGGCGAGTTTGAGCTGCAGCGGAAAATGTCCTACATCTCTAACTTGCAGCGAGAAACTAACTGTAAACCCCCGCCCATGTGAATGTACCCTGTACATTCACATTGGGGGGCAAACCTCCAGCTGTTGAAAAACTACAACTCCCAGCATGCCCTTTGACTGTTCGTGCATGCTGAGGGTTGTGGTTGTGCAACAGCTTGAGGCACACTGGTTGCAAGACACTGAGTTAGGAAACAGACAACCTTTCCCAACCTAACTCAGTGTTTCCCAACCAGTGTTCCTCCAGATGTTGCAAAACTACAACTCCCAGCATGCATGGTCTGTCAGTGCATGCTGGGAGTTATAGTTTTGCAACAGCTGGAGGCACACTGGTTAGGAAACACTGAGTTAGGAAACAGACAATGTTTCTCAACCAGTGTGCCTCCAGTTGTTCAAAACTACAGCTCCCAGCATGCCCAGACCGCCGACGGGCATGCTGGGAGTTGTAGTTTTGCAACATCTGGAAGAGCACAGTTTGGAGACCACTATAAAATGGTGCCCAAACGGTAGCGCTCCAGATGTTGCAAAACTACAACTCCAAGCATGCCCAGACTGCCCAGGCATGCTGGGAGTTGTAGTTCTGTAACATCTGTCCCTTCAGATGTTGCAGTATTACTAATTCCAGCATGCCTGGACAGTCTCAGAATGCTGGGAGTTGTAGTTTTGCAACATCTGGAGGTCTATAGCTTAGAGACCACTGTATAGTGGTCTCCAAACTGTGCTCTTCCAGATGTTGCAAAACTACAACTCCCAGCATGCTGAGACTGTCCAGGCATGCTGGGAGTTGTAGGGACAGATGTTACAGAACTACAACTCCCAGCATGCCTGGGCAGTCTGGGCATGCTGAGAGTTGTAGTTTTGCAACATCTGGAGGGCTACCATTTGGGCACCACTGTATAGTGGTCTCCAAACTGTGGCCCTACAGATGTTGCAAAACTACAACTCCCAGCATGCCCAGACAGCCAAAGGCTGTCTGGGCATGCTGGGAGTTGCAGTTTGGCAACCCCTAGAAGGCAGCAGTAAAGATCGCTTTACTGCTACCTTCATTGCTGCTCCACGCCGTTGCCTCCCTACCTCCACCGCTGATGCCACAGATGATCGCCGGTCCCCGCCGCAAGTCCCCAGGTACCGTCCGCCATCTTCTCCCCCCGCTCTGCCTGACATCCAGGGGCAGGCAGAGCGGAGGATTTCCATGGTAAACCCCCCCCCCCCTCATTCAATTGCCATTGGGTCAGTAGTCATTACTGCCACCTTGCTCCTATCCCTTAGGATGATCGGGGCTGTCACTGACAGCTCCAATCATCCCTATTTTCCAGGCGATCGGGTCATCAGAGACCCAATCAGCCTGGAATAGCCGCAAATTGCCTATCTGAATTGATTGGCGATTTGCGGCATGGACCCCCCCAGGCATTAGCACGGGATGCCTGCTGAATGATTTCAGCAGGCATCCCGGGACGGTCCCCGACCGGCTAACAGCGGGGACCGAAATTCCCACGGGCATATCCATACACCCTCAGTCCTTAAGGACTTTGAAACAATCATTTGGTGCTGTGCATGTCCTGGAGTAAGAAACAAGGACTATCAAGCCCTGCTGGAGCCTATGCAGTTGAAAGATCATCCCCTGGTCAATCTGTCTGATGTTGCTACAGTCTTACCTAAATAGACCCCAGTCAACCAGCTGTATCTTCTAGAGTCAAGAGACATCTTGACAGAATGAAAGGTGGCCCGACAGCCCGGAGCCCAAGTGACTCCAGGATCCGCTACAAGTCCCCCTGAGATCTGGTGGGCACAACTCCAAGTAGGAGATGAGGCCACTCCGAAAAATCAAGTCAGTGGAGTCATCAATGTCGCCAAGAGGTACCACTAGGCATTCAGTAAACACCCACAGACTTTGGACGCACGTCCATGATCCAGCAGAGGATCCTGACAGGCGATAACCCACCTATCAAAGAAAGACACTGTCCGGTGGCGCCAGGCATGTATCAAACCATTAAGAAGATGCTCGCTGACGTCATTCAGGAGAGTCAGAGTCCTTGGGCGGCACCCTTTGTCTTGGTCAAGAAGAAAGATGGGACCATCCGTTTTTGTGTTGACTAAGGGAAACTGAACAATGTCCCACATAAGGACACTTATCACCTTCCAAGAATTGAAGAGTCACCCACAGCCCTTGGGTCGGCTGCTTACTTCTCCACCCTGGACTTAACCAGTGGGTATTGGTAAGTGCCTAAGGCTGAGGCAGACCGCGAGAAGACAGCCTTCGTGACACCCATGGGACTGTTCGAATTCAAGAGTATGCCATTTGGGCTGTTCAATGCCCCTGCTACTTTCCAGCATCTGATGGAGCGGTTCCTGGGCCATCTAAACTTTCAAAGTGTTCTGTTGTACCTATAAGATGTCATTGTGTACTCCAGGTCCTACCAGGAGCACCTTAGTCACCTTTCAGACATCTTCCAAGTCTTGATCAAACAAGGACTGAAGATTAAGCCGTCAAAGTGTCATCTGCTCAAACCTCAGGTACACTACCTAGGTCATCTTGTCATCACCAAGGGAGTCCAGCCTAATCCTGAGAAGGTAGAGATTGTCAAGAACTAGCCTACCCCGTGCACGGTGAAAGACGTCAGGAGCTTCTTGGGATTTGCCAGCTACTACCGCCGCTTCATTCCTCACTTCGCTCAGATTGCAGAATCCCTATCAACTCTCCTCAGGGTTACAGCGAATGAGAACTACAGTGGAAGACTACTTGTTGAGTGGGCCGAAGAGCAAGAGACAGCGTTCCGAGCCCTTAACCTCTTAAGGACCCAGCCATTTTACACCTTAGGACCCGGCCATTTTTTTTTTTTTCATATTCAAAGGTTTATTGAAGGTATTTAACAAAATTGCAGTAAGAACAGTATATCCAACAAATATCCACAGGATATGAAAGTACTAGTGACACAGTAGAATTAACAACAGTAAACATTTCACATAGCGACCATCTAGAAAATCTAGGAGCCACCCTATATGAGTACCAGAATGTCGATCACCATCATCTTAGGTATAGATGGCTAGTGCTGGGAGACACTAAGTACTTCACTGGAGCAATTACCCAATGCTTAAGTGATATCTGGGGCTGGATTGAAGGAGAGTCAATAACTGTATCACCAGGTTTGAGTTTGCATAGGTAGGTAATCAAGCAGCTTATGTCAGCTGGACTAGGTGGCAGCACGACCACTCCTAGAGAGGGGTGCAGTCTGATGGTCACCTGTAGTCACGGAGATAGAAGGATACATTAAAAGTTTTGAGCGGAAGAAGGGGGAAAAAAGAAAGGGAAGAGTGGGAGGGATAGGAGATGCGGGGGAGGAACACACACGAGGACCAGAAAAAGGCAAGGGGGAAGGGAAGCAGTAGGATCACTAGAGTCTAAAGTAGAGTTACCTTGCAAGCCGGTTCGGTTACTCTCCCCCTTTTGGCGGCCGAGCGATCGTAAGTCAGTTAGTTGGCGAGGGACCTGTGGGAGTAGTGTCTGAGTTGGAAGGAGAGAAGGGTAGCGTGGCCTGTGTTGGGTTCGTGACATGAGTTTGTGACTGTGTATCCAGATGAATGGTAGAGAATTCTTGTGAATTCAAAAAATTCGTCCAGGGATGCCAGATGGCCATATAACGAGAGATTTGGTTTGACGTGTCGGCCATTAGTTCTTCCATCCTATGAATGTGAGACACCTCCATGAGCCATGTCGAGATTGTTGGGGGGGTTCATGGATTTCCAAAGCCTAGGAATTATGGTTCTAGCTGCTATGAGGAGGAACCCTATTAATCTCGAGGTTGGGTTGGACAAGCCTGGCGGTAGGATGGATAATAGAGCTATCTCTGGGGTGAAATCCAACTGTGTAGAGGTAATGAGTGCTATAATGTTGAGAATATTAGTCCAATACTCGGATAGAGAAGGGCAAGTTAGCCAGATGTGAGTCATGGTACCCCTACCAGTGGCGCAGTGCCAACAAGTCTCCGATACTCCCGGGTAAAAGGTGGAAAGCAAGGCGGGCACCCTGTACCACCGAGTCAAGACTTTATAGTTTGTTTCCTGAAATTTACAGGAAATCGAGCTCTTATGACAGGTATTGAGAGCTCTGCGCCACTGATCCGGTGGCCCAAGTCCCTCTCCCAGCCCAGTTTGAAGGGCAAGGAAAGTGTGGTTGCCGTGTCTAAAAGGATAGAATAGAGGAGGCTAATGGAATGAGGGATGGGACGAGAGGAGGCACACAGTGTTTCAAAGTTAGTCAGCTGCCTGGTTAGGTTCAATTTATTTTTCATATTCTGAAAGTAGTGGGCCAGTTGTGAGTTTTGAAATTCGTGCATCAGTGTAGGTGGGCTATCTGTTAGGATCTCTCTTATGGGCTTCAGGGTTGTGTGGGAAAGTAAGTCATGGAAGGTCGCACCAGGTGTGCGCAACCGCCCCAAGAATCGGTTGGCATGTAGGGCCGGGGGGAAGGAGGGGTTTCCAAATACCGGGGTTAAGGGGCCGTCATGCGGGAAAAGGTCAAGTTTGGATAAGTACGTCCTGCGAGATCGGACGACTGAAGAGAGCACCGGAGGGCGTGCGGGGGAGCTCAAAGCGGAGCGATCCAAAGGAGGTCTCCACCAAAAGGCCTTCAGGTCGCCACCCACCACAGTACTCTTCAATGCCACCCACTGCTTGCCATTTCCATAATGACAGCAATCCAGTACTCTGGTCAGTACAGCCGCCAGGAAGTAAGATAAATAATCAGGCAGCGCCAACCCTCCGTCACTTTTTCTGCGGATGAGGGCATGCCTGGCGATTCTGGGACGTCTACCAGACCATACAAATGCAGACTGAATGGAGGACAGTTCCCTAAAGAACGTTCTGGGCAGATGGAGGGGCAGACAGGAGAATAAGTATAGGAGTCTGGGGAGAATATTCATTTTCATAATATTGACTCTGCCCACCGAGGAAAAGTCTTTTTTTTCCCCATCTCTTCAGGTCCCCCTTTAAAGAGTCCAGGTGAGGTGGAAAGTTGAGTCTGTATGTCTGTGTCAAGTCTGCAGGTACCTGTATTCCTAAATACGTGAGAGAAGTAGGTCGCCACTTAAAGGGGTATACGGACTGTAGGTGAATAACTACCGAAGATGGGAGGGTCACATTCAGAGCTTCACACTTAGACAGATTGAGTTTATAGTTACTAAATCGGGAGAATCTTTTGATCGTGGCCATGAGCGATGGGAGGGAAATATGAGGAGAGGAGAGGTAAAGTAACAAGTCGTCCGCAAATGCCGCACATTTGAAATGGTGTGACGCCAGGGCAAGCCCCCCAATGTCAGGATTCCGTCTAATGTCTATTAAAAGGTGTTCCATACAGAGCAGGTACAACAGGGGAGACAAGGGACAGCCCTGGCGTGTACCATTACATATATTAAAGGGACTGGACAAGCAGCCATTAATCCGGATCTGAGCTTGGGGTCGTGAGTAAAGTGCCATTATACGGGACAGCATGATGTCACCTATTCCTAGCTGGGACAGAGTGGCCGACATAAAGCCCCAGTCCACCCTATCAAAGGCCTTTTCTGCATCTAGGGAAAGAAGAAACAAGGGCAAGCCGTTCCGCTTGGTGGCGTGTATAACCGAGAACGTGCGGAGAGTGTTGTCCCTTGCTTCCCTGCCCCTGATAAAACCTACTTGGTCTGGGTGCACCAGGAACTCCATGTGGGCCATAAGTCTATTAGCAATCAACTTGGCAAACAGCTTAGCATCTGAGTTGATCAGGGAGATGGGGCGATAACTGGGGCATAGAAGAGGGTCTTTACCGTTTTTGGGTATTAACGTTATGAAGGCACGTAAGAAGGAAGGGGGTGGAGCCTCGTTCACTGAAATGTAATTGAAAGCCTCCAGTAGCATAGGGGAGAGTTTTGGTTGAAGATCCTTATAAAATTTTGCGGTGTACCCATCTGGGCCCAGGCTCTTACCAGAGGGCAGAGCGGCAATAGCGGCTTCCAATTCCATTCGCGTGAACGAGGCCTCCAGATCCTGTATGATTAAAGGGTCAAGGCGTGGGAGGGCCGTTTGGGAGATATATTGAGAGAGTGAGATAGGTTCCCCCCCCCCCCCCCCCCCCGTGGGGTCAAGTAGAGGCGGTGGAAGGAGGCTATATAAGGAGATGTAATATTGACGGAAGGCCTCAAGTATGTCTGGTGTCAGCGAGTTAACCGCAGCGTGGGTCGTTTTGATTGAGGGAATAAATAGCAAGGATCGCTTCTCCCTAAGGGCATTAGCTAGCAATCTTCCCGCCTTATTCCCCCACTCATAAAAGAGGCGTCCCGTGAGTTGTCGGTAATGTTTATGTTTGGCTGCCAGTAAGCTCAGGATTTCACTGTGCACCTGGATGAGCTCTCTCATTACACTGTCCTGGAGCGTGCTTTTGTGTTGTGTCTCTAGCAACTGTAGACGGGTATGCAGGTCCTCTAGTTTCGCCGACGCTTCCTTTTTCAGCCGAGAACCGTGTTTAATTAAAATTCCTCTAATTACACACTTTACGCTTCCCATTTAATCATGGGGGAGGTGGAATCAGAGGAGTGATCAGAGACAAAATTCGCAACCGAGTCCTTGAGGTCCTGCACACAAACAGTATCTCTCAGAAGTGACTCGTTCAGCCTCCAGGATGACTGGGGTTTCGACATTGTGGGAAGCGTCAGCGAACAATAGACAGGCGCATGATCCGACAGTACTCTAAGGCCTATTTCCGTGTGCGTGACTGTGGGCAAGAGGAAATGCGGACAGAAGATATAGTCAATACGACTGTAAGATTGTCTAGGTGCAGAGTAGAATGTGAAATCTCTCTCCTGTGGATGGAAGGTTCTCCAAGAGGCGCTAAGTTGTAACAAGTGCAGTCTCCTCCGCAGCGCCCTCAGTTTATTGTGAGAGATGGTGGAAGAGCCCGAGGAAGTATCATTTCGGGGAAACATAGGTAAATTAAAATCGCCACAGAGGAGTAGGGGACCGGTGGCAAAATCAGTCAGGATGGTGAGGGTGCGCAGCAGGAACTGCACCTGTTCTCTGTTTGGGGCATATATGAAGGCGACCGTAAGTGACCGACCAGCAATCTCACAATTTGCAAAAAGATAGCGGGCATTAGGGTCAGCCCGATGAGACACTATAGTAATAGGGAGGGATCTATGGAAGGCCAGAGAGACCCCCTTAGACCTGAAGTCAGGGTTGGGGCTGTGTAACCATCGGGTATAATATTTAGTAGAAAGGGCAGGGATGTGACCTGACTTAAAGTGAGTTTCCTGAAGAAATAGGATATGTGCCCTTCGCCTATGAAACATGTAGAGAAGTTGGGCACGTTTTTCTGGGGTATTAAAACCCTGGACATTCAGGGAGGCTAGTTTGATGTCAGCTGCCATGTGTGTCATGTGTAATGTTGTACCACTCACCCATCAGGCCAGGGGGGATTTTACCGGTCCAGCAGCAAGGCGGAGAAGCAAGATAAAGGATGATCCTAGGAAAGGGAGGGAAAAAGAAAGTCAACATACAGAAGGCAAGTAAAGATAAACAAATAAGCAACCCTACAGAGGGGGGTGCAAGGGGTCTAAAGAAACAGGCCTTAAGGGCCATGAGGAGGATGGAAACCTGTCCCATCAGTATTCTATCGGGGTGAACGAGACTGCCGCACCGGAGACCAGGCTCGGAAGGGGGTCGAAGCGGCAGTATAAGGGTCTGGTAGTGTAAGACAAAAATGGCTATTGTAGCTTTCTTAATGACATAGTTTCCGTGTTAGTAAGACAAGACAGGCAGAAGTGAGGAGCCAAGGAAACTAAACCAATGGCAGGCACTATGGGGTGAACCACACAGGTGTAAACACCTCTCTATTAGTGTAAATGTGGGAGGATGGAGATGATAAGAAAAACAATGAACAGTAACCATGAATTAGGGGCAACCAGTAGTAACTCGGGCACAAGGCCCACCATCTCAGAGACACATGTGAACTAAGATGCTATCAGAATCATCATCAACTAAGGCACAAGAAAACATCATTGACAATTAGAAGTAGGAGTAAGTCACTGGAGAAGATTGACTCAGAGTCAGGTCTTGTTGCCCTGCTGGAGAAATTGCTGCGCCTTCTTCAAGTGGGCAGCACGGTCCCGCTGCTGTTGCAGTCTGTCCAGTTGGCGCTGTCGTGGCCACATCGCGGGCTGGAACATGCTGTCCCAATCAGGTAGTGGGATCGGTGGTAGTTTAAACGTAGCCAAGAATGCAGGTAAGTCCTCTGGCTTGCGGAGAGTGGCAGTCGTACGTCCATGCCTGGCAATCAAAGCGAAGGGGTACCCCCATTTGTATATAATCTGGGCATTTTTCAGCATTAGAAGGAGTGGTTTCAGGGCAGCTCGCAGCTTAAGGGTGCGCAGCGACAGGTCTGGGTATATAGAGATAGGTGTGCCATTGTAGGTCAGGTGTTTCAGATCTCTGGCTTTCCGCATTATATCCTCCTTGGTAATGTAGTGATGAACTCTACAAATAATGTCCCTGGGTCTAGCTGGATCAGGGTTTTTTGCCTTCAGAGCCCGGTGAGCTCTGTCCAACTCTAAGGGAGAGTCACTAGGTTTTTGCTAAATTTCGTTGAATCGTTTCTGCAGAGTTTTGTCTATGTCCTGCGGTAAGACTGTTTCAGGGAGGCCCTTCACCCTTATGTTGTTTCTCCTGTTTCTGTTGTCCATATCGTCCATGTGATCTATCATGGCAGATTGGCGCATAGTGAGGGACTTGGTTGCTTCATTTAAGGAGTGAATTTGTGAGGAGACATTGGTTTTGAAGGACTCTAGTTCCGTCACTCTGCTTTTTAGGTTCTCAACGCCCTCTTTGACTGGCTTGAGGTCACGTCTCCAAGCTGATCTGACATCCGTGGCAAGCGTTTTCATATCTTGTTTTGTAGGCAGTAAGGCTAGTAAGGCTTGAAGTTCTGGGAAGCGTTTTAGCGTATTGGTAGCCGCCTCAGGCGAAGGCAAGGAACTATCAACAGGTGAGCGGGATCGATCCCGTGGCAGGTCAGGTGTGCAGTGTCGACGAGGCGGGTGTCGTCTGTTGGTCAGGGTGTCATCCGAGGAAAAGTGGTCGGATTTAGGGACATTTGGAGGGCACATCTTAACCGGGGTCTTGAACAGCGTTTTCTTGGCGGGGGGGCTCGCACCCCAATATTCAGGAGCATCGCTGTCTGAAGTAGAGCCCTGCATTTCCTCACTGTCATCAGAGTCCATAACTCCTGACCACTCAGTGATATCTTGTGCTGGAGGGCCAGGTTCTTTAGAGGTGGCCTGAGAGGGGTCTCCAAGCAGGTGTTCAGTTAAAAGCTCTCCAGAGCTTACTGGTGGAGTGGCAGGGTGAGGAGATCTGTGCCGTGGAGCAGAGTGAGGAGCTGCCGCAGCAAAGGGCACAGCAAGGTTGGTAGAGGCAGGGGCTGATGTGGGACTGGGCTGCAGCGGCGTTTCTGGGCCTCCAGGGGTTAATGCCCATGTAGGAGAGTCTGGTGAGGCCGCCATGACAGTCAGCGTAGGTAGCTGCGGGCCTCCCTGCGGGTGCGGGATCAGGGGTACAGTGGGGGCATGAGGTGGTGGTGCGACGTGGGTGTCGTCAGGTACAGTACCTTTCAACTGCTGGGCAGAGGGGCCTCTACTGCCTTTCAGCACTGCTGAGTGCTGGGAGGAGGCCGCGCTCTGCAACATGGCGTCGGAATGGTGGAGCCTGTCACTCCGGTTCTCGGCTGGGTGCAGTTCGGGTCCGGGGCGGTGTGCAGGCGGCGGAGATGTGCGGCCCGACTTCTGCAGTGTGCGTGCGGCCATTTCCCTGCTCCCGGCGGTCGGCTCAGGCTGAGGTGAAAGCGAGGCTGCAGTGACGGTCAGTAATGGTGGCTGCTGCTGACAGGGGTCGCTGGTCGCTGCTGTGCTGCTGCAAACAGAGCGGCAATGGTCCCTGTTTGTCCCCCAATAGTTTGGGAAGCTTTCCTTTTGTTTTTGCCCCTATGTCGACCTCCCATATCCCTCCAAAGTGCCTAGTGAACGGGTAGCCCAGCGGGAGCTCCACACCACACGTCTCATTTCCAGCGCAGCAGGCCACGCCCCCGACCCGGCCATTTTTTGAACATCTGACCACTGTCACTTTAAACATTAATAACTCTGGAATGCTTTTAGTTATCATTCTGATTCTGAGATAGTTTTTTCGTGACATATTCTACTTTAACATAGTGGTAAAAAAAATTGTAACTTCCATCCTTTCTTGGTGAAAAATGTGAAAATTTTATGAAAAATTAGAAAATTTTGCATTTTTCTAACTAAGGAAGGAAAATGGATATTCAAAATATTTAAAAAAAAATTTCACATATACAATATGTCTACTTTATGTTTGCATCATAAAATTGACAAGTTTTTACTTTTGGAAGAGACCAGAGGGCTTCAAAGTTGAGCAGCAATTTTCAAATTTTTCACAAAATTTACAAACTCACTATTCTTCAGGGACCAGTTCAGGTTTGAAGTGGATTTGAAGGGTCTTCATCTTAGAAATACCCCACAAATGACCCCATTATAAAAACTGCACCCCCCAAAGTATACAAAATGATATTCGGTCAGCCTTTTAACCCTTTAGGTGTTTCACAGGAATAGCAGGAAAGTGAAGGAGAAAATTCACAATCTTCATTTTTTACACTCGCATGTTCTTGTAGACCCAATTTTTGAATTTTTACGAGGGGTAAAAGGAGAAAATGTATACTTATATTTGTAGCCCAATTTCTCTCGAGTAAGCACATACCTCATATGTCTATGTAAAGTGTTCAGTGGGCGCAGTAGAGGGCTCAGAACCGAAGGAGTGACAAGAGGATTTTGGAGAGTACGTTTTTCTGAAATGGTTTTTGAGGGGCATGTTGCATTTAGGAAGCCCCTATGGTGCCAGAACAGCAAAAAAAAACACATGCCATACCATTTTGGAAACAAGACCCCTTGAGGAACGTAACAAGGAATTAAGTGAGCCTTAATACCCCACATGTGTTTCACGACTTTTGCATATGTAAAAAAATAAAATAAAATTTCACTAAAATGTGTGTTTCCCCCCCAAATTTCACATTTTTGCAAGGGTTAATAGCAGAAAATACCCCCCAAAATTTGTAACCCCATCTCTTCTGAGTATG
Organism: Hyla sarda; assembly: GCF_029499605.1. Taxonomy (NCBI): domain Eukaryota; kingdom Metazoa; phylum Chordata; class Amphibia; order Anura; family Hylidae; genus Hyla; species Hyla sarda. The sequence continues at coordinate 155,062,572 of NC_079189.1, forward strand.
GAGGTACCCCATAAGTTGACCTGAAGTGCACTACGGGCGAACTACAATGCTCAGAAGAGAAGGAGTCATATTTGGCTTTTTGAGAGCAAATTTTGCTCGGGGGCATGTCCCATTTAGGAAGCCCCTATGGTGCCAGGAGAGCAAAAAATAACCACATGGCATACCATTTTGGAAACTAGAGCCCTTGAGGAACGTAACAAGGAATAAAGGGAGCCTTAATACCCCACAGGGGTTTCACGACTTTTGCATACGTAAAAAAAAAAAAATTCATTAAAATGGGTGTTTCCCCCCAAATTTCACATTTTTGCAAGGGTTAATAGCAAAAAATACCCCCCAAAATTTGAAACCCCATCTCTTCTGAGTATGGAGGTACCCCATAAGTTGACCTGAAGTGCACTACGAGCGAACTACAATGCTCAGAAGAGAAGGAGTCATATTTGGCTTTTTGAGAGCAAATTTTGCTCGGGGGCATGTCGCATTTAGGAAGCCCCTATGGTGCCAGGACAGCAAAATAACCCCCACATGGCAAACCATTTTGGAAACTAGACCCCTTGAGGAATGTAACAAGGGGTACAGTGAGCATTTACCCCCCACTGGTGTCTGTCAGATCTTTGGAACAGTGGGCTGTACAACATTTTTAATTTGCACAGCCCACTGTTCCAAAGATCTGTCAGACACCTGTGGGGTGTAAATTCTCACTGCACCCCTCATTACATTCCGTGAGGGGTGTAGTTTCCGAATTGGGTCACATGTGTTTTTTTTTTTTTTGCGTTTGTCAAAACCGCTGTAACAATCAGCCACCCCTGTGCAAATCACCTCAAATGTACATGGTGCACTCTCCCTTCTGGGCCTTGTTGTGCGCCCCCAGAGCACTTTGCGCCCACATATGGGGTATCTCCGTAGTCGGGAGAAATTGCATTACAAATTTTGGGGGCTTTTTTCCCTTTTACCTCTTGTCAAAATGAAAAGTATAGGGCAACACCAGCATGTTAGTGTAAAAAATTTATTTTTTTACACTAACATGCTGGTGTAGACCCCAACTTCACATTTTCATAAGGGGTGAAAGGAGAAAAAGCCCCCCAAAATTTGTTAGGCAATTTCTCCCGAGTACGGCGATACCCCATATGTGACCCTAAACTGTTGCCTTGAAATACGACAGGGCTCCAAAGTGAGAGCGCCATGCACATTTGAGGCCTAAATTAGAGATTTGCATAGGGGTGGACATAGGGGTATTCTACGCCAGTGATTCCAAAACAGGGTGCCTCCAGCTGTTGCAAAACTCCCAGCATGCTTGGACAGTCAACGGCTGTCCAGCAATACTGGGAGTTGTTGTTTTGCAACAGCTGGAGGCTCCATTTTGGAAACAGTGGCGTACCAGACGTTTTTCATTTTTATTGGGGAGGGGAGGGGGGCTGTGTAGGGGTATGTGTATATGTAGTGTTTTTTACTTTTTATTTTATTTTGTGGTAGTGTAGTGTAGTGTTTTTAGGGTACAGTCACATGGGCGGGGGGTTACAGCGAGTTTCCCGCTGCGAGTTTGAGCTGCCGTGCAAAATTTGCTGCATCGCAAACTTGCAGCCTGATACTCACTGTAAGCCCCCTGCCCATGTGAATGTATCCTGTACATTCACAGGGGGGGACCTCCAGCTGTTGCAAAACTACAACTCCCAGCATATCGGGTCTATCAGTGCATGCTGGTAGTTATAGTTTTGCAACAGCTGGAGGCACACGGGTTGGGAAACACTAAGTTACGAAACAGACAATGTTTCCCAACCAGTGTGCCTCCAGCTGTTGCAAAACCACTACTCCCAAACATTCTCAGGCATGCTGGGAGTAGTAGTTCGGCAACATCTTTAGAGCCAGATGTTGCCGAACTACAACTCCCAGCATGCTTGGAGTTGTAGTTTTGCAACATCTGGAGGACTACAGTTTGCAGACCACTAATACAGTGGTTCTCAATCTGTGCCCTTCCAGATGTTGCAAAACTACAACTCCCAGCATGCCTGGACAGTAAGGCATGCTGAGGATGTGTAGTTTTGCAACATCTTGAAGGGCACAGTGGTCTCCAAACTGTGGACCTCCAGATGTTGCAAAACTGCAACCCCCAGCATGCCCAGATGCCAAGGGCTGTCTGGGCATGCTGGGAGTTGTAGTTTACAGGGTCCCATTACAGCCATGCATGTCGCTTTACGGCGACGTGCATTGCTGTAAAGGGCCTGACCGCGGCTGAAGATCAACTCACCTGTCGCCGCCGCCGCTGTCTTCATCGCAGGGATCCGGGTCTTCAGGGACGAGGTAAGTACCGGGGCCGGTCCCCAGCCCAACTCTTCCAGGAGCTATGTCAGTTCCCCATCTGCAAGAAACTCCGGACTACTGCCTACCACCCTCAAGGGAACGGGCTCTGTGAGCGCATCAATCAAGTTTTTATCCACATGCTGCGAGCAGCTTCCATGTCAAAGCACGAAGAGTGGCCCTAGTTGTTGCCCGAATTGGTAGAAATGTATAATAACACAGTCCACTGTTCTACTGGATACACCCCGTTCTACTTGATGATGGGTCAACACGGGCAGCTTTCAAAAGATCGGACATTTGGACTTCAAGCTCCCTTCAACAACTCTCCGCAAGCTTCTATGGAGTGGGTCTCTGACCATCAAAGAAGGATCCAGGAAGCAAAAGAGATTGTCAATAAAAAGATGGGCAAAGCTCAGCAAAGGAAACAGCAAGACTACAACCGTCATGCCTCCGCCATACCCCTCCAGCTAGGCGACAAGGTCTGGCTGCGGAAGTTCCCGAGGACCCACAAACTGGACTCCATCTGGGAAACAGAGCCCTACACGGTGACAGCCTACCCTACGCAGACTCAGATGTGTACGCAGAAAACTGGGTACAATCCGCAAGTCGTTTACCGTAACCAGATATAGTTATGTTGCAAGGAAGACCTGCCTGAACCTCCTCCATTAGCTGTCAGACCTACACGGGAGTACGTGCCTGGAGAAGGGATCCACCTATCCATGGATGTCCCCATGTTCTCTCCCAGTCAACCTGCAATCTTCTGTGTCATGCCATCTCAGGGGCCGGTGAAACCACCTCTAGTCACCCCACCGGCTCCAGTCGTGTCACCTTTGGCACCAGTCTACACTCCGGTCTCCTTGTCTCCTGTATCTCTGGCAGCCAGTCCGAGTTCAGATAATCCAGCTCCAACTCTGGAAATGGATCTTCAAGAGGCCTCTATAACTCCAGTCGTGCCAAGTGCACCCGAAGAAGGAAGTGTTCCTGATTTGCAAGAGGTAGTGCTGCATAGATCCCAATGGTCTACCCAGGGTCAGCTACCCGCAAGATACAAAGACTAACACCATGTACAGTCTAGTACCACACATAGTCCCTAAGTACAGATAGTCATGTACATATATCAATCATGTCACTAGGGCTGTAATACTGCCACATACCAATCCATATAATGTCTTTAAGTTATCATATGTCTAATGTATTTTTCTTGTGTCCACGTGCTCAGGATACTTTGCTGGCCAGATGGTATTCCTGTACCGCAACGCACGCAACTAAAAAAAAGTCTAAGGTAACAAGTGTCAATGGTAGTCTAGAAATGTTTAGTCTAATCTATATATCTATCTGGGGAGATGTGTGTCATGTCAATGGACCCCAGTAGCCAAGGCATTGGGCAGAAAGCCTCAGGCAACCCAATGCACCACCATTCTTTCTCTAAAGTAAATATTCAGTTATAGTCATATGTATAGTTGTCATATGCATAGTCATAGTCCAGAGAAATGTTCATAAGTCATGTTTATAACATAGTCAAAAGTATGTTGTTGGTGATATATAGTCCTTATTCTCAAAAAGTCCTGCAGTTAAAAGTTACCAGTTGTCAGAGCATGTATGGACAATTATACATAGACTCTTTTTCATTATCCATTCTCTTTAACCTCTTAAGGACGCATCATACCGAGTCGGTCCCAGCGGGTAATTATAGCCGTGACCCTGGGCTAATAGCTTGCGGCACCGATCATTGTGCTGCATGCTCTTAACCCTTTAAATTTTATCCAGCAATCGACCGCCTATAACATTGATCAATGCAAAGCTATGGCTTTGGAGTGATCAGTGTAAAAGATCAGTTTGTGCAGTGTTATAGTCCCCTATGGGAGCTATAACACTGCAAAAAAAAGTGGGAAAAAAAACTAATAAAGGTCATTTAACCCCTCCCTTAATAAAAGTTTGAATCACCCCCCTTTTCCCATAAAAAAAAAAAAAAAGGAGTGAATAAAAATAAACATATGTGGTATCACCGTGTGTGGAAATGTCCGAATTATAAAGATATATATCGTTAATTAAACCGCATGGTCAATGGTGTACTCGCAAAAAAATTCCAGAGTCCAAAATACCGTATTTTTGGTCACTTTTTATATCATGTAAAAATTAATAAAAAGCGATCAAAAAGTCTGGTCAATACCAAAATGGTACCGATTAGCCCTCATACTGGCCCGTACGCGGAAAAATAAAAAAGTTATTTTTGACATATAAATTTTCCTGCATGTAGTTATGATTTTTTTTCAGAAGTACAACAAAATCAAACCTATATAACTAGGGTATCATTTTAACTGCATGGACCTACAGAATAAAGATAAGGTGTCATTTTTACCAAAAATTGCACTGCATAGAAACGGAAGCCCCCAAAATTTACAAAATGGCATATTTTCTTCAATTTTGTCACACAATGAATTTTCTTCCGTTTCGCCGTGGATTTTTGGGTAAAATGACTAATGTCACTGCAAAGAATTGGTGGCGCAAAAAATAAGCCATCTTTTGGAATTTTAGGTACAAAATTTAAAGCGTTAGGATTTTTAGAAGGTGATGAGGAAAAAATGAAAATGCAAAAATGGAAAAACGCTGAGTCCTTAAGGGGTTAAGTACAGCCTGGATATGGACATTAAGTGTAATGCCCCAGGACTGCTTGTGGCCCCGTGTCCACTTTGCTCCTCTGCCCTCCAGGACTGGTGTTGAGGGCGACTTCATTAAAGTGAGGGGGGTTGTAATGTCCCAATACGGGATGTGGCTCCGTACTGTACTTCTGCCCTGTCAGGCAGAGTCCCTGTGTTTCCTTGGAGCTCTCCTGCAGCAAATCCCATAATATCTGCAAGTTATGTAAAGTTATGTATTATAAGTGTAATATACCTTTAAATCTTTGGAGTGGAGTTACATGTGGGGGGGGGGGCATTGTTCTGGCCCTATGGGGGCTTTGTAAAAACACACGTGGCCTTCAATTCTGGCCAAATTTTCTCTCCAAAAGCCCAATGGCGATCCTTCTCTTCTGAGCATTGTAGTGCAGAGCACTTTACATCCACATATGAGGTATGTTCTTGAAATTACAAATTTTGGGGGGGCTTTTTTCCTATTTTCTCTTGTGAAAATGAAACATTTTGGGTAATTTTTTTTTCTTCATTTTCCCATCTAACTAACAAAAATTCATAGTAAAGAAATTGAGGCTCAGGGTCTAGAATAAATGGTAAATAAATGTATTTATATTTATATATAAATTTACACAATGTTAAAATTTAATATGTGTACCGTGACTCACATATTAAATTTTAACATTGTGTAAATTCATATATAAATACATTTATTTACCATTTATTCTAGACCCTGAGCCTCAATTTCTTTACTATTTGTTTGCCTTTTTCGACACCGTGGGTATAGGTGCCATTTCAGTTGCTTGGGTCGCAGGTCACTAGTCTGAAAAGAGACTCTCCCAAAATTTTCTCTTTAACAAAAATTTGTCAAACACCTGTGGGGTGTTAAGGCTCACTATACCGCTTGTTACGTTCCGTGAGGAGTGTAGTTTCCAAAATGGGGTCACACGTGAGTATACATTTTTTTGCGTTTATGTCAGAACCGATGTAAAATCAGCCTCCCTTGTGCAAATCACCATTTAGGCCTCAAATGTACATATTGCGCTCTCACTCCTGAACCATGTTGTGTGTTCGCAGAGCATTTTACGTCCACATATGGGGTATTTCTCAGGAGAAATTGTGTTACAAATTTTAGGGGTCTTTTTTTCCTTTTTCCTCTTGTGACAATAAAAAGTGTGGGGCAACACCAGCATGTTATTGTAAATTTTTTTTTTTTTTTTTTTTTACACTAACAGGCTGGTGTAGACCCCAACTTTTCCTTTTCATAAGGGGTAAAAAGAGAAAAAGACCCTCAAAATTTGTAGTGCAATTGCTCCCGAGAATGGAAATACTCCATATGTGGCCCTAAACTGTTTCCTTGAAATATGACAGGGCTCCCAATTGAGAGAGCGCCATGCGCATTTGAGGACCAAATTAGCAATTGCATAGGGGTGGACAATGACAGTGATTCCAAAACAGGGTGCCTCCAGCTGTTGCTAAACTCCCAGCATGCCTGGACAGTCAGTGGCTTTCCGGAAATGCTGGGAGTTGATGTTTTGCAACAGCTGGGGGCTCCATTTTGGAAACACTGCCGTACGATACGTTTTCATTTTTATTGGGGGGGGGGCAGTGTAAGGGGGTGTATATGTAGTGTTTTACCCTTTATTATGTGTTACTGTGGTGTTTTTAGGATACATTCACACGGGCAGAGGTTTACGGTGAGTTTCCCCCTAGCAGTTTGCGCTGCGGCAGAAAATTTGCCGCGGATCAAACTTGAAGCAGGAAACTCATTGTAAACCTGCCCTGTGTGAATTTACCCTACATTCACATGGGGGGGGGGAAACCTCCAGCTGTTGCATAACTACAACTCCCAGCATGTACCAACAGACTGTGCAAGCTGGGAGTTGTACTTTTGCAACAGCTGGAGGCACACTGGTTGGAAAACCTTCAGTTAGGTTCTGTTACCTAAATCAGTATTTTCCAACCAGTGTGCCTCCAGCTGTTGCAAAACTACAACTTCCAGCGTGTACTGATCGGCGAAGGGCATGCTGGGAGATGTAGTTATGCAAAAGCTGGAGGTACGCAATTACAACTCCAAGCATGCCGAGACAGCTGTTTGCTGTTTGGGCATGCTGGGAATTGTAGTTTTGCAAGATCTGAAGGGCCACAATTTACAGACCACTGCACAGTGATCTCCAAACTGTGGCCCTCCAGATGTTGCAAAACTCCAAATCCCAGCATGCCCAAACAGCTGTCTGGGCATGCTGGGAGTTGGGGGGGGGGGGTCCTCAGGACCCCCCTGGGCATATGCATGGGATGCCTGCTGATAGATATCAGCAGTCATCCCGGTCCACTTCCCGTCCTTAAATACCAGGGAGCGAAGGCGTATCTGTACGCCCTTGGTCCCTAAGTGGTTAAACTGAAGATATTGGGTAGTTAGTGCTACCATAACAAAATTTTTATTCCCAGACCCAGTTCCAGCAGCAGCAGTAAATCATATATTGCCTGAATGACACAGCCTGGAGTTGGCAGAAGCATGAGAAGACCATTGAAATTTATGATTTTTAAATTTAAATTTAAGATTTTGAAATTAAGGATTTTGAAATTGAAATTTCACTACTCTGCCTGACATACTTATTGCGTATATTAGGGGAGTACAATACGCTTCACTTTGCTTAAAGGACAGCAGGTGTGTATTTTGGGCTGTCCTTTCACAGTATATAGACCCTTGACAGATTAACAGGTACAAAATAGTACACTACTTAGATGTAGGTATGGGGTATGCACTTATGAGGGCAGAAAAATGTGCTACAGTATGCTTAAAATACTTATTTTTACCTGTGTCCCAGATTCCAATATTCCTTTATAATCAGAAATTGTCATAATACCACCTGACATTCAAAATATTAAAATTAAACATACATTCTCTGAAGAAAAGGATCCTTCATTAGATGAGATAGCTCATCGGAGAAACAGAAAAACATGATACAGCTTAATTCTGCAACTGAAGAACCACAACAAAGAATGAACGACTTAAAGCCTCCTCGTCAGCATGAGGAGACCATATGGCAGCACAATCACAGAGCTTGGAGGTGGTAGCTTTAGCATGAGGAGACCATAGAGCAGCCCAATGACAGAGCCTGGAGGTGGCAGCAGCAGCATGAGGGCCATGCTAACTGAGGGTTGAGTCTGAGGAACCCACTAACTGTTGACTGGGGGTGGCGGATGTCACTTTGGATGAAGTGGATGACCGAGTGAAACTCACTTGGGATGCAGTGGATGACCGAGTGAACCAATCAATCACGGTTGCTGGTCGCAACACTACTGCTAGCTGACACTGGGAGCCCAGACCTCTCGCTGCGACCCCTGTGGCCACACCCCCCCAATCTGCTGCGACCTCTGCCTGCACCTGATGAATTTAACAGGCACAAAATGGTACACTACTTAGATGTACGTATGTGATATGCACTTATAAGGGCAAAAAAAACACTTTAAAAAAAGTATCTGAGTACACCACCAGCCGGTGAGTATTTTTGTCTGGACTTTCACATTATCTAGGCACTTGACAGATTAGCAGGTTTAAAATAGTACACTACTTAGATGTAGGTATGTGGTATGCACTTATGAGGGCAGAAAAATGCGGTACAGTATGCTGAAAAAAATGTATCTTAGTAAAACACCACCTGGTGATTACTTTGGCCTGGACTTTCACAGTATCTAGGCCCTTGACAGATTAACAGGTACAAAATTGTACACTACTTAGATGTAGGTATGGGGTATGCACTTATGAGGGCAGAAAAAATGCGCTGCTGTACACATAATAAACGTATTGGAGTAAAACATCAGCTGGCGATTACTTTTGGCTGTCCTTTCACAGTATGTAGGCCCTTGACAGATTAACAGGTTCACAATAGTATATGTTACGCCGAGCGCTCCGGGTCCCCGCTCCTCCCCGGAGCGCTCGCTTCTCTCTCCCCGCGGCAGCGCTCCGGTCACGTCCTCTGACCCGGGGCGCTGCGATTCCGCTGTCAGCCGGGATGCGATTCGCGATGCGGGTAGCGCCCGCTCGCGATGCGCACCCCGGCTCCCCTACCTGACTCGCTCTCCGTCTGTTCTGTCCCGGCGCGCGCGGCCCCGCTCCCTAGGGCGCGCGCGCGCCGGGTCTCTGCGATTTAAAGGGCCACTGCGCCGCTGATTGGCGCAGTGGTTCCAATTAGTGTGTTCACCTGTGCACTTCCCTATATCACCTCACTTCCCCTGCACTCCCTTGCCGGATCTTGTTGCCTTAGTGCCAGTGAAAGCGTTCCTTGTGTGTTCCTTGCCTGTGTTTCCAGACCTTCTGCCGTTGCCCCTGACTACGATCCTTGCTGCCTGCCCCGACCTTCTGCTACGTCCGACCTTGCTTTTGCCTACTCCCTTGTACCGCGCCTATCTTCAGCAGCCAGAGAGGTGAGCCGTTGCTAGTGGATACGACCTGGTCACTACCGCCGCAGCAAGACCATCCCGCTTTGCGGCGGGCTCTGGTGAAAACCAGTAGTGGCTTAGAACCGGTCCACTAGCGCGGTCCACGCCAATCCCTCTCTGGCACAGAGGATCCACTACCTGCCAGCCGGCATCGTGACAGTAGATCCGGCCATGGATCCCGCTGAAGTTCCTCTGCCAGTTGTCGCTGACCTCACCACGGTGGTCGCCCAGCAGTCACAACAGATAGCGCAACAAGGCCAACAGCTGTCTCAACTGACCGTTATGCTACAACAGTTACTACCACAGCTTCAGCAGTCATCTCCTCCGCCAGCTCCTGCACCTCCTCCGCAGCGAGTGGCCGCTCCTGGGATACGCTTATCCTTGCCGGATAAATTTGATGGGGACTCTAAGTTTTGCCGTGGCTTTCTTTCCCAATGTTCCCTGCATCTGGAGATGATGTCGGACCTGTTTCCCACTGAAAGGTCTAAGGTGGCTTTCGTAGTCAGCCTTCTGTCCGGAAAAGCCCTGTCATGGGCCACACCGCTCTGGGACCGCAATGACCCCGTCACTGCCTCTGTACACTCCTTCTTCTCGGAAATCCGAAGTGTCTTTGAGGAACCTGCCCGAGCCTCTTCTGCTGAGACTGCCCTGTTGAACCTGGTCCAGGGTAATTCTTCCGTTGGCGAGTATGCCGTACAATTCCGTACTCTTGCTTCAGAATTGTCCTGGAATAATGAGGCCCTCTGCGCGACCTTCAAAAAAGGCCTATCCAGCAACATTAAAGATGTTCTGGCCGCACGAGAAATTCCTGCTAATCTACATGAACTTATTCACCTAGCCACTCGCATTGACATGCGTTTTTCCGAAAGGCGTCAGGAACTCCGCCAAGATATGGACTCTGTTCGCACGAGGCGTTTCTTCTCCTCGGCTCCTCTCTCCTCTGGTCCCCTGCAATCTGTTCCTGTGCCTCCCGCCGTGGAGGCTATGCAGGTCGACCGGTCTCGCCTGACACCTCAAGAGAGGACACGACGCCGTATGGAGAACCTCTGCCTGTACTGTGCTAGTACCGAACACTTCCTGAGAGATTGTCCTATCCGTCCTCCCCGCCTGGAAAGACGTACGCTGACTCCGCACAAAGGTGAGACAGTCCTTGATGTCTACTCTGCTTCTCCACGTCTTACTGTGCCTGTGCGGATGTCTGCCTCTGCCTTCTCCTTCTCTACAGTGGCCTTCTTGGACTCTGGATCTGCAGGAAATTTTATTTTGGCCTCTCTCGTCAACAGGTTCAACATCCCGGTGACCAGTCTCGCCAGACCCCTCTACATCAATTGTGTAAATAATGAAAGATTGGACTGTACCATACGTTTCCGCACGGAGCCCCTTCTTATGAGCATCGGATCTCATCATGAGAGGATTGAACTTTTGGTCCTCCCCAATTGCACCTCGGAAATTCTCCTTGGACTTCCCTGGCTTCAACTTCATTCCCCTACCCTGGATTGGTCCACTGGGGAGATCAAGAGTTGGGGGTCCTCTTGTTCCAAGAACTGTCTAAAACCGGTTCCCAGTAACCCTTGCCGTAACTCTGTGGTTCCTCCAGTAACCGGTCTCCCTAAGGCCTATATGGACTTCGCGGATGTTTTCTGCAAAAAACAAGCTGAGACTCTACCTCCTCACAGGCCTTATGATTGCCCTATCGACCTCCTCCCGGGCACTACTCCACCCCGGGGCAGAATTTATCCTCTCTCTGCCCCAGAGACTCTTGCCATGTCCGAATACGTCCAGGAGAATCTAAAAAAAAGGCTTTATCCGTAAATCCTCCTCTCCTGCCGGAGCCGGATTTTTCTTTGTGTCCAAAAAAGATGGCTCCCTACGTCCTTGCATTGACTACCGCGGTCTTAATAAAATCACGGTTAAGAACCGCTACCCCTTACCCCTCATCTCTGAACTCTTTGATCGCCTCCAAGGTGCCCACATCTTCACTAAATTGGACTTAAGAGGCGCCTATAACCTCATCCGCATCAGAGAGGGGGACGAGTGGAAAACGGCATTTAACACCAGAGATGGACACTTTGAGTATCTGGTCATGCCCTTTGGACTGTGCAACGCCCCTGCCGTCTTCCAAGACTTTGTCAATGAAATTTTTCGTGATCTGTTATACTCCTGTGTTGTTGTATATCTGGACGATATCCTAATTTTTTCTGCCAATCTAGAAGAACACCGCCAGCATGTCCGTATGGTTCTTCAGAGACTTCGTGACAACCAACTCTATGCCAAAATTGAGAAATGTCTGTTTGAATGCCAATCTCTTCCTTTTCTAGGATATTTGGTCTCTGGCCAGGGACTACAGATGGATCCAGACAAACTCTCTGCCGTCTTAGATTGGCCACGCCCCTCCGGACTCCGTGCTATCCAACGCTTTTTGGGGTTCGCCAATTATTACAGGCAATTTATTCCACATTTTTCTACCATTGTGGCTCCTATCGTGGCTTTAACCAAAAAAAATGCTGATCCCAAGTCCTGGCCTCCTCAAGCAGAAGACGCCTTTAAACGACTCAAGTCTGCCTTTTCTTCGGCTCCCGTCCTCTCCAGACCTGACCCTTCCAAACCCTTCCTATTGGAGGTTGATGCCTCCTCAGTGGGAGCTGGAGCTGTTCTTCTACAAAAAAATTCTTCCGGGCATGCTGTCACTTGTGGTTTTTTCTCTAGGACCTTCTCTCCAGCGGAGAGGAACTACTCCATCGGGGATCGAGAGCTTCTAGCCATTAAATTAGCACTTGAGGAATGGAGGCATCTGCTGGAGGGATCAAGTTCTCCTGTTATTATCTACACCGACCACAAGAACCTCTCCTACCTCCAGTCTGCCCAACGGCTAAATCCTCGCCAGGCCCGGTGGTCTCTGTTCTTTGCCCGATTTAATTTTGAGATTCACTTTCGTCCTGCCGATAAGAACATTAGGGCCGATGCTCTCTCTCGTTCCTCGGATGCCTCAGAAGTTGAACTCTCTCCGCAACACATCATTCCACCTGACTGCCTGATCTCCACTTCTCCTGCCTCCATCAGGCAGACTCCTCCAGGAAAGACCTTTGTTTCTCCTCGCCAACGCCTCGGAATCCTCAAATGGGGTCACTCCTCCCATCTCGCAGGTCATGCGGGTATCAAGAAATCTGTGCAACTCATCTCCCGCTTCTATTGGTGGCCGACTCTGGAGACGGATGTTGTGGACTTTGTGCGAGCCTGCACTATCTGTGCCCGGGATAAGACTCCTCGCCAGAAGCCCGCTGGTTTTCTTCATCCTCTGCCTGTCCCCGAACAGCCTTGGTCTCTGATTGGTATGGATTTTATTACTGATTTACCCCCTTCCCGTGGCAACACTGTTATTTGGGTGGTCGTTGATCGATTCTCCAAAATGGCACATTTCATCCCTCTTCCTGGTCTTCCTTCTGCGCCTCAGTTGGCTAAACAATTTTTTGTACACATTTTTCGTCTTCACGGGTTGCCTACGCAGATTGTCTCGGATAGAGGCGTCCAATTCGTGTCTAAATTCTGGAGGGCTCTCTGTAAACAACTCAAGATTAAATTAAATTTTTCTTCTGCATATCATCCCCAGTCCAATGGACAAGTAGAAAGGATTAACCAGATCTTGGGTGATTATTTGCGACATTTTGTTTCCTCCCGCCAGGATGACTGGGCAGATCTCCTCCCATGGGCCGAATTCTCGTATAACTTCAGGGTCTCTGAGTCTTCCTCCAAATCCCCATTTTTCGTGGTGTACGGCCGTCACCCTCTTCCCCCCCTCCCTACTCCCTTGCCCTCTGGTCTGCCCGCTGTGGATGAAATTTCTCGTGACCTTTCCATCATATGGAGAGAGACCCAAAATTCTCTCTTACAGGCTTCATCACGCATGAAGAAGTTCGCGGATAAGAAAAGAAGAGCTCCCCCCGTTTTTTCCCCTGGAGACAAGGTATGGCTCTCCGCTAAATATGTCCGCTTCCGTGTCCCTAGCTACAAGTTGGGACCACGCTATCTTGGTCCTTTCAAAATTTTGTGTCAAATTAATCCTGTCTCTTATAAACTTCTTCTTCCTCCCTCTCTTCGTATCCCTAATGCCTTTCACGTCTCTCTTCTCAAACCACTCATCCTCAACCGTTTTTCTCCCAAATCTGTTCCTCCCACTCCTGTTTCCGGCTCCTCGGACATCTTCTCGGTCAAAGAAATTTTAGCTGCCAAAAGGAGAAAAATTTTTTTTTAGTGGACTGGGAGGGTTGTGGTCCTGAAGAGAGATCCTGGGAACCTGAGGACAACATCCTAGACAAAAGTCTGCTCCTCAGGTTCTCAGGCTCTAAGAAGAGGGGGAGACCCAAGGGGGGGGGTACTGTTACGCCGAGCGCTCCGGGTCCCCGCTCCTCCCCGGAGCGCTCGCTTCTCTCTCCCCGCGGCAGCGCTCCGGTCACGTCCTCTGACCCGGGGCGCTGCGATTCCGCTGTCAGCCGGGATGCGATTCGCGATGCGGGTAGCGCCCGCTCGCGATGCGCACCCCGGCTCCCCTACCTGACTCGCTCTCCGTCTGTTCTGTCCCGGCGCGCGCGGCCCCGCTCCCTAGGGCGCGCGCGCGCCGGGTCTCTGCGATTTAAAGGGCCACTGCGCCGCTGATTGGCGCAGTGGTTCCAATTAGTGTGTTCACCTGTGCACTTCCCTATATCACCTCACTTCCCCTGCACTCCCTTGCCGGATCTTGTTGCCTTAGTGCCAGTGAAAGCGTTCCTTGTGTGTTCCTTGCCTGTGTTTCCAGACCTTCTGCCGTTGCCCCTGACTACGATCCTTGCTGCCTGCCCCGACCTTCTGCTACGTCCGACCTTGCTTTTGCCTACTCCCTTGTACCGCGCCTATCTTCAGCAGCCAGAGAGGTGAGCCGTTGCTAGTGGATACGACCTGGTCACTACCGCCGCAGCAAGACCATCCCGCTTTGCGGCGGGCTCTGGTGAAAACCAGTAGTGGCTTAGAACCGGTCCACTAGCACGGTCCACGCCAATCCCTCTCTGGCACAGAGGATCCACTACCTGCCAGCCGGCATCGTGACAGTATACTACTTAGATCTACGTATGTGGTATGCACTTATGAGGGCAGAAAAATGCGCTACAGTACGCTTAAAGAAACTTATTTTTGCACAACACCAGCAGAACACAACACTGCTGCAGCACAAAAAAAGCTGTGTACTAAACAAAAAAATTTCACTCTGTCAAAGACTATTAGGAATGGACTGCTGTGTATTATATTGTCTACAGACTAGTATAACCAGCAGATGAGTTGTTGTGGAACAAAGACACAGAATTGCCCTGAAAAATTCTTGCTGCCTACTCTGCTAAGGTTTATGAAGTTGAGGCAGCTTGTTGAAATGTAAGAGTTAACACAAAGCTCTCTGCCCCTCTCTGCAATACAATGCTGTAGAAAGTGACTGGGAGGTTAATGTGACTAGCATGTGAAACGCTGCTGGAATGAGCATTTCGGCATAAAACACACAAAAAGCGATGTCCGTCCTATCTGTATGCAGTGTAATGAATGATATGACGAGCCGCAAAATGGCTGCCGATTATATAGGGCTGTGACATCACAAGGGTGACTGGCTGCTGATAGGCTGCATACTGCATGTGATTCAGGGTCATACCGCCTACTTACCTTCCCGCCATCCCAGCATTCCTTGCCCCATGTACTGACATGTGGATCTGTCATTTTAGATGCCCTCGAGCCTTGACCGCAGGAAATGGAGATTAATGAAGTGATTCGCGCAATAGAATCGTGGCAATATTCGCATTCATTGTGAATCGAATATTTCACGAAATTCGTAAGGAATTCGTGGCTCGTCAGCTTCGATTCACTCATCTCTAATTGTATTGTTACCCAGAGAACCCCAGTGACCAGGTGACCTCCCAAATGACCTATGGGCTCCTTGCACAGCCCCCCTATTTAATATGGGGAGGAGCTGCAATCTCTCTCTTCTGCTTCCTGCTGAGGTCCATTGCATTCATCTCAGTGTGTGTGTCCAGAGCATTGGAGGCCTCAAGCCTAAAGTCTGTAGCCACCTGTCATTTGCAAGTAAGCTAAAGTCATCTAATTGTCATCAAGTCAGTCAAGTCAAGTCTACTGTTTAGTCACCGTGGCTTGCACTAAAGTCTGTCTAACTACTGCAAGTCCCAGCAAGCCTGCGAGGTCCCCCTGTGTCACTGCCCACCTCTCTGGGATATTGGCTGAACTGCTTAGACTTTACCATCTGTCTTACCTCAGTAAAGCTACCATTACCTTTAACCCTGCCTTGGACTCTTTATTGCCCATGCCTAAGTTAAAATTAGCGGTACTACCTTCGGGTGGTTATAAGGCCAAACCACGCCCTGGCATCATGACAAGAAGGGGTTAATACCATCTACCCCTTGGGCAATAACATCTGTCCTGCATCTACCTCACACTACATTTGTGGCGCACCACAATAAATAATACAATACAGAAATACACAATAAACATCCATGTGTGACCCCAATTTGGAAACTACTCCTCTCACGGAACATAACAAGGGGTATAGTGAGACTTAACACCCCACAGGTGTTTGACAAATTTTCATTAAAGTTGGATGGGAAAATGAAAAATAATTTTTCTTCACTAAAATGCTGGTGTTACCCTAAATTTTTCATTTTCACAAGGGAAAATAGGAAAAAGGCCCCCTCAAAATTTGTAACCCCATTTCTTCTGAGTAAGAACCTACCCCATATGTGGATGTAAAGTACTCTGCGGGCGCACTACAATGCTCAGAAAAGAAGGAATGTCATTGGGCATTTGGAGAGAAAATTTGTCTGAAATTGAAGGCCACATGTGTTTGCAAAGCCCCCATGGTGCCAGAACAATGGACCCCCCCACATATGACCCCATTTTGGAATCTACACCCCTCACGTAATGTAATAAGGGGTATCGTGAGCATTTATGCCCCAGAAGTGTCTAACAGATTTTTGGAAAAGTGGTCCGTGAAAATGAAAAATTTAATTTTTCATTTGCACAGCCCACTGTTCCAAAGATCTGTGAAACGCCAGTGGGGTGTAAGTGCTCACTGCAACCCTTATTAAATTCTGTGAGGGGTGTAGTTTCCAAAATGGGGTCATGAGGGGGGGGTCCACTGTTCTGGCACCATGGGGGCTTTATAAATGCACATGGCCCCCGACTTCCATTCAAAACAAATTCTCTCTCCAAAAGCTCAATGGCACTCCTTCTCTTCTGAGCATTGTAGTTCACCCGCAGAGCACTTTACATCCACATATGGGGTATTTCCATACTCAGAAGAAGTGGTGTTACAAATTTTGGGGGGCATTTTCTCCTATCACCCTTTGTAAAAATGTAAAATTTGGGGGGGGGGGACTGCATTTTATTGAAAATATATATATATATAATTTACATTTACACATCTGACTTTTGTAGTTTCCAAAATAGTAAGCCATCTGTTTTTTTTTATTTATTTTTTATTTTTTATTTATTTATTTATTTATTTTGCTGTTCTGGCACCATAGGGGCTTCCTCATCCACATACGAGATATTTCCTTACTCGACAGAAATTGGGTACAAATTATGGGGGTCTTTTTCTCATATTATCCCTTGTAGAAATTCAAAAACTGGGTCTACAAGAACATGGGAGTGTAAAAATGAAGATTTTGAATTTTCTCCTTCACTTTGCTGCTATTCCTGTGAAACACCTAAAGGGTTAACAAACTTTCTGAATGTCATTTTGAATACTTTGAGGGGTGCAGATTCTATAATGGGGTCATTTATGGGGTATTTCTAATATGAAGGCCCTTCAAGAACTGGTCCCTGAAAAATTCTGATAGGGAAAAATTTGAAAATGACTGCTGAACTTCTAATGTCTTCCAGAAGTAAAAACATGTCAACTTTATGATGCCAACATAAAGTAGACATATTGTATATGTGAATCAATATAACATTTGTTTGGAATATCCATTTTGCTTATAAGCAGAGAACTTCAAAGTTAGACATTTTTCATAAAATTTTGGATGCAAGAAAGGATGCAAGTATTGACTATTGAAAATTTACCACTAACATAAAGTAGAACATCCGGGCAAGGTACGGCTCGTTTTAATCAGCGTCTCCCGCACTATCCACCAGTAGTGTCTGACAGTTTTCCTTTAATGCTTAAAGTGACAGTGGTCAGATGTGCAAAAAATGCTATGGTCCTTAAAGGGGTACTCCACCCCTAGACCTCTTATCCCCTATCCAAAAGGACAGGGGACAAGATGTCAGATCGCCGGGGTCCTGCTGCTGGGGACCCCCGGGATCACTGCTGCGGCATGGCGCTATCATTACTGCACAGAGCGAGTTCGCTCTGTGTGTAATGACGGGCGATACAGGGGACGGAGCAGCATGACATCATGGCTCCGCCCCTCGTGATGTCACGGCCCGCCCCTTAATGCAAGTCTATGGCAGGGGGTGTGACAACCACCACGCCCACTCCCATAGACTTGTATTGAGGGGGCGGGCCGTGACATCACGAGGGGCGGAGCCGTGAGGTAACGATGCTCCGGCCCCTGTATTGCCCGTCGCTCTGTGGAGTAATGATAGCGTGGTGCTGCAACGGCGATCCCAGGGGCCCTGGCGATCTGACATCTTATTCCCTATCCTTTGGATAGGGGATAAGATGTCTAGGGGCAGAGTACCCCTTTAAGGTCATAATGGGCTGTGTCCTTAAGGGGGTTAAAGCAAATATGCAATAACTACCCTTGTAAACTTCCACCATGCATTCACTCACTCCAATTCTCAAAAGTTTCTCAAGCTGATCTCACCATCTGATAAAAAGAAGAATGTAAACTTATGCAATCAAGAATAGATATCGCCATGATCAAAACTATAGCTCCTGGGCTATGAGGGTGAGTAATCCAATAATATTATTTCAGTACATTAGAACCACAGGGACAAAGGTGTTTTGGTCTTAATGTAAATGCTGAAATCTAGCCACACTAAACCAGCCTAAATAATGTCCAAAGAGCAGAAAGGAAAGCGGCAGCTCACCAAATGTTCAAGGCAAGCTTCTTTATTCAACAGCTCAGTGGGTTACAAACAGCGTGATGCAGGTGCTCTAAACCACCACCGCACGAAGTTCGTGCGGTGGTGGTTTAGAGCACCTGCATCACGCTGTTTGTAACCCACTGAGCTGTTGAATAAAGACGTTTGCTTTGAACATTTTGGTGAGCTGCCGCTTTCCTTTCTACTCTTTGGACATTATTTTCAATTGCCTTTGTCTTTTGGGAGCATAGCACCACCATTTAACAAGCCGCAGCAAGTGACTGTGCCCATTGTACATCAGACCGAGAGGAGGATCTAGGAGTATTTTACACATCCCTTACAAGACGACAGTGCCAGCTGATCTCTCTATGTGATCATTTTAAACCAGCCTAAAGTACATTTTCAGAACTGCCTATGGGTATATATATTAGCAGTAGCAGAAAAAAAAACAAATGATTTTTCTTCCAAAAGCAGATACTATTTAATAACACACAATTTTTTTGTGTTCCAGCTCAGCTGAGTGACTAATTTATAGAACATCTGTAACAAAGCGTTCTGTGAGTCTACATCATCCTGGCATAACAAGGCACTTTTCTCTGGTTTGTTGTGAGATTACCATAATGTTGTGGCTTTCTTTTTGTGAACTGGGTATTTCCTGTTGAATTTCATTCTCTCAAACTACACATCCCATAATTCCTTATTTGTAAGTTTGAGGTCACTTTCCTCCCTCCCACACATCAGCCACCCCACCCATTGAAGCACAAATGTGTTAAATTCCATTCAAAAGATCAGTGTTTTCCAACCAGGGTGCCTCCAGCTGTTGCAAAATGATCTCTCTCCCACCCAGCGATCGCTCCACCCATTGAAGCGAGACATGCTCCCTTTTCACACCTGACTAGTGATGTAATGTTTTGACGCACTGCAACCTGGGAAAACCAAGGGAGTAATTTTGTATGCTGTTAAAAATAAACATTGGCCGAGAATTACGAGACCACCATCACACACGGGTACAGACAATATATTATGAACATCACTAACTTTACAGCCCCTGTAGCATAGTCAAATAAAAAATAATCCTAGAATACCCCTTTAAATTGTTCATACTTCATCTGTAAATTGTATAACACACACACACACACACACACACTTAGTAAGCAATACATGTATTTGTTACAGTCTACTAAATAAAGTTCAGTATTTAAAAGGTATCATTTAATTCGATAAGTAATAGATTTGTAGGGGTATCTACTAACCCGTATATGTGATCTCCCAAACTAAATATAGTAAAGAGGGGGGGGGGGGGGGGAGGTGCATATAAAACTTAGCTTTTAATAGTAGTTATTAAGAAATATAGTGCATGTGATGCAATACTGTTGTTTGTAGCACTCAGATGAGAGGTGCACAAACCAAATGAACGCCTGATATAATCTGCTAAAATATAACAGATGGGGAGAAAACTCCCACAATATTAGGATAATGTACACAACAGTACATAGATGCCCGTACACAGCTATCTATGTTCAGAAAAACCACAATGTCCTACGCGTTTCGGCACACTGTAACATGTGACCTCCTCAGGGGCTAAGCAAGTGGCAAGTGGTACATATCTCATAATAGTAAACAATAAAAGTATCTGAGCCCACAAGCATTGGGGCTCAGAAGATGGAGTTCTTCCTTAACCCAATAGACCGGGTCCACGGTTCTATCAGAAGCATAGTACGACACGGTTGCGGTGTCCTAATTGCGAATAGAAAGCTCCAGGGACATGTTACCCGCAGTGGCGGGGAACCGAACTGTTAGCCGGCTGCTCACACATATTCTTTGCACAGGGGCCCTCTGTTGTCTGTGTCCGCCCCTGGAGGAAAGTCTGTGCAGAATTCTGCATGAATATTCCGCACGGACATGCTGCAGCAGCAGAGTCCCATTGATTTGGGATTCTACTGCTCTGTTCACACAGCAGAATTTCTGCGACAGATGACCTGTTCAACGTTTTTGCAGATTCCACTCGAAAATGCATTGTTGTTTATGAGATGGCGCATTGTTAAGTGGTCCCAGTGCCGATATGTTCTGCCGGTGCCCCACTCTCTGTGGAGTGTCCGCACCGAAATTTTCCAATGCGGACATTCCACCTCGTGAACATACCCTAAATGTACCAACCACACCCACAAATGTGTGGACATCACTTACTGGGCAGGACCCAAAAGAATGCAGAGAAAATTAACAGGGCTAGAGAATATAGGATCATGTTCTATAGTAATAGTGCAGAGTCAATGCCAAGTAAAAGTTTACCCCTATTATCCTGAGGTTTTCATGCCAAAGTGAAGTGTTGGGGCTACACGTTTTGCGCTGTCTCAAACAGCTTCTTTAGGAGAGACCCCAAGTGATCAAAGTCCCAGTGTAGCTCATGAATTAAAATCATTACATGAAAGTTGTTCAGTAAATGCAGCTCAGCAGATACAGCATTTGTCGTCTTCCAGGACGCTCCTCTCCCATTATCCCATGTCCATTTGTATGTGAATTAAATACAGAATGACTATTTTTGGAATGTGCAGTTGTTATTCGCAGACTAGCACTCTGTTCATAGGTGGGGCCAACTCTACTCTTGGTAGTTAGTGGTCAAATTTATCATTGTGGCACATGCTGTGCAATCATTTTGGAGCATCGTGACACTTAAACACTGTTCACTTCTTTACAACATCTCTTGCCTGCCCTATTTTACATGAAAAATTATACGTTATTAAGTTGGTATATTTTACATTGTATTGCACTTAGCCATGTTCCATTTTCTAGTCACTGTCAAAACTGTTTAGTGAAGAGTCTTTAAAGGAGTACTCGACCCCTTGACATCTTATCCCCCATCCAAAGGATAGGGGATAAGATGTCTGATCGTGGGGGTCCTGCCGCTGGGGATCCCCGCAATATAGCACGCAGCACCCCCCTGTTACTGCTTCGGAAGCGCTGGAGGGTCTGGCTCCCAACCAAGGGGACGGAAGATCGTGACGTCACGACTCCGCCCCCGTGTGATGTCACGCCCCGCCCCCTCAATGCAAGTCTATGGGAGGGGTTGTGACAGCCATCACGCCCCCTCTCATAGACTTGAATTGAGGGGGTGGGGCATGACATCACACTGGGGAGGAGTCGTGACATCACGATCTTCCGTCCCCAGGGTCGGGAGCCAGACCCTCCAGTGCTTCCGGAGCAGTAACAGGTGGGTGCTGCGTGCTATATTGCGGGGGTCCCCAGTGGTGGGACCCCCGCGATCAGACATCTTATCCCCCATCCTTTGGATAGGGTATAATATGTCTAGGGGTGGAGTACCCCTTTAACATATAGGGAAGTAAACATGGTTAATGACTGTTGTGCAAGGCTTCTAGGGAAATTTGAGCCTAAATCCTAATGGATTTAGAAATCTGCCCATACATTTATTTTGTTCCATAACCACCTCAGAACATCTTTCTCCCAGTGCCCTCATTAGATTGGGACAGAGTTTGTGTTACAGACCTCATTCCATGTCTGTGACGATGGATTGGATCATAGAAATATTACATAGACAGTAATATATACACAGTGCTCCAAGATACAGCACAAGCAGCTATTTTCCCATGAAACATGACACAAATTGTTTTATATACAGCATTCTGATACTTCCCCAGAGATTTGTTTAAATCTGGAAATGACCTTTAACAAGCTTTTACCACATACACATTTGTTTAATAGGGATACCATTTTAAATCACGAATATATATATATATATTTATCTTTGCAGTGAAAAAATGTGCAGCTGTTGTACATTTGTTCATACAATGCAGACTATAGGGAAATAAAAAATTATTTGTATAGAATAAAGGAATTCACAGACCTATCCATATGTTATTTTGTTTATTCTTCATTTTCTTTCTTAAAATTTAGGTACAAGATTTTACTTAAACTTTTTATACAATAGGAGCCTGAAGCCTGATCATTAACGTCCATTGCTGTGTCTGACGCAACGTTTCAGAGCAGACCCCTTAATCATGCTGTGTTTGATGGCTGGTCTGGCAATTTTTATATGCCTATAGATCTTTGCCCCAATGTTCATTTTTAGCAGCATACAAAATTAGTGTTGTCTCAGGTTTTCCCAATTTGAAGTGCAGCCCAAGACATTACATCACTAGCCAGGTGTTGAAAGGAATCCGGTCTGCTTCAATAGATTGGGCGATTGCTGGGTGGGAAGGAGGTCATTCTCCACAGGGCTGCAGGAAATTGTAGTTTAATGAACAGCATAGCTAAGGCCCTTTTCACACTGACACAACGGAAACATTGGGCCCCGACAGATCCCATTTAGTGACGGGACTAGCGGGAGGAAAAAACGTTGCATGATGTATTTTTCCTCCCGCTATTCTCCCCGAGCTCCCTGACGGATGTCACACTGCTGTGTCACAACGGCAGTGTGAAAGAAGCCTTAGCTGTACAGAAAATGGTGCAGTGACTGATGTGTGGGAGTGACCTCAAACTTACAAACAAAGTATTCTGGGAATTGTTGTTGGAGGGAGGAAACTAAAATCTAATATTATTAACTTGCCCCTAAAAAGGAACCTCCTGGTTCCATAAATGCTCTATGAGCCACAACAACAAAACACAAAATAATAATTACAATATAGTGAGCACACAGCTCATATAACCAGTACATCTGATAGAGCAAATAACACAGTACGTTATTTGCTCTATCAGATGTACTGGTTATATGAGCTGTGTGCTCACTATATTGTAATTATTATTTTGTGCTTTGTTGTTGTGGCTCATTGAGCATTTATGGAACCATGAGGTTCCTTTTTAAGGGCAAGTTAATAAAATTTGATTTTAGGTCCTATTCTGTGACTTACTATTTTTCCAGGGACTTTGATATCCTCTCTGTGAATGAAGGGAGGAAGCTCCAACAGGAAATAACCATTTCACAAAACGAAAGCAGCAGCCTTATGATTTACAGAACAACCATTTAGCCTCAAGACAAGCACAGAGCCTTCCTAAGCATGCCCATTATTGGCTGTCAGGTAAGTACTAAAGTCCCTTCATGGTGGATTACCCCTTTAAGACCCTTAAAGGGGTTATCCAGGAAAAAAAAAATCATATATATCAGCTGGCTCCAGAAAGTCAAACAGATTTGTAAATTACTTTGATTAAAAAATCTTAATCCTTTCAGTACTTATGAGCTGCTGAAGTTGAGATGTTCTTTTCTAAGTGCTCTCTGACGACACCTGTCTCGAGAACTTTTCAGAGTAGAAGCAAATCCCCATAGCAAACCTATTCTACTCTGTGCAGTTCCTGAGACAAGCAGAGATGTCAGCAGAGAGC
Organism: Hyla sarda; assembly: GCF_029499605.1. Lineage (NCBI taxonomy): Eukaryota > Metazoa > Chordata > Amphibia > Anura > Hylidae > Hyla > Hyla sarda. The sequence continues at coordinate 155,086,313 of NC_079189.1, forward strand.
CCTGTTGCCAGACAGAAAAGAATAACGTAACTTCAGCCGCTGATATTTATTGGAAGGATTAAGATTTTTTAATTGAAGTAATTTACAAATCTGCAAAGTGGAAGAGTAGTCAGCTCACGGCACGGCAATGAAGTCCTTCAAGAATACGAAGAAAGAAGGTAAATGCCAGCGATTATGAAACTTCACCTTTATTGGAACCACGTAAAATCATCGACATGGAGAGACAAACATTTAAAATTCCAGGAATCAGCGCCAAGCATGACGCGTTTCAGGTCATGTGAACTTTCATCAGATGCATGGTGGGAAGCTGAGGGGTGGGGGAATATATCCCAGCCTTCTAATGGAACAGGTGAGTAAAACATCTATCCTAAGACAGGCATTAACCCTGTCCGTTCCAAAAGTTGAGGCACCCCTCTGCTAAACATAACAGGTATAAAATCATAAAATATTAAGCACCTATAACATAGTTATAAACTGAGTGCAAACTATATATATACGGCAACATATGTGTCTCCTAACAATAATTTTTCTTCCTTCCATGATCAAAATGCGTTTTGTGACCTATTGTCATTGGATTTTGAGACACGGCGACATGTCACCACTGTGTCCACCTCACCGTCTTTCAAAATTAAAAATCCTGAATTTTATCCGGTTGGCTCTAGGAGTCCTTATATGGACACCTTTCAAGATATGGTCATGAAAGAGTTAGTTGAACTCAAACGTTCAAGCACAAGACCAAGAGGCAATAATCTATCAAAATCTGAAAGAATTGCTCTTAAAGATTTGAGAGATAATAACAATTGGGTTATTCGATCAGCTGACAAGGGGAGGGGGGCTGTTATATGTATGGATGTTGATCTTTATTGTATGCTTAATAAGCGCATTTTAAATGATGAGGTCACATATACACCTATCACATATAATCCCACCACTTTGTTTTCTTCTAAACTGGAATCGCTACTTAGATATGGTTTATCTTTAGGGGTACTATCACAAAAAGAGTTTGATTACATATGGGTTTCTAATCCCATTACTCCAATATTTCACTCTTTACCGAAGATTCATAAGGGCCAATTCCCGCCTCCTATGAGACCCATAGTGGCGGGCATTGGTTCCCTTAATGAACCCCTTTGCGAATGGGTAGACTCACTTCTCCAACCCCTTGTCTCTATGTGTCCAAGCCACATTAAAGATTCCCAACATTTACTTTCGATAATGAATCAAATTGAATGGCACACTTCTTATTCGTGGCTTACTCTGGACATCGAATCTTTGTATTCTTCCCTCCCTCATTTACTTTCTCTTCGAGCATTGTCGGATATTATTTACAACTTTTCTACTTATAGTGAGGATCTGTGCCAGTTTGTTCTTGAGGCGTTGAATTATATATTAACTCATAATTTTTTCAAATTTCAGGATCAGTATTATGTTCAGAGGACCGGTGCCTCAATGGGGGCTAAATCCTCCCCTTCAGTGGCAAATATTTTTGTCCACTGGTGGGAGATGCAATATATATTTTCTGACATCAACCCCTTCTTTTCCAACATTGTTTGGTACGGAAGATATGCTGACGATGTCATCATAATTTGGTCATCCTCAGAACATAATGCTTCCTGCTTTGTTGACTATGTTAACAATAACCCTCATAATTTATTTTTTACATCAACTTGGCACAGATCCGTCACTCCATTTTTGGATATTTTACTTGACAGCAGACAGGGACGTGTTCACACTTCCACATACAGAAAATCGACTGCAGGCAACACCATTCTGCGCGCAGAGTCATGCCACCCAAAACACATGGTTTTAGCCGTTCCCGTGGGCGAGCTGACTCGTGCTCGCAGAAATTGTTCCACAGACGAATCTTTTCAAATTGAATCGGATAATATTTTTCATCGTTTAGGTCAGAGAGGTTACCAGCCCTGGTGTCTGAACAGAGCTAAACGTAAAGTTTTAGAAAAATCTAGAGATAGTCTTCTCACACCGAAACCTTATCTAACATTTTCGAATATGGTATCGAAGCCTACCTTTACTACCACTTACAGTCTAGAATTTAATAGTATTAAATCTATTATTAATACATTTCTACCTATTTTATGTCAGGATACCATCCTTAACAAATATTTAAAAATGGCATTAATTTTTTGAGCAGACGGGCCCCTAATTAAGGTAATCTTTTATCTCCGAGTGCTCTGCCACTTGTCTCTGCTGTTGGTTCTCGTTCATGGATTAAAACAAATGGGTTTTTCAAATGCGGTTTACCTAGATGCGTTGTGTGTGTACATGCTGCTAAGATCTCTACGATTTCAATTCCTGATTCGAATTCTGTACCAATTAAACTATTTATTAATTGTGAATCTACTCACGTCATTTACAAAATAGATTGTAATAGCTGCAATGTATCTTATATCGGCAGTACTAAAAGAACCTTGAAAAAAAGCATCCAAGAACATCTTAGAGCCATTGGCAGCGGTTCTTACACTAACGCATCGAATGTCTCCAAACAGTTCAAAAATGTCCATGATGGCAATGTAGCTTATTTTTCGTTCTCGGGTATCAAAATAATTCGTTCACATGACAGAGGTGGAGACCGCATCAAATCATTACGTAATAGGGAAATCTTTTGGATTTACTCCTTACGCACATTTCAACCACATGGGTTGAATTTAAAATCAGACGTCATCCTTCATTATTAGCTTTAGGTTGCTATTAGATATTGCACACACATTATTGTTTCATTATTTATTGGTGTTTTTTTGCAACTTTTTTTTCCTCCCAATATATAGCTACATAGTTACATAGTTAGTATGGTTGAAAAAAGACATACGTCCATCAAGTCCAACCAGGGAATTGAAGGGAAGGGTGTAAGGAGATAAGGGAAAGGGATGTAGTTTTATAATTCTGCATAAGCATTAATGTTATTTTGTTCCAGGAATGTATCTAACCCTGTTTTAAAGCTGTTAATTGTTCCTGCTGTGACCAGTTCCTGAGGTAGACCGTTCCATAAATTCACAGTCCTCACGGTAAAGAAGGCGTGTCGCCCCTTTAGACTAAACCTTTTCTTCTCCAGATGGAGGGAGTGCCCCCTCGTCCTTTGGGGGGGTTTAACCTGGAACAGTTTTTCTCCATATTTTTTGTATGGGCCATTTATATACTTATATACGTTTATCATATCCCCCCTTAAACGTCTCTTCTCAAGACTAAACAATTGTAACTCCTTTAATCGCTCCTCATAATGCCCCATATTAGTTTAGTCGCGCGTCTCTGCACCCTTTACAACTCCGCAGTGTCCCTTTTATGAACAGGCGACCAAAACTGAATGGCATATTTCAGGTGAGGCCGTACCAATGCTTTATAAAGGGGGAGTATTATGTCCCTGTCCCTTGAATCCATGCCTCTTTTGATACATGACAATATCCTGCCGGCTTTGGAAGCAGCAGCCTGACATTGCATGCTATTCTGTAGTCTGTGATCTACAAGTACACCCAGATCCTTCTCTACCAGTGACTCTGCCAGTTTAATCCCCCCTAAGACATACGACGCATGCAGGTTATTAGTACCCAGATGCATAACTTTACATTTATCCACATTGAACCTCATTTGCCAAGTGGATGCCCAGACACTTAGTCTATCCAAGTCATCTTGTAACTTATGCACATCCTCTATAGACAGTACCGTGCTACAAAGCTTGGTGTCATCTGCAAAGATTGAAACAGAGCTGTTAATACCATCCTCTATATCATTGATAAATAAATTAAACAGCAGCGGGCCCAGTACTGAACCTTGGGGTACACCACTAATAACCGGGGACCAATCAGAGTACGAATCATTGACCACCACTCTCTGGGTACGATCCATGAGCCAGTGTTCAATCCTGTTACAAACTAAAGTTTCCAAACCCAAGGACCTTAACTTACCTGTCAGACGTCTGTGAGGGACAGTATCAAACGCTTTGGCAAAATCCAGAAACACTATATCCACAGCCATTCCTCTGTCAAGGCTTCTACTCACCTCTTCATAAAAGCAAATTAGATTGGTTTGACAACTTCTATCCTTAGTAAACCCATGCTGGCTATCACTTATAATACTATTATCCCCTATTTATTCCTGTATGTAATCCCTTATAAGTTCTTCAAACAATTTACCCACAATGCACGTTAGACTTACCGGTCTATAATTGCCTGGAGAAGACCTAGAGCCCTTCTTGAAGATTGGTACCACATTCGCCTTGCGCCAGTCCCTTGGCACAATACCAGACACCAGAGAATCTCTAAATATCATGAACAAGGGTACAGATATTACTGAACTTACCTCTCTAAGAACTCTTGGGTGTAGTCCATCCGGCCCTGGAGATTTGCTTACATTTACTTTACTTAACTTACCTTGTACCATCTTTTTTGTGTCTCTTTAATAATATACAGGTTTCATATATATAGTTTGCACTCAGTTTATAACTATGTTATAGGTGCTTAATATTTTATGATTTTATACCTGTTATGTTTAGCAGAGGGGCGCCTCAACTTTTGGAATGGACAGGTTTAATCCCTGTCTTAGGATAGATGTTTTACTCACCTGTTCCATTAGAAGGCTGGGATATATTCCCCCACCCCTCTGCTTCCCACTATGCATCTGATGAAAGGTCACATGACCTGAAACGCGTCATGCTTGGCGCTGATTCCTGGAATTTTAAATGTTTGTCTCTCCATGTCGATGATTTTACGTGGTTCCAATAAAGGTGAAGTTTCATAATCGCTGGCATTTACCTGCTTTCTTCGTAATTTACAAATCTGTTTAACTTTTTGGAGCCAGTTGATATATTAAAAAGGTTTTTCCTGGAATCACAGCTGTTGATTATAAGACAAGCTAGAATCATCTTTAAAAGAACTCTCCTCATTTTAGTAGAGGTTCTGGTATCGCTAGTTCACAGTCAAGTTAGAAGGCTCTTAACACCTTAAGTTACAAAATGGCAGGTGTTTTTATTTTGCCATAGATTTTGTTATAAAATTATTAATGTCACTACAAAGTAAAATTGGTGGAGCAAAAAACAAGCCTTCGTATGGGTCTGTATGTAGAACATTGAAGGCGTTATGATTATTAGAAGGGGAGGAGGAAAAACAAAAGAGAAAACTGAGTCCTTAATGGGTTATAGGGATCAAGCATTTATTTGCAAGGAAGCTACCTCCAATAGTTGGCACTAGAAAGCAAGCTTTCTTCCTTCTGAAGGATAGATCTTTTTTGTATAATAGAGGTATGGTCATTTTTCTTTCCTGAAAACGCATAGGATGTTAAATCTTAATGTTTTTGTTTTCTTGCTGTATCGCCAATTTCACAGAAATGTAATGAAGTTTCATTTCTGATTCCATATAAGCAGAGGAGCTTCTAGACTTTGTGAGCCTTAGGCAAAACGTAAACATGAGACCCCGCATCTTTTCTGCAGACTTCACATGGTGATCCAATCGGCTGTGAGATGGTTGCCGCATCACCAATCTTAAGTGATAAATAACTAGTGTCCTGTGGGCCCCGTAGCAAATTCTGTCCACTACACCAAGACCACAATCACTATTAATACCAGTATACAACAGTGAAGAAGCATTAAAAAGCTATAGAGAAAAATGTAAAATATGTACAAAACCCATAAAAGCCGCAAAAATAGAGACAGAAACACTCATTGCCAAAGATGGTAAAACTAACCCCAAAATGTTCTTTAACTTTATAAATAGTAAAAAGGTCAAAAATGAAAGTGTTGGCCCTTTAAAAAAATGATATGGAAGAAATTATAAACGTGGATCAGGAAAAAGCAAATATATTAAACAAATTCTTCTCCACTGTATTCACAGAGGAAAATGAAATGCCAGGTGAAATACAGCGAGATAAGGTAAACTCCCCAGTACAGGTCACCTGTCTAACCCAGGAAGAAGTACAGTGCCGCCTACAAAAAATCAATATAGACAAATCACCAGGTCCAGATGGCATTCAGACCCAATAGGCAGACCCCTATTTTTAATATTCCAGGACTCTATAGTAACAGGGACTATTCCCCAGGACTGGCGCATAGCAAATGTGGTACCAATATTTAAAAAGGGAACAAAAGGTGACCCAGGGAATTATAGGCCTGTTAGTTTAACCTTGGTTGTATGTACCGTATTTATCGGCATATAACACGCACTTTTTAGGCTAAAATTTTTAGCCTAAATTCTACCTGCATGTTATACGCCGATAAGCCGCTGCAGTTCAATGATTTAAAGCGGGCGCTTTAAATCAATGAACTGCAGCGGCTTTGCAGGTGCAGAGACCTGCCGTCGCTGCCGGCTTCCCTGCCCCTGCCTGTCCTGGGGTCCAGAGCCCTGCTGCTGGCTCTTCTCTCCCCCTGGCTATCAGTGCCACTGCCCCATTGCCGGTGCCGATAGCCAGGGGGAGAGAAGCGGCGCCGGCAAGGTCATCGTGCCGCGCCGTGCATAGCAACGATGCAGGGGACGCACACCGGAGGCCTGAAGCAGTGCGGACCCGACCCCGGCAACAGGTAATTATACAACCGGGGATGGGGGAGGCAACGGGGAAGCGGTGCCGGCAATGGGTGCCGCTGCCCCTTCTCTCCCCCTGGCTATCGGCCTTGCTGCCCCATTGCCGGCACCGCTTCTCTCCCCCTGGCTATCGGCGCCGGCAATGGGGCGTCGGCACCGATAGTCAGGGGGAGAGAACGGGCAGCGACGCATATAGCCAGCGGGAGAGAAGTGGTGGAAGCAGGGCTCTAGACCCCAGGAAAGGCAGGGGAAGAGAAGCGGGCAGTGACGGCCTCTCTCTCCCCCTGCCTTTCCTGGGGGTGTATCGGGGTATACGCATGCACACACACGCACCCTCATTTTACCAAGGATATTTGGGTAAAACACTTTTTTACCCAAATATCCTTGGTAAAATGAGGGTGCGTGTTATAGGCTGGTGCGTGGTATACCCCGATAAATACAGTAAATTGTTTGAGGGTTTTCTAAGGGATGCTATTTTGGAATATCTTGATAAAAATAAATGTAGGAGACGGTGGTATCACAAACTGCCGCCGCCTTTGTTTAGCAGTTGTAGAGGCCTGGGATTGACGGACCCAGCCGATAGTTCTAGTTATTTTCTGATTTTGTTGAGCGTTTTTAGAACTTGCTCTGATACTTTCACATCGTACCCTTCCCCCCACTAGGGTAGGTGTAGTTTACATACACCAGATACGCAGACGTCTAGTGCTGCAGGTAGATTTATTTGCAAGTACACTTGCTTTTTCTTTTACAGACCTTGTATTTTTATTTATTTTTCCTTCTCCTAACTTTCTCTACTTCCCTTGTGTGTCTTTTTGCCCCCCGATCTAGGACTTGGGACTTGCCGCTGACCCCTGCACTCCGGACCCCCTCCTCCGGACTCAGTGACTACTAGCATCATGTCGGACGTTAAGGTAACCACTTTAAATGTCCAGGGTTTTAATACCCCGGAAAAGAGGTCCCAAATTTTATACCACTTACACAAAAACCGCACAAAAATTTTGTGTCTCCAGGAGACTCACTTTAAGACAGGCCATATGCCAGATCGCCTGGGTCGATACTTCACCACCTGGTTCCATAGTACAAACTCTGAGTCTCGTTCGAAGGGGGTTTCGATTGGTTTCCATCGTTCCCTACCCTTCTCGGTCCTGGACGTCAGAACCGACCCTGAAGCCAGATTTCTGTTTGTTAAGGGGACGGTTTTGGAGCAGGTGGTGACTGTAGCGACGATTTATGCCCCTAACTCTCTGCAAACCTCATTCCTCACACGTACGCTAGAGGAATTGTCCTCATTCACACAGGGCATGTTGATATTGGGGGGCGACTTGAATTTAGCTATACAACCCCTGCTGGACGCTTCCGCGCAGCGCTCTGCTGTCTCTTATAGACAACTTAGTACACTCAGGAAACTTTTGCACTCCATGCAGCTGTGCGATGTGTGGAGGCTCCAGCACGCCACTGACCGAGACTATACGTACTACTCTAGCCCTCACAATATTTACAGCCGACTAGACTACATATTCCTCCCTCACTTTTACTTACCCAGAGTGACATCGTCTCAAATTGGGAACTTGTTCCTATCTGACCACGCACCGGTCCACTGCACAATATTCTTCCCCACCCTCGCCAGACCGCAATATAACTGGAGATTAAACGAATCTCTACTTCTTGATACGCTCTGTCTATCCGATCTCAAAACCACCATAGCACATTTCAGAACTGATCACGTTTCTGATGATACGCCACTCCCCACCCAATGGGAAGCACTTAAATGTGTGTTGCGGGGTGTGCTGATCAGACATGGCTCCCGCCTCAAAAAGGAGAGATCGGAGAGACTGCGGCGTCTTCTAGAAACATTGTCTTCCCTGGAGGCACAACACAAGCGGTCTCTACAGGAATCCTCTTTACGTGCCCTCATCAAAACCCGCCACGACATCTGTACCCTCCTTAACGATGGTTACAAATACTACCGACAACACTGCTCGAAGACTTTCTATGAGTGGGGAAACAAACCCGGGAGATTCCTGGCCAGGGCACTGAGAGACAAGAGAGCAGCGCTCTATATCCCGTCAATCACCACGTCCCAGACTGGGAGGTCCTTCCTTACGAAGGATATCCTTGCCGCATTTGAGTCTTACTATACCAATCTCTATAATCTCCCATCGCCCGCCGACACCCTAACATCGACCTCACCCCACCTCTCCCTGACTGACTATATTACCGATACAGCCCACCCCAGACTGTCTGGGGAAGACGTTGAGCTCTTGGAGGCCCCGTTTGGAGAGGAGGAGCTGGCCACGGTGATTAAGAACCAGTCATCGGGGAAAAGCCCCGGTCCGGATGGATTCACAGCCAAGTTTTACAAGTCCCTGAGGGATGACCTGCTCCCCCTCCTGCACGGGGCGTTCAATGCTATCTCCCTCGGCTCTAATTTCCCGCGAGACGCCCTAAATGCCCATATTACAGTGATACCTAAGGAGGACAAGGACCCCAATTTATGTGCCAGCTACCGCCCCATCTCCTTGTTGAACGTTGACACCAAACTATTTGCCAAGCTGTTGGCGAATCGCCTGACCACTGTTCTTGGTCCCCTAGTCCACCCTGACCAATCTGGCTTTGTTAAATCGAGGGAAACCAGGGACAATACTGTCAGAGCATACTCTATCATACACCAGGCCAAGACATCTAGCCAATCATTAATGTTGCTGTCACTTGATGCCGAAAAGGCATTTGACAGGGTGGACTGGGGGTTCATGAATGCTGTCCTCGTGCAGATAGGACTGGGCCCTTCAATGCTGGGACGAATCTTGGCCCTATATAATAGCCCCCAGGCGAGGGTGCGAATTAACGGCTCCCTTTCATCTCCCATTCCAATCCGGAACGGTACGAGACAGGGGTGCCCTCTCTCCCCCTTGCTTTATGTTCTGTGCATGGAACACCTGCTGATTGCCCTAAGATCGAACCCTGCGATTACTGGGTTTCGACAGGGGGTGGAGAGTCACACCTGCTCTGCGTTCGCGGATGATCTGCTCCTTTACGTCGCGGACCCTCTGGTCTCCCTGCCAGCTATATTGCAGACCATAGAGACGTACTCTCACTTTAGTAACCATAAAATCAACCTGACCAAAAGTGTTGCCCTCAATGTGACCCTCCCGGAGGAGTTAGTGACTCGACTTAAGGAAGCCCACCCTTTCAGATGGTCCTCCACATCCATTACCTATCTGGGTGTCCAGGTGCCCGCGAGTCTATCGGACTGTTATGCCCTTAACTTTCAGCCTTTGCTGTCTACGATTGAGGGGGACTTACGGAGATGGACGAGGGATACCTTTTCGTGGTTGGGTAGAGCGAACATCCTTAAAATGAATGTTCTCCCGAGACTCCTCTACCTATTCCAAACTGTGCCTGTCACCCTCCCCCCCGCATTCTTTAAAAAGATAAACAAGCTGTTTAGGGACTTTATCTGGGCAAACAGGCCATCAAGGATAGCCAGGCAAGTTTTAATGAGAAGTAAGCGGGCGGGGGGCCTGGCGGTCCCGGACAGTCAGGCCTATTACGTTGCAGCCACTCTGGTGAGATTCCTAGACCTCTTTCACGGCCACGCGTCCAAGAGATGGGTGGGATCCGAGTTGGGGACTTGCAAACAACTGGCCGCCTTCCCCTGGTTGCCCCCAGATGCCCTGTCCTGGGAATCCATCCGCACTCTGCCCTGGGTGTTGAGGGAGATGGTCACGACCTATAGGCGCTATATAACGAAGACTGAGCTAATTGTACCAGGTGGACCCCTGACCCCGGTCGCTGGCAACCCACTCTTCACTCCTGGTTTACACCGTACTGACTTTTTAGGGATGACAGGACGAGGGTTCCTCCCGATTAACACTTTCTTGGACGGCACGAGACTGAAACCCTATGAGACACTGGTCCCTGAACGCTCCCGTACACCGCTAGTCCAGATGCAATACCTACAATTAGATCATTTTATCCGGACCATGGGACAGACACTGTTCCTGGCAAGACCTCTCTCGCCTTTGGAACAGATGTGCGTCTCTGACTCTGCGCCCCTCAGGCCTGTATCGCAAATTTATCGCTTACTTATGGATAGGGCTGAGCAATCGCCTCCAAGGTATGTGGGGGCGTGGGAGTCGGAGCTACGCACGACCTTTGCTCCCTCGGACTGGACGACTGCTTTTACCATGTGTCACCGACTGTCAGTATCATGTAGGGCGCAGGAGACTAACTTTAAATTACTATCCCGGTGGTACAGAGTTCCTTCTACTCTGCACCGCATGTACCCCACTGTACCGGACTTATGTTGGCGTTGCGGCGCACCTGGTGGAACAATGACCCATATTTGGTGGTCGTGCCCCTCACTGACCCGTTTTTGGGAGGTAGTGGTTGCCCGCATCGCCTCCATTACTGGTGTGACTTACATGAACCACCCAAAAGCCCTCCTACTTTCCATACTACCCGCCACTAGGAGAACCCCCTCTAGGGCACTGGCACACTTCCTCCTCATGGCTGCGAGAACTGTCATACCCAGACATTGGAAAGATCCTTGCCCCCCGACCATTTCTGAATGGTACAGGGAGATACTCTTCTTGTGCCGTATGGAGGAACTGATGGCAGACTCCTCGGGTAGGCAAGAGAAATACACTCCGATTTGGCTTCCCTGGCTCACTTTTGTTAACTCACCCTTCTACGCGGCGGATGATGGTATCTGAGGGGGGTGAGGTAGCCCTCTCGTGGACCGGGACCGGAGTGTTGGGGTGGTGGCTGCGCCCTTACGTAGAGATTCAAGTGAGTACCCGAGTTCTGATGTTTCTCCTCCCTCCTTTTCCAACCCTCCATACTTCTCCCCTTGTCGTCTTCCCCAGCTCTTTCCCTTTACCCCTTTACTTTATTTTATTTAAATTATTTTTTTTTTTTTTCTTTATTCTCTGTTTTCTCGTATCACTGACCTTTATCTCTTCCTAAACACATCAGGATATAGAGACATGTTTATTGACAGTTTAACTACTTGTTTGTTCTAGTACAACCTGTTAGTATCCACGGCATTGTATATTGCCCCCAGATGGCATTCCTTTCCTATTGATACTTTGTACCAGATGTTCATTGCCTTATCTTTTTCATGCTGTTTTTCCTATTGATTCGACTGATGAAGATTCTCATTGAGTACTCTACCAATGCTCTTTGCTACTGTTTGTTTACTGCTCAATTAATAAAATTCTTCTGAATGAAAAAATAAAAAATAAATAAATGTAGGACTCCATATCAGCATGGCTTTATGAGGGATTGGTCCTGTCAAACTAACCTGATCAGCTTCTATGAGGAGGTGAGCTCCAGACTGGACCAGGGGCAATCGCTGGATGTCGTATATCTGGATTTTTCCAAAGCATTTGATACGGTGCCTCATAAACGGTTGGTGCATAAAATGAGAAGGATGTGGCTGGGGGAGAATGTGGGTAAGTGGGTAAGTAACTGGCTCAGTGATAGGAAACAGAGGATGGTTATTAATGGTACTTGTTCTGATTGGGTGACTGTTACTAGTGGGGAACCACAGGGGTCCGTCTTGGGTCCTGTTCTGTTTAATATATTTAGTAATGACCTTGTAGATGGGTTGAATAGTAAAGTTGCAATCTTTGCAGAGGATACTAAACTCTGTAAAGCTGTAAACACTATAGAGGACAGTGCACTGTTACAAATGGATCTAGACAGGTTGGAGGTTTGGGCTGGGAAGTGGCAAATGAGGTTCAACACTGATAAATGTAAGGTAATGCACATGGGGAGGAAAAATCCGGGCTGGGATTATGTATTAAATGGGAGAACACTTGGGGCGACTGACGTGGAAAAGGACTTAGGAGTCTTAGTTAATAGTAAATTTAGCTGCAGTGACCAGTGTCGGGCAGCTGCTGCCAAGGCTAATAAAATCATGGGGTGCATCAATAGGGGCATAGATGCCCACGACAAGGAAATAATTCTACCGCTGTACAAATCACTAGTCAGACCACACATAGTATACTGTGTACAGTACTGGGCACCAGTGTACAAGAAGGATATAGTGGAGCTGGAGAGGGTTCAAAGACGGGCAACCAGAGTAATACGGGGAATGGGAGGACTACAGTACCCAGAAAGATTATCAGAATTAGGGTTATTTAGTTTGGAAAAAAGAAGGCTTAGGGCAGACCTAATAACAATGTATAAATATATCAGGGGACCGTACAGAGATCTCTCCCATGATCTATTTATACCAAGCACTGTATCTATAACAAGGGGGCATCCTCTACTTCTAGAGGAAAGAAGGTTTCTTCCCAGCACAAATGGAGGTTCTTTACTGTAAGAGCAGTGAGATTGTGGAATTCTCTGCCTGAGGAGGTGGTCATGGTGAACTCTGTAAAAAAAAAAAAAAAAAAAAGAGTTCAAAAAAGGTCTGGATGCATTTTTGGAGAATAATAATATCGCTGGTTGTGTATACTAGATTTATAGGGACAGAACGTTGATCCATGGATTTATTCTGACTGATATATTTGGAGTCGGGAAGGAATTTTTACCTCTATATGAGGGTTTTTTGCCTTCCTCTGGATCAACTCAACTCAGTAGGGACTTATTAGGGGTATAGGTTGAACTTGATGGTTTTTTTTCAACCTCATGAATTATGTTACTAGGAGGGGCATTTACTAATCTTTTACTATGTAGTCTGGTTTTTACCCTGTTTTTTTCTACTTCATTTTTGACTATGTGCGACAAATTTACTAAATTGTTGCACGGAATTAATAAATTTGGCACACATAGGCAAAAGTGGGAAATTTACTTCATGTAGTAGAAAAAATAGTCTGTTCCTTTTTCCTGCTGTCTGAATAGGTTTGGCTGCTAGGTTTCCGTCTGGATCTTTTGTTTTTGAGTTTTTTTTTTAGCTTTTTCACCACATCTAAATAATTCAATAACTACAGTGGTCCCTCAAGTTACAATATTAATTGGTTCCAGGACAACCATTGTAAGTTGAAACCATTGTATGTTGAGACCAGAACTCTATGGAAACGTGGTAATTGGTTCTAAAGGCACCTAAATGTCATCAGAAATAAGAAAAAGTGACAAAGAAAAATAAGTAGATAACTAATGTAGGTAAAGCAAATCCTTACATATAAAAGTAAGAAAGATCTGCTGGGAGCTGTAAATCACTGTCTATGTCAGTGTTTCCCAAGCAGGGAGCCTCCAGCTGTTGCAAAACTATAACTCCCAGCATGCCTGGACAGCCAAAGGCTGTCCGGGCATGCTGGGAGTTGTAGTTTTGCAAAAGATGGGGCCACCCTGCTTGGGAAACACTGGTCTATGTAGAGGACAGGAGCGTCTTCAGGGGTCCTGTACAGTACAGGCAATGTCCCAAACAAGTAATGGAGTCGCCCTCACCTGGTGTCCAAAAGAGCAGCTAACCCTGATACAGGTAAAGTGTACAGAACATGTAATACCAGACACCAGTCAGTGCATACACTTCAGTAATACAGGGGTTTTACCAGTGAATGCCCATTTTGATTGGTTGGTTCTTCCAGCCATTGACACGTTTCACAGATCTGGACTGTCTGTACATTGTATGTTGAGTCTGGTTTCAACTTACGATGGTCCAGAAAAGACCATTGTATGTTGAAACTATTGTATGTTGAGGCCATTGTAAGTTGAGGGATCACTGTAAATTGTAGTCATGGCTCAGAAGTGGTAAACGGTGTTTAGTGTGTGTGTGTGTTTATTACATTTTTTTTAACACAGTTTTTTTCTCCCTAAATGTACTTACACTTTTTTTTTTTTGGTTACTTCTTCTACAGATCCGTGTATCCTGTGGACTACTTCAGATTCGGTGGACTACTTCGACAACCAGCGTTTTTCTTTTCTTGATGTTAATAAAATGGTTAACGAGGGCTTGTGGGGGAGTGTTTTTTGTAATAAGATTTTTTTTAAACCTGTTGTGTTTTTTTTATTTTACTTTACTAAATAGGCTTAGTAGTGGAAGCTGTCTTATAGACGGAGTCCATTACTAAGCCGGGCTTAGCGTTAGCCACAAAACTAGCTAGCGCTAACCCCCAATTATTACCCCGGTACCCAACACCACAGGGGTGCCGGGAAGAGCCGGTACCAACAGGCCCGGAGCATCAAAAATGGCGCTCCTGGGCCTAGGCGGTAACAGGCTGGTGTTATTTAGGTTGGGGAGGGCCAGTAACAATGGTCCTCGCCCACCCTAGGAACGTCAGGCTGTTACTGTTTGGTTGGTATTTGGCTGAGAATAAAAATAGGGGGACCCTATGCGTTTTTTAAATATATTTATTTATTTAAAAAAAAACGCATAGGGTAGCCCCCTATTTTCATTCTCAGCCAAATACCAACCAAACAGTAACAGCCTGACGTTCCCAGGGTGGGCGAGGACCATTGTTACTGGCCCTCCCCAGCCTAAATAACGCCAGCCTGTTACCGCCTAGGCCCAGGAGCGCCATTTTTGACGCTCCAGGCCTGTTGGTACCGGCTCTTCCCGGCACCCCTGTGGCGTTGGGTACCGGGGTAAAAATAGGAGGTTAGCGCTAGCTGTTTTTGTGGCTAACGCTAATCCCAGGTTAGTAATGGACTCCGTCTATAAGACAGCTTCCACTACTAAGCCTGTCTAGTAAAGTAAGGAAAAAACACAACAGGTTTTAAAAAAATTTTATTACAAAAAACACTCCCCCACAAGCCCTCTTTAACCATTTTATTAAAATCAAACAAAGAAAAACGCTGGTCATCGAAGTAGTCCACCGAATCCGAAGGAGTCCACAGGATACACGGATCTGAAATGAAAAGAAAAAAAAAAATAGGTTAGTACATTTATTATCACCTGCTCACACATCTCCCGCCAAAGGCTGTCCAGGCATGCTGGGAGTTGTAGTCTTGCAACATCTGGAGGCACCCTGGTTGGGAAGCTTGGGCAACTTACCGGCTTCCGTAGGATCCAGCGCTGCACGACACTGCCACGCGACGATCTCCGACAGCGATCGTCGCTGGAGCCTCGGAAGGGTAAGTGAACGTCTTCGCCGGTCCCCTTCAGCTGTTTAATTTTGCAACAGCTGGAGGACTACAGTTTACAGACCACAAACCAGTGGTCTGCAAACTGTAGCCAAAGGCTTTGGCTGTCAGGGCAGGAGCCCGGGCTGAGATTACAGTGCAGCCGCCCGGGCTCCTCATACGGCCTCCCCGCTACCCCCCCCCCTTGTCTCCCACCCGGGCTCCTCATACGGCCTCCCCGCTCCCCCCCCCCCCCTTGTCTCCCGCCCGGGCTCCTCATACGGCCTCCCCGCTACCCCCCCCCCTTGTCTCCCACCTGCGCCGCTCAGCTCCCGCTGCTACAAGACTACAACTCCCATCATGTCCTCACTGTAAGGGCATGCTGGGACTTGTAGTCTTGCAACAGCAGACAGATGGAAGTTGTGTGGCGCTGGCAGGTGAGAGGGGTGGGATGTAAATCACTGTAGTGTCCCAGTAGCGCAGTGAGGGTAGCGAGGAGAAAGTATGTCGGAGCCCGGGCGGCAGTAGCTTTTCCTGCTCCATGTTGGAGCTGGAGTAAATTTTGTCAATTTTTACGGCCGTTGTGACAGTTTATTGCGCAACTGCGACTGTCTCAGTTAATAAATTCCTGACCACTGCAAGTAAAAACTGAAAACTTGCGTAAATTAAGCGGGAATTATTTTTTTTTACTTTCTAGCTCTTGCTAGAGAAAGTCGCACAATTTATAGGGTAGGCGCAAATGCGACAATTTTGTGCCAAAAATAGTCAGAAAAAAATGACTAAACCCCTTAGTAAATGCCCCTCTAGGTTACTTATTCTGATTGGGTGACTGTTACTAGTGGGGTGCCACAGGGGTCAGTCTTGGGTCCTGTTCTATTTAATATATTTATTAATGACCTTGTAGAGGGGTTGAATAGTAAAGTAGCAATCTTTGCAGATGATACTAAACTCTGTAAGGCAGTAAACACTATAGAGGACTGTGCATTGTTACAAATTGATCTGGATAGGTTGGAAGTTTGGGCTGGGAAGTGGCAGATGAGGTTCAACACTGGTAAATGTAAGGTATTGCACATGGGAAAGAAAAATCCGGGTTGAGATTATGTATTAAATGGGAGGACACTTGGGACAACTGACATGGAAAAGGATTTGGGAGTCTTAGTTAACAGTAAATTTAGCTGTAGTGACCAGTGTCTGAACTCTCTGCCAGAGGAGGTGGTCATGGTGAACTCTGTAAAAGAGTTCAAAAAGGGGCTGGATGCATTTTTGGAGAATAACAACATCGCTGGTTATGTATACTAGATTTATAGGGACAGAACGTTGATCCATGGATTTATTCTGACTGCCATATTTGGAGTCGGGAAGGAATTTTTACCTCTAGTATGAGGGTTTTTTGCCTTCCTCTGGATCAACTCAACTCAGTAGGGACTTATTAGGGGTATAGGTTGAACTTGATGGACTCTGGTCTTTTTTCAACCTCATGAACTATGTTACTATGTTACAAGGAGGAATATTATTACCATGCATATTATTATCAAACTGTTACTGACCAAATCCTGTATACTGACCAAAACTACCAATATTATCAGCATACAAGGAGGAGTATTATTACCATAAATATTGCCTTTATACTGTCACTGACCAAATCCTGTATACTGACTAATATTACCAATATTACCAGTATAGAGGGAGGAATATTATCAAGATACATATTACCGTCATACTGTTACTGACCAAATTCTGTATACTGAACAATATTACTCATAATACCAGTATACAATGAGGAATATTATCACCATACATAATGTTACTGACCAAATCCTGTATACTTACCAATATTACCAATAATACCAGTGTTACGCCGAGCGCTCCGGGTCCCCGCTCCTCCCCGGAGCACTCGCAGCGTCCTCTCATTCGCAGCGCCCCGGTCAGACCTGCTGACCGGGTGCGCTGCGATATTTCTCCCAGCCGGGATGCGATTCGCGACGCGGGATGCGCCCGCTCGCGATGCGCATCCCGGCTCCCGTACCTGACCCGTTCCCCGTCTGTGTTGTCCCGGCGCGCGCGGGGTCTCTGCAATTTAAAGGGTCACTGATTGGCGCAGCAGGCTTAATCAGTGTGTTCACCTGTGCACTCCCTACTTATACCTCACTTCCCCTGCACTCCCTCGCCGAATCTTGTTGCCATTGTGCCAGTGAAAGCGTTTCCTTGTGTGTTCCTAGCCTGTGTTCCAGACCTCCTGCCGTTGCCCCTGACTACGATCCTTGCTGCCTGCCCTGACCTTCTGCTACGTCCGACCTTGCTCTTGTCTACTCCCTTGTACCGCGCTTATCTCAGCAGTCAGAGAGGTTGAGCCGTTGCCGGTGGATACGACCTGGTTGCTACCGCCGCTGCAAGACCATCCCGCTTTGCGGCGGGCTCTGGTGAATACCAGTAGCAACTTAGAAACGGTCCACCGACACAGTCCACGCCAATCCCTCTCTGGCACAGAGGATCCACCTCCAGCCAGCCGAATCGTGACAGTAGATCCGGCCATGGATCCCGCTGAGGTCCCGCTGTCAGTTGTCGCCGACCTCACCACGGTGGTCGCCCAGCAGTCGCAACAGATAGCGCAACAAGGCCACCAGCTGTCTCAACTGACCGTGATGCTACAGCAGCTACTACCACAGCTTCAGCAATCATCTCCTCCGCCAGCTCCTGCACCTCCTCCGCAGCGAGTGGCCGCTTCCAGCTCCGATTATCCTTGCCGGATAAATTTGATGGGGACTCTAAGTTTTGCCGTGGTTTTCTTTCGCAATGTTCCCTGCATTTGGAGATGATGTCGGACCAGTTTCCAACTGAAAGGTCTAAGGTGGCTTTCGTAGTCAGCCTTCTGTCTGGAAAAGCCCTGTCATGGGCCACACCGCTCTGGGACCGCAATGACCCTGTCACTGCCTCTGTACACTCCTTCTTCACGGAGATTCGAAGTGTCTTTGAGGAACCTGCCCGAGCCTCTTCTGCCGAGACTGCCCTGCTGAACCTGGTCCAGGGTAATTCTTCTGTTGGCGAGTACGCCATCCAATTCCGTACTCTTGCCTCCGAATTATCCTGGAATAACGAGGCCCTCTGCGCGACCTTTAAAAAAGGCCTATCCAGTAACATTAACCCCTTCCCGCTATTGGACGTATGCATACGTCCAGGCGAATTACACGTTCGCGCAAATGGACGTATGCATACGTCCAAGCGATCTCCTGCTCTGCCGCGGGCAGCGCAGGAGATCGCGGGTGGGACTCAGCTGTCAATCACAGCCAGAGTCCCACCGCAGCTGCCGGGGCCGCGATCGCGCCGGTCCCGGCAGCATTAACCCCATAGATGCCGTGATCAGTTCTGATCACGGCATCTACGGTGTTTGCAGGGGGAGCGCTCTCCCCCTGCCCATCAATCGCGGCGCCGCGATAAAATAAGGGGGATCGGGGGTGTCCAAGACACCCTCGATCCCCCTTGAAGAGATAGGAGTGAGGTGGCAGGGTTGCCACCCCTCCTATCCCTGCTATTGATCGGCGGAGCGGCCGACCAATAGCAGACTGGGGGCGGGGGGGTTAAAGTTCGGTTCCCCCCGCTATGCCCACCCATCGGTGTCCGGGCACAGCGGGGGGAACCGTGTAATAGCGGCGGCGGTCACTTATACGGCGGCGGCGGCTGTGATTACGGCGGCGGTGGAGGTAAGTATGACGCCGCGTGTCCAGGAGTCTGTTGCCTAGCAACATCTGCAGGGCGACAGTTTAGAGAGTGGTCTCTAAACTGTCGCCCTCCAGATGTTGCAAAACTACAACTCCCACCATGCCTTGACAGCTGTTTGCTGTGTTGGCATGCTGGGAGTTGTAGTTTTGCAAGATTTAGAGGGGTTCAGGCTGGAGATCACTGACAGTGGTCTCTAAACTGTAGCCCTCCAGATATTACAAAACTACAACTCCCAGCATGCCCAGACAGCAGTTTGCTGTCTTAGCATGCTGAGATTTGTAGTTTTGAAACAACTGGAGGGCCACAGTTTAGAGACCACTGTCAGTGATCTCCAGCCTGAACCCCTCTAAATCTTGCATAACTACATCTCCCAGCATTCCCTTTGGCAATCAGTACATGCTGAGAGTTGTAGTTCTGCAACAGCTGGAGGCACACTGGTTGGGAAATACCGAGTTAGGTAATAGGTTCTATTACCTAACTCAGTATTTTCCAACCAGTGTGCCTCCAGCTGTTGCAAAACTACAACTCCCAGCAT
The DNA here is from genome assembly GCF_029499605.1 of Hyla sarda. Classification (NCBI taxonomy): domain Eukaryota; kingdom Metazoa; phylum Chordata; class Amphibia; order Anura; family Hylidae; genus Hyla; species Hyla sarda. Next base: position 155,106,098 of record NC_079189.1, read on the forward strand.
GCACGTTCTGTCAGTGCATGCTGGGAGTTGTAGTTCCCCCCCCCCCCCTCCCATGTGAATGTACAGGTTACATTCACACTGGCGACGGATTACAGTGAGTTCCCTGCTTCAAGTTTGAGCTGCAGCCGCAGCTCAAACTCCTAGCGGGAGACTCAGTGTAATCCGCCGTCAGTGTGAATGTAACCTAAAAACACTACACTACACTAACATAAAATAAAGAGTAAAACACTACATATACACACGTACACTGCCCCCCCCCCACCACCACCACCACCCCTTCCCCCCCACCACCACCACCCCTTCCCCCCCAATAAAAATGAAAAACGTATCCTACAGCAGTGTTTCCAAAACGGAGCCTCCAGCTGTTGCAAAACAAAAACTCCCAGCATTTCCGGACAGCCATTGACTGTCCAAGCATGCTGGGAGTTTAGCAACAGCTGGAGGCACCCTGTTTGAGAATCACTGGTGTAGAATACCCCTATGTCCACCCCTATGCAAATCCCTAATTTAGGCCTCAAATGCACATGGCGCTCTCTCACTTCGGAACCCTGGCGTATTTCAAGGCAACAGTTTAGGGCCACATATGGGGTATTTCCGTACTCGGGAGAAATTGCCTAACAAATTTTGGGGGGCTTTTTCTCCTTTTACCCCTTATGAAAAGGTAAAGTTGGGGTCTACACCAGCATGTTAGTGTAAAAAAAAAACATTTTTGTACACTAACATACTGGTGTTGCCCCATACTTTAAAATTTCACAAGCGGTAAAAGAAAAAAAGCCTCCAAAATTTGTAACGCAATTTCTCGTGAGTACGGAGATACCCCATATGTGGGTGCAAAGTGTTCTGGGGGCGCACAACAAGGCTCAGAAGGGAGAGTGCACCATGTAAATTTGAGGTCTAAATTGGTGATTTGCACAGGGGTGGCTGATTTTACAGCGGTTCTGACATAAGTGCAAAACAATAAATACCCACATGTGACCCCATTTTGGAAACTACACCCCTCACGGAATGTAACAAGGGGTACAGTGAGCATTTACACCCCACAGGTGTCTGACAGATCTTTGAAACAGGGGTCTGTGAAAATGAAAAATAAAATTTTTAATTTGCACAGCCCACTGTTCCAAAGATCCGTCAAATGCCAGTGGGGTGTAAATTCTCCCTGCACCCCTTATTACCTTCCGTGAGGGGTGTAGTTTTAAAAATGGGGTCACATGTGGGGGGGTCCACTGTTCTGGCACCACGGGGGGGCTTTGGAAATGCACATGGCCAAATTCTCTCTCCAAAAGCTCAATGATGCTCCTTCTCTTCTGAGCATTGTAGTTCGTCCCCAGTGCACTTCACGTCCACTTATGGGGTATTTCCATACTCAGAAGAGATGGGGTTACAAATTTTGGGGGGGTATTTTCTGCTATTATCCCTTGTAAAAATGTAAAATTTGGGGGAAAACAAGCATTTTAGTGTAAAAAAATTTTTTTTGTTTTTTACATATGCAAAAGTCGTGAAACACCTGTGGGGTATTAAGGTTCACTTTACCCCTTGTTACGTTCCCCAAGGGGTCTAGTTTCCAAAATGGTATACCATGTGGTTTTTTTTTCTGTCCCGGCACCATAGGTGCTTCCTAAATGCGGCATGCCCCCAGAGCAAAATTTGCTTCCAAAAAGCCAAATGTGACTCCTTCTCTTCTGAGACCTGTAGTGCGCCAGCAGAGCACTTTTCATCCCCATATTGGGTGTTTTCTGAATCGGGAGAAATTGGGCTTCAAATTTTGGGGGGTATTTTCTGCTATTACCTTTTTTAAAAATGTAAAATTTTTGCTAAACCAAGCATTTTTGGTAAAAAAAACATTTTCTTTTTTTACATATGCAAAAGTCGTGACACACCTGTGGGGTATTAAGGTTCACTTTATCCCTTGTTACGTTCCTCAAGGAGTCTAGTTTCCAAAATGGTATGCCATGTCATTTTTTTTTGCTGTCCTGGCACCATAGGGGCTTCCTAAATGCAACATGCCCCCCGAGCAAAATTTGCTCTCAAAAAGCCAAATATGACTCCTTCTCTTCTGAGCATTGTAGTTCGCCCGTAATGCACTTCAGGTCAACTTATGGGGTACCTCCATACTCAGAAGAGATGGGGTTACAAATTTTGGAGGGTATTGTCTGCTATTAAACCTTGCAAAAATGTGAAATTTGGGGGGAAACACACATTTTAGTGAAAAATTTTTTTTTTTTTTACATATGCAAAAGTCATGAAACACCTGTGGGGTATTAAGGCTCACTTAATTCCTTGTTACGTTCCTCAAGGGGTCTAGTTTCCAAAATGGTCTGCCATGTTTTTTTTTTTTGCTGTTTTGGCACCATAGGGGCTTCCTAAATGCAACATGCCCCCAAAAAACCATTTCAGAAAAACGTACTCTCCAAAATCCCCTTGTCGCTCCTTCGCTTCTGAGCCCTCTACTGCGCCCGCCGAACAATTTACATAGACATATGAGGTATGTGCTTACTCGAGAGAAATTGGGCTACAAATTCAAGTATAAATTTTATCCTTTTACCCCTTGTAAAAATTCAAAAATTGGGTCTACAAGAACATGCAAGTGTAAAAAATGAAGATTTTGAATTTTCTCCTTCACTTTGCTGCTTTTCCTGTGAAACACCTAAAGGGTTAAAACGCTTACTGAATGTCATTTTGAATACTTTGGGGGGTGTAGTTTTTATAATGGGGTCTTTTATGGGGTATTTCTAATATGAAGACCCTTCAAATCCACTTCAAACCTGAACTGGTCCATGAAAAATAGCGAGTTTGAAAATTTTGTGAAAAATTGTAAAATTGCTGCTGAACTTTGAAGCCCTCTGGTGTCTTCCAAAAGTAAAAACTCAATTTTATGATGAAAATATAAAGTAGACATATTGTATATGTGGATCCAAAAAAAAAAATATTTGGAATATCCATTTTCCTTACAAACAGAGAGCTTCAAAGTTAGAAAAATGCAAAATTTTCAATTTTTTTCATCAAATTTTGGGATTTTTCACCAAGAAAGGATGCAAGTTACCACAAAAATTTACCACTATGTTAAAGTAGAATATGTCACGAAAAAACAATCTCGGAATCAGATTGATAAGTAAAAGCATCCCAGAGTTATTAATGTTTAAAGTGACAGTGGTCAGATGTGCAAAAAAGGGCTGCGTCCTAGAGGTGAAAATGGGCTGTGTCCTTAAGGGGTTAAAGATGTGCTGGCCGCACGAGAAATTCCTGCTAACCTGCATGAACTTATTCATCTTGCCACCCGCATTGACATGCGTTTTTCCGAAAGGCGTCAGGAGCTCCGCCAGGATATGGACTTTGTTCGCACGAGGCGGTTTCTCACCCCGGCTCCTCTCTCCTCTGGTCCTCTGCAATCCGTTCCTGTGCCTCCCGCCGTGGAGGCTATGCAAGTTGACCGGTCTCGCTTGACACCTCAAGAGAGGACACGACGCCGCATGGAGAACCTTTGCCTGTACTGTGCCGGTACCGAACATTTCTTGAAGGATTGTCCTATCCGTCCTCCTCGCCAGGAAAGACACACGCTGACTCTGCACAAAGGTGAGACAGCTCTTGATGTGAACTCTGCTTCTCCACGCCTTACTGTGCCGGTGCGGATGTCTTCTTCTACCTTCTCCTTTTCTGCTATGGCCTTCCTGGATTCCGGATCTGCAGGAAATTTTATTTTGGCCTCTCTCATCAACAGGTTCAAAATCCCAGTGACCAGTCTCGCCAGACCCCTCTACATCAACTCTGTTAACAATGAAAGATTGGACTGTACCGTGCGTTACCGCACGGAACCTCTCCTAATGTGCATCGGACCCCATCACGAAAAAATTGAATTTTTGGTCCTCTCTAACTGCACTTCAGAAATTCTTCTTGGATTACCGTGGCTTCAACGCCATTCCCCAACCCTTGATTGGACCACAGGGGAAATCAAGAACTGGGGTACTTCTTGCCACAAGGACTGTCTTAAACCGGCTCCCAGTACTCACAATCGTGACCCTGTTGTTCCCCCGGTATCTGGTCTTCCTAAGGCCTATCTGGACTATGCTGATGTTTTTTGCAAAAAACAAGCTGAGACTTTGCCTCCTCACAGGCCTTATTACTGTCCTATTGACCTCCTCCCGGGCACTACTCCACCCCGGGGCAGAATCTATCCTCTGTCTGCTCCGGAAACCCAAGCCATGTCGGAGTACATCCAGGAGAATTTAAAAAAGGGTTTATCCGCAAGTCCTCCTCTCCTGCCGGAGCTGGATTTTTTTTTTGTCTCCAAAAAGGATGGCTCCCTACGCCCTTGCATTGATTACTGCGGACTTAATAAAATCACGGTAAAAAAACGCGACCCCTTACCTCTTATCTCGGAACTCTTTGACCGCCTACGAGGCGCCCACATCTTTACCAAGCTGGACTTAAGAGGTGCTTATAATCTCATCCGCATCAGGGAGGGGGACGAATGGAAGACTGCATTTAACACCAGAGATGGACACTTTGAGTATCTGGTCATGCCCTTTGGCCTGTGCAACGCACCTGCCGTCTTCCAAGACTTTGTTAATGAAATTTTTCGTGATCTTCTATATACCTGTGTTGTGGTTTACCTGGACGATATTCTGATTTTTTTCTGCCAACTTAGAAGAACACCGCCAGCATGTCCGCATGGTTCTTCAGAGACTTCGGGACAATCAACTTTATGCCAAAATGGAAAAATGTCTCTTTGAATGTCAGTCTCTTCCTTTCCTAGGATACTTAGTCTCTGGCCAGGGACTACCAATGGACCCAGATTAACATATCTGCCGTATTAAATTGGCCACGCCCCTCCGGACTCCGTGCTATCCAACGTTTTTTGGGGTTCGCCAATTATTACAGACAATTTATTCCACACTTTTCCACTATTGTGGCTCCTATCGTGGCTCTAACCAAGAAAAATGCCAATCCTAAGTCCTGGTCTCCTCAAGCGGAAGACGCATTTAAACATCTCAAGTCTGCCTTTTCTTCTGCTCCCGTACTCTCCAGACCTGACCCATCTAAACCCTTCTTATTGGAGGTAGACGCCTCCTCAGTGGGAGCTGGAGCGGTTCTTCTACAAAAAAATTCTTCCGGGTATGCTGTTACTTGTGTTTTTTTTTCTAGGACCTTCTCTCCGGCGGAGAAAAACTACTCCATTGATGATCGAGAACTACTGGCCATAAAATTGGCGCTTGAGGAATGGAGGCACCTGCTGGAGGGATCCAAATATCCAGTTATTCTATACACTGATCACAAGAATCTTTCTTATCTCCAGTCTGCCCAACGACTGAACCCTCGCCAGGCTAGGTGGTCGTTGTTCTTTGCCCGTTTTAACTTTGAAATCCATTTTCGCCCTGCCGACAAGAACATCAGGGCCGATGCCCTCTCTCGTTCTTCAGATGCCTCTGAAGCGGAAGCCTCTCCGCAACACATCATTCCTCCGGACTGTCTGATCTCCACTTCTCCAGCTTCCATCAGACAAACTTCTCCAGGGAAGACCTTCGTTTCCCCACGCCAGCGCCTCGGGATTCTCAAGTGGGGACACTCCTCCCACCTTGCAGGCCATGCGGGCATCAAAAAATCCTGTCAACTCATCTCTCGATTTTATTGGTGGCCTACTCTGGAGACTGATGTTGTTGATTTCGTGTGGGCTTGTACTGTCTGAGCACGGGATAAGACTCCTCGCCAGAAGCCTGCTGGTCTCCTTCATCCTCTGCCTGTTCCTGAACAACCTTGGTCACAGATTGGTATGGACTTTATTGCGGACCTGCCCTTATCCCGTGGCAACACAGTTGTTTGGGTGGTCGTTGATCGATTTTCCAAGATGGCACATTTTATCCCTCTTCCTGGCCTTCCTTCAGCGCCTCAGTTGGCAAAGCAATTTTTTATACACATTTTTCGCCTTCATGGTTTGCCCACGCATATTGTCTCAGATAGAGGCGTCCAATTTGTGTCTAAATTCTGGAGGGCCCTCTGTAAGCAGCTCAAGATCAAATTAAACTTCTCTTCTTCTTACCATCCCCAATCCAATGGGCAAGTAGAAAGAATTAATCAGGTCCTGGGTGACTATATACGACATTTTGTTTCCTCCTGCCAGGATGACTGGGCAGATCTTCTACCATGGGCCGAATTCTCATACAACTTCAGAGTCTCCGAATCTTCTGCTAAATCCCCATTTTTCTTGATGTACGTCCGTCACCCTCTTCCTCCCCTCCCCACTCCCATGCCCTCTGGTTTGCCCGCTGTTGATGAAGTGACTCGAGATCTTTCCACCATATGGAAAGAAACCCAAAATTCTCTTTTACAGGCTTCATCCCGGATGAAAAAATTTGCTGATAAAAAAAGAACTCCCCCCATTTTTGCTCCCGGAGACAAGGTATGGCTCTCCGCTAAGTATGTCCGCTTTCGTGTCCCCAGTTATAAACTGGGACCACGCTATCTTGGTCCTTTCAAAATCTTGTGCCAGATCAACCCTGTCTCTTACAAACTCCTTCTTCCTCCTTCTCTCCGTATTCCCAATGCCTTCCATGTCTCTCTCCTTAAACCACTCATCCTTAACCGCTTCTCTCCCAAAGTTGTTTCTCCCACTCCTGTTTCCGGTTCGTCTGACGTCTTCTCGGTGAAGGAGATTCTAGCATCCAAGACAGTCAGAGGTAAAAGATTCTTCTTGGTTGACTGGGAGAATTGTGGCCCAGAGGAGAGATCTTGGGAACCTGAGGACAACATCCTAGACAAAAGTCTTATCCTCAGGTTCTCAGGCTCCAAGAAGAGGGGGAGACCCAAGGGGGGGGGTACTGTTACGCCGAGCGCTCCGGGTCCCCGCTCCTCCCCGGAGCGCTTGCAGCGTCCTCTCATTCGCAGCGCCCCGGTCAGACCTGCTGACCGGGTGCGCTGCGATATATCTCCCAGCCGGGATGCGATTCGCGACGCGGGATGCGCCCGCTCGCGATGCGCATCCCGGCTCCCGTACCTGACCTGTTCCCCGTCTGTGTTGTCCCGGCGCGCGCGGCCCCGCTCCTTAGGGCGCGCGCCGGGTCTCTGCAATTTAAAGGGCCACTGCGCCACTGATTGGCGCAGCAGGCCTAATCAGTGTTTTCACCTGTGCACTCCCTACTTATACCTCACTTCCCCTGCACTCCCTCGCCGAATCTTGTTGCCATTGTGCCAGTGAAAGCGTTTCCTTGTGTGTTCCTAGCCTGTGTTCCAGACCTCCTGCCGTTGCCCCTGACTACGATCCTTGCTGCCTGCCCTGACCTTCTGCTACGTCCGACCTTGCTCTTGTCTACTCCCTTGTACCTTATCTCAGCAGTCAGAGAGGTTGAGCCGTTGCAGGTGGATACGACCTGGTTGCTACCGCCGCTGCAAGACCATCCCGCTTTGCGGCGGGCTCTGGTGAATACCAGTAGCAACTTAGAACCGGTCCACCGACACGGTCCACGCCAATCCCTCTCTGGCACAGAGGATCCACCTCCAGCCAGCCGAATCGTGACAACCAGAATACAAGGAGGAATATTATCACCATACATATACATATTACTATCATACTGTTACTGACCAAATCCTTTATACTGAGACCCATATTTCCAATTATACCAGTATACAAGAAGTGAATATTATCACCATACATATTACCATCATACTATAAGTGACCAAATTCTGTATATTGAGACCAATATTATGAATAATCCCAGTACAAAAAGAGAAAAATGGTCAGGACCTCGAGACATAATGAAATACGTGCACAGGGGCACTGTAATGTCTGTTTATTTATTTTTTTGCATTTTTCTGTTCAGGTGTGTATTCACACACTAGTTTGTTCAGAGCAGTTGGCCATTCCTCCTGAATAGGGAATGGTTAATACTCTGGACGAATGGTAACTAGGGTGTGTCTCTTAAGCCAGACTTCTCGGCAGTCTGGGCTGGTTATTGAGTGCAATACTACTATGTCTACTTGAGCATTTAGCTTGTCTTTTTTCTGGGTTTTTATCCATGGTTATATAGCATGCTCCTTGTATTTTAGGCTGTGTTACTTTAGTCGGTTTTAGTATTGTGTCTGTTCAGCTTTGTCTGTATTCAAACTTATGGACATTTATCAACAGGTTTAGTCAGGTTTTCTTTACTATAATTGTCGCAACTGTGACTACGCGATTTTTCGTGCGACATTTTGACTGGAAAGCGAGAAAAGCACGTTTTCCCAAAATTAACTACGTAGTAATCCTGTATAAATTTTATGATGAAAATATAAAGTAGACATATTGTATATGTGGATCCAAAAAAAAAATAATATTTGGAATATCCATTTTCCTTACAAACAGAGAGCTTCAAAGTTAGAAAAATGCAAAATTTTCAATTTTTTTCATCAAATTTGGGGATTTTTCACCAAGAAAGGATGCAAGTTACCACAAAAATTTACCACTATGTTAAAGTAGAATATGTCACGAAAAAACAATCTCGGAATCAGATTGATAAGTAAAAGCATCCCAGAGTTATTAATGTTTAAAGTGACAGTGGTCAGATGTGCAAAAAAGGGCTGCGTCCTAGAGGTGAAAATGGGCTGTGTCCTTAAGGGGTTAAAGATGTGCTGGCCGCACGAGAAATTCCTGCTAACCTGCATGAACTTATTCATCTTGCCACCCGCATTGACATGCGTTTTTCCGAAAGGCGTCAGGAGCTCCGCCAGGATATGGACTTTGTTCGCACGAGGCGGTTTCTCACCCCGGCTCCTCTCTCCTCTGGTCCTCTGCAATCCGTTCCTGTGCCTCCCGCCGTGGAGGCTATGCAAGTTGACCGGTCTCGCTTGACACCTCAAGAGAGGACACGACGCCGCATGGAGAACCTTTGCCTGTACTGTGCCGGTACCGAACATTTCTTGAAGGATTGTCCTATCCGTCCTCCTCGCCAGGAAAGACACACGCTGACTCTGCACAAAGGTGAGACAGCTCTTGATGTGAACTCTGCTTCTCCACGCCTTACTGTGCCGGTGCGGATGTCTTCTTCTACCTTCTCCTTTTCTGCTATGGCCTTCCTGGATTCCGGATCTGCAGGAAATTTTATTTTGGCCTCTCTCATCAACAGGTTCAAAATCCCAGTGACCAGTCTCGCCAGACCCCTCTACATCAACTCTGTTAACAATGAAAGATTGGACTGTACCGTGCGTTACCGCACGGAACCTCTCCTAATGTGCATCGGACCCCATCACGAAAAAATTGAATTTTTGGTCCTCTCTAACTGCACTTCAGAAATTCTTCTTGGATTACCGTGGCTTCAACGCCATTCCCCAACCCTTGATTGGACCACAGGGGAAATCAAGAACTGGGGTACTTCTTGCCACAAGGACTGTCTTAAACCGGCTCCCAGTACTCACAATCGTGACCCTGTTGTTCCCCCGGTATCTGGTCTTCCTAAGGCCTATCTGGACTATGCTGATGTTTTTTGCAAAAAACAAGCTGAGACTTTGCCTCCTCACAGGCCTTATTACTGTCCTATTGACCTCCTCCCGGGCACTACTCCACCCCGGGGCAGAATCTATCCTCTGTCTGCTCCGGAAACCCAAGCCATGTCGGAGTACATCCAGGAGAATTTAAAAAAGGGTTTATCCGCAAGTCCTCCTCTCCTGCCGGAGCTGGATTTTTTTTTTGTCTCCAAAAAGGATGGCTCCCTACGCCCTTGCATTGATTACTGCGGACTTAATAAAATCACGGTAAAAAAACGCTACCCCTTACCTCTTATCTCGGAACTCTTTGACCGCCTACGAGGCGCCCACATCTTTACCAAGCTGGACTTAAGAGGTGCTTATAATCTCATCCGCATCAGGGAGGGGGACGAATGGAAGACTGCATTTAACACCAGAGATGGACACTTTGAGTATCTGGTCATGCCCTTTGGCCTGTGCAACGCACCTGCCGTCTTCCAAGACTTTGTTAATGAAATTTTTCGTGATCTTCTATATACCTGTGTTGTGGTTTACCTGGACGATATTCTGATTTTTTTCTGCCAACTTAGAAGAACACCGCCAGCATGTCCGCATGGTTCTTCAGAGACTTCGGGACAATCAACTTTATGCCAAAATGGAAAAATGTCTCTTTGAATGTCAGTCTCTTCCTTTCCTAGGATACTTAGTCTCTGGCCAGGGACTACAAATGGACCCAGATAAACTATCTGCCGTATTAAATTGGCCACGCCCCTCCGGACTCCGTGCTATCCAACGTTTTTTGGGGTTCGCCAATTATTACAGACAATTTATTCCACACTTTTCCACTATTGTGGCTCCTATCGTGGCTCTAACCAAGAAAAATGCCAATCCTAAGTCCTGGTCTCCTCAAGCGGAAGACGCATTTAAACATCTCAAGTCTGCCTTTTCTTCTGCTCCCGTACTCTCCAGACCTGACCCATCTAAACCCTTCTTATTGGAGGTAGACGCCTCCTCAGTGGGAGCTGGAGCGGTTCTTCTACAAAAAAATTCTTCCGGGTATGCTGTTACTTGTGTTTTTTTTTCTAGGACCTTCTCTCCGGCGGAGAAAAACTACTCCATTGATGATCGAGAACTACTGGCCATAAAATTGGCGCTTGAGGAATGGAGGCACCTGCTGGAGGGATCCAAATATCCAGTTATTCTATACACTGATCACAAGAATCTTTCTTATCTCCAGTCTGCCCAACGACTGAACCCTCGCCAGGCTAGGTGGTCGTTGTTCTTTGCCCGTTTTAACTTTGAAATCCATTTTCGCCCTGCCGACAAGAACATCAGGGCCGATGCCCTCTCTCGTTCTTCAGATGCCTCTGAAGCGGAAGCCTCTCCGCAACACATCATTCCTCCGGACTGTCTGATCTCCACTTCTCCAGCTTCCATCAGACAAACTTCTCCAGGGAAGACCTTCGTTTCCCCACGCCAGCGCCTCGGGATTCTCAAGTGGGGACACTCCTCCCACCTTGCAGGCCATGCGGGCATCAAAAAATCCTGTCAACTCATCTCTCGATTTTATTGGTGGCCTACTCTGGAGACTGATGTTGTTGATTTCGTGTGGGCTTGTACTGTCTGAGCACGGGATAAGACTCCTCGCCAGAAGCCTGCTGGTCTCCTTCATCCTCTGCCTGTTCCTGAACAACCTTGGTCACAGATTGGTATGGACTTTATTGCGGACCTGCCCTTATCCCGTGGCAACACAGTTGTTTGGGTGGTCGTTGATCGATTTTCCAAGATGGCACATTTTATCCCTCTTCCTGGCCTTCCTTCAGCGCCTCAGTTGGCAAAGCAATTTTTTATACACATTTTTCGCCTTCATGGTTTGCCCACGCATATTGTCTCAGATAGAGGCGTCCAATTTGTGTCTAAATTCTGGAGGGCCCTCTGTAAGCAGCTCAAGATCAAATTAAACTTCTCTTCTTCTTACCATCCCCAATCCAATGGGCAAGTAGAAAGAATTAATCAGGTCCTGGGTGACTATTTACGACATTTTGTTTCCTCCTGCCAGGATGACTGGGCAGATCTTCTACCATGGGCCGAATTCTCATACAACTTCAGAGTCTCCGAATCTTCTGCTAAATCCCCATTTTTCTTGATGTACGTCCGTCACCCTCTTTCTCCCCTCCCCACTTCCATGTCCTCTGGTTTGCCCGCTGTTGATGAAGTGACTCGAGATCTTTCCACCATATGGAAAGAAACCCAAAATTCTCTTTTACAGGCTTCATCCCGGATGAAAAAATTTGCTGATAAAAAAAGAACTCCCCCCATTTTTGCTCCCGGAGACAAGGTATGGCTCTCCGCTAAGTATGTCCGCTTTCGTGTCCCCAGTTATAAACTGGGACCACGCTATCTTGGTCCTTTCAAAATCTTGTGCCAGATCAACCCTGTCTCTTACAAACTCCTTCTTCCTCCTTCTCTCCGTATTCCCAATGCCTTCCATGTCTCTCTCCTTAAACCACTCATCCTTAACCGCTTCTCTCCCAAAGTTGTTTCTCCCACTCCTGTTTCCGGTTCGTCTGACGTCTTCTCGGTGAAGGAGATTCTAGCATCCAAGACAGTCAGAGGTAAAATATTCTTCTTGGTTGACTGGGAGAATTGTGGCCCAGAGGAGAGATCTTGGGAACCTGAGGACAACATCCTAGACAAAAGTCTTATCCTCAGGTTCTCAGGCTCCAAGAAGAGGGGGAGACCCAAGGGGGGGGGGTACTGTTACGCCGAGCGCTCCGGGTCCCCGCTCCTCCCCGGAGCGCTTGCAGCGTCCTCTCATTCGCAGCGCCCCGGTCAGACCTGCTGACCGGGTGCGCTGCGATATATCTCCCAGCCGGGATGCGATTCGCGACGCGGGATGCGCCCGCTCGCGATGCGCATCCCGGCTCCCGTACCTGACCTGTTCCCCGTCTGTGTTGTCCCGGCGCTCGGCCCCGCTCCTTAGGGCGCGCGCCGGGTCTCTGCAATTTAAAGGGCCACTGCGCCACTGATTGGCGCAGCAGGCCTAATCAGTGTTTTCACCTGTGCACTCCCTACTTATACCTCACTTCCCCTGCACTCCCTCGCCGGATCTTGTTGCCATTGTGCCAGTGAAAGCGTTTCCTTGTGTGTTCCTAGCCTGTGTTCCAGACCTCCTGCCGTTGCCCCTGACTACGATCCTTGCTGCCTGCCCTGACCTTCTGCTACGTCCGACCTTGCTCTTGTCTACTCCCTTGTACCTTATCTCAGCAGTCAGAGAGGTTGAGCCGTTGCAGGTGGATACGACCTGGTTGCTACCGCCGCTGCAAGACCATCCCGCTTTGCGGCGGGCTCTGGTGAATACCAGTAGCAACTTAGAACCGGTCCACCGACACGGTCCACGCCAATCCCTCTCTGGCACAGAGGATCCACCTCCAGCCAGCCGAATCGTGACAACCAGAATACAAGGAGGAATATTATCACCATACATATACATATTACTATCATACTGTTACTGACCAAATCCTTTATACTGAGACCCATATTTCCAATTATACCAGTATACAAGAAGTGAATATTATCACCATACATATTACCATCATACTATAAGTGACCAAATTCTGTATATTGAGACCAATATTATGAATAATCCCAGTACAAAAAGAGAAAAATGGTCAGGACCTCGAGACATAATGAAATACGTGCACAGGGGCACTGTAATGTCTGTTTATTTATTTTTTTGCATTTTTCTGTTCAGGTGTGTATTCACACACTAGTTTGTTCAGAGCAGTTGGCCATTCCTCCTGAATAGGGAATGGTTAATACTCTGGACGAATGGTAACTAGGGTGTGTCTCTTAAGCCAGACTTCTCGGCAGTCTGGGCTGGTTATTGAGTGCAATACTACTATGTCTACTTGAGCATTTAGCTTGTCTTTTTTCTGGGTTTTTATCCATGGTTATATAGCATGCTCCTTGTATTTTAGGCTGTGTTACTTTAGTCGGTTTTAGTATTGTGTCTGTTCAGCTTTGTCTGTATTCAAACTTATGGACATTTATCAACAGGTTTAGTCAGGTTTTCTTTACTATAATTGTCGCAACTGTGACTACGCGATTTTTCGTGCGACATTTTGACTGGAAAGCGAGAAAAGCACGTTTTCCCAAAATTAACTACGTAGTAATCATTTTAAAATGGACTACGGGTAGTCAGGTATTTATTAACTGCGACAGTCGCAACTGCGCAAAAAAATTATCGCAACAGGGTTAAAAATTGACTAAATTTACTCCAGCTCAAACAAAGAGCAGAAAAAGCTACTACCAAAGTAAAAAAGGAAAAATTGCTTACGTGAAAGAAAATTATCAACAGGCTGAAACCAGTTGATAAATAAGTCACACATAAGCAAAAAAAAAAAGGTAAGGAAAAAATTACTAAAAAAAAAGAATATATAAGCAAACATTGATAAATGTCCCTCACTATGTCTAAGTCTTGCTTTTTACCTGTGCTCTGTATTTTATATTCCTGTTTGGTATCCTGGTTCTGTGTCCCAGTGTGAACAGTGTCTTATATTTATATCCTGTTTGGTTGATCCTTTGTACTTGTGATAGTTCTTAGTAACTAACCTGTTGAGTTTAGTGTCTTGGCTCTCAGTTCTTCTGCTATCCCCTTCATCTCCTTGATTCTGCTGTATACTCCTCATGCCTAGTCTTGTTCATTTTATCATGTCTGCAGTTTATCTGATATCTGGTTTAGTGAACTGTTTGTTAATTCACCATATTCTGTTCTGTTTGTGAGTTTATATTCTGCTTTGTTAGTATTTGTATTGTCTAGTAGGTTTCTGTTTCTGGCTGTTTATTATTTGTTTTTACACCACTGCACTTTAGCGCAGGAAGGGACTGGCTCCCAGTTGTCGACTCATCGTTTAGGGTGAGTGGGCGAGTAGGCAGGGAGAAATGTTTTAGGGTCAGTTTAGGGCTCACTCTCCCTGTCCCTGACATGCACACTGCCAGTTGTGTGTGTGTGTGTGTGTGTGTGTGTGTGTGTGTGTGTGTGTTACCAGCGAGGAACAAATAATACTGCCACACCATGACTACGGCTACCATTGTGACTGACTGTGTATTATCCCTGTACTGTAACATCACTGTGGGTAATATCACTGTACTGTGACATTTCTGTTTTTTTATCCCTGTACTGTGACATCACTGTGTGTATTATCCCTGTATTGTTACATCACTGAATTTAATCCCTGCACTGTGACATAATTTTATTAACCCTGTGGAGAGGTGGTGCAGCTCACAACTACTATAGGGAGTACTGAGGTTAGCTGTCGAACACTGTACCCAGAGTGCCTATAGATAGACAATTAGTGTAATGACCATAGTGGTGACAGTCTGCAAGTTCTCTCTTGTGGGATGTGTGTGTTTGGGGGGGGGGGGGGGAGAGAAATGGAGGGGTGGGAATGGGTAGGAGAGGGAAGTTGAAAGAAAAGAAAGAGGAATAAGAGATCACTTGACCACTAAGAAGGGTGCAAAGATTATTTATGTAAGACTCACCGCAGTCGACTGGAACTCAGTAGGTAGTAGATCCGCAATACCACGGAGGTCTGGAGATGTAGTGGATCCGCATGACCTGTGTGGCAGATAAGGCGGGCCATGCCAGAGAGCGGAGTCTAAGGTGCCGCCGCCGCAAAGCGGGATGGACTTGCTACGGCAGGCGGCACCCAGGTCTCTACCCCTGGCACCACTCGACCACACAGGCAGCCGAGGTGAAGCGTGGAACAGAAGGGATGAGAAAGGATGAAATCAGGCTAGCAGGAGGTCTGGGCAGGTGGCACAGGAGAGTAGTCAGTAGGGTAGCAGAAGGTCAATAGGCAGGCGGCTAGGAACACGGTCAGGTCATGGAATGCAATGTCTGGTACACGGCAAGGAACACAGAATATAGCTTTCTCTCAGGCACAAAGGCAACCAAAGATCCGGCAAGGGCAAGAAGGAGGAACAGGAACTTAGAAGAGCGGTACAGGTGAAACAAATTACAGGCGCACTGGCCCTTTAAATTTCAAAGCTCCGCCGCGCGCGTGCCCTAGGAGATGGGGGGAAAGGGGACAGCGGTGTGCCGGGCTGTGACTCACACGTCCCGCGATGCGAATCCTAGCCCACCGGCGGCAGTCTTGGACGGGGAGGTGCGCTCACGGCCGGTATGTCCGGCCGGAGTGCAGTGTATAGCAGTACCCCCCCCCCCCCCCCCCCCCCCTTTGGTCTTCCCCTCTTCTTTTGGAAATTTTTTTTTGAGAAGATTAAGGTCCAAGATGTTCTCCTCGGGCTCCCAGCATCTCTCCTCAGGACCAAATCCCCTTCAATCGACTGAAAAAAAATTCCTGCTATTTACCGTTTTCGAGGCCAAGATCTCTTTAACTTGAAAAGTATCAGAGAAACTGGAGACAGGAGTGGGAGCGGTGTTTTTTCTTTGACAATAACGATTGATAACTAGAGGTTTGAGGAGAGATACATGAAAGGAGTTAGGAATGTGTAAAGAATGGGGTAAACGGAGTTTGTATGAAACAGGATTCATTTTTTGTAAGACCTCGAACGGACCCAGGAAATGAGGACCTAATTTGTAACTTGGGATTTGAAACGAATGTACAGGGTGGGCCACAGGGACGTGCACACATAGGAGTGAAAGGGGGCTGGAGCCCCTGCCCTTTTCCTCACCTGCCCCTCTAGTGCCCTCACAAAATGAGCTGCAGACTCAGGGTGACAGGTGAAGTAAAAAGGATCCATTGCTGGGGAGATTTGTATGTGGTTTAATGGAGGGTGCTGTGCACTCCCTGCAGGAAGGGGGCGTCACTTACCCTGTCATTATCTGCCATTTCTCTGCTTTTCTCCACATGGAGGAGACAGAAGCAGAGGAGGCAGAGAGAAGCCCCGCCCACAGCATGTCCGGCCACAAACTTCAGTCTCTGCTGCCCTTACTGTAAGTAACTGTAAATATATATGAGTGATTGTATGTCAGTGTGTGTGTATGTATATATGTGTGTGTATCTCTAAGTATGTGCCTGTGCAGTGAGGGATGGCTGGGGCCTTAGCGTAAGTGACTGTGTATATATTGAGTGAATGTATGTCAGTGTGAGGTGTATATATATGTGTGTGTGTGTCTCTCTCTCTCTATGTATGTGCCCATATATGTGAGCAAGTGAATCTGTGTGTGTGTGTGTGTGTGTGTGTGTGTGCATATATAAATAAATATATATGAGCAAGTGAATCTATGTATATGTGTATATATATGAGCAAGTGAATCTATGTATGTGTGTATATATATCTGTGAGTGATTGTATGTGTGTACCTGTATGTATGATGTGCTTATTGGCTAAATCTTTTAGTATATATAACATGTTATATGTGTGTCTGTGTATTTATGTTTCTTAATGTATATTTGTACCTGTATGTGTCAAAGTGTCTCTTTGTATGTGTGTATATTATCTATGTACTGTATGTGCCTTTATGTTATGTGCTTGTATTTAGTGTATGAAGCACATTATTAGGGAATTATTGTAGGAATGTAAGCACGTAAATGAAAGCACAGTATACAGGGAATTTATGGAGGCACAGTATATATTTCATTATATTGGAACATTATATTTTATGTATGCTGGCACTGTGTATAGATCCTTAGGGTGCGTTCACTTGTGCCTATTTTTGCTGCATATCTGCTGCAGATTTTACTTCCCATTGACAATGGGAAGAGAAATCTGCTAAAGCAAATCTGCAGCAGAAAATACGCACGTCTGAACACACCCTTAGGCCCCGTACACACTACAGAATTCTCGCGGATGAATTCCGCGAGCGGAGCTTCCGCCTGGCGGCCGCCGCCGAAGATGCTTCGGCGCTAGGGCCGCGGGGCACTGAGCCGTCACCATTGATGGCTATGCAGTGCTCGCGGAATTCGCACAAAGAATGAACATGTTCTTTCTGAACATGTGCCCCTGAAATTCCGCAGTGTGAACGGGTCTCGCGGAAACCCGTTCACACTAATGTTAAAGTTCACACCGCGGAATTCCGCCCGCGGAATTCTGCCTGGAAATTCCGCGGGAATTCCGTAGTGTGAACGGGGCCTTAGTGGTGGCACAGTATAGTTAAATAATAGTGGTACAGTATATAGTTCATTAATGGTGGCACAGTATATAGTTCATTAATGGTGGCACAGTATATAGTGAATTAAGGGGGGTATGGGATATAATTAAAGGGAAACTGACAGGCTGTTTACTCGCACTAAACCCAATACTAAAATTGGTCTTTCCATTTTCTAGGTATTGCCCCACATTGCTAGTATGCAAAGTCAGTCTTGTGCGCAATGGAGGCGGAGCTTCGTGCCATGCCTGGCCGTCTTTGTATATTTATAATTTCTTTTTTTTGCCAACTCTAGTATATTGTAGAATGCAGGGGCGTCACTAGGTCAAATCATTCTGGGTCCCTGCCCCGAATGCTAAGCCAATGTGCCCCGAATGTCAGCTAACATGCACAGGGTCGTTTGCCTTTTTTTTACTCACTACATTCCTGCCTATAGAAATAATAAGGTAATTGATCAGCCAGTGCAGCCCTGATAGTGCCAGTATACACCCCATTGGGGGCAGTGGCGTTCATTTATCATAAACCTGGGGCCGTACCTGGGGGCTGGATGACAGACAGTGGAGCTCAGAAGTCTGACATAAGGATCGGGGCTGGCTATCAGTGGAGCGCGGAAGTCTGATGAAGTCCCCCTGTCCTGGATGCTGCCTGCTGTGCTCTGCTCCTCATGTTGAAGGCAGCAGGCAGCATCCAGGACAGGGGGACCTCAGACTTCCGCACTCCACTGAAAACCTGGGGCCGTATCTGGGGGCTGGCTAATGACAAATGAACGCCACTGCTGCGGCGGCTTGTGGGAGGGGACTTGCCATACTTTGGCACGCTGGAACATGCCAGCCCGCCCTGATTCTGGCGCCTGCCGAGGAAGAGCAACATGCCGCAAACCTACCCCTGGGCCCACCAGCGCCAACAGCAACTGTGGCATGCAGGACACCAGGTCTCCAGGCATCACACATGAGGACACCAGGTATCTCACTGCCGCAGCCAGCAGCACTGTAGCTGGTGTCACAACCTTCTTTCTCACTGACAGTAACCTCTTAGCCAGTGTTCCACAACATGTGTGCCTCTAGGTGTAGCAAAAGTACAACTCCCAGCATGCCCAGAAAGCCAAAGGCTGTCTGGACATGCTGGGAGTTGCATTTTTTTTCTAAGTCTGGAAGCATTCTGGTTGGAGAACACTGTCTTAGAAGTTACAGAGTGAGTAAATATGGTGGTGAGGAGGTACAGGTACATGGTACTTTACACAGCAGGGCATATCTGCATCTCATCACCGCCATCTTTACTCAGTCTGTAACTTCTAAAGCAGTATTTCCTAACCAGGGTATCTGCAGATGTCGGAAAAAAATACAACTCCGAGCATGCCCAGATAGCCAGAGGGCATGCTGAAAGTTGTAGTTTTGCAAAAGCTTGAGGTACATTGGTTGGGGAACACTGCCTTAAAAGTTACAGACGGAGTAAAGATGGAAGTGAGGAGATGCAGATACACCCTGGTGTGTAAAGTACCATGTACCTGTACCTCCTCACAACCATATTTACTCCATCTGTAACTTCAAAGACAGTGATCCCCAACCAGGGTGCCAGATGTAGCAAAAACTACAACTCTGAACATGCCCAGAGGCCCAATGGCTGTCTGGGCATGCTGAGAGTTGTAGTTTTGCAACAGCTGGAGGCACCCTAGTTAAGGGAATACTAGTATATAGGGTAGACAATAATGTAAATCCATGTACATACAGAGTAAGTAATGTAATTTCATATAGTGACCCCAACAGCAGAATAATGAGTGCAACTCTGGAGCTGTAATCATTATTCTGCTGGTGGACTCACTGTGTACATACATTGTATTACTTATCCCGTACTGATCCTGAGTTATATCCTGTATTATACTCCAGAGTGGCCCCACCCATTGAGTGGCCCGCCCCATTGCCCCTCCTTTTTTGTGGCTCCGCCCATGGCCTGCGCCCTGGATCTTTTGGAGGCCTAGCAACGCCCCTGGTAGAATGTAAGCATATATTTGTGTGGTGTCCATCTCTTCAGTGTAAGAACCAGAGCTGTGTGGAGATTCCTGCATAAGGTGGGTGATGGGTGATGGGTGCTGGGTGATTGGTGATAGGTGCTGTGTGATGGGTTCTGTCATATTGAGCTCAGGTGGGGGCATATAGGGGGAGATTTATTAAAACCTTTGCAGAGGAAAAGCCCTCTGCAAAACGATCTGATTGGTTGCAATGGACAACTGCACCGCTCTTTCTCTGCACAGGTTTTGATAAATCTCCTCTATAATACAGTATATTATAGGGCAGCTGTCACGTGTTTTCTGTAAATAAGACTGGTAGCACAGCCAAACTGTATATACACATGGCAGACCTTCATGGAAACTGTTCTTGACTCGATTTTACAAAAACACCAACCTTTATGGGGGATAGGAATGTTGAGGAGGCCTGGCGGGAGTCCACTGTGTCCCTGGGCCGCAGTACATCTGCTCATTAAGTCTGGCAGACGTTTTTTAAATTATGAAAAGTGCCCTCTTTTTTTTTTACTTGAGCCCCTGCCCTTCAAAATGTCTGTGCACGTCCCTGGTCGGCCATTTATATGGATACAAATCTAGCCACAAGAAAGTACAAGTCGGCACAACCACCTCTATATGATTCGCGATCACCAATCAACCCTTAAATAGATGCACTGCTACCGCAACTGTCTGAAGATCCGTACGAGTGGTGCTCTGTTCAGAAAATGAGGTAATGTCGTAATCCACACCAAGAAGAAGGAATGAACGAACGGCTACTCACTATTGTCAATGGTGGCTTTATTCAGAACAATAGGTGCATAAGACAAACAGGTACGTCCACAGCAGGAGCGACGTTTCGCGTTTGCACGCTTCTTCCAGCTCAGTGGTATGACCTGGTGGAGGCGCAGCTATAAGGCCGTCAGCTCTGCGCCATCACTACGGCAACCAATACACAAATGCCGGCGCATGCGCACCATGGCGCTGCTTACGAGACAATTATAATACAAATAATAGTGAATTAAAAACAATGCAATAAAGGTAACAATAGAACAATAGAGATGGTATCATATTTATAAGAATACACTCATGTCATTCTTATCGTTCAATCCTGGTGGACCCAGGGCATTGGTTCTCAGGATCCAAGCCGATTCTTTTTGTAGATGGCGATCACCGCCATCCCTTGGTACTTGCACGGCCTCCAATCCTGAGAAAACCAATACATCTGGGTTGCTGGCGAGAACATTCCTGACATGCTCTATAAGACGTGGGCAGCCATAACCCGTCCTAATTGAACGTATGTGTTCTTGTATCCTCACATGCAGACAACTGATGGTCTTCCCGATATAAAATATTCTGCAAGGACACAGGACTACATAGACTACATACTTAGTCTTACAAGTAATAAAATGAGAAATGCTCCAGTTAATCCCACCTAGATTACAAAACTTCAATTCCCCATTCTGCTTACATATGGCGCAATGACGACATTTAACCCCTTAAGGACGCAGCCCTTTTTCACCTTAAGGACTGAGCCCTTTTTCGCAATTCTGACCACCGTCACTTTACAAATTAATAACGCGAAAACGCTTTTACCGAATATTCTGATTCTGAGATTGTTTTTTCGTGACATATTCTACTTTATTTTGGTGGTAAATTTTCGGTGTTACTTGCATCCTTTTTTGGTGAAAAATCCCAAAATTTCATGAAAATTTTGAAAATTTTGCATTTTTCTAACTTTGAAGCTCTCTAATTGTAAGGAAAATGGATATTCCAAATAAATTTTATTTTTCTTCACAAACACAATATGTCCACTTTATGTTGGCATCATAAAATGGACATACTTTTGCTTTTTGAAAAAATTAGAGGGCTTCAAAGTAGAGCAGCAATTTTCAAAAATGTCATGAAAATTGCTAAATCTGAAGGGACAGATGTTACAGAACTACAACTCCCAGCATGCCTGGGCAGTCGAGGCATGCTGAGAGTTGTAGTTTGGCAACATCTGGAGGGCTACTGTTTGGGCACCACTGTAACAGTGGTCTCCAAACTGTGACCCTCCAGATGTTGCAAAACTACAACTCCCAGCATGCCCAGACAGCCTTTGGCTCTCTGGGCATGCTGGGAGTTGCAGCTTGGCCCCCCTAGTGGTTGCCACAGTAAAGATCGATTTACTTTCACTTTCAAATCCCCCCCCCCCCCCCCCCCCCCCCACTGTCGATTCCCTACCTGATCAGGATCCTGCAGGCTCCAGCGAAGATCCCAGGTCCCCAGGCATCTTCTCCTGCAGGTACGTCCTCCATCTTCTTCCCAGAGCCCCTCGACATCCAGGGGCTGTCAACCCCATGTCCTGCGCTGCCATTGGTCAGAACTCCGTTCTGAGTAATGGCAGGGGATAGGAGTAGATCGCAGCTTTGCGATCTCACTCCAATCCTTTAGGCTGATCGGGGTTGTTGCTGACAACTCCGATCAGCCCTATTTTCCGGGTGATCGGGTCACCAGAGACCCGATCAGCCCGGAATTGGAGAAAATCGCATGTCTGAATTGACATGCGATTTTCTCCGATCGCCGACATGGGGGGGTCTCAGGACCCCCCTGGGCGATGTGCCAGGGTGCCTGCTGAATGATTTCAGCAGGCATCCGGCTCCGGTCCCCAACCGGCTAGCGGTGGGGACCGGAATTCCCACGGGCGTATGGATACGCCCTGCGTCCTTAAAGACTCGGAATGCAGGGCGTATCCATACGCCCTGCGTCCTTAAGAGGTTAAAATTACCTCTCGGGGGCATTTTATCTAGCCAGTTATCCCTGTTCTCTACCAATCGGGTGCAACTCAACTGGTTCCCCAGTGTGCACGTCCTCCTGTTGGAGAACAGTGGCTGCCTTAATGCTACCTCTCTGAGGTCCTCATCAATCTCCAAAATGTGCAAGTGGCAGCGTATTGCTGACTTCATAGAAGAGTGTTGAAAGGAAAAGACAAACCGCTTATTATCAGTGTTGTGTTGGCTATGTGTAAGTAGTTGTGATTGCTGATTACCCCTTGCTCTCTCTAAAGCCTTATTCACTTTACCCGGGGGATAACCCCTCTCAATCAGATGATCAGTCAATTCTTTTGCCTGTTTTTCAAAACCGTCATCGTTGTTATTCAATCATCTGAGACAGATGAATTGTCCGTACGAAACCGCTTTCTTGACGTGAGGGGGGTGGTAGCTATTGTGATGGAGCAACGCATTTGTTGCCGTTTCTTTTCTAAAACCAGAAGTGGTAATACTACCATTCTTGATTTCCACCCTCACGTCAAGAAAGTCCAAAGTTTGATCGCCAAACACTGAAGTAAACTTCATATTCATTTTCTGACCATCATTAAGATACTCCACAAACTGTTTGAACTGCAATGGGGACCCAGACCATACTATAAAAATATTGTCTATGTAACGGAAAAATTAAATGATGTAAATTGCAAATGGGTTATTGGCTGAAAATATATATTTTTTCTCGAACGCCGCTAAAAATAAATTTGCAAATGAACATGCTACCGGGGTCCCCATTGCAGTTCCAGAGTCCTGGCGATACCAAGTATCCAGAAATTTAAAGGCATTGCGTGACAATACAAATTCTGTGGCTTCACCTACGAAGTCAACCATACCATCTGGTTTACCTATGTCGTGGAGGAACTCTTTTAACACTCTGACTCCCAGGTCCTGGGGAATCCGGGTGTACAAGCCCTCCACATCCACAGACGCCAGATGGTACCCTTCCTGCCAAGAAATGTCATACACTACTCGTAAGAAATCCCCAGTATCCTGTAAATATGCAGGTGCTTCAATAGCGGGCGAATCAGCCAGTCCATGTATTTCGAAAGGCCCTCGGTTACTGAGCCGATCCCCGAGACAATGGGTCTACCCGGGGGCCGGCTCAGCGACTTATGGACCTTGGGAAGATAATACCAGTATGGCCTGCGTGGATGCTTGGGCAGTAGCCTCTCTGCCGTCTTCATAGAAATCACTCCCCGCTCCACATGCCTACATAGAAGCGACTGTAACTGACCTAAATATCTGGGGGTAGGGTCTGTCGCTAAAACTGTGTAAATTCGAATATCGTGTAGTTGACGATGGGCCTCCTCAATATATTGCTCCCTAGTCAACACCACGATGTTGCCCACTTTGTCTGCCTTACGGAAAACAAGATTATTCTTTAAGCCATTTCAATGCTTTCTGCTCACTTAAGGTGAAATTGTTAGCAGGTTCTGGATAAATAAGTAACCTAACCTAATTTGTAACCAAATTAGAAAAAATCTCTAATGACCCTCCCGGTGTTATAGGGGGGCAAAAGGTTGATGGATTACCCCTGACAAATGGTTGGACCTCTGGTGAAATGTCCGGTGTAATATCACTCTCCATAGTGAGGCCACATAAAATGTCCACAGCCTCGCCCACTTCCTGGAAAAGGTCGGTGACCACGCTAAATCCCAGGGATCCCACTACTGCTTGTATTTCGCCAGGTTTTGGAGCTGGATTAATAGACTCTCTCTTGGAAAAAAAATTGTGTAAATTGAGTTTCCGAACAGACTTAAATAAGTCCATTTGAAAGTCAGTGAAATCAAATTTCTCAGTGAGGCAGAAATTAAGTCCGTACGACAGAACAGACAAACACTCAGGTGACAGTTCCATATTAGACAAATGAATGACATTATTCTTGGGTGTCTTACCAGTGACTGCTATTGTTTCCAGGTCACTTGCTTCCTTTTGTAGCCTCCACGATTGGGTCCTGTTCTTTTTGCAACGGCCCCACCTGACCCTCCTACTAAAGAGGGGTTCTGCTCGATACAAGCTGGAGGCATGGATGCTGTTCCTTGGTCATCTGAGACGCTGGAGTCGGAATCTGTAGTCCAGAATTCCTGCGGCTTTCTCCGGGAGTAACGTGTGCGTCTCTGTTGTTGCTTCTTACTGCCCCAATCAAACACTTTACCATTTTCGTAGTCTGTCTTGTCCCGGATAAACTTATCCCGTTTTTTATCTTTTATGTCTGCCTGCGTCGCCAAAAGCTTTTTATCCATTTTTTACAGAAGCTAGAAAAAAGTTCCTCGGACATCCATGTCCGTAATTCTGTTTTTGCTTTACAGAGGCGTGCAGTGGTTAACACATATTCAGCTTCATTGCGTTTCAAAGTAATCCGTAGCAGATTAAGGGAATGCTGCTGATGGGCTTCCTTAAATTCTGTGAGGAAACTATCATCCTCTAGGAACTGCGATGGTTCTTTGAATACACGCAGTCCCCGGGGCACCCGCTTGCATTCATTGTAGGAACGCAGCGAGTTGATGGACCAGAACGCTCTCACTTCTTTGTCTGCTAGTGAAGTAATACAAGCCTCTAAAGTTCTACTGCTGAGTAACTGCAATTCATCATTGCTGTCTACCCATATAAAGAACGTGCCTGCGTCTGTGCGACCTGTGTTCAGTGCGGTCCCGGCATCTTGCGAGGGTTCTTCCTCCATATCCATGCAGGGGGGAAGGGATAACTCTTCAGAGGTTGTGGTGTGCTCAGACTCTCACAAGATGAGCGATAAAAGTCTAGCCACAAGAAAGTACAAATCGGCACAACCACCTCTATATGATTCGCGATCACAAATCAACCCTTAGATAGATGCACTGCTACTGCAACTGTTTGAAGATTCATACGAGTGGTGCTCAGTTCAGAAAATGCAGTAATGTCATAATCCATACCAAGAAGAAGGAACGAACGGCTACTCACTCTTGTCAACGGTGGCTTTATTCAGAACAACAGGTGCATAAGACAAACAGGTACGTCCACAGCAGGAGCGACGTTTCGTGTTTACATGCTTCTTCCGGCTCACTGGTATGACGTGGCAGAGGCACAGCTATAAGGCAGCTCTGCGCCGGCACCACGGCAACCAATACACAAATGCCGACGCATGCGCACCATGGCACTGCTTATGAGACAATTATAATACAAATAATAGTGAATTAAAAACAATGCAGTAAAGGTAACAATGAAACAATAGAGGTGGTATCATGTTTATAAGAATACACTCATGTCATTCTCATCATTCAATCCTGGTGGACCCAGGGCATTGGTTCTCAGGATCCAAGCCGATTCTTTTTGTAGAAGTATCTTGTGGCGATCAACGCCATCCCTTGGTACTTGCACGGCCTCCAATCCTGAGAAAACCAATACATCTGAGTTACCGGCATGAACATTCCTGACATTCTCTATAAGACGTGGGCAGCCATAACCCGTCCTAATTGAACATATGTGCAAGTACCAAGGGATGGCGGTGATCGCCAAAAGATACTTCTACAAAAAGAGTCGGCTTGGATCCTGAGAACCAACGCCCTGGGTCCACCAGAATTGAACGATAAGAATGACATGAGTGTATTCTTATAAATATGATACCACCTCTATTGTTCTATTGTTACCTTTACTGCATTGTTTTTAATTCACTATTATTTTTATTATAATTGTCTCATAAGCAGCGCCATGGTGCGCATGCGCTGGCATTTGTGTATTGGTTGCCGTGGTGACGGCGCAGAGCTGACGGCCTTATAGCTGCGCCTTTGCCACGTCATACCAGTGAGCCGGAAGAAGCGTGTAAATGCGAAGCGTAGCTTCTGCTGTGGACGTACCTGTTTGTCTTATGCACCTGTTGTTCTGAATAAAGCCACTGTTGACAAGAGTGAGTAGCCGTTCGTTCCTTCTTCTTGGTGTGGATTTATATGGATACACCTTAATAAAATGGGAATGGTTGGTGATATTAATTTCCTGTTTGTGGCACATTAGTATATGTGAGGGGGGAAACTTTTCAAGATGGGTGGTGACCATGGCGGTCATTTTGAAGTTGGACATTTTGAATCCAACTTTAGTTTTTTCAATAGGAAGAGGGTCATGTGACACATCAAACTTATTGGGAATTTCACAAGAAAAACAATGATGTGCTTGGTTTTAACGTAACTTTATTCTTTCATGAGTTATTTACGTTATTTAAGTTTCTGACCACTTATAAAATGTGTTCTATGTGCTGCCCATTGTGTTGGATTGTCAATGCAACCCTCCTCTCCCACTCGTCGAACACTCATAGCAACACCGCAGGAGAAATGCTAGCATAGGCTTCAAGTATCCGTAGTTTCAGGTGCTGCACATCTCGTATCTTCACAGCATAGACAGTTGCCTTGAGATGACCCCAAAGATAAAATTCTAAGGGGGTCAGATCGGAAGACCTTGGGAGCCATTCAACTGGTCCGCGACAACCAATCCCCTTCAAAGGAAAATGTTCATCTAGGAATGCTCGGACCTGACACCCATAATGTGGTGGTGCACCACCTTGCTGGAAAAACTCAGGGAACATGCCAGGTCCGAGCATTCCTAGATGAACAGTTTCTTGGAAAGTGGATTGGTTGTTGTGGGCCAGTTGAATGGCCCCCAAGGTCTACCGATCTGACCCCTTAGACTTTTATCTTTGGGGTCATCTCAAGGCAATTGTCTATGCTGTGAAGATACGAGATGTGCAGCACCTGAAACTACGGATACTGGAAGCCTGTACTAGCATTTCTCCTGCGGTGTTGCTATCAGTGTGTGAAGAGTGGGAGAAGAGGGTTGCATTCCCAATCCAACACAATGGGCAGCACAATGAACACATTTTATAAGTGGTCAGAAATTTGTAAATAACTCATGAAAGAATAACGTTACGTTAAAACCAAGCACATCATTGTTTTTCTAGTGAAATTTATAATAGGTTTGATGTGTCACATGACCCTCTTCCTATTGAAAAAACAAAAGTTGGATTCAAAATGGCCGCCATGGTCACCACCCATATTGAAAAGTTTCCCCCCTTCACATATACTAACGTGCCACAAACAGGAAGTTAATATCACCAACCATTCCCATGTTATTAAGGTGTATCCATATAAATGGCCCACCCTGTATTTAGAAGATTTATCACCAGGAGAGAAGAATGGAGAAGGTCTTCTTTCCTTGTCTGCCTGGGTTTTCATGCGGGAGGAGGCCAGAGATAAAGTCTGCCTAGTCTGTCGCCAAATGGAGGAGAAATCACGGACAAGTTTGTCTACAGCTGGGACACTGGAAGAAACTGGAAAAGGAAGAGGAGATTGGAGATGATGACCAAAAACAATAAAAAATGGAGATTTCCTTGTGGATTCAGAATCTTTATGAATGTAGGAAAATTCGGCCCAGGTAAGAAGATCAACCCAGTCATCCTGACGAGCTGAAACAAAATGACGTAAATAAGTCTCTAAAATGTGATTTATCCTCTCCACCTGGAGAGACTGGGGGTGGTAGGCAGAGGAGAAATCCAAGCTTATGTCAAGGCAGGAACAGAGAGCTTGCCAAAATTTGGACACAAACTGAACTCCGCGATCCGAGACGATACTTTCAGAAAGACCATGTAGACGGATGATATGGAGTAAGAAGTGCTTTGCCAGTTGTGGAGCTGATGGGAGACCGGGAAGTAGGATAAAATGAGCCATTTTAGAAAACCGATCAACCCCAACCCAGATGACTGTGTTATTATGAGATGGCGGCAGATCGGTAATAAAATCCATAGCAATGTGAGTCCATGGAGTCTCAGGAATGGGCAATGGCTGCAAGAGTCCTGTGGGTCTCAGTCAAGGGGTCTTGTCACGAGCACAGGTGACACAGGAATGTACAAATTCAGAGACATTGTGTTCCAGATTCGGCCACCAATAATGTCGGGATATTAAAAGAAAAGTCTTACGCACTCCAGGATGACCAGCCAATAAAGAAGAATGACCCCATTTCAAGACTTTGCGTCTCAATCTGACTGGTACAAAGGTTTTACCAGGAGGTACCTGCAGAAGATCGGCAGGAGCTGCTGAAATCAGATGGTCAGGAGGGATAATATGTCTAGGTGTAGGACCCAAACCCACAATGTCAGAGGATCTGGAAAGGGCATCAGCTCTGATATTCTTGTTAGCTGGACAGAAATGAATGAAAAAATTAAACCTGGAAAAGAACAATGACCACCTTGCCTGTAGAGGGTTTAAACGCTGAGCAGATTGAACGTACAGGAGATTCTTGTGGTCAGAGTAGATACTGATCGGATGAGGAGATCGTTCCAACAAATGTCGCCACTCCTCTAAGGTGAGTTTTATAGCAAACAGTTCTCGATCTCCGATAGAGTAGTTCCTTTCTGCTGGCGAGAAGGTTTTTGAAAAGAATCCACAGGTTAGAGTTTTACCCTTGGAGTTTTTCTGAGTAGGAATGGCACCAGCATCTACGGACGAAGCGTCAACCTCCAAGGCAAAAGGTCTTTCTGGATCAGGTCTTGAAAGCACGGGAGCTGAAGCAAAGGCAGACTTTAGGCCAGAGAAAGCCTCTTCGGCCTCAGGAGGCCATTACTTAGGGTTAGAATTCTTTCTGGTGAGGGCTACATTGGGAGCGACCACAGAAGAGAAATGTGGGATGAACTGACGATAATAGTTGACAAATCCCAGGAAACTTTGAATAGCCCAAAGACTAGTAGGGCGAGACCAATCCAAAACCGCAGACTGTTTTTCTGGATCCATTTGCAGACCTTGATGAGAGACAATATAACCAAGAAATGGGAGATTGGATTTCTCAAAAAGGCATTTCTCCAGTTTGGCGTAGAGATGATTCCTTCTGAGGCGCCGAAGGACCAGACGAACATGAGTACAATGCTCTTCCAAGTTGGAAGAATAGATCAAGATGTCATCAAGATTCGTGACAACACAGGTATAGAGAAGGTGGCGGAAGATATCATTGATGAATTCCTGAAATACAGCTGGAGCATAACAAGGACCGAAAGTCATCATGAGATACTCAAAATGTCCATCTTGGGTATTAAAAGCTATTTTTCATGTGTCTCCCTCTGAGATTGGAATCGGATTATAAGCTCCACGTAAATACAATTTGGAGAAGACCTTGGCCCCTCGGAGATTATCAAAAAGTTCAGAGATCAGAGGAAGAGGATAACGATTCTTGATCGTGATTTTGTTGAGACCTCTGTAATCAATATATGGGCAGAGAGAACCATCCTTCTTGCCCACAAAGAAGAACCCGGCTTCGGCAGGTGAAGAGAACTTTCGGATAAATCCTTTTGTGGATGTTCTCTTGAATGTATTTTTGCATGGCTTGAGTTTCAGGAACTGACAAAGGATAGATTCTACCACGAGGAGGCATAGTACCAGGTTGTAAATCAATGGGGAAATCGTAAGGACGATGCAGAGGTAAAGTCTCGGTCTGTTTTTCGCAAAAGACATCAGAAAAATCTTGATAAGGGGAAGGCAGACCAGGCATAGGAGAAAAGGAAGAAACAATATTAGGCAGGACCGGCACAAGACAACTATTTTGACAGCACTGTCCCCAGTGATTTCTCCAGATTTCCAGTCAAGCTGTGGGGAATGGCGTTGGAGCCAAGGAGGACCGAGAAGTAACTGAGTAGTACAAAGAGGAAGCACATATAACTCAATCCTTTCCTTATGCAAGACTCCCACCTGCAAGAGAAGAGACTCTGTGCGGTATAGCACTTTACAGTCCAGATTTTGTCCATTGACAGAAGAGATGAACAGAGGCTTGACAAGGCGACTCACAGAAAGACGATATTTATGCACGAGAGAGGCATCAATGAAGTTGCCAGCGGAACCAGAGTCCAAGAATGCAGAAGCGAAGAATGAAGTCTGAGCAGAAACGTGAACCGAGATATTCAAACGAGGAGATGTAGTATTCACACCCAGGGACGCCTCTTTACATGTCCTAGGAGCGGGCATTTCCCGGACACTGAGGACGGGAAAAACAGTTTTTGAGAAAGTGCTCCGGACTGGCACAGTATAGGCACAAATTCTCATTGCGTCATCGGGATCTTTCCTACTGGGTTAGGCGAGTATGATCCACTTGCATAGCCTCTTCGGCAGGAGGCAAAGAAGGTGTAGAGGTGGATGTTGGAACACGGGTGTCAAGCAAGGATAACGCTGTGTTTGGGCTGGTTCTCTTTCATTACGAAGTTCCTCCAGTCTTTCGACGAAACGCACATCAATACGTGTGGTCAAATGGATCAGTTCACACAGGTTAGTCGGAGGATCTCATGCAGCAAGAGCGTCCTTTATTCTGCTGGACAGTCCTTTTTTAAATGTAGCGCATAAGGCTTTGTCGTTCCATGTTAATTCCGAAGCAAGGGTGCGAAACTGGACAGCATAGTCTCCCACGGAGGAAGTCCCTTGTCTTAAGTTAAGAAGAGCCGTCTCGGCAGAGGAGGCACGCGCAGGTTTTTCAAAAACGCTGCAGAACTCAGCTAAGAAGGCCGTGAGATTAGAGGAAATTGGATCACTGCGATCCCAGAGAGGAGTAGCCCAGGCCAGGGCCTTTCCGGACAAGAGACTGACCACAAATGCCACTTTTGCACGTTCTGTCAGGAACTGATCTGCCATTAGCTCCAGGTGCATGGAGCACTAAGTCACAAAGCCTCTACACAACTTAGGTTCTCCATCAAACTTTGTGGGAAGGGGAAGACGAAGCTTTGATCCGGAAGTAACTGCAGGAACGGATGGAGAGGTTGGAGCAGGTTGCTACTGCTGTTGCATGGTCAGAAGTTGCTGCATCATGGCGGACAGTTGATTTAGTTGCTGCGCCTGTCGGGCCACAACAGAAGGAAGATCTGAAACCTCTGGCAGAGGTAGCTCAGTGGGCTCCATGGCCTGATCTTACTGTAAGACTCACCGCAGTCGACTGGAACTCAGTAAGTAGTATATCCGCAATACCACAGTGGTCTTGAGCTGGAGATGTAGTGGATCCGCTGGACCTGTGTGGCAGATGACGCAGGCCATGCCAGGGAGTGGAAAGCAAAGCGTGATGGACTTGCTGCGGCAGGTGGCACCCAGGTCACTACCCCTGGCACGACTCGACCACACAGGAGGCTGAGGTGAAGCATGGAATAGAAGGGATGAGACAGGATGAAGTCAGGCTAGCAGGAGGTCTGGGCAGGCGGTACAGGTGCTTAGTGAGTAGGGTAGCAGAAGGTCAATAGGCAGGCGGCTAGGAACACGATCAGATCATGTATAAAAAGAGGCATGGACTCAAGGGACAGGGACATAATACTCCCCTTTTATAAAGCATTGGTACGGCCTCACCTGGAATATGCTGTTCAGTTTTGGTCGCCTGTTCATAAAAGGGACACTGTGGAGCAGGAGAGGGTGCAGAGATGTGCTACTAAACTAATATGGGGCATGGAACATCTTAGCTATGAGGAGCGATTAAAGGAGTTACAATTGTTTAGTCTTGAGAAGAGACGTTTAAGGGGGGGATATGATAAACGTATATAAGTATATAAATGGCCCATACAAAAAATATGGAGAAAAACTGTTCCAGGTTAAACCCCCCAAAGGACGAGGGGGCACTCCCTCCGTCTGGAGAAGAAAAGGTTTAGTCTAAAGGGGTGACACGCCTTCTTTACCGTGAGGACTGTGAATATGGAACGGTCTACCTCAGGAACTGGTCACAGCAGGAACAATTAACAGCTTTAAAACAGGGTTAGATACATTCCTGGAACAAAATAACATTAATGCTTATGTAGAATTATAAAACTACATGCCTTCCCCTTATCTCCTAGCACCCTTTCCTTCAATTCCCTGGTTGGACTTGATGGACGTATGTCTTTTTTCAACCATACTAACTATGTAACTTTGTAACAGAATGCAAGGTCTGGTACAAGGCAAGGAACACAGAATACAGCTTTCTCTCAGGCACAAAGGCAACCAAAGATCCGGCAAGGGCAAGAGGGAGGAACTTATGAGAGCGGTACAGGTAAAACTAATTACAGGCACACTGGCCCTTTATATTTCAAAGCTCCGGCACGCGTGCCGGAGCTGAGGAACAAAGGCAAGGGGACAGCGGTGAGTGACGGGCTGGGACTCGCATGTGGGCGCGCCCCGCAATGCAAATCCCAGCCCTGTCGGTGGCAGTCATGGATGGGGAGGTGCGCTCATGACCGGTATGTCTGGACGGAGTGCAGTGTATAACAATTTATTATAAACTATGGGATGGGTTAGTTGGCAGATGGACCGCATGGCCCTTGCGGCCAAATGCCCACTATCAAATAGACTTGGAGTAAATATATATAATTATATTACACTACAAGTACAAATAACACACTATAAAAACTATAAAAATGTAAAACCATGTCCCCTTTATAAAGTACAAATAAGTATAGTATAAAAACAATATTTCATAAATATCCAGACAGTCTTAAAAAGTGCTCAGTGCCAAATAAAGAAAGTCTAGAGATGCTACATGTGTAGCAGTTGCACTTATTATATTCCTGTGTAAAAAAAAAATTACTAGATACAGTTCCAATAGTTCAGTAGTAGATATAGGGTGCTACTGTGTAGCAATTTGTACTTATTGTATTCCTGTGGAGAATGTGTTCTCCTATGCAAGAGGTTATAGAAAGCAGCGTGCTAATGCTCTGCAATGAAATAATATAGTCATATGGGGACTGTCGGGGACATTTATCATCGTTGCTTTGGTAAGCAAGTTCTGTAGTCATTTTTTTTCTTGCTATTTTTTTGCTTATGTATGACATATTTATCAGCTAGCGCTAACCCCCAATTAGCGCTAACCCACAGTAGTGCCGGGAAGAGCCGGTACCAACAAGCCCGGAGCGTCAAAAATGGCACTCCTGGGCCTAGGCGGTAACAGGCTGGCGTTGTTTAGGCTGGGGAGGGCCAGTAACATTGGTCTTCGCCCACCCTGGTAACGTCAGGCTGTTACTGTTTGGTTGGTATTTGGCTGAGAATAAAAATAGGGGGGACCCTATGCATTAAATATTTGCATATTTAATGCCAAACACATAGGGTCCCCTTTGCCAACCAAATGCCAACCAAATACCAACCAAACAGCAACAGCCTGATGTTACCTGGGTGGGCGAGGACCATTGTTACTGGCCCTCCCCAGCCTAAATAACGCCAGCCTGTTACCGCCTAGGCCCAGGAGCGCCATTTTTGACGCTCAGGGCCTGTTGGTACCGGCTCTTCCCGGCACCCCTGTGGCGTTGGGTACCGGGGTAATAATTGGGGGTTAGCGCTAGCTGTTTTTGTGGCTAACGCTAAGCCCGGCTTAGTAATGAACTCCGTCTATAAGACAGCCCCCACTACTAAGCCTGTCAAGTAAAGTAAGGAAAAAACACAACAGGTTTAAAAAAAAATTTATTACAAAAAACACTCCCCCACAAGCCCTCATTAACCATTTTATTAAAATCAAACAAAGAAAAACGCTGGTCATCGAAGTAGTCCACCGAATCCGAAGTAGTCCACAGGATACACGGATCAGAAATGAGAAGAGAAAAAAAAAAAAAAAAAATGGGTTATCACATTTATTATCACCTGCTCGGACATCTCCCGCCCCGCACGACTACAACTCCCAGCATGCCCTTACAGTAAGGACACGCTGGGAGTTGTAGTTGTGTGGTGCAGGAGATGTGTGGGCAAGTGACAAGCTTGTCCCCTGCCCCCAGCTGCAGGACTACAACTCCCAGCATACCCTTACAGTAAGGACATGCTGGGAGTTGTAGTCCTGCAGCTGGGGGCAGGGGACAAGCTTGTCATTCGCCTGAACTGCACAACTACAACTCCGAGCATGTCCTTACAGTAAGGGCATACTGGGAGTTGTAGTCCTGCAAAGAGAGACACACAGAGAGAGACACACACACAAACACACACACAGTCAGAGAGACACACAACACACTCACAGACACACACACAGAGAGTCACACAAACAGTCACACACAGTCACACACACACAGAGTCACACACACACAGAGTCAAACATACATAGTCACACACACACACACAGTCACACACAGTCACACACAGACAGTCACACACACACAGAGACACACAGACAGAGATAGAGACAGACAGAGAGACAGACACACACACTCACCCATCCAGTGCAGCGCTCCTTCTCTCCGGGCGCCCTGCGAGTGACGTCACTGACGGAGGGACATCAGACGGAGGCCGGGCACAGTGCAGGTGAAGGCCGGGTGGGGGGGGGGGTGGGGGGGGGGTTGGGGTGCAGTAATACCATCAGGTTCCCCATTAGATTTATTCAATAAGGCTGTGAATAGAGATATAAAATGCATCCTATACCCTCCTATAGAAAACAACATGAACACTGAGGAATCGGAAGCGCTGAAATGGTTGACTACCCAGTCTGAGTTAAAGGTAGTCAGGGCCGACAAAGGAGGAGCAGTCTTTGTTATGAGAAACGACCAGTATGAAAAGGAAGCAATGAAACAGTTAGCAGATGTAGGCACCTATGAACCGCTACCTATGGATCCAACAATGAAAATAATTAACAATCTTCGGACACACTTACGTAAATATGTTGAAAAAGGTATTATTTCTATGCGTATGGCAGAACGCCTACTCTCGGAAACCCCCAAGAAACCAATGTGGTACCATCTCCCAAAGATACATAAGTCGCGGACCGATCCCCCAGGACGACCTATCGTCTCGGGGATCGGATCCGCGACTGAGTATCTGTCTAGATACATTGATTGGTTATTGAGACCTCTCCTGCTATTCATTCCATCATATTTGAAGACTCAGGTGATGTACTAATGTATATAGAAGATTACCCATGGCAACCCACCTACAAATTAGCGAGTATAGATGTAGAAAGTCTATATACCCGCATCACATTGGATGCGGGTATTCAGGCTGTCCAGTTCTTCTTGCAGCATACCGATAAATCTCAGTTGTTCACAGACTTTGTCTGCGAATCTATTCAATTCATTCTTATGAATAATGTATTTTTACACCATGAACAATGGTACAAACAAAAGGTTGGGACTGCGATGGGGACTCCCATATCTTGCACTTTTGCAAATATTTTCATGGCATACTATGAACATTTATACATATTTTCTACATCCAATCCATATGTGTCCCATATTAGAAGTTACAAAAGATTTGTCGATGACATATTGATGTTCTGGGAGGGCTCCGAAGAGGAGTTTAATAAATTTACAGAATATTTGAACAGAAACGACCTTAATATGAGATTTACAAGTGTATTTAGTGAAAAGGAGCTTGACTTTCTCGACATTAAAATCATAAACTCCCCTAGCGGTATCTACACAGAAGTATACAGAAAAACAATAGCCCGGAATTCAATATTACACTATGACAGTTCACACCCCAATCATGTAAAAAGAGGAATATCAACATCCCAGTTCATCAGACTCAAAAGGCTAAACAGTAAGCCAGAAACATATATACAGCAAGCCAAAGAATTAAAGAGAAGACTTAGAAGCAGAAAATATCCTACTGAAGTTATCAAGGCAGCTTATCAGAAAGTAGAAAAAATGTCCAGGAACGAAATTCTATACAGGAACCGAAGAAAACCAAAACGAACGGAACAGAATGAGGATCTCTATGAACGTAAATTTAGATTTTCTTTTAACAACTCTCAAATGAATGAAAAAATAAAAAGCAGCATATCACAACATTGGCATATTCTGCAGAACGATAATGACCTGAAAGTAGCAACACGACAACGACCTATCATCACCTACCGTAAAGATCGCACCGTAGCCGACCA
The DNA here is from genome assembly GCF_029499605.1 of Hyla sarda. Classification (NCBI taxonomy): domain Eukaryota; kingdom Metazoa; phylum Chordata; class Amphibia; order Anura; family Hylidae; genus Hyla; species Hyla sarda. The sequence goes on from NC_079189.1 coordinate 155,142,233, forward strand.
CCTCTAAATTACATCTGATAAAGAAGTAGAGAAAAAGAAGAACAACTGGTTCACAGAAATTATTCCCAAGGGCAACTGCAGATGCGGTAATTGTAAATTATGTAAATATAATGAATGCGCAGACATCTGTAAATTAGGAGGAATAACACATAAAATAGACCAAATGATCACATGTAAAACCTCATATGTAGTCTACTACATCCTCTGCCCCTGTTCCCGATTTTATATAGGGAAAAACAATAAGACCCTTAAATGTCAGGATACGAGAACATAGGTATACCCTTGTTGAAGGTACTGGAGTGCCCCGATTGGCTGAGCACCTAGCAACTTGCCATCAAAACAATATAGATGTTTTACGTTTCGATGGATTAGAAGTGGTTAAAACACCTAAAAGAGGAGGCAACAGGGATACTTTATTATTACAACGTGAGGCGAAATGGATCCTACGCAGTGAGGCACAGGGACCATTAGGTTTTAACGACCGGCTTGATTTATCCCCTTTCTTAGATAATACTTAATTTAATATCATTTGTACTATCCCTATTATAGCAATTATTTATATCATAGAGGATGAATAGTTCTACTTACCGAGTAGCGTTCACAAGCACACTTCACTATTTTGACCCCTCACTTGACCCGTAGACTTGTTTACTGGTTTCCATGGTTACCTTTGCAGAACACATACGTATAAAATAAGGAGACGCGATGACGCAAACTAGAGGCCGGAAGAAGTGGGTTGATCCCGCAAAACAACGGGTGTAGCCTCCGAGCGCTCCATGCAGATGCCGACTCCACTCGTGTCCCCGGACTCCCAGGATTGATAGCCATAGCCTAGCGGCGAGTGCATACTATCTTCTCTATATTATATTACTATGATACTGCAGCTTTTCTAATATGCACCCCGCAGGTGGCATTTACACGTGAGTACCCCGGGCTGCCATATCTGCATAGACGGTCCATAAGGAGCCATAGAATAGCAGGGGATTTTGGAGTCTGCGGCGCCGGTATATGTAAGGAGCCCGGGCTGACATTACAGTGCAGCCGCCCGGGCTCCTCATACTGCTTCCCCGCTTCCCTCACTTATGGGGACACTGATATACACCCCCCCCCCCTTGTCTCCTGCCCGCGCCACTCAGTTCCCACTGCTACAAGACTACAACTCCCAGCGTGTCCTCACTGTAAGGGCATGCTGGGACTTGTAGTCTTGCAACAGTTAGCAGACAGATGGGAGCTGTGTGGCGCTGGCAGGGGAGAGGGGTGGGATGTAAATCACTGCAGTGTCCCTGTAGCGAAGTGAGGGTAGTGGGGAGAAAGTATGTCGGAGCCCGGGCGGCAGTAGATTTCCCTGCTCCATGTTGGAGCTGGAGTAAATATAGTAAATTTTTACGGCCATTGCGACATTTTATTGCGCAGCTGTGACTGTCGCAGTTAATAAATACCTGACTAAAGCAAATCCATTTTGAAAAATTTACGTAAGCAAGTTTGAATTTTCTTGCTTTTCTTGTTCTTCACGCAAATTGTCGCACCAAAACACACGTAGTCGCAGTTGCAACTATTTTGTGACAATTATAGTAAAGAAAACCTGACTAAACCCCTTGATAAATGTCCCCCTATGTCCCCACTCACCCGTCCTGTAGTGTGATCCGATCCTTCCTTCTCTTGTTCTCGATCCACGGTGCTACAAGCTGTACGAGGTGGCTGCTTGTAAGGGTAGACCGTCTTTCCCAGCAAGTGTACGCGGAGAGTGGAGTGCTGTGTTCTCTGCAGCCTTGTGGAGAGGCGCATGTGTTGCGGCGTGAAGCAAACACCGACTTGGATAGCGTAGTAGATCCTCGGCTGTCTGGATATGATGCTGGTGATCTGAGGGTGTTGGGTTCTCCGGCTAGGGGATCTTTTCTTCAGTAGCAGAAAGAAAGGGAAAGATCCCCTAACCTGAGAACCCAACATCCCCAGATCACCAGCATCATATCCAGACAGCCGAGGATCTACTATGCTATCCGAGCCGGCGTTTGCTTACCTCCACAACACACACACACCTTTTCTCCACAAGGCTGCAGAGAACACAGCCCTCCACTACCCATTCCCAACCCTCTATTTCCCTTCTCCCCACCACACACATTCCACAAGAGAGAACTTGAGGACTGTCACCACTATGGTCATTACACTAATTGTATAAACCCTGTACTGTGACTTCACTTTGCGCATAATCCCTGTACTGTGACATCACTGTGCACATTATCCCTGTACTGTAACATCACTGTGTGTATTATCCCTGTACTGTGACATCACTGTGTATTATCCCTATACAGTGACATCACTGTGTATTATCCCTGTACTGTTACATCACTGTGTGTATTATCCCTGTACTGTGACATCACTGTTTATATTATCCCTGTACTGTGACATCACTGTGTATTATCCCTGTACTGTGATATCACTGTGTGTATTATCCCTGTACTGTGACATTACTGTGTATAATCCCTGTACTGTGATATCACTGTGTATAATCCCTGTACTGTGACTTCACTGTGTGTATTATCCCTGTACTGTGACATCACTGTGTGTATTATCCCTGTACTGTGACATCACTGTGTGTATTATCCCTGTACTGTGACATCACTGTGTGTATTATCCCTGTACTGTGACTTCACTGTGTGTATTATCCCTGTACTGTGACATCACTGTGTGTATTATCCCTGTACTGTGACATCACTGTGTGTATTAGCCCTGTACTGTGACATCACTGTGTGTAATAATCTCTGTATTGTGACATCACTGTGTATTATCCCTGTACTGTGACATCACTCTGTGTATTATCCCTCTACTGTGCCATCACTGTGTATATTATGTACTGTGACATCACTATGGCATCACTGTGTGTGTTATCCCTGTACTGTGACATCACTGTGTGTATTATCACTGTACTGTGACATCACTGTGTATTATCCTTGTACTGGGACATTACTACGCATATATTATCCTTGTACTGTGGTCTCACTGTGTACATTAACCCTCTACTGTGATGTCACTGTGCATATTAAACTTGCACTTTGAGTCACAATACAGGGTTAATGTACACAGTAGTGTCACAGTACAGGGTTAAAGAGGTATTCCAGGATTTTTTTTTATTTGTCTATGCTACAGGGGCTGTGTAGTTCATAATACAGTGTCTGTACCTGTGTGTGATGGTTTTCTCACAATTCTTCTGTGACTTTCACTCCAATATTTATTTTTACCAGCATACAAAATGACTGTTGTCTCAGATTTTTCCAAAATCTTTGGAAAAAATCTGGGAATTGAAAGCTGATTGGATGAATAAAGTTCTGCCAAGTAGCTGTTTTATGTTCATTCTTCAGAGCAGGTTGTAGTGAGATGAGTTACTGAAAGGAGTCTTAAAGGGGTATTCCAGGCAAAAACTTTTTTTATATATCAACTGGCACCGGAAAGTTAAACAGATTTGTAAATTACTTCTATTAAGAAATCTTAATCCTTCCAATAGTTATTAGCTTCTGAAGTTGAGTTGTTGTTTTCTGTCTAACTGCTCAATGATGATGTCACATCCCGGGAGCTGTGCATGATGGGAGAATATCCCCATAGGAACTGCACAGCTCCTGGGACGTGACATCATCATTGAGCAGTTAGACAGAAAACAACAACTCAACTTCAGAAGCTAATAACTATTGGAAGGATTAAGATTTTTTAATAGAAGTAATTTACAAATCTGTTTAACTTTCCGGAGCCAGTTGATATATATAAAAAAAAGTTTGGGCCTGGAATACCCCTTTAATAAGGGACATTTCTGATATGCTGTTTATATATATATATATATATATATATATATATATATATATATATATTATAATCAGAATTTCACAGATACATTATCTTAAGGCCCTTAACCTGATAAAGACCATGGATGAGAATAGACGTCCAGTTTGGCGGGCGTTCCCGCACCTGGACGTCTATACTCGTCCATTATTCTCATGGGTGCTGCCCAGTGCACCCACGAGATCGCAGCAGGGACTCAGCTGTATCACACAGCCGGGACCCTGCTGCACTGCTGGGACCGAACTAAACTTCAGTCCCGGCATTTTTAACCCTTACAGCCGCGGTCAGAAGTGAGCGCGTGCTGTAAGTGTTATGACAGAGGGAGGGGGCTCCCTCTGTCTCCTCTGCAGCACCCTGCATCGCGATCGCGGGGTGCTGTGTGTAATACCCGGCTGGCCGAGGCCACTCCCGACAGTTTAACCCTTACAGCCGCGGTCAGAAGTTGGCGGACATCCGCAGCATGTAATATGCTGCGGATGTCCACCATGTGATCCTACACATTATGCAGCAGTCATGGTAATGAGCTCCCTGCTGCGGCTGGGTAGCTTTGTGTGTCCACTCATAGCGGTGGATTTCCCGCCGGCAGTCATGAGTGGACACACTGAGCTACCCAGCCGCAGCAGTGATGGATTTATTCGCCATGAGCGGGTGCTTATTCCCACAACATGGCGGAATTATCCATCAGGAGCCTTAACTGTCACAGACAGACGCGTTATACTGCTAGCCGACCAAGGACCAATCAGAGAGGTCCAGCCACTATCTTGTAGGGGTGCAATATATAAATGGGGTCACTTGTGGGGGTGGGGGTACTGTTCTGCCCTGAAAGCCAAATGGCGCTCCTCTCCTTCTGAGGCCAAGGAACCATATGTGGCCTAAGCGGGGGTATTTCCGAACATGGGACAAGCAGCTCAATAAAATAAAGGATGCATTTCTTTCAATATCAGAAGTGATGTATAAAAAATATTTCCCACAAATGATGCATTTGTGAAAAAAAGCTAGTTTCGTTTTTTTAACACTGGCTTTGTAATAATTCCTGCCAAAAAACTATGGTATTAAAATACTCACTGCACCCCCTAGCGAATACCTTGAGGGGTCTAGTTTTTAAAATGGTGTCATTCGGGGGGGGGGGGGGGGTCCCATGTTCTACTACTTCTCAGTTGCTGCAATCCTTGCTTAGCACATAAAAATAAGATGTACTGTCACGATGCCGGCTGGCAGGAGGTGGATCCTCTGTGCCAGAGAGGGATTGGCGTGGACCGTGCTAGTGGACCGGTTCTAAGTCACTACTGGTGTTCACCAGAGCCCGCCGCAAAGCGGGATGGTCTTGCTGCGGCGGTAGTGACCAGGTCGTATCCACTAGCAACGGCTCAACCTCTCTGACTGCTGAAGATAGGCACGGTACAAGGGAGTAGACAGAAGCAAGGTCGGACGTAGCAGAAGGTCGGGGCAGGCAGCAAGGATCGTAGTCAATAAGGTAATAGCAGGAGGTCAAGTACACAGTATGGACAAACACAGTAACACTTTCACTAGGCTCTAAGGCAACAAGATCCGGCAGGGGAGTGCAGGGGCAGAGATCAGATATAGTCTGGGAGCAGGTGGAAGCCAATTAAGCTAATTGGGCCAGGCACCAATCATTGGTGCACTGGCCCTTTAAGTCTCAGGGAGCTGGCGCGCGCGCGCCCTAGAGAGCGGAGCCGCGCGCGCCAGCACATGACAGCAGGGGACGGGAACGGGTAAGTGACCTGGGATGCGATTCGCGAGCGGGCGCGTCCCGCTGTGCGAATCGCATCCCCGACGGCCATGACAGTGCAGCGCTCCCGGTCAGCGGGACCGACCGGGGCGCTGCGGAGAGAGAGACGCCGTAAGCGCTCCGGGGAGGAGCGGGGACCCGGAGCGCTAGGCGTAACAGTACCCCCCCCCCCTTAGGTCTCCCCTTCTCTTTGTCCGGTAACTGCCTCCCCTGGGATGAGGACACCGGGAAAGAATGGAGGGATTCCTCAACGGCAGGCAGTACAGCAGGAGTGGGAATGGGGAGGGAGGGCAGAGGGCGAGGCCTGGCACGGGGCAGTGTGACACCAGGACGGGGGCCATGAGGAGGCACCGAGGCTTGCCTGACTGGACTGGGAGGGGGGGAGAGGCACTTCTTATGGCAGGCAGAGCCCATAAAGACCTTAGGGAGACCGGATACAGGGGGAACCACAGGGTCACGGCAGGGAGTACTGGGAACCGGTTTAAGGCAGTCCTTGAAACAAGAGGTACCCCAGCTCTTGATCTCCCCTGTGGACCAATCCAGGGTTGGGGAATGGTGTTGAAGCCAGGGTAGTCCAAGGAGAATTTCGGAAGTGCAATTGGAGAGGACCAAAAACTCAATTTTTTCGTGATGAGGTCCGATGCACATTAGGAGGGGCTCCGTGCAGTAACGCACGGTGCAATCCAACCTGACTCCGTTGACCGCGGAAATGTAGAGTGGCTTGACGAGACGGGTCACCGGGATGCGGAATTTATTCACCAAGGACTCCCGAATAAAATTCCCAGAGGCACTAGAGTCCAGGCAGGCCACGGCTGAGAGGGAGGAGTTGGCTGAAGGAGAAATCCGCACGGGCACCGTGAGACGTGGAGAAGCAGACTTTGAATCAAGAGACGCCACACCCACGAGAGCTGGGTGCGAGTGTGCGTTTCCCAGACGTGGAGGACGGATAGGGCAATCCACCAAGAAATGTTCGGTACTGGCACAGTACAGACAAAGATTTTCTTCTCTACGGCGATTCCTCTCCTCCTGGGTCAGGCGAGACCGATCCACTTGCATGGCCTCCTCGGCGGGAGGCCTAGGCGTAGATTGCAACGGAGACTGTGGGAGAGGTGCCCAGAGATCTAAGTCTTTTTCCTGGCGGAGCTCTTGATGTCTCTCAGAAAAACGCATGTCAATGCGAGTGGCTAGATGAATGAGTTCATGCAGGTTAGCAGGAATTTCTCGTGCGGCCAGAACATCTTTAATGTTGCTGGATAGGCCTTTTTTAAAGGTCGCGCAGAGGGCCTCATTATTCCAGGATAGTTCAGAAGCAAGAGTACGGAATTGTATGGCGTACTCGCCAACGGAAGAATTACCCTGGACCAGGTTCAGCAGGGCAGTCTCAGCAGAAGAGGCTCGGGCAGGTTCCTCAAAGACACTTCGAATTTCCGAGAAGAAGGAGTGTACAGAGGCAGTGACGGGGTCATCGCGGTCCCAGAGCGGTGTGGCCCATGACAGGGCTTTTCCAGACAGAAGGCTGACTACGAAAGCCACCTTAGACCTTTCAGTAGGAAACTGGTCCGACATCATCTCCAAGTGCAGGGAACATTGCGAAAGAAAGCCACGGCAAAACTTAGAGTCCCCATCAAATTTGTCCGGCAGGGACAAGCGGAGGCTAGGAGTGGCCACTCGCTGCGGAAGGGGTGCAGGAGCTGGCGGAGGAGATGGTTGCTGCTGTAGCAGAGGCAGAAGTTGCGACTGAAGTTGCTGCACCATGGTGGACACTTCCGACAGCTGGTGGGTTAGATGGGCGATCTGTCGGGATTGCTGGGCGACCACCGTGGTGAGATCAGAGATAGAAGGCAGGGGAACCTCAGCGGGATCCATGGCCGGATCTACTGTCACGATGCCGGCTGGCAGGAGGTGGATCCTCTGTGCCAGAGAGGGATTGGCGTGGACCGTGCTAGTGGACCGGTTCTAAGTCACTACTGGTGTTCACCAGAGCCCGCCGCAAAGCGGGATGGTCTTGCTGCGGCGGTAGTGACCAGGTCGTATCCACTAGCAACGGCTCAACCTCTCTGACTGCTGAAGATAGGCACGGTACAAGGGAGTAGACAGAAGCAAGGTCGGACGTAGCAGAAGGTCGGGGCAGGCAGCAAGGATCGTAGTCAATAAGGTAATAGCAGGAGGTCAAGTACACAGTATGGACAAACACAGTAACGCTTTCACTAGGCTCTAAGGCAACAAGATCCGGCAGGGGAGTGCAGGGGCAGAGATCAGATATAGTCTGGGAGCAGGTGGAAGCCAATTAAGCTAATTGGGCCAGGCACCAATCATTGGTGCACTGGCCCTTTAAGTCTCAGGGAGCTGGCGCGCGCGCGCCCTAGAGAGCGGAGCCGCGCGCGCCAGCACATGACAGCAGGGGACGGGAACGGGTAAGTGACCTGGGATGCGATTCGCGAGCGGGCGCGTCCTGCTGTGCGAATCGCATCCCCGACGGCCATGACAGTGCAGCGCTCCCGGTCAGCGGGACCGACCGGGGCGCTGCGGAGAGAGAGACGCCGTAAGCGCTCCGGGGAGGAGCGGGGACCCGGAGCGCTAGGCGTAACATGTACTTTTCAAATTTTCTAAATGTCAAGTAAATTTGTTAGGCCTCTAATACATCTAAAATGTGAATAATAATAAAAAAAAAAAGTTGAGAAAATAAAGTAGACATAATAGACAAGTATAATTTTTGATAAAAAAAATAAACATTATGTATAAATATATGCAACCTATTAACGTCAAAATAACAAAAAATCTTCTTTTTTTCAAAAATTTCACGGTTTCTTGCATTGTAAATAAAAAAATACAAATGATATTGATTAACTTTTACTATTTTCATGTAGTACAACTTGTGACAAAAAAACAATGTCAGAATTGTTTTCATTGGCAAAACATTACCAGAGTTATTCTCAAATAAACAGTTTCATACAAGAAAAAACGCAACACAATACGCATAGTTTTTCTTAATGCTTCTTTTAGTAGTTTATTGGTATCAAAAAGATTCTCAAATAAAGACATACATCCCAGATTTGAAAAAACAGGCCTGGTCTTTTAGGGGCGTACAGGTTTAATTAGCTTGGTCCTTAAGGGGTTAATGCTCATCGCCTACCGGGCACTGCCAGTGAGGGCAGAGTAGTGGAGAAGGCACTGGGGCCGCGTGGTGTGCTGAACACAGGGACCGCACCTTACCTGAAACAACAGGCAGCCTGAGCCACATGGAGCATGCCAGTTGCAGGAGTTGAAAGGCTGAGGCTGTGAGGTGCCGCCGACAACTGTGTTCTTCTTGGCCTTGGAGTCCCCTGTGCTCCTAGGTGCCTGTTAGAAGCTGGGGGCGGGGCCAGTCAGGTACACAACAGACGTGCCTATGCGCGGCACGTGATCAACAACAGCAACAACTTTTGTTAAAGCGTACCTGTCATAGTGCCAAAAAAAGGGATGTTACTCAGTACCTAATCCTGATTATGTACATATAATTTTTATGTGTCTAGGACTTATATATATCCCTAACAAATAGCATTTATATCTTGCTCACTTGCTTTGTGTTCTTGCCTTATGGAGGGGGCATGTCCATCTTTCTCCCTCACTGTGGGGGTGACTCATATGCTCTGAGTCTAGGAGCAGCTTGGCAGTCGGCAAATCACTACACACATTTTCTATCTGTTCCTAGTAAAGCTGGATACTAATCAACATAGCTGTCACTATGTCTGTCATTCAGCTTTCACAGACTCCTGACTGTCTGATCAGCTTCTTTGTCATTCAGGAGTCAGAGAAAGCTTTGGCTGTTCAAGCATGCTGGGAGTTGTAGTTTTGCAACAGCTGGAGCTGCAGTGTTTGCAAATCACTGTGTTAGAACAGTGTTGCCTTTAGCTGTTGCAAAAGTACAACTCCCAGCATGCCCACACATCCTTTGTCTGTAGTTTTGCAAGAGCTGGATGCACACAGCTGGAGAATACACAGCTCTAAAACAGAGTTTTACAAAGATTGTTCCCTCAACTGTTGCAAAACTACAACTCCCATCATGGTAGTTGTAGTTTAGGAACAGCTGAATGCTGTAGTGGTGCAATAGTGATCTCTTATACTGGTATCCAGCTTAACATTGTACTGTGACATCACTGACTGTGACATCACTGACTTTACGGCCGGTATCCACTATGCTGCAAAATAAAGAGTAGTTTGTCTGCATAAAGATAGATGACCCCTAGTGGCGGCTATTTTCATTTTTTATTTTTTTAAGTAAAATTTTTTTTTTTTTTAGTAAATGTATATGTGGTGTCCCGGTACCGAATCCTATCCGGTACCTTTGTATATAAGTCCCCATAGCCAGAGTCCCTAGGACATCGGGGTTCTTCTTAACTAGCCCGCCCCTAGTCACCTCTCATCTAAGTATTAGTTATCTAATCATTCTTCAGGATTTGTATATATATAGGATTGTAAGAGTGTATATAAATGGTTAATTACCTAGGCATAGCGGAACAGGACCTGCGGGTCACGTGACCAGGTGAACACTATGGTTTTGTGCTTGAGGACCTTTGGAGGTCCCTGTGACGTTTATCTCCCATCACTCCTTGTAACTGTGAGTGACAGTTGATTGGACCAGTAAAAGCGGCCCTGCACCTGCCCATATAAGGGAGCGGCGGCCATTGCTCACTCTCTTTCCTCGTGGGCTGTTGGTGGAGAAGGATCTGCGCTGCTGTCATCAGTGAGTTTAGGCCTGAGCCTTGCAGCAACGGCTGATATCTGCTAAATTGTGAGTGTGTCAATCCCTAAACACTCTGCAAGATCACCGGACCTTATCTATCCCCTAAATCGGGACGGATCTTCGCAATATTCCCTAATTCAGAGACTTGTATGAGAAGTCAAGGTCCGCAACAACTGTCAGTCATTGCACTAGATAGAGACTGTATTCCTGAGACTGTTACTGTTCATTGGTTGTACCGCAAGCATTTAAGTAAAGTTATCCAAGTGCAAGTTCAACTACTTTGTGGACCTTCAGTCATTTTATGCATGCACCTATCGTTACTGGGAAGGGTGGCGATAGGTCGGAGAATTACCTCAGCATACTAGCCCTCAGCCTGGTGTCACGAACTATAGGGTTAACATTAACCCCTCATTTTCCGAAACAACACCCCAACTACCATACACCCCCCAAGGGCTACCACATATATATAAAAAAAAGTAATCTTATCAGTAGTACTACAAAATATAAAAAGTTTTTCATAATGACAGTGCTTCTTTAAAGTGGCAATGGAGCAGCAGGGACTGGTAGGATGCAGCTGCTGGGTGCTGTTAAACTTGCGTTGTGGGCCAAAGTGAGGCCTTAGGTGACGGCCTAAGTGGCCTAATGCTAGAGCTGCCTCTGGCCATAAGTTCTGGCCTGACCAGGGGTCTCATGAACGGAACTGAGAGCATCATAGACCCTTATGTCAGTTCTGGTCAATAAACCCTCAGTGGCCTGGAAGCTGCAGCCATAATTCAAACACATGAATACAGTCGTTCTATACTTGTGTCAAAACTGGCTAATGTTGACACATGGCAGTTTTCCAATTCAAAAACGTTTACAAATGAATTCTATTCCACACATGTACAATAAATAGGTTTGTATAAACCACATCCACAAAATGGAAAAACAATCCCACTAAGATTTTTTAAACTCATTTTCAGTGGCAGAAATGTTTTCAATGAATCTGCCACATCTCAACTGAGCCAAATGCCTTTAGTACAGGGTGGGCCATTTATATGGATACACCTTAATAAAATGGGGATGGTTGGGGATATTAATTTCCTGTTTGTGGCACATTGGTATATGTGAGGGGGGAAACTTTTCAAGATGGGTGGTGACCATGGTGGCCATTTTGAAGTTGGCCATTTTTAATCAAACTTTTGTTTTTTCAATAGGAAGAGGGTCATGTGACACATCAAACTTATTGGGAATTTCACAAGTAAAACAATGATGTGCTTGTTTTTAACGTAACTTTATTCTTTCATGAGTTATTTACAAGTTTCTTAGCACTTCTAAAATGTGTTCAATGTGCTGCCCATTGTGTTGGATTGTCAATGCAGCCCTCTTCTCCCACTCTTCACACACTGATAGCAACACCGCAGGAGAAATGCTAGCACAGACTTCCAGTATCCGTATACACTGCTATATACTACTATATACACCGCAGGAGAAATGCTAGCACAGGCTTCTAGTATCTGTAGTTTCAGGTGCTGCGCATCTCGTATCTTCACAGCATAGACAATTGCCTTCAGATGACCCCAAAGATAAAAGTCTAAGGGGGTCAGATCGGGAGACCTTGGGGTCCATTCAACTGGATATGCGAAATTTCTACATGATGATGTGTTTCCCTCTTTATGCACTGAAGCTGGCACGTTCCCTGAGTTTTTTCCAGCAAGATGGTGCACCACCACATTATGGGTGTCAGGTCCGAGCATTCCTAGATGAACAGTTTTCTGGAAAGTGGATTGGTTGTCGTGGGCCTAGGTCTCCCGATCTGACCCCCTTCGAAAGTGGGAAAAAATACAATTAATCTGTCATAAATAGCTACAAACAGTTCTATTTCCACAGAATTCTTAAATAATAGAGGAAACGGATACATTGCATATTTCTTAAGTCTTAGACATACTTTGGATCTGTCAAGGGAATTGATTTTCAGTTCCCACCCTCCAGCTGGAATAATGTCCTAAATAAGCAAACACATAAACATGCAGAACAGTGGCGTAGCGGGGGCCCCCGCAGCCCCCGCAGTGCGGGGGGGCCCCATCTAGGCTGGGGCCCCGGATTATCACTGGCGCTTTGATCCAAAGCCTTTGGAGCACCTGCTCCAGGCCCCCGCACGCCCAGTGAAGAAGGGGGCCCCTGACCCGGCTGCCACAGGATCTGGCCCCCCATTGCTAGGGGGCCCGCCACCCGCGGGGCCCCCATTGCCACTCCACTAAGATATACCGGCCTCCCCCCGCAAATCCCCCCCGCAGGCACCTCCCAGCCTTCGGCGTGCGGCCTGTGCGGCTGCGTCATCACGTCAGTGAACACATGACTTGGTGCCGGCTGAGAGGAGAGTGCGGGAGATGAGCGCCCACCGGCAGTTTTCCAGCGCCAGGCCTGGTGGGGAGGATTTATTATATAGTGTGTGTATGTGTGTGTGGTGGGGGGAGATTTATTATATAGTGTGTGTATGTGTGTGTGTTGGGGGGGGATTTATTATATAGTGTGTGTGTGTATGTGTGTGTGTGGTGGGGGGGATTTATTATATAGTGTGTGTATGTGTGTGTGTGTGTGTGGTGGGGGGGATTTATTATATAGTGTGTGTATGTATGTGTGTTGGGGGGGATTTATTATATAGTGTGTGTATGTGTGTGTGTGGTGGGGGGGATTTATTATATAGTGTGTGTATGTGTGTGTGTGTGTGTGTGGTGGGGGGGATTTATTATATAGTGTGTGTATGTGTGTGTGTTGGGGGGGATTTATTATATAGTGTGTGTATGTGTGTGTGTGTTGGGGGGGATTTATTATATAGTGTGTGTATGTGTGTGTGTGTTGGGGGGGATTTATTATATAGTGTGTGTGTGTGTTGGGGGGGGATTTATTATATAGTGTGTGTATGTGTGTGTGTGGTGGGGGGGGATTTATTATATAGTGTGTGTGTGTGTGTGTGTGTTGGGGGTATTTATTATATAGTGGTTGGGGGGGGGATGGAGGGGGATTTATTATATAGTGTGGGGGTATTTATTATATAATGTGAGGGGGTACCGTATATACTCGAGTATAAGCCGAGTTTTTCAGCACGATTTTTCGTGCTGAAAACACCCCCCTCGGCTTATACTAGAGTGAACTCTCCACCCGCTGTGGTCTTCAACCTGCGGATCTCCAGAGGTTTCAAATCTACAACTCCCAGCAAGCCCGGGCAGCCATCGGCTGTCCGGGCTTGCTGGGAGTTGTAGTTTTGAAACCTCCGGAGGTCCGCAGGTTGAAGACCACTGCGGCCTTCGACATAATCCAGCCCCCTCTCACCCCCTTTAGTTCTGTACAGTTCTCACCTCCGCTCGGCGCTGGTCCGGTGCTGCAGGACTGTCCGGAGAGGAGGTGGTCCGGTGGGATAGTGGTTCCGGGCTGCTATCTTCACCGGGGAGGCCTCTTCTAAGCGCTTCGGGCCCGGCCCCAGAATAGTCACGTTGCCTTGACAACGACGCAGAGGTACGTTCATTGCCAACGTACTTCTGCGTCATTGTCAAGGCAACGCCTCTATTTAGGGCCGGAAGCGCGGAGAAGAGGCGCCCCCGGTGAAGATAGCAGCCCGGAACCACTCCCCTACCGGACGACCTCCTCACCGGACAGCCCTGCAGCACCGGACCAGCGCCGAGCGGAGGTGAGTACTGTACAGAACTAAAGGGGGGTGAGAGGGGGCTGGATGATGTCGAAGGCCGCAGTGGTCTTCAACCTGCGGACTTCCGGAGGTTTCAAAACTACAACTCCCAGCAAGCCCGGACAGCCGATGGCTGCCCGGGCTTTCTGGGAGTTGTAGTTTTGAAACCTCTGGAGGTCCGCAGGTTGAAGACCACTGAGGGCGGATGATGATAAGAGGATGATGAAGGGGGGTGTGGGATGATGACAAGAGGATGATGAAGGGGGGTGTGGGATGATGAAGGGGGTGGGGATGATGACAAGGGGATGATGAAGGGGGGGGTGTGGGATGATTACAAGGGGATGATGAAGGGGGGTGGGGATGATGACAAGGGGATGATGAAGGGGGGTGGGGATGATGACAAGGGGATGATGAAGGGGGATGTGTGGGATGATGACAAGGGGATGATGAAGGGGGGGATGATAACAAGGGGATGATGAGGGGGGGATGTGTGGGATGATGACAAGGGGATGATGACAGGTGATGATGATGAGGGTCTGGATGATGACAGGCGGTGATGATGATGAGGATGTTAATGACGGAGGTCTGGATGATGACAGGGGGGGATGATGTATTTCCCACCCTAGGCTTATACTCGAGTCAATAACTTTTCCTGGGATTTTGGGTTGAAATTAGGGGTCTTGGCTTATACTCGGGTTGGCTTATACTCGAGTATATACGGTATTTATTATATAATGTGTGTGTGTTGGGGGTATTTGTGGGGGGCTGGGGGATTTATTATATAGTGTGGGGGTGGGGGGATTTATTATATAGTGTGTGTGTGTGTGTGTGTGTGTTGGGGGTATTTATTATATAGTGTGTGGGGGGGTGGAGGGGGATTTATTATATAGTGTGGGGGTGGGGGGGTGTATTATATAATGTGAGGGGGGATTTATTATATAATGTGTGTGTGTTGGGGGTATTTATTATATACTGTGTGTGTGTGTGGGGGGGGTGGGGGGGTTTATTATATAGTGTGTGTGTGTGTTGGGGATATTTATTATATAGTGTGTGTGGGGGGGGGGGATTATTTATTATATAGTGTGGGGGTGGGGGGATTTATTATATAATGTGAGGGGGTATTTATTATATAATGTGTGTGTGGGGGGTGGGGGGGTGATGGGGATTTATTATATAGTGTGGGGGTGGGGGGGATTTATTATATAATGTGGGGGGGGGATTTATTATATAATTTAAGAAGGGAAGAAATTATGCATGTGAAGGAAGGATAATAATGATTATTATAATCCTCCCCTCACATATATGTAACATCTCCCCCTCACATGTATAATCTGATAATCCCCTCCCCCTGTACGTATCCTCTACTGATGCTGAGTTATATCCTGTATTATACTCCAGAGCTGTACTCACTATTCTGCTGGTGGAGTCCCCGTCTACATACATTACATTACTTATCCTGTACTGATCCTGAGTTATATCCTGTATTATACTCCAGAGCTGTACTCACTATTCTGCTGGTGAGATCACTGTGTACATACATTACATTACTTATCCTTTACTGATCCTGAGTTATATCCTGTATTATACCCCAGAGCTGTACTCACTATTCTGCTGGTGAGGTCACTGTGTATATACATTACATTACTTATCCTGTACCGATCCTGAGTTATATGCTGTATTATACTCCAGAGCTGTACTCACTATTCTGCTGGTGAGGTCACTCTGTACATACATTACATTACTTATCCTGTACTGATCCTAATCTATATCCTGTATTATACTCCAGAGCTGCACTCACTATTCTGCTGGTTAGGTCACTGTGTACATACATTACATTACTTATCCTGTACTGATCCTAATTTATATCCTGTAGATCTTTTATTAAAATTTCAAACATAACAATAAAAAATTACAAAACATAAACATACCATATCCGACAGAACATATCAATATAACGAATCATAAAACCAACACCATAGCATAAAATACAACATCGGTCCACCCCACACTCATTCCTCCACACAAACAAATATATACAATATTTACAAAAGACATATTCCTATAATACCCATACCATACTAATAAACTATATACACTAATATACACTAATACTAAATGTGAATTTCCTGGCCCAGTTGTAATACCAAAGACCCAATACCAGTAATATACCAAAAAGAATAACAACAACAATAATAATACATACAAAATAATAAAACCAACACAAACAAAATAACACCACTTTTTTTTTGGGCCCTGAGCTGGTCCCGCATCCCATGCCCCCAGTACATGTTACCAGACGTCCATGAACCAGTCCAGGATTTTCTGTATATATAAAAGTCTCATACAAACCCCCTCCCCCCTTTTAACCCACCACCCAACCTAAACTAAACCCAAACCCCAGGTGGCATCACACAATATATACAATATATACATTACATAAAATATACACAGATTAACAATATATACAATACATAAGTATACAAATAGACTACAACAATAAATACAATAACAAATACATATAACACTATAAGCCAAACAACAAACCCCTAAAGCTCAAGTTCAGTGCCTGAAAGCCCTATATTGCCATAAACCGACTGCTCAAAACAAAAAGACTAATGTGCCAGCATCAGCCCACCACCAGGGGGAGACAACAGGCTAAGGCACTTTAAAGGCAGAGCCCCTCCACAGACGAGAGGCCCTGCCAGCACCCAGCCTCTCGTACTCCAGAGAACGCACCTTCACCAGGTCACCGAGAATGTTCCTTACCACCACATCCACAGGGAGGATTTTACGATGCGTCGACACTAAACACCGTGCATTCCACGTGTAGTACCTGATCACTGAGCTGACTAGGAATAAAGTGCACCGGTCCCAGCCTCCAAGGTTTCTGAATGCCCCATAGGCCCATTCCGCATAGGAGAGACTGGCCAGCCGAGGCCAACCAATGGAAGCGCCCACCCTGGTGTAAACCTCTGTGTTAAAGGGGCAATGAAGCAGAAAATGCTCCATGCTTTCCAGCATGCCTCCACACTCTTCGCGGGGACATCCCCGGTCCTCAGAGCTCCTGCACTTCAGATTGTCCCTCACACACAGTTTCCCATGGAAGCAGCGCCAAGTCAAGTCCCAAAACTTCAAGGGGATCCTGATAGAATTCAAAAGCTCTAAACCCACCTCCAGATCCCGACTTGGGCAGTCCTTGAGCGCCAATGGCCTCTGGAAATGAGAAGACAGGACCCTCTTGTCAAGGAATTTCCTCAACAGAGTCCTAATCTCCCCCATCCCCAGACCCCACCGACGAATAACCTTCAGAACCGGGGTAGTATAAGCCGGGAGATGTCCGTGTGGTGTGCGAAGATCCTTCACTTGCCCTCCTGTCTCCCATTCCTGGAAGAAAGAGGATACCCACGGAGAAGCCCTCTCTGACCAGAAGCTTGCTATATTGGTCTTAAGAAAGGTATTCACTAGTAATACCACAGGGTTGACCATACACAACCCCCCTAGTCTCCTTGTACGGTAAGTAACCTCCCTCTTCACTAGGTTCAGTCTATTCCCCCATAACATTTGGAAGAACACACTGTAGACCCGGGTCCAGAGAGGTTCTGGCAACATGCATACACTGCCCAGATATATCAACAAAGGGAGCAGGAATGTTTTGATTAGGTTAACCCTTTCCCGGAGGGTCAAAGACCAACCCTTCCACTGATCCACCTTCTGAGCGGCGATCTTAAGCCTGCTGTTCCAGTTTTGTTTGGGGTAATCCCCTTGGCCAAATTCAATGCCGAGAACTTTTGCAGATTCCTGGGGCTCTGGAAGGGTGTCCGGGAGATCAAAACTAGGATCTCCCCCTCCCAGCCAGAGACTCTCACACTTATTCTGGTTGATCTTTGACCCGGATGCCTCCGAGTAGCGGTCCACCTCTGACATCACCCATCTGCCCTCCTCTTGTGAGGAGACAAACACGGTGACATCATCAGCGTACCAAAAACTACAAAATGACCCAAAAGGGGGCTATGAGGCCAAAACAATACAATTAACCAAACCCCAAGGCCGTAGCCTGGGGTGCAAAACACCTCAATTTTCTCCCCCCTAAAACATAACTTTTAATAGTATATATCTAAAAGGTAACAATTCCAGAAAGTGATAATTAAAAATGCAATGTCACATGGGAGAATAATAGTTATTGGGGCAACATGGCTCCAGTGTACAGGGCTCTGCAGAAGCCCAAACTTCCCAATTGTGACACTAATTAAAACACAAAATTGCCGCCTCTACATGTTTCGCCGTCACACGGCGTTCTCAAGAGGCAATATGTGGCAACCACATATTGCCTCTTGAGAACGCCGTGTGACGGCGAAACATGTAGAGGCGGCAATTTTGTATTTTAATTAGTGTCACAATTGGGAAGTTTGGGCTTCTGCAGAGCCCTGTACACTGGAGCCATGTTGCCCCAATAATCATCAGCGTACGCTACCGCCCTCAGAGCCGAATCCGGCACCGCCAGGTCCATTCTCACCCCCGCCAACGGTCCACAATCAATCCTCCTAAGGAAGGGATCGATTGCAAACACGTACAGCAAAGGGCTCAAATGACAACCCTGACGGACACCAGACCCAACCTCAAAAGAGAGGCCAATCCAACCATTCACAAGCGGGAAACTCTCTGCCCCTATATACAAGGTCTTAAGCCAATCAACAAACCCCCCCTGGCAGGCCATATCTCAGAAGGACAGACCAGAGGTACTCATGATTAACCCGATCAAACGCTTTTGCCTCATCCAAGGACAGCAAGTACCCCTTCCAGTGGCCAGCCCTACTCTGCTCCACAGCCTCCTGGACACTGAGCACAGCACTAAATGTACTGCGGCCTGGAACAGAGCAATGCTGAGCCCCCGAGAGGAGCCGGGGTGCAAATTCCACTAGCCGGTTAAACAGCACTTTTGCCAGAATCTTTCTGTCCGCATTGAGAAGCGCTATGGGACGCCAATTCACAATGCGGGACGGGTCTTTATCCTTTGACAGGATGATCAGCGCTGACCTCCTCGTTGACTTTGGCAGAGTGCCCGAGGATAGACACTCATTAAATACCTCGGTCAAGAGGGGAACCAAAGTGTCCTTAAAGGTCGTATAGAACTCAGATGTTAAGCCATCTGGACCGGGTGACTTCTTGAGGGCAAGCCCATCAATAGCCATCCTGACTTCCTCTTCCTGGATCATCTCTGTCAGAACGTCAAGAGAGGGGTCTACTCCTGGTTCAGGGACAGTTTCAGCCAAGAAAGCTGACACCTTATCTCGATCTAGATCCTTCCTTCCCAAGAGGTGCGAGTAAAAGGATCTGACGACCTCCAGGATCCCTGATCTGGACCTTTTCAAGGATCCCGTACTATCAATCAGTCCTGGGACTATTTTACTATTCACTGACATCTTGCAGTTTCTGTAAGGGTCGGGCGAGCGGTACTTCCCGTAATCCCTCTCAAAAACCAAAGATGCGTGTCTGTCGTACTGGCACTTCATCAGCAAGGACTTCACTCTGGAGATATCGTCACGACTACCTCCAGTCGAGACAAAGTTCTCAAGTTTCTTCCTCAGGCCCTGGTACAAGGCTTCTTAGGCCCGAGAGCTGGCGGAAGAATCTCGCAACCCTTTTCTTGAAGATCTCCCACCACTCTGACTTACTGCTACAAAGGCCCAGCAATGGTACTTGGCTCTGAAGAAAATCCTCAAAGGACTGTCTTATCTCTGCTTCTTCCAAGAGAGATGAATTCAGCTTCCAATAGCCTCTGCCCATCAGGGGGGTCTCTGTGACATTCAGAGAAAACAAAATTAAACAGTGATCGGAGAACTCCACCTCAACAACAGACACTGCTGAAGAGACGGCCTCCTCCTTTAAATAAAACCTGTCTATCCTAGACCTACAACTACCCCTATGATAGGTGAATCCCGCGTGGCCTGGGGTGTGCCGGATGTGGACATCCACCAGGCGAGCCTCACTCGCTATGCTATTAAGGGCGACGCTATCATAAGTCAGCTTGTCTCTGGAACCTCCCCTGTCTTGTGGCCTCGTGACAGCATTGAAGTCCCCTCCAAAGACCACCTGCCGACTTGTAAAAAGATAGGGCTTGATCCTCATAAAGAGACACTTCCGGTCCCACTTAGACTGTGGGCCGTAGATGTTAATAAGGCGAAGTTCTTGTCCCTTCATGAGGACATCTAAGATCAGGCACCTCCCCATTTCTAACTCGATAACCTGTCGGCATTCTACCGCTGCGGTAAAAAGGACCGCCACTGCGCTATACGGCTCGGCACCAAGAGACCAGTAGGAGGGCCCATTCCTCCACTCTCTTTTAGCCTTGTAGATAGATGATATATCTGTAAGCCTGGTCTCCTGCAAAAATAAAATATCAGCATTAATATGGGCAAAAAAATCATAAGCCGCAAATCGAGCCGTATCTGACTTAATGCTGGCGACATTAATGGACGCCAGCGTCAATGGAGAGGGTGCCGCCATCAAGGGTGATCAAGTTAAACAGCTTTCTTTTTCCCACTCCCCTTCTCACCCTCCACATCAGAAGAATTCTTCACCCTCTTTAGAGAAACAGAAGTGTCCATCTCACCAAACGTCGTTTTACTTTCCTCGTCTCCGGACTCTAGGCCAGTCCCTTCCCCGAGGACATAACCTCCTCAGGAGAAGAGGACTCGGCGTCCCCTGGAAGCCCCTCCGCCACCTCCCCCTCATCCTCCCCTTCCGAAGAAAAGGAGGAGATGTCCCTGAGGGGTCGGAATCGATTGGAAAGGCAAACCAGAGGGGAGTAAGTTTTGCCTTCCTTTGGCACCTGGACCGGGGTGGGAGAAGATCTTAAATCTCCCTTTTTTCTACTTGTACCCCGCTTTCGTGCCTCCTTCTGCCATCCCCCATCATCCTCCTCCACGCTATCTGAGGAGATGGCACCTTCCTCATTCTGGATCCTCCTGACCTCCTCATTCAACTCGCCATCCCTCAGGGTCTCAGCAGCAAGGTTGGCCTCTGGGACAGAATGAGAGGTCGTCCCGGTAACCCGGGCTTTCCCCATCACCCTATCCCTTTGGCGTTTATCAAGACGTCTTAGTTGGGCTGGTGTCTTTCTCTTGCTGTTCCTCACTGACCCCTCAGTTCCTCCACCCCTGCTAGTCCCCTCCCCAGCAGATTCCGGCTCGCGATCTTCACTCGCTGGGGACAAGACTGCATTAGCGAAAGAACGAGGACAACGACTGAATGGGTGACCTAAGTCACCACACAGGTGACACCTAATCTCTGCACAAGATGCGGCAAGACACCCCCACACAAGGCACATTTCTGCACCGTACAGTTTGCACTGAAGTGTGTGGGGTCACCACATCTGTGACAGAGCTTCGGCTGACCCCGGTAGAAAATCTGAATACGATCCCTACCGAGAAAGGCAGAGGATGGAATATGAGTAACTGTATTTCCTGAACACTTAAGTCTTACCAAAAACGTCCAGGCTCCTGACCAGATGCCAAACTCGTCCCTGTTCTTCTGCGGGACCCCCATTACCTCGCCATACCGTCCTAACCAGGTCATGATGTCAACACAAGAGAGTGATTCGTTACGGGTCAAAACGGTCACTTTCTTGATTTCGTTTTGACGAGACAATGCCTGTACGGCAAAGTCTCGCCAGCCGGGCTCATTCTTTACCAATTCATAATTCGACCAGAAAAGCTCAAGCCCCTCTGGCCGAACAAAACTGATATCAAATTCAGGAGTACCATAGGGATGTATCAAGGCGAAGATATCGACTGCCTTGAAGCCCATCTTTAGCAAGAGCTCAACCACTTTGGTCCTTGAAGGACCCATATCTTCGCCCTGCCACCGAAGACGAACCACATTCCTACGGTTACTACCTGCCCCGGCTGTTGGGAGGGACCACACAGTATCGCGCCCTCTTTCCTCTCGGAAGGCAGAGAGACCGTGCCTCTCTATCCAGAAAGACAGATCAACTGTTCTACCCTCTACATTAATCGACCTTTCCCCCTTTTTCAGAGCTTCCAGGAGACGTCGCTGCAATAAACCGTTCCTAGATTCAGGAGACAAGGAAAATATTCTACTTCCCCCAGAAGTGACATTGGCATAACTCCTATGGTCTGTCACCACTGGGGGGGCAACCGGACCAGACCCTACACCTACACCACTGCCAATGACAACATCCCCACCACCCCCAATGACAAGATTAGCACTTCCCCCAACAACATTGTTTCCAATAACATCATCAGTAGTCCCATCACCACCACCCCCAATTACAGCAACAGCAAAATCGCCTTCTCCAATAACATTAACCTCCATCCTCTCCCCAGTCATACACCCCGTACCCCCATTTACCTTCTCATTCACTCTAGCTGGACCAGAAATAGCAAATCCGGGAAACGAGGATGATGATGATGTTTTTTCCCGTTTTGTCTCAGCATCACGGGGCACTGGGGCTGGGACAACCTCCGCTGGCCCTTTAAGGGACCGGGCAGCATGCTTACCCGGTCTAGAGGAGGCCCCAGCCCTGCTCTTATTAGTGCCCTCCCCCTCATCAGCATCATCTCCAGTCTTTCCATGGCGCTGCTGATCAATGGGATCAGCGGCACCAATGCAAAATAAACGTTTTTCTTTACTTTTAGGAGCGTCTGTTATGCCCTTTGTTACCTCCGGCACTGAGTCACCCCCCTCTCCCACAGGGGATTGAACTACAGCACCGGAGTCTGCCTCTCTGCCCACTGCTGGGCCGCCCTCACTGTCCGGCCTTGCGGGCGATGCCTTCTCTGCTCCATCCCTGCTACTGCAAACAGGCATGGAGCTCTGCGTCCTTTTAGTATCTGTACTCTCCCCGCACCTTTGCACCGAGTCCACCACAGAACACGGGCTGGGCTGGGTAACGGGGCTTGCACAATGAGCTGACCCTGCGGCCGACTCAGGATTTACAGGGAGGGGGTGTAGATGTAACTCACCACTTCTTGCTGCTTTGGCTTGGTCTTCTTTTTCTTCCTATCCCCAGGTGCCTCATCTGGGAGCTCATCTCCAAACACCAGGTTCTGAGGACACACTGGGGATTCCAGCATGCGGATCTGGGCCATTAGCGCCCCTCCCTGGTAGCTGCTGTCACTGTCCTCCCCTGAGTCGGCAGGTGATAATGCTGGCTGCTGTGCAGGAGGCCCACTGTACGGGGCCTGCTGCTGTTGCCGCAGGCCACCAGGTGGATCTGACGGTAGTTCTTCCTCCATCTCCTCCACATCATCCACCTGGCTCTCAGGTTGCAGCCCCATCAACCTTTTATTTTTTTCTTCTTCTGTCACTCTGAAGCGCTCCTCATTTTCCAATTTTTCTTTAAATGGCCCATTCTTCTCCAGTAATTCTGCTCTCCTCTCCTCCAAAACTTGCATGTCAGCCATAAGTCTTTTTATCTCTGACTGGATCTCTGTTTTTTCCGTTTAGGAGTAACCTTAGCTCTGGCACGGGCACACCGCAGTTCCTCTCGGAGCCTCCTGATGGCCTTACAGGCGTCTTCATACTCACGGAGGGGACTTTTTACCCGGGGGGTATAGGTGGAAATAGACTCCCGGGTCCTCAGCACTCCCCAGCCTTCCTCACTGAGGTCGGCTTCACCTCCATGAGTACTCTGCCTTCTTCCGGAGGAACCCAGCTTTTCACTGGCAGCACCCAGCTTTCCCAAGGAGGATCCCACCTTGGAGCTTCTCGTCTCTGTGGGGGGAGTTGGAGCAGCATTGCTGCGACTCCTGGTGGAATGCCTCAACCCCAAATCCTCCGATGTTTCGGGCGGTTGCTGGCTTCTACTGCTCCCCTGCGGCCTAGTCCGAGGAGCAGAAGCCTGGGCCTTGCCTCCCTCACTCATGCCTGGAAACCCACTCCCTCCTTGGGTAGGAGGAAGCAGGCCCCAGGTGGAACAGATGGAAATCCCTGGAGCTCAGGAGGCACAGCAGACACACACAGCTGAAGCACGACCACACCCACAACTAATTGGTCAGCACTCCAGAGCTGCACTCACTATTCTGCTGGTGAGGTCACTGTGTACATACATTACATTACTGATCCTGTACTGATCCCGAGTGTGTGTGGGATGGAGGTGGGAGTGGGGGTGGGGGACCCCAAAAAAATTGCTTGCCCAGGATCCAATCAAAATTAAAGACGGCGCTGCACTGCGCTGCCGCTCGTGGGCCCCTTACCGAGAATTGTGTGCCGCTTCACTGCTGCTTGGGGGCAAAAACAAATGTAAGAATTACCTACAGATGCTCTTCATAAGTCCATAGAAAATGCCTATGGCAGTACATATCAGTATGGGCGGAGTAATTTGTGATGGGTGGGGTATATTGGCATGGGCGTGGCATACCTTGTGGGGGAGGAGCTTAGGGGCCTCCTCAAAAAATCTTGCAGGGGGGCCCCCAAATTTATTGTTACCCCACTGATGCAGATATAAACAATACTACAAAGCATGTGAAGAAATATATACAGAAGTTTAACTTCTGAAGAGATTTCTTACGTAACATTTAAAACGTCATGTTGTGCAAGCTGTCACTTTTTCTACAATCAGTACATTTTCACAGCGTGTGGTCATGTGGTCATTTTATTCACAATTTCCCACCTGTGAGCACTGTAGAGGAAATGTAGTATTAAAGGGGCACTCCACCCCTCTACATTTTATTCCCTAAGCAAAGGATAGGGATAAGATGTCTGATCGTGGGGGGGGGGGGGGGGGGGGATTTTGGAGATCTAGGATGAAACCCACCCAAACACAGAGAAAATATAGAAACTCCAGGCAGATACTTGTCTTGGTCAGATATAAAACAAGACCCTAGTGCTACAAGACAACAATGCTAACCACATCACCATGGCAACATAACATTGAGTGGACTTAGTACAGTTCCAAAACCAAGCCTGGGAGAAGATGTGAATCTAGAATAGGGATATATATATATAGTCTATATTGTTCCACAGTATGCTAAAAATCCCAAAAGGTATACTGTAAACTGATCATCTCTCATGGACTTTTTTCCTTTGTATGGCAGACAAAACTGGATCATCATTCAAAATAAGAATGTCATTAATTTACTAAAGTGGCAATGTTGTTTTATTCAAAGTAATCATAAAAGTCTGTTCAGTTATTGCCGTGACCAGCTCGAGGTGTTCCACAGATTCACAGTTCCCATGGTAAAGAAGCCTTGTCGCTGCTGGAGATTGAAGATTTTTTCATGAGATTCTATTAATGAGGTTTTACATTAAACAGTTTTTTACCATACTTCTTTTAAAGGCCATTTGTATACGTTGATCATGTCCCCCCCATTAACATTATAATGGTAGTCCATCAACATTATTTCACATCTTATCCAACTTTTACTAATCTTCAAGTTACAAGTCTCAATAAACGCGATATGTCTGGCAGGTTTCATATGTCATTGCTGGAATGTGGTGGCTCCACATACATACAATGGATATTATCCATCCAACTGTTAATGGAACTCGATAACACATAATGAAGGTTTTTGTACTCTACAGAGAAAAGAAAACACTAGCAAACAATTGAAGGGTTTTAGAAATGACTATTAGAAGAATTTTCCTAAAGTAACTAGTAAACAAGACAATGGACTTATAAAAAGTATAAAATGAGAAGCATCTGTCATTAATAAGCATGTCTTTCCCAGTTACGGTTTGAAGGGACGTTAACCATCCTTTTTATCTAGTTTCAACTTGTTCTGGAGAAGGAATCATGAATCTAATATATTCAATAACAGTAAGCTATAAAAAATTACATTCAGAGCACCTGACGGGGTTATAGTTGTTCTGATGGGACATAAAGCAGGAAATAAAAAAGTCCTTTAGTGTATATTAAAAATGTAAATAACATCTAAGGCTGATTTCACTCAAGGGTATTGTGTATTTGGAAAAAGGTTTCCAGATCTTACAGGTCGGGATCTGATCCTGTCCTTGGCTCTTAATATAAAGCTCCAGCACAGAGCTGCAATATTGTTGTGTGGAAATGACCTCAATATGAAAGTGATTTGTAAAGTCATTTAAAGGAATTTATGTATCCTAGAAAGTTTGATTGTGTAAATAATTTTAAAGGAGCCATCCTTATATAGCGAGGACATATCGCTTAGATTTGTCATCATCTTTTAATGATCAATGCATTTCCACCCTACTAAGGCCTGGTAGGGCAGAAACGCGTCAGAGGAGAGCGAGGAATCAGAAACCGTGGATTTGTCTCGTTTGTTGCCCCATTCACCAAGTTTGCATCCTGTTTTTATGAGAAGATAAATAAAGTAGATTTTAACTGCCAGTGCCGTGACCCGTTTGCGTTAGTATATTGTTCCTGACAGTTGTAGAGGACCAAGAGCACAGGAGAGGTGAGAAATACATGCCACTTTTTGCTATTACAATTCCAACAAACACCTGTAAATTCTGATAAATTCATACTTGAATATATAGATAGACAGTGGGTACTTGACAATGGCCATGTGAGATGTCCTAAACATGGCTGTACACTGCATCTTGGTGAATAAAAGCTAAACACTTGAATGATATCTTGGAGTACAGTTGTGTATTCTGCTGTGGATACTATCAGGTCCTGGGACTTGGTTCAGCCTGCACTGTGCACCTTGCTTTATCCTGAATGTGCTGCTCCTCTTCTGAGATAGATAGATAGATAGATAGATAGATAGATAGATAGATAGATAGATAGATAGAAAGGGATCCAAGAACACAAACTCTTATTTGCATCAGTGGCTGAGATATAGTTCAGTATATAACAGATTGTCCAATGTTTGATTCCATTTGATATAATTGGTTTCTATATACACTGCTCAAAAAAAATAAAGGGAACACTAACATAACGCATCCTAGATCTGAATGAATGAACTAATCATATGAAATACTTTCGTCTTTACATAGTTGAATGTGCTGACAACAAAATCACACAAAAATGATCAATGGAATCAAATTTATCAACCCATGGAGGTCTGGATATGGAGTCACACTCAAAATCAAAGTGGAAAACCACACTACAGGCTAATCCAACTTTGATGTAATGTCCTTAAAACAAGTCAAAATGAGGCTCAGTAGTGTGTGTGGCCTCCACGTGCCCGTATGACCTCCCTACAATGCCTGGGCATGCTCCTGATGAGGTGGCGGATGGTCTCCTGAGGGATGTCCTCCCAGACCTGGACTAACGCATCCACCAACTCCTGGACAGTCTGTGGTGCAATGTGGCGTTGGTGGATGGAGCAAGACATGATGTCCCAGATGTGCTCAATCGGATTCAGGTCTGGGGAACAGGCGGGCCAGTCCATAGCATTAATGCCTTCATCTTGCAGGAACTGCTGACACACTCCAGCCATATGAGGTCTAGCATTGTCCTGCATTAGGAGGAACCCAGGGGTCTGAGGATTTCATCTTGGTACCTAATGGTAGTCTGGCTACCTCTGGCAAGCACATGGGGGCGCTGTGCGCCCCCCCCCCCCCCCCTAAAAAAAAAAATGCCACCCCACACCATTACTGACCCACTGCCAAACCGGTCAGGCTGGAGGATGTTGCAGGCAGCAGAACGTTCTTCACAGCATCTCCAGACTCTGTCACGTGCTCAGTGTGAACCTGCTTTCATCTGTGAAGAGCACAGGGCACCAATGGCGAATTTGCCAATCTTGGTGTTCTCTGGCAAATGCCAATAGTCCTGCATGGTGTTGGGCTGCAAGCACGGTGTTGGGCTTTTAGTGAAGAGTATCTCTGTACATAGAGGCCCAGTGAAGGTTATGGAAGTGTATGGAAATTGTGTGGCTCTGTACAGAGGAGACATGTCTACTGTACACTGATGTATAGCCTACTTGGTCATATGTACGAGCCCAAAGCCAGTCACCAAACAAATGATAACACAGAAAAGTTTAGGTTTATTATGAAATACTACAACATGTATCTAGTTTACAACAGCCTGCAATAGCCCTTACAGGACACATAATGTACATGTGCATCGCTGTGCCCTGATACTTTGCATACAGCGACGCACATGTGGTAACAGTAATTGGAACTAAATGGCTGCTGTTTTAGCTGCCGAGAAATCATGGACAATGGAGGGCATCAACGATCCAGCTGATGATGTCCAACATTAACCCTTCAGATGCCTTGATCAATAGTAATCACTGCATCTGAAGTATCTGTGGGCCTTGGAGAAAATCATCAGACCACCTGCACCATGATTGTGGGGGTCCAATGAGTAAAGCTGTCTGCAAGAACTCTGCTCCTGGGATCTTTGCCTCTGGTCTGACTTCTAGCAGACTAGAAAAGTAGATTGCAGATAACACTGATCAGTGCTATGACACATATGTTTCCTATGGTAAAAGTTTAGATAAAAATTTTTTTTTTGAATAAGCCCCTCCCGGAATAAACATTTTAATTACTTTTTTCCCATTTTACAAAAGCAAACAAACAAACAAACATATAGGGACATTTATCAATGTTTGCTTATGTATTCCTTTTTTTAGTACCTTTTTCTTTACTTTTTTTTTACTTATGTGTGACGTATTTATCAACTGGTTTCAGCCTGTTGATAATTTTCTTTCAAGTAAGCAATTTCTTCTTTTTTACTTTGGTAGTAGCTTTTTCTGCTCCATGTTAGAGCTGGAGTAAATTTAGTCATTTTTTAACCTTGTTGCGACTTTTTTTTTTGCGCAGTTGTGACTGTCGCAGTTAATAAATACCTGACTACCAGTAGTCCATTTTAAAATTATTACTTCAAAGTTAAGTTTTTGAAAACTTGCTTTTCTCGCTTTCCTGTCAAAATGTCGCACGAAAAATCGCGTAGTCGCAGGTGCGACATTTTTGCGACATTTTTTGTAAAGAAAAATCATGTTTGGTATCACTACATGCAGAAATGTCCAAGCTATTAAAATATAATTTTAATGATCCCATGCAGTAAACGGCGTAAAGGTAAAAAAAATGTTTTACCAATTCCCAAATTGCTGATCTTTGATCACAAACCAAAAATGCAATAAAAAGGGACAAAAAAAAGTCACATATATGCAAAAGTGACACCTTTAATAACATCATGGCACAAAAAAATGAGCCCTGCATATAGAAAAGAAATGAGCCCTGCATATATAAGAAAATATTATAGGGGGTCAGCAGATGACATTTTTAAACAAACACTGGTCAACAAAAATAAAGGGAACACTTAAACAACACAATGTAACTCCAAGCCAATCACACTTCTGTGAAATCACACTGTCCACTCAGGAAGCAACACTGATTGACAATTAATTTCACATGCTGTTGTGCAAATGGAACAGACAACAGGTGGAAATTATAGGCAATTAGCAAGACCCCCCCCCCCCAATAAAGGAGTGGTTCTGCAGGTGGTAACCACAGACCACTTCTCAGTTCCTATGCTTCCTGGCTGATGCTTTGGTCACTTTGAATGCTGGCGGTGCTTTCACTCTAATGGTAGCATGAGATAGAGTCTACAACCCACACAAGTGGCTCAGGTAGTGCAGCTCATCCAGGATGGCACATCAATGCAAGCTGTGTCTGTCAATGTAGTGTCCAGAGCATGGAGGCCCTACCAGGAGATCAGGAGACATGAGGAGGGCAACAACCCAGCAGCAGGACCGCTACTTCTGCCTTCGTGCAAGGAGAAGCACTGCCAGAGCCCTGCAAAATGACCTCCAGCAGGCCACAAATGTGCATGTGTCCACTCAAACAGTCAGAAACAGACTCCATGAGGGTGATATGAGGGCCCAATGTTAACAGGTGGGGGTTTTGGTTACAGCCCAACACCGTGCAGGACATTTGGCATTTGCCAGAGAACACCAAGATTGGCAAATTCGCCACTGGTGCCCTGTGCTCTTCACAGATGAAAGCAGGTTCACACTGAGCACATGTGACTGACGTGACAGAGTCTGGAGACGCAGCGGAGAATGTTCTGCTGCCTGCAACATCCTCCAGCATGACCGGTTTGGTGGTGGGTCAGTAATTGTGTGGGGTGATATTTCTGTGCTTGCCAGAGGTAGCTCGACTGCCATTAGGTACCGAGATGAGATCCTCAGACCCCTTGTGAGACCATATGCTGGTGCAGTTGGCCGTGGGTTCCTCCTAATGCAAAACAATGCTAGACCTCATGTAGCTGGAGTTAAGATACGTGGAGGGAGAGAGAAAGAGATGCAGGGGGCGCTCCCTGAAATAGTATATTCACTGATGTGCACCCTCCACCACACCAATCAGTGAAATACCGACCTTAGGAGGGCTGCACTGGAACTTGTGCAGCCCTTACATTGTGAATGATGACCTTTATATGAACTGCAGCTCTCCCACCGGCATCGGACTTCTATGTTAGAAGCCGATAGGAAATGCAGGGAAACAATGGAAAAAAAGCCGGGCTAATGGAGGCGCTGCTCAGATGTCGAATTGACGGAGAGACTCAGGCGGTACAGGATAACGAATTTTATTAATGATATAAGGACAACGCGTTTCGGCATCTGCTGATGCCTTCCTCCGGTCCACTTAACAGTTCCCAAACTTCATTGGTGTTCAGTAAGGGACAACTGGTTATCGATCCTGGTAGCGTCTGTACCGCTGCACAAACACCACGTTGCACCACAGACCATCCTCCCCCTCATCAGGAGAATGCCCAAGTGTTGTAGGGAGGTCATATGGGCTTGTGGAGGCCACACACACTACTGAGCCTCATTTTGACTTGTTTTAAGGACATTACATGAAAGTTGGAGGAGCCTGTAGTGTGGTTTTTCACTTTGATTTTGAGTGTGACTCCATCTCCAGACCTCCATGGGTTGATAAATTTGATTTCTATTGATAATTTTTGTGTGATTTCGTTGTCAGCACATTCAACTATGTAAAGACGAAAGTATTTCATACGAATAGTTCATTCATTCAATAGGATGTGTTATCTTAGTGTTCCCTTTATTTGTTTGAGCAGTGTACATTTCATTTTAACAAAATAAGTTTGACTTTTAAAAAGCAGTACAATAATAGAAAAGAATGGGTATCCTTTTATCGTACTGAGCCCCTATAATACAGCTAACATGTCAATTTTACTGTATAGTGCACTACATAAAATATGGGTCTGTGGATGAAAAACTAAAAGATTAGGAAAAAATGAAAACGCAAAACTGAAAAGCGGCTGTGTCTTCAAGGCCAAAATGGGCTGTATCCTTAAGGGGATAGAGGTGCTTATAAATATTATTTATGTTAACGTATATAAACATGATAAACTTTATTAAACTGCTTTTTCCAATATGATTATTGTATTTGAAATATCCTATATCTAATGTGAAAAAGTAGTGATAAACCTACATGATACATATTACTTGGACAGGATAATACTGAACATTCTAGCATGGAGATGCTGGCGATCAATGCCTCTTATTATTCTTTGCATTAGCTTGCCTTTAGAACCAGATGTGCCAATATTAATTCTTAAAGCCACTTTTTTCTTTGTAAAATCTATATTTTCCATCACTTTTTATTGCAGTATTGATTTAGAATCATGTAACAATAAAAGTATGCATTATTCACAAAAAGTTCTGTATATTCATATAACTTTTGTTTTAGAGTTTACATATTTTATTAATATTGATTTTTATGCAGCTGAAATTAAATTGTTACAGTTCCCTTTAAAATTTATATTTTTATAGATGCAAAGGCCTGCTGAGGGATCCAAAGTCACAAGAGTCCAAACTAGGTCTCCAGATACATGTGGTGCCCCATTTAAAAGGGGTACTCCCGTGGAAAACTTTTTTTTATTATTATAATTTTTTTTAAATCAACTGGTGCCAGAAAGTTAAGCAGATTTGTAAATTACTTCTATTAAAAAAATCTTAATCCTTCCAGTACTTTTTAGGGGCTATATACTACAGAGGAAATGTTTTACTTTATAGATTTCTCTGTTATCATGACCACAGTGCTCTCTGCTGACCTCTGCTGTCCATTTTAGGAACTGACCAGAGCAGGAGAAAATCCCCATAGCAAACATATGCTGCTCAGGACATTTCCTAAAATGGACAGCAGAGGTCAGCAGAGAGCACTGTGGTAATGACATCAGAGAAATCTAAAAAGTAAAAGCATTTCCTCTGTAGTATACAGCCCCTAAAAAATACTGGAAGGATTAAGATTTTTTAATAGAAGTAATTTACAAATTTGTCTAACTTTCTGGCACCAGTTGATTTAAAAAAAAAGTTTTCCATGGGAGTACCCCTTTAAAGTGGTACTCCACTGGCAAGCATTCAGAACATTTAGATCCGAACCCTGTGTGCACGGTGCAGGGGTTGGCCACGCCCCCTCAATGCAAGTCCACGGAAGGGGGCGAGACAGCCATCATGCCCCCTCCCATAGACTTGCATTGAGGGGGCGTGATGTCACGAGGGGGCATGGCCGACCCCCCGCAGTGTTTGGAACTAAATGCTCCGAACGCTGGCCAATGGTAATGGTAAAACACCCATTTATTCCTTCCAGCACTCTCCTACATGTGTGGTGTAATGAAGAGCAGCTTTTTATTTTTGTTTCTATATATCCAGTTATTAGGACAGTGTACAGTACACAGAAATCGTAACATTATACATTGTGTGCTATGTACATTTATATGCCTAGACACAGCAGTACCAAGTCTAAATTTTGCATGCTACATGTAAGGATATGAATAGTTTTTTTCCCGACACTCCTCCAAAAGATTTCCAACACACTGTCCATAATGAATCATGTGTTTATTTTAGCCTTAAACAAGGCAAATTGAATTGTAAGCCAACTTAGGACATGAGCCAATGATGATTCACATTCAGAAAAGTCCTAATATCTACACAATGAGAAATCCCTGAGAAAGACACTATGAAAACTACGAGAGTCATGGAATTTGACCTTCAGGGACTATAACCTCTCATTCTAATGCTTATATTACACAAACATTACTCTGCAGGTGCACAAAGGACTACTAGAGAACACATGCTCGTATGTGTCCTATTCCTTTCCTCTTATTATTCTTCCCTTAAGGCCTTAAACTGATGTAAATTTCATCAATACTCAACCCCAGCATTAGGTCTTGAAAGGCTTGGCATGGACCACGGCACCCAGCAAAGTAACCTTTAAAACAGATGTTTTAGACTTTCATACAAACCAGCCCAAGCTTTAATCACCAGAAACTATTTGCTGAGGGCTATATATTTGACTTCTAAAAACTGCAGTTGCTCCCTTAAGATGTAACCTTGCAGTATAAATGATGCTCATTTTATATCCAGCAGGTGCCTTGTGCACCTGGTGTAAAAGCCTTCATTTCCATTTGTCTGCTAATAACAGATGGCCTTAATCTTAAGGGAGTTTGCAGGATACAACTTTATTTCAGCTGCAGCTGAGACTTTCATTTACCAGCTGGGTGCCCGCTCCTTGCTGCGGAAATTCATCCTAAGAAAGAAGGAAAAAGCAGAGGGAACACTAGACACATAATTAAAACGGGTTAAGTCGTTCCAATAGAATGAAACGCAAGTGTAAACACTTTTGAAACAACGACGGGGGGTGGTGAAATTGATGATCTTAAATGGAAAATGTAAGTTGTATAAGGACCATGTAATTATATAATACTACTGCAATGGAAGCTCACGCTCTATTTATTACGATTCGCCCAGGTCATTAAAAAAAATAACAAGTGCAGTTTAATGAAAAACAAATACATTTTCTAGACAGATATTAAACATAAAATTAACTACATTTTCCAGAACCTAATGTCTGGGCAATTTTGCTTTGTTGACCTGCATAAATATAGTGAAAGGTTTACAGGGAATCTTCGGCCTTTTCAAAATAAAAAAAAACAAAAGTCTGCAGCATCATCCATGTGCAGCTACTGTTTAATGGATGCGAGTGCTTTCTTTTTTTTCCTTCTACCCTTTTTCATTTGGTGCCTTTACTTTAGGTGCCTGATCTGCTAACGAGGGCCTGGACTTCTAAAAGTGTCGTGACCATCATTCAGTTCTTAACAGGAAGAGCTTCAGGTTAACACCATGTTGAGAGCGGTGGTGATCAACCTCATGAGATTACGGAGCTGGACTCTGTGGACGGTCAAGGGGGTAGCCACGACAGCTTTTAATGCATAGTGAACCCGAGGTTCTCCCTTAGAAGATTAAGCAGCAGTGAACACCCAGTTGACAGTCTAGGCCCTTGTTATGATAATGAGCATAAAAAATGAGGGGGAGGGGGTGCATAAAACTTAGCTTTTAAGAGAATAGAAGGATAAAAAGTCACCAGCAATAGTGCAGTATATGAATAGACAATCCACTAGTGGGCTATACAACAGGGAAAAAAAACCTACACCACATGTTAAAACATAGTAGGGTAACAAATCCACAAATAAAGCATCTCATACACAAAATTCTAAGTTAGCCCATTTGGACACATACGCCTTTTC
Organism: Hyla sarda; assembly: GCF_029499605.1. Taxonomy (NCBI): domain Eukaryota; kingdom Metazoa; phylum Chordata; class Amphibia; order Anura; family Hylidae; genus Hyla; species Hyla sarda. Next base: position 155,176,635 of record NC_079189.1, read on the forward strand.
TAGAAGTAATCATGTCAATAAACTGCTATTTGACCCTACTAGGTTTATCAAAACCTCTACAAAGAAAGCTGGCCCATTGCCTATAGCAACTAGATTGCTTATTTTATTCTTTTTTTTTTTTTTTTAAAGGCTTCTGAAAAATAAAATGAGCAAAAGTGGCAACAGTATCCATGAAAAATCCAGCCGACTGCCCCAACATGAAAAGCCACTGGCAGTCTGAATTGTGTTAAGGGAATACTCTCCTAATATTCCTATTTCTCAATATCTCTGAAGCATATAGGTAGACTACCTTTTCTTTTTATTTTAGCTGTTCTTAATACACCTAGGACTCTCTGCATTGAGCTACAGTTGTGCACAGTTATTAGCTCACATATACTGCTCTTTTGCTTATTTCTTATTTTCTTTGTTTACTTAACTTTTTTCATTTAGAGGAATACTTAAAATAGATAAGAGTGGTGAAAGGAAACAGAAGTGAATGTATCAACACTGTCAGCTTGCAAGTTTTTCTGCTTGTTTTTTGGTTTATGAAAAACAAAAACAAAACCAACAGAACAATGGGGGGAAGGGGGTCTTGCCAAAAATGTGTGGAGGAGTGAGAGGCAAGGGACTTTGCATCACTAGTTAAAGGGGTTTTCCCCTATGGTTGTCCAGCTTATAAATTGTCATATCTGACTGCAGCTCTATTTAACCAAGAAGACAGAGATTTGGGAGACTCAGTAGTCAGACTGCTATCGATCTGACCCTCATCACCTATCCTGTCGGGTAACAAGCTGTTAGATCAACATTCACATACCAAAAGTAAATCCTACATCAAAAATTTGAGCACCCCCTTTTAAGATATGGTAACTTTATACTGTTTTTTTTTTTTTTTTTTTTTTTTTAACAAATCATCCTACATGTATAACTGCTTTTTGTCACACATGTCCCAGCAAAAGAGATCTATCACAGACTGAATGTTTCCCATAAGGCCCTTTTACAGGGGTGAGGATTAAAGGAAAACTGTCAGCTTGCTCCCTCCTGCACTAACCAGTGGTACTGGCTGGTAGTGCAGGGGACGCTTATCAGTTTAATGCCTACCGTGCCCCTCCGTTTGGCTGAAATCTTCGTTTTTCAGTATATGCTAATTAGGTGCTAACTGGCAAAGGCAGGGTTACTGGCACTCTGACGTCAGCACCGCTCGTCCGCAGCGCCGGCCAGATCATCAAAATTCCTCCCCCTCTCCCAGCTCTGTGATGAAGAGGGAGAGGCGGAGGGAGGGGAGGAATATTGATGAGCTGGGCGGCGCTGCAGCCAGTGGCGCTGACGTCAGCATCCCAGTTTGCACAAAAAAAATAAATTGGAACAAAAACATCTGCTCCAAATTCAGAAACCTCTTATTTCACCTCTATAATAATCATACCAAAGGGCCTTACCATTTGTTTGTTATGTGTTGTCAAGGGCCACACTCAAAGCACACTGACCACCACAGTTCTATTTCCTAGGGCTTTAGACAGTGGTATACGAACAGTAAAAGGAACACACCATGTCTCTAGGGGGTAATTGTAGTGCCCCTATGCTGTGCTTTTAACGTGCTCGGACGTATAGAATCATAGCCTTGTGAGAACTTTGATATTTATGAAATTCATTTGAATACGTATCCTGAATGTCAGAGAAGGTCTGTTCTCTCTAAACAGTAATATCGGTATGGCTTACCTAAGCAAGTAAAGGATTTAGAAAATACTTACATAATACCGATGTATAAGCACTTTGCCATGAACCTGCACAAGGTATTTTCTCTCTATAATCTAGTGGTCACAGCATTTCATCGTTGACAATATTCAGGAAGTTACTGCACAGTGTAAAATTCCTGTTTGGCAGCTAAAAGTATTATTCATTGCATTATTTCCCCCCCCAGCATTATTACTGTACTTTTACATTTTGCTATCTAGTTGAATGCCTTCAATTTCGCAAGAATAGGAAACTGTATGCTGGGTTATCAAAGGTCAAAGCAAATTAATGAATATAATACTCACTTATCACTAATTTGTTTTAAATCCTCCTTGCCTAGAAGCAGGAGGAAATGGCGGTGACTGCAGGGGAGTCAAGGGGAGTACAGTGGTCCCTCAACATACGATGGTAATCTGTTCCAAATGGACCATCGTTTGTTGAAACTATCGCATGTTGAGGGATCCGTGCAATATAAAGTATAGGACAGTGGTCTACAACCTGCGGACCTCCAGATGTTGCAAAACTACAACACTTTTGCAACATCTGGAGGTCCACAGGTTGAAGAGGAAGTTGTACTCACCTGTCCCCACCGCTCGTCACCGCTGCCCGGGATGTCGCCGTCCATCGCTGTCGCCGCGTCCCCGGCGCTCCGGCAAGGCCTCTGCTTCCCCGGCATCCGCGCGCTCCGTCGCAGCCATCACGTTGTTACGCACGCCGCTCCTATTGGATGACGGGACGGCGTGCGCAGCGACGTGATGACGCCGATTGAGAGCGCCGACGATGCACGGGATCCCGAAGAGGACGCGCCGGAGCCCCGAGGACAGGTAAGAGACATCACCGGAGCTCACTGGGCACCGTAAACGGCTATCCGGCGGCAGCTGAAGCAGTCAGGGCTACCAGATAGCCGCTTATGCGATAGCCCCGACATAAAAAAGCATCGTACCTCTGAGGGGCCATCGCATGTTGAAATTATCGCGTGTCGGGGCCTTCGTAGGTCGAGGGGTCACTGTGTGTTTTTTTTTTTTTTTTCACATCTTTAGGGAGGTTTCATGTACAAGTGGCAAACTATCTACATAGAGCAAGAAATCTACAGGGGCATCCTATATACAGGGGGCAGACTACCTAAAGGGGTTTCCTATATAAAAGGGGAAAGATACCTACAGGGGCAAGCTTCTCCCAGTACAAACATCCTCAATATCAGCTCACATCACATGCCTCCCCAAAGAAAAGCAGTTCCAGCCATCACATTAAAAGGGAGTTCATTAAATGTTTGACCAAATATATTGGCTATCATTTTTTACAGCCTGCACATAAATATCCAAATGGTCCTCTGTAGAGATAAGGTTCCCCACTGTTGACTTAGAAGATACAAATTTTGTATGATCAGCCTTTATGCATTATGAGATATGGGATTCCAGAAATGTCAGTAGTTCCTTTTAGAGATGGCAGTATTCACACAGCAAGCCTAACAAATGTAAAAATGCCCCTCCAGCTATAATGACATACACCTCTCCTTGTGCTCCATGGTGTCCAAATAAATACAGACCTTCTGTCCATGCTGCAGCCAAGAAAATTTTATAAACGAAATGACCATTTATTATATAAATTCCCTGCAAAACAATGTTCTCCCCAAGCATGCTTATCTAGTAGTTCCTAAATTATATAGTGAATGCAACAATAGAAAGAGCGCTTCGGCACAGCCACCACAAAATTCTGAGCAAAATGGAACAGGTGTATGCAAGTGCAGGACAGTTCACGTGACCCTTTAGGTGGCGTGCTCAGTCCAGAGACATAGAATAATAACGTTCATGGAAAGCAGGAAGACGGCACTCACCAGACTGCAGGGATCAGAGGAATTTAATCGTGCTACCAACGGATTACAGCATGGGGAGATGAGGGGCAGCATGATTAAATTCCTCTGATCCCTGCAGTCTGGTGAGTGCCGTCTTCCTGCTTTCCATGAACATAAATTAGATAGTACAGTGACCCCCCAACTTATGATGGCCCCGACATATGATCATTTCAACATGATTGCCTCTCAGAGCCCATCGTATGTTGAAGGCAGCATCGACATATGATGCTGCTGTGTGTCGGGGCCATCGTACAAACAGCTATCTGACAGCGCTGACATACACTCCACATACAATGGTCATCCCAGAACCAATTAGCAGTTTCCCATAGAGATATGTATTCAACATACAATGGTTCCAAGGCCCCAGAACCAATTACCATTTTTACATAGACATATGTACTCGACATATGATGGTTTCAACATATGATGGTTCTCCTGGAACCAATTAATATCATATGTTGAGGGACCACTGTACTGGCAATTTCAAGTTAAATTTCATGTTCCTGGATAAATGAGTAATGCAGAATTATTTGGTCTTGAATGTATTTTAATACATGGACAAGAATCATATAAGCATACATTCATAACAGTTTTACACTGAGCAAGAGTTACTCAATATCCGATCAGTACTAAGATTAACGGTACTGTGATGTAAGCATTCAGAATGTTTGTACGGTGGGACTGATCAAACCAAATATTAAAAAGACCAATAATATGAAGCAAATATGGCACCTCACACTTTTGTTTGTACTGAATTTTCTCTGCACAAAATAACATGACCTTATATATTTTTTTACTGCTATGGGACTTGGTTGTTTTACAGTCATGTCATTGTTCAAAAATGCTTTTGCAATATGCATCATAATTCACTCTTGAGATTCTTCATAGTGGGCATAGCCACTGGCATATGTCCTGCCTAAATTTAAGTGACCAAATAGATCAGATGCCTCAGAGTCTGAATCTTTATCCCCTTCCTCATCACACTCCTCATCATCTTCATCTTCCTCTTCATCATCGTCTTCGTAGTCATAGTTTGCGTTTGAACCACCAGAGGCAAGATTCTTCCAATAGTTCTCATAGCCAGAAGCACCATCATCATCTTCATCAGCTCCACTCTGCCTGCCAAACTTCAGTGTGCGTGCTAGAGAATACAAATAAAATCACTAGTTTAATAGCATTAAACATCAAACTGGTTATAGGGACATGGTGAAATCTTATGCCTGGACGTCATTAAAGGAGTAGTCCAGTGGTGATTCAGTGGTGAGCAACTTATCCCTTATCCTAAGGATAGGGGATAAGTTGCTGATCGCGGGGGGTCCGACCGCTGGGGCCCCCTGCGATCTCCTGTACGGAGCCCCAACAGCCCGCGGGAAGGGGGCGTGTCGACCTCCGCACGAGGCGGCGGCCGACACGCCCCCTCAATACAACTCTATGGCAGAGCCGAAGCGCTGCCTTCGGCAATCTCCGGCTCTGCCATAGAGATGTATTGAGGGGGCGTGTCAGCCGCCTGGCCTCGTGCGGGGGTCGACACCCGCTATCTCGGCGGAGAGCCAGGGCCCCGTACAGAGAGATCGCAGGGGGCCCCAGCGGTCGGACCCCCCGCGATCTCAAACTTATCCCCTATCCTTAGGATAGGGGATAAGTTTTTCACCACTGGACTACCCCTTTAATGTGCAATCGCTGACCATGAGAACAAACAATGCTGCAAAGGGCCAGTCACATTGTTTACAGCCATTAACTGTTGGATTGCACCCCAATATCCAATCAACCATTGGCTAGTCTAGCCTGGCCAAATTAGTTTCACTTTCAAACTGCTCCAGTTGCCCAGAAAAGTCCAAGACAACAGACCATGATCTCCTAGGGCTGTGTTCATATTTCCTGGGCAACCGGAGCATTTAACTCATTGATGGCTGATCTGTCTTGGGTTTTGCCAAGGTTATTTTAGCCATCCTTTCTGATATACTGCATTACTTTACTTTGCATTGCCAAATACAGTGATCCCTCAACTTACAATGGCCTCAACATACAATAGTTTCAACATACAATGGTCTTTTCTGGACCATTGTAACTTGAAACTGGACTCAACATACAATGCTATGGAATCTGTGAAACGTGTCAATGGCTGGAAGAACAGACCAATCAGAATGGATATTTCACTGGTAAAACCCCCTGTATTCCTAAACTTCATGCACTGACTGGTGTCTGGTAGCGCCCCCTACAGTACAGGGAGGTATTACATGTTCTGTACTCTTTACCTTTATTACTGAAGTGCATGTACTGACTGGTGTCTGGTAGCGCCGCCTACAGTACAGGGAGGTATTACACGTTCTATACTCTTTACCTGTGCCAGGGTTAGCTGCTCCTTTGGGCATCAGGTGAGGGCGGCTCCATTTTTTTTTTTTTTTTTTTTTTACACTGCGTGTTCTGTATAGGACCCTGAAGAAGCTACTGTTCTCTACATGGAACAGTGTTTACCAAAGCGGTTGCCTCCAGCTTTTGCAAAACTACAACTCCCAGCATGCCCGGACAGGGAGTTGTAGTTTTGCAACAGCTGGAGGAACCCTGGTTGGGAAACACTGACATAGACAGCGATTACAGCTCCCAGCAGATCTTTATTACTTTTATATGTAAGGATTTGCTTTATCTGTATCAGTTATCTACTTATTTATCTTTAATCCTCACTCTTTCTTATTTTTGGATGACATCTTGGTGGCTTCAGAACCAATTGCCAGGTTTCCATAGAGTTCTGGTCTCAACATACAATGGTCGTCCTGGAACCAATTAATATTGTAACTTGAGGGACCACTGTACCCATCTCTAACACATTTTTCAAAGATTCCACAACAAAATAGCCTCCTCACTTTATTTATAAAATAAATACATTTCATTCTGTATTCTGTTTACTAAATATTTTAGGGACTTATGTGCACTGAGATGTGTTCATTTTTACAGGTAGTGCTGATGGAAATAAGCTGATATGTATGGGAGAGCACCCAAAAAAAACATACATCTGATATCCTGAGCCGAGAACCAGGCGATCTTTTACTAGTAAATTTTTTAACTGAGGACTAAAAAAATATTGTTCCCCAAAAATATAATCACTCAATGTAAATATTTTCAGTTAGGCTGCTTCAATAATAAAATAAATAAATAAATAAAAAGTCTTACTAGACATGCTCAGATTCTTTGTTTGCTGTGTCTCATGGCCACATTTAGGGCAAGGCGGTTCCTTCCCTTTCTCAGTCTTGAAGACTTTGCTCCGAGCATGATCATCGCAGAAGCACGCCTGTCCACATAACAATAAGAGAAGTTATTCCAACAGGAAATATTTTTACACTTGAAATAATAAATATTTCCTCATTTAAAAATTGAAACAAGCTGACAAATCTGCTGGAAATTGTAAAGGCTCTTCGCACAACCCCTTTCAATATGCCCTATGCATAGGGACTTCATAGAAGGGGAAAATCTATCACCACAACGGCTTCTATCTGAAAAGGACTCGTCTTCTTGAGACACTGGCTGGAACTATCTGACAAGCTGGTGCCCTTTTTCTTTTGGGAGCTGAACTGGATGATTAATAATTTATTTTGCATCTGCTTGAAGTTGGTTGAATTCATTTTCCAAAATTACCATCAATTCACTTTCAATTTAACACTTCTGGCATATTTATTTCCTGTATACGGGGAATGAAAACTAATTAGTAATGGAGCAACATCATTAGTCCTTATACAATACAGCGCAGGCTGTTACTGACCGTCATGTAAAAGGAAACAGATCAGAACTACAACAGGCTTAATTCGTTACACATGTTAAAAGCATAGCAAATGGATGCCAAATAAACCTCGGAAACTATTTACACTTATTACTGAAATAATTGGGCAATGCTAAAGTCAGGATCAGAAACGTCCAAGAAAAAACACAAGGAGGAAGTTGTTTCTTTTACATGAAATACAACCACGTGAAATGCAACAAAACCCTTTAGGTGCCAGGACAATTTTCACACTTTCAATATATGTCAATCTGAATTACAATATATAAAAAATTTTTACTACACCCCATTATTTTCTCAAAGTAGTCATCTAGCAGACTGTGAAAATGCCACCCAACACTTAATAATTAAGGCACTTCTGCCTCAAACCATAAAGTTTTATAAAGAAATAAAAAAAATGCATTCAAAATTATGTATGAACACATGCATATTTAACAAAATCAAAGGTTTTAGAAAAATTAAGCTCTGTTCACGCAACAGTATACTTTTTATGTAAGGCTCCATTCACTTCAAGGTTTGCTGATATCTGGGGTATTCATTGGGATACTTCAAGGTATACCATGGTGTACTCATGACAGACCCATTGATTTTACTTGACCAACTGAAGCCTACTAGTGACTATGTTTGGCCTATATATTGGCCATAACATTTTCTTGTGTGTGAAAAAAAATTCCCAGAATATGGTGACAAAAAACAAAAAAAAAAACATTTTTTAAAGTATTTCTTGAAATAAGTAAAAACACCAAAATCTCTATATATTTGATATTACTATAAAGAGTAAAGCTTACCGTGAATACCCTAAAATTAAACCCAAAAAATAAAATGTATATAATTTCAGCTTTTTTTTTTAATTCTATCTCACAAAAAATGTTTAAAAAAGTTATGGACCTTTCAAGATGGAAAAAAAAAAACACAATAGTAACTGTCAAATTGGCTGCAGCATCATGGAGTTAAAGGGTTATTCTAATTTTTTCCCCCTCAGCTTCTTTCAGACCATCATACTGTGCAATATGTTTTTATTATCTCCTTGCACAGCTTTGTCCATTTTCATGCATGGGACCCACTCCCAGAAGTGCTGTAGTGCAAGTCTTTTTATTATACTGTTGTCTGACCTTTTCCAGCATTCTATATGGTCAGAGACAGTGTAGGGTTGCAGGGTGGAAAGGAAAAGCAAAGCAACGCCCCCTGGAGACCATGTGACTTATGACATATTGTCTCTGGCCACATGGAATGCTGAGAAAGAGAAAAAACGAAATATAACAAAATAAAGAAAAAAATGCACTACAGGACTTCCAGGTGCAGGTCCAATGCATAAAAATGGGACAAAGCAGAGCACAGAGGTAATAGAAGTATATTACACAGTATTATAACTTGACATTATAGGCTCAAAGGCCAAAGATAAAGAAATCCTGGAATACCCATTTAGTGTTACTAAAGTCCAGTGTCTACATTACTTCATACTTACGTACAGCCAGTTTTCTGCACAGTCAGCAAAAACATCAGAATGATTTGGCAATAATACACTGCAGTTAATAGCAACAGTAACAAACACATTAAAAGTAGTTGTTACAGGAATATGTAAAAACGTACAAAATTCTTTGTAACATCCTAAGGGGAGGGAATTGTAGCAGAATGAACCCAGTTAGGTGTTTCTTCACTATAGAATTTATGGAAACTCAACATATATCAGGGGTGATTTATTGAAATCTGTCATGAGGCAAAGTTGCCGAGTTCCCCATAGCAACCAATCAGATTCCTTTTTTAATATTTGAAAAGGCCTCTAAAAAAAAAAAAATTAAAGAAGCGATCTGATTGGTTGCTATGGGAAACTCAGCAACTTTTTCTCTGGACAGGTTTTGATAACTCTCTCCCAGCATGTTTTGTTTTTAGAATCTCCCAGAATAACTTAATTAGGGACCATATTATACTTTGTATAAACTAGGAGTTTAATTATTTGGTAGCCTTGGGTGCTCTGATTTCAACATGTCTTTTTTTTGGGTTCCTACATCCCCATTTCTTAAATGTGAGGAATTTTACTATTTGATTGCAGAGCTACACTTTTTCCTGAACAGTCAGATTGGCGTGAACTTTATTTCACAAAGGGGTGTAAATGCTAGGATCAGGATGTGTTAGCCTGATTCACACCCCATGAGCCCGATTCATGACCCTTCAGACTTCAAATCCCACCTTCTGAGTCTAGCATTCACACCCTTTTTAAATAAAGTTCCCACCCATCTGATTATTTAATAAAAGGTGCAGATAGTCCTGTGTATATGCTATAAATGTCAAAATAGCAATAACCTTTCAACAGCTGAAAAGTGATTTAGAAATCTGTAAAACTTTCTTGCACCAGCGGATTTGAAAACCTTTTTTTCTCCATAGTACCACTTTAATAACACTAATCCAGTATACTTAACATCAAATCCTTATATTGCTACATATTCTTCCAGATTATTTAGGTTAGTTCATTAAAAAGCATGTAAGAACGGAAATGATACCTTGCAGCGGAGGCATGAGTGTTGCCCTAAACGATTACAAGAAGCACCTATTAATAAAAGGAAAGAAAGTAAGACATAGTCACTCACACACAGTCATCCAAGCAGAAAACTATTATGAGTATTTGGCACATGTAATCTGTAATCTTTATATATTTGTTATGACACCGCAAGATAGGAAAATCCCAAATGGAAAAAACAACTTACACTTAAAGGTTTCAGCCTCCAATACTTGGCAACTAGCCTGATGTTCAAACTGGTCGTCTTCACACAGGAAGTTATAACAGAAGGAGCAGCTGAATATCCTGCCCCCTGCAGAAAACAGAACGACACGTAACAGGATTATACCTCATATACAATCAAGAATGCAGATACTGTACTTCCCAACCTCAAACACAACTTCAACACCTCCTACTGTCCTGTATGGAATGGAGAACTTCAAAATGACATACTTCTGTTACCAAGTCTAAACACCAGCCACTTTCCAGGGTTTCATCCTATGCATAGTGCTCTGTGCGCTTCTAAGAATACACAAAAGCTTCTGCATCACCCTCCTATTCTGACACCAGTAAGCTTGGGACTGCATAGGAAGTAACCCTGATCAGCTACAGGTAAATAACCAAGTCAACTAAGTAGGTCTTCAAGTTTTTCTAATATGTTTTTTTTAGTCACAAAACACACTTTGGGGGAGATTTACTAAGATGGCCTTATGTAAAACTCCTGTTTGCTGCACTGGATTAACAGATATGCACGTGCCTTTCCAGTGAATCCAGCAGAGCTACTATGTGCCACGCTGCAGATATTTATGTAAGACCTAAATTGTAATAAATATGGCGTGTGCCGAAGCCACACCGCCTCCATATAAAACCGTGCCACCTCCCATTTGGCACGAGTGGTGTAGCCTGTAAAAAGTCACAAAATGTTTGTGCAAGAGGGGGGTTTACGCAAACACTTTGTAACTTGACAGTCTGGACCTGGCATGCATATTGATCCATGTAGTCACATTCAGATGTCCCCTTATGGGAGCTGTAGTGCCAAGAATAGGATTAGATCCCATCTGGGCAAAGCACGAAAACCAAAGCAAATTACCATTGGTCTTAAATGGGCACTGTCATGAAAACAAAAAATTGATATGTTGTAGTACTTAAGTACTACAACATATCTCTAATATAGTTTAATAAAAAAAAAGTGATTTTAAAACAGTTTAAATGCATTCTGCAGTGACGTCACTACAGAATTTCGACTCATTTCAGCCTGGCAAATGAGTCGAAATTCATTCACTGCGCGCTGGCTTCCTGTCTGTCAATCAAACAGGCAGGAAGCCAGTGCAGTAAAGTCCAGGAGCAGCCGCCCTGGCCGCAGCAGGCACGCAGCCTGTACCTCAGCCCAGTTGGAGTCTGCACTCTCTCTGCAGACTCCGGTAACTGAATTTGATTCCCCGTCACGTCCTGCATCCGGATTCCCTGTTTCTCTGCAGCTCGCCGCGAAGGGCAGAGTTCGTGGTCCCGGCTTCTTACCCCCATCTGCTGCCAGCGGCAGCGACCGGAGGTGAGGGGAGTTGGTATGAATGGGTGCCTCCAGTTGTTTCCCCACTACAACTGCCAGCATACCCTGTAAGCCAATAGATGTCAGGGCATGCTGGGAGTTGTAGTTGTGAAACAGCTGGAGGCACTCTGTTAGAACTAAGGGCGGAAGTTGCCTCCAGCAGGCATCAGTGACGTGGTGCCTGCTGGGGAAGTCTGCCTGGTAGTGAGCACACTAGCAGGCAGACAAAATGACATTTATTAGTCAATAAATATAAAAATAAAGGCAGGGAGGGGGTTAGGGATAGAAGGGACAGGAAAAAAAAAAAAAAAAAAAAAAAAAAAAAGAGGGTTGGTGGGAGCTACCCTTTAACCATTTGCAAACTAGAACTTTCTTTTAGAGCGTCTGAAAGTAGAGTTCCAGCTCTCTCAGCATCCAAATCTGACAAGTTATGCATTAATAGAAGGGAACATATTATAAACCATTCAGCCATTCAGGGTACTAGAACAGCTGGATTACAGCCATAGTGAGAGCTGTAAGTGGTCATACTGTTTGTAATTCAGCCTTCTGAGGTGTAGAGACAAAAAAATAAAATAAAAAATAAGGTGTTGCCTGGGCGGTTTGTATTTTATATACCTGCTCAGGGAGGGGGTAATTTAAAGGAAAAAGAACAAACCACTGACCACCTTCTCCTCCATACCGCCTTCAGTATTACGGAACTCCGGTCCCTGCTGTGTGCTGCTTCCAGGCTCAGGAACATGATGTCACACACCTGCAGCTGTGTCCGCAACTGATCACTCTGAACCCAGAAGCATGACACAGCAGGGACCAGAGCAGCTTTAAACCTGCGGTAGGCACAAGCGAGGAAGTTAAATATGCACTGTCAGATTCAAAAACTTTTTATAAGCTATACTTCTTCGCAAAACATTAACATTTCTAATATACTTAAGAAAATGTTATTTCCTTTTTATAGAAATAATGGCTTTTTAAAATCATGGTTTTGTCCGAGCTGAAGCACAAGCATGGACAAAGTCCAGTAAGTGAGGGTGGGCTAGCACTCCTCTGTCAGATAGGACTGGATAGAGAACAAAGGAGTCCTATCAGGCAGGAGAGAGAACAGAGGAGTTCTATCAGACAGGAGAGAGTGGCAGGATAGAGCACAGAGAAGTCCTATCAGACAGGAGAGAGCACAGAGGAGGAGTGCTATCAGACAGGAGAGAGCACAGAGGGGTCCTATCAGACAGGAGAGAGCACAGAGGAGTCCTATCAGACAGGAGAGAGCACAGAGGAGTCCTATCAGACAGGAGAGAGCACAGAGGAGTCCTATCAGACAGGAGAGAGCACAGAGGAGTCCTATCAGACAGGAGAGAGCACAGAGGAGTCCTATCAGACAGGAGAGAGAGAGAACAGAGGAGTACTATCAGACAGGAGAGAGAGCACAGAGGAGCGCTATCAGACAGGAGAGAGAGCACAGAAGAGCGCTATCAGACAGGAGAGAGAGAGCACAGAGGAGCGCTATCAGACAGGAGAGAGAGCACAGAAGAGAGCTATCAGACAGGAGAGAGAGCACAGAGGAGCACTATCAGACAAGAGAGAGCACAGAGAAGTGCTATCAGACAGGAGAGAGCACAGAGGAGTCCTTTCAGAAAGGAGAGGGCACAGGAGTACTATCAGACAGGAGAGAGCACAAAGGAGTGCTACCAGACAGGAGAGAGCACAGAGGAGTGCCATCACACAGGAGAGAGAGCACAGAGGAGTGCTATCACACAGGAGAGAGAGCACAGAGGAGTGCTATCACACAGGAGAGAGAGCACAGAGGAGTTCTATCAGACAGGAGAGAGCACAAAGGAGTCCTGTCAGACAGGAGAGAGAGCACAGAGGGGTCCTATCAGACAGGGAGAGCACAGAGGAGTCCTATCAGACAGGAGAGGGCACAGAGGAGTGCTAGTCCACCCTCACTTACTGGTTGAAAAAGGTTGAAGACAGACCAGAGTCCATTAAGTTCAACCTGTAACCCAAATTAATCCCTACTGAGTTGATCCAGAGGAAGGCAAAAAACCCTCGTACTCAAGGTAAAAGTTCCACCCCGACTCCAAATATGGCATCAGAATAGATCCCTGGATCAACCTTCTGTCCCTATAGATCTAGAATCCATAACCTGTAATGTTATTATTCTCCAAAAATGCATCCAGACCCCTTTTAAATTCTTTTACAGAGTTCACCATGACCACCTCCTCAGGCAGAGAGTCCCACAGTCTTACTGCTCTTACAGTAAAGAACCCCCATCTGTGCTGGTGTAGAAATCTTCTTTCCTCAAGACTAGAGATGAGCGAACTTACAGTATATTCGATTTGTCACGAACTTCTCGACTCGGCAGTTGCTGACTTTAGCCTGCATAAATTAGTTCAGCTTTCAGGTGCTCCGGTGGGCTGGAAAAGGTGGATACAGTCCTAGGAGAGACTCTTTCCTAGGACTGTATCCACCTTTTCCAGCCCACGGGAGCACCTGAAAGCTGAATTTATGCAGGATAAGTCATCAACTGCAGAGCAGAGAAGTTTGTGACGAATCGAATTTACTGTAGGTTCGCTCATCTCTACTCAAGACGTAGAGGATGCCTCCTTGTTATAGATACAGTCCTGGGTATAAATAGATCATGGGAGAGATCTCTGTACTGCCCCCTAATATATTTATACATAGTTATTAGGGCAACCCTAAGCCTTCTTTCACACCACGTTTTGTACATACGGGTGCTGGATCCGGCAGGGGAGGGGCAAACGGGGCGCTCCCGTACCCCAGCCGGATCAGCCCGTGACTCCATTTACTTTAATGATCCAACCGGAGTCAAACGGTGACTCCGGTTGGCTCAGTTTTGACCCGTATGCGGTTTTGGACCGGACCTAAAACTGTAGTATACTACATTCAATGTATTTCACCTGGCATTTCATTTACCTCATGAATACAGAGGAGAATAATTTGTTTAATATATTTGCTTTTTCCTGATCCCCGTTTATAATTTCTTCTTTAACCTTTTTGCTATTTACATAGTTAAAGAACTTTTTGGGGCCAGTTTTACTCTCTGTGGCAATGAGTCTTTATGTCTCTATATTTGCGGCTTTTATCAGTTTTTTACATATTTTACATTTTTCTCTATACCCTTTTAATGCTTCTTCACTGCTGTCCTGTTTTAGTAGTTTAAATGCTTTATTTTTGTCATTTATTGCCCCCTTAACATTTTTATTCATCCATATTGGTTTTCTTTTACCGGTACTTCTGACCCTTTTATTCCAATAAGGTATATACATCTTACAGTGAGAATTTAAGATATTTTTAAAAGTCTCCCATTTAGTGTCAGTATTCTTGTTTTTGAAGACATTATCCCATTTTATATTGTTCAGGGCTTCTCTGAGTTGATCAAACTTTGCCTTCCTAAAGTTCCTTGTTTTTGTGGCCCCTCGAGAGATTCCCTTATTGAAGAACAAGTTATAATGTATTATATTATGATCACTATTTCCTAGGTGTCCTTTTACTTGCACATTAGTTACTCTGTCAGGTCTTTTGGTTAATATAATAAACTGTAATAAACTCTGCGATGAAGCTCACGAATGGAGCTCTGATGTGAACTTGACCCAACAGTATACTTTTATCCAGGGGAGTTTCTTTTAACTTACAAGGCCAGCATGCATATGTGTTTGGTATTATGTCTTTAAAAGGGGTTATCCTGGGGCTAAGGTTTTTTTTTTTCTTCTTCTTCAAAAGTATGCCCATTGTCTGAGATATAAAAAAAAATAAACATGTACTCACCTCCAGTGTCCTGCTCTGGTCCCATGACGCGGTTGTCTTTCTGAGCTGCAGTTTGACTGTTCGGCCCAGGAAACTTCACCAAGACCAAATGTGTCATATTGCCCCTCAGCAAATAGCTGGCAGCAGCGATGTCCTGCCTCAGCCAGCAATTCACTGAGTATGACACATTGGACCTGGGTGCTTCTGGGGCCTGACATGTCACACTGCAGCTCACCAGGAGCAGGCATCGTGGGAGCACTGGAGGTGACCAAAGGTTTAATTTTTTTAAATCACACATAATGGGCAGTAAAAAAATAAAAAAAACACCTCCCGGTGGATACCCTTCAGACTATACATACAAGACTTTACTGGTGTATTGTCTATGTATAACATTGTATATCTCTCTTTCTCAATTGAACTTCCGCTAATGCTTGAATTGACATTAGCCCACACAACTGATATTGCTGCACTGTTTTTTAAGACACACATGTACTTTTTTCCTGCATAGTATACAAAACATTATTAAAAATCTTTGATAGATGAACTGTACTTGACTTTTAGTAAAAGGAAGCCAACTATTGTGTTTCTATATCCGGATGGTGCCCTACCCACACAAGATCTACTGATTTTCTCTACAATGACAGCAGCACACAGCATCTCATTCTTTCAAGCTAACGTTATGGCATTATCAAGGAAGCAGCTTGAAGCCTGCACTGCCTCACAAATGACAGTGTGTCCCCCTGGACATTAGGAAGTCTAGGATAAGGTTAATGCAGAAACGCACCATGGTCCCAGACTGCTCGTTCACATTCAACGCACTCAGCAGAAGCTAGAGGGCAGCTGCATGCATGGACGCTGAGACATTTCCTGCCGTGGCATACCCAGGCCTCACAGAAATCACAGATCGCACCCTGCAAAAAAAAATGGACAATGTAAAATTCTACAACTAATTTTTCCTATAAATCCAGACTATTAGAAGATGGTTTTGTTTTAGGCATTACACACAATATATAAGAAATGGACCTAAAAGAAAAGAGATATGTTACCAGGAATGGGGGAAAAAACTTGTGATATTAGAAGGCAGAAGATAAACCCAGGAGCACATACACATGCATATAAAACATACAGTACATGCACATGAGCACTAGCCATTGGTTCCCTAGATTTTTTCCTGTTTTAATCTTTCCTGATAAGGGGACTTTCCATTTTATGCTTTCATTGATGTTGTCAGGATAGGCCATCATGATCTAATCGGTGGGGGTCAGACATCTGGCACCCTTGCTGATCAGCTGTTTGTAAGAAATGTGGTGCGGTTCTACACAGTGAAAAAGACCTGGAAGCAGATGGTTCTTTACATTATGTAATGGCTAATCTGTGGGTTACTGTTGTAGGTTATAGATTCCAGCTCTGCTCACTGTGTATTACAGATGCCAAGGCTTTGGTGAACAGCTGATAGGTGGGGGTGTCAGACCCCTACTGATCAAATATTGATGGTCTGTTCTAGGGCATTACAAAATTGCAAAATAAAGTGGAGGTGCTTCATGTGCAGGACCCTATACAATAGGAATGTAACAGGAGAGAAACAATGCTGCCCACCTTGTTCAGTTTTGCTGGTGAGGCTTGTAGTAATGTTACACAATTGCCACTGTAGCAGCTCCTTCTGTCTCGAGGGAGAACAATGAAAAAAACGTCTTCTGCAAGAATAGATGGGCTCAACATGCAGTGTCACAATGCACAAGGAGCGTACAGCATAGGACTCCATAACAGCAGACATTTACCATTAGAGGTTTATTTGTTAGAGAATTACATTTCACGTCATACATTGGACGCTTCCTCAGATTTTTCAGAATCCAAAGAAGCATCCAGTGTTTAGTATAATTCTGTAACCAATAAAACCTGTATTGGAAAAATGACTTCCACTGTCTCAGAGTCTATCGTTATAAGCTATACACTCCATGGGTATTGTAACACTCCCTTGTGAGCATTATCCAACACCCAATCTTTCACAATAAGAGAATTTTTTCCTCCACTCTTCCTCTGTTTTTACATATCCTAAGGATAGGCCATTAAATATAAAAAAAAAAAAAAGTCCAGAAAAGGGAGTTAACTGGCTACATCTTAAAGGAGAAATGTGGCATATAACTTTAAGTCCCCCTGTGCCCGGGCTACAAAAAACTAGAGACACTTTAACTCCCCTTCCTACGTTTCCACGTTACTCCAGTATCTGTGTCCCGTTCCTCCAGCGCTACCTGGCTCCCTGCTTCTTAGGTTCCGAATGTCACAACGCAGTCAGCGTATCTCGTTGGCCGCAGCGATGTCCCGCCTCGGCCAGTGATAGGCTGAGTGCACTGTCATGTAAGGAGCTCGGGCCCCGCCTTCTCCCTGCTGCACAGACTCCTTACATGACAGTGCCCTCAGCCTATCAAGGGCCGAGGCGGGACATCGCTGTGGCCAACGATATGCTGACTGCAGTGTGACGTTCCGAGCCTAAGAAGCAGGGAGCCGAGTAGCGGTGAAGGACCGGGATGCTGATATCGGCGCAATATCGGAATGCAGGAAGGTGAGTTTAAGTTTGTTTTTTAGTTAATGCAGCCCTGGAACAGGAGGAGTTAAAAGTTTTGCGCTGCATTTGTCCTTTAAGCTGGTCATACACAATAGATTGTTGTTGGCCAAACAGCCAACATCTCAACTGATCTTGTCATAGACATGCATGCTTGGTCACACATACATGTCTTCTCAATGGGGAGAGAGGAGAATGCCCCTGCCCGACTCCTCTGGTGGTGGTTTATCTCCACTAGATCAAAAGGATCGAGAACTTGAAATCTACCCATACAATCCTTATCTCCTCCAACATTTGCTGGTGGTCCAGTCCAGCTAAAATCAGCAAGTTTGGCTATGCATATTTATTTATTGTATAAAGCTGGACAAATCTCAGGAACTAGGTAGCCAATTATGTTAGGCGATCAGTTGTTTAAATAAAGATAAATAGATGCCGTTGCCTCTTCTGTGGGACATGTTTGTTATCATGCCTTTCGAATGTAGTTAGGTGGAGAATACTTTTACCACCATTAACCTTTGAAGGGTCCCATGCTTTGGTATTGTAAAACCTACCAATATACAAAATATTGACTTGCTACTACTTAGATTCCAGCACAAGGTGGTAGCACGGACCACGTTGCCCTTATAGATTATAAGTAGATCTCATCTGACAAAGATGTTATTTATACCACAACATCCTACACATTGGCTTAATAAGGATTCCCCTTAAGATTTTTCTATAAATGCCATTGGCCTTGTGAAAGATTTTATTTTGTGGATAAAGTTTGTTACATCACAGCTGCCCATAGAAAAATCTAAAGATTAGCAATCCTTGGCTCTGTGCAGCTTCTGCTCCTGGGGAGAGGGGTGCAGATGAACACATCTCTTTAGCAACAAAGGTTCTAAGCTACTTTTCCCAGTTAGAGAAATTATTGCAATAAGCTTTTTCACCTTAGAGGGATACTCCCACCCCCAGACATAAGATGTCTGATCGCGGGGGTCCCTCCGCTTGGGACCCCCGCATTATTGCTTGCGGCACCCACCTGTGTTCTCACCGGAACCGCTGGAGGGTCTGAGTCGCGACTCCGGGAACGGAAGTCCGCGACGTCAGGACTCCACCCGTGTGTGACGTCTCGCCCGTCCCCTCAATGCAAGCCTATGGGAGGGTGCGTGATGTCACACGGGGGCAGAGTCCTGACGTCACGGGCTTCCGTTCCCGGAGTTGTGCCTCAGACCCTCCAGCGGTTCCGGTGAGAACACAGGTGGGTGCCGCAAGCAATAATGCGGGGGTCCCCAGCGGCGGGACTTCCGCGATCAGACATCTTATCCCCTATCCTTTGGATAGGGGGATAAGATGTCTAGGGTGGGAGTACCCCTTTAAAGATAACATCAAGGTAGAAGGAATGAGATGGCAACTCACTTGCATATAGACAGCTTTATTCCACGGGATAAGGTGCATACAGGTGCGTATAAAACGAGCAACGTTTCGCCAAGTGCTTCTTCCGGATCACTCAAGTGAGCCGGAAGAAGCACTTGGCGAAACGTTGCTCTGTTTATACGCACCTGTATGCACCTTATCCCGTGGAATAAAGCTGTCTATATGCAAGTGAGTTGCCATCTCATTCCTTCTACCTGGATGTTATATTAGACTGTTAACTATGAGGATGTAGCACCGCTTACAGCAATACCCGGGCTTGCATATTTTTAAGCAGATACTTGCGGTAGCACGTGACCCTAAGATACTTGCTTGAACAGGAGTAGTGCCAGCAACTCTCATTGTCTGGACCCCTTTAAAGATATTGGTTGAGTGGACTGTGAATACCAAGAATAGCATGACAGACCCCAATTCCTTATATTTAAAGGTTCTATAACAACAGGGATAGTTTCACAGGACTTGATCTTAGGGTATTCTGAAAGATGCTATTCAGAAGTAGACACAAAAGGTTAGCACATACAATAAGGATGCTCGGAATAGGGCAGAATATATGTAAATGGATTAGCAACTGGCTCAGTGATAGGAAGCAGAGGGTAGTTGTCAATGGAACGTACCACATGGGGCATTTCTTTTCTAAATGTTTATTAGTGACCTTGATAGAGAAGAATTTCAATATTTGCAGATGACACTAAACTGGGTAAGGTGATCACCACAGAGCAGGGTAACATTATATTACAGAAGGATCTGTGGAAGCTGGAGGCTTAGGCACAGACATGACAAAGTTTACTGTGGATAAATGTAAGATTATGCACTTGGGCTATAAAAACAAGATGTACATATATGTGCTAAATAATAAGATATTATGTAAAAACTACTATTGAAAAGAACTTGGGGATATTGGTGGACAGTAAGCTCAACTTTACTGATCGGTGCCAGGCGGCGGCTGCCAAGGCTAACAAAGTCATGGGATGTATCAAGAAAAGCATAAAGGCACGAGATAAGGACATGGTTCTGCCTCTGTATAAATCACAATTCTTGGCACCTGTATATAAGAAGGACATGGCTGAAATGGAGAGAGGTGCAGGGGTGGGCGACCAAGATAATTAATGGTATGGGAGGATTGCAGGACCAAGACAGATTATCAAGCTTGGGGTTATTTAGTTTGGAGAAAAGAAGTCTCATGGCGATTTGATCACAATGTACAAAAATATAAACGGACAGTACCGAGATCTTTCTAGTCATCTTTTTCTACCTAGGCCAGTACCCACAACAAGGGGGCATCCTCTATGTCTAAAGGAAAGAAGGTTTAATCATCATCATAGACAGGAATCTTTATTTTACAGGTTATGTATACTAGATTTGTGTGTTAAGCCAGGGATTTATTTTGATCACAATATTGGAGTCAGGAAGGAATTTTTCCTCTGTTATGGGGCAATTGGCATCAGCCTCATGGGAAGTTTACCTTTCTTTTGGATCAAAACAGTAGGGTTTTAGGTTGAACTTGGACTTTTTTTTTGCAATCTCAAACCATCATAGAAAAAAAAAAAAATTACCCCAGCAGACTGAAAAACTGTAAGGGCAAACATTTTTTTCACAGGATGACATACTAAAATTCATTGTAATTTCCCTTTTGTGTCACTTTGACTATTCATGTATGTCTAGCACCATCTTGTGGTGAAATGATAATATATACAAGGGTATGGCATTCTGGCAGCTAAATGTTATTTGATTAAAACGTACACAATTTTCCAACATAGTTTCAATATCAATTCCTCAGGGTTTTTGAAGATTTCCACTTGCAGTCATTTAATCATTTACTTTACTCTTTATTCCTATGGACTGATAATATCCGTTTGCACAGATGGCAAACAGATCTGTCTGCCCACAGACTACAATAGTACAATAGTAACTGACAGATCATGAAGAGCTACTTACAAGCTCATGACATATTCCTTAAACAGATGCCTGTCATGGATTCCATACGTTGGCACCCATTATTTTATCTTTTTGTTTTTTAAGAATGCTGAGGTATGAAATAATGTTGACTACTCTTTCATAGTATTATACCATCACATAATTATTTTTTTTCAGTATACCAGCTAGACAAAGGCCAAAAGGACACACTTTTGGCCTATGTCTGACAATGTACCCCTATGGACACATTCAACATGTATATCAGGAGCTTTCCCTGTATTGATGCTAGGGCCACGTTCACACAACACAATCTGTGAATCTGCAACCTTCCTTCTCCTTGGTAAATGGATCAGAAATGATCCGGAATCAGCACCCGGAGATCAGCAGCACTGATTGGGAGGCGACAGGCGGAAGTTTAATTCCTGCGGGATGTCAGGCAGCTCCTAGAGCTTACCTGTGGATGGGGGGGATTTCTGGAGGCTTCCAGGAACTCTAAGCAGGCATCTACAATCTCCCCATCCAGTGAATCGCTATGGAGGCTGAATTACATCGTCGTGGGATTCAAACCTTCCGCTGCCCGACATCGTCATAGGATTCAAAAAGAGACAGATCCTCTGGGAGTCGCTTCAGATCCATGCTGAGAGCTCTCCTACACCTGCACTTTCACCACCAAAACCACCACCACCACCACCACCACCATCATCATCATCATCAGCATGTTGGAAGTTGCAGTTTTGCAATAGCTGGAGGCACCCTGGTTGGGAAACATTGACTTAAAGGGGTACTCCGCTGAAAATTTTTTTTTTTTTTTTTTTTTTTTTTTTTTTTAAATCAACTGCTGCCAGGAAGTTAAACAGATTTGTAAATTACTTCAATAAAAAAATCTTAATCCTTCCTGTACTTATTAGCTGCTGAATACTACAGCGGAAATTATTTTCTTTTTGAAACACAGAGCTGTCTGCTGACATCATGAGCACAGTGCTCTCTGCTGACATCTCTGTCCATTTTATGAACTGTCCAGAACAGCATATGTTTGCTATGGGGATTTCCTTTTACCCTGGACAGTTCCTAAAATGAACAGAGATGTCAGCAGAGAGCACTGTGCTCATGATGTCAGCAGACAGCTCTGTGTATCAAACTGAAAATAATTTCCACTGTAGTATTCAGCAGCTAATAATTACAGGAAGGATTAAGATTTTTTTTAATAGAAGTAATTTACAAATCTGTTTAACTTTCTGGCACCAGTTGATTAAAAAAAAAAAAAAAAAAAAAAAAAAAAAAAAGGTTTTCACCGGAGTACCCCTTTAATGTATGGCAGAGCTAGTTCTCACTGGTATCAGCCACAGCTTTTTAAATGGGTCCATTGGTGGAAAACATTTTTTTTTTTAAATCAACTCTTGCCAGAAAGTAAAATAGATTGGTAAATGACCGTTATTAAAAAAAAATCTTTACCCTTCCAGTACTTTTTAGCAGATGTATGCTACAGAGTAAATTCTTTTCTTTTTGAATTTCTTTTTTGTCTTGTCCACAGTGCTCTCTGATCACACCTGATGCCCGTATCAGGAACTGTCCAGAGCAGGAGAAAATCGCTGTTGCAAACTTATGCTGCTGTGGGCAGTTCCTGATACGATCATCAGGTGTCAGCAGAGAGCACTGTGGACAAGACAAAAAAGAAATTCAAAAAGAAAATAATTTCCTCTGTAGCATACAGCTGCTAATAAGTATTGGAAGGGTAAAGATTTTTTTAATAGAAGTGATTTACAAATATGTTTAACTTTCTGGCACCAGTTGATTAAAAAAAATATATACCGTATTTATCGGCGTATAACACGCACTTTTTAGGCTAAAATTTTTAGCCTAAAGTCTATGTGCGTGTTATACGCCGATACACCCCCAGGAAAGGCAGGGGGAGAGAGGCCATCGCTGCCTGCTTCTCTCCCCCTGCCTTTCCTGGGGTCTAGAGCCCTGCTGCCGACCCTTCTCTCCCCTTGACTATCGGTGCCGGCGCCCCATTGCCGGCGGCGATAGCCAGGGGGAGAGAAGCGGCGCCGACAGCCAGGGGGAGAGAAGGGGCAGCGGCACTCATTGCCGGCACCGCTGCCCCATTGCCTCCCCCCATCCCCGGTGGCATAATTACCTGTTGCCGGGGTCGGGTCCGCGCTGCTTCAGGCCTCCGGCGTGCGTCCCCTGCGTGGTTGCTATGCGCTGTATGGCACGGTGCATGACGTCAGGTAACTACTGAAAACCCCCACCCCCCATGCTCCTGTTCCAGTTCAGCTTTCCCACACCTGAGCATTTTTCTACAGGATATTCAGAACGTGTTTGACCACAGTTACACTGAAAACCCTAAATGGCCTTTAGTCCCTGAATGGATTTGTACACTACATTGTATATAAACATATTGGAAATGATCCTTGGATAAAATGACACCTGAAAATAACAGTAAACTTGTATTAAATAGTTTAGTCTAGAATGACTTTACCCATAATTTAGATGACATCAATCACTTGCTGACATTACTCAAGCAAAGGACTTTAAATGAATATACAATGAGACAATGGTGCCCCAGTGACACAAGGAACCTCACATATATGCCATATATAACATTATCCCTGTCAATGAAACCTACTGAATGTCAAAACTACAAGCTTGCAGATAAATTTCACTTCACTGATTAGTGTGTACAACGTTAAAAAAATTTCTTTAGGGTACGTTCACATGTACGCAGATGTGATGCGCAGGATTTTCTGTTGTAGATTTCAGTGTAAACTAAATGACTGAGCACCGCTTCTAATCTGCAGTTACAAATCCTGCGCATCAAATCTGCACAGGATCCTGTACATGTGAGCGTACCCTTAATATTCAGAGTGATGATGGTAAGAAAGTGTACTTTCATTTGCTAGGGCATTTTGGTACTTACCACCATTGTCATTCCAGTACTATAAACTCCAGGATGCCTGATCACACAGTCTGAGGATTTCATCATACATTTAGTTTTACCTGCAAAAAAAATAAAAATAAAAATGTTTTATCTGGCTAATTTTAAAACAAATCTGCTACTCCCAACAATACAGATGTGAACAGAGCCTTATACTGTTACTTCTACATATTACCTGCCACTTTAAAAATCCTTTGATATGTTATAGAGACACGTATAAAGTTTTGATTGGTTGGGGTCGGAGTGTTCAGACTCCTAATGATCGCTAGAAAAGACAGGAAGAGAAGAGTGCGGCTGAGCTCCTCTCTCCCCACTTACAATGCGCAAGACCAAGACGGGCCTATAGACTTATTTGGGTGTCCTTTTTGCACAGAGATGGGAAAGAAGGCGCTTAACACACACTTTCCTTTAGTTGTAGAGAACAGTCGAGGTCTGTACACCCAACCAATCAAAATGTTTGACATCTCATTTTTTTAAATGACAGCCTATTTTATGGAAGGCTGTTTGTGAGGTGCATTGTCAGGATCTGAATCGTTTTTATAACCTGCAGGTTATTCCCTCAGTTAAGGGAAGAGAATGTAATATTTTTTGAAACACCACAGTGAACACACCATATGTGAGAAAAACAAGAAAAGGGGTGGGAATAGTACGTGGTGCTGTCGTGACTACGAGGAAATAGAATTACCGGTGAGTAATTACCGGCTTTCCACCCCATCACGACAGCACCACCAGAGAAGTATTGGCGAGGGACCACCGCCTGAAGAACTTTGCGCCCAAAAGCCAAGGAGGACAGATCGTCAGCCCTGAGCCTATAGTGCCGGAGAAAAAAAAAAGGATGTGGGGACGACCAAGTAGCCGCCCTACAGATTTGAGCAATAGAAGCACCTCTTTTCTCTGCCCATGATGAGGCGACTGCTCTAATAGAGTGAACTCTCAGGTTGGCTGAAGGAGACAGACCTGCAGAGGAATAAACTGCAACAATGGCCTGCCTAACCCATCTAGCAATAGTATCTGCTCTGACACCATTTCCCCTATTGGGACCTGCAAAGTAAACATTTTATCTCACTCCCTAAAATTTTTGGTCCTTTCTAAATATTGTATAAGACATCTGAGGACATCAAGCACGTGGAACAAATTTTCACCTTCTGAAGATGGATTCGCACAGAAGGATGGAAGAACAACTTGTTGAGATAAATGAAAATCTGAAACAACCTTAGGTAAAAAAGCAGGGTCAGGTTTTAAAATAATCCTACCATCTAAGATTTGAATATAGGGTTCTCTAGTGGATAGGGCCGCTAGCTCCCCTACTCTCCTGGCAGACGTGACAGCTATAAAAAAGGCAGTTTTTTTTAACCAAACTCTTCAGGGGTATAGGAGACAAATGCTCAAAGGGACTCCTACAGAAAGAGTTAAAGGGGTACCCTGGCACTAGTGCTGGGCGGTATACCGGTTCATACCAAATACCAAAATTTTTGTCCTGCACGATATGAATTTTTCCCATACCGCAATACCGGTTGGGCCCCTCCCCCTCGGGAATGAATTATGAGCCCAGCGTTTCGCAGTCCCCACATCGGGGAACTTATCATCTGTGACCCGCGAGCGCTGTTGTGCTTCTCCCTCCCCAATTAATTATCAGCGCTGCGCTGTCCCCATCGGGGAACTAATCACATGTCACCTGCAAGCGCTGCCCTCCTTGTCCTCCTGTTTGTTGCGGGCCGCCGGCGCTGGAACTCTATACTGTACGCTGTATCCCTATGCCCGGTCTGCAAAAGATAAACAAAATAAACTTTAACTCACCTTCCCCCGTTGGAGAGCCATCAGCCCATCACCGGCCGCAGCGATGTTCCACCTCGGCCGGTGATAGGTTGAGCGTACAGTCATGTAAGAAGCCGGCTTCTTACATGACAGTGGGCTCAACCTATCACCGGCCGAGGCGGAACATGGCGCATCCGGTGATAGGCTGACGGTTCTCCGATGTTCCCATCCCCAGGAAGCAGGTGAGGCTGGTCCCGGACCAACAGGAGGTGAGTTAAAGTTTATTTTATTTATCTTTTGCCGCCCGGGCCCCAGGCATAGGGATACAGCGTACAGTATAAAGTTTCAGTGCCGGCGGCCCGCAACAAACAGGAGGACGAGGAGGGCAGCGCTTGCGGGTGACATGTGATTAGTTCCCCGATGGGGGCAGTGCAGCGCTGGGCTGATAATTAATTGGGGGGGGGGGGGGGGGGAAGCAGAACAGTGCTCGCAGGTCACATGATTTGGGGGTGGGGGTGGGGAGAAATACCGTTATATACCGTGGAACCGTCATAAAATTACAAAAATACCATGATACACATTTTTGTTCATACCGCCGCCCAGCTCTACCCAGCGCCAAGACAAGGGAATAAGATGCCTGATCGCGGGGTCCCGCCACTGGGGACCCCCGTGATCTTTCACGCAGTACCCAGTTACCATCAGCCCCTGGGGCATGTTCGCTCCAGGTCTGATGACTGACGATCACGGGGCCGTAAGGAAACCCCCCAACCAGGGGGTTATCGGAGGTCCAGAACACTCTCCACCCCCCCACCCCCCCCAGTCACTTAATCCACTCCATCAGAGGCATGGACTACTCCAGGCTTCCTGCAGGAACAGGAAACCACTGAGGCAGAGAGGGATGTGCATCCTTATTATACTCTAGATAAATCTGGTCTCACCAGCTGGGATTTCTTCCTTAGTACTTTATCCAGCATGGTGGATCCATCTTGAAATGTCCTATTAAGATGGCCGCCTCTGTTAGCTTCCTCTAGCTGTCATCCTCCTTGTGCTGGAGGGCTGTACAGGACTTCCTGGAGACCTTCATCCATTCCTCCGTGCCCTCCTTCAGGCTAGCTTGGCCCCACCTGCTTCCTCTAGCTCTTTCAGGTTTGAAATCTTGAACTTGTATACCATTGACTAAACTCTGATTGGATGTTGAACACTTCCTTACAAGCCAAAGATTTGGTATACATTTATGGTCATGAAATACTTCTTAGCTTCAGCTATTCTATCTATAAGATTCCGCTAGCTCAACTTGTATATATTTTACTTGTTTCAAAAGGCCATCTTGTATTCAATACCCTTGCTCAATTACCTTGATGGGAGGAACATTTCTACTCTAATTTAACATAAAGGTCTTAAAGGGAAACTCCGGTAGAAACAAGTAGAGAACAAATGTTTTCAAATCAACTGGTGCCAGAAAGTTAAACAGATTTGTAAATTACTTGTATAAAAAAAAAATCTGAATCCTTTCAGTACTTATTAGCTACTGTATAAAACAGAGACATTTGTTAAATTCTTTTATCTGACCATAGTGCTCTCTGCTGACACCCCTGTCCGCGTCAGGAACTGTCCAGATTTGAATTATATCCCCATAGAAATCCTCTCTTGCTCTGGACAGTTCCTGACACGGACAGAGGTGTCAGCAGAGAGCACTGTGGTCAGACTGGAAAGAACTTCACAAATTTCTCTGTAGTGTACAGCAGCTGATAAGTACTAGAAGAGTTAAGATTTTTAAATTGAAATAATGTAAAAATCGGTTTAACTTTCTTGCACTAATTGATTTAAAAACATTTTTTTTTCCACCAGAGTTCCCCTTAAATCAATTTTTCCACCTGTGCTTGAGTGTTGTTCTTGTCTGAGCACACAAGCTTCATAGACTTAAAGGGGTACTCCACTGCCTGTTTGTTCTGAACGCTGGGTGAGGGCTGTGGGGGTTGTGACGTCATGTCCCGTGAATGCAAGTCTATGGGAGGGGTGTGGCGGCTGCGTCACGACTCCCACACCCAGCATTTGGAACAAAATGTTCCGAATGCTGGGGCAGTGGAGTACCCCTTTAAGCTCTTGCGAGCAGGGCCCTCACCCCTCTTGTTCATATAATTTGCATATAATTTTGTAATTTTGTCTGTACATGCACCCTCAGAATGGTAAAGTACTGCAGAATATGCCACCGCTTAATAAATATTTGTAATAATTATTATCATTGGTAACGTGACAATACAAGTGGCTCAGCCTCTCTGTGCACTTTTACCACTTACCGCAGTGAGCACACATAGGTAGCTTCTGTACAGAACTGCAGAAATAGCAAAATGCCCGGTTTTTCTGTCGTCTTTACACATATAAGGGAATAGAAAAAAAAAATTAGGCCTTTAAAATATTACTGACTACCTGTCTAGAAAGAACAATGGGAAAAAGAATAAAAGATTCACAGTACCTTTGACATTTGTCACATTCCTATAAACATAAAGAGAGAAGCACGTCAGAGCAGAATGAGCATTTACATGACAAACTCCCAAAGGACTTTACTTAAGCGGTACTTTATGTCCCAGAAAAATAATGGTTCCCATAGTGAAGATTAGTCCTGGATATGGTATATGCTTACTAGGCTTCTATATGCACCTGTCAGTGAATGTGTAGCTTCCCTTGTTGAATTATTCTGTGCAACTGGGTTTTATCTTCCTACACCTGCCTGTAACAAGTTCTCAAAGGACACATGAGCCATTACAGCAGGCAGGGGAGCAATAAATATGACGACTGCAAAGTATCAATTATACTTCCTGGATGCTTCATAAAAAAGTGACAAAACCTTACACAGATTAAATATGGCTGGAAGAGATGACTTGTTCTCTCTCTCTAGAGACATTGGTGGTTTTATTACTGCTAAAGGATTTTACATAGATATGGAATTGTTCAAGTAGAAGAGGAATGTGTATTAGGAGCAAACAATGAATAAGTATGTGACTGTCAATTAAAATGTAGCCATCAATTAAAAGGAAAATTCACAGAATAAAATATTTATCTTTAAAAGGGAAACTGTCATCAGGCATCATCTTAAGTAACAAGTGAAGATCAGGCCCTTTACCATGTCTGGATGTCCTCTTTGTCATCTAATAAAGTGAGTAAAGAAATGACACCACTGAAAAGGACCATCCCACCATCTGAGGAGGATCTTGTTGCTCGTATCTGTGACATCTGCTCTCTTGAATCTCTCACTGCCTCATTGAATGACACTGTGCCTTTACAGAGGGGAACAAAAGTTTGGGTACCCCAGGTAAAAAATTGTATTAGGGTGCGTTCCCACAGGGCGTATACGCAGCGTATTTGACGCTGCGCAAAATGTATGGCAGCAGCGGGAAATACGCTGCGTATCCCTTGCTCACTATACACACAGGGCTTTCCGGCGGCAGCCCTATGTGTGTAGTGAGTTTTAGAGGCGGGGCCGTGTGCCGGCGTATCTGTGACGCGCGGCTCCGCCTCCAAAACTCACTACACACATGGGGCTGCCACCGGAAAGCCCTGTGTGTATAGTGAGCAAGGGATACGCAGCGTATTTCCCGCTGCTGCCATACATTTTGCGCAGCGTCAAATACGCTGCGTATACGCCCTGTGGGAACGCACCCTTAATGTGCATAAAGAAGGGGGAAGTACAAGATATTAACTCTGCAGGGTGCCCAAACTTTTGCAGACACCATTTTTTGTTCTCTGTTATTTTGAAAGTGTAAACGATGGAAATAAAATCTAACTTTTGTTGACATATTATAAGAATGTCTAATCTGTAATTTGATGCCTTTTGGAGATGTTTCCATCTTTCCTTGGCTTCTTTATGCACATTAATACAAATTTTTACCTGCCCAAACTTTTCATCCCCACTGTATTTCTCTCTATGTGGGAGCCGTGGGATCGTTTCACTGACCAACAGCCTCCTTGAATATGTGTATTTCTTTTCTATTCTTCTGCCTCTTTTCTCTCTTTTTCTTTAACTCTTGACTGTCCTTCTACGTGTATGTCTGTCTTTTTTTTTTGGTGTGTGTGTGTGCACCTCTCCAGTTTTGCTGTGGGGAACTTCCTCTAGTTTTTTTGTGTTTTGTCGTATTTCCTTGGATTTCTCCCCACCTCCCCCTCCCTGCTATGTCTACGTATTCAGGTGTTTATGACTGGGTTCTGACCGGATCCGGCTGGGTGAGGGTGTGGAATGTGGGCTATTGATGCTTATTTGCTATTTAATGCCTACCATGTTATCCGTTTCTCCTTTTAGACCCTCGGCCCCTATGCGAAATGGTCTTATTGTTTTCCCTTATTTTATTATGTGAACTATGTACTAAAAATTTACAGTTGGGAAAAAAAAAAATAAAAAACCTTACACCACCCTTGATAAATTCCCCTATTAGGGACCATGCACACTGCAGAAATTTCTCTTGGAGTTATTCTGAGTGGAATTCCACTTGCAGCAGCCTTCAATTGTTTACAATGGGACTGAACTGCTCTGTGCACATTTCTGAGGTTCCAAGGTGGAACTGATGTTTATTTAGTGCAAAATAAGCACAGACTCCACTTGCAATTGTGCAAGTAGAATTTCCACAGTGTGCAATTCTTCAGAAATCCCTGTATAATTGCACAATTTTTACCTT
The DNA here is from genome assembly GCF_029499605.1 of Hyla sarda. NCBI lineage: Eukaryota > Metazoa > Chordata > Amphibia > Anura > Hylidae > Hyla > Hyla sarda. The sequence goes on from NC_079189.1 coordinate 155,207,009, forward strand.
GGTTTGTGTTAATAGCAGTAACATTTCTGTGGTATTTACCACAGACATTTTGCTGCCGATAGCAGCGGTACCACTTAAGCACACAGTCCATTTTGGTTTTACTTCTTTCCAACCTATGACGTACCAGTATGTCATGAGTTGGGCGAGAGGAATACGGCGTGGGCCTACGTCATAACTGGTAGATCCTCACTGCTATCAGCAGCTGACATCTGCCGGTAATGACAGACATCGGAGCTGGCTCCGATCTCCATCATTTTAATAATTAAATGCCATGATCAACAGCAATCATGGCATTTAAAGATTAAAGGTCTGTAATCCCTGGGGCCTAGGGGACCCATCTGCAGCTCCGTAATGTAATCACTGGATGCAGATGGGTTGCTGGGAAAGAACTGGGGAGTTTAGCAACCGAGCGCCAAAAACATAGATCAATGTGATGCAATAGCATTACATTGATCTATATAAACCAAAATGGGGCCAAAAAAATGTGTAAAAAAGTTTTTAAAAATATAACAAAAATGCCCCAAATAAAAAAAAATGTAAATCATATCACCCCCATTTCCAATTTTTAAAAAACACTAAAAAATAAACATGTCTGGTATCGCCGCATGTGTAATTCCCCGATTTAATTCTGACAATCCAGAACAAAAAAAGGCATAAACAAAAAAAATCAAAATGCCAAAATAGCTGATTTTTGGTGTCATCATGTCCGTGAACAAACTTAAAGGGGTACTCCGGTGAAAACCTTTTTTCTTTTAAATCAACTGGCAGAAAGTTAAATATATTTGTAAATTACTTCTATTAAAAAATCTTAATCCTTCCAGTACTTATTAGCAGCTGAATGCTACATAGGAAATTCCTTTCTTTTTGGAACACTGATGACATCACGAGCACAGTGCTCTCTGCTGACATCTCTGTCCATTTTAGCAACCATGCATAGCAGATGTATGCTAAGGGCAGCATGGTGGCCCAGTGGTTAGCACTGCTGCCTTGCAGTGCTGGGGACTTGGGTTCAAATCCCACTAAGGACAACAATAAATAAAGCGTTATTATAATAACGTCAGCAGAGAGAACTGTGCTTGTGATGTCATCAGAGAGCATTCCAAAAAGAAAAGAATTTCCTCTGTAGTATTCAGCAGCTAATAAGTACAGGAAGGATTAAGATTTTTTAATAGAAGTGATTTACAAATATGTTTAACTTTCTGCCACCAAATGATTTAAAAGAAAAAAGGTTTTCACCGGAGTACCCCTTTAATCAAAGTGATCAATAAGGTTGTATATACACAAAAGTGGTACTGTTAACCCCTTAATGACGCAAGACGTAAATGTACGTCCTGGTGCGTTGGTACTTAACGCTATCAGCAGCCAGGGACCCGCTGGTAATGGTGGACATCCGCAATCGCGCTGATGTGTGCCATTAACCCCTCAGATGCCGTGATCAATACAGATCACGGCATCTGCGGCACTAATATGAATGATCGGATCGCCCGTAGGGCTGCCAGAAAAAAATTAAATTCAAAAATAAAATTTGCTGAGTCCTTAAATGGCCACTCATTAAAATTATTTTTTGCTATTGTACTCCTTATGGTAAATAAAAAATATTTCTAATATACTTTGTTTAAAAAAAATTAAGTTCTCTTTGTTTTATTTGTGCTTAAAAAAGCTCAGGAGCACATTTTCCTCCATCTCATCCACAGACTTTGGACCGAAACCCAAACACAGAAAGTGCAGCCTGGAGTGCTGAGGGGGGGGGGGGGGGGTGTCCAACCAACAGCATATGGCAGTTAAGTGTGAGAGGAGCTATGATGGACACACCCCCCTCAGCACTCCAGGCTGCACTTTCTGTGTTTGGACTTTGGTCCAAAGTCTGTGTATAAGATGGGGGAAAATGTGCTCTTGAGCTTTAAGCACAAATAAAACATAGAAAACTTAATTTTTTTTAAACAAAGTATATTAGAAATATTTTTTTTTTACCATAAGGAGTGCAATAGCAAAAATTAGTTTTAATGAGAGTTACCCCTTTAAGGCCCAAATGGGCTGAGTCCTTAAGGAGTTAAAAACTACAGCTCACGTCGCAAAAAATAACAGGTGGAAAAATAAAGTTATAGGGGTCAGAACATGGCATTGAACAATTTTTCTCTTCTTTTTCAAGTTTTTAATTTATACTGACCCAAAGAATAAAGATGACATGCTCGCGGTGTTCGGCGACCCCCCCCCAAATCATGTGACCCGCCAGCGCTTTTCTGCACCCCCCCCAATTAATTATCAGCCCAGCGGGGTACTACTCACAGATGTCAGCTTCAAGCACTGCCCTCCTCCTCTTTGATGGGAGTTGTAGTTTTGCAACAGCTGGAGGTCCGCAGGTTGGAGACCACTGCTGTACGCTGTATCCCTATGCCCCGGCTGCAAAAGATACAGAAAATAAACTTTAAACTCACCTACGTCGGCCACACGCTGGGGACTGGAACGCCGGACGGCCGTCAGTCTATCACCGGCCGGAGCGATGTCCCGCCCCGGCCAGTGATAGGCTGTCATGTAAGAAGCCGGCCAGAGCTTCTTACATGACAGTGGGCTCAGCCTGTCACTGGCCGGGGCAGGACATCGCTGTGGCCGGTGATAGGCAGACGGCCGTGCGGCGTTCCAGTCCCCAGCGTGTGGCCGACGTAGGCGAGTTTAAAGTTTATTTTCTGTATCTTTTGCAGCTGGGGCATAGGGATACAGCGCACAGCAGTGGTCTCCAACCTGCGGACCTCCAGCTGTTGCAAAACTACAACTCCCAGCATGCCCGGACAGCCGTTGGCTGGGAGTTGTAGTTTTGCAACATCTGGAGGTCTGCAGGTTGAAGACCACTGGCGTACAGTATAGAGTTCCAGTGCCCAGCGACCCCCAAAGAGGAGGAGGGCAGTGCTTGAAGGTGACATATGTGAGTAGTACCCCGCTGGGCTGATCATTAATTGAGGGTGGCAGAACAGCGCTGGCGGGTCACATAGGATTAGTTCCCCGATGTGGGGACAGCGCTGTGCTGGGCTGATAATACATTCCCGAGGGGGGGGGCCAAACCGGTATTGCAAAATGGGGGAAAATTCATATTGTGCAGCCCAAAAAAAAAACAAAAAAAAAAAAACACGGTATTCGGTATGAACCGGTATACCGCCCAGCCCTACTACAACATGTTCTACTATGTTGGCTCACAATAAAGCATGACTAAAACTATATATTTATTATGATTTCCGTTCAAGTAGTACTGATTGCGGAGGGGTCCGGCTGCTGGGAACCCCTGCCAACTGCTGTATGGTACCCTTGTGAACGGAATGGGAGAGTCAGAGACACATGAGACACATGAGTACAGCGCTTGTGTATCTCTGTCTCTTCCATAGAGATGCATGGAGAGGCATCCATGCACAAGGAGAGCGTAGGCACTGAACAGGAGATCGCAAGGGGTCCCAGTGATCAGACACTTTCCCCTATACTAAGGAGAGGAGATAATGTGTAAGGTAGCGGAGTACTCCTTTAAGAACCGTGAATATATAGAATAAAGTCAGAATAGTTTACACTACCATTGTAGCATTACAAGGATGTTTTGCTAAGTCCACAGTCCCTCGAGATGCTCTCTGCTGTTTCTCCCTTTCTCTGCGACTCTCCGCCTTCTTGCGGGCACCAGTCTTCTTCTTGGGCATTTTTCTGTTGCTGTAGTGAAAGACAGGCAAAGGAGGCATTGTGTATTCATGATCTGTAAATGATACCGCGACTTATCACTTATATTATCACTTAATATAACATTATTATGCCACATGACACCATTAGTACCACCCCCTTCCTCTTTTTTCAGTCATGTAGCTGTTGATAAACGTTATTACTTGTGTTGTTGTAAAAAAAATCTGTTTATTACTTTCAGGGCCTTGGAAATGTCAGACCTGATAGAGCTCCAAAGGGGAATGATTGTTGGTTCGCACCTGGTTAGTTGCTGATTTGAGGATGTGTGTTGAGGTTTACTGTTTTCTTTATCACATCTCAATATCCAAAGGCCAAAAAAACATTTGCAGACAGAGGTAGCTGTGATCAAAAGTCAAAGCTTGACATGTGGAACTAAAAAGCACTTTATCAAATTGTAGCTAGAGCCCTTAAACTTACTCTGGTGCTGTGTGGCAGTATAACTCCTGCACTGTATGGCATTTTTACTCCGATTACTCTGGTGCTGTATGGTAGTATAGCTTGGGAATGGTGCAGCAGTATTACTTTTGTGTTGTATGGCAGCACTATTTGGGTAGATATAGCAGACTGCTTGGGTAATGGCAATCTTACTCATGTACTATATGGCAGTATTAATTAGGTATATGGCAGATTCCTTGGGTAATGTATGGCACAATTACTTGAATATTTTATGGCAGTATTGCATACATAATGTACGGCAGTATTATAAAGCCGTTGTATAGCAATATTATTTGGGAACTGAACAGCAGCATTCCTCAGGTACTGTAACTCAAAAATGGCTGGACCGATTTGTGTAAGTAATACATCATTTTACTCAGGTCAATCTGCACTATATCCCAGTATATTGGTGAACCAGCTGTCAGTTTTCCTTTAAATAACTCTTACCAACCCCATTTGCCACAATTGCAGTCCAGACTGCATTCCATCTGCTCAAAAGCACAGATTTGGTCTCCTGCTGGACTGGCAGGGGACAAAACGCAGGAAGTGCTGTCTGGCTATAGGTAGCAAAGAGCACTCGCTCTCTGCCTGTGTATGAAACAGAAAGAGTGAGTGCTATTAACTGCCAAGACAGCACTTCCTGAGTTTGGTCTCCTTCCAGTCCAGCTAGAAACCAAAGTCTGTGCTTTTGAGCAGATGGAATGCAGTCTGGACCAGAAGGGAGACCCCTAGTGGCCAGATTCAAAAAGCCATGAAAGTGGCATAACTTTTTTTTATTTATTTTTTATTTTTATTTTTTTTACAGGGAGTAAATTACAAATCTTATTTATTTTACCTGCTGTACCATAAGCAAAAATTAAATAATAATTTGAACAATCTTTATAACAAAAGACAGACTAGTAAGGGAGGAAAGTAAGTGTGTGGTATACAGATAGAAGAAAAACCACTGTGACACCCTCCCTAATAGTATTTAACCCATGAATGTGACTCCAAAATTAAACATAAGCAAAAAAAAAAAAAGCAAGAGAAGCCCAAAAGAGTCACTTGTACAAGAATAAAAATACATTTTTATTAGGTTCACACATAAAGAGGAAAACAATACATCACAAAAAGCGGCCAAACCGGATACCCTGCAGCAGGGATGGTGGTGTGGGGGTATTGCACATAAGCCAATAATCCAACGCGCGTTTCGGCACGCTGACCTTTGTCAGTCCACTCCCGGACGAAGGTCAGCGTGCCGAAACGCGTGTTGTAGTGGTTGCATCCCGGTCCCTGCAATCTTCCAGTGATCAATGAATCCTGTTGTGGGTATTATGCCATGTCTATATTTTAGGGATCGACCGATATCGTTTTTTTTAGGGCCGATACCGATAATCGGTGGAGGTTAGGGCCGCGGTGCGGGCATTATCGGCTTATCGGCAAGGTAATTGCCGATACCGATAATGCCCAAAATCGTGCTTATCGGCCATACCGCTAATCCGTTGATCCCTACTATTTTTACCATTATGCACTTTATTAACAGCACCTTACTTTAGTTGCACTTTGCATCTTGTCATACTGTATAAATTTTATGCTGCTATATAGATTGAAGTGTGTAGTTATATACACTGCTTGATTATTGGCTTATGTGCAATACCCCCACACCACCATTCCTGCTGCAGGGTATCCGGTTTTGCTGCTTTTAGTGATGTATTGCTTTCCTCTTTATGTGTGTACCTAATTTTAGTACATATCAATAAAAATTTATTTTTATTCTTGTACAAGTGACTGTTTTGGGCTTCTCTTGCTTTTTTTTGCTTATCTTTAATTTCAACAATCAGAGTGCTTCAAATTGAAAGATAAGCTAGGGAGAATGGATACTCGTGAAAGAATGCAGTTAGAACCTTCACACTTATATTGAGACATATGCCTAAAGCCCCTTTCCCACTACCGGTATGTTCCTGCATTCTGATACCCGGTATTCAGCAATAACGGGTCATGAAAAAATTGATAAAATAACTGAATACAATGGATAACTGATGACCAATTTTGATGGACATTTTATCAAAATAACAGACATGTGCCATCCGTTATCACCCATTATAGTTCGTTATTTTATTTCCATATGACTTTCTGGTTGTGATACTGTACTGAGCATGCTCAGTACAAATAACGGAAGCTAACGGAAGGTGAAAACAAACGGACGCTAACATGTTCTTTGCGACGTTCTTTGTGGATGTTCATCCGCAGACTTCAATGTTAAATTTTAACGCCCATTATTTTTGACAGAACAAAAATGTGCATGCACCATCTTTTGTGCCGTCAAAAAAAACAGACGTTAGTAATAACTGATGCTAAAGGATGGTCAAAAAATCTCAATGACCTGAATGGGATTTTTTGATGGCCGTTTTCAGGATCTGACAGCATTTCATGATGGAAGTTTTTACAGGAGGATAACGGTAGAGTGAAAGGGGCCTTGACCACTTAGGGACCAAGGGCGTACCACTACGCCCGTGGGAATTTCAGGTCCTCCCATGTCGGAGATAGCCACAAATCGCCGGTGAATTCCCAACGACGATTCCGGGTCATACGGGTCTCCAATGACCCGGTGACCAGAAAAAAAAGGGGGGTTCGGGGTTGTCCAAGACACCCACGATCCCCCTGAAGGGACAGGAGTGAGGTGCCACCCCTCCTATCCCTGCTATTGGTCGTTCAGAAGCGACGACCAATAGCAGATCGGGGTCAGGGGGGTGTCAACGTTTGGTTCCTCCGCTCTGCCCACCCACTGTTGTCCGGGCAGAACGGGGGAACCGACGGGGACCGGCGCAAAAGGTCCACTTACCCATCGGCAGTGGATGGCGATCGGTGGCAGTAGAGGGCGGCGATGTGGCTCCCTGGATCCTACGAAAGCTGGTGAGTTGCCTAGCAACGTCTGGAGGCTTACAGTTTTGGAGACAACTATACAGTGGTCTCTAAACTGTAGCCCTCAAGATGTTGCAAAACTACAACTCCTAGCATGCCAAGACAGCTGTTTGGGCATGCTGGGATTTGCAGTTTTGCAACAGCTGGAGGGCTACAGTTTGGAGATCACTGTGCAGTGGTCTCTAAACTGTGGCCCTATAGATCTAGCAAAACTACAACTCCTAGAATGCCCACACAGCAGTTTACTGTCTGGGCATGCTGGAATTTGTAGTTTTGCAACATCTAGAGGGCCACAGTTTGGAGATCATTGTGCAGTGGTCTCTAAACTGTAGCCTTCCAGATGTTGCAAACCTGCAAATCCACTAGCCTGTTAGAGTAAAATGTTTAATTTTTTTACACTAACATGCTGGTGTTACCCCATACATTTTATTTTCACAAGCGGTAAAAGGAAAAAAAAAATATATAAAAAAACATTTGAAACAATTTCTCCTGAGTACGGAAATACCCCATATGTGGGCGTAAAATGTTCTGCGGGCACACAACAAGGCTCAGGAGGGAGAGCGCACTATGTACATTTGAGGCCTAAATTGGTGATTTGCACAGGGGTGGCTGATTTTACAGAGGTTCTGACATAAACGCAAAAAAATACCCACGTGTGACCCCATTTTGGAAACTACACCCCTCACGGAATGTAACAAGGGGTATAGTGAGCCTTCACACCCCACAGATGTTTGACTAATTTTCATAGATGGGAAAATGAAAAAAATAAATAAATAATTCACGAAAATGCTGGTGTTACCCTAAATTTTTCCTTTTCACAAGGGAAAATAGGAACAGCCCCCCAAAATTTGTAACCCCATTTCTTCTGAGTAAGAACATACCCCATGTGTGGATGTAAATTGCTCTCCAGGCGCACTACAATGCTCAGAAGAGAAGGAGCGCCATTGGGCTTCTGAAAAGAAAATTTGTCCGGAATTAAGGGCCACGTGTGTTTACAAAGCCCCCGTAGTGCCAGAACAATGGACAGTCGCAGGTGGGGAGTTTGACTGGGGCGGTACACCTGTCAAACTAACGCAGGTGTCCTAAGGCGAGCTCAGGGAGGACAGAAACCTCCCGGGGAGTAGAAGGGCACATGTGACCCCATTTTGTAAACTACATCCCTCATGTAAAGTAATAAGGGGGGGGGGGGGGGATGTGAGCATTTACGCCCCACAGGTGTGTGACAGATTTTTGGAACAGTGGTCGGTGAAAATGAAAAATGTAATTTTTCATTTGCACAGTCCACTGTTCCAAAGATCTGTCAACGGCAGTGGAGTGTAAATACTAACTGCACCCCTTATTAAATTCTATGAGGGGTGTAGTTTCCAAAATGGGGTCACATGTGGGAGGGTCCCCTGTTTTGGCACCACGGGGGGGGGGCTTTGTAAACGCACATGGACCCTGACTTCCATACCAAACAAATTCTCTCTCCAAAAGCCCAATGACGGTCCCCCTCTTCTGAGCATTGTAGTGCACCAGCAGAGAACTTGACGTTCACACATGGGGTATTTCCTTACTCAGAAGAAAAGGGGTTACAAATTTTGGGGGTCATTTTCTCCTATTACCCCTTGTAAAAATTAAAAATTTGGGGGGAAAAATGCATTTTAGTGAAAATGTTTTATTTTTTTTCATTCACACATCCAACTTTAACAAAAAGTCAAACACCTGGGATGTGTTAAGGCTCACTGTACCCCTTGTTACGTTCCTTGAGGGGAGTAGTTTCCCCATGTGTTTTTTTTTGCTGTTATGGCACCATAGGGGCTTCCTAAAAGCGACATGCATGCCCCCCAAAAACCATTTCAGCAAAATTTGCTTTCCCAAAGCCAAATGTGACTCCTTCTCTTCGGAGTGTAGTTCGCCCGCAGAGCATTTTACATCCTAACATGGGGTATTTCCATACTCAGAAGAGATGCGGTTACAAATTTTGGGGGGCATTTTCTCCCATTACCCTTTGTGAAAATGGTAAATTTGGGGGAAAAACTGCACTTTAATGAAAATTTTTTTTTTTGCATTTACACATCCGACTAACGAAAAGTCGTCAAACACCTGTGGGGTGTTAAGGCTCACTGTACCCCCTGTTACGTGCCTTGGGGGGGGTGTATTTTCCAAAATAGTGTGCCATGTGGGGGGGTTTCCTGCTGTTCTGGCACCATAGGGGCTTCTTAAATGCGACATGCCTCCCAAAAACCATTTCAGCAAAATTCACTCTCCAAAATCCCATTGTTGCTCCTTCCCTTCTGAGCCCTCTACTGCGCCCGCCGAACACTTTTTACATACACATATGATGTATTTCCTTACTCGAGAGAAATTGGGTTACACATTTTGGGGGGCTTTTTCTCCTATTACCCCTTGTAAAAATTCAAAAACTGGGTCTACAAGAACATGCGAGTGTAGAAAAATTAAGATTTTTAATTTTCGCCTTCACTTTGCTGCTATTCCTGTGAAACACCTAAAAAGGGTTAAACTTTCTGAATGTCATTTCGAATACTTTGAGGGGTGCAGTTTATATAATGGGGTCATTTGTGGGGTATTTTTAATATAAAGGCCCTTCAAATACACTTCAAAATTTAACTGGTCCCTGAAAAATTCCGATTTTGAAATTTTTGTGAAAAGTTGGAAAATTGCTGCTATACTTTGAAGCCCTCTGATGTTTTCCAAAAGTAAAAACATGTCAACTTCATGATGCAAACATAAAGTAGACATATTGTATATGTGAATCAATATAAAATTTATTAGTAATGTCTATTTTCCTTAGAAGAGAGCTTCAAAGTTTAAATTTTTTCATCAAATTTTGGAATTTTCCACCAAGAAATGATGCAAGTTTCGACAAAAATTTACCACTAACAAAGTGGAATATGTCACGAAAAAATCGGAATCAGAATGATAAGTAAAAGCATCCCAGAGTTATTAATGCTTAAAGTGACAGTGGTCAGATGTGCAAAAAAAACGCTCTGGTCCTTAAAATGGTCTTGGTCCTTAAAGGGGTATTCCAGATTTTTTTTAATTTTACTATGCTACAGGGGCTGTAAAGTTAGTGTAGTTCATAATATAATGTCTGTACCTGTGTGTAGGGATGTCCCGATACCGATAATAGTATTGGTGCAGATACTATCCATTTGCATGGTATCGGGGACTTGTTGAATGTCCCCAATACCATGTCCGATACCTGCTGCCGCTCCACTGCCCCGTTCTCCCGTCCGCATCATAGTGTTCCATGGAGGAGCATGTGAAACATACACCAGTCTACCTCCTCCCCTGCACCCAGCGTAACGCTACGGAGGAAGCAGAGTGACGTATATGTCACATGCTCCTCCATAGGATGCCATGATGCGGACGGGAGGACAGGGCAGTGGAGCGGCATCACCCGACAGAGGACTGATGTCTACAGGGGGGGCCTGCTGCTGTCCAAAGGGTGGCCCTGCTGTCTACAGAGGGGCCCTGCTGCTGCCCAAACAGGGGACCCTGCTGCTGCCCAAACAGGGGGGGGGATAACCTGCTGCTCCCCAACCGGCGGGGGGGGGGGGGGGGGGGGGGGTATATCGGGACATCCCTGCCTGTGTGTGATGGTTTTCTCACAATTCTTCTGTGATTTTCCCCCCCAATATTTATTTTTACCAGCATACAAAATGACTTGTCTCAGATTTTTCCCAGGTTGCAATGCGGCCGAGACCTTACTCACTAGTCAGCTGATGACAGGGAGCCTGTCTGCTTCAATGGGTAGAGTGATCGCTGGGTGGAAGTGAGATCAATCTGCAACTAATGCAACAGCTGTAGGCACCCTGATTGAAAACCACAGGTCTTTTGAATGGATGCAGCTCATTTATGTTTCAATGGGTGGGATGGCTGATGTGTGGGAGGGAGGAAAATGGAATTATGGGATTTGTAGGCAAAAAAGAAAAGTCAAACAGGAAACACCAGTTCACAAAAAGCTAGCCACAGTGTTCTGGTAATCTCACAGCATAGCCACTTAGCCCCAAGACAAGCGCAGATCCTTCCTAAGCATGTCCATTACTGTCTGACAGGTACGTACTAAAATCACCTTATGGTGGATAACCCCTTTAATGTACAATGTTTACTTTTTCTTTTGTATTAACTTAAAAGAAAAAACTTTCAAAAACTACTTAAAGGGGTTATCCACCATAAGGTGATTTTAGTACGTACCTGGCAGACAGTAATGGACATGCTTAGGAAGGATCTGCACTTGTCTTGGGGCTAAATGGCTATGTTGTGAGATTACCATAACTCTGTGGCTAGCTTTCTGTGCACTTGTATTTCCTGTTTGCCTACAAATCCCATTTTCCTCCTTCCCACACATCAGCCACCCCACCCATTGAAACATAAATGAGCTGCAGACCTGTGGTTTCCAATCAGGGTGCCTCCAGCTGTTGCATTACTTGCAGATTGCTCTCTCCACCCATTGAAGCAGACAGGCTCCCTGTCATCAGCTGACTAGTTAGTCAGGTCTCGACTACATTGCAAGCTGGGAAAAATCCGAGACAACAGTCATTTTGTATACTGGTAAAAATAAATATTGGGATGAAAATCACAGAAGAATTGTGAGAAAACCATCCACACAGGTACAGACACTATATTATGAACTACACTAACTTTACAGCACCTGTAGCATAGTCAAATAAAAAAAAAATCCTGGAATACCCCTTTAAAAAAGAAGTGACATTGCATCACTAGAAGGGAAATTACAGAACAGCCTCACTTAAATATTGTGACACAAATACCTGCATAGACCTTTTATATGCAACTGCTGGGAAAAGCCATATATTGTATTATTCACTTGGAGAAGGGGAATTGCTTGTGGGACAATTACGTGGATATTATGAAACCAAAAACCATATATATATATATATATATATATATATATATATATATATATATATGTTGTAGAAGTTTGATTTCATGAAGAGGATTAAGTTGATTTTTTTTTTTTTTTACTGATTTCTATTGATATACAATTAGGATTTTACCCTTTAGTTCAGTGTTTCCCAGCCACAGTGCCTCCTGCTGTTGCAAAACTACAACTCCCAGCATGCCCGGACAGCCAAAGGCTGTCCGGGCATGCTGGGAGTTGTAGTTTTGCAACAGTTGAAGCGCTCTGTTCGGAAAACACTGCACTAGTTGTATATGTGGTGCCTTGTGAGCTGTCACTGTACACACTGTATCAGTGCTCTGCCCCTCTGTGTGTTGGGGGATCCCCATATCCAAGCAGACTGAAGCCCCAGTGCACGGTGGGGGGAAGTTTAGGAGACGTTGAAGCAGACTGTCTTGTAAGAGCCATGTTCCGGACATCACCTCCTCAGCCCGGGCCACCACACGAGCCCACAGGCGGCTTGTGATCACCAGCACGTACCTTATGGCAGTAACGTACACCGGAAGAGAAGGTCTGTACGAACCTCTGTCCCTGCCGTGCGGCCTGTGGGTCACCAGCTGCTCTACTTACAGCCAATAGCTGAGCCTCTCTCTTTTCACTCTATTACTACAAGGATTGTGATTGGCTACAATACTGGCGAATCCTGTGAGACTAAGCCGACATGTGAAAACTAGAGCGACAACAAAGTGTATAATGATGTCTGTAGGACAGTAGCCATGTTTCAGGAGACCTAGCAAAGGCTATTTTCCCTGTGAGATGTGGTATTATTGACAACTAAACTCTATGAGAAAGATTTATCAAGACCTGTGAAGAGGGAAAGTTTCTCATATTAACCAATCAGATTGCTTCTTTTATTTTTAAAGGGGTTCTTCGGTGCTTAGACATCTTATCCCCTATCCAAAGGATAGGGGATAAAATGCCTGATCGCGGGAGTCCCGCCGCTGATGACCCCCGAGATCTTGCACGCGGCACCCCGTTTGTAATCAGTCCCTGGAGCGTGTTCGCTCCGGGTCTGATTACGGACGACCACAAGGCCAGCGGCGTGTGATGTCACGCCTCCCCCCCCCGTGTGACGTCACGCTCCGCCCCTCAATGCAAGCCTATGGGAGGGGACGTGATAGCTGTCACACCCCCTCCCGTGGGCTTGCATTGAGGGGCGGAGCGTGACGTCACACGGGGGGGCGGAGGCGTGACGTCACACGTCGCCGGCCTTGTGGTCGTCTGTAATCAGACCCGGAGCGAACACGCTCCAGGGACTGATTACAAACGGGGTGCCGCGTGCAAGATCCCGGGGTTCCCCAGCGGCGGGACCCCTGCAATCAGGCATCTTATCCCCTATCCTATCCCCTACCCCTTTAAGAGGCCTTTTTAAAAAGTTCCTACTTGGCAGTTTTTTTTTTGGGAAACTATCACGGCAGTTTTTTTAAGTTAGAAATGGGACCAGAAGAAGAATAAGTTCTTTCTTTATATTTCCCCATTCCTTTTGAATACACTTCTGGCTTTTATTTAAAAAAATGCAGTGGTTAGTTTTCTTAACCCCTTAATGACCATTTTGCACTTTCATTTTTTCCCTCCTTACTTTAAAAAAAATCATAACTCTTTCAATTTTGCACCTGAAAATCCAATTTTGTGCCACCAATTCTACTTTGTAATGACATCAGTCATTTTACCCAAAAATCTACGACGAAATGGAAAAAAAAAAAATCAATGTGCGACAAAATTGAAGAAAAAACACAATTTTTTATTTTTGGGGGCTTCCGTTTCTACGCAGTAAATTTTTTGGTAAAAATGACACCTTCTCTTTATTCTGTAGGTTCATACGATTAAAATGATACCCTACTTATATAGGTTTGGTTTTGTCGTACTTCTGGAAAAAATCATAACTACATGCAGGAAAATGTATACGTTTAAAATTGTCATCTTTTGACCCCTATAACTTTATTTTTCCGCGTATGGGGCAGTATGAGAGCTCATTTTTTGCACCGTTATCTGAAGTTTTTAGCGGTACCATTTTTGTATTGATACGACTTTTTGATCGCTTTTTATTCATGATATAAAAAGGGACCAAAAATGCACTATTTTGGACTTTTGAATTTTTTTGCGCATGCACCATTGACTGTGCGGTTTATTTAATGATACATTTTTATAATTTGGACATTTCCGCACGTGGCGATACCACATATGTTTATTTTTATTTGCACAGTTTTTTTTTTTTTTTTTTAATGCGAAAAGGGAGGTGATTCAAACTTTTAATAGAGAATGGGTTAAATTATCTTCATTAACTTTTTCCCCCCACTTTTTGTTTTGCAATGTTATAGCTCCCATAGGGGGCTATAACACTGCACACACTGATCTTTTACATTGATCATTGGTTTCTCATAGGAAACCATTGATCAATGATTCTGCCACTTGACTGTTCATGCCTGGATCTCAGGCACTGAGCAGTCATTCGGCGATCGGACACCAGGAGGCAAGGTAAGGGACCCTCCTGCTGTGTCACAGCTATTCTGGATGCCGCGATTTCACCGTAGACATCCCGAACAGCCCCCTGAGCTAACCGGCATTGTTTTACTTCACTTTAGACGTGGCGTTCAACTTTGAACGCCGCGTCTAAAGGGTTAATAGCGTGCGGCACCGCGATCAATGCCACACACTTTTAGCCACAGGTCCCGGCCTCACCGTGGCCCTGCGTTACAGAAAGGGAAAGGACTCAGGACGTACCGGTACGTCCTTGGTCCTTAACAGGTTAAAAAAAAACTGGCAAGTGGAAACCCAGCCTTGAGGTACGTTCACACATGCACATTTTGTTAAGATTCTTTGTAGTGTTTTTTCTACCTATAGAAGTTAATATGTAGCAAAATAAGCTTTGCAAAATCTGCAGCAAAATCCGAACGTGTGAACAGACTGCAGTGGCAGTTTTCCAAAAAAGAGGCCAGAAAAACCTGTGTGGAAACCTAGCCTTATAGGGGGACATTTATCAAAGCATTAAGTAGGTTTTTGTTTTTGCTTAAAATTGTCTCAAAAAAAGTCGCATATGCAACTACACTATTTTTTGTGTGACTTTGTGATTGTGCAGTGCCCCAAGCAAAAAAAATAAATAAATAAAGAAACTTGATTTTTGACTTCCAGTGGTCATATTTATCAAGTCGCATCGCATGAAAAAAAATAAAAAAATACTAAATTTACTCCAGCTCAGTCATGGAGCAGAAAAAGCCACTACCAAAGCAAAAAAAAAAAAAAAAAATTGCTTATGTGAAAGAAATTTATACACAGGCTGAAACCAGTTGATAAATAAGTCGCACATGAGCAAAAAAAATTGTAAGAAAAAATAACTAAAAAAAAGGAATACATAAGCAAACATTGATAAATGTCCCCATAGTTTTTCTCGCTCCTGACTCTCCATTTCCACCTCCCTCATGTCTCAGAAGTATATCGTTCAAGACATGGAGGGCTGGTACTACATTGCGTGGTTGGAAACACGCTCGCATGCGGTGACCAATGGCAACACAATGTTGCCGAACTTGTGTCACTATCATGCAGCCATTGGTCATCACATATACTGTGGCAGCAGGCAGGAGATGTCACATAGGCTTTTTTAAGAGCATGTTCTGTCCGCTTAATATAGAATTTATGTCCTGAATGGAGTCCCTAGGTTAGGGTGGGTTCACACTACGTTTTCTCCCATACGGGAGCGCATACGGCAGGGGGGAGCTAAAACCTTGCGCTCCTGTATGCCTTCGTATGCGCTCCCGTATGTAATTCATTTCAATGAACCGGCCGGAGTGAAATGTTCGGTCCGGTCGGCTCATTTTTGCGCCGTATGCGCTTTTGTTGACCACAGTTTTAGGTCCGGTTGTAAAAGCGCATACGGCGCAAAAATGAGCCGACCGGACCGAATGTTTCACTCCGGCCGGCTCATTGAAATGAATTACATATGGGAGCGCATACGAAGGCATACGGGAGCGCAAGGTTTTAGCTCCCCCTGCCGTATGCGCTCCCGTATGGGAGAAAACGTAGTGTGAACCCAGCCTTACTTAGTTTGAGCCACTGAAATGAATGATTTGCTGCATCACCACAGTATACACTGGCATCCTGTTCTCCAGTGGCATCACTAGGTCAAATCATTTGGGGCCCCTGCCCCGAATGCTAAGCCCTGGTGCCCCGAATGTCAGGGCTGTTTGATTTATTTATTTATTTATTTATTTTTTTACTTACTACATTCCTGGTGAAATAGTGGACTTACGGTTTTGCCTATGTAGAAGCAGCCGCAGCCACAGACAAGGGTGTAAACCACATGTGTCGAAGGACATGTGATGAACTGTTTTACTCTCACAGTATGTTCACCTAGTCTGATTGTACTACTTTTAATGTTAAATTTGCAAAAAGAGCACGTACCACAACCTAAATTACCCTGTGGTCTCGTGTTTTCTAACCAGTTCCTAGTTGTTGCCTCTCTCATGTTTTGTTTCTTTTTAATATAATTCTGTAAAGTTTTGTTTTGTTTATATTTTACGATAGTGTTACGCTGAGCGCTCCGGGCACCCAGCTTACCTCGGTGCGCTCACAGCGTGTTTCCCCAGGCAGCGCTCCGGTCACCCGGTCTCGGCGTGCGCGTCCCCGCTCTATAGGACGCGCGCGTGCCGGGACTCTTAAATTTAAAGGGCCAGTGTACCAGTGATTGGTGCCTGGTCCAAAGTGGTTAATCTAGGGTTAAAGGTTCTGCTTTGACTTAATTAGGCCTGCACCTGTGCACTGCCTATAAGTACCATCTCCTCCCACAGCTTCCTGCCGGATCTTTGTTGCCTTAGTGCCCTAGAGAAAGCGTTTGTGTATATTCCCTGCCTGTTGCTGAATCTGTTGCTATTGACTACCGCATGAGAACCGTTGCCGCCTGCCCTGACCTTTTGCTAAGTCTGACCTTGCCTCTGCCTGATCCTCTTGTACCTTGCCTCATCTCAGCAGCCAGAGAGGTTGAGTCGCTACTGGGTGGAACGACCTGGGGGTTACCTGCCGCAGCAAGACCATCCTGATCTGGTGAAAACCAGTGACTCCTTAGACTCAGTTCCCCTGGTACGGCCCACGTCATCTCCTCTCTGGCACAGCAGATCCACCTCCAGCTCCTGCCAGTCCAGATCCTGACAGATAGGTTTGTTTGACGTCACTTCTTTAAGGTCCTCATCTATTTCTATCATGAACCAGTTATTGTATACAGCCTGTTTGATTTTATTGTTTATGCTACTGTTTTGAAAGGAAAATAAACATCTATTCATTTGTTTGTTTTGCTTGGATTTTTTCTTATACAACAATTCGGATCTTGTAATGTTCTCTGCCTTAGTCCTAGCTTGCTCAATCACTTTGCTTGGATAGCCGCGTTCTAAAAAACGCTGTGTTAATTCGGATGCTTGCTGATGGAATATGGCAGGATCATTATTGATGCGTTTAAGACGTATAAATTGACTGAACGGGATGCTATTTTTTATGAGATTGATGAGATGAGTCATAATGTAATAACGAATTTTTAGAAATACTTTTTCTGAAACCAGACGTTACTATACTATTTGTTAAAATATCTATATTGACATCCAGGAATTCCAAGCAATCGCCACCTAAGTTGGATGTGAACTTTATATTCACATCATTAGTATTGTTCAGATAATTCACGAAGGCATAAACATTTTCTTTCGTCCCCTCCCAAACAATAAAAATATCGTCCATGTATCTGTGGTACGTTTTAATGTGGCGACAGTATGGATTCGTGGATGTAAAGATGTGATCACTCTCAAGAGCGGCTAGGAAAAATGTTAGCATAACTGCACGAGATGGGCGTACCCATCGCCGTGCCTCGTAATTGTTTATACCATTTTTCAGCAAAAGTGAAACAATTGTTCTCTAAGATCAGTCGGACAGCATCTGAAACAAAATCCACAAAATTGACAGATTTTTCTGTAAAGGAAAGAAAGCGACGGAGAGCCTGTACACCCGCATCATGTGGGATGCGCGTATACAGGCTCTCAATGTCAATTGATGCCAAGGCATATCCTTCTTGCCAATGAAAATCTTCAAGGAGAGCTTTCAAATACGATGGAATAGATATTAATAGAGGTGACAACAGCAACCCTGCTGCTGGGTTGTTGCCCCCCCTACGGCCTCCTCCACATCTCCTGATGTACTGGCCTGTCTCCTGGTAGCACCTCCATGCTCTGGACACTACGCTGACAGACACAGCAAACCTTCTTGCCACAGCTCGCATTGATGTGCCATCCTGGATAAGCTGCACTACCTGAGCCACTTGTGTGGGTTGTAGACTCCGTCTCATGCTACCACTAGAGTGAAAGCACTGCCAGCATTCATAAGTGACCAAAACATCAGCCAGAAAGCATAGGAACTGAGAAGTGGTCTGTGGTCACCACCTGCTAATTTTATTGGGGGTGTCTTGCTAATTGCCTATAATTTCCACCTGTTGTCTGTTCCATTTGCACAACAGCATGTGAATTGATTGTCAATCAGTGTTGCTTCCTGAGTGGACAGTGTGATTTCACAGAAGTGTGATTGACATGGAGTTACATTGTGTTGTTTAAGTGTTCTTACTACAGGTACTTACTACAGGGTACTAGTGAGCACTGCATATACTTACTACAGGGTACCAGTGAGCAAAGCATATACTTTTTATTTATTTATTGTTTTTAAACAATAACATTCCTTTTGCCACACAGGGCTTTAAAAAAATCACATAATTTACACTTGTTTTTCCACCCAACCACATTTACATTGCATTAAATAGCTTGAGGCCTTCATCCCTCCAAACCCAGCCTTCCATTCGGAGTCAAAACTATTCCACTAATCCTTATATTCCTCCTTTCCCCTTCCTCATTGAGCACTGCATATACTTACTACAGGGTACATGTGAGCACTGCATATGCTTACTACAGGGTACATGTGAGCCCTGCATATACTTACTACAGGGTACATGTGAGCACTGCATATGCTTACTACAAGGTACATGTGAGCCCTGCATATACTTACTACAGGGTACATGTGAGCACTGCATATGCTTACTACAGGGTACATGTGAGCCCTGCATATACTTACTACAGGGTACATGTGAGCACTGCATATGCTTACTACAAGGTACATGTGAGCCCTGCATATACTTACTACAGGGTACATGTGAGCCCTGCATATGCTTACTACAGGGTACATGTGAGCCCTGCATATACTTACTACAGGGTACATGTGAGCCCTGCATATGCTTACTACAGGGTACATGTGAGCCCTGCATATGCTTACTACAGGGTACATGTGAGCCCTGCATATGCTTACTACAGGGTACATGTGAGCACTGCATATGCTTACTACAGGGTACATGTGCACACTGCATATACTTACTACAGGGTACATGTGAGCCCTGCATATGCTTACTACAGGGTACATGTGCACACTGCATATACTTACTATAATGTAAAAGTGAGCACTGTATATGCTTACTATAGGGTACATGTGAGCATTGCATATACTTTAATGTACAAGTGAGCACTGCATATGCTTACTATAGGATACATGTGCACACTGCATATACTTACTATAATGTACAAGTGAGCACTGCATATGCTTACTACAGGGTAAATGTGCACACTGCATATACTTACTATAATGTACAAGTGAGCACTGTATATGCTTACTATAGGGTACATGTGAGCACTGCATATACTTACTATAATGTACAAGTGAGCACTGTATATGCTTACTATAGGGTACATGTGAGCACTGCATATACTTACTATAATGTAAAAGTGAGCACTGTATATGCTTACTATAGGGTACATGTGAGCACTGCATATACTTACTATAATGTAAAAGTGAGCACTGTATATGCTTACTATAGGGTACATGTGAGCACTGTATATACTTTAATGTACAAGTGAGCACTGTATATGCTTACTATAGGGTACATGTGAGCACTGCATATACTTTAATGTACAAGTGAGCACTGCATATGCTTACTATAGGATACATGTGCACACTGCATATACTTACTATAATGTACAAGTGAGCACTGCATATGCTTACTACAGGATACATGTGCACACTGCATATACTTACTATAATGTACAAGTGAGCACTGCATATGCTTACTACAGGGTAAATGTGCACACTGCATATACTTACTATAATGTACAAGTGAGCACTGCATATGCTTACTACATGATACATGTGCACACTGTATATGCTTACTACAGGATACATGTGCACACTGCATATACTTACTTTAATGTACAAGTCAGCACTGTATTTGCTAACTGCAGGATACATGTGAGCACTGCATATACTTACTATAATGTACAAGTGAGCACTGCATATGCTTACTATGGGATACATGTGAGCATTGCATATACTTACTATAATGTACATGTGAGCACTGCATATACCTACTACAGGGAACAAGTGAGCACTACATATATTTATCATCGAGAACAAGAGAGCAGTGCATATACTTTCTATTGGATACAAGTGAGTACTGCATACACTTAGAATTGTGAGGTACAGTTTTTAAGTAGGTGAGTGAAGAGTTGATCACTGTCCCTTACGAGTTGCTTTAATAGCAGATTTACTGACTAAAGTTTCTAGCATGCTTGTACTGTTTAGCAGTTTAACTGGTGAAAATGTAGTTGTAGACACAAAAATTGTCCAATTAAGTGCTCTTGTGTGTAATTTTTCAATATCAAGGTTATTAAAGGGGGTACTCCTGTGAAAAACTTTTTTTTTAAATCAACTGGTGCCAGAAAGTTAAACAGATTTGTAAATTACCTCTATTAAAAAATCTTAATCCTTCCTGGACTTATTTGCTGCTGAATACTACAGCGGAAATTATTTACTTTTTGAAACACAGAGCTGTCTGCTGACATCATGAGCACAGTGCTCTCTGCTGACAGAGATGTCAACAGAGAGCACTGTGCTCATGATGTCAGCAGACAGCTCTGTGTTTCAAAAAGAAAATAATTTCCGCTGTAGTATTCAGCAGCTAATAAGTACAGGAAGGATTAAGATTTTTTAATAGAAGTAATTTACAAATCTGTTTAACTTTCTGGCACCAGTTGATTTAAAAGAAAAAAAAAAAGTTTTTCACCAGAGTACCCCTTTAAGTACATGCCACGTGCTCACCAGTTGTCAAAGGATATCATGTCTATAGATAGACAACATGACACACTATATACTATTTCAGTATATATGTAGCAGGGGAATAGTCACGTCAAGACTTTAGAGAAGTACCATATTTGTTGAACTAATAGTATCCAATCAGATAACAATATAGCCATGACATAATGTATACACCCACAAGTTAAATATACAGGGTGGGCCATTTATATGGATACACCTTAATAAAATGGGAATGGTTGGGGATATTAACTTCCTGTTTGTGGCACATTAGTATATGTGAGGGAGGAAACTTTTCAAGATGGGTGGTGACCATGGCGGCCATTTTGAATTTGGCCATTTTGAATCAAACTTTTATTTTTTCAAAAGGAAGAGGGTCATGTGACACATCAAACTTATTGGGAATTTCACAAGAAAAACAACGATGTGCTTGGTTTTAACGTAACTGTATTCTTTCAGGAGCTATTTACAAGTTTCTCATTGTTTACAGCTGTTGACATGTCGTCGAGGTTAACACGTGAGGAATGGATAGAAATTGCGTTGATGTCTGGTGAACGCAGCAACTGGGTCATTGCAGCAAATTTCAATGCAAGACACCCTACGAGACCACCCATCTCCCATGCTACAGTTAGCAAACCGCTTGCTAAGTTTCGTGAAACCGGTTCAGTGTTGAATTTGCCAAAATGTGGACGTATGAAATATGTCACTAATGAAGAAACATCAGTTGCTGTCCTAGCTTCATTCAGCAAGAGCCCAAAGCACAGCACTCGCCGCATGTCACTGGAGAGTGGCATTAGTCGAACATCCCTTCGGCGGATATTAGCTACTCACAAATGGCACCCTTACAAACTCCAGCTACTGCAGCATCTCAACAAGGATGACCCAGATCGGCGCAATGAATTTGCAGAATGGGCAAAACAAAAATTGGAACAGGACCCTCAGTTTACGCAGAAGATTTTGTTCAGTGATGAGGCAAACTTTTATGTGAATGGTGAAGTTAACAAACAAAACCACCGCTATTGGTCTGACACTAACCCACATTGGATAGATCCCTCCAAGACTGTTGGACGCTGGAACACAAAAATTGATGGTATGGTGTGGTATATGGGGTACAAAGATAGTGGGGCCATTCTTCATCAATGGAAACCTCAAGGCTATCAAGGATATCTGAAATTGCTACATGATGTTTCCCTCTTTATGAACTCAAGCTGGCACGTTTCGAGTTTTTCCAGCAAGATGGTGCACCACCACATTATGGGTGTCAGGTCCGAGCATTCCTAGATGAACAGTTTCCTGGAAAGTGGATTGGTCATCGTGGGCCATCCCGATCTGACCCCCTTAGACTTTTATTTTTGGGGTCATCTGAAGGCAATTGTCTATGCTGTGAAGATACGAGATGTGCCGCACCTGAAACTACGGATACTGGAAGCCTGTGCTAGCATTTCTCCTGCGGTGTTGCTATCAGTGTGTGAAGAGTGGGAGAAGAGGGTTGCATTGACAATCCAACACAATGGGCAGCACATTGAACACATTTTATAAGTGGTCAGAAACTTGTAAATAACTCATGAAAGAATAAAGTTACATTAAAACCAAGCACATCATTGTTTTTCTTGTGAAATTCCCAATAAGTTTGATGTGTCACATCACCCTCTTCCTATTGAAAAA
The DNA here is from genome assembly GCF_029499605.1 of Hyla sarda. Classification (NCBI taxonomy): domain Eukaryota; kingdom Metazoa; phylum Chordata; class Amphibia; order Anura; family Hylidae; genus Hyla; species Hyla sarda. The sequence goes on from NC_079189.1 coordinate 155,229,798, forward strand.
ACTAAAGTTGGATTCAAAATGGCTGACTTTAAAATGACCGCCATGGTCACCACCCATCTTGAAAAGTTTCCCCCCTCACATATACTAATGTGCCACAAACAGGAAATTAATATCCCCAACCATTCCCATTTTATTAAGGTGTATCCATATAAATGGTCCACCCTGTATATATTCAGCCAACCCACTAGGAGGAGATTTATACTTTTAATAAACCATATTTGTATATCTATGGATAGAAGACACATGATCAATTAGGATAAACACGAATGAAGGGAGGAATGGACAAAGGTCTCCAGGAAGTCCTGTACAGGCCTCCAGCACAAGGAGGAAGCTAAGGCGGCCATCTTAAAAGGACATTTCAAGATGGATTCACCATGCTGGATAAAGTACTAAGAAAGAAATCCCAGCTGGTGAGACAAGATTTATGGACATGCCTACATAACCCTCCTACATTATTTACTTATGCTAAGGAATGCCTTTATATGAAGATTTCTTGTTTTATGTACTGTCTGCCATGATGTCAAGAAGATAACAATAAATGTATGTTTTTCATATAAAGAGCTCACTCTCTCCATGGTCAGACCGGGTTATAATTTAGCTTTTCGGTTATATTTAACATCTTTACTCTTGGGGGGGGGGGTTGTCTACAAAGGTCGGCTTACTGTGCTGCAGATACTTCTACATACTTTTGCAGCATGATACCTTTTGTATCCGCTATAGAACTTCCCTGATGTGTTAGCCACGCAGCACTTTATACTATTCGTGTATGCAGAGTAGTCCTTATACTGCGATTCTCCTCCTCTGATGAGTAAATACTCCTTCTTGGAGCTGGAAACAGAATTCAGGAAGAACGATGCCCTTACAGCCTGGACTGAGGACAACCTATTAAAGTGAACCTGTTGTAGAGTGTTCACATCCCGACCAATCTGTGTCCTTGTCTATGTGAGCAGGATGGTCCCACAGACTTACATAATAGGACCATCCAGGTCACATGAGAAAGAGCTTAGCATGAACTTCTGTTGTTCTACTGATTGGTTGGGCCTAAATACTTAACTCCTTAACCCCTTGGGGACTGAGCCCATTTTGACCTTAAGGACCAGAGCATTTTTTGCAATTCTGACCACTGTCACTTTAAAGAGGTACTCCGGTGGAAAACTTATATATATATATATATTTTTTTTTAAATCAACTGGTGCCAGAAAGTTAAACAGAGTTGTAAATTACTGGTTGATAGACAAAGTAATACTAGTGCTGGAATGGTTCTCTTAAAGGCTGCCTAGATACACAGGTGTGGATCCTGGCTAGTCTCCACCAAAATATATAAAACTGAATACAGGTAGGTGTGTGTATCGGCGCACAGTAATGAAGATGACAAAAGTGAGTTAATATACTTACAAATATAGAAGGTAGATTGAGAATAGTGGAAGGATATTTAGCTGCAGTGGGTACTCTGATACAGTGGATTTTTGTTCAAACGAAAAACACAGAAGTCTCCTTTAAAGAACAAATAATAGTGATGATGATACTGAGCATAAAGTGATATTACACTGAACGTAGCGCTCAAGATGATTACTAAAAACAGACCTTACATTAAAATAGAATACTGTAGCTTTCTTCCTACCTTATCACTGTTGTAATATTGGCTTCAATAGCTCAATTGGATACAGTTTAGTGTTGTTATATGTGTTGCAATAAGTGGAGAAGTCTTCAGGGCAGGTCTCGCTGAGCCCGATGTGTCAGTGTCTGGTTCTTCACTCTGCTCAGCGATCCTGTTCTGCGATCTCACGGAGATCCTACAGGTTAGCGAGGGTATGTCCTGGCAGCAGGGTTCCAGGAGATGGTGATGGGTGTCCGGATAGTCAGCGGGTATAAGCATCGGGAGAACTGCTCTGGCCGGAAGCGTCTCACCGGTGCTGCCGTGCTGTCAGGTAGTTCCCTGTAGTCTGCAGACTGCTACGTGACGTCACGAATTACAGCAGGGCACAGGGGCCAAAGCAATGATCTAATGCGTTTCTGTCGGAACGCCGACCTTGGTCAGTTAATAAGTACTGGAATGAATAAGATTTTTTTAATAGAAGTAATTTACAAATCTGTTTAACTTTCTGGCACCGGTTGCTTTTAAAAAAAAGTTTTCTACCGGAGTACCCCTTTAACCTCTTGGGGACGCAGGGTGTATGCATACGCCCTGCATCCCCAATCCTTAAGGACTCAGGGCATACCTGTACGCCCAGGTCCTGTTTATCGGGTTTAAACCGTTCTCACCAGCAGAGAACATGTTAAACCAGGCGGGTCCCGGTTGCTACGGGCAGCCAGGACCCACAGCTAATGCCGGGCACGACTGATCGGGCACATGTCCGGCATTAACCCTTTAGACGCCGGGATCAAAGTGGATCGCTGTGTCTAAAACAAAAATAATGGAATCCCTGCAGCTCAGTGGAGCTGATTGGGACTATTGCGACAAAATTGCGATGTCCCGGGCAGCTTACCGGACGACCGGAGGGTCCTCACCTGCCTCTGCTTTGTCCGATCGGTGATCTACTGCTCCATGCTTGTGCAGCAGGCAGGAGCAGCAGAGCGTCGGTTACACTGATCAGTGCTTTGCAGTGGCAGAGCACTGATAAGTGTATGCAATCATACACTGATAAGTGTATGCATGTTTTAGCTCCCTATTAAAAGTTTAAATCACCCCCCTTTTCCCATTTTTAAAATAAAATATAAAAATAATCATATGTAGTACCGCCGCTTGCGTAAATGTCCGAACTATTAAAATAGTAGGTTATCTAAACCACACGATCAATGGCGTACACGTAAGAAAATACCAAAGTCCAAAATTGTGCATTTTTGGTCACTTCATATATTATAAATATATTAATAAAAAGCGATCAAAAAGTCGCATCAAAACAAAAATGGTACCGATAAAAACTACACAGGAATAGCAGCAGTGTGGAGGTGAAAATTCAAAATCTTCATTTTTTATACTAACATGTTCTTGTAGACCCATATTTTTTTATTTTACAAGGGGTAAAAGGAGAAAAAAAATTGTAACCCAATTTCTCTCGAGTAAGGAAATATCTCATGTGTATGTAAAGTGTTCGGCGGGTGCAGTAGAGGGCTCAGAAGGGAAGGAGCGACAATGGGATTTTGCAGAGCGAATTTTGCTGAAATGGTTTTTGGGGGGCATGTCTCATTTTGGAAGCCCCCATGGTGCCAGAACAGCGAAAAACACCCCACATGGCATAATATTCAAGGAACGTAACAAGGGGTACAGTGAGCCTTTACACCCCACAGGTATTTGGCGACTTTGCGTTGAAGTTGGACGTGAAAATGAAAAATGTATATTTTTTTTTTACTAAAATGCTGATGTTACCCCAAATTTTTCATTTTTACAAGGGGTAATAGGTGAAAATGTCCCCCAAAATTTGTAACCCCATTTCTCTGACAATGGAATTTTGGAGAGAGTATTTGGTTGGAATAGAAGTTTGGGGCCATGTGCGTTTACAAAGCCCCCGTGGTGCCAGAACAGTGAACCCCCCCCCCACATACACACACGTGATTCCATTTCGGAAACTACACCCCTCACAGAATTTAATAAGGGGTGCAGTGAGCATTTGCACCCCACTTTGGAACAGTGGGCTGTGCAAATGAAAAACTAAATTTTTCATTTTCCCGGACCACTATTCCAAAAATCTGTCAGACACCTGTGTGGTGTAAATGCTCACTGTACGTTCCTTGAGGGGTGTAGTTTCCGAAATGGGGTATTTATTTTTTAGCGTTTATGTCAGAACCGCTGAAACCAGCAGCCAACCCTGTGCAAATCACCAGTTTAGGCCTCAAATGTACATAGTGCGCTCTCACTCCTGAGCCATGTTGTGCACCCGCAGAGCATTTTACGTCCACATATGGGGTATTTCCGTACTTGGGAGAAATTGTGTTACAAATTTTGGGGGTCTTTTTTTTTCCTGTAAACCCCGCCCAAGTGACGCAGCGGCTGCCTCCACTTGCCTGCCTGCTGCCGGTCCCTGCGTGCCCAAGATACCTGCCGCCATCTTCCCCCGCTCTGTCCCGGCTTCCAGGGCTGGGCAGAGCGGGGAAAATTAACTTTAACCCCTCCCTGCCCCCAACTGCCATTCGTCGGTTAGCCTAACTGACCAATGGCAGGGGATAGGAGGAGGTGGCACCCCTGCCACCTCACTGCTATCCTTTAGGATGATCGGGGCTGTCTCTGACAGCTCTAATCATTCCTATTTTCCGGGCTATCGGGTCACCAGAAACCCGATCAGCCCGGAATCGCTGCAAATCGCCGACATAGGGGGGCCTCAGGACCCCCCCAGGCAATGTCACGGGATGCCTGCTGAATGATTTTAGCAGGCATCCCGCTCCGGTACAGGTACACCCTTGTTCCTTAAGCACCAGGCTGCAAGGGCATACCCGTACGCCCTTGGTCCCCAGGAGGTTAAGGACAATGGATGTAAATGTACGTCCTGATGCGCTGGTACTTTGTGCACCAGGATGTAAATTTACTTCCTGTAGCAACTACCAAACAAAGTAGACAAAAAAATGTGTTACTCACACAGGTTACAATGTCTACTTTTCTCAGGCTGCAATCCTCCGAATGCAAACTCTCATCAATGGTGCAGGTTCCCCACAGCCTCCACTTGCAAACTGAGTTACTCCTAGTTTTAAAGCCCAGTAACTAGCTGTCTTAAGTACCTGTGCTGATCATGCTATTTGAAAACCTGGATATGCCCAAGAAGGCCGAACTATCAACTTTCCTTTCATCCTATGAAAATCCAGGCCCAAAAACAGGACTTACCAAAGTCCTTAGCAAGCTTGACAAAGCTTTTAACTATTTCCCTGGATGAGCTAAGCGCTTCCTGAAAACTGGTAGCAACATACTGGTACCTTAAATGGGCACTGTCAGATAGAAAAACTTTTTCTATGTTGTACATCTTGGCAAAACAAAAGTTTATCTAATATACTCAATATGTCACATTTTATTAAAGGAAATTGCCTTTGAAAATCTCACCACTAGGGGTCCCCATACCTCGTGGGACACTGATGAGTCCCACATCAGCATGAGCATGTCCAAGGGTCAATTGGCAAGGCTGCAGGAGGAAAACAGCCTGAAGCAACACTGCTCTAACACAAAGTTTTATCAATCATGTGCCTCCAGCTGTTGCAAAACTACAACTCCAAGCATGCCTGGACAGTCAAAGGATGTCTGGGCATGCTGGAAGTTGTAGTTGAGCAAAAGCTGTGGGCACAAAGCTGAAGGCAACACTGCTGTAAAAAGAGTTATCCAAACACTATACCTCCAACTATTCCAAAACTACAAGTCCCAGCATTACAGGACTACCTGAGGATGACAAACATGAATGACATAGGAAGATGTAAGTTATACACTCATCATATTGTCTTTGGTAGAGTACAGGCAATCCCCAATAATCATTGTGTGTGTGTGCAGCATAAATCCAGAGAGGAAAGGGTTACAGAGCAGGGCTGCCAGGCTCCCGAGAGCAGTGAATCAGCAGAATGAGGGAGGGGGAGGGGTCATCACAGTGCAGGCAAGAGAAGGACACGCCCCCTCCTTTTTGACAAGATGGAAAAGACATTGAGCAGCTGTAATATGCAATTTTTTTAAAATGAAATTTGGGTGATAAAGACATAAAAATTACATGCAAATGATTAGGATGAGGTACTGAGTAACGTATAACAGTTTTGTGGGATTTGACAGGTATGCTTTAAAACCTTTAGAACCTTCATCAGGATGCCAGATAAAGTCTCTGATGTTGCAAAACAGAAGCATGTTGCCAAATAAAAATTTGGGCCAATTACATTTTAAGTGTGGGTTCACACCACGATTTCGCTCTAAGCTGCCAGATCCGGTTGGGGGAGCGAAAACCAGGCTCTGACGTATCCCAGACGGACCCGGCCGTATCTAATTCATTTCAATGAGCAGACCTGAGTCAAACGGTGACTTTGGTCGGTACATTTTTGCCCCGTATCAGGGTTTCTGACCGGACCTAAAACCACGGCATACTACGGTTTTAGGTCATGGCATACCACGGTTTTAGGTCATGGCATACCACGGTTTTAGGCCGTATAGTGAAATTGTAGTGTGAACCCACCCTAAGAGAACCTGATGCTTGCCGATGTAATTCTCCAAGCTTTACTGTGTAGGTATATCATCTATTGGCCTGTTTCTGGCTGCATTGGAGCTGTGGTTTATATATTGGAGTTGGTCTGTGGGTTTTTCCCAAATTTGCTGGAGTAAATCACAAATTTCTTGTGCTCAATAGTGTTGTGCCTATCCATCGCAACCAAGCTAAGCTAGTGTATTTCCAATGGAAGTTCTGTACTTTACTCACTTATAGTCATAATACAGTCATAATACACAGGAAATTCATGGGAAAAGTAGTACGGTTTTCTGCTGTGGCACACTGGCTGTGTGTGAATGTAGATTAAGGAATTTTACACCTGAATGGATGCTCTTGATCTTTTATGTTGGTTTTTTATCCTCTATACAGCCAGCAGGTGGCATCCAACTATTAAGGATGAATTTTTGTTTATTTTCCAGATATGTGCAGTAAAAAACTGTTTAAGTATGACCCATAAGCCTTCCTACATGACTGATTTCTAGAAACACCTTGGATTGCTTCAATTTTACAAACTGGAAGATTGTTCAACTGTGTACAGCAATGGCGCACAACTTTTTTGGTTAACGGGGCACAGTGTCATATTGTACTACTGGCCACAAGCTTCGAGAACAAATTTTGTTCAGCTAATTGAGCTTTAACCCCTTGGGCACGGAGGGTTTTCCAGTTTTTGAACTTTCATTTTTTCCTCCTTACCTTTTAAAAATCATAACCCTTTCAATTTTGCAGCAAAAAATCCATATGATTGCTTATTTTTTGCATCACCAATTCTACTTTGTAGTGACATCAGTCATTTTACCCACAAATTTACGACAAAATTGAAGAAAAATGCCATTTTGTACCTTTTGGGGGCCTCCGTTTCTACGCAGTAGATTTTTCGGTAAAAATGACACCTTATCTTTATTCTGTAGGTCCTTACGATACCCTACTTATATAGGTATGATTTTGTCGTACTTGTGGAAAAAAATCATAACTACATGCAGGAAAATTGATACGTTTAAAATTGTCATCTTCTGACCCCTATAACTTTTTTTTATTTTTTTTTAATTTTTCTGCGCATGGAGCGGTATGAGGGCTAATTTTTTGCGCTGTGATCTGAAGTTTTTAGCGGCACCATTTATGTATTGATCAGACTTTTTGATAACTTTTTATTCATTTTATCAGGATATAAAAAGTGACCAAAAATACGCTATTTTGGACATTGAAATTTGTTTGCGCATACGCCATTGACCGTGCGGTTTAATTAATTTATATATTTTTCGGACATTCCCGCACACGGCGATACCACATATGTTTATTTTTATTTACACAGTCTTTTTTTGTAATTGGGAAAAGGGGGTGATTCAAACTTTTTATTACGGAAGGGGTTAAATAATCTTTACTCACTTTTTTTTCCCACTTTTTTTTTTGCAATGTTATAGCTTCCATAGGGGGCTATAACACTGCACACACTGATCTTCTTCATTGATCAATGGTTTCTCATAGGAAACCATTGATCAATGATTCTGCCGCTTGACTGCTCATGCCTGGATCTCATGCACTGAGCAGTCATTCGGCGATCGGACAGCATGGAGGAAGGTAGGGACCCTTCTGCTGTCTTTACAGCTGTTCCCTGAGCTAAGCGGCAGTGCTTTACTTTCACTTTAGATGCGGAGTTCAACTTTGAATGTCGCGTCTAAAGGGTTAATAGCTTGCGGCACCGCGATCAGTGCCACGCGCTATTAGCCAAGGGTCCTGGTCGTTGTTAGAGGCCTGGCCCGACCCGCTATGACGTTATAGAAAGGGAGTGGGCTGAGGGCATATGCAGCTGTATGCTACAGAGGAAATTCTTTTCTTTTCGAATTTCTTTTTTGTCTTGTCCACAGTGCTCTCTGCTGACACCTCTGTCTGTGTCAGGAACTGTCCAGAGCCGCATAGGTTTGCAATTAGGATTTTCTCCTGCTCTGGACAGTTCCTGATACAGGCATCAGGTGTCATCAGAGAGCACTGTGGACAAGACAACAAAGAAATTCAAAAATAAAAGAAATTCCTCTGTAGCATACAGCTGTTAAAAAGTACTGGAAGGGTAAATATTTTTTAATAGAAGTCATTTACAAATCTGTTTAACTTACTGGCACCAGTTGATTAAAAAAAAAAAAAAAAAGTTTTCCACCAGAGTACCCCTTTAACCCCTTAAGGACCAAGGGCGTACAGGTACGCCTTTGCTCCCTGGTACTTAAGGACCAAGGGCGTACTTGTACGCCCGTGGGAATTTCGGTCCCCGCCGCGCGCCGGGCGGGGATCGCGCCGGGGTGACTGCTGATATCTATCAGCAGGCACCCCGCGCAAATGCCCAGGGGGGTCATTAGACCCCCCCATGTCGGCGATCGGCGCAAATCGCAAGTGAATTCACACTTGCGATTTGCGCCGATTCCGGGTCATACGGGTCTATGGTGACCCGGTGACCCGGAATAGAAGGGGGATCGCGGGTGTCCTAGACACCCACGATCCCCCTGTAGCGATAGGAGTGAGGTGGCATGGTTGCCACCCCTCCTATCTCTGCTATTGGTGGTCTAGACGCGACCACCAATAGCAGATCGGGGGCGGAGGGGTTTACTTTCGGTTTCCCCGTCCTGCCCTCCCACAATAGGCGGGGCAGAACGGGGAAACCGACAGGGACCGGCACCGAAGATCCACTTACCCATCGGCGATGGCAGCGGCGACGATCAGCGGCGGCAGCGGGCGACGATCGGCGGAAGAAGAGGACCGCGACGCAGCTCCCTGGATCCAACGGAAGCCGGTGAGTTACTTAGCAACATCTGGAGGGCTACAGTCTGAGACCACTATAGTGGTCTCTAAACTGTAACCCTCCAGATGTGGCAAAACTACAACTCCCAGCATGCCCAGAGAGCTGTTTAGGCTTGCTGGGAGTTGCAGTTTTGCAACAGCTGGAGGTCTACAGTCTGAGACCACTGCAAAGTGATCTCTATACTGTGCACCTCCAGATCTTGCAAAACTACAACTCCCAGCATGCCCAGACAGCAGTTTGCTGTCTGGGCATGCTGGGAGTTGTAGTTTTGCAACATCTGGAGGTCCACAGTTTGGAGACCACTATGCAGTGGTCTCTAAACTATAGCTCTACAGATGTTGCAAAACTGCAACTCCCAGCAAGCCTAAACAGCAAACAGCTGTCTCTGCATGCTGGGAGTTGTAGTTGCGATCCCTCCAGCTGTTGCCTAACTACATCTCCCAGCATGCCTTTCGGCGATCAGTACATGCTGGGAGTTGAAGTTTTGCAACAGCTGGAGGCACACTGGTTGGAAAATACTGAGTTAGGTAACAGAACCTAACTGAAGGTTTTCCAACCAGTGTACCTCCAGCTGTTGCAAAAGTACAACTCCCAGCATGCACGGTCTGTCAGTACATGCTGGGAGTTGTAGTTTTGAAACAGCTGGAGGTTTGCCCCCCCCCCCCCCCATGTGAACGTACAGGGTACATTCACACTGGCGGGTTTCCAGTAAGTTTTCTGCTTCAAGTTTGGGCTGTGGCAAATTTTTCACCGCAGCGCAAACTCCTAGCCGTAAATTCACTGTAAACGCCCGCCAGTGTGAATGTACCCTAAAAACACTACACTTACACATAATAAAGGGTAAAACACTACACATACACCCCCTTACACTGTCCCCCTAATAAAAACTAAAAAACATATTGTACGGCAGTGTTTCCAAAACAGAGCCTCCAGCTGTTGCAAAACAACAACTCCCAGCATTTCCGGACAGCCACTGACTGTCCAGGCATGCTGGGAGTTTAGCAACAGCTGGAGGCACCCTGTTTGGGAATCACTGGCGTAGAATACCCCTATGTCCACCCCTGTGCAATCCCTAATTTAGTCCTCAAATGCGCATGGCGCTCTCTCACTTTGGAGCCCTGTCGTATTTCAAGGAAACAGTTTAGTGCCACATATGGGGTATCTCCGTACTCGGGAGAAATTGCGTTACTAATTTTGGGGGCTTTTTTTCCTTTTACCCCTTATGAAAAAGAAAAGTTGGGGTCTACACCAGCCTGTTAGTGTAAAAAAAAATTTTTTTTTACACTAACATGCTGGTGTTGTCCTTTACTTTTTATTTTCACGGGAGGTAAAAGGAAAAAAAGACCACCAAAATTTGTAACGCAATTTCTCCTGAGTACGGAGATACCCCATATGTGGGCGTAAAATGCTCTGCGGACGCACAACAAGGCTCAGGAGTGAGAGCGCACCATGTACATTTGAGGCCTAAATTGGTGATTTGCACAGGGGTGGCTGATTTTACAGTGGTTCTGACATAAACACAAAACAATAAATACAGACATGTGACCCCATTTTGGAAACGACACCCCTCACGGAACGTAACAAGGGGTATAGTGAGCCTGAACACCCCACAAATTTTCATTAAAGTTGGATGGGAAAGTGAAAAAAAAAATTTTTTTTTCACTAAAATGCTGGTGTCACCCTAAATTTTTCATTTTCACAAGGGAAAATAAAAAAAAGCCCCCCAAAATTTGTAACCCAATTTCTTCTGAGTAAGAGCATACCCCATATGTGGATGTAAAGTGCTCTGCGGGTGCACTACAATGCTCAGAAGAGAAGGAGCGCCATTGGGATTTTGAAGAGAAAATTTGTCCGGAATTGAAGGCCACTTGTGTTTACAAAGCCCCCATGGTACCAGAACAATGGACCCCCCATATGTGACCCCATTTTGGAAACTACACCCCTCATGTAATGTAATAAGGGGTGCAGTGAGCATTTACGCCCCACAGGTGTCTGACAGATTTTTGGAACAGTGATCCGTGAAAATGAAAAATGTAATTTTCCATTTGCACAGCCCACTGTCCCAAAGATCTGTCAAACGCCAGTGGGGTGTAAATGCTCACTGCACCACTTATTAAATTCTGTGAGGGGTGTAGTTTCCAAAATGGGGTCACATGTGGGGGGGGTCCACTGTTCTGGCACCATGGGGGGCTTTGTAAATGCACATGGCCCCTGACTACCATTCCAAACGAATTCTCTTTCCAAAAGCTCAATGGTGCTCCTCCTCTTCTGAGCATTGTAGTTCGCACGTAGTGCACTTCAGGTCCACTTATGGGGTACCTCCATACTCAGAAGAGATGGGGTTACAAATTTTGGGGGGTATTTTCTGCTATTAACCCTTGCAAAAATTTGAAATTTGGGGGGAAACACATATTTTAGTGAAAAAAATATATATATTTTTTTACATATGCAAAAGTCGTGAAACCCGTGTGGGGTATTAAGGCTCACTTTATTCCTTGTTACGTTCCTCAAGGGGTCTAGTTTCCAAAATGGTATGCCATGTGTTTTTTTTTTGCTGTTCTGGCACCATAGGGGCTTCCTAAATGCGACATGCCCCCTGAGCAAAATTTGCTCTCAAAAAGTCAAATATCACTCCTTCTCTTCGGAGCATTGTAGTTCGCCCGTAATGCACTTCATGACAACTTATGGGGTACCTCCATACTCAGAAGAGATGGGGTTACAAATTTTGGGGGGTATTTTCTGCTATTAACCCTTGCAAAAATGTGAAATTTGGGGGGAAACACACATTTTAGTGGAAAAAAAAAATATTTTTTTTACATATGCAAAAGTCGTGAAACACCTGTGGGGTATTAAGGCTAACTTTATTCCTTGTTACGTTCCCCAAGGGGTCTAGTTTCCAAAATGGTATGCCATGTGGGTTATTTTTGCTGTTCTGGCACCATAGGGGCTTCCTAAATGCAACATGCCCCCCAAAAACCATTTCTGAAAAACGTACTCTCCAAAATCCCCTTGTCGCTCCTTCGCTTCTGACCCTCTACTGCGCCCGCCGAACAATTTACATAGACATATGAGGTATGTGCTTACTCGAGAGAAATTGGGCTACAAATATAAGTATACATTTTCTCCTTTTACCCCTTGTAAAAATTCAAAAATTGGGTTTACAAGAACATGTGAGTGTAAAAAATAAAGATTGTGAATTTTCTCCTTCACTTTGCTGCTATTCCTGTGAAACACCTAAAGGGTTAAAACACTTACTGATTGTCATTTTGAATACTTTGGGGGGTGTAGTTTTTATAATGGGGTCATTTGTGGGGTATTTCTAATGGGAAGACCCTTCAAATCCACTTCAAACCTGAACTGGTCTCTGAAAAAAAGCGAGGTTCAAAATTTTGTGAAAAATTGGAAAATTGCTGCTGAACTTTGAAGCCCTCTGGTGTCTTCCAAAAGTAAAAACACGTCAATTTTATGATGCAAACATAAAGTAGACATATTGGAAATGTGAATAAAATAAAAAAATATTTTGAATATCCATTTTCCTTACAAGCAGAGAGCTTCAAAGTTAGAAAAATGCTAAATTTTCAAATTTTTCATCAAATTTGGGGATTTTTCACCAAGAAAGGATGCAAGTTACCACAAAATTTTACCACTATGTTAAAGTAGAATATGTCACGAAAAAACAATCTCGGAATCAGATTGATAACTAAAAGCATTCCAGAGTTATTAATGTTTAAAGTGACAGTGGTCAGATGTGCAAAAAACGCTCTGGTCCTAAGGTGTAAAATGGCCTGGTCCTTAAGGGGTTAAGCCACAAGCACATACACTGCTCACAAAAATAAAGGGAACACTAAGATAACACATCCTAGATCTGAATGAATGAACTAATCGTATGAAATACTTTCATCTTTACATAGTTGAATGTGCGGACAACAAAATCACACAAGAATGATCAATGGAAATCAAATGTATCAACCCATGGAGGTCTGGATATGGAGTCGCACTCAAAATCAAAGTGGAAAACCACACTACAGGCTGATCCAACTTTGATTTAATGTCCTTAAAACAAGTCAAAATGAGGCTCAGTAGTGTGTGTGGCCTCCACGTGCCCGTATGACCACCCTACAATGCCTGCGCATGCTCCTGATGGCTCCTGGCGGATGGTCTCCTGAGGGATGTGTGGTGTCCCGGTACCGTATCCTATCCGGTTCCTGTGTGTGTGGGTCCCCTTAGCCAGAGTCCCTAGGATGTCGGGGTCCCCATTGTCTAGTTCACCCCTAGTCACCTCTCATCCAGATAGTTATTGCTCCCATAGCTTATTTAGGAAGCATGTAAATATTATCTAAATGCCCTATAAATAGTTGATTACCTGTCTGTAGCGTAGCAGGACCTGCGGGTCACGTGGTTAAGTGAACTCTATGGTATTTCTGCTTTAGGACCTTTGGAGGTCCCTGTGACGTAGTCAAACCTATCACACTGTGTAACAGTGAGTGACAGGTGTTCGGACCAATCAGATTAACCCCGCCCCCTGCCCATATAAGGGAGCAGCGGCCATCTTCTCGCTCTTTGGCTCTTGTTCCTGTTTAAGCAAGCAAGAAGCATCTGCGCTGCTGAGATCTGTGAGTCTAGGCCTGAACCTTGCGGCGACGGTTGATAACTTCTAAATTCTGAGTGTATCAATCCCCATGCACTCTGCAAGATCACCGGACCTTATCTATCCCCTAAATCCGGACGGATCTGCAATAATTACCCTAAATTCAGAGACTTTAATTTATTTCAAGGTCCGCAACAATTGTCAGTCATTGAGCTATATAAACGACAACAAAACCAGAAATAATGTAAAAATGGAAGCACACCAAAAGTATTCAATTTATGCAAATATGACAATCTTTATTAGGAGCACATAGTTAACATAGCAAAAAATAATAATATAGTAATGTAACAGACACACAAGAATGATTAAAACCACTTAAAAAGGCCCATATTGGGCCACACCACACAGATGAGACATGGCATATGTCTCATCCGGACCAGGGCCAAACGGTACAGCTCTCCTGCCACAGATAGAATAGCAGTATGCTATGCCCCCGTCTGACCTATATTGCACAGGCTCACCACAAAGTGACATATGCAGGTTGCGCAAATTATATTTATATATGAAGGTGTCACAGTGAACATCAGAGAACATCATTCTTGTGTGTCTGTTACATTACTATATTATTATTTATTGCTTTTTGCTATGTTAACTATGTGCTCCTAATAAAGATTGTCATATTTGCATAAATTGAATACTTTTGGTGTGCTTCCATTTTTACATTATTTCTGGTTTTGTTGTCGTTTTGCTCTATATAATGTTGGTTAAGCACCCAGGTTTACATACAATTTTTTAGCTGAGCTCCCCTTCCTTTCTTTCTTGCACATTGAGCTATATAAAGACTGTATTCCTGAGACTGTCATTGTTCATTGGATGTACCGCAAGCACTTAAGCAAAGTTACCCAAGTTCAAGTACATTGTGGACCTCCAATCATTTCATTACATGCACCTGTCGTTTCTGGGAAGGGCGGCGATAGGCCGGAGGCTTACCTCAGCATACTAGCCCTCAGCCTGGCATCACGAACTATAGGGTTAACATCAACCCCTCATCTACCGAAACAATACCCCCCCTACCAACACCCCCCAAGGGCTACCACAAAGCCTTTTTGGCGTTGCACGAACAGGATACGGGTGTGCGCCCAATACAGTCGCCATTAGTGAAAGTGTACTCTCCTTCAGAAAAATAACTTTATTCATGTGTTGTAAACTGTGTTGCTGTGTACAGGAACGGTGCTTGCGCTCCACCACACAAGGGGGCCAAGAGAAAAGTAAAGGGGAGGCGAAAATTCTGTTACTACTAAGATGTGTAAACTGCGCAATGAGTTCATGCTGCGATCCGTTGGTCCAGTCGGCACAGGGGGAGCCGAACTGCTGCCGGAAAAGCGCGCGAAGAAAGCCCACGCTGCGCCCCGCCCCACCCCTGGGTGTGGCCACCAAGTTGCTGTGTCGCAGCCAAAAGGAAACTCAGAGATATAGGAGTCATTTCTTGAGGGACCGAAAGTCAGGGCTGCACCGACAGTGTCCTTCCTGCCCAGCGCCATTTTGAAGAAGCCCACTATAAGAGACACCACACAGAGCAACCTCTTCAGTCTGCACGGAGAGCCGGAGAGTACAGACATGGCGGAGAGCAGCGTACCACGTGGTGAAGTTGGCAAAATGGCGCCGGAAACACGGAAAGTTGTGGCAGTCGCAGCCCAACTTTTTCAAGAGCTTGCTGACCGTCTGCAGCGTTTGTCATTAGACGAAGAGAGGGCCTGCAATCTTCCCCCACTGCCTGACGACGACACCTCCAGCGGAAAGCGTAGGGACACCTGGAGGTGCATCACCGGTGAGATTGTCCCCTCACCACAGAACCTGGGGCTCATGGGCCAAGATCCAATCGGAGGAGTCTGCTGTGAGTACCCTGCCATAGTCGGCGTATTCTTCCTCCTCCAGCCCTGAGGTTATTCCTCGGTCAAGCTTGCCAAGTGCACGACCGTGCTCACCAAAATTGCTGCAATGGGTGTTCGGAAATGAGCCGGAGCTGATCGAGTACATGAGTACATGCACAGAGTACTTCAGCCATTACCTGGGAAGTCCCTTCCACCAATCCCAACTGCAGAAAGGGAAAGGGCCCGATACAAAGAACTCTATGCTCCCAAGCACGTACATTTGCCTTATGAAGAAAGAGTGCTGTATCAAGAAAATACCAAAGAAATGGAGGCATTGTACATCCGTAAATGGGATCACCCCCGAGAAGGGGAGGAGCCATTAGAAAGAAGAGCAACTGTGGCCAAGTTCGACAAGGTCAGAGGTTATGGGACACTCCTTGACTGCCACACTGGGCAGACCATCCTGGTAAACCGGCGAGCAGTGCAAAGGCCATATCTCCATAAAAAGTTCTACACCTTGGAGGTGGGTGAAATTGTGGAGTACACCCCCGTCCAGAGCCTTCGTAGAGAATGGGCTGCTGCGGTCACCAGACTAACAGCCCCAACACAGCTTCCCTTCAAATATTTCCCGTCAACGGATTGGGAGTCTGATCCCTTCAACTTGAGGCTGACAAAGTCTGCTCCTAAAGCCTCCACCAGCGCACCCAAGGAGGAGGAGCTTCAACAGTAAAGTTCATCATCTTCTATGTACAGCAAAGAGCCAAGTTCTTCATTTTCTACAGACCGTCGAGAGTCAAGTCCTGCTCAAGTTCAAGCAAGTAAGCCCAAATTGCGGGCACCAAAGACCGTACCTAGGCCCTCTCGGAGCAATGAGAGTTTGCCTCCTGCACAGGTACCAATGGCCCTCTTCTGACATGGAGAGTTTGCCTGCTTCCAGGGTACCAACGAAATAGTCATGGGTCCATCCTGGTTTGGAGATGGTACTCAAGCCCTATTGCCCCACTTTGATCCCGGCTAGTAAGCCTATAACCCCTTCTCAAGCTGCCTTTCACCAATGTGGTGTGGCAAAGCTATGTCAATTCTAATCCTGCCCCTGATGTTGGAAGATATAGAGGAACCAAGAGAGGCCCTACAAGAGTAAAGAAGAACCTCTTCTAAAGGGACTCTAAAGTAATGTCATATTATTTTTCTGTCTAACCATTTTTGTCTTACAGTAACCAAGTTCAAGAATTGTGCCTAGCAGGACTGTGCTAAGTTTTGTTCCAGTTCAAAGTTCAGCAACGTAACCACTAAGCTTGTGCCTGACTATTAAGTCAAGAGACTCCTAGCCTGTAGGAGATTCATTAAGGACTGTACCCGGCTGATTTGTGGTAAGGCCGTGTTTACCTTTCCCTTCCTATGAACTCCTAGTGTAGGTGGACTGCTGATCCTTACACGCCAATTTGTATATTTTCTTTGGACTCTTAGTGTAGGTGGACTGCTGATCCTTACATGTCTGCTTTATGTATATACCAGCAGCTTCATAAGAACTCTTATGCTAAATGTTGCACTTATCGGGTGAATAAACCCGAAACATGTTGTAGTGTTGATAAATGTATAGTAAATATGTATATGGTTCTGTACACAGGAAGGTGTTCTCATGTCTGTGTACATAAAAACTAGGTAAGGTCTGTACATAGAAAAAATAGTCTAATGTCTATGTACATAAGTATAAAATACTTAAGGTGTTTAGTAGGTAACTCAACAGGGGACACCTCGACTCCACCGAGGGTAGTATTATTGCTGTCGCCCATCGCTAGCACCTGTCTCAACAAAAATAATAGGGAGGATTCCCCTTAAAATAGTACTTGCACACATAGTACTCTAGATTACTGACATGTACTACCACAAGTTTCTCTAGTACATACATCAAAACAAATATCTCACTTAAGAAAACACTTAGGAATTGTAGCATACTGATACCCAATTCCTGCCACTGTTAGGTACACTTCTTTTTCTCCTTCATTGCATGTGTGAGATGCTCTGCCTGGCCAGTAGGTGCTCTTGCTAGTACAGAATTAAACACGTAATTCTAAGAATAACCTAGTTAGGTTGTTTTTGAAAGTGCTCTAGGGATAAGTAGTGTGTAGCCGATAGACCATAGCAGCCACCCTTACTGTGACCTAGCTTCCGGCTAGACAGTATAACCTTATGTGTACTTACAGGTAACTTATTGTTGGCAAAGAAATAAAATGTGTGAGATAATAATAAAATTGTCTGGTCAGCTTGACACTAAAGGTCTATAGAGCTGAACTAATGTCTAGATAGTCTCATGTATAGAGTTATATTAATGCTCAGTTTAGCCTCCAAGAATGTGTAGAGAGCTAATAAAAATGTCTTAGGCGCTAGCAACTATATGTCAGATAGCTGCCTAATTGTCTATTAAGCTTAGAATGTATAGTAAGCTTAACAAAAGTTTCTAAAAAGCTAGAAACTAACGTATAGATAGCTTCGTTAATGTCTAGATAGCATTCTTGTCTAGATAGCACCAATGTTTAGATATATTTCTATTGTCTAGTTTAAATACTAGTAAGAGTATCAAAAGAATGTAAATGTGTTTAATGTTTACTTAGGATGTATAGCCAATTTATAGATCATCCTGTTCTAGTCCTAGTCCCTCTGTCTTGGGGGACAGACGTCGAGGTCGACTTATCTTAAGTAAGGGGGTTTGTGGTATCCCGGTACCGTATCCTATCCGGTACCTGCGTGTGTGGGTCCCCTTAGCCAGAGTCCCTAGGATGTCGGGTCCCCATTGTCTAGTTCACCCCTAGTCACCTCTCATCCAGATAGTTATTGCTCCCATAGCTTACTTAGGAAGCATGTAAATATTATCTAAATGCCCTATAAATAGTTGATTACCTGTGTGTAACAGTGAGTGACAGGTGTTCGGACCAATCAGATTAGCCCCGCCCCCTGCCCATATAAGGGAGCGGTGGCCATCATCTCGCTCTCTTTGGCTCTTGTTCCTGTTCAAGCAAGCAAGAAGCATCTGCGCTGCTGAGATCTGTGAGACTAGGCCTGAACCTTGCTGCGACGGCCGATAACTTCTAAATTCTGAGTATATCACTCCCCACGCGATCTCAAAGATCACCGGACCTTACCTATCCCCTAAATCCGGACGGATCTGCAATAATTACCCTAAATTCAGAGACTTTAATTTATTTCAAGGTCCGCAACAATTGTCAGTCATTGAGCTATATAAAGACTGTATTCCTGAGACTGTCATTGTTCATTGGATGTACCGCAAGCACTTAAGTAAAAGTTACCCAAGTTCAAGTACATTGTGGACCTCCAGTCATTTCATTACATGCACCCGTCGTTTCTGGGAAGGGCGGCGATAGGCTGGAGGCTTACCTCAGCATACTAGCCCTCAGCCTGGCGTCACGAACTATAGGGTTAACATTAACCCCTCATCTACCGAAACAATACCCCCACTACCAACACCCCCCAAGGGCTACCACAGATGTTTTACCAGACCTGGACAAAAGCATCCGCCAACTCCTGGACAGTCTGTGGTGCAATGTGACGTTGGTGGATGGAGCGAGACGTGATGTCCCAGATGTGCTCAATCAGATTCAGGTCTGGGGAATGGGCGGGCCAGTTTATAGCATCAATGCCTTCCTCTTGCAGGAACTGCTGACACACTCCAGCCACATGAGGTCTAGCATTGTCTTGGATTAGGAGGAACCCAGGGCCAACCGCACCAGCATATGGTCTCACAAGGGGTCTGAGGATCTCATCTCGATACCTAATGGCAGTCAGGCTACCTCTGGCAAGCACATGGAGGGCTTTGCGGCCCCCCAAAGAAATGCCATCCCACACCATTACTGACCCTCCACCACTGACCCTGGTCATGCTGGAGGATGTTGCAGGCAGCAGAACATTCTCCACGGCATCTCCAGACTCTGTCACATGTGCTCAGTGAGAACCAGTGGCGAATTTGCCAATCTTGGCATTCTCTAGCAAATACCAAACGTCCTGCACGGTGTTGGGCTGTAAGTCTGTCATGAAATCTGTTTCTGACTGTTTAAGTGGACACATGCACATTTGTGGCCTGCTGGAGGTCATTTTGCAGGGCTCTGGCAGTGCTCCTCCTTGCACAATGGTGGAGGATGCGGTCCTGCTGCTGGGTTGTTGCCCTCCTACGGCCTCCTCCACGTCTCCTGATGTACTGGCCTGTCTACCGGTAGTGCCTCCATGCTCTGGACACTATGCTGACAGACACAGCAAACCTTCTTGCCACAGCTCGCATTGATGTGCCATCCTGGATGAGCTGCACTACCTGAGCCACTTGTGTGGGTTGTAGACTCCGTCTCATGATACCACTAGAGTGAAAGCACCGCCAGCATTCAAAAGTGTCCAAAACATCAGCCAGGAAGCATAGGAACTGAGACGTGGTCTGTGGTCACCACCTGCAGAACCACTCCTTTATTGGGAGTGTCTTGCTAATTGCTCCTTTATTGGGGGTGTCTTGCTAATTGCCTATAATTTCCACCTGTTGTCTGTTCCATTTGCACAACAGCATGTGAAATTGATTGCCAATCAGTGTTGCTTCCTGAGTTGACGGTGTGATTTCACAGAAGTGTGATTGACTTGGAGTTAAATTGTGCTGTTTAAGTTTTTCCTTTATTTTTTTGAGCAGTGTAGATTAGTTATATCCTATAGACCCATCCTGTACAGCCACGTGCCTTCTGTATGAACCAGTGACCCTGGTTCAACTGCTAATAGCAAATTTTCACCTATCCACTGGATATGTGGCCTGCTAGATTGGTGTAGCTCCAACTGCTGAGACCTCCACTGATCACCAGAACAGGTGTCCATTGTCTTCATTTAAATGGAGCAGTGGCAAAGTATATGCATCTAGGGTTCTGATAAAAATAGTACAGGATCCCCCAATGATCTAGCAGTTTTTACTTAACGAGTGGATAGGTGTTACCCTTTTAAGCATATGATACCGTGTTTCCCCGAAAATACACCCTACACCGAAAATAAGCCCTAGCTGGATTATCGGGGTGGGCTGGAATATAAGCCCTACCCCCGAAACCCCGAAAATAAGACCTAGACCATTGGTCTCCAACCTGCGGACCTCCAGATGTTGCAAATGTTTGCAACATCTGGAGGTCCGCAGGTTGAAGACCACTGACCTAGACAATGCCCCGGCAGCAAATATTAAAATACAAACTTTAACTTACCTTCGTCCTCCGTTCCTCCATTGCTAAGGAACTGGCCTCACTGTCCTCCGCTTTTCTCGCTGCGGTCCTGGGGATGGGAACATCATAGAGCCTTCAGCCTATCACTGGCAGCAGCGATGTTCCGCCTCAGCCGATGACAGGCTGAGCCCACTGTGATGTAAGAAGCCGGCCGGCTTCTTACTTGACAGTCGGCTCAGCCTATCATCGGCCAAGGCGGGACATTGCTGCGGCCGGTGATAGGCTGAAGGCTCTGTGACGTCCCAACACCAGGAAGCAGCAAGAACAGCGGAGGGACCATGAGGCCAGTTCCTTAGCAACGGGGGAACGGAGGACGAAGGTAAGTTAAAGTTTGATTTTTAATATTTGCAGCCCGGGCACAGGAATACAAAGTACAGGGCAGCGGCTGATAATTATTTGGCAGGGGGGGGGGGGGGAGAGAAGCTGCGCTCGCGGGTGACATACGATTAGTCCCCCGATGTAGGGTGCAGCGCTGGGCTGATAAACCGGAGGGGGGTAGGGACATTGGGGGGCAGAGCTGCGCCCATCACATGATGATAATGGGGGGGGGTGTATATACCGTTAAATACCGTGGAACCGCCATGTTGTTCAATGTACATATCGTACCATAAATAAATAAGCCCTACCCTGAAAATAAGCCCTAGTGTGTATTTTGTGACTAAAATTAATATAAGACCCAGTCTTATTTTCGGAGAAACACGGTATTAACATTTCAGTGCCACATCCTCAGGATGGACTATCAACATCCAGTTGCTGGGATGCCAACATCTGGCACCCCTGTTGATAAGCTGTTAGGTAGAGCTGCTATACCCTCACTACAATGTGAACAGAGCCGAAAGGAGGAGGCTTTGTACATAGTCTAGTGCTGTCAGAAGGTGATCCTCCGTCTGATCTCTGAAGATCTATTACACAACTGAAACCTCAGTATTTCATGTAGATTCTCATCAGTATTACATAGTAACAAAAGTGAAGAAACACAGAAGGCAGCACTCACCATGCAGGATTTCTTTATTCACACTTCAGTGACAGGACGCCGGTAGCAGGCGGGGGAGTGGGGTGGAGGATGGGGCTGCCCCGTACTCCAAGCCACTCCCCTGCCTGCTATTGCCGTCCTGTCACCAAAGTGTGAATAAAGAAATCGTGCATGGTGAGTGCTGCCTTCTGTGTTTCTTCACTTTTGGAGCTTTTTTTCCCCATTGGTTGAGCACCTCCGCTACAGGATCACACTGTCTAGTACATCCACCAGTGTATTGTCTGCGTCCATTTCCACGCTTATTTTCGTACGTGCCGGCTTTACCTCTTCCACACACACACAGTAATACATAGTAATTAGGTCAGGCATAGCAATAATATCAAGGATCTAAAATGACCGAGGGAAAAACCTATCAACCACATATAATACTGTTCTGGCTACAAAAAGACACATTTTTTGATCGAACTTCCTTTTTTAAAACTTCACGCTGCACTTGTTAAGTGGTCAGAGCTCAGCATAAAGTGGGCAGGGTGTAGATATCAGTCAAAGTGACACATAAAGCCACTGACATGCCAGATGTATGGAGAGGCATGTTACATGCTTTTTATGGGGTACTAAGCGCAAAATGATGGGGAAAAATACATATTTTTGTATATAGAGATAGCTGTCAATCACTGATCGGGACTCTAGAATGAGCAGGGATGTCAGATGCAGATCCTGACAAATGCTTGTTGGACTCAGGGTCCAACAAGTTTCCATTGGAGTTCCAGTTTGTTACATGACATTTACTATATAAAATGCTATGGAGTGCTGAGTTATCAGACTATCTGGACCATACATACATGCCTGTTTACGTTTACCAATTATTCGACAGAAACGTGTGGTCCAAAAAGTTTCAGATATTGTACACAGTTCCTCATAGCATTCATCTAGATTCCAGCTTCTCTTGTTTAGAGCTGTGTCCATCTGTTTCCACCTTCCTCATACAGTATGAACTCAGTGACTTCACTCATGCTTGACTGCTACTCAATGTACCCCTGCAATCATACATTTATCACATATCCTGTGGAGAGCTGTATAATAGGTGAAGTGCATGATCCTCACATGTCTGATGCAAAAGACAAGGTTGGCATATCCAAACAAAGTCAAATATATAAGCAGGAGCAGCAGAGAGACCAAGACAGAATACAAGATGAGGGGACAGGTTTAGCTAGTGCTATGAACAGTAGAGAGATCTTAAATTAGAATGAAACTGTGATTGGTTCAATTGGAGACAAAAATCAGACACTTCTTCATCTCAGACAGTTTGGTAAATCTGGGCCACTGTGTGCATGCCAGAAAGGTAAATCAAGGCTTCCCTTTGCATCTCTGTCCCAATCTGGAATGCTATTCTTGCCATCAAAAAACACAAAACACAACATCAGATCTGTCATTTTTCCTTTTGATCAATTCGAAAACGGATCTATCATAGTTGGCAAGCACAATCTGCCATTGGGGGAGAGTTGCAAGGCTCTTCAGCTTCTGTGAAACTACAACCCCCAGCATGCCCAGACCCAGATGGCAGGAGCTGCAGTTTCAAAACAGATGGAGAACTGCAGGTCAGAGTCTACTGCATTATATGATGAATGACTTTTCTTCAGTGCTTGTGTCTGGGCAGAAAATCATAAAATAATATTCTGTTGTAAACTTTTATTCTTTTTCGTTTTTTTTTTTTACGTTTTTCTGTTTTATTCTAAAAGCGCAGCCTGTGCAATGTAAAGTATAACCGTAAAACAACCTCCTTTGTAATGCATCTGGAACAGTATAAGTTGTTTTTAAGCTCTGTTCAATAAGAAAGATGAAAAAGGTGCTTGTTGATGGAACTGGAAATAACTCAGATGAAACCTGACGTGTCATTTATAAATGTTTCAGCCACAATGAAATAACTGTAAACATTGCATAAATTGCACAAGCCTCCTGCCATATATTTATCCTAATGTTCCAGGATGATGGGGGAGATGTATCAAAACCTGTCCAGAGGAAAAGTTGCTGAGTTGCCCATAGCAACCAATCAGATCACTTCTTTCATTTTTAACAAGGCCTCAGCAAAATTAAAGAAGCAATCTGATTGGTTGCTATGGGCAACTCGGCAACTTTTCCTCTGGATAGGTTTTGATATATCCCCCCCCCGATTATGTCTTGGAAATGTGTCATTTTTTCCCCAACATTTATAATTATTTATTGGTTAAAATCCTGCTCTGTGTCCAATGGCTACATGATGAAAACTGCATTTTTCTTTGCCTGTTTAGGAAGAACTCTGACAATATAATCTATTGCTGTGTAACTTGTATACCAACTAGAACCACAGATTCATGCACACCATGGTATGGGGTATGTAGTAACAGGCCTCCAGCTTGGCGACATGGCACTGACTGACGCGCCTCTCTAGGATTGTATAGGAAAAGGTGCATCACTCAATGCCAGTGGGGAGCAGTCAAGGGGACTGCCTCATGTTACTACTTACCTGGGTCCCAGCTGCATTTTTAGAGCATGATTTCTCTGACATGCCTTTGCATTTCATAGTAAATCATAGTTCTTTGGCATCCCACTGCCCACCAAACCATGGCCTGGGTGAAACAGTTAACAGGGTCTCTTTAACATGGAGTCCCCATGTTTTGTGATAAAGTGATGACTCCTTACAAGGTTCTTTACAACTGCTTTTCCATAAAACAATGAACTTGAGACAAGTTATGATAATGTCACAGTGATGATCAGCAAGAGTCCGAGAAGCTGGACTTTGGTTTCTTACTTTTTCAGCTCCCACCCTCAGATTTCTCAACCTACACAAGTGCCCCATCCTACTGCTATCCTAAAATCTATGCATGTTGCTGCCTCAAATACTGCACTTCTAAAGTCATTTTGGTACTATAGCTATCCATAAAAAATAGTGCCACACAGCCAAGTCTGCAGATTGTGCCCCCACATAAGAGTCTAAAACAGATAGTGATCCATATTGTACCCCAGATGGTAAACATATACCACACAGTAAAAAGTGCCTCTCTTTATCCCAGCACAAAGTAATAGTGTCATCTTTCGTTCTTCAATTAGTAATAGTCCCACACACAGTAAAAGTGATATTCTCGGGGCCTACAAAAAGTAACAGTACTCCTTTTAGGCCCAGTGACAGTGTAGGCTAGACTGTAATAATGCCCTCTTTCTGCCCCAACACAGTAATAATGCCCCTTTTTGCATCCTAGAAAATAGTAAAGATAGAGGCATGACATCACTGAAGCCTGCTGGGGAACCACTTCCGCCCCCTCACAGTGTTCCAGTGCTGTGATAAATAGAAGACCTCAGGCTCTTTGCAGCTTTCAATGAGGCTTTATGCATGTTTCAGTGAGGCTCTATGCATGTTTCAGTGAGGATCTGTGCAGCTGTCAATCAAGCTCAGTGCAGAGAAGCACTTCCTGAGTTTGGTCTCCTGCCAAGCCGGGAGGAGACCAAACTCACTGTATTAATTGTGGCAGGGAACAGAACAGAGCCACCTAGTGACCGTTTTTTCTATTACATTTTAAACATATTTATGTTGATAATTTTAAAAGCAAGTAAATTGGAAAGTGTCTGCTAATTACACAAGGAACACTATATTAAACGTTTTATTTGGTGACAAGTACTCTTTAACAAATAGGTAATAATTGTCCCAGAAAATAATAAAATTTATATTCTCTCAATCCCAAGTCAATAGAGTCAACCATGATGCTGATGGTCTGTGTCTAATCTTGGTGTATTGTAGGGAGCTGGCCTAAAGTGGTCTGCAACCTACAAGAGAGAGTGAGGCTCATCAATGCCATAGGTTCCAATTTCATCCCTGTCCTAATACAGTTGAACAGGGTGTTTCTGTAGGCTTAAAGTCTTGGGCCAGGATCTCCAAAGGTTCTGTTCGAGTAATGCCCAGCTTGTCCTCTCCTTAATGCCACCCTACATTTATGTGAGATGGAGAAATTTTGATTTGCACTTGGGGCAGAGACTAAGGTAAGTTAATGCATTTTACATTTAGCGCACTGAGAGAATGCCCCATTCTACTCCTGCAGCAGTGAGGCCAGGGCTATCACCTAAACTTTTAGCAGCACATCCCCATACAGTGTTGCAGTGATTTCAAAGCTGTGGTTTCCCAAATGTTCTTAAACACTGGAGGGAAACTGATGCCAAAAATAACAGCATGCCTGGAATCAAGACTACGGGAGTCCGGCTACTATACATTATGCCATCCAACACCATAATCCAGGGGTAGGCAACCTTTTAGTAGTGCTGTGGCCAAATTTTTTTCTGAAGTCGCTTGGTGTGACGGCAACATGGGTGTGGCTTGTCACAGGGTGTTTGTTTTTACAGAATTGTCCCTATATATTGTTCTCGCTGTAAGGACCTTACAGTGAGAACAACCATTTTAACTCATACCTGTATAATACAGACCCCAGAATCAGTGCATACCACAGTACAGACCACGGAATCACCACCCGCCATAATACAAACCCCAGAATCACCACCCGCCATAATACAGACCCCAGAATCAACACCCACCATAATACAGACCCCAGAATCAGACCTACCATAATACAGACCCCAGAATCAGACCCCACCATAATACAGACCCCAGAATCAGTCCACACCATAATACAGACCCCAGAATCAGACTCCACCATAATACAGACCCCGGAATCAGACTCCACAATAATACAGACCCCAGAATCAAACTTCACCATAATACAGACCCCAGAATCAGATCCCACCATAACACAGACCCCAGAATCCCCACCCACCATAATAAAGACCCCAGAATAAGACTCCACTACAATACAGACCCCAAAATCAGTCCCCACTATAATACAAACCCCAGAATCACCACCCACCATAATACAGACCCTACCATAATACAGACCCCAGAATCACCACCCACCATAATACAGACCCCCAGAATCAGACCCCACGATAAAACAGACCCCAGAATCAATCTGCACCATATTACAGACCCCAGAATCAGACCCCACCATAATACAGACCCCAGAATCAGACCCCACCCCAATACAGACCCCAGAATCAGACCCCACCATAATAAAGACCCCAGAATCAGACCCCACCTTAATACAGACCCCAGAGTCATACCCCACCATAATACAAACCCCATCACAATACAGACCCCAGAATCAGACCCCACCATAATACAGACCCCAGAATCAGACCCCACCACAATACAGACCCCAGAATCAGACCCCTCCATAATACAGACCCCAGAATCAGACCCCACCATAATACAGACCCCTGAATCAGGCCCCACAATAATACAGACCCCAGAATCAGACCCCGCCATAATACAGACCCCACCATAATACAGACCCCCAGAATCACCACCCACCATAATACAGACCCCACCATAATACAGACCCCAGAATCAGACCCCACCATAATACAGACCCCATAATCAGTTCCCACCACAATACAGACCCCAGAATCAGACTCCACCGTAATACAGACCCCAGAATAAGACCCCGCCATAATACAGACCCCAGAATCACCACCCGCCATAATACAGACCCCAGAATCAGACCCCACCACAATACAGACCCCAGAATCAGTTACCACCATAATACAGACCCAAGAATCAGACCCCACCGTAATACAGACCCCAGAATCAGAGCCCTAAAAACGCTGTTGACTACGTTCGTAGGTCCGGTCGGGAAACCGTATATGGCCCAAAACGGAGCCGACCGGAGGCAGCGTTTCACTCCGGTCGCTAATTGAAATACATTAGATACGGGACCGTATATGGCAGCGTGCGGTTGCCCCACCCCCGACTCTCCGCCCCCCTCTCCCCAGCCGTATACGGTCCCGTATCTTAAGAAACGTAGTGTGCATGCACCCTAACACTGTTTGAAACGGAATAAAACTGTACTGAATTCTGCACTTCATACTTTGGTGAGCTATGATTTTCCTTGGATATAAGTAGGTAGGTAGCTATGCAGGTAGATATGGAGGTAAGTTCATAGGTAGGTAGCAAGGTAGGTAAATGGGTAGCTATGTATGTAGGTAGGTAGGCACCTCTGTAGATAGGTAGGTAGTTAGGTAGCAAGTAGGTAGTTAGGTAATTAGGATGCTATGTAGGTAAGTAGGTAGGTAGCTATGTAGGTAGGTAGCCAGGTAGCTAAGTATGTAGCCAGGAAATTATTAAAGTAGGTAGCCAGGCAGGTAATTGTGTAGGTAGCCAATTAGGGAAGTAGCCAGTTCTCCTTCATATCCAAATCCTCATCCCCCTCCCTGTCACATGCATCCCCCTCCCCCTCCCCTGCACCTCCTTCCCCCGTCACATCATCACTTGCACATCCCCCCATCATCACTTGTACATCCCCATCATCACTTGCACATCCCCCCCATCATCACTTGCACATCCCCCCCATCATCACTTGCACATCCCCCCATCATCATTTGCACCCCCATCATCACTTGCACCTCCCCCATCATCACTTGCACCCCCCCATCATCACTTGCACCCCCCCATCATCACTTGCACCCCCCATCATCACTTGCACCCACCCATCATCACTTGCACCTCCCCCATCACCACTTGCACCCCCATCATCACTTGCACATCCCCCCATCATCACTTGCACATCCCCCCACCAACACCTGCACCCCCCCATCAACACTTGCACCCACAGGGGGTGTGGTTTGGATACCGAGCTAAGTGGTCGCATGCTCAGGAGCTCCCGCCACTCGCCATTGTACATTCTGTAATAATCCTGACTTAACGGTTGGTTCTTACCCCCTGTGGATCTCCAGTGACGGGGGAAGGGACCCTGCTGGTGTGCAGTGGTGGCTGGAGCGGTAGTCCGGTAGTGAGCTCTCCTGCTGGGGGCGGCGGACTCTGTGCCTGGCGGTCCTTGAAGTGGGTGCTGGCTTATCCTGCGATGGCTGTCCTATGACTTCTTCTCTGCTCTCCGGTCGGCTGTTCCTGCTGATCCTTGGCCAAGGCTACATCGCTTGGGAGGTGAGGAAGAGGAGCCGCCATTACAGGCTCCATGGGTGTGGCCTCCCCCGTCACCTAGGTTACTCCTGGGCTCCTCAGTGTCGGCCTGCTGTGGTGTCCTTGCTGCTCCTGGCTGACTCCGTGGCTGCTGGGCTGTTTGGACTACCTGCAGTTCCCCATCTGTCTTCCTGCTGCCCTACCATAAAGTGTGCCCAATTGCGTCCTATACAGCTGGACTGTCTTCTCATCCTGCTGTGCCTGCTGGTGCTGGGCCATCTCCTGACAATCTCCTGACCATCTCTACTTTGCCAGGCTTCAGGGGGCTCTCCACTGCCTGCTCCTGCACGCTTCTATTGGCCTGTGAGTACTTTGGAGGGAGGCTGTTATCTTGCTGGGACTTGTGGTGCTTGGTGGTCAGCCAGAGATCTTTGCTATCAGCTATGGGCCCTGCTCCTGCCTTGAGTGATTCTGCTTCTGCATTACTGGGACTGTGTGTCTAGTGACTTTCTACCTGCGCTCTGTGTGGCCCTACTGATCTTGGGTGGCCCTCGCAACAAGACTAAGAAATCCAAAGTGTATGCTGAAGCCTCTCGGCCGACTTCTGATGAGGAAGCCTCCTCTGATGATGGATCCTCTTGCTCTGGCGGCCACTCTCAGCAAGACCCTGGTGCTCAGACTCCGTTTGCTTCTAAAGTTTCTGTGCAGGCAGTGAAAGCGCTAAGCCAGTTCTCCAGAGCTCAAAACTGTCCTAGAGGTGAATCTCCTGATCCGCCTCTGTCACTGTTTGAAGGGTCTTTGACCCCCCCCAGCAGCCTCACTCTCCTGAACGGCCTGTCTATGATGCTACAGTTCTGGATCATCGATTCTCAGAGCTCTTGGCGGCCTTTACTTCAATCTGTTATGGTGACTAAAGTGGATGAGCTGCTGCAGAAATTTCTTAATCCTGCGTCATGAGACCCAAAAGATACGTGAGCGTACTGAAGAAGTGGAGCGCAGGGTCTCTACGGTGGAAGATGCCTTACAACCCTTGCTGGAGCTGGTTGCTTCTCTACTGAGTCAGGTTATGGGTGTCCTGAGTCGGATGGATGACATGGAGAACTGCTTGAGGAGCAATGACATCCACCTCGTTGGCCTCCCTAAGAAGCTGGAGGGGACTGACCCCGTGCTGTTCCTGGAAACCTGGCTGAAGGAGATTCTCCCTGTGGACACCTTCTCTTCCTACTTCTCAGTTCAGCAGGCCCATCAGGTTCCGGCTCGTCCTCTTCCAGGAAAGGACCTCCACGTCCTTTCCTGGCCAAACCTCTTCACTTTCGGGACAGAGATGCTATCCTCCAGGCATTGTGGATCAAGGGCGAGGTAGTCTGTTAGGGAAACAGAGTGCCCTTTTATCCTGATTTTCTGTGGAACTTTGCAAGCAGCGGGTGCAGTTCACAGAGGTCCGGGCAAAGCTGAGAGCAAAGGCTACCGTTACTCCATGTTGTATCCTCCTCGTCTCCGAGTGGTGGATGGGGGCTCTACTAGGTTCTTCACTTCCCCAACTGACGCTCTTCACTGGGTGGATGTGGCCCCTCCGGACTGAGAGGTGCTGGACTGTCTTGCTACGGACTGCTCTTTGTGGTGGGGTATTCTTTTTAGGTAGTGGTTAGGGAGTTAGTTCCTGTTTAGGGCCTCCACAGGTCCCTGTCTCTCTAGGGCCTCTCTTGGTAGTTTCCTTAGTTACCAGCCAATTTAGTTTATTGTGGGGTAGCGGTAGGGAATTTTGGTAGTTGTGCACTTAGTTGTTTTTTGGCGTTCCTTTAACACTCTGTATGAGTTGTATTTAAGGATCTAGGTCGGCGCTGTGTTAGGGACTAGCTGTTTTCCGTCCCATTGAGTGTTAGACAGGGTGTTCTTGGGGATGTTTTTGTTTTGCCTGATTGCTTTTGTTTTTGTGTTGGGTCTGTGCCCTGTATGTCTTTTTGTTGGTTGAATCTGGTGTGTATGGTCCCGGTGCTCTGCCCCTCTCTGTCCTGGTCCCTCTGCTGGTTCCCCTGGATGTCTGTAGTGTTGCCTTTTCTGATGGGGACCCTAAAGGTGAATAGCTGGAAAGTCTGGGGGCTTAATTCCAAATTTAAACGGGCCTTATGCCTTGATTTTGTGAAACGTCAATCTCCTCACATTGTTTGTCTACAGGAGACCCATATTACAGGTCAGAAAGTTCTTGCACTCAAGAGGGCTTGGATTGCGAGGGGCTACCATGACTCCTATTCCAACTATGCTAGGGGTGTATCTGTGTTAGTTACCAAATCGCTACCACTGACGGTTTCACAGGCAGCCTGTGATCACTTTGGGAGGTTTGTGATTTTACATTGTTCTCTGGGTTCTTTCTCCTTTTGTTCTTGTCTCTGTTTATATGCCTCCTCCTTTTCATGTCTCTGTGCTGGAGCTAATCACTCACAAACTAATGTCTTTTCCCTCTGACCCTGTTCTTTTTATAGGTGATTTCAATGTGGCTCCTGATCCCATGCTCAACTGCACTATTGCTGCTGATTCTGTCTCCTCCTTTAACACTTGGCTTGTGGCGTTGGGCCTGACCGACCTCTGGAGGTGGAAGTATCTGACTTCATTTTCCTTTTCCTTTTATTCTGCGGCCCATAGGTCGTTCTCTAGAATAGATCTTGCATTGGCATCTGAGGATCTCCTTCCTGCGGAAAGAGATGTTTCCTACACCACTAGGGGGATCTCAGACCACTCTGCTGTGTTGGTAAGCTTACACTTAGGCCAGACTCCGCCTTCCCATATCTGGCACATGCACCCTGGGTGGCTACAGGCCAGGGCATTTGTTGAGGCTTTGGGGAATGCCCATACTGATTATTGGGAATATAATGCTGCTTATCCCGACCCCTTAGTTATATGGGATGCATACAAGGCCACGAATAGAGGGGCCTTTGTAGCGGGAGTTGCGGGACAGCAAAAACTGCATGCAGGAGGTGGGTGTTTGGGAGGTGGAGTATGTCAGGGATCCCTCTCCCGTGACTGAGCGGGCATGGGCCAAAGCTCAAAGGTCCTGTCACGATGCCGGCTGGCAGGAGGTGGATCCTCTGTGCCAGAGAGGGATTGGCGTGGACCGTGCTAGTGGACCGGTTCTAAGTTACTACTGGTATTCACCAGAGCCCGCCGCAAAGCGGGATGGTCTTGCTGCGGCGGTAGTAACCAGGTCGTATCCACTAGCAACGGCTCAACCTCTCTGACTGCTGAAGATAGGCGCGGTACAATGGAGTAGACAAAAGC
Source organism: Hyla sarda (assembly GCF_029499605.1). NCBI lineage: Eukaryota > Metazoa > Chordata > Amphibia > Anura > Hylidae > Hyla > Hyla sarda. The sequence goes on from NC_079189.1 coordinate 155,261,689, forward strand.
AAGGTCGGACGTAGCAGAAGGTCGGGGCAGGCAGCAAGGATCGTAGTCAGGGGCAACGGCAGGAGGTCTGGAACACAGGCTAGGAACACACAAGGAAACGCTTTCACTGGCACGATGGCAACAAGATCCGGCGAGGGAGTGCAGGGGAAGTGAGGTATACATAGGGAGTGCACAGGTGAACACACTAATTAGAACCACTGCACCAATCAGTGGCGCAGTGGCCCTTTAAATCGCAGAGACCCGGCACGCGCGTGCCCTAGGGAGCGGGGCCGCGCGCGCCGGGACAGGACCGACGGAGAGCGAGTCAGGTACGGGAGCCGGGGTGCGCATCGCGAGCGGGCGCCACCCGCATCGCGAATCGCATCCCGGCTGGAGGCGGTATCGCAGCGCACCCGGTCAGTGGATCTGACCGGGGCGCTGCAGTAGCGAGGATGTAGCGAACGCTCCGGGGAGGAGCGGGGACCCGGAGCGCTCGGCGTAACAGTACCCCCCCCCTTGGGTCTCCCCCTCTTCTTGGAGCCTGAGAACCTGAGGACCAGACTTTTGTCTAGGATATTGTCCTCAGGTTCCCAGGATCTCTCTTCAGGACCACAGCCCTCCCAATCGACCAAAAAAAAGGTTTTCCCTCTGACCTTCTTGGAGGCCAGTATCTCCTTTACGGAGAAGATGTCCGAAGAGCCGGAAACAGGAGTGGGAGAAACAAGTTTGGGAGAGAAACGGTTGATGATGAGTGGTTTAAGAAGAGAGACATGAAAGGCATTAGGAATACGAAGAGAAGGAGGAAGAAGAAGTTTGTAAGAGACAGGATTAATCTGGCACAAAATTTTGAAAGGACCAAGATAGCGTGGTCCCAATTTGTAGCTGGGGACACGGAAGCGGACATATTTAGCGGAGAGCCATACCTTGTCTCCGGGAGAAAAAATGGGAGGAGCTCTTCTTTTCTTATCGGCAAACTTTTTCATGCGAGATGAAGCCTGTAAGAGAGAATTTTGGGTCTCTTTCCATATGGTGGAAAGATCACGAGTTATTTCATCCACAGCGGGCAAACCAGAGGGCAAGGGAGTAGGGAGGGGGGGAAGAGGGTGACGGCCGTACACCACGAAAAATGGGGATTTGGAAGAGGATTCAGAGACTCTGAAGTTGTACGAGAATTCGGCCCATGGTAGAAGATCTGCCCAGTCATCCTGGCGGGAGGAAACAAAATGCCGTAAATAGTCACCCAGGACCTGGTTAATTCTTTCTACTTGCCCATTGGATTGAGGATGATAAGCAGAAGAGAAGTTTAATTTAATCTTGAGTTGTTTACAGAGAGCCCTCCAAAATTTTGACACGAATTGGACGCCTCTATCCGAGACGATCTGCGTGGGCAAACCGTGAAGACGAAAAATGTGTACAAAAAATTGTTTTGCCAACTGAGGCGCTGAAGGAAGACCAGGAAGAGGAATAAAATGTGCCATCTTGGAAAATGGATCAACGACCACCCAAACAACAGTGTTGCCACGGGATGGGGGTAAGTCTGTAATAAAGTCCATACCAATCAGAGACCAAGGCTGTTCGGGGACAGGTAGAGGATGAAGGAGACCAGCAGGCTTCTGGCGAGGAGTCTTATCCCGGGCACAGACAGTGCAGGCCCGCACAAAATCAACAACATCCGTCTCCAGAGTCGGCCACCAATAGAAACGAGAGATGAGTTGCAAGGATTTTTTGATGCCCGCATGGCCTGCGAGGTGGGAGGAGTGACCCCATTTGAGGATTCCGAGGCGTTGGCGTGGAGAAACGAAGGTCTTCCCTGGAGGAGTTTGCCTGATGGAGGCTGGAGAAGTGGAGATCAGGCAGTCAGGAGGAATGATGTGTTGCGGAGAGAGCTCTACTTCCGAGGCATCCGAGGAACGAGAGAGAGCATCGGCCCTAATGTTCTTGTCGGCAGGGCGAAAGTGAATTTCAAAATTAAAACGGGCAAAGAACAGAGACCACCTGGCCTGGCGAGGATTCAGCCGTTGGGCAGACTGGAGATAGGAGAGATTCTTGTGATCGGTGTAAATGATAACTGGAAATTTTGATCCCTCCAGCAGATGCCTCCATTCCTCAAGTGCTAATTTAATGGCCAGTAGCTCTCGATCCCCGATGGAGTAGTTCCTCTCCGCCGGAGAGAAGGTCCTAGAAAAAAAACCACAAGTAACAGCATGCCCGGAAGAGTTTTTTTGTAGAAGAACCGCTCCAGCTCCCACTGAGGAGGCATCAACCTCCAATAGGAAGGGTTTAGATGGGTCAGGTCTGGAGAGCACGGGAGCAGAAGAAAAGGCAGACTTGAGCCGTTTAAAAGCGTCTTCCGCTTGAGGAGGCCAGGACTTAGGATTGGCATTCTTCTTGGTTAAAGCCACGATAGGAGCCACAATGGTGGAAAAATGTGGAATAAATTGTCTGTAATAATTGGCGAACCCCAAAAAACGTTGGATAGCACGGAGTCCGGAGGGGCGTTGCCAATCTAAGACGGCAGAGAGTTTATCTGGATCCATTTGTAGTCCCTGGCCAGAGACCAAGTATCCTAGGAAAGGAAGAGATTGACATTCAAACAGACATTTCTCCATTTTGGCATAAAGTTGATTGTCTCGAAGTCTCTGAAGAACCATGCGGACATGCTGGCGGTGTTCTTCTAAGTTGGCAGAAAAAATCAGAATATCGTCCAGATACACAACAACACAGGAATATAAGAGATCACGAAAAATTTCATTAACAAAGTCTTGGAAGACGGCAGGGGCGTTGCACAGGCCAAAGGGCATGACCAGATACTCAAAGTGTCCATCTCTAGTGTTAAATGCAGTTTTCCATTCGTCCCCCTCCCTGATGCGGATGAGATTATAAGCACCTCTTAAGTCCAGTTTGGTAAAGATGTGGGCACCTTGGAGGCGATCAAAGAGTTCAGAGATAAGAGGTAGGGGGTAGCGGTTCTTTACCGTGATTTTATTAAGTCCGCGGTAGTCAATGCAAGGACGTAGGGAGCCATCTTTCTTGGACACAAAGAAAAATCCAGCTCCGGCAGGAGAGGAGGATTTGCAGATAAACCCATTTTTTAAATTTTCCTGGATGTATTCGGACATAGCAAGAGTCTCTGGGGCGGACAGGGGATAAATTCTGCCCCGGGGTGGAGTAGTGCCCGGGAGGAGGTCAATAGGACAGTCATAAAGCCTGTGAGGAGGTAAAGTCTCAGCTTGTTTTTTGCTAAATACGTCAGCATAGTCCATATAGACCTTAGGGAGACCGGTTACAGGGGGAACCACAGGGTCACGGCAGGGAGTACTGGGGACCGGTTTAAGGCAGTCTTTGAAACAAGAGGTACCCCAGCTCTTGATCTCCCCTGTGGACCAATCAAGGGTTGGGGAATGGCGTTGAAGCCATGGTAGTCCAAGGAGAATTTCGGAAGTGCAATTGGGGAGGACCAAAAACTCAATTTTTTCGTGATGAGGTCCGATGCACATTAGAAGGGGCTCCGTGCGGTAACGTATGGTACAGTCCAATCTTTCATTGTTAACACAATTGATGTAGAGGGGTCTGGCGAGACTGGTCACCGGGATGTTGAACCTGTTGATGAGAGAGGCCAAAATAAAATTTCCTGCAGATCCGGAATCCAAGAAGGCCATAGTAGAGAAGGAGAAGGTAGAGGCAGATATCCGCACAGGCACAGTAAGACGTGGAGAAGCAGAGTTGACATCAAGGACTGTCTCACCTTTGTGCGGAGTCTGCGTACGTCTTTCCAGGCGGGGAGGACGGATAGGACAATCCTTCAGGAAGTGTTCGGTACCGGCACAGTACAGGCAAAGATTCTCCATGCGGCGTCGTGTCCTCTCTTGAGGTGTCAAGCGAGACCGGTCAACTTGCATAGCCTCCACGGCGGGAGGCACAGGAACGGATTGCAGAGGACCAGAGGAGAGAGGAGCCGGGGAGAAAAAACACCTAGTGCGAACAAAGTCCATATCCTGGCGGAGCTCCTGACGCCTTTCGGAAAAACGCATGTCAATGCGAGTGGCTAAATGAATGAGATCATGCAGGTTAGCAGGAATTTCTCGTGCGGCCAGAACATCTTTAATGTTGCTGGATAGGCCTTTTTTAAAGGTCGCGCAGAGGGCCTCATTATTCCAGGATAGTTCGGAAGCAAGAGTACGGAATTGTATGGCGTACTCGCCAACGGAAGAATTACCCTGGACCAGGTTCAGCAGGGCAGTCTCAGCAGAAGAGGCTCGGGCAGGTTCCTCAAAGACACTTCGAATTTCCGAGAAGAAGGAGTGTACAGAGGCAGTGACGGGGTCATTGCGGTCCCAGAGCGGTGTGGCCCAAGACAGAGCTTTCCCAGACAGAAGGCTGACTATGAAAGCCACCTTAGACCTTTCAGTAGGAAACTGGTCCGACATCATCTCCAAGTGCAGGGAACATTGTGAAAGAAAGCCACGGCAAAACTTAGAGTCCCCATCAAATTTATCCGGCAAGGATAGTCGTAGGCTGGAAGCGGCCACTCGCTGCGGAGGAGGTGCAGGAGCTGGCGGAGGAGATGATTGCTGAAGCTGTGGTAGTAGCTGCTGTAGCATCACGGTCAGTTGAGACAGCTGGTGGCCTTGTTGCGCTATCTGTTGCGACTGCTGGGCGACCACCGTGGTGAGGTCGGCGACAACTGGCAGAGGAACTTCAGCGGGATCCAGGGCCGGATCTACTGTCACGATGCCGGCTGGCAGGAGGTGGATCCTCTGTGCCAGAGAGGGATTGGCGTGGACCGTGCTAGTGGACCGGTTCTAAGTTACTACTGGTATTCACCAGAGCCCGCCGCAAAGCGGGATGGTCTTGCTGCGGCGGTAGTAACCAGGTCGTATCCACTAGCAACGGCTCAACCTCTCTGACTGCTGAAGATAGGCGCGGTACAAGGGAGTAGACAAAAGCAAGGTCGGACGTAGCAGAAGGTCGGGGCAGGCAGCAAGGATCGTAGTCAGGGGCAACGGCAGGAGGTCTGGAAAACAGGCTAGGAACACACAAGGAAACGCTTTCACTGGCACGATGGCAACAAGATCCGGCGAGGGAGTGCAGGGGAAGTGAGGTATACATAGGGAGTGCACAGGTGAACACACTAATTAGAACCACTGCACCAATCAGTGGCGCAGTGGCCCTTTAAATCGCAGAGACCCGGCGCACGCGCGCCCTAGGGAGCGGGGCCGCGCGCGCCGGGACAGGACCGACGGAGAGCGAGTCAGGTACGGGAGCCGGGGTGCGCATCGCGAGCGGGCGCCACCCGCATCGCGAATCGCATCCCGGCTGGAGGCGGTATCGCAGCGCACCCGGTCAGTGGATCTAGCGGAGGATGTAGCGAGCGCTCCGGGGAGGAGCGGGGACCCGGAGCGCTCGGCGTAACAGGTCCCTGTTAGTTGTTCAGAAGGATAAGGTCCAGTTGAAGTTAGCGGACAGGAAGGCTGCCCTCTTTGAATTCAGGGACAAAAATTGTAAATTATTGGCATGTGTAGCGAGGGCTAGTCGTCCTGCTGCCTCTATCCCCCGTATCAAGGGTAGTGACGGTGCGATAGTGGTGGATCCTCAGTGGATCAACTCTGTTTTTAGGGACTTTTACTCATCTTTATACGTGACTTATCCCTTCCTAAACTTAGTCATGCTCAAGCGGTGGCGTTAGATGCTCCTTTAACAATTGAAGAGATGGAGCAGGCTATACGTGATCTTTCTTAATGGGAAGACCCATGGTTTAGACGGTATGATAGGAGATTGGTACAGGATGAATGAGGAGCAATTGGCCCCTATCCTCCTTCACTTGTTTCACTCGATAGCTGAGACGGAGGCTCTTCTGTGCGGCACTATGCGGGAGGCGTTGATTGTGGTGCTCCCTAAACTGGGGAAAGACCTGTTGCTGCCTGATTCATATAGACCCATTTCCCTGTTGAATGTTGATATTAAGATCTTGGCTAAAGTGTTGGCTACTCGCCTTACTGGGGTCCTTAGCGCTATCATTCATCCTGACCAAACAGGGTTTATGCCAGGTAGGGCCATGGACGTTAATGTGAAGCGTCTGCAACTGAACATAGCTGGAGTGGGGGAGTGCTTTCCTACTGGAGTGATAGTCTGGATGTTTACAAAGCTTTTGGCTCTGTGTTGTGGCCTTATCTGTGGGAGGTTCTGGGTACGTTTGGGTTCGGTCCCTGATTTTGCACTTGGATCTGCTTGCTCTATGATAGCTATATGGCCCGTATTCGCACTAACCTAGATGTTTCTCCTCCCTTTCTTCTGGGCCGTGGGACAAAGCAGGGGTGCCCGCTATCTCCCTTCCTTTTTACGCTAGCGATGGAGCCTTTAGCGGCTGCTATTCGTGGGGACCCTGCTATCTGTGGTATTCCCAGGGGTTCCATTGTTGAGAAGGTCTCTCTCTATACGGATGACACCCTTGTGTATTTGGCGGATGCCGAGGGTTCGCTCTTGTCCCTTATTGATCTACTTGACCGGTTTGGCTCGATTTTGGGCTTGCGGGTCAATTGGACTAAATCATCTCTAATGCCACTCTCCTCTGGGGTCTCCCTCCCTACTGGGGTGCAGGTGGTTTCCCGCTTTAGATACTTATGGGGGGGAGGTAACTAATTCCCTGTTGGATTATTTGCCCCTAAACTTGGAGCCCCCTCTACGATCCACTATGGAACAGCTGATGGCCTGGTTATCACTCCGCCTTTCCCTTGCTGGCAGGATTAAAGGACATCTGCAGTGCTCATACATAAAAAAAAAAAAAAAAGTTTACCTCATCTGATAGCTCTTTCAAAGACCTTTCCAACGATACCTTGTCAAATTTGGCCCAGCCATTCTCTTGTAATTGCCACTTGTAGCAGTAAGCAGCCATGTCATAAAGATTACATTTCCCATGACTCCCTGCGCCAGCTTCCTGTTAGCTGCTGCTCTCTCCCCCTCCTCTCCCCCCCCCCGAGGAAATTATAATAATGTATAATAAAGCGACGCCCACAGCTCCTTCCCTTGTGGTTATCTCCTCCCATCCTCCCCCTCCCAGCTCATCAGCCCTCTCCACCCTCACCACATGTACTGATAGGCTGCGGCCCCTAGTGCTGGGCGGTATACCGGTGAGAACCGGATACAGTTTTTTTTTTTCTCCCACGGTATGGATTTTTGCCCATACCGCTATACCGGTCGGGCCCCTCCCCCACCCTCCGGATGAATTGTAGAGCCCAGCGCGGCGCCCTCACTTGTCCCGGTGTGCTTCTGTGGCCCGATAGAAGCTAATCCATTTACTGTGTCCCCCCGCTGTGCCTGTCAGCCAGTGTCCCCGCGAGCACGATCAATCCCCACCGCTAGCGGGATCCATGTGCCCACTAGCGGTGTCACAAGAATGCCGAGCGCGATCGCTACCATCACCGCTAGCTTGGTCCCTGTGCCCACTAGCGGTGTCACAAGAATGCCGAGCGCGGCTCTGTTCCCCGTCCCAGTCAGCTCTCAGGGTACGGGAACAGATTTAAAAGCCTCGCGCGCGGCTACCGTAGTACTGTGCAGTGTCCTGGATCCCCATTAGCAGAGCGCCTCTCCAATCGAAACCAGCCCCGCATGCCACTCAAAAGCACCCCGCGTGCCATAAGTGGCACACGTGCCAGGGGTTGCCGACCCCTGCCATAATCCATGAGTTAGACTGATGTGGCTTTTTGGCTACCATTGTGTCTGAGACAAAAGCTGAACTCAAAGATGAAGAGGACAGACCTCCATTCCAGCCTTTATTACCATCGTCCTCTGCACAATGATAGCCTTTGAGAATGGCGGTGTGTAGTCAATGGAACAACTGTAGCTGGATATCTGGCTTGTACCCCAAAGTTGTCCAAGTGCCTTCAGATGGTTAGTGTGGACTATGTTCTATGTGTCAATGTTCACACACAGTACAGAATGGATTGCTATGCACCATTCTTTAAATGTGATGATCAGTCTGTACAGTGGTTCAGTTTTGTGCACCGTTTGCTGTCATTCCAGATGGTCATTGGTCTCTCAACCACTAGGACACACAACGGTGAACAGTGCTGACACCTTGGTCTACATGCTGAGAGATCTGCCAGAGCGGTAAATCAAGGTCTCTCAGTTTGCGACAAGTGGTGATACCTGACACATCGATGAACAGGATGCATCACACAATCTTACTTTACTGACATATCTATTCTATCTGCTGTGGAACTTTCACTATATGCACAGTGCAGTAAAATCCCATTGAAATCAATGGGAATGTGCTGCAGCGGAATGTCAGTGCAGATTTTTTTTTGCAGAATTCCGTGTGAACATGGCCTTAGGCTGAATGATTGGCAGACTGCCAGTCCCTCACATGCCAGAGTTCTCTTCAGGCTGAATGATTGGCAGGCTGTAGAGTATTGTGGAGGCCTTTTACCATATGCCCTCCTGAGACCAGAGTGCCAGTCCCTCCGACACCAGGCTCCTCTTTAGGCAGAATGATTGGCAGGCTGTAGAGCAGTGTGGCAGCCCTTTACTATGTGCCTTTCTGTGACCAGAGTACCAGTCCCTCACATGTGCCTTTCTGTGACCAGAGTACCAGTCCCTCACATGTGCCTTCCTGTGACCAGAGTACCAGTCCCTCACATGTGCCTTCCTGTGACCAGAGTACCAGTCCCTCACATGTGCCTTCCTGTGACCAGAGTACCAGTCCCTCACATGTGCCTTCCTGTGACCAGAGTACCAGTCCCTCACATGTGCCTTCCTGTGACCAGAGTACCAGTCCCTCACACAGCAGGCTCCTCTTTAGGCTGATTGATTGGCAGGTTGTAGAGCAGCTTTGCAGCCCTATACCCTGTGCCTCCCTCTGACCTGAATGTCAGACCCTCACATGCCAGGCTTTTCTTTAGGCGGAATGATTGGCAGGCTGTAGAGCAGTTTGGCAGCCCTTTACCATGTGCCTTCCTGTGACCAGAATGCCAGTCCCTCACACGCCAGGCTCCTCTGTAGGCGGAATGATTGGCAGGATGTAGAGCAGAATGACAGCCCTTTAACCGGTGCCCTTAGTAACCAGAGTGCCAGTTCCTCACATGACAGGCTTCGCATATTTAACAAATCTACAGGATGAATGGTTGGCAGGTTGTAGAGCAGTGTGGCAGCCCTTTACCCTGACCAGAATGCCAGCCCTTTACCCTGACCAGAATGCCAGCCCTTTACCCTGACCAGAATGCCAGCCCTTTACCCTGACCAGAATGCCAGTCCTTTACCCTGACCAGAATGCCAGTCCTTTACCCTGACCAGAATGCCAGCCCTTTACCCTGACCAGAATGCCAGTCCTTTACCCTGCCCAGAATGCCAGTCCTTTACCCTGACCAGAATGCCAGTCCTTTACCCTGACCAGAATGCCAGTCCTTTACCCTGACTAGAATGCCAGTCCTTTACCCTGACCAGAATGCCAGTCCTTTACCCTGACCAGAATGCCAGTCCTTTACCCTGACCAGAATGCCAGTCCCTCACACGCCAGGCTCCTCTTTAAGCAGAATGATTGACAAGCTGTAGAGCAGTGTGGCAGCCCTTTACTCTGTGCCCCCCGGTGACCAGGCTGCTAGCCCCTCCACACGCCTGGCTCCTCCTATGTAACACATCTACAGGCTGAGAGGAGGAGGAGGGCACACACAGGCAGGACCCAAACAAAGCTGCGGCTCCCCAGTGTCAGCGCCAAGTACCGGGGCCGCCATGACATAACGCGGACGGTATCAGCGGGCAGCCCGGGAGCACACAGCAGAGGAGGCGGCGGCGGGGGAGAGAGCGGCGCTCCGGCCGCGGCAGCCAATGAGCGGCACGTCTCCGGCGGTGACATATGCAGCAGGCAGAGTAGCTGGAGAATAAAGATGGCAATATCTGTGATCCAGGCATGCCGCAGCCTGGCGCTCTCCACCTGGCTCCTCTCCTACTGCTTCGTGCACCTGCTCTGCATGGACTTCACGGTGGCCGAGAAGGAGGAGTGGTACACGGCCTTCGTCAACATCACTTACCAGGACCCGGCCAGCGGCAGCAACCGGACGGAGAAGAGCGAGTGCGGGCGCTACGGGGAGCACTCCCTCAAGCAGGATGCCTGGGGCTTGGCGGTGATGCCCTCCCCGCAGGACAAGCTGGCCTGTGACCCCGCCGCCAAGTTCCCGGTGCCAGCCTACGCCGGGAGATGGGTGGCCCTCATCCCCATAGGGAACTGCACGTGTAGGGAGAAGATCCGGCACGCAGCCCTGCACAACGCCTCTGCCGTGCTCATATATAACGTGGGATTCGGGAATGACACCATCACCATGTCCCATCCAGGTCAGTGCCCGTCTGCCCAGGTGTCAACACTGCCACATGGCACCACGGCTGCTGCTATCGATGTCTACAGGGGGCATCATATAGTTCTCCATGTGTACCAGGGGGCATCATATAGTTCTCCATGTGTACCAGGGGGCATCATATAGTTCTCCATGTGTACCAGGGGGCATCATATAGTTCTCCATGTGTACCAGAGGGCATCATATAGTTCTCCATGTGTACCAGGGGGCATCATATAGTTCTCCATGTGTACCAGGGGGCATCATATAGTTCTCCATGTGTACCAGGGGGCATCATATAGTTCTCCATGTGTACCAGGGGGCATCATATAGTTCTCCATGTGCACCAGGGGGCGTCATATAGTTCTCCATGTGCACCAGGGGGCGTCATATAGTTCTCCATGTGTACCAGGGGGCGTCATATAGTTCTCCATGTGTACCAGGGGGCGTCATATAGTTCTCCATGTGTACCAGAGGGCGTCATATAGTTCTCCATGTGTACCAGGGGGCGTCATATAGTTCTCCATGTGTACCAGGGGGCGTCATATAGTTCTCCATGTGTACCAGGGGGCGTCATATAGTTCTCCATGTGTACCAGGGGGCATCATATAGTTCTCCATGTGTACCAGGGGGCGTCATATAGTTCTCCATGTGTACCAGGGGGCGTCATATAGTTCTCCATGTGTACCAGGGGGCGTCATATAGTTCTCCATGTGTACCAGGGGGCGTCATATAGTTCTCCATGTGTACCAGGGGGCGTCATATAGTTCTCCATGTGTACCAGGGGGCGTCATATAGTTCTCCATGTGTACCAGGGGGCTTCATATAGTTCTCCATGTGTACCAGGGGGCGTCATATAGTTCTCCATGTGTACCAGGGGGCGTCATATAGTTCTCCATGTGTACCAGGGGGCATCATATAGTTCTCCATGTGTACCAGGGGGCATCATATAGTTCTCCATGTGTACCAGAGGGCATCATATAGTTCTCCATGTGTACCAGGGGGCATCATATAGTTCTCCATGTGTACCAGGGGGCATCATATAGTTCTCCATGTGTACCAGGGGGCATCATATAGTTCTCCATGTGCACCAGGGGGCGTCATATAGTTCTCCATGTGCACCAGGGGGCGTCATATAGTTCTCCATGTGTACAGGGGGCGTCATATAGTTCTCCATGTGTACCAGAGGGCATCATATAGTTCTCCATGTGTACCAGGGGGCGTCGTATAGTTCTCCATGTGTACCAGGGGGCGTCGTATAGTTCTCCATGTGTACCAGAGGGCATCATATAGTTCTCCATGTATACCAGGGGGCGTCATATAGTTCTCCATGTGCACCAGGGGGCGTCATATCCTTCTAAATCTGTACCAGGTGGCATGATATCCTTCTAAATCTGTACCAGGTGGCATGATATACAACAGGCTGCTTCATGTGTACCAGGGGACATCATATACATCCTACTTCTCTATGTGTACCAGGGGTATAATATTCATCAGACTACTTCATGTGTACAAGGGGCATCATATGCATTTTACTACTTCATGTGTTCAGGGGGGTATCATATACATCCTACTACTTCCATGTGTACCAGAGGGCATCACATACATCAGACTATTTCATGTGTCCCAGGAGGCATCACATTATTGTGTACTACGGGTGACTTTGGCACTGTGGGTGCTGCTGGCAATGATGCTCTCCATCCCTCCGTGTTCTAGGAAGAATTTCATTTCTGATGACTTAAAGAGGTAAGCCACATATTTTTTATTTTTTTTATATTTTTCCTGGCTGCAAAAATAAAAATAACAAACTTTAACTCAGCTCCTGCTGATCCCGCTTGACTGGTGATACACTGAGCGGCAGCGTGTTGTAACGGGCCCCGACACCAGGAAGAAGGCATCGGGCTTATTACTGACACTGCCACATATTGTATCACCATCTGAAGCAGGACATTGCTGCGGCCAGTGATAAGGTCAGCGCAGTCTGAAATGTGGGGCCCCAGAATGCGGAAGAAGACCGAGGCTGAAGAACGGGAGAGCGATATTGGCACATCGGGGGAGCAGTGGAGTTTATGGTTATAATTTTTATTTTTGCATATATATATATCAGTGGAATACCCCTTTAAGACACATTACTTTTTGGAGCATCAAAGCTTTTAGGTGACATCACTGTCATATTACTGGTTATACTACAGGTAACTATGGACAATCCACCACATCTTGTACCAGGTGGCATCACGTTACTGTACACTACTGGTAACTTGAGGACATCCCACTGCTTCTCCATGTGTACCTGAAGGGACCACATTACTGTACATTACAGGTGACTGAAGACATCACACTATGTATCCATGTGTATCACGGGGCATCACATTACTGTACACTACCGATGACAGGATATCCCACTGCTCCTCCACGTGTAACTGGGGGCATCACATTACTGTACACTACTGCTGACAGAGGATATCCCACTGCTTCTCCACGTGTACCTGGGGGCATCACATTACTGTACACTACTGCTGACAGAGGATATCCCACTGCTTCTCCACGTGTACCTGGGGGCATCACATTACTGTACACTACTGCTGACAGAGGATATCCCACTGCTTCTCCACGTGTACCTGGGGGCATCACATTACTGTACACTACTGCTGACAGAGGATATCCCACTGCTCCTCCACGTGTTTTAGGGGCATCACATTACTGTACACTACTGATGACAGGATATCCCACTGCTTCTTAACATGTTTTAGGGGGCATCACATTACTGTACACTACTGATGACAGAGGATATGCCACTGCTTCTCCACGTGTACCTGGGGGCATCACATTACTGTACATTACTGGTGACAGAGGATATCCCACTGCTCCTCCACGTGTTTTAGGAGGCATCACATTACTGTACACTACTGATGACATAGGATATGCCACTGCTTCTCCACGTGTACCTGGGGGCATCACATTACTGTACATTACTGGTGACAGAGGATATCCCACTGCTCCTCCACGTGTTTTAGGAGGCATCACATTACTGTACACTACTGATGACAGAGGATATCCCACTGCTCCTCCACGTGTTTTAGGAGGCATCACATTACTGTACACTACTGATGACAGAGGATATCCCACTGCTCCTCCACGTGTTTTAGGAGGCATCACATTACTGTACACTACTGATGACAGAGGATATGCCACTGCTTCTCCACGTGTACCTGGGGGCATCACATTACTGTACATTACTGGTGACAGAGGATATCCCACTGCTCCTCCACGTGTTTTAGGAGGCATCACATTACTGTACACTACTGATGACAGAGGATATCCCACTGCTCCTCCACGTGTTTTAGGAGGCATCACATTACTGTACACTACTGATGACAGAGGATATCCCACTGCTCCTCCACGTGTTTTAGGAGGCATCACATTACTGTACACTACTGATGACAGAGGATATCCCACTGCTTCTTAACATGTTTTAGGAGGCATCACATTACTACTGTACAGCAATCCAAAAGGGAAAGAGAGAGCTCCAGCTCCACAAAAAAAAAGTATAAAAAATTTCCGACTTTAGTTCATATTCTCTTAAAATCCAAAAAAGACAAAACAAGACATAAAGTGCTCTGGTGAGTTAAAAACCCACGTCCACCGATGCATTTTGAACAGTATTTTTCTTAGTCATGGCATAAGATCTGCTCACTCTGAAACATTTATATATACTGAGGTGTTCACTCACACACCAACATTGCCCCACCTGCAACAGGTGGAGCTACTTCCAACTGGAAGGATTCGTAGCAAAATGACCCAGGAGAAACAAGCTTTCATATATATCCAAAAAATAGGAATATAATGAAAATGTCTCCAAAACATAACAAATGTAATGAAAATATAGAATATAGAAAACAAAACAGTTAATAAATATACGCTAAATCATTTCTGTAATTTATGCCTAACGTATACCTCATGCCTACATTACTGTACACTACTGATGACAGAGGATATCCCACTGCTTCTCCGTGTGTACCTGGGAGCATCACATTGCTGTACATTACTAATGACAGAGGATATCCCACTGCTTCTTAACATGTTTTAGGAGGCATTACATTACTGTACACTACTGATGACTTTGGACATTCCACTGCTTCTCCACGTGTACCTGGGGGCATCACATTACTGTACACTACTGATGACAGGATATCCCACTGCTTCTTAACATATTTTAGGGGGCATCACATTACTGTACACTACTGATGACAGAGGATATCCCACTGCTTCTCCACGTGTACCTGGGGGCATCACATTACTGTACCCTACTGATGACAGAGGATATGCCACTGCTTCTCCACGTGTACCTGGGGGCATCACATTACTGTACACTACTGATGACAGAGGATATCCCACTGCTTCTCCACGTGTACCTGGGGGCATCACATTACTGTACCCTACTGATGACAGAGGATATCCCACTGCTTCTCCACATGTACCTGGGGGCATCACATTACTGTACCCTACTGATGACAGAGGATATGCCACTGCTTCTCCACGTGTACCTGGGGGCATCACATTACTGTACATTACTGGTGACTGAGGGCATCCCATTCTCCACATGTACCTGGGTCACCACATTATTGTACATTACAGGTGACTAAAGACATCTCACTATGTCTCCATGTGTACCACGGTGAATCACATTACTATACACTAATGGTGACTTTGGACATTCCACTGCTTCTCCACGTGTACTTGGGGGCACCACATTACTTCACACTACAGTACTGGTAACTGAGGACATCCTATTGCTTCTCCATGTGTACCGAAAGGCGTTATATACATTCTGCTACTTTGTTCTGTCTACCAGGGGGAATCATATTACTGTACACTACATATGACTGATGGCATCCCGTATACCACAGGTAGCATCACTTTACTTCTTCATCTTTCTTCTTCTGCATATGACAGGTGACTGAATACTCCTCTGTGTGCACTAGATGTAGTATATCACATTACATTATACTACAGGTGACTGAATACTCCTCTGTGTGCACGTGATGTAGTATATGACATTACAGTATGCTACAGATGACTGAATACTCCTCTATGTGCACTAGATGTAGTAGATCACATTAATGTATACTACAGGTGACTGAATACTCCTCTGTGTGCACTTGATGTAGTATATCACATTACAGTATACTAAAGGTGACTGAATACTCCTCTGTGTGCACTAGATGTAGAATACCACATTACAGTATACACCAGGTGACTGAATACTCCTCTGTGTGCACTAGATGTAGTATATCACATTACAGTATACACCAGGTGACTGAATACTCCTCTGTGTGCACTAGATGTAGTATATCACATTACAGTATACTAAAGGTGACTGAATACTCCTCTGTGTGCACTTGATGTAGTATATCACATTACAGTATACTAAAGGTGACTGAATACTCCTCTGTGTGCACGTGATGTAGTATATGACATTACAGTATGCTACAGGTGACTGAATTATCCTCTGTGTGCACTAGATGTAGAATACCACATTACAGTATACACCAGGTGACTGAATACTCCTCTGTGTGAACTAGATGAAGTATATCACATTACAGTATACTACAGGTGACTGAATACTCCTCTGTGTGCACTAGATGTAGTATATCACATTACTGTATACACCAGGTGACTGAATACTCCTCTGTGTGCACTAGATGTAGTATATCACATTACAGTATACTACAGGTGACTGAATACTCCTCTGTGTGCACTAGATGTAGTATATCACATTACAGTATACTAAAGGTGACTGAATACTCCTCTGTGTGCACGTGATGTAGTATATGACATTACAGTATGCTACAGGTGACTGAATTATCCTCTGTGTGCACTAGATGTAGAATACCACATTACAGTATACACCAGGTGACTGAATACTCCTCTGTGTGAACTAGATGAAGTATATCACATTACAGTATACTACAGGTGACTGAATACTCCTCTGTGTGCACTAGATGTAGTATATCACATTACTGTATACACCAGGTGACTGAATACTCCTCTGTGTGCACTAGATGTAGTATATCACATTACAGTATACTACAGGTGACTGAATACTCCTCTGTGTGCACTAGATGTAGTATATCACATTATTGTATACATCAGGTGACTGAATACTCCTCTGTGTGCACTAGATGTAGTATATCACATTACAGTATACTACAGGTGATTGAATACTCCTCTGTGTGCACTAGGTGACTGAATACTCCTCTGTGTGCACTAGATGTAGTAGATCACATTACTGTATACTAGAGGTGACTGAATACTCCTCTGTATGCACTAGATATAGTATATCACATTACATTATACTACAGGTGACTGAATACTCCTCTGTGTGCACGTGATGTAGTATATGACATTACA
Organism: Hyla sarda; assembly: GCF_029499605.1. Taxonomy (NCBI): domain Eukaryota; kingdom Metazoa; phylum Chordata; class Amphibia; order Anura; family Hylidae; genus Hyla; species Hyla sarda. The sequence continues at coordinate 155,278,401 of NC_079189.1, forward strand.
GTATGCTACAGGTGACTGAATACTCCTCTATGTGCACTAGATGTAGTATATCACATTAATGTATACTACAGGTGACTTAATACTCCTCTGTGTGCACTAGATGTAGTATATCACATTACTGTATACTAGAGGTGATTGAATACTCCTCTGTGTGTACTAGATGTAGTATATCACATTACAGTATACTACAGGTGACTGAATACTCCTCTGTGTGCACTAGATGTAGTATATCACATTACAGTATACTACAGGTGACTGAATACTCCTCTGTGTGCACTAGATGTAGTATATCACATTACAGTATACTACAGGTGACTGAATACTCCTCTGTGTGTACTAGATGTAGTATATCACATTACAGTATACTACAGGTGACTCAATACTCCTCTGTGTGCACTAGATGTAGTATATCACATTACAGTATACTACAGGTGACTGAATACTCCTCTGTGTGCACTAGATGTAGTATATCACATTACAGTATACTACAGGTGACTGAATACTCCTCTGTGTGTACTAGATGTAGTATATCACATTACAGTATACTACAGGTGACTGAATAGTCCTCTGTGTGCACTAGATGTAGTATATCACATTACAGTATACTACAGGTGACTGAATACTCCTCTGTGTGCACTAGATGTAGTATATCACATTACAGTATACTACAGGTGACTGAATACTCCTCTGTGTGCACTAGATGTAGTATATCACATTACAGTATACTACAGGTGACTGAATACTCCTCTGTGTGTACTAGATGTAGTATATCACATTACAGTATACTACAGGTGACTGAATACTCCTCTGTGTGCACTAGATGTAGTATATCACATTACTGTATACTACAGGTGACTGAATACTCCTCTGTGTGCACTAGATGTAGTATATCACATTACAGTATACTACAGGTGACTGAATACTCCTCTATGTGCACTAGATGTAGTATATCACATTAATGTATACTACAGGTGACTTAATACTCCTCTGTGTGCACTAGATGTAGTATATCACATTACAGTATACTACAGGTGACTGAATACTCCTCTGTGTGCACTAGATGTAGTATATCACATTACAGTATACTACAGGTGACTGAATACTCCTCTGTGTGCACTAGATGTAGTATATCACATTACTGTATACTACAGGTGACTGAATACCCCTCTGTGTGTACTAGATGTAGTGTATCACATAATATACCAGCTGAGTTTCAGTTTGTGGGTAGGGAGGGCGGATCTGTGAATAGAAGGGGCAGAAGGACTCCTTGGTTTCATAGAACATCCATGAGACTTTAACATGATCAGTCTGTCAATGGAATCTGCTGGAGAAGACCCGGGGCTGCACTGCGGTGCATGGGATGACGCTTAACCTCCTGAGCGGTATTCCCGAGCGTGACTCAGGATTAATTTTCCCTGCCAGGATTGGTAACCCCGCGTCACGCTCGGGGTAGAATTACAGAGTTCCCGGCCGGGCTGCACGATATATCGCAAAAGCAATGCGATGTAGCGATGCGGCCCCCGGGAAAACATGTGATTATCTGCTCTGGTCGGCTCCCGTTGCGGGGGCCGGCCAGAGCAGGTAAAGAAAAATACTAAAAGTCAGTGTTTCCCTATCAGGGGGCCTCCAGCTGTTGCAAAACTACAACTCTCAGCATGCCCAAACAGCCAAAAAGAGCTGTCCGGACATGCTGGGAGTAGTAGTTTCACAACAGCTGGAGGCCCCCTGTTAGAAAAACACTGAGCTAAATGTAAAAGGAAAAAGTAGTAAAATAAAAAAAACTTTTGCTCACCTAGTCCCGGTCCCTGAAGATGTCGTTCCCCTCCGTGCGCTCTGGTCCCTGCTCTATTCATCTTACAGGACCTTTCACTTTTCAGCCAATCACAGGCCGCAGTGGTGTAAAGCCTGTGATTGGCTGAAGGGGAAATGACTTGTTCTGCAGCAAATACACTAGGTTTGAAATCTGCCTGCAAACCTAGTGTATTCTGCTGCAGGACAAGGATGTGACAAGGTGACCGGGGGGGGGGGGAGAATGTGACAAAGGGGGGGATGTGACATGAAGGGGGGGGGAAATGTGACAAGGGGGGGGGGAATGTGACAAGGGGGGGGGGAATGTGACAAGAGGGGGGAATGTGACAGGGGAGGGGGAATGTGACATGAAGGGGGGGATGTGACAAGGGGGGATTTGACAGGGGGAGGGGAATGTAACATGAAGGGGGAGAATGTGACAAGGGGGGGAATGTGACAGGGGGGAATGTGACAAGGGGGGAATGTGACAAGGAGGGAAGAATGTGACATATGGGGGGGATGTGACAAGGGGGGAATGTGACAGGGGAGGGGGAATGTGACATGAAGGGGGGGATGTGACAAGGGGGGGATTTGACAGGGGGAGGGGAATGTAACATGAAGGGGGGGAATGTGACAGGGGGGAATGTGACAAGGGGGGAATGTGACAAGGAGGGAAGAATGTGACATATGGGGGGGATGTGACAAGGGGGGAATGTGACAGGGGAGGGGGAATGTGACATGAAGGGGGGGATGTGACAAGGGGGGGATTTGACAGGGGGAGGGGAATGTAACATGAAGGGGGAGAATGTGACAAGGGGGGGAATGTGACAAGGGGGGAATGTGACAAGGAGGGAAGAATGTGACATGGGGGGGGGGGATGTGACAAGGAGGGAAGAATGTGACATGGGGGGGGGATGTGACAAGGGGGGAAGAATGTGACAAGGAGGGGGGAGAATGTGCGGGGGGATGTGACAAGGGAGAGGGGGAATGTGACAAGGAGGGGGGAGAATGTGCGGGGGGATGTGACAAGGGAGAGGGGGAATGTGACAAGGGAGGGGGAATGTGATGGGGGAGATGTGAAATGGGCGGGGGGAAGATGTGAGATTCAGTGCAAAAAATTGTACCGCTTTTGGTACAAATTTCCAGAAAGAATCACACCGCCAGGGAGGTTAATGTCTGCGTGCACATTAATTGCCTATTCCGTAGGAGGCTGCAGCAACCTGGGTAGAATTTCTATAGCGTGAACCCAGCCTTTTAGTTAGCTTTTTATTGTTGCCAATAGCAACCAATCAGAATTCAGCTTTCATTTCTTCTAATATTGTGGTAAAATAAAAGTTGAGCTGGGATTGGTTGCTATGAGAAAAACAAAGACAGCTTGATAAATCTCCTTCATGTAATATGGAAGCTGGGTGTCACAACAAGGGCATTTATTACCTAAGATTGTTTGCTTTGAATCCGTGGTCATAATGTGAATTTAGGACCAAAGCCATATAATCTCTGTAGCCACATTACAGTAAAGGTGATCTGACTGTTACTATACTGACCTTTCCCTCATTGCATATGCTATATATTGAGTGTAACATACCAATCAGATCGTAAAAAGAAATAAATAAAGAAGCAATCTGATTGATTGCTATGGGCAACTGCACCACTTTTTCGCTGTACAAGTTTTGATAAATCTCTCCATTTGGGATGAAAAAAAAATTCTTACATGTAGGTAGATCTATCAACCCTTGTGTAGAGGAACAGCGGGGCAGTTGCTGATTGCAACCAAACAGATTCTAGTTGCTTTAAGCAATTGCACCTCTGTTTCTCTGCATAAGATTGTATGAACTTTCCTATGGTGCACGACTAGAAGCTGTTGTATTAAGTACCTCAGTTCTTTGCTACTAGGTGGAATTGCACCAATGAAATCTCTTCCTGATGCCCTGCGGAGCATAGCAGGGTCTACTATGCAGTCTAGCCTCTACAGTCTCTCTCGACCAATCTTTAGCACCAAGGGCAATTATCTGAATATTACAAAAGGTGTCCCTCTGATGATCCTTCTTACTGACTGAGCGGAAAACTTTATTTTTACTGTGCAAATTCCCTTGAAGATTGTGACATTGTGTTTGGTATAAGAGTTGTCAGTGGTAAAGCTTGACAAATCTGCTATCTTGAAGCCAGTAAAAAAAAAAAGTTAGGAGCCAAGATGTGGCACGTCACTAAAGTTACGTCATACAATATGTTATTGGTTTCCCCTTATCTCTCCCTGTGTCACAGTCATTAGTGTCCCTTTTAATTACTTTGACACAGGGAGAGATGAGGGGACACTAATGACTGTGACACAGGGAGAGATGAGGGGACACTAATGACTGTGACACAGGGAGAGATGAGGGGACACTATTGACATCGACACAGGGATAGATCAAGGGACACTAATGACTGTGACACAGGGAGAGATGAGGGGACACTAGTGACGTCGACACAGGGATAGATAGTGTCCCTTCATCTCTCCCTGTGTCAGTCATTAGTGCCCCCTCATCCCTCCTTGTGTAAGTCATTAGTGCCCCCTCATCTCTCTCTGTGTCAATATCATTAGTGTCTCCTCATCCCTCCTTGTGTAAGTCATTAGTGTCCCCTCATCTCTCCCTGTGTCAAAGTTATTAGTGTCCCCTCATCTCTCGTTGTGTCACAGTTATTAGTGTCCCCTCATCTCTCCCTGTGTAAGTCATTAGTGTCCCCTCATCTCTCCCTGTGTCAAAGTTATTAGTGTCCCCTCATCTCTCGTTGTGTCACAGTTATTAGTGTCCCCTCATCTCTCGTTGTGTCAGTCATTAGTGTCCCCTCATCTCTCCCTGTGTCAGTCATTAGTGTCCCCTCATCCCTCGTTGTGTCACAGTCATTAGTGTCCCCTCATCTCTCCCTGTGTCAGTCATTAGTGTCTCCTCATCCCTTCTTGTGTCTCACCTTTTATTAGATGAGCCTAAAATAAAAATGTTATCTTATTGTTCCCTCATATCTCCCTGTGTCAGTCATGAATGTCCCCTTATATCTTCCCTTTTGTTCCACAGTTATTAGTGTCCCCCTTATCTGTGTCATAGTCATCAGTGTCTCCTCATCTCTCCCCGTGTCAATCATTTATGTCCTCGTATCTTAAAAAAAGAAAGAAATAAAAAAATCAGTTTTAATTAATTTATTCTCCTTTCCCACCCTGATTCTCTGTTCTGCCTACGGTCAGCGCTCTGGTGTTCAGCAGAAGATGTCTTCAGTCGGCGCCTTGTGAAAGAGCAGCAGATGTCACATGACTTTTATAGTCAAACAGCAGCATTGGCGGTCACACTCAGGCAAGGCCGGTAATTGACTGCTGTGATCACCTGACATAACACTGCAGAAAGAAGGGGGAGATCAGCGCAGGAATAGAGGCGGAGATAGTTATACAGATTTTTTTTTAATTTATTTATTTTTAAAGATGGACAATCCCTATTGGAAAGGGATTTGTCAAGCACTGGTCTGTGGTAGAGTAATTCTGCTTCCTTGTAATAACTCTAGCTCTAATGGGTGTACATTGCTCCTTGGCTGAGGCTGTTCATTGATGTCTACATTTAGTTACGTAAAACCAGAGTCGTTCTGTGTGTGATGGACTGTGCTATCTGTTATTTGTAGATCACATGATACTTATTGAGGGTTTTTCACTTTTTTATTTATTATTATAATTTTTTTTTTCTTTTAACACTTATTTATTAGAATTGCACAATTGAATAAAAGGTTGATAACTAAGTGTTTCATAACATCTCGGACATCCTTATTACATGATGCAGGTGTTTGCTGTTCCTGTATTGTTTTTGCACACATCTGTAACAATGTTTCCCAACCGTCAGTTCTTTGGAGAGTTGCAAGTACAATAGCTGTCGCTTTAAGGGTAGGGTCCCACGTAATGGATCCGGCGATGACCGACGCTATAGTGTGCCGTCTGCTTGTAGCAGCAATCCACCACTATGAGCAGATACACAAGGACGTGTGAGTTGCTGCGCCCATGTGCAGTGTACTCAGACATTGCGGCTGCTCTCGGCCTAGCTCCGGAAGCAGCGACCTTGATGTCTGGGAGTACACTGCGCTTGCGTCTGGCGACTCGCAGATCCCTGTGTGTCTGCTCTTGACAGCGGATTGCTGCTACGAGCAGATAAATCAGGCACAACCGGAGGGAAGCTAATAGGGTTGGTCATTGGTGTATTTTACGCTGTGGATCCCTTCTGTGTGACCCTACTCTTAGGGCATATTGCAGTTCCATACATCCAAGTAGGGTTGTTTTGGCTGCAGGCACATGGATTTCTGTATGGCCTATTCAGATGAATTAGACAGTCACAGAAATTCCAGTAACAAATATACCATGTGAATTCACCCTTGGGGGCTTGTCCACATTGTCAAATAACTGTGTGGTATTTAAAAATTTGATTCCCTTCATCAAAAACTGCAATTTTACCTTTTAAAATTGTCATGCGTTACTAGGGTATGCCTAAGGGGGCATGACTAAGGGGGCACGTCCCCGAAACACCGTTGCATCCAAGGTGTCGAGCAGATGGAAGATCACAGCTCCTATTTGTCTGTTTATCAGCTTTGCTCCACTTTGTAGGAAGATTTAAAATAAAGTAATGAAAATAAAAAGCTTTGAATACTTCTGAAACGGTCTTTGGAAATCATGGACATTGCTTAATACATTGTCTAAGCCCACTGTGTGTTACCTTATCCTGATTTAAAGGGAGTAGTGAAGCTCACTTGTGGGATCCTACATGATATTGTGTAAATTCAGGCAGACTCTGTTGCAACCGAAAATCCTCACACAGCAAATTTTGGGCTGATTTTGAGGTGTCTTTTTTTTAAATTTAGTTTTTGTAAAATTTTTTCTCAGATCATTTTTTCCCATGTGAACATGCCCTTACCGTAGATATGGCAGATTGTTTTCAGGATAGGCACAGCAGTAGCGGTTTGCTATGAGGTTATGTGGTGATAACCAAGATTTTATGAAATGCTTTGTCAGGATTTCCAAGAAGGAGCACCTTTCCTGTTCTGCCTTTGGTAAAGGGTATGGGAATCTCCGATCTATATGGTATATTTAAAAGGAATACTATGGATTGTCTGTGTGTGTTTTATTGAGTGACATCTGAATCATCCATTTATCTAGATGTTAGATAATACTCTCCTCAGCATTGAAATAAAACACCAAGAAGGGTTAAATTTCCAAGCACGTAACGCCAGTCTGTGGCATGTGGGAGGTGAAATCTGATCGAGTCAGTACAGTATAAACAAAATTCAGCAGTAGAATAGTGAAAAACATGGCACACACCACCATGTCGTTGGGATCACTGTATGTTTATTGTGGCATCACAGCAAAAACATCGGGTCGCTCTGGCTGACACCCCAAGAGAGAAGGGGCAAGGTAGCTTAAACATATGGGGAGATTTATCGTAACCTGTGCAGAGGAAAAGTTGACCAGTTGCCAATAACAACCAAGAAGCTATCTGATTGGATTGGATACAATGAGCAACTGGTCAAATTTTCCTCTACACATGTCTTCTCTTTTTTTGGTTCTGCTTTGTTTTTCCCTGTTGGCTTTAATGTGAAGAATACGTAGCGCTAAAAAAAAAAAAACACACACAATTGAACTTTTACCAGAACTGTTATAAGAAAAAGTTGGATTTACAGTTTGTGGTTTGTTTTTTCTTTATTGTTTTTGCTGCAGTTTTTTGGTATCGGTTTTTGGCTGCACCACAATGCTGGTGTGAATGGGGCACCAAAGTCCTACAAGGATTTCCAGACATTTATCCTCCCAATCTCATGATTGAAGTGCTGAGTCTTTATCAGCCTTTATCTGATACTTCTCTTGTTAGTACTCCAGTCCTCATGTATCACTTACCCTGTGCCATGAGAGAAAATCTCCAATTGGTTGACACTGCAGTACTTCATATCTGCCATTCTTTGTGTCCCCAGCCTCTTACAACCAAGAGAGAATTCTCCTGATGCTTGAGGTGTATTTTATCTAGAGGAAAATTATGATAATCATAAAAAGCCAAAATCGTCTTGAAAAAGTTCTAAGATGTTCTGTTAAGTTAAATGGAAAGTTAAAAATAAAAAAAAATAAAAAAGATCATTCAAGTCCTAGGACATGCGGATTTTTTTTTTTTAAACTCATGCCGCCAGTCGGGCCGCCAGTCCTGCATCTCGGGGCTGCCGGCACAACTCACCATTCTAAGTGGCTGCTGCTGCGCTGGACACGCAGCGTAGCAGCCTCTTTAAATCAGTGAGTGCCTGCGGCAGGCCGGCTATCACTCATCATAACAGAGGTGAGGGTGCTCGCTGGGCTGGGGACAGCGCTCCTGCATCTGTGTGACACAATGTCAGCAGCAGTGCGCGGAGAGTGATGGAGCTACGCTGCACTGCCGCCCCTTCCTCCCCTCCGTCAGAAGGGGTGATAAATGTTGGGGAGGCAGATAAGAGAGGATTGTTTGGATGAATCATGAGGAGGCTCCGGGGGGGGGGGGGGGGGGGGTTGATAAGGGGGTACAGCAGTGTGGTGGGGGGTGATGAATTATGAGGAGGCACAGCAGGGGGGATAAGAAGCTTCAGGGGGTGTTTGGATGAATTATGAGGAGGCACGGGGGGGGGGATTGGGGTATGATGAGGGGGGACAGCAGTGTGTATGTGTGGGGGAGGGGGTTAGGGGGGGGTGGTGGTGAATGTTTAGGAAGCATAGAAAGAAAGTGGGGCTTGAGAAAGGCTTCGGTCCCGAAACGCAGCGTTGGGGTGGTGTCCCCTCAGGTCCCATTGGAGCATTTTTGTATAAGTATGCCTTTTCATTGTATTATGACTTGCTGTTCTTTGTAGTCCTTTTTTTGGACACTGCCTTACTGTAGTGCCGTCTTGCACACATTATTGTACTTTTTGCATGTTTTTGCTTGTCTTAGCTCTTTTTTTGTGACCTGAGGGGTCACCCTTGCGGTTTTCCATCCCCCTTGGGTTGGAGTCCTGTATGTTTGTGTATTTTTTTTGATTATTAAATAAAATATTGTTTGTATTTTTTCTATAAAGGCTCCGTCTTTAATTTAGGTTATAGTTATAAATGAGTTTATTGTAAAGAATAGACTTTGTTAGAATAAAAGCACAGGGTACAGTATGACCCCACAGATTTCTATGTGTATCTGTTCTATGGCCGTGTGCAGCATGGATCCTATCTCTGTATGTGGTATCTGGGCTGGATGATAAAAATACCATGTGTTACAGTTCTCAGCAGCCTCACGCCAGATCTAATGCAGCAAATCATTGATAAATGATCAACTGTATGTAGTAGATTCCAGTAACCCATATTCTACCATTTGAAGACAGTGGGGCAGCTTTACTACTGCTAATAGATAAAACATCGATCCTCCAAATACTTGGACAAACATGCTGGGAGTTGTGGTTTTGCGACAGGTTGGGCAATACTTAGGTCTCCATACACATTGGAGAGGCTGATCCCGATTATATCACAATAAGAAGGATTGGGCAAGTTTACAATGCATTCAGAGAGCAATCAGACCCTTTCACTTTTTTCATATTCTGTATTCTGGCATTATGCTAAAATAAAAATAAAAAATAGTTTTCCACCATTATTTTGCTCCCAATACCCTGTAATGACAAAATGTAAACAGAATATTAGAAATTTTTGCTAATGTATTGAAAAGAAAGATTGTATAGACATGACCTAAAATATTGCGTAGACAATATTCAGACCCTTTACTCAATACTTAGTTGAGTTCCCTTTGGCAGTGTTTACAGCCTCCAGTCTCCTTGGGGATGATGCCATAAGGTTTGCACACCTAGATTTTGGAATTTTCTGCCGTTCTTCTCTGCAAATCATCTTAAACTCTGTCAAGTTGGATGAGGACCATAGGTTGAAGCCATTTTCCAGTCTCTAGGGATGTTCGATTGGGTTGAAGTCAGGGCTCTGTCTGGGCCACAACACACTCCTGTTTTGTCTTGGCTGTGTGCTTAGGATCTTTGTCTTGTTGGAAGGTGAACCTTCGGTGCAGTCGGATGTCCAAACCAATCTGAATCATGTTTCCATTATGATTATGCCTGTACTTTTGTTTGTTTCAGCTTTCCCTCAACCTTGACCAGTATCCCTATCTCAACCGGGGAAAAACACACCCCTACAACATAATGATGCCACCACCAAGCTTCACTGTAGGGATGTGGTATTGGGCAGGTTATGGGCAGTGTCTTGTTTCCTCCAGACATGATGCTTACAATTGAGGCCAAAAAATTTAGTTTCAACAGACCTGTCTTTAAAGTTTTTTAGGTGTTTTTTTTTTTTGCAAAGTCCAGATGGCTTTCACGTGTCTTTTACTATAGAGAGGCTTCTTTCTGGCCACTCTGTCATGAAGCCCAGATTGGTGGAGTACTGCAGTCTTGGATGACCTTCTGGAACTTTGTCCCATCCGCACACAGGATGTTTTGAGCTCAGCCAGGGTGACCATTGGGTTCTGGTTCACCTCTCTTTTACTAAGGCCCTTCTCTCCTGATTATCTAGTTTGGTGGGGCGGCAATCTCTTGAAGTATTCCTGTTCTAGTTGTTCCAACCTTTTAAGAATGATGTAGGCCATTGTGCTCTTGCGTCCTTTCAGTGCAGCAGAATTGTTTTTGTACCCCTCTCTAAATTTGGGCATCCACACAATCCTGTCTCTGAGCTGTACAGGCAGTTCTTTCCTGCTCATGGCTTGGTTTTTACTGCGGTTTGCAGCTATGAGACCTTGTGTACATGGAAAACTAACCTGTGTTATTACAAAGGCCAGGACTTAGTGACCTCTGTATAACTCTCAGGACATTCAATGTCTTTTTCTAGAATACTAAAAAGACAAAAGCTGTTTCTGCTCTTTATGTCATAGCAGTTTTTTTGTAACTGAAACTATACAAAAACCATAGCATGTGGTATAAATTAGAATAGCAGTGACCTAAGAAAACTTCTCCAGTGTGATGTTTCTTGTGAAGCCGCTTGTTCTGCATTGTTTGATGACATTTTGTACTTTAACGTGCAACATCTTAGTCAGTGTTTCTGTCTTTTCTATTGCTAGACTCAGTATGAGAGTTTTGGTTCATTGTTTCATTTATTTCTCTAACATATCCCCTGACAAAAACTTTTAGAAATGCATAGTTTCAATGATATAAAGAAATATGCTACAGTATTTTTGCGTTAGTTTTTTCCTCCTTTCCTTTTTAAAATCCATAACTCTTATTTTTTCTCCCACAGACCCATATGAGGGCTTGTTTTTTGCGAGACCAATTGTACTTCTTAATGACATCTTTCATTTTACCATAAGACATACCATGAAACCAAAAAATTATTTTTGTGGCGGAAAGTTATAAGAAAACTGCCATTTTACTTCTTTTGGGGGGTTTGGTTTTTACGCAGTGCACTTTATGATAAAAATAATAAATCGTCTTTATTCTGCAGGTCAATGCAATTAAAATGATACCCAATTTATATAATTTTTGTATTATTGTACTACTTTGCAAACTTTTTTTTTTTTAAACAAAATTCATAAAATTGTCCTTTTCTGACCCTTATAACTTTTTTATTTTTCCTTATACAGGGATGTATGAGGGCTCATTCTTTGGCCGTGATCTGTAGTTAATTTTTTATCTGTACCGTTTTTGCTTTGATGGGACTTTTTTGGGATTGCTTTTTATCATTTTTTGTTCTGATCTATGATTTGCTTAAAAATCTGTATTTTTGGTGTTTTTTCTTACGTTTTTTCTTACGTTTTTCAAAAAAAAAAAAAATGGCGAGGGAGTTTTATATAGTTTTAGAAACTTTTTTTTATTTTTATTTTTTACACTTTTTAAGTCCCCATAGGGGATTTTTATATGCAATCATTAGATTGCATTTACTGTACAGAGTGGGCCATTTCTATGGATACACCTAAATAAAATGGGAATGGTTGGTGATATTAACTTCCTGTTTGTGGCACATTAGTATATGTGAGGGGGGAAACTTTTCAAGATGGGTGGTGACCATGGCGGCCATTTTTAAGTCTGCCTTTTTTCAATAGGAAGAGGGTCATGTGACATCAAACTTATTGGGAATTTCACAAGAAAAACAATGATGTGCTTGGTTTTAACGTAACTTTATTCTTTCATGAGTTATTTACAAGTTTCTGACCACTTATAAAATGTGTTCAATGTGCTGCCCATTGTGTTGGATTGTCAATGCAACCCTCTTCTCCCACTCTTCACACACTGATAGCAACACCCCAGGAGAAATGCTAGCACAGGCTTCCAGTATCCGTAGTTTCAGGTGCTGCACATCTCGTATCTTCACAGCATAGACAATTGCCTTCAGATGACCCCAAAGATAAAAGTCTAAGGGGGTCAGATCGGGAGACCTTTGGGGCCATTCAACTGGCCCACGATGACCAATCCACTTTCCAGGAAACTGTTCATCTAGGAATGCTCGGACATGATACCCATAATGTGGTGGTGCACCATCTTGCTGGAAAAACTCAGGGAACGTGCCAGCTTCAGTGCATAAAGAGGGAAACACATCATCATGTAGCAATTTCGCATATCCAGTGGCCTTTAGGCTTCCATTGATGAAGAATGGCTCAACTATCTTTATACCCCATATACCACACCATACCATCAATTTTTGTGTTCCAGTGTCCAACAGTCTTGGAGGGATCTATCCAATGTGGGTTAGTGTCAGACCAATAGCGGTGGTTTTGTTTGTTAACTTCACTATTCACATAAAAGTTTGCCTCATCACTGAACAAAATCTTCTGTGTAAACTGAGGGTCCTGTTCCAATTTTTGTTTTGCCCATTCTGCAGCACTTTAAACTACGGATACTGGAAGCCTGTGCTAGCATTTCTCCTGCGGTGTATATAGTAGTATATAGCAGTGTATACGGATACTGGAAGCCTGTGCTAGCATTTCTCCTGCAGTGTTGCTATCAGTGTGTGAAGAGTGGGAGAAGAGGGTTGCATTGACAATCCAACACAATGGGCAGCACATTGAACACATTTTATAAGTGGTCAGAAACTTGTAAATAACTCATGAAAGAATAAAGTTACGTTAAAACCAAGCACATCATTGTTTTTCTTGTGAAATTCCCAATAAGTTTGATGTGTCACATGACCCTCTTCCTATTGAAAAAACAAAAGTTGGATTCAAAATGGCTGACTTCAAAATGGCCGCCATGGTCACCACCCATCTTGAAAAGTTTCCCCCCTCACATATACTAATGTGCCACAAACAGGAAGTTAATATCACCAACCATTCCCATTTTATTTAGGTGTATCCATATAAATCGCCCACCCTGCATAATGCTATGCCTATGGCATAGCATTATACAGTGTGATTGGCTATCCACTCATATAGCCTGGCTAAGTCTGGCTACATCAGTGAATCAACAGCAAGAGGCAGGTAAGGGGACCCTTCTCCACCATTTTAGCTCATGGAACCCATGTGACAACTTTGCAAGGGTTTCGTGAGCCCCTCTGAGTTACAGCAGATGTTTCACTTTCACTTTAGATGCCGTGATCGGCATTGACAGTGAGTGTCTGGCTACTGATAGTAGCCGACACCTACTGTTCTGGAGCGAGCGCAGCTCCTTCCCTTTCTTCCAAGGATTCAGGGCATACAGGTATGCCCTTGGTCCTTAAGTTCCAGGACTGTATGCCCTTCATCCTTAACAGGTTAAAGCTTTTATTGGTAGAAATAGCATAAAGTAGGTGATCACCTTTACAAACCCTAATATTATGGCTATGAACAGTGTTGTGCCTGCGGCACAACACTGTTCCTAACCATAATATTAGGGTTTTTTTGTCCTGGAGCTGGCCACTGATACAGAGTCCAGTCAGGAACGGTGAAAGACAGTAAGATACAGAATGAGGCGTTCTACAGAACCCCTCTAAGAGTCGGCTTGGATGCTGTCACACTCACCAGTTAATAAATAGTCACATATGGGAATCATGACCTATAGAAACCTTTTTTTATTGTTTCTTTTGATCGATAAAAGCATGGGACTGCGAGTTTCTAGAGGACAACACCTCTCCTCGTCCGGTCCTAATTTCCCCTTAAAATTAATATATCAACATATGCACATTACATTTTTCTTTTTACCAGAGTATATCCAACATTACAGGTGGTAAAGAAAAGCCAAAATAATCATTCATTTATGTTTCTCACCACGCCACCATTATTTCTTCTTCATGACACTGTGCCGGACTGTCCATCATAGACAGCCATCCGATCTAAGTGCATGATTGTCTTATTACAGAAAAGCGGCATGTAATTGGATTTCTCTCCAAGTGGTCAAATTAGCCAAGTGTCTGAAATTTGTCTAAACTTATTATGGCCGCATAAAGGAATATTCATTATATCACGCAGAGAACGGCTGTCATCTAGGATGGAGATGCCTATGGTGACATACTATGTTTTGGCTTCAGTTCCAACTTTTGGTAGAAAGTAAATTGCATGCTGTGTTTTAAAGTACTTGGACATAACATGATTCCTAATGAACATTTTTTTTCACATTAGGTACAAAACTAAGCATCACGACCATGAAAAACAGGATTATATACAAATAAGGCCAAGACTATAAACATCTCTTCAAGCTAGCCATCACTTGGTTAACATTTAATGCGGAGCCATGTCAGCTTTGCCAGATCTGTTAACAAATACATACTGGCTAAGCCTGGCAGACCCCACTGACTTATTTATAATGCTTTATATTGCTCTATTTATAGCGTTAAAAAAAATATCAGAAATTCTCGCAAATTTAAAGGAAACCTGCAGTAAAATAAACTTATCCCCTATCCACAGGATAGTGGATAATTGTCTGATCGCAGGGGGTCGAAACTCTGGGACCCCCTGTGATCTCCTGCCGACACGCCTTCTGTATGTAGTTCTATGGGAGAGGCGGCGATGCAGCGTTTGTGCATCCCCACCTCTTCCATAGAGCTGTATGGGGTGGGGGGGCTACGTCGAGGTCAGTGAGCTCGACAACACGCGCATTAGCCAGCACACAGCACGGCAATGCCAGGACCCCGTTCTGGAGATCGCAGGGGGTCCCAGCGGTCGGACACTATAGGTAAAAGTTCTGCGGATAGGGGATACGTTTATTTCACTGCAGTTGTCCTAGAACAAACTATGTAACTGGTGCACAAAAGTCTGCCAAAAGGGATTTATCAGCATTTGTAGCTTTTATTCTTGACATTCTGGACGTGAGGATTGTGAACCCTTAACTGACCGTATCCCCTACTCATACATTGTTTAGTCGAGTTGTACGCCAAAATGTGTCGCATTGTGCCACAAATTGTCTGCACCAGAATTTGCAAAAAAACCCGATCTGGAAAATCTGAAAAGGAGCATGGGTGCTGGGGAAAAGGGGCATGGCCCCCAAATCCCAACATATTTACTAATGTTTCCACTGAATATGTGGTGGATTTGAGCTCTGGAAAACCCTACAGCTCAGAGAATGTGTTAAAAAAAAAAATGTAGAGGAAACATTAAAGGGGTAGTCCAGTGGTGAAAAACGTATCCCCTATCCTAAGGATAGGGGATAAGTTTGAGATCGCGGGGGGTCCGACCGCTGGGGCCCCCTGCGATCTCTCTGTACGGGGGCCAGGCTCTCCGGCCAAATAGCGGGTGTCGACCTCCGCACGAAGCGGCGACCGACACGCCCCCTTAATACATCTCTATGGCAGAGCAGGAGATTGCCGAAGGCAGCGCTTCGGCTCTGCCATAGAGTTGTATTGAGGGGGCGTGTCAGCCGCCGCTTCGTGCGGAGGGCGACACGTCCCCTTCCCGCGGGCTGTCGGGGCTCCGTACAGGAGATCGCAGGGGGCCCCAGCGGTCGGACCCCCCGCGATCTCAAACTTATCCCCTAGCCTTAGGATAGGGGATAAGTTGTTCACCACTGGGTCACCACTGGACTACTCCTTTAAGAAATACTGTGGAAAAATACCTGTAGGAAAACAAAAACCCACAAAGAAAACTCCACTCCACTCTTAGTAAATCCGGGCCGTTGTGCATAGTTAGTTTAGACTTTACTCTGGTGCATTTGAGCACAATTGCACAGATCTTCCAAGTTGTGCTCATAAATAAAGCAGAAACCCCATAGGATTTCCAGATATCTATAATATCCTTTTGATCTGTACAAATAAAAAAAATCATCTTAAGGCGGAGGTGAGTTATTCAGTGTTCTTTGTGTCCTTTCTTACGTTATTCTCTTCCTAATAAATACCCTCTAACCTTAAAGGGGTACTCCGGTGGAAAACTTTAATTTTTTAATTTTTTTTTTAATCAACTGGTGCCAGAAAATGTAACAGATTTGAAAATTACTTCAGATTACTTCAAATTACATCTTAATCCTTCCAGTACTTATTAGCTGATGAATACTACAGAGGAAATTATTTTCTTTTTGGAACACAGTGCTCACTGCTGACATCACAAGCACAGTGCTCTCTGCTGACATCTCTGTCCATTTTAGGAACTGTCCAGAGCAGCATAGGTTTGCTATGGGGATTTTCTCCTACTCTGGACAGTTCTTAAAATGGACAGAGATGTCACCAGAGAGCACTGTGCTCGTGATTCAGCAGAGAGTGTTCTGCTCTGTGTTTCAAAAAGAGAATAATTTAATCTGTAGTATTCAGCAGCTAATAAGTACTGGAAGGATTAAGATTTTTTAATAGAAGTAAGTTACAAATCTGTTTTAACTTTCTGGCATTAGTTGATTTAATAAAAAAAATAAAAAAGTTTTCCACCGGAGTACCCCTTTTAAGCATGTTCTTGCAGTACACTTTCCCTGTCACAAGGCATGACTGCAGAGCTGCAGTGGACTGAAAGGTGTCTTGCCTCGGGTGCAAAATTCTTCACTTGCCCCTTTTCACCTCTCCGTTTCCATCATCCTGCAGTGTTTGCACAGAATACTATAATGCATTGTAGGGAATAGACACATACTGAGTGTACTGCCAAACTGAAAGTCTACGTCCAAGCTAGCATTTGAATGATATAAAATGTACTTTAGAACTATATGTAGCCAATCACTTAGTCACCTGGATTTTCCTCCATACATTGTATGATAGATGTTTACAAAAAGGACCAATAACACTTAGATCTATGCACAGTGTGTTTATGGATCCTGTATACAAGATGTCCCTATTACTCCAGAATCCCCTTATCATAGAGGCACCATATAAATTAGAAGCAGGGTTTCAATGGAAGAATATCTGTCAGGCTACTTTGCCATAACATTTTCCACCTATGCTCAGGGTATATACATCACCAGCCTGTCAAAAAGAATAAAATTGCTGACATACCACAGAGTGCTCCCTATAGACCCAATTGAGTTTAATGGACTAACATAGTCAACTAGTGACCGCACTATTGAGTCCTGGCAAATTAACATATACAGTGATCCCTCAACTTACAATGGTCTCAACATACAATAGTTTCAACATACAATGGTCTTTTCTGGACCATCGTAAGTTGAAACCAGACTCAACATACAATGTACAGACAGTCCAGATCTGTGATACCTGTCAATGGCCGGAAGAACCAACCAATCAGAATGGGCATTCACTGGTAAAACCCCTGTATTACTGAAGCGTATGCACTGAGAGCGTCTAGTAGCGCCCCCCTACAGTACAGGAAGGTATTACATGTTCTGTACTCTTTACCTGTACCAGGGTTAGCTGTTCCTCTGGACACCAGGTGAGGGTGACTCCATTACTTTTTAGGACATTGCGTGTACTGTACAGGACCCCTGAAGAAGCTCCTGTCCTCTACATAGACCAGTGTTTCCCAAGCAGGGTGGCCCCAGCTGTTGCAAAACTACAACTCCCGGCATGCCCGGACAGCCAACGGCTGTCCGGGCATGCTGGGAGTTGTAGTTTTGCAACAGCTGGAGGCTCCCTGCTTGGGAAACACTGACATAGACAGTGATTTACAGCTCCCAGCAGATATTTCTTACTTTTATATGTAAGAACTTGCTTTATCTATATTAGTTATCTACTTATTTTTCTTTAATCCTCACTTTTTCCTATTTTTGGATGACATTTTGGTGCCTTTAGAACCAATTACCAGGTTTCCATAGAGATTTGGTCTCAACATACAATGGTTTCAACATACAATGGTCGTCCTGGAACCGATTAATATTGTAACTTGAGGGACCACTGTACATTTAAAAATGGACTAAACTTGTTGACAAAGTCAATCTATTAAACAGTGGGTGTGTCCCTCGAAAGTCTGCTGGGGTGTAAGTTTGCATGATTTTTGACAGGTTCCCGACGTATACCCCAAGCATACAGGAAAAATGTATTAAGAACATAACCTAATACCGAATATGATGGAGCATACTGCAATTTTGGGCAGCTAGAAGCCCCTGACAAGTTTCATTTTAAGTGATTTTTCAAGCACTTAAAAAAATGCTTAAATGAAAGCTGTGATCTTATATTTGTGCCTTTTTGTAGTATCTGTCATACTCGTGTTATTAAAAAAAATTAAAAAAAAATCTTATATATACATTATTTATCAATTTTGCCTGTTGACAGTTTTTTACCCTTTTTTTTCACTTTGGTTTTCTTGGACATGCACCAAATTTATCATTTGGTGCAAGTTGTTAGTAATTTTGGCTCAGATGTTGAAATCAGCTGTTCACAGCGCCTTTTACACAGAACTTACCGCCATAGAGGACGCGTATTTTACGCTGTAGAGCTGCCATTTCTGGGTCCCTCCTGCAGTATATCAACAAGTGACATGAGTTATTTTCTTTTGTGGGGTTTATAGCCACCATGTGAAATGGATTTTATTTTCAACTTGGGTAGTTTTTTTGTTACTTTAGTGCAGTGGTCTTCAACCTGCGGACCTGCAGATGTTGTAAAACTACAATTCCCAGCATGCCCGGACAGCCGTTGGCTGTTGTAGTTTTGCAACATCTGGAGGTCCGCAGGTTGGAGACCACTGCTTTAGCGCTTACCTTTCCTGAACCTGTGTGGCCATGTCCAATACTGGCTCAACGGAGGGTGAAGGTCCCTCAGAGACAACTATGTCGCAGGATAGTATTGAGCAGCGCTGGAGGCGTCGCTGCTTTCACCCAAAAATGTATTTTGACGCCTTTACATTTTCTGACATTGCTAAGTGTGTTTTCCATGTGCAAAATTTCTTGGCGGGGATTTGCACCAAAAAAACTGTATTTGCGCCAAAATTGCGCCAAAGATCGATTGGTGCAAATGATGAATTACTGACTAAAGTTAAAATCACACACAGGATCGTGTGATTTTGAGAAAGTTGTAAAAATGACAGTGGAGAAGATGCGCCAAACTTTGGCACAAAAAGACACTGCGCCAAAGTATTGCGCCAAAGTTACGTGAAAAACACATAAATCCTTTGATAAATACCCTATATCACTGGATCTGTTTCTATGGAATAAGGCAGAGGTCTGTTCTGTTTCATCCAGCAAATAAATGGAAATGCTGATGAAATCCACCTGAAAGGATCCCAAAATTACACTTTTACCCCTGTTGGGTGTTTGGGATTTAGGGCAAGCAAACACATGGTTCTTACAAACTACCGCATAGTCATACATACCGTAAGTGAACGACTACTGACATCACTTCCTTTCACTTACTGCAAGATTCTACAATAGGATCAGCACTGTGGCTATTCATCCTTTATAATATAATTATTATTCTGAGGACCTGTACTACTCATTTAGTGGATGTTGTATTTTCCATCTTGTTGTATATACAGTATGTTTATACCCATATTTGAGTTTTTCTACTTAGAACCCAGGTGTGTGCATAGATGTTTTAAGGTCTCAGTTTGCACAGCCCAGTACGCATGAGTAAGGGGGTGTTCCCCTGAAATGTCACGTCATGACTGAAGTGTGCCGTGTATGTAACGCCTCTCAGCATGTACTAATGTACAATTTATCCTGAACAAAAGAATGTAGGAATAAAACAAAGGAACATAAACGCAAGTCTAAGGGAGGGGGCATGATGGCCGCCACGCCCCCCCCTCCCATAGACTTTCATTGAGTGGGCATGGTGTGACATCACAAGGAGTGTGGCAGTGAGGTCACAACCCCGCCGCCTGCACCTACCATTCTAAACGAACGCCGGGGGCTTCTCAGTGATCACGGGGGTCCCAGCAGCAGGACCCCCATGTTTGGACATATTATGTCTAGGGGCAGAGTACCCCTTTAGGATGTACATCTAAACTGTGAGTGATATTTTTCTAAATACTACTGCACTTCACATGATGCATAATAGAGAGGGCGAGAACTCCATCTAAGTGGACTTTTGTCGAATATTTCACACTACTTTTAATATACATCGTGTTTTCCATCTTTCCCATGGGCATTTGTCATGTGAGTGAATGGAGTAATTTAACACATCTCTTGTGGAACACCAAATGTAAGAATGTCAACAATGAATGGTGGTATTCTGCTGGAAGTGCCCTCGCAATGTATCATCTGACCTGTATTAGTTTATGTTTCTTACTCCCTGCATGCGCCATTGTAATGCATGACATGCAAACAGCGAGTATTGGGAGTAGATAAAGCCGCTACAAGGCACATATCTCTCTCTGGAGGACCCAGAAAAAAAAAAGACTTGGCTTCTAAACTGTTCTTCACTCAAACGCTGTTGTTACCTGTATATGAAGTGCTGTGCTGTCATGTGACCGATTCAGCCAACCAGTGCACTGATCACTGCGGCCGCAATGCAGTATGAGACCAACAGGGAATCACCGTGCTGGTGCAGAATGAGATTTAGAGGGAATCTGTCAGTTGTAATTAACGTTCCAAACTGCTGATGTGAAATAGCTGGTAGCATAAGGTGAAACGTTCATATATCTGTCTGGGCCTTTGTAACAGAAAAATGCTTTTATTCTCTGGTGCTAAGAAGTGTTCCCAAGCCCCTGAAGTGCTGTGTATAGAAACAAGGAAAGGTCGGCACTTGTGTTATTTCGTGGTGCTCGCGGAGGAACGAATGGCAAAATCAAACAAAACTGAGTGCAGGGATTTTTGTTTGATTCTCTTGTGTGAACTGAGACGCTTCCTCACTTCCCTTCTCATTCCTATCCCTGCTTGATTAACAGTCAGCTGGAAGCCGAGCCCTGTTTCCAAATATCACTCTGTACAAATTGTGTGCAGGTGAGAGCTTTGGAAACTGGGCTTAATTTCCAGCTGCCATTCAAAGCAGGGATGGGGATAGGAGGAGGAGCGAGGAGGCGTTCCAGACCTCAGCAATACCTCTTTTACTCTTTGTACTAGAGGGACATTTTTTTTTTTTCAATGTTACAGAAGCACAAATAGGAATATGAAACTTGCCATGTGTCATCTGTGGTACAACCATGCTACTAGAGATGAGCGAACTTACAGTAAATTCGATTCGTCACGAACTTCTCGGCTCGGCGGTTGCTGACTTTTCCTGCATAAATTAGTTCAGCTTTCAGGTGCTCCCGTGGGCTGGAAAAGGTGGATACAGTCCTAGGAGGCTCTTTCCTAGGACTGTATCCACCTTTTCCAGGCCACCGGAGCACCGGAAAGCTGAACTAATTTATGCAGGAAAAGTCAGCAACCGCCGAGCCGAGAAGTTCGTGACGAATCGAATTTACTGTAAGTTCGCTCATCTCTACATGCTACATTCCCTTGCTTCACAGATCCTTTTTGCAGGGAATTCTATCAGGTCAATCCCCTGCTACATACAGCAATTCCTTGCAGACACTGTCAATCAGAGTGTAGCACAGTTGAGTGCCCTTTAAAGGGGTACTCCAGGAAAAAACTTTTATATATGTATCAACTGGCTCCAGAAAGTTAAACAGATTTGTAAATTACTTCTATTAAAAAATCTTAATCCTTTCAGTACTTATGAGCTTCTGAAGTTGAGTTGTTCTTTTCTGTCTAACTGCTCTCTGATGACACGGGTCTCGGGAACCGCCCAGTTTAGAAGCAAATCCCCATAGCAAACCTCTTCTAAACTGGGCGTTTCCAGAGATAGGTGTCATCAGAGAGCACTTAGACAGAAAAGAACAACCTTAACTTCAGAAGCTCAAAAGTACTGAAAGGATTAAGATTTTTTAATGGAAGTAATTTACAAATCTGTTTAACTTTCTGGAGCCAGTTGATATGTATAAAAAAGTTTTTTTCCTGGATAACCCCTTTAACTGGTCAGCCTGTTTTATTTCAGTGGGCACCATTTAATACTTTTTCACCTGTGGTGGCACTGGAGGGGAACCAGATATCTGGGGGTCCCATTCGCAGGATACCCATAGCCAGCCTATTGTCCGTAGACTATTCTTAGAAAACAGGTTAGTTTTCCAGAATACTGAATCATACATTTTTAGTAGTAAACGAATATTTTTAGATTGTGGTGTATTTTGCTTTTTTTGCGTATTGGGGACCTGTGCCCTCTACCACCTTCCTAGCCCCCTATATTATTTCTTTATACAGTATATTCAGTCTCTGTTTTATCTCTGTCACGCATGCTATGTACTTCTTCCTGCTGCTTTTGGCAGAGCTCCTACTTGTATTGGACAAGTGTGCATTTTGGCAAGCGCCACGTGTTTGATTTGTAGAAGATTAATATATTGAAATTTGGCCGTCTGTTTTCGGTATCATTTGTCACCTGCAGAGAAACAATGTTCCACTAATTCCTGCAAGTCCAACCAACTCTAACATCTCCGAGGAAGCAGAATCGTCACATAGATATTTCCTTGTAATATTGTACTTACGTTTTCCAGTATCCTGTTGATATTCTTTTCTTGCTATTACAATATGGAGCAAGATATGTGGTACAGTGGTCCCTCAAGTTACAATATTAATTGGTTCCAGGACGACCATTGTATGTTGAAACCATTGTATGTTGAGACCAGAACTCTTTGGAAACCTGGTAATTGGTTCTGAAGCCACCAAAATGTCATCCAAAAATAGGAAAAAGTGAGGATTAAAGAAAAATAAGTAGATAACTAATAGTGATAAAGCAAATCCTTACATATAAAAGTAAGAAAGATCTGCTGGGAGCTGTAAATCACTGTCTATGTCAGTGTTTCCCAAGCAGGGTGCCTCCAGCTGTTGCAAAACTACAACTCCCAGCATGCCCGGACAGCCGAAGGCTGTCCGGGCATGCTGGGAGTTGTAGTTTTGCAACAGCTGGAAGTACCCTCTTTGGAAAGCATTGGTCTATGTAGAGGGAAGAAGCTTCTTTGGGGTCCTATACAGTAAACGCAATGTCCTAAAAAAAAGTAAAATGGAGCCGCCCTCACCTGGTGTCCAAAGGAGCAGCTAACCCTGGCACAGGAAAAAAGTACAGAACATGTAATACTTCCCTGTACTGTAGGGGGCGCTACCAGACACCAGTCAGTGCATGCACTTTAGGAATACAGGGGTTTTACCAGTGAAATGCCCATTCTGATTGGCTGGTTCTTCCAGCCATTGACACGTTTTGCAGATTCCATAGCATTGTACGTTGAGTCTGGTTTCAAATGATCCAGAAAAGACCATTGTATGTTGAAACTATTGTATGTTGAGGCCATTGTAAGTTGAGGGATCACTGTATATTCCTTGGAGAATTAAAGGGTTACTAACTAAAATGTAAAATACAAAACTCAAGAAATCATGGTAGTCCTTGGTTTCTGTTGATATTGCATTATTGAGTATATAGTAACTATGGAACTTAAAATTCATTGTATGGCCTATCATTTTTAGCTTGCTAACCCCTAAATGGAGCTCCAACTTGTAACTCCGTGTTATGTTAAACATATATTTAAAGCAACAGTCCTGTTCAGACATTTTTGAACCTTTCTGTCCTGGCTGCCAGCATCTAAAACACACTGGACTCACGTGGCACTGCTCCCTTGGTGCCCTGGTGTCGCCACCCCTGGGCTCTGCTGCTGTCTTCCTCCTGGTTGCCCGTGGTCAGCATGTAACACTGCTGATAAGCAAATCGCCAGCTGCTGATAGGCTGACCGGCAGTGTGATGCCTTGAGCCCTTGCACTGGTCACTGGCTGAGGCGGGACATCGCCATGGCCAATGATTTGTTGAGTGACATGTTAAAGGGGTATTCCAGGGAATTTTTTTTTTTTTTTATATCAACTGGCTCCAGAAAGTTAAACAGATTTATAAATTATATATATATATAAACTGGCTCCAGAAAGTTAAACAGATTTGTAAATTACTTCTATTAAAAAAATCTTAATCCTTTCAATAATTATCAGCTGCTGAAGTTGAGTTGTTCTTTTCTGTCTGGCAACAGTGCTCTCTGCTGACATCTCTGCTTGTCTCGGGAACTGCACAGAGTAGAAGAGGTTTGCTGTGGGGATTTGCTTCTTAACTGGGCGGTTCCTGAGAAACGTGTCATCAGAGAGCACTTAGACAGAAAAGGACAACTCAACTTCAGAAGCTCATAAGTACTGAAAGGATTAAGATTTTTTAATAGAAGTCATTTACAAATCTGTTTAACTTTCTGGAGGCAGTTGATATATAAAAAAAAAAGCTTTTTCCTGGAAAACCCCTTTAACCATCGGCAACTTGGAAGAAGACTGCAGCAGATGACTGGAACAGCATTTCATTTCCGAACGCTTAACAAAAGGGGGAGCAATAACGTCCGTTATTGATAACGGACGTTATTTTGTGACGGAAGATAGTACGGAAGAAAATAGTTCATGAACTATTTTCTTCCGTATTCAGGGGAGAATGATTCTGTGTGCAGATGGGGAAAACTTCCAAAAAAATCAACCATAACTGCAGCACTCCACCAATCTTGGTTTTACGGCAGAGTGACTCAAAAGAAGACATTTGCCTGCCTGTAGTTTAAGAAGAAAAAAGCACCTAAAAGAATTTCAGACTGTGAGAAACAAGATTCTCTGGTCTGAGGAAACCAAGATTAAACTTTTTGGCTTATTCTAACAGTCCTGTCTGGAGAAAACCAGCCAGTGCTCATCACCTGGCCAATACCATCCCTACAGTGAAGCATGGCGGTGGCAGCATCATGCTGTGATATCTAGCGGCAGAGCCGAGTCAGGGCCCCGTATAGGAGATCTAGGGGGTCCCAGTGGCATACGAACAGCATTCATTTTTTTTTTCGCTGGACATCTTTAATGTAATATTTTTTTCATTATTCAATGTTTTTTCTGTTAATTAACAAATATTTATAACATTCCGTAAAGCAGAAAACAGGATCTTTTTAATTTTAAGGGTCTGAAGATTTTTGGAATGCACTGTATTATAACCTGCAGACGCATGGAATTTGCTGGTTTTGTGCAAGCAACTAGCACTTTGCATGACTCCGCACAACTTGTTTCTGTAGTGTCATGTTTATATAAAGATATAGGCTAAGTTTCCACTTGTTTTTCTCTGGCAGTTTTTGGATATCTGCCGCTGCAGTTTTTGAGCCAAAGCCAGAAGTGTATTCAAAAGGAATAGGACATATAAAGGAAGGACTTACCATATTTTTCGTCCTATAGGACGCACCGGCGTATAAGACGCACCCAATTTTTAGGGGCAAAATCTAAAAAAATAAAGATTTTGAACCCAATAGTGGTCTTCAACCTGCGGACCTCCAGATGTTGCACAACTACAACTCCCAGCATGCCCGGACAGCCATCCGGGCATGCTGGGAGTTGTAGTTTTGCAACATCTGGAGGTCCGCAGATTGAAGACCACTGCAGGAGATGGTAATACTCACGTGTCCCGTCACCGCTGTCCTGGATGTCGCTCCATCACTGTCGCCGTGTCCCCGTCGCTCTGGAACGTCTCTGCTGCCGGCCGGGTATCCTCGCTCTCCGGCGCCGCCATCACGTCGTTACGCACGCCGACGCACGGACGTGATGACGAGGAAGGAGAGCGTCGGCATACAGGGGATCCCTGAACGGAGAAGACACCGAGGAGGCAGGTAAGGTGTCCCCCCCCCCCCCCCCCCCCCCGGTGTCCTGTAAGCAGTAACCCGGCTATTCAGTCGGGCTGTTCGGGACTGTCGCGGTGAAATCGCGGCGGTCCCGAACAGCCCGACTGAACAGCCGGGTTAGTGTTATTTTCCCTTTAGACGCGGCGGTCAGCTTTGATCGCCGCGTCTGAAGGGTTAATACAGGGCATCACTGCGATCAGTGATGTCCTGTATTAGCCGCAGGTCCCGGCCGTTGATGGCCGCAGGGACCGCCGCCATAGGGGTGTATTCGCCCTATAAGACGCACCGACTTTTCCCCCCCAGTTTTGGGGAAGAAAAAGTGCGTCTTATACGGCGAAAAATACGGTACACTTCTCCTCCCTTATGGATCCACTTCTGACTTTGGCTCAAAAACTGCAGTGGTAGATATCCAAAAACTGCCAGAAAAAAACAAAAACAAATGGAAACTTAGCCTTATGGAAAGATTTATCAAAACTTGTCGATTGGAAAAGTTACCCATAGCAACCAATCAGTTTGCTTCTTTTATTTTTTAAAAGGCCTGTGAAAAATGAAAGAAGCAATCTGATTGGTTGCTATGGGTAACTGACCAAACAGCAGCAATTTTGGATTTTTTTTTACATTTATGCCGGTTGCTGTCATTATTAATGATCCTGTACAGAAACCAGTTTAAATTTGATAAATTTGAAATTTGATGGGTAACTGTCTGAACTATTAAAATCTTATTCAAATCATTAATATTTTTTTTAATAGTTCAGTTAGCCATGCGGTAGTATCAAATATGTAAAAGAAAAAGTATTTTACTTTTTTTTTGTATAGCAATAGGAAAAAGGGGAGCTCATTTTTATTGGGGGAGCAGTTAATTTACATTTTTTATTTTTTACTTTACTCTTTTTATATAGCACTCCTATACACATGGGGGTATGTGCAGACTGCAGAGCATTGCACCCGACTCTGTAGTACTACAAACACTAGGGTGCAAATGCTCTGTGCACCCCCCCCCCCCCCCATGTGTATAGCAGTGTATATGTACTACATACACATCGATCTACCCATGGGGGTAGGTGCAGAGCATTGCACCCTTGTGACTGTAGTACAGACACAAGGGTGCAATGCTCTGTACATACCCCCATGGGTAAAACAGTGTGCATTGCACACTATACTACAGACACAAGGGTGCAATGCTCTGCATATACTGCTCTGCACATACCCCATCTGTATAGCAGTATGTGTGTATACTACAAACACACTGCTATACAAATGGTAGTATGTGCTGAGCATTGCATCCTAGTGTCTGTACTGCAGACACAAGGGTGCAATGCTCTGCATATACCCCTATGTGTATAGCAGTGTGTGCTGAGCATTGCACCCTTGTGCCTGTAGATGACACTAGGGTGTAGTGCTCTGCAGATACACTGGTGTGTATACATATTTACACAATTAATTCCCCCTCCAACCCCTCACATACAGGGCCGCTGATGCACATACATGGAGCTGTCTTGCCGAGTGCCTTGAGGAAGCCTTGCACGCGGAAACACAGTAGCGGAACGGAATGGTAGGGAGGCGGCGGGACAGTGTTTACTGTGTGCCGCTAACACAGGGCAGGGAGTGGGAAGGGGTTTGGATGGGGATTGTGTGTAGCCTATTGGGAGAATGTTTGCACGCCACTTACACTGTGGCACTGTGCAGAGGGGATATTTGCTTACACTGTGGGACTGGAGGGGGGGCACTGCTGGAGCGCTCCATGTCCAGGGGGGTGTTGGGTGTGTGCCTGGGGACGGGCCTGTGACTGCGCATCCTGGGGGGGGGGGGGGGGGGGGTGGAGAGAGTTCAGCAGTCGGAATTGCCGCCCCTATGAAAAGTGATGAACCAGCCCTGCCTGTTTGATTGGTAAGCAGTGGGTCAACGGAGGGTGGGACAGGGACATCATACATAGAGGGTGCCGCCTAGCGTCTGACCGCTCCTTCCCGCAGTGGGACAGGGACATCATGAACAGAGGGTGCGGCCTAGCATCTGACTGCCCCTGCAGCTTTATGACCGCAGGCGCCAATGAATCGTCCGATTATTCAATAACTGGATTCGGCGACAACGAATCCCGTTATCGAATTTTAGCGAATAATTGTTGCAGCCCTATTTATCATTGTATGTCTTTAGAAACTGTTTTGAAGTCAATTATATTTGCTTTGGTTTTGCTGGTGTGCAACTATATCATACTATCGCAGGGAGGGGTTTGATAAATTTGGTGCATGTAAGCAAAAAACAATAAATCACCTTAAAACACCATTTTGTATGATCTTTCCTCTAATGTACGACTTTTTAAAAGTGCTTTCCAAAGACCGTTTTGTAAGCCAGGTCTGGGCTGGTGTAGATTTGCGATATTTTGGAAGGACGTAGACATTCACACTTGATAAATCTGTTACCACTGCAAAGTGAAAACTGAAAATGACTTTTTTAAGATTGTTTGTAACTTTCTGCTTACTGTGTAAGGTTGCAAAAAAAGTGCTTTGGCGCATGTGTGAAATTTCATGCAATATAAGCGAATAAAGAAACAAAACAAAATAAAAAACTCTCTAAAGACAATAATAAATGCCCCCTATAACTGTTCTTGCCCTACAATTTACAAATTGATTATGGAGATGGAAATACCCCTTTAAACTCTGGCCCGACTAGTTGTCTAGTAACCTGAACTAATAGCATCACAGCGCACCTGTATTGTGTTCTATCCTTTACTGTATTCTAGTCAATATTACGGCTAGCTTTAGCACTGGAGTGGGTAGAATATAGTGAACAGTGGCCACACCATTAGCCACCCCAATGCCATGTGCTCTCTGTAGTTAGTACCGACATTGAGGAATCTAAGAGCATTATAACCTGAATTGTAAATCTATTCCTAAATCTGACCCTACATCTGGTACCGTCTATCATGGATCTGTAAGAGCCTCTGGCTTTGTGCCTGATTATATTGCCTTTTTCACTTTACTTAATAGTCTCAGTGATCTTTATTTCATGGATACCGTCCACTTGGTATACTGTTACTACTTGGCTACACATAGTCTCTTAAGCCACAGAGTGTAAGTTTCCTATTTGCTTTGATTCTGTGATGCCTCCAGCTCTGCTCTCTTGAACTTAGCCATTGCTATGCCTAATTATGTCGCATATTGCTGATTTTAACAGTGTAGGGGATCTTCTCACACGAGTAAACCTGTTTCGCCATTTTGGCAAAGGTGGTGTCTACCAAGTTGCGCTTCATAAATAAAAATTAGCTTAAGGCTGGAATTCCACAGAGGATTTTCTAGAAAAAATGCTGTAAAAAATTCCCATTTTGCCGCACAGCGTTTTTTCAGTGTCCAGATGTTATCTGTAAGTCAATAGTAAACTGCAAAATGCCAGATCTACTTGGCGTTTTCCAGTTTGGCGTTTTTTCTTCTTCTCAGAATCATTGATGTGCCGTCCCGGATGGGCTGCACTATCTGAGCCACTTGTGTGGGTTGTAGACTCCGTCTCATGCTACCACTAGAGTGAAAGCACTGCCAGCATTCAAAAGGGACAGAAACCTAAGCCAGGATGCATTGGAACTGAGAAGTGGTCTGTGATCGCCACCTGCACAACCACTCCTTTATTGGGGGTGTCTTGCTAATTGCCTATAATTTCCAACTGTTGTCTGTTCCATTTGCACAACAGCATGTGAAATTGATTGTCAACCAGTGTTGCTTCCTGAGTGGACGGTGTGATTTCACCCTTTTATTTTTTTCAGTACAAAATGAAAAGAACTTACTGTGAAACTTGCAGCAGCTGATGAGTACTGAAAGGATTAAGATTTTTAAATAGAAGTCATTTACAAATCTGTTTAACTTTCTGGCACCAGTTGATTTTAATTTTTTTTTTCCAATAGAGTACCCCTTTAAGGTTAAGGATACAAGTGCTGTATTTTTGCTGCGGCGTATTTTACCCTAAAGAAAACTGACAGCAGGTGTGGTTAAACCATATAAAATTAGATCTAACTTACTTTGATAGGTGCTGCTATTCCAAAGATACAAGAAGTATTAGCTGAGAGCGGACATACAGAGCTTCCCTGCCTCCTTCCCCTCTGCTCCCATGTGCCCACCCACCTTGTAAATATCCCCGGGGGACCTTTCACCCATGGGAGCACACTGGCCAGGCATATAGGCACAGAAGGGAGGAAGGCAGGGAAGCCGGTTCTCCCGCGCTATAAACTTGTGTTTAGTGCAGGTGTACGGTGTCCATTTTAGGACATAGTCTGTCGTCAGTCGCAACTCCGTCCTCCCTCAGGTGATCGCCGCTAGTCGTCAGCCGCAACTCCGTCCTCTGTCATGTGAAACAGCGTCCCGCCTCCTCCATCACACCAATCGCCGTCCTCCTTCAGCCACAACTCCATTCTCCTTCATCCGAAACTCCATCATCCAAAACACCGTCATGCCTCAGATGATTCTCCCTCAGACGCAACTTCCTGCCGTATAGCAGAGCCGACGCTGCGCAGCATTGTATAGCAGAGTCGAAACTGTGAAACTTGCACGTGTACTACAGACACTACATGTGCTACAGAGTCTGTATAGCAGAGCCGACACTGAATAGCAGAACCCGTATAGCCGAGAGCCGACACTGACTCGGCTCTGCTACACGGCAGGAAGGTTTTTCGTCTGAGGAATGAGAGAATTTAGGATTACAAAGGAGGGAGTTGCGGCTGACTCCTGACGGAGATTGGCCTGAGGAGGGAGACAGGACGCCATTTCACCTGATGGAGGATGGAGTTACGTCTGACGATGTCCTAAAATGGACACCGTACAGGTGAACTTGCTGTCAGCTTCTCTGTTATTATACAATTGTGTGTTTCAAATCTTGTTATGGAGTAGATCTTGTCTTAGTCAGTGGGGTAGCCAGATATCTATAACAAGATATTTGACTGAATAAGCTAACCACAGACAAAAGCTTACTATATGGCTGACATTCAACCCTGTTCGTTCCCCTCAAACACTAACCTGCCTATGCAGTCCCTTTGGAGGTTGCACTGTTTGTAAAACAATACAATTTCAAAAATCCACCTTGTCCACTAGAGAGTTCCAATGTGAGACTGAGAAGAGCCCATGGGACCCATTAGATTTATGCACAGAGGATACACTTAGCAGTGGTTTGGAAAAAGACACACACAATGCTTTTAGCCATACTTCACTTTGTAGGTTTAATTACTTTTGTCTTAAAAACATTCATGGAAAAATGCACCTAAAACATAAAATCTTTCTTGACTTAAAGGGATTTTTCAGGGATCGGCCATCAGTATTTGATAAGCAGGATGCCCACACTCAGCACCCCTGCCGATAGCTACTTCTACTTTCAGGGCTCATTGACTCCTTATCAAATTGTGATATTAACCACTTGTAATTGTGTGCTTTGCATTTACTTTGCATTTGAATTTCAGTGGTGGTCTTGCCCCAGATTTGATTCCTGTGTGTGTCCGGCTGTCCACTAGCTCCCACCCAACTCCTGTGTGTGTTTTATATAGTGCTAGGGTGCAGAAGAAACATAAATAATACTGATGCTTACCTAGCCCCGGTCTTCTGTTGCTCTGCCCAAGATCCCATTCTCCTCTGAGCAGTCCCATTGTTTTATCTTCCTTCTCCTATGACAAGTAGATGGTTGCAGGACCTTCACGCTCAACCAATCACTGAGTGTCCTGTCTCGGCCAGTGGTTGGCTGACTGGGAAGGTCCTGTAACCATCTACTTGTGTCAAGAGAAGGAAGCACAGAGAAGACACTGGTACTGCTCAGAGGTGAACGGGATCTGTGGCAGACCAACGGGGAACCGGGGCTAGGCAAAAACTCATAAAATGAGTTTATTTTATGTTTTCCAAGCATCCCAGCACTATATTAGGGGGATTGGACTTAAAATGGAGGGAATTAAACATGAAATGGGGGGGGGAATATACATTAATTGGAAGGCACTGGACATGAAATGGAGGGGATTTCACATTTGTTTTTAAATAAAATTGCATTATTTACCTCCATAATTGCAATGTGATATTTTCCCTAAGGCTTTTTCACACTGCCGTTAGGACGCGGCAGGGGAATAGCGGGAGAAATATCCCCAATATAGTAAATGGGATCCATCGGGACCCATTATTGGCAGTCGTACCCCGTCCTGATAAGCCTGGAAAAAAGAGCCTTAACGACATAGGATGTAAATGTACGCCCTAGTGCCCTGGTACTTAACGCACTAGGAAATACATTTACGTCATATACATGACGCGCGCACCGGACCGATTCTCGCATCATGCATGGCAGGTCCCGGCTATCAGCAGCCAGGGACCCGCTGGTAATGGCAGACATCAATACAGATCACAGCATCTGTGGCAGTGCAGCAGTTAAAATGGATGATAGGATCGCCCACGGCACTCCGATCACCCAGAATGGTGGACAGAGGTCCCCTCACCTGCCTTCGTCCATCTCCTGGGGTCTTCTGCTCTGGTCTGAGATCGAGCAGACCAGAGCAGAAGATCGCTGATAACACTGATCAGTGCTATGCCCTATGCATAGCACTGAACAGTATTAGCAATCAAATGATTGCTATAAATAGTCCCCTATGGGGACATAAAAAAAGTAAAAATAAATAAATAAATAATAAAAGTAAAAACCCCCCCCCCCCTTAATAAAAATGTAAATAGTCCCATTTTCCCATCTTACCCTCAAAAAGCATAAAAAAATAAATTATTTATAAACCTATTTGGTATCACCGCGTGCGTAAATGTCTATCAAAATTTGATAAACTATTAGGTCACATATATACAATCGTGATATGGTACAGATAAAAACTACAAATCATGGCGCAAAAAAGGAGCTCCCATACATACCTGTATACGAAAAAATTTGAATGTTATAGTTGGTCAAAATAGGGCAGTTTTAAAGGCAAACTGTCAGCTTGTTCACCCACACTAAACCCAATACACTGGGTTATAGTGTGGGTGAACAGGATTCAAACGAGGGGTCACTTACTTACTTTTGTCAACTAACTGCCGAGATGTATGCTTCTAAAGTTCCGGGATTTCCAAAATGAATAAGCGCACTGAAGGCATCTCCCCCGCCCGCTGGCCGCCTCTCTCTCCCGGCCCTCCGCTTTGAATCGGGCAGGGACCGGACCGGGATGACTGCTGATATCTATCAGCAGGCATCCCCTGCATATGCCCTGAGGACCCCCCCCCCCCCCCATGTCGGCGGTGAATTCACCGCGAACTCACCGTGAATTCACATGTGGGCATAAAATGCTCTGCGGACGCACTACAGGGCTCAGAAGTGAGAGCGCACTATGTACATTTGAGGCCTAAATTGGTGATTTGCACAAGGGTGGCTGATTTTACATCGGTTCTGACATAAACGCAAAAAAATAAATACTCACGTGACCCCATTTCTGAAACTGCACCCCTCACGGAACATAACAAGGGGTATAGTGAACCTTAACACCCCACAGGTGTTTGACAAATTTTCGTTAAAGTTGGATGGGAAAATGAAGGGAAAAAAAAAATTTCATTAAAATGCTGGTGTTACCCTAAATTTTTAATTTTCACAAGGGGAAATAGGAAAAAAAAAAGCCCCCAAAAATGTATAACCCCATTTCTTCTGAGTAAGAACATACCCCATATGTGGATGTAAAGTGCTCTGCTGTTGAGCTACAATGCTCAGAAGAGAAGGAGCACCATTGGGATTTTGGATAGAAAATTTGTCTTGAATTGAAGGAAACGTGTGTTTACAAAGCCTCCATAGTGCCAGAACAATGGACCCCCCCCCCACATGTGACCCCATTTTGGAAACTTCACCCCTCACAGAATTTAATAAGGGGTGCAGTGAGCATTTACACCCCACAGGTGTCTGACAGATTTTTGGAACAGTGGTCCGTGAAAATGAAAAATGTAATTTTTCATTTGCACAGCCCACTGTTCCAAAAATCTGTCAAATTCCAGTGGGGTGTAAATACTCACTGCACCCCTTATTACATTTCATGAGGGGTGTAGTTTCCAAAATGGGGTCACATGTGGGGGGGGGGTCCACTGTTCTGGTACCACGGAAGGCATTGGAAACGCACATTGCCCTCGACTTCCATTCCAAACAAATTATCTCTCCAAAAGCTCAATAGCGCTCCTCCTCTTCTAAGCATTGTAGTTCACCAGCAGAGCACTTGACGTCCACACATGGGGTATTTCCATACTCAGAAGAAATGGGCTTACAAATTTTGGGGGGCATTTTCTCCTATTACCCCTTGTAAAAATGTAACATTTGGGGAAAAGCCAGCATTTTAGTGAAAAAAAAAAATTTATTTACACATCTGACTTTCGTCAAACACCTGCGAGGTGTTAAGGCTCACTGTACCCCTTGTTCCGTTCCTTGAGCGGTGTAGTTTCCAAAATAGTATGCCATTTCAGCAAAATTTGCTTTCCAAAAGCCAAATGTGACTCCTTCTCTTCTGAGCATTGAAGTTCGCCCGCAGAGCATTTTACGTCCACACATGGGGTATTTCCATACTCAGAAGAAATGGGGTTACAATTTTGGGGGGCATTTTCTCCCATTACCCTTGGTAAAAATGGTAAATTTGGGGGGGGGGGGGGGGGGGAATGCACTTTAGTGAAAAAAACTTTTTTTTTCATTTACGCATCCGATTTTAACGAAAAGTCGTCAAACACCTGTGTAGTATGCCATGTGTTTTTTATTTTATTTTTTATTGCTGTTCTGGCACAATAGGGGCTTCCTAAATGTGACATGCCCCCCAAAAACCATTTCAGCAAAATTCACTCTCCAAAATCCCATTGTCTCTCCTTCCCTTCTGAACACATATGAGGTATTTCCTTACGCGAGAGAAATTGGGTTACAAATTTTGGGGGGCTTTTGCTCCTATCAAAAATTGGATCTACAAGAACATGTGAGTGAAAAAAATGGAGATTTTGAATTTTCTCCTTCACTTTGCTGCTATTCCTGTGAAGCACCTAAAGGGTTAACAAACTTACTGAATGTCATTTTGAATACTTTGGGGGGTGCAGTTTTTATAATGGGATCATTTATGGGGTATTTCTAATATGAAGGCCCTTCAAATCCACTTCAAAACTGAACTGGTCCGTGAAAAATTCCTGATTTTGAAAATTTTTTGATGAAAAATTGGAAAATTGCTGCTGAACTTTGAAGCCCTCTGATGTTTTCCAAAAGTAAATACATGTCAACTTTATGATGCAAATATAAAGTAGAAATATTGTATATGTGAATCAATATATAATTTATTTGGAATCTCTATTTCCTTTACAAGCAAAGAGCTTCAAAGTTAGAAAAATGCTAAATTTTTCCATAAAATTTTGGAACTTTTCACCAAGAAATGATGCAAGTATCGACGAAAATGTGCCACTAACATAAAGTAGAATATGTCACGAAAAAAACATTCTCGGAACCAGAATGAAAAGCAAAAGCATCCCAGAGTTATTAATGCTTAAAGTAACAATGGTCAGATGTGCAAAAAACGCTTTGGTCCTTAAGGGGCTAAAGTTTTTTTTTTAATCAACTGGTGCCAGGAAGTTAAACAGATTTGCAAATTACTTCTATTAAAAAATGTTAAGTAATGGAAGGATTATCAGCTGCTGTTATGATTCACAGGAAGTTCTTTTCTTTTTGAATTTCCTTTCTGCCTGACCACAGTGCTCTATGCTGACACCTCTGTCCATGTCAGGAACTGTCCAGAGTAGGAGCAAATCCCCATAGCAAACCTATACTGCTCTGGACAGTTCCTAAAATGGACAGAGGTGTCAGCAGAGAGCACTGTGGCCAGGCAGAAAGGAACTTCAAAAAGAAAAGAACTTCCTGTGGCTCATAACAGCAGCTGATAAATACTGGAAGGATTGGGATTTTTTAATAGAAGTAATTTACAAACTTACTGGCACCAGTTGATTAAAAAAAAACAATGAAAAAAAAATTGAAATGTTTTTCAATGGAGTGCCCCTTTAAGGCCAAAACAGGCTTTTTATAAAGAAAAATAAATATTAAAAACTCTTTTTAAAAACCAGGGTAAGGTGTTCTCTTAATACAGGAAGGGTTTCCTGTTTGCTGTCTCGAATTCATGAAGCTTGCCATGGATGTAACCGATCTCATTGCGCTTAGTGCGGTGTAATATGATCAGTGGAATTGAATGATGGCCTCACCCTCCAAATGATACCCTCTCTGATATATTTAAGCACCTCTATGGCACCTGCAAAGAGCAGACAGGATAAAGTGGTTTGATTATAGTGAGCTTGTTCTCTTGTAATGGGGATATTGCTGCATGCCCTACATATGTCTATGCCTTTAGAATGGTTAAACACCTCTGCACCCTCATTTCTGCAGTTGTTGCATGACTGAACTTATTAGCCCTCATTTACTAAGAGTAGAGTGTTTATCTTGGAGGGATTTCAGGTTTACTCCGTGTATTTTTCACTCTGATTTACTAATCTGTCGCACGTCAATTTAATTTTGTGTCGCACGGGTTGTAATTTGTGTTGGCTGCTAAATTGTGTGAAAGAGAATGGCCATTATTGAGTATTTAAAAAAAAAAATTTTTTTTTAGGATAGGGGATAAGTTTTTCCCCACTGGACTACTCCTTTAAGGCTGACTGGAAGACGGAGCACTTCATTATGATGCCCCCCCCCCACAGTTCCCCCACATTAGGTGCAGTACAGTTCCCCCACATTAGGTGCAGTACAGTTCCCCCACATTAGGTGTGCAGTACAGTTCCCCCACATTAGGTGTGCAGTACAGTTCCCCCACATTAGGTGTGCAGTACAGTTCCCCCACATTAGGTGGCAGTATAGTTCCCCCACATTAGGTGTGCAGTACAGTTCCCCCACATTAGGTGTGCAGTACAGTTCCCCCACATTATGTGTGCAATACAGTTCCCCCACATTAGGGGTGCAGTACAGTTCCCCCACATTAGGTGTGCAGTTCAGTTCCCCCACATTAGGTGGCAGTATAGTTCCCCCACATTAGGTGGCAGTATAGTTCCCCCACATTAGGTGCAGTACAGTTCCCCCACATTAGGTGCAGTACAGTTCCCCCACAGACATACAGCCTCCAGCCATATACAGTGTATGGCTGGAGGCTATATGCTTGTTTACTGCCTCACTTCAGTGTTCCCATTACCGCTCCTCCGGTCCGGGGTCACGATCTACTGCTATGGCCTATAGTGACGTCCCTGCGTGCGCCACCACCCGGCGGCTCCTGCGCATAAAGTGTCGCACGAGCTGTATGACACAATATTAGTCGCACATCCCAACAAAAAGTGACGAAATTACCTTAGTAAATGGGGGCTATTGTGTAACTTTTTGGGACTGTATTCTTCTAAAGCAGTGTTTTCCAAACAGCGCGCCTCCAGCTGTGGCAAACTACAACTCCCAGCATGCCCGGACAGCCAAAGGCTGTCCGGGCATGCTGGGAGTTGCAGTTTTGCCACAACTGGAGACTCACTGTACTGTTTTAAAAGAACGTGATCGCCCTCTAAGCTTGTAGAACTGCAAATAGCTTGTTAAGTTATTACTATGATTTAATACAGGACTTCTACAGCTGACATATTCCACTCTGCTACATCTATATGCAGAAAGAATAGATAAATGCATTCTGTATATGTCAAATACTATAGTTTACTAGCTTTGCCTAGTATACTGTGATCACCACATGTTACTTTATTTCCTAAAGCTTTGGGAATTTCTCATACGTCATCTAGTAACCACAGAGACATTGGCGTATTTTAGCTCTCATGATGTTCTTGGAGGGAAAAAACGAGTCAAGTATCTAATGTTTAGATGAGGAGAATATGAGTCTTCTGAAGCACATTATCCAAAAAGTCTCCCATCTGGAATTGAAAACTGTATAGGGCTTCTCTATTGACCCCACACAAAGCCAGCTCCTATATCTTTTATTCTAGGTTTACTAGTGTTCTGATATTTTTCACTATTGGAATATTTTTTTTGAAAAGCAATATACGTTTCGAACTACAGTCACAATTTTTCATGAATTTCAATATTTTCTTCAGGGGAAACGATGTCTGATCATGGAGATTCCGGCTGCTGGGACTCCCTTGATCTGCGGCCCGGCACCCCCGTGTTCTGAGCATTTATGTTAAGAATGCTGGCTTTGGTAGGCTTCAGGTGGTTGTGGTCATCATGCCCCCCCCTCCATTATGGGACATATATGGAGGGGGCGTGATGGCTGTGGTCGCTCATAATCCAGCACGGAGCACAGTTTGCTCTGTGCAACGATTACTGGGGTGCCGGGCTGGAGATCGCAGGGGGTCTCAGCGGCCGAACCCCGGCAATCAGACTTTTTATGCCCTATCCAAAGATGTCTAGGGGGTACTCCGGTGGAATATATATATTTTTTTTATATCAATTGGCCCAAAAAGTTAAACATTTTTGTAAATCACTTCTATTAAAATTTTTAAATCATTCCAGTACTTATCAGCTGCTGTATACTAGAGAGGAAGTTTAATTGTTCTTTTCTGTCTGACCACAGTGCTCTCTGCTGACACCTCTGTCCATGTCAGGAACTGTCCAGAACAGAAGCAAATCCCCATAGCAAACCTCTCCTGCTCCGAACCCAGTATAATGAGAAGCTTTCTTATTAGGAATGCATGGCCACGTGTCTGAAAATATGGTGCGTCCTGACTTTTTAAGTTTTTTTTTTTTTACTGTTATCTATAAACGTTATCATTGAAATATTATTATAAATAGTTATCTTGGCTCTTGGAATGGACGAACCAAACTGGTAACTTTGGTAAGAGCGAGAGGAGCGGAAACTGGGCATGAAATACAGAACGCTGACATGAGGTTGGCTTGTCATCAAATGGACAGCTGCTTCTTTCTCCACCTCTTATTCCAAAAATCTAGGGCATCAATATGGGCTTGCTCTCCGCCTTCCATGGCTGCTAGAACAGCCTCTTAGGAGACATTTTGGGACATGGTATTCACATCCATTTAGTGACAAGAGGATTGCTGTAGGCACTGATGGTGGAATATGAGGCCTGACTAACTGTAGACGTTCCAGTTCATCTTAAGTGTACAGTTCTGGTCAGAGTCAGATAAGAGCTTTCTGGCCCAACTTGGTAAACCCTTGTTTGTTTGTTTTTTTGGCCTTGCTTTCTGCACCAGAGCATTGTCATGCTGAGTGAGCAAATAACCTGCCACAAAGTTATTAGCATGTGATTTTCTCTAATGGTGTACCGGTATTTAAAGGGGTACTCCACTGGAAAGCATTTTTTTTTTTAAATCAACTGGTACCAGAAAGTTAAACACATTTGTAGATTATAGATGAGTAGTTCGGCACTGCTAACTTCTGTACCTGAAGGCGGATGGTCACTAAGTCGCTGTAGTGGAGTGAGGATACGGTGGTGCTCGGACTCACGTAGAATATACCATAAGTGCATGAGAAAACAAAGAAAAGTCGGCACTCACCGGATTTCCAATTCAGCAGATTTTATTGCACATTACTAGGCCCGTTGAAGCACTACTAAGTGCGAAACACAGGTGTCGCCTCTCTGTGGTACCCCCCTTGTACCATCCGTCATCTCCCCGAGAATTGTACTACGGCTGTGAGTAATGTGCAATAAAATCTGCTGAATTGGAAATCCGGTGAGTGCCGATTTTTCTTTGTTTTCTCATGCACTTATGGTACATTTGTAGATTACTTTTATTAAAAAATCTTAATCCTTCCAGTACTTATTAGCTGCTATTTTCTCCACAGAAAGTTCTTTTCTTTTTGAATTTCTTTTCAGTCTGACCACAATGCTCTCTGCTGACACCTCTGTCCATGTCAGGAACTGTCCAGAGCAGAAGCATATCCCCATAGCAAACCTCTCCTGCTCTGGACAGTTCCTAAAATAGACAGAGGTATCAGCAGAGATCACTGTGGTCAGACAGAAAGGTAATTCAAAAAGAAAAGAACTTCCTGTTGGAAGGATAATTTTTTTTTAAAAGAAGTAATTTACAAATCTGTTTAACTTTCTGGCACCAGTTGATAAAAAAAAAAAAAGATTTCCAGTGGAGTACCCCTTTAACATCCCGGTCAAGTCATGCCATTGCTAACTCTTTTTTTGACAACTTTTAGCAAATAAAGAAGATATGATATGTGAATACACCTGTACAGCATTGATCTTCACTTTAGTGGAACTTAAGGACCAAGCCCACCCCATGGAAAGCAGTACTAGACCCATTAGTCCTACAGAAAACTAAACCTTAAAGTGTGAAGAGATAACATTTAAGGTAAGGTTTCGGTTAAGTTTCCACTTGGTTTTTTTCCACCTGCAGTTTTTGAGCCAAAGCCAGAAATGTATTCAAAAGGAATAGGACATATAGAGGAAGGATTTACACTTCTCCTCCCTTATGGATCCACTTCTGACTTTGGCTCAAAAACTGCAGTGGCAGATATCCAAAAACTGCCAGAAAAAAACCAAGTGGAAACTTAGCCTTCAGGTGTTTAACCCCTTGCCGCAGAATGCCGGGTATACCCCTCGCTGCGGCACGGGAGGGTTATGAAGCAAGCTCAGGAGCTGAGCTCGCATCATACCCGCATGGTCCCGGCTGCTATCAGCAGCCAGGACCCGTGGCTAATGCCGGACATCGCCGTACCGATAGATGTCGGGCGTTAACTCTTTAGACACGGCGATCAAAGTTGATTGCCGTATCTAAAAGTGAAAGTAAAAGCATCCCGGCAGCTCAGTTGGGCTGATCGGGACATTGCGATAAAATCGCGATGTCACGATCAGCTAGGATGCAGCAGGAGGTCCCCTCACCTGTCTCCTGCGCGTCCGAACGGCGATTGATTGCTCAAGCCTGGATTTCAGGCTTGCAGCAATCAACCGCTGATAACATTGATCAATGCAAAGCTATGGCTTTGCAGTGATCTGTGTAAAAGATCAGTGTGTGCAGTGTTATAGCCCTCTATGGGAGCTATAACACTGCAAAGAAAATAAAAAGTGAACATAAAAGTTAATAAAGATCATTTAACCCCTTCCCTAATAAAAGTTTGAATCACCTCCCTTTTCCCATTAAAAAAACTGTGTAAATAAAAATAAACGTTAAATGTCCAAACTATAAAAATATATAGTTATTTAAACTGCACGGTCAATGGCGTACGCGCAAAAAAAAATCCAAAATAGCGTATTTTTGGTAACTTTTTATAACATAAACATTTTTAATAAAAAGCGATCAAAAAGTCCGATCAAAACAAAAATGCTACCAATAAAAACTTCAGATCACGGCGCAAAAAATGAGCCCTCATACCGCCCCATACATGGAACAATAAAAAAAAGTTATAGGGGTCAGCAGAGGACAATTTTAAACGTATAAATTTTCCTGCATGTAGTTATTTCTTTTTCCGAAGTAATAAAAAATCAAACCTATATGAGTAGGGTATCATTTTAATCGTATGGACCTACAGAATAAAGGTAAGGTGTCATTTTTAATGAAAAATTTACTGCGTAGAAACAGAAGCCCCCAAAATTTACAAAAATGTTTTTTCTTCCATTTTGTCGCATAATTATAATTTTTTTTCCGTTTCGCCATAGATTTTTGGGTAAAATGACTGATGTCATTACAAAGTAGAATTGGTGGCTCAAAAAATAAACCATCATATGAATTTTTAGGTGCAAAATTGAAAGGGTTATGATTTTTAATAGGTAAGGAGGAAAAAACTGAAGTGCAAAAACAGAAAAATGCTATGTCCTTAAGGGGTTAAGTTTATATTATTCTGTAAAATGACATTAAAAGAATTCAAATCCGATTCCATGTGCTGGATTTTCAGTCCATCATACATCATGCATAGAGGCAGTTTTCTTTAAAGAGTACCTGTCACCAAACTAAACTTTTAATATACTGTTCCCATGTAATTATAAGGCACTTTGCTATCTACTTGCTGTTAAAATTCTCAACCTTTTATATTTTTTTGATGTGATTGAAAAAACGGCCACTAGGTGGCTCTGTTCTGTTCCCTGCGGCAAGTCAAACTGTTACTTTGGTCTCCTCCCGGCCTGGCAGGAGACCAAATTTAGGAAGTGCGTGGGGGGCATGGTGAGGCACAGCTCTTGCAGGCTTCAGGGATGTTGTGCCTGCTGGGGAACGCCCACTTTCTCCTGCTGAGAGCTCACACAATGTGAGCAAGGGGAAAGGTATGATATACAGCTTTTTAAAGCTCGGAAAAAATATTTAAGGGCAGGAGGGGTGTTAGGAGTAGTTTGGGAATATAATCTGAGTTAGTTTAGAAAATATGGTTTGAAGACGGGTACTCTTTTTAAGATGACCACCCCCATAGAAGACCACTCTTTTATGTAGAGTGGTCCTTTCAAAGAGGTGTCACTGTTCCCTGTTTGCTTCAAGTGTTGCACAATTTGATGAATTTTTTCTGTTCTATATTTTTAAGGACTGGTCAACATGCCATATGGGGCACTGACTGGAGCTTTGTCATTGTACATTGATGAGTGTAATTGACATCTACATACACTGCAGATAAATACATATTCCTAAAATATCACGATTCTGTTGGTTGAACAGCCATAAGATTTGAGCTTGTCAAGACCCTTCTTCTTCCTTATTGACATTTCTATATATATCAATCTTAAAGCGGTACTTCGGAGGAAATCGATTGGTGCCATAAAGTTGTACAGATTTATAAATTGCATCTATTTAAAAATCTTAATCCTTCCAGTACTTATCAGCTGATATATGCTCCAGAGAACAATGTGTAGTTCTTTCCAATCCAACCCTCGCCCCCCCCCCCCCCCCCCTCGAATGAAGGAATTATCAGCCGCACATCGGGGAATCTGGGATTAGTTCCCCACATCAGGGAACTAATCATATGTGACCCACGGGTGCTGTTCTGCTTCTCTTCCCCCCCCCCCCCCCCCCACAATTAATTATCAGCCCAGCGGTGCGCTGTCCCCCACATTGGGGAACTAATCATATGTCGCCCGCGAGCGCTGCATCTCTCCCCGCTGCGCTGTACTGTACTATCCTTGTGCCCAGGCTGCAAAAATAAACAAAATAAACTTTAACTCGCCTTCCGACGTTCCCTCGTTGTTTCGGTACCGGCCTCACTCTGGGGATGGGAGCATTACAGAGCCGTCAGCGTATCACTGGCCGCAGCGATGTCCTGCCTCGGTCGTTGGTAGGCTGAGCCCATTGTCATGTGGCGATACGCTGACGGCTCTGTAACGTTCCCATCCCCAGGAAGCAGCAAGAGGACCGTGAGGCCGCTAACGGGGGAATGTAGGAAGGTGAGTGAAAATTTATTTTGTCTATTTTTGCAGCCCGGGCACGGGATAGTACAGTACAGCGCAGCGGCTGATAATTATTTGGGGGGGGGGGGGGTTCACATAGACTGGGGACAGCGCAGCGCTGGGCTGATTGGGGGTGGGGGGGTGAAGCAGCGCCCACGGGTCACATGATTGGGAGGGTTGAAAATACTGTTAAATACCGTGGAACCGCCGTAACTTACAAAATTACCGTGATACGCATTTCTTGTCATACTGCCGAGCTCTAACAGAAAGGAAACAACTGGGTGCTGGAAAGACAGTGGGGGAGATTTATCAAAACCTGTGCAGGGGATAGCTGCCCATAGCAACCAATCAGATCGCTTCTTTCATTTCTCACAAGGCCTCTGCAAAATGAAAGAAGCGCTCTGATTGGTTGCTATGGGCAACTGGGCAACATTTTTTTCCTTTGCACGGATTTGATAAATCTGCGTTTACCATGCGTACAATTCCCCTGTCTCTCCCACTGGATGAAGGGCTTTATAGGACTGATAGATTCACATGAGCGTTCCAAATCCAGCATTGTAATGTAAAAATCACAAGACTGTATTGATCGTCTCGGATAAGCCGTAATGGGATTAGCTGAAACGTTCTGCAATTTTCTTATTCAATTATGCCTTGTTTTTATTTTTTTTTTTTTTTATATCCAGCTACTCTAGAATAGCATTAGTGTGAACAAGGGAAGAGCAGCGGTGTTTGATGTCCCTCCGCAGTGTCCCTGCACTTAAAGCCCCTCTCACTGCAGCATGATCCTTGTCTTTTACCTGCGGCCGTCCACGTAACCTTGTTTCTGATGTGAGGAGGCAGTCAGGTTATAGACGGAATGTATGATTCCTATGCTTTTATGGTCAGTCGTGCCGGCATGTTGGGCACTGCGGTAAACAGCTGGCCTGCCATTAAGACACATGCTTTATCAGAGCTTGGCACGGTTAGATAAAATGCACTTACGTAACTGCTAGTCTGGGGAGC
The DNA here is from genome assembly GCF_029499605.1 of Hyla sarda. Taxonomy (NCBI): domain Eukaryota; kingdom Metazoa; phylum Chordata; class Amphibia; order Anura; family Hylidae; genus Hyla; species Hyla sarda. Next base: position 155,322,388 of record NC_079189.1, read on the forward strand.
AGATGCATCTGAGTGATATGTAAGGCAAAGTAAGAGAAAAGGCTGATGTGCCGTTAGATAAGGAATAAAATGTGTGATTAATCTGGTGTGTCATGGTGCAGAGACAGTCAAGACTTGCTATGATAACAGATAAAGCTCTCTCTTCTTTCCCTTACTGCAGTATTTCCCAACCAGGGTGCCTCCAGCTGTTGCAAAGCTACAACTCCCAGCATGCCCGGACAGCCAGAGGCTGTCCGGGCATGCTGAGAGTTGTAGCTTTGCAACAGCTGGAGGCACCCTGGTTGGGAAACACTGCCTTACTGTATGAAGCACTGGGTGTAGGGTACTAGTGGGCATTCATTAATATGCATCACAAGCCCTTTTACTGGTGGCACACTGGTTTACACTGCGGACTGCTCAGTCACTGCAGTGCGTGCTCTGCTTAGCTGAGTATACATAATTCATCCGGGAATCTAAAAGTTGGCCGAATGACTATCTACAATGTCAAATATAATTTATCTTCTTTTTTTTTTTTTTTTTTTTTTTACTGGTTTCCTTTTTTAGAGACTGACAGGAAGAAATGTATGAATAGTTTTGTAGTGCATATAAAAATGTAAAGACACCTCTTTAATACAGTGTTTTCCAAATGGTGTGCCTCCGGCTGTTGTAAAACTGCACATGAGTTTTATCCACAGCTGGAGACACGCTCTTGGGAAAATATTGCTATAATACTTTTGTGCTGACATATGTTGTAGGCCTAAGGCTATGTTCACACGGTGGAATTCTGCTGCAGCAGAGTCCCATTGATTTCAACGGGATTCTGCTGCGTTTTGAACACGGCTGTTTCTGTTGCGGAAATCTACATTCCGGCATCTGCAGAAAGAATAGACTTGTCTAATCTTACTGGGAATTCTGCTCGGAAATGCATTGCTATCTATGAGACGGCGCATTCCCAAGCGGTCCTAGCGCCCGACGGATTATTGTGCTAAATGTCTGCCCATGTTTTCCGGATGGACGTTCCTCACATTTTCTGCCGTGTAAAAGTGGCCTAAAGCTGTACTGCACACAACTCAAACACAAATATGCTGCATTTTACTCCAAAAGAATCTTCCTATAGGGATCACCACTACAGGGAAAATCTCTAACTATAACCCATATACAATAAACTACATCAAAAGAAAAGGGTATATAGAAAACGCCCAAAAAATTCATACAAAAATCTTTATTAGAAATACTGAATCAATAAAACATACATAAAATAAAGCTGGCACAGTATAATAGCATCATGGATGACAATGACATGGGGAAGGTTGTTACATAGTTGCAAACCATAAGGGTAGTACAAAAGAGTCTATCAGGGATACATGAAATAAAATACAAGTGTACAAAAAGGAAACCAATAAGGAGTATAAGTGATAAACCAGTACCCAGAATATAGAAACCTTACCCAGGTCAATGCCAGACCCCTTCATATGTTTCGCTCCGTCGAGCTTCCTCAGGGGGTGTAAATATGCTGCAGTAAAATAGATTAACTGGATGTTTTATCGAAGTCTGTGTTCCATTAAAGTCTATAGAAAAGTGGCCGTCAGTGCACACATTGTGGGGGAAAAAAACTACAGTAATTCCAACACTCCGCACATAGAATGAACACATTCATTCTTTGTGCAGCGTCCGCACGGAATGCATGGCAGTCTATGAGACTATGCATTCATGTGCAGTCCTAGCGTGCAGACTTTCCGTTGTGTGAACATAGCCTAAGGGTACGTTCACATGCAGATTTTCGCAGCATATTTAGCTGCGGATCCGCTGGTGAAGGCCCCGCTCTATGCTGGCTTTACATGTGCCTGCTGGTAGCGCAATACGCCGCTACGAGCAGACACAGTGCAGCGACGAGCGCGGCGTACTCGCACATCGCAGCCACTCTCCCTGCTCTGAGCTACGCAGAGAGCTCCCACTACCGATGTGCGGGTATACTGCGACTCAGTGTGCCTGCTGGTAGCGGCGTATTGCCACTACGAGCAGGCACGTGTAAAGCCAGCATAGAGCGAGCCTTCTCCAGCTGATCTGCAGCGTAAAATACGCTGAAAATCCACGCGTGTGAACGTACTCTAAGGGTCAGTTCACACGTGCGTATTTTCTGCTGCAGATCTGCTTTAGCAGATTTTGCCTCCCATTGAAATCAATGGGCAGCAAAATCTGCAGCAGCAAATCCACAGCAAAAATAGGCACGTGTGAACTGACCCTTAGAGTACGTTTACACGTGTATATTTCCTGCTGCAGATTTGCTTCAGCAGATTTTGCTGCCCATTGAAGTCAATGTGCAACAAAATCTGCAGCAGCAAAGCTGCTGCATATCTGCAGCAAAACTACGCACATGTGAACGCACCCTAAGGGTACGTTCACACGCGTGGATTTTCGCAGCGTATTTAGCTGCGGATCCGCTGGTGAAGTCCCCGCTCTATGCTGGCTTTACATGTGCCTGCTGCAGCGATGTGCGTGGCGTACTCACACATCGCGGCCACTCTCCCTGCTCTGAGCTAGGCAGAGAGCTCCCGCTCCCGATGTGCGGGTATACTGCGACTCGCACATCGCAGTGTGCCTGCTGTTAGCGGTGTATTGCCGCTACGAGCAGGCACATGTAAAGCCAGCATAGAGCGGGCCTTCACCAGCGGATCCGCAGCGTAAAATACGCTGAAAATCCGTGCGTGTGAACGTACCCTAAGGGTCTGTTCACACGGACGGAATACCTGCGGAAAATACACCACAGATTTTGCTACCATTGACGTCAATGGGTCCGAAAGAAAATCTGCAAATCACACTATGTGATTTCTGACTGGAATTCTGCTTCAGAATTTGTCTGAAACTTTGTTGCCTGAGGGTAAAATGCGAGTGAGTAAGTTTTCTGTTAAAGGGGTACTCTGGTGAAAAACATTTTTTATTTTTTTTTAAATCATCTGGTGCCAGAAAGTTAAATAGATTTGTAAATTACTTCTATTTAAAAAATCTTAATCCTTTCAGTACTTATCAGCTGCTGTATGCTCCACAGGAAGTTCTTTTCTTTTTGAAGTTCTTTTCTGTTTGACCACTGTGCTCTCTGCTGACACCTCTGTTTATATATAGACCAAAAAATTGAACGTAACACACCATATACTTTGTTTTCTTAATATGCTTTAGTGAATAATTTTCAGATCCACAATTCCATTTTCATAGCAAGAAAATATAGTAGAAAAAACATATGACCCAAGGTGCACCTTCTCGGACACGCTAGACACTCTTCTTATAGCTGGAAGTATTCAGCCCATGCTCAGGGCCTCCTCCTGCTGAAGATCCTTCCTCTCACGAAGGGGAACAGAGTGGAGCTTGAATCGACACTAACGACGTTTCAGAGGACGCGCCTCCGTTCTCAAGTATCCCTATCATGCTCCCATCACCACATTAAATAGGAAAAAACGATCTCACGAGAACTCATTTCTAGGAGTGAGAATGGCAGAATTAAAATCCTATGGTAAATACAAAATAAAAGTAAAAGTAGAACGAAAACAACTTCTTCTACAGTTACAATCTAGGAACAGTATATAGATGTATTCTCACAGATATACTCCAAAGTTTCAGGACTCGTTGAGGCCATTAGTATTCAATGAATTAACGTCTCGATTAGGGATCAACCGATATCGATTTTTTAGGGCCGATACCGATACTCTGTGGAGGTTAGGGCCGATAACTTATGCCAGAATATCGGTATAAGTTATCGGCTGTTTATCCCCCCGCCCCCCCCCCCCCCCCCAGCGACAACGCTGCAGATCATTGATTTAAAGCGGACACTTTAAATCAATGAACTGCAGCGGCTTTTGTGGTGCCAGAGACCGCTGCCCCTTCTTTCCCCCTGCCTGTCCTGGGGTCCTCCTGAGTTCTGCCATCGCCCCCCCCCCCCCCCCCCCCCACCGCTCCGCCCCGGCCAGAGACCTCCGCTGCTGCCCCATTGCCTCACCCATTACCGGTTTTAAAATAACCTGTTCCCGGGGTCCGCGCTACTTCTGGCTCCGGCGGCGTCCTCCTGAGTTGTCACTGTGCACACTGATGGTGACGTCGCGTTGAGGACGTCACTCGTCATTGTGAAGCGCACAGCGTAACACGACGCCGCAGGAGCCAGAAAAAGCACGGACCACGGGAATGGGTAATTATATAACCTGGGATGGGAGAGGCAATGGGGTGGCGGCGGTCTCTGGCCGGTGCGGTGGGGGGCGCGCCACGGAGGGGGCGGGGCATTATCGGATTATCGGCAAGGTAATTGCCGATAACGTCCAAAATCGTGAATATCAGCCGATAATATCGGCCAAACCGATAATCGGTCAATCCCTAGTCTTGATCCAATAGACCTCCCGCTGTAACAATCTCCTTTTTATTTAATTCTCAGAGGAACCCTGCACATTTTTTATGACCATGCGGTGTGTCAAATTCCGGATTAGCGAACAGCGTTCAGTAATCCGGAATGCGCTCGCCAGAACATCTGAGAAATTGGAAGAAACGAATAAGTATGGTGAGACGGGAGTAGCCAAACATTTTGTCGAACAAAAACACAGAATTAGTGAACTTGGGTGGATGGTCATAGAAGAAGTGCAGGGTTCCTCTGACAATGAAATACAAAGGAGATTGTTACAGCGGGAGGTCTATTGGATCGAGACGCTTAATTCTTTGAATGAAAATGGAAAACAAAGTTTATGGTGTGTTGCGTTAAATAGGTTGATTCAGTGAGAAAAGAGCCCTCGCATATAAAACGCTGAACACAAACCCAGGTGTGAATAGGTGGAATAACTTTATTTTATTGTCTGGACACCTCTGTCTATGTCAGGAACTGTCCAGAGCAGGAGAGGTTTGCTATGGGGATTTGCTCCTGCTCTGGACAGTTCCTGACATAGACAGAGGGCAGTTCAGCAGAGAGCACAGTAGTCAGACAGAAAAGAAATTCAAAATTAAAAGAACCTGTGGATCATACAGCAGCTGATAAATACTGGAAGGATTAAGATTTTTAAATAGAAGTAATTTACAAATCTGTTTAACTTTCTGGCACCAGTTGATTAAAAAAAAAAAAAAAAAATATATATATATATATATATATATATATATATATATTTTTCACCGAAGTGCCCCTTTAACCCATTCACACTGAGGGCATTGCTCAATGTCCTGGCGGAATCTGCAGCGCAAACGTTTCCGTCTATTGGTAAGGCAATGTCCGTGCGGTCCTAGCACTGACTGATTTAGTCAACTGTGGCCATACCCGGAATCTCCAGCCTGAATTTTTCTGGCCGCGGATTCTGTAGTGTAAACCTGGCCTAAAAATTATAATCACTGTTTAGGTACATGCTGCACAGCGCAGCATGTGTTAATCCAGTTCGGCCTCATGCCTCCCATCCAGCCAGGTGTGTTTACTTGTTTTAGTCAAGTTAATTCAATATACCGGTGGTCATTAAAGACTGAGGGGGAGATTTATCAAAACCTGTGCAGAGGAAAAGTTGCCCATAGCAACCAATCAGCTTGCTGCTTTCATTTTTATGAAGGCCTGTGAAAAAATGAAAGAAGCGATCTGATTGGTTGCTATGGGCAAGTTTTCCTCTGCACAGGTTTGGATAAATCTCCCCCTGAGTGTGCATGGTGGGGGTTGTTATAGATATTGGGGCCTCAGCTGTAAAATAGGATTCTTTTGTTATATTCCCATTATGATTTAGGCTGCTGCTTTAGATGTGATATAACATCAGACAATGACGCATTGAATTGTGACTGCAAGATGCTGCTATTGTGTATAATTGGGTTAGAGATGAGCGAACTTACACTAAATTCGATTCCTCACGAACTTCTCGGCTCAGCCGTTGATGACTTATCCTGCATAAATTAGTTCAGCTTTCAGGTGCTCCGGTGGGCTGGAAAAGGTGGATACAGTCCTAGGAGACTCTTTCCTAGGACTGTATCCACCTTTTCCAACTCACCGGAGCACCTGAAAGCTGAACTAATTTACGCAGGATAAGTCATCAACTGCCGAGCCGAGAAGTTCGTGACGAATCGAGTTTACTGTAAGTTCGGTCATCTCTAAATTGGGTACCTTATTGGTAAAAGAATACTCAATAATCCTGGGAAAGGTAGGTGTGTAAAAGTGTTGGTGGACAGTGTAGGTAGCGCTCGGAGGCAGAGCTTTTATCTCCGGTCCTAGTGACTGAGTGCTTGTGATGTGCTGAGGCAGACACTTTGCCTACAGCACAACTCATCAGCTGCGTGTGAGGCCGGGGACTGACATGTCCTACTTTACTTGCTGCTAGACAGCTATTGTAAGCGAAATATTAGCAGGGTGCCACGAGACAATATTGTGATCCCGATACTGCCTGCTGCTCAGCATTTCCATGTGCAGGTCTGCCCAGAGCATGACGAGGCAACTTGTAGCTCGCCAGCTGTTGCTGTACCATGGCGGTCTACTGAAGGCTGCTATGGCTGGTTATAATGTGTAGCGGGCAAGAGCTACCGGGAGGTAAGAATGGGAGTAAGAAGCAGCGCAGCTTTATGGCTACTCAAGAGCAAAACTCTAGCCTGCTTTGGTTAGCCAACAACTACAGTGGTCCCTCAAGTTACAATATTAATCGGTTCCAGGACGACCATTGTATGTTGAAACCATTGTATGTTGAGACCATAACTCTATGGAAACCTGGGAATTGGATCTGAAGCCACCAAAATGCCATCCAAAAAATAGAAAAGAGTGAGGATTAAAGGATAAATAAGTAGATAACTAATACAGAAAGCAAATCCTTACATATAAAAGTAAGAAAGATCTGCTGGGAGCTGTAATCACTGTCTATTTCATTGTTTCCCAAAGAGGGTGCCTCCAGCTGTTGCAAAACTACAACTCCCAGCATGCCCGGACAGCCTTCGGCTGTCCGGGCATGCTGGGAGTTGTAGTTTTGCAACAGCTGGAGGCACCCTCTTTGGGAAACACTGGTCTATGTAGAGGAAAGAAGCGACTTCAGGGTCCTGCACAGAACATGCAATGTCCTAAAAAAAAAAGTTAAATGGAGCCGCCCTCACCTGATGTCCAAAGGAGCAGCTAACTGTGGTACAGGTAAAGAGTACAGAACATGTAGTACCACCCTGTACTGTAGGGGGCGCTACCAGACACCAGTCAGTGCATGCACGTTAGGAATACAGGGGTTTTACCAGGGAAATGTCCATTCTGATTGGTCGGTTCTTCTAGCCCTTGACACGTTTCGCAGATTCCATAGCATTGTATGTTGAGTCTGGTTTCAAGTTAGGCTGGGTTCACACTATGTTTTCTCTCATACAGGAGCGCATACAGCAGGGGGGAGCTGAAACCTCGCGCTCCCGTATGCCTTCGTATGCGCTCCCGTATGTCATTCATTTCAATGAGCCGACTGGAGTGAAACGTTCGGTCCGGTCGGCTCATTTTTGCGCTGTATGCGCTTTTTCCCTGGTCCTAAAACTGTGGTCGACCACGGTTTTAGGACCGGTTGTAAAAGCGCATACAGCGCAAAAATGAGCCGACCGGACCGAACGTTTCACTCCAGTCGGCTCATTGAAATGAATGACATACGGGAGCGCATACCAAAGCATACGGGAGCGCAAGGTTTCAGCTCCCCCCTGCCGTATGCGCTCCCGTATGGAAGAAAATGTAATGTGAACCCAGCCTTACAATGGTCAAGAAAAAAACCATTGTATGTTGAGGCCATTGTAAGTTGAGGGATCACAGTACACTCTTCAATGGGACATGGGTTCTAGGCTAGTGAGTCTGTCATGGCCGTAAAAATATGCCCACTAGGAAATAAGGCAAGTTGGATGGATATTGGTTATCGTCATGGTAGTCACTGTTTCTGTGAAACATGACATTTTTAACTACTAGACCCGGCTGGTGTCAGCAAACAGCCAATCCTGGGCAAATACTAAAGCCTGCTGTGCCTTGGGGGCTCATGGCGATTTAAAAACCATGAAGTGTGAAGAAATAAGGTAACAGTCCTCAAGTGATCTAGTGAGAGGGGGGAGAGGAGGAGGAGAGGGGAAATAGGAAGAGAAACGAATCAGATAACAGAGGTGAACAAAAAAGAGATTAGACCATAGAGTAAAAAATATATGAATTTAATGAAGAAATTAGATCAAATACAAAAGGGTAGCTGTGAGCTGGAGGGGGTAATGCAGGGCCCTTGTGATTCCCCTCCAAAAATGAAAAATAAGATATAATAAATAAGATAAATTCAATATAAATAAAATACCGTAAATAAATAAAATTTGCAAAAAATATGCAAAAATATTTATTTTTATTTATACATTTTATTTATATTGAATTTATGGTATTTATTATATCTTATTTTTCATTTTTGGAGGGGAATTGCAAGGGCCCTGCGTTACCCCCTCCAGCTCACATCTACCCTTTTTGTATTTTATCTAATTTCTTCATTAAGTTCATATATTTTTTACCCTATGGTCTAATCTCTTTTTTTGTTCACCTCTGTTATCTGATTCCTTCTTCTTCCTATTGCCCCTCTCATGCCCCCCCCCCCCCTCCCTCACCAGATCACTTGAGGACTGTTACCTTATTTCTTCACACTTCATGTTTTTAGCCAAGCACCTTGGGTATTAGGTGCTATACAGTTATCCTCGGTTATCTCATTTTCTACCGGCACAATCCCCCTGTTACACTACTGATTTAAAAAAACATGCTCTACATTTGTACAGCCAGATGTGGGTTAGACAGAACGCTTCCTTGAGATTTTCTCCCAGGGGCCCATGTACAACCTGGAGCCTGCCCTATACAGTGATCCCTCAACTTACAATGGCCTCAACATACAATAGTTTCAACATACAATGGTCTTTTCTGGACCATTGTAACTTGAAACCAGACTCAACATACTATGCTACGGACAGTCCAGATCTGTGAAACGTGTCACAACTGGATGAACTGACCAATCAGAATGGGCATTTTACTGGCAAATCACCTGTATTACTGAAGTACATGCACTGAATGGCTGTCTGGTAGCGCCCCCTACAGTACAGGAAGGAACTACAACTTCTGTACTACTCCTTACCTGTGCCAGGGTTAGCTGTTCCTTTGGACACCAAGTAAGGGCGGCTCCATTTGGGACACTGCGTGTACTGTATAGGACCCTGAAGAAGGTCCTCTACATAAACCATTGTTTCCCAAGCAGGGTGCCTCCAGCTTTTGTAAAACTACAACTCCCAGCATGCCCGGACAGCCGTTGGCTGTCCGGGTATGCTGGGAGTTGTAGTTTTGCAACAGCTGGAGGCACCCCGGTTGGGAAACACTGACATAGACAGTGATTTACAGCTCCCAGCAGATCTTTATTACTTTTATATGTAAGGATTTGCTTTATCTATATTAGTTATCTACTTATTTTTCTTTAATCCTCACTTTTTCCTATTTTTGGATGACATTTTGGTGGCTTCAGAACCAATTACCAGGTTTCCATAGAGTTATGGCCTCAACATACAATGGTCGTCCTGGAACCGATTAATATTGTAACTTGAGGGACCACTGTACTTGACAGAAGTGGAGAGCTCAAGAACTTTTCTTCTCAGTTGCGTTCCTAAGGGTATCCTCTGGGGTCAGGCTTAGATGAAATATAGTTGTATAAGAAGTACTGCACGAAGTGACAATACAGCCTGCGGCTTTTATAGTCCGCCCTGAAATAATGATTGTAATTTGTGGCCATTGTCTTATTATGGCTTGAAAGTGGGAGACGGCGTGTGCACTGAATACAGTCGTGAAAGAGCAAAATTCCCGATTAGTTTCTCTGCTTACAAAAATGAATGTAACTCCCGTGGGTTGGCATATGGGCACAGGCTCCACAAGACTTCAATCTTTGTACATTTTACTAAGTGCAAGATAATAATTCATTCCAATACCTAAAGCCACTTAAACCATTTCCCCTATAAAGGAAGGGAGTGTACATACCTGGGAAACAATACTTGTGCACTTCTCATTCTTAAATATCTGTACGGGGAGAACTGTCCATGCCAGTTTACACTATGCTTGTAGTACTGACACATTAATAGAAACTGTAACCTGATCATCTTACTAGTACATGTTGTCTTTAATATGTGTTCTCAATGGCTCATTCCAGCTGTGAGGCTATCCGCCAGCTCCGCGCCATTCCTACACTTTGATGTTGACCTCATAGAGCTCAGAAGAGTTCGGAGAGATGCAGATGATCAGTAGATATGTCTGACTTTCCTGTACACATATATGCAATGCTTCGTAGATTAACTGTTTTCATACATTTTTTATGAAGATGCAGCCATAATTTATGTAGGTACATTATTATTTTATTTTAGACGTACAAGTGACTTAAACTGTAATAAATGTTGAAGTCTATATGATAAGGCAGAGTTTTCCAACCAGGGATCCGCCAGTCTTTGGCTGTCCGAGCTTGCTTGGAGTTGTAGTTTTGCTAACAGCTGGAAAAATAAACTCAGCCCCTTCATAAAATATGGCTGCATCTTTATAGGAATATATGGAAGCATTTCATTGCATCATGTGTACAGGAAAGTCAGACATGAGGTCTGCAATAATGTCTGCTGACATCCCTGGAGCATAAGAAAGCCACTGTAAGGGTATGTTCACACTATGGAATCTCCACTCACGGAACTCACTGGCAGCTGTTGGTAGGACTACGTAGACCTGGGCCACCATTGATGGCAATTCTGCTGGTACCTTCACTTACATATGTTCATTCTCTTGGTGTAATAATTTTAGCTGCGGAATTCTCCACTGCTGAAATTCTGTAGTGTGACTGGGTTTGCGGAAGGCCCATTCACACCAATGTTAAAGGGGTACTCGGCCCCTAGACATCTTATTCCCCATCCAAAGGATAGGGGATAAGATGTCTGATCGCTGGGGTCCCGCCGCTGTGATACCCACGATCTCCCTACAGCATCGGGCATTTGTTTAGAACGCTGGCTGCGGAGCCGGAGGCTCATGACCTCACGGCCGTTCCCCCTTGTGATGTCACACCACGCCCCCTCAATGCAAGTCTATGGGGGGGGGGGGGCATGGCGCCCGTCATGCCCCCTCACATAGACTTGCATTGAGAGGGAGAGTGTGACTTTACGAGGGGGGTTCCCGTGATGTCACGTGCCTCCGGTGCCGCATCACTAGTCATTCGGCACGGAGTGAAGTTGAGTGCCACAGCAGAGATCGTAGGGCGTCCCAGCACCGGGACTTCTGTGATCAAACTACCCTACCCCCCCTCATAAAGTCATACTCTCCCTCTCGGACCCCGATTGGAAACTGTAGCTATGCTTTCTGACTCTATCACGTGAAAATCATTTGTGTGAAGCGTAAGGATATACTTGTTGCGCCCTGCAGGTGGTAACCCATAGCAACCGGAAAGAAAATATGGAACAAAGCAGCTGAATCAACAAGTTACGACTGCAATGGAAGGGGCACTTGGGGCTCCCTTCAATGATTTAAGAAGACTGTTCACTTATGGATGCCTTATAATATTATTCAGCATGCTTTATCACTCTGACTACTATTTTTGCAATTGTTCTTAGGTTTCCATATCCCTCCAATGTTTTGGATGCTTTGAACGTTTTCATTGTATTATTCCGGATTATGCAATGGCCACCAGTGAGGACGCAAAGATCACATCCATTCCGGGTTTTGATATCTATCTTTTGTGATTTTTGATTATTGATGTAATGGGTCATGTGACCCTTTTAGGTGTATTTTAACTTGTTTGGTATGTGGTTTATGTTAGTCTGTGATTAAGCACCTAGGTACGAAACGCGTCAGACATCCTCTCTGTTGTGACTCCTGTTTGAAGATTTACTAATAAAGCAAGAACTTATTTTACCTGCATATCCCGAGTGCTGGACGAATTATTTTCCTATTGTTTGTGTACCTAGCCGAGGGCGGGACCGGCACGTCCCTGCACAGGTGATAAAGTTCCCTAACGAGACAAAAAAGGCTGTGTGTGTATATATATGTGTGTGTGTGTGTATATGTGTGTGTGTGTATATGTGTGTGTGTATATGTGTGTATATATATATGTGTGTGTGTATATGTGTGTGTGTGTGTGTATATGTGTGTGTATATGTGTGTGTGTGTATATGTGTGTGTGTATATGTGTGTATATATATGTGTGTGTGTGTATATGTGTGTGTGTATATGTGTGTATATATATGTGTGTGTGTGTATATGTGTGTGTGTGTATGTGTGTGTGTATATGTGTGTGTGTATATGTGTGTGTGTGTATATGTGTGTGTGTGTATGTGTGTGTGTGTGTGTATATATATATATTTACATGATTTATTCATATAGGCTTCAGTATATTCCACAATTTAATTGTATTCTCTGTGTGTCTATACATCATAATGAAGAACTATTGGTGATAAATGTGCTAGATCCCCTTTAAGTGTGCTTTGGGTTTTCTGTAAATTGAAAAATCTGACTGAGCATTGAAATCCTCCTCAAGTACTAAGTACAGTAGACTATTTAAAGATCCTTCATTGTTGTGTAAGCACTTTGTGCAATGACGTATACAGAGATTCTCCATGAACAGGAGGGCTTACCCCAGGAGCTCCTAACGGCATACTGCCCATGGACTATACAGTATAATACTATATATAAAACTTCTATTTCATAAGGACAAACCTTACTGATCCAGCCCATTGACATGGAGTAAAAGTAGTTGGCTGTGTGCAGTTTATGACCTCTGAACCATAAATGGTGTTTTGTGTGTAGTGAAAAGCAATATGTAGAAGTAGGAAACCATGTTTTGGCAGACGTAATTTTTAAGTGTAGTGTCAGTATAAGTCCATTGGAGGAGATTTATCAAAGTTGTCTATGTCCCGCATCAATATTGACCAAACCACAGAGCATTAGGCCGGTCTATTGTGCACCTAATTTATCAAAAGGCGCATGTCTCTTGATAAATTCTGTGCACAGACTTGTGATCTATGCTTTAGACTGTATTTAAACCTGCTCCAGTATGGTCGGACATTTCAGCGTACTTTCAGCCAATGCAACTTGTCGCTGAAAAGTCACTATTGATAAATTCAGCACAAATGCATTTTTCTGTCTAAAATAGACTAGAATGCATCATGTTCTAAAAATCCTCTAAAGCAAAAGTCTCAGAAAAGTCGCACATATTTAGACTGCGACTTTCTGTGCGACAAATTTAGATGGGGAAAAAAGTCTAAATCCTTTGATAAATCTCCCCCATTGAGTCTGGTAAAAAGTTCTATTATAATAAGGCTACGATCACACTGCTGCTGTGCTCCGCTAAATAGAGCTCTGCCACTTATTCGTTAGAAGGAATGGAGTTGAGAAAAAATACTGCATGTCCAATCTTTTTTTCAAAGACAATGGGATCTGTCTGGACCCAGCTGTGTCCGTTGTGCTCAGACCCATTTAGGGTCTGTTTGGCACAAGGAGAAGAAACAGACCCTGAACAGATGAAAGCACAATGGCAGTGTGAACCTAGCTTAATGCATAGGAGTCTTAAATGGGCATTGTCATTTAAAAAAAAACTATTGATGCAGTTTAGAGAAGCTCTGATTATTTGGGTGCAGACCCCCATGATAAGCGCATTCTCTCCTCACTCTGTTCTGGTGACAGAAGATGGACCTCCATAGTATGTCTGTGGGTCTGTTTTCTGCAAGGAGATGATAGAGAAGCACTCTCCCAGCTGAGGGCCCTGACATCAAAACTTTTGATAAGCCCCCAAGACTCCCTAATCTTCAGTATGCTTCTATGTTCTTGTAGTATTACTGTACATGCTGGGGAGAAGGTCTCTGTTTTTAGAAATCTATAGCTTGCTGTGGGTACTCTGCTTTCTCTCTACACTTCTGTATGCAGCACATGTGATGCAAACTGTCTTGTGTGTGCTTTCCTCCTAACCTACAGCCTGTGTGAGCTGCCCCGCACATATTCTCTCTGTGTTGTACACAATCTGCTATATACAACCTTCTACCCTCCCTCCAGGAGCAGGACTTGCACACACTCTGCAGAATCAGAATGATGGGACATTTTTTAATAAAGACTATTTAAAGGGGTACTCCGGTGGAAATTTTTTTTTTTTTTTTTTAAATCATCTGGTGCTAGAAAGTTAAACAGATTTGTAAATGACTTCTATTTAAAAATCTTAACCCTTCCAGTACTTATCAGCTGCTGTAAACTACAGAGAGATTTGTGAATTTCTTTTCTGTCTGACCACAGTGCTCTCTGCTGACATCTCTGTCCGTGTCAGGAACTGTCCAGAGCAGGAAAGGTTTTCTATGGGGATATGCTTCTTTCTAATCTGGACAGTTCCTAACATGGACAGAGGTGTCAGCAGAGAACATTGTGGTCAGGCTGGAAAGAACTGCACAATTTCCTCTGTAGTATATGTGTAGTATACAGAAGCTGATAAGTACTGGAAGGATTGAGATTTTGTAATAGAAGTCATTTACAAATCTGTTTAATTTTCCGGCCCCAGTTGATTTGAAAACATTTGTTTTCCACTTGTTTCCAACGGAGTTCCCCTTTTAAGCCTGCATACATTTGTCTGGGAATCTGGAGCTATCCCAGATGGAAACACTGGATTTAACCCCGGCTAGAGGAAGTGCGCAAAGCGCACAAAACAACTTGTTTCGGCAGCCCCGTCCTCCGCCCCACTCCCCCGACTGATACCTGCACCCGGTTCCCGTACGGTGAATAAAGACTTCCTGAATGGTGAGTGTCGCCTTCTGTGTTTCTTTTGCTTTCATCTGGATTTAACCAGCTGGATTTGTTCCATCCGTCAAACCATCAGGTGCCTTATAAGCTGAAATGGGGCATAGCACCCGACCCATGGAACATCCAACATAGTCACTCTCTGTCATTGTGGCAGATCAGAAAAGTGTTGTATGCAATGTTTTTGTATGCTGTGCACCCATGAAGATGAAAGCTTTGCTGGAAATATGTGAACTGTTTTAGTTGGTTCATTTTGCATTTAGGAAAGGTATAAAAAATAAATAAGTGGAAAAGTGTCTATAGCATTTATAATGAGCATTAATACTGTGCATGTGCCTCAATATCCAGCATAAAAAAAAAACCATAAGACCATCGTTTGTTGAAACCATCGCATGTTGAGGGATCCGTGCAATGTAAAGTATAGGACAGTGGTCTACAACCTGCGGACCTCCAGATGTTGCAAAACTACAACACCCAGCATGCCCGGACAGCCAACGGCTGTCCGGGCATGCTGGGTGTTGTAGTTTTGCAACATCTGGAGGTCCGCAGGTTGTAGACCACTGTTAGAGGAAGTTGTACTCACCTGTCCCCGCCACTCCGGACCGTCACCGCTGCCCGGGATGTCGCCGTCCAACGCTGTCGCCGCGTCCCTTGGGTGTCCTTGACTCTCCGGCAAGGCCTCTGCATCCGCGCTCTCCGTCGCCGCCATCACGTCGCTACGCACGCCGCTCCTATTGGATGACGGGACGGCGTGCGCAGCGACGGCATGCGCAGCAGGGGATCCCGAAGAGGATGCGCCGGAGCCCCGAGGACAGGTAAGTGATCGTCAGCACGGGGCACCGTAAGCGGCTATCCGGTGGCAGCTGAAGCAGGCAGCGCTGCCGGATAGCTGTTTATGCGATGGCCCTGACATACAAAAGCATCGTATGTTGATGCTGCCTTCAACATGCGATGGCCTCTGAGAGGTGTCGGGGCCATCGTAGGTCGAGGGGTCACTGTACATAACAAAGCCATCTGCATCTGTCACCGGTGTCCAGAGCAACATACATTTAGGTTTTGTTATTTTTTTGGCTTCTGAAGCTAACGATGGATGCACGTTACACAATGACTGCTTCCATTATAAAATCCATTAAGCTCATTTCTAATACAAAAATGTAAGTGTTACGGTAACATCATGTGCGCGGCTTAATAACTATAGGGAAATCTCATCAGCTGATGCTCCCAGCTTGAAGTAAATGATGGGATGGAGTAAGCAAGCAAACATATACTTTATTATAAAAAAAACACTGTCCCCGCGGTGTCATGTTTAATCCCTTTGTCTGTGCTCGGAAATCATAGTAATCTACAGCAGATTTCTCTCCTCTGACATCTTACCCCCTGCAGTTGTATTGTTAGATCATGTTCTTACATCTGACTAGAAGAAGCTGTTTACGTCTTTACTAAAGTTTTCATACAGTGAGCGTTTTAGTCTATATTTATGGCGGTTTTGTAATCCTGCTTAAAACTGTGTGCTGTGCAAACAACAAAGGCTTGTTGTATTAACTTGTGGTTATTGAGAAGGGCTTCATAGCAGGATATTTCAACACCATCATTTAAAGATTGCCTATTGTTTAGCGCCGACCTATTCCATAGCCCTGTACATAATACGTGTATTTATGCTCATCATACCCGGCCGAGTGCTCATGGTCTAATAGTCTAATTTTAATGTCCAAATATTTATATTGGTCGTACGACCATAAACCTTGATATGAACTCTTATTAATGCAAATAAGGTGGGTTCAATGACAGAAACTTCTGGTACACTGTCATAGTCAGTCTGCGACTATATTATCCCTGAAATGTTACAGCATGTATTCTATAGGAATATACAGCCATACTGTTTATGTCCAGCCTTATAAGTGAAAAGTGTCATACAGTCTTCTATAAATAGATATTCCGTAGATCCTGCTCTCCTACAGTTCTTGGTCCAGTTGTTTGGCAAAATTTTGGCACATGAGCCTTGCACCAAATGTTTCCATATCTTGTGCCGCTACTTTTCAGACAACACGTTAGTTTGTGCCTTTCTATTAGTTAGCTTATTTTCACACCAGAAATGTGCACCAAAATGTAGGTGCAATCAAGCCACACCTACCTTCAATGAGGACACCCTTTTTCTCTAAAGCCATGCCAGGGTTATGGTAGCCCTTTTGTCCCTAGTGATAACAGCTGTTCCTGAGTCGTAAGAGATGCTGTAAAAAAGGGAGGTCAGGTTATCACACTATGGCTTCATCCCTAACTATCAAAATTGTGGCTCTGCAGGATATACACTTTGCGCTAGTGCCTGTCCCAAGAGTGTGCCTCCAGCTGTGCCTGTGTGTTCTGCTGGTAGCAGCAGTCTTCCACTACGAGCAGACACAGAGGGATGTGCGCAGTGTACTCCAGACATCGCGGCTGCTCTCTGCCTAGCTCAGGGAGAAGGGGTAGCGGCTGTGATGTCTGGAGAGCAGCGCATTCGCACACGACTCACAGCGCCCTCTGTGTCTGCTCATAGTGGCCGATTGCTGCTGCCAGCAGGACACAGCTGGGGACATCATCCAGGGACGGCAGTAGCACATCCGCAGTGCCAAATACGCAACAGATGCGCTACGTGTGAGCCTACCCTTAATAGGTAAAGAAATTTAGTGATGACCCTCTTGTTTTCTCCATATCACAAGCAGACAGAGGGATGCCGAAAGCAGCTCTCAAGGGTGGGGACCTTGACAGACAGAAGCCTTACACCGTTAGGATCCTGCGTGTCATGCTCTTCCTTTCAGGACTTGTGTAAATGAATCTAAAAGGATCCCATTCATTTTAATGGGTTCTTTTTAGTATTCCTTGGCATCAGTTACTGTCAGTTTTGCTTATAGTCCGTTATTTAGACAGAAAAAAACATAGTGCTTGCACTGTTTTTTTTTTCCCTTTCCAAAATAACTGACTAATGATGAACATTCAAAATTTAACATTGAAGTCTATGGGTGACGGATACACGTGTATGTCTTCCATTGATGTCCAATATTTGTCATTTCCTTTGTAATCTGTATTTGTACTGAGCATACTCAGAAGAGGAACACAACCAGAAAGTCACAATGGACAGAGGTAGAAGGGGTTAAAATAACAGACAATAACTGATATCAATGGATGCAAAACCATCAATAACAGATGCTAACTGACCGTTATTTTGATAGATCATCCTATTAAATAATGGATATTTTGCATATTTTTTCATCTGTTTCACATGATCCATTAGCCTCATAAACAGGACTGATCAAAACAGTGATGTAAACGTAAGTTCACATTGCCGTTGTGCTGCATCCCTTAAATGGGCACTCTCATTAAAACTAATTTTTGCTATTGCACTCATGGTAAATTAAAAATATTTCTAATATACCTTGTTTAAAAAAAAATGAAGTTTTCTATGTTTTATTTGTGCTTAAAAAAGCTCAAGAGCACATTTTCCCCCAACTCATACACAGACTTAGGACCAAAGTCCAAACACAGGAAGTGCCGCCTGGAGTGCTGAGGGGGGGGTGTCCAACCAACAGCATATGGCAGTTAAGTGTGAGAGGAGCTATGATTGGATGAGGCTGGACACCCCCCTTCAGCACTCCAGGCTGCACTTTCTGTGTTTGGACTTTGGTCCAAAGTCTGTGTATGAGATGGGAGAAAATGTGCTCTTGAGCTTTTATAAGCACAAATAAAACATAGAAAACGTCATTTTTTTTAAACAAAGTATATTAGAAATATTTTTCATTTACCATAAGGAGTGCAATGGCAAAAATTAGTTTTAATGAGAGTTACCCCTTTAAGGGCCTGTTCAGCCCCAAAAAATGGGTTGGAGCACAACAGACTCACTGGATCCCGATTTATCCCATTGACTTCAATGGAGTCCATCACAGATCCAGTAATTTACCGGAGTTTATTATAAAAATAAATAAAATAGAGCAAGCGCTTTTTTCCCTCTGCTAAACTCCTGCCGTTCTGAGTGACTTGAAAATGGAGCGCCGTATAATGAAGCCCGACGGCAATGCGAACGAGCCTTTACATAAGTAGCAGCACCTAAAGATTGTTGAGTAGGTATAAGAAATAAATAAGTGTGGTTACAAATACAAGTTCCTAAAAGCTAATGTTACTTTGTAAGACCTAGTTCTACCAGGACAGAGGAAGATTTAGCACAGTCCTGGGGAAATCACGTGGTCCCGACATCCGTAGGAACAAGCTCAGGATTAGTCGGGGACGTTTTGCGTCAGAAAATCTTCCAACACTTTGTTAATGGAAAAGGCGGGTTCTAAGGCTTGGAGAGCGATGTAGGTGATACATCTTTCTTATGTCTTCACACTTACAAGTTTAGAAAAGGAAGGTGCAAATTTAAGTTTAATAGAATTTTTAGTTTTAGACCAAACGGGTTCATCGCTGTTTGCAGGATGGATCTCGCACAAGGCAGCGTAATGCTTTTATTAGTAAAAGTCGTTTTTTATTTAAAATACGCAACAGTTAGACCTAGACATATATGTTTCTTATATATTCTCTTCATGCCTGTGCTATTCACGTGTGAACACTGCAGGGTTTCCTGTTATATTGTCGACGGCTAAATGTAAGGTGTTCCTACAAATTAGGTGACTCCTTTATCGGACAAGGGTGCTTGTTTAATTCCATAAAAAAAGGGGAACATGTATAGCAGCTTATCTCTGCTAGGGACAAGGACCTAATCGTTCATTGGTTACTGTCTCTGAAGAGTCAGGGAGTTATACGCACTAGATCAGTGGTGTCCAAACTTTAGACTTCCAGATATTGCAAAACTGCAACACCCAGCATGCCCAGACAGCCAACGGCTGTCTGGGCATGCTGGGAGTTGTAGTTTTGCAACATCTGGAGGTCCACAGTTTGGACACCACTGCACTAGATGGTTGACTTATTCCACTGAAATAGGTGAGTAAGGCTAACTTATCTAGAATGTGTAATCAACTTAAAGGGGTACTCCGCTGAAAAAAAATATTTTTAAATCCACTTGTCCCAGAAAGTTCAGATTTGTAAATTACTTCTATTTAAAAATCTTAATCCTTCCAGTACTTATCAGCTGATATTTGCTCCACAGGAAGTTCTTTTCTTTTTGGATTTCCTTTCTGTGACCACAGTGCTCTCTGCTGACACCTCTCTCCATGTCAGGAACTGCCCAGAGCAGGAGCAAATCCCCATAGCAAACCTATCCTCCCGCAGACAGTTCCTGACAGGGACAGAGGTGTCAGCGTGGTCAGACAGAAATGAAATTCAAAAAGAAAAGAACTTCCTGTGGAGCATACAGCAGCTGATAAGTACTGGAAGGATTAAGATTTTTAAATAGAAGTAATTTACAAATATCTTTAACTTTCTGGCACCAGTTGATTTAAAGAAAAATGTTTTCCAGCGGAGTACCCCTATAAAACGCTCTGTACTTTTTTACTATCAAATTTTAATAAGATTACTGTCTATTTGTTTTTTGTTTTTTCATTGCTGATCTAGCCTATGGTTTGTGAAAAACTTGTAAAATACAATGACTCCTACATTTATCTGACATTGCAAATAACTGGATTTGTTTTCTGTCTTTTTCTCTTTGTGACAGGCATTGAAGATATTGTAGCAATAATGATCCCGGAGCCTAAAGGGAAAGAAATAGCAAGTTTAATAGAAAAGAACCTTAACGTGACTATTTACATTACAATTGGAACACGGAACTTACAAAAATTTGTCAGCCGTACCTCTGTGGTCTTTGTTTCCATATCCTTCATCGTTCTGATGATCATCTCCCTTGCCTGGCTAGTATTCTACTACATCCAGAGGTTTAGATACGCAAATGCCAGAGATAGAAATCAGGTGAGTGACTTTATGAGTATTTCGGACTCTTCTTCAACTCTAGGTTGTCGCGCCAGAAATTTAAAGGAGAACTACAATTTATAAAAACGTATACCCTATCCTAAGGATAGGGCATAAGTGTCAGATCGTGGGGTGTCCGACCACTGGGACCTCCGCAATCTCACATACTGCTCCCCTGATCTCTGCATGAAAAGAGCAGTATTGACCACTTCACGAAGCTGCGGCTGGCACACCCCCTCCATGCAGCTCTATGGCAGAGCCGGAGATTGCAGAGAGCATCGCTCTGGCGCTCCATTGGAGTTGCATGGAGGGGCGTGTCAGCCGCAGCTTTGTGATGTGGTCGACACTCCCCATTGAGAAGGAAAGCCAGGGTGCCATTCGGGAGATGGCGGAGGGTCCCCCCCCGCAGTCTGACGATAGGGGATACATTTTTATAAACTGGAGTTCTCTTTTAATCAAGCCTTAACAGGGTATTTAGATACAGGGATATGGCAATAATCTGAACCTTTTTCCTAGGTGAAGGTCAGCAAGCTCCAGCTCTGAGAGGGTTGTCCTCCATGGACCACCTTTTGTTGTTACACGAGTCAACTTAGGGACTGTCTGTTATTGTTAGCTAACAAAGTATTATCTATACAGGGGCATTCATTCAATCAAGTGGTGGGAAGCTGCTCTTTGTAGTGGATTTTACTATGGTTTGGGGTTTTCTGCTGTGGGCCCCTCCCTACATATTAGACATGTCAGTTATGAGAGACCTTCAGAGATCAGATGTAATTGTGGGGATACCTGGCAGTAAGTATTCAATTTTACTGCAGCACCACTACAGGGGAAGTTAAAGGGGTACTCCGCCCCTAGACATCTTATCCCCTATCCAAAGGATAGGAGATAAGATGTCAGATCGCCGGGGTCCCGCTGCTGGGGACCCCTGGGATCGCCGCTGCGGCACCGCGCTATCATTAATGCACAGAGCGAGTTCGCTCTGTGTGTAATGACGGGCAATACAGGGGACGAAGCAGCGTGACGTCATGGCTCCGCCCCTCGTGACATCACGGCCCGCCCCCTTAATGCAAGTCTATGGTGGGGGCGTGGCGACTGCCACACCCCCTACCATAGACTTGTATTGAGGGGGCGGGCTGTGACGTCACGAGGGGCGGAGCCGTGACATAACGATGCTCCGGCCCCTGTATTGCCCGTCATTACGAGCAGAGCGAACTCGCTCTGTGCAGTAATGATAGCGCAGTGCCGCAGCGGAGATCCCGGGAGTACCCAGCAGCGAGACCCCGGCGATCTGACATCTTATCCCCTATCCTTTGGATAGGGGATAAGATGTCTAGGGGCGGAGTACCCTTTTAAGTATTACGCAATTCTAATTCAAACCAATGTGTTTGTAATACAGGACATGGCTGGTCCTGTTAAAAGAAAGGCAATCTATGTAACTTTTCTCCATTCTGACTGAGAAATGAGGGTGCTCAACATGTCCCTCTACTAAAGGGGTTTTCCTACTAAAAATAATGAATGGCCTATCCATGGTACCCATATCCACAGTAAATTGGAACCACCACTACACAATGTATGGAGGCTTCATGTTTTGTACTTTGTTTACATCCGGTTTCCATGGCTGTGCCAAGCAGGTGATCAGCATGGGTGTTGCCACCCTGCCTACCTGCTATTGATGGCTATACTGTGGATAGACCATCGGTTTTTCTCTGAAAATCCCCCTTTGACTCAGAAGTCCCTAATAGGTTACTTAACAATGGGTTCTCTAAACTGATAGAGTACCAGCATGTGCCCCATGAGACAAATAAAAAGGGATTTTCCATTTGATAAAGCCAAGAATATGGTCTATCAAATTAAGTATAAATATATTTATGAAACATGTATAGATAAGAACGACAGGGAACCTTACACAATCAGGGATTTCCTGGCAGAAATAGTGCTACTGATGTGTGTACCTACCTACCCCTTTCCTTCCTTGGACATCCCCACTTTGGTGGGAAGGGGCTCAGAATCAAGTGTTTGCTCCAATCTAGGGTGGGGAAATCCTGTAGATCTACATGTTCCAAGGTAACATACTGTATAGAGGACGTCTTCATCTTGCAGTAAATTCTTATGTAACATGTTCTGCTCCCCTCAATCTCTCTGCTTCTACTCTACTTTCTATAAACCTGTAATGGGCAGATGTAAAGTTGAAATTTCAACCAGATGTGGACTCCACAATAAAATCTCTTTCCCACCAAGGTATCACGCTGAAAACGTTGCAGCCAGTGTCATAAAACACTGAGGAGAAGACATTTCCTTTTTGCCTTTAAAATGGAAAGAGTTATAGTAAAAATCTGCATGAGCTTAGACACTAGGACCCTGTGTTCCGTTCTGTAAAGACACAAGGCAGGGTCTATGAGGGGCTGCTTTTAATTGCACACAGCTTTATGGCTTAGTAAATTTAGCAGAGTATGTCCGGGGGAGAAACCTCAGTCCTAACACACTGACTCTTTCACTGAGCAGGGAAATATTTGTGATGTTTAGGGGGAGGGGATGTTTATAGAGTGCAAATGCATTAGAAAATATGATTGTGGAACTTAATGGAATTTTATTTTATTTTATTTTTTTACTTATTTATGCTGGAAAACCCCTTTAACAAAATACCTTTTTTTTTGATGAAGGGGATTTTTCTGGCAAAAATAAGTAAAGAAAAGAAAAAAAATACAGCATCCTGACCTTGCAGAGGCCTGCACCAGTATTCTGGTCCATCACGGGGACTCTATTTATGCGCCCATGTGTGACATGTAGTAGGGCGTATGGGACTGCTGACAGGTTTGCTTTATTATCATTATTAATAATAATTATAATCATAAGTACAGCCTTTACACTGCTGTTTTTTTGCTTTAGGTCTGTGTTTCAGCCTTTTATGATTAAAAATCGGTCTCAAAAATGGTATGTGAGCTTAGCCTGTGAATGGCAAGGTATATACAGTGTATTTTATTATTTTACACCCTTTTAAAGGCTGTACTTTTTATTAAAGCAGACCTGTCAGGAGTTTTGATAGCTCCAAACTGCTGATGGGTTGACACAAAAGTCAGGGAGGAGAATCTTTAGGGAGGAAAGCTAATAGTTGAAGAACCTGGCTGCCACTGCTGCAAGTGCCCAGGGGGTGGGCTCCTCTTCTTAGGTGCCCAGAGCTCTCTGTATTTCCAGCCCTTGCTCTCAGCTCTAACTGATGGCTATTGGTCTCCTGATCGGACGCTCAAGCTATCAGTCCTAGCTGAGAGAAGGGGCCAGGAGATCTGTCATTAGAGAGCTCTGGGCACCTAAGAAGAGGAGCCCGCCCCCTACACTTGTGACGGCAGCCGGGGCTTCCAGGAACATTTATGCAGCTTGCATAACTAACAGGGTCACGCTTTCACAAGTCTTTTTGCCACTCTTGCCTGTTACTGCAACATGTGTCCAATCCTGCCTGCTCCTGCAAATATTCTCTTACAGCTTTTTGATATAGCAAATAATTTACACAAATGTTAGGGCTATGCCAAATGTTCAAAATAACATATTTTGCATTCCATTAAACGTACCATAATATAAACTTGTTACACACATGAAAAATAACATGAACCCATTTCATGACTCCTGCTTTATTCCATTTCATCACACACCTAGGCTCAGAGCCTCAGTGGGCTGTGTTTGAGACACTTTTCTCTCTGCTGTTCCTAGTCTCTCCTGCACGGCTGTGGCGTGTCACTAATCGCAGGGAGGATGTGTCATACATTACATCTGGCCTGGGATTGAGTGTCATCACAACCCAGAGCCAAGATGCTGCTGCACAGAGATTTATGGTAAAAAGCACCCGCAAGTTTTATATGGAGTCCTATGGGATACTTATCCTACTGCAATCCTATCTCCATAGCACACCCTAAGAAGCAGCTGCAGCATGGAGAACATTCTAGAGCAGTGGGGGTGAGATAAAATACTTCTGTAGTCTCTCTGCAGCCTCCCTGTTTGCCTTTGGCTCTCTGCAGCCTCTTCCCCTTCCCTTTCCATAGACTTGTATGGGCACCTACAACTGATTCCTCAGTGGACCGCTAGTCTCTTTCATCTCAAGGGGGGGAGATAGATCAAAACTTGTGCAGAGAAAAAGTTGATCAGTTGCCCAAAGCAACCAATTACCTCGCTTTCATTTTTGAAGAGGCCACTAAAAAATAAAAGAAGCAATCTGATTGGTTGCTATGGGCAATTGGTCAACTTTTCCTCTGCACAGGTTTTGATAAATCTCCCCCAAGGACCTGAGCTGCTTCTCTGAGTTAATGATGAGTTTAGGAGGAAAGGTAGCAGCCTGATAAGTGATGATGGAGGCATTTTTTTCTCTGATAAGATATAGTACAATGTTACTTGATTAATATAGTATATGATTATATTAATTAAATATATTTTATAAATGTTAATCTTTGGAATCTGAGTAATAGTTTTAATGACCCTGATATTCTATATGAATGTTTTATTATCTTTCCTGGTCTTTCACACATCAGTGATATTCAATATTATGGTAGCAATACTAGACTGTAATAATCATCATTCCCCAGTTTTCCAGACCACCTGCTTTTCTCGGCAGCCTGAAGCTGCTGGGCCTGTTCAGCAAACACTTGATGACTACATCTCTGCCTCTGTCTACCCTCAGCCCCTTGTGGCTCCATTACTTGATTACGTATGTTTTCTCACACTGTCCTTTGACCCATATGACAGGAATCCAGACACTTGCAGGCTACCCAATAATTCTATGCTCTCAAGGGAAGCCTGTCAGGGGAATCGGCTTTCTGATCTAACTACGTACTTGTAGTTTCAAGCACAAGTGCTAGACTTATGTATTTTACTTGGATGAGAGATATTTTTCTGTAAATCCAGCTCACACCAAGCAAGCTACATGAGCAGTTGTAGCAGGATCAACCAAGCTGGGGAACTATATGTGGTTGTCTGCAATGCTTAAAGGGGTATTCCAGGCAAAAACATCTTATCCCCTATCCAAAGGATAGGGGATAAGATTTCTGATCGCGGGAGGCCCGCCGCTGGGACCCACCGCGATCTCCCTGTAGCACCCGCATTCTATGCAGGACTGCGTGTCCAGGCTTAGAAACCTCCGTGTTTTTCTTGACCGGAGACGTGACTTAACGCCACACCTCCTCGTGACGCCACACCACGCCCCCTCCCATAGACCTGAATGGAGGGGGCGTGACGTTACGAGGAGGCATGGCATTACATCACGTCTCCAGTCTCGGAAACCCGGTGGTTTCCGAGCCTGGAGACGCAGCCCTGCATAGAATGCGGGTGCTACAGGGAGGGGGGACCCAGCAGCGGGATAAGATGTTTTTGCCCAGGATACCCCTTTTAAGCAATTGTCATGTATTTTCATGATTACTCTCTTCTGAGGTTTGAGTCCAGTGGTTCAGTCTTCTTATCATTATTTACATATTTGTTAATACAGTCTTAGGTAATAAAAGAGGTTCTCAGGTGGAATAACAGTAAAGATCCAATAATTCACATTGTTCGGAATTATTGCATTTCTGAATAAGTAACCTTTTAAATAAAGAAGATCCTAATCCTAAGAGGAATCCTAATTTAGCATACAAAGGTCCTATTCTTCCTTATATAACTGTCTGTATTCTGATGTAACAACTGCACTTCCTGCAGGCCTATTAGACTGAACTTACATCACTGTGGACTATGGGGCAACCATATGGGGATCGTGTTTATAACAACCAATCACTATGGTTGAAGGTTTATTCACATGGTGTGGTCATGACAGTTAAGTAGATAAATGGAAATTTCTTTTATTACATGGTGAGATGCATTTTCTAATACTATCTAATAATTAGTAGAAACTTACAATAAACAGTATAAAAAGGCACCAGATTTATCTCAGACTGTCTAGTCTAAGATTAAAACTTTGCTTATATAGTGCAGCATAGTCTATTATTAGAGAGTAATGTAGAGGGTTTTGTGTACTCATTTTGCTTACCTCTTTTTGTTAATGTGGCATCCATGGGATAAGCTTCATTTGGTTTAAAAATGCACAACCATGTGGGTTCCGAAATGCTGCCAACATTTCCCATAAATCCTCTGGTAAAATTTTTGTAATAAAAATTGAAACTTTTTTTTTTTTTTTTACAATCTCCATTTCTGCCATGATGTAGGGACAATCATAACAAAAACAGAAAAGGCATCAAGACATGCAGTGTGTGAACACAGCCTTGGGAGGTGTATATCCCAATAAATGCTGCTTCCATAGATATAGCAGCTAGTTTGGATAGGGAAGGGTTAGGGAGCTAGCAGGAGGGGATCTGATAGGTGATGATGTCATCCTGTAGTCCACAGGAAGTTAGAGTATGACATCCTTTTGTAACCATCAGACAATGGAAGATTTGGAGTCAGACTTGTGATCAAATGACCAAATTTGAGTAATGAAAAACATGGATGCAGCTGTTTTGGAATAAAACATACTGTCATGGCCGTAAATGTTGGCAACCCTGAAATTTTTCTAGAAAATGAAGTATTTCTCACAGAAAAGGATTGCAGTAACACATGTTTTGCTATACACATGTTTATTCCCTTTGTGTGTATTGGAACTAAGCCAAAGAAAAGGAACAATAAACTCCAAAAATGGGCTGGACAAAATTATTGGCACCCTTTCAAAATTGTGGAAAAATAAGATTGTTTCAAGCATGTGATGCTCCTTTAAACTCACCTGGGGCAAGTAGCTGGTGTTTGCAATATAAAAATCATACCTGAAAGAAGATAAAAAAGGAGAGAAGTTCACTTAGTCTTTGCATTGTGTGTCTGTGTGTGCCACACTAAACATGAACAACAGAAAGAGGAGAAGAGAACTGTCTGGGGACTTGAGAACCAAAATTGTGGAAAAATATCAACAATCTCAAGGTTACAAGTCCATCTCCAGAGATCTAGATTTTCCTTTGTCCACAGTGCGCAACATTATCAAGAAGTTTGCAACCCATGGCACTGTAGCAAATCTCCCTGGGTGTGGACGGAAGAGAAAAATTTATGAAAGGTGTCAACGCAGGATAGTCCGGATAGTGGATAAGCAGCCCCAAACAAGTTCCAAAGATATTCAAGCTGTCCTGCAGGCTCAGGGAGCATCAATGTCAGCGCAAACTATCCATCGACATTTAAATGAAATGAAATGCTATGGCAGGAGACCCAGGAGGACCCCATTGCTGACACAGAGACATAAAAAAGCAAGACTACATTTTGCCAAAATTAACTTGAGTAAGCCAAAATACTTCTGGCAAAACGTCTTGTGGACAGATGAGACCAAGATAGAGCTTTTTGGTAAAGCACATCATACTACTGTTTACCGAAAACAGAATGAGGACTACAAAGAAAAGAACACAGTACAGTGAAATATGGTGGAGGTTCAATGATGTTTTGGGGTTGTTTTGCTGCCTCTGGCACTGGGTGCCTTGAATGTGTGCAAGGCATCATGAAATCTGTGGATTACCAACGGATTTTTGGTCGCACTGTACAGCCCAGTGTCAGAAAGCTGGGTTTGGGTCCGAGATCTTGGGTCTTCCAGCAGGACAATGACCCCAAACATATGTCAAAAAGCACCCAGAAATGGATGGCAACAAAGCGCTGGAGAGTTCTGAAGTGGCCAGCAATGAGTCCAGATCTAAATCCCATTGAACACCTGTGGAAAGATCTTAAAATTGCTGTTGGGAAAAGGCGCCCTTCCAATAAGAGAGACCCGGAGCAGTTTGCAAAGGAAGAGGGGTCCAACATTCCGGCTGAGAGGTGTAAGAAGCTTATTGATGGTTATAGGAAGCGACTGATTTCAGTTATTTTTCCCAAATGGTGTTCAGCCAAATATAAAATTAAGGGTGCCAATAATTTTGTCCAGCACATTTTTGGAGTTTGGTGTGACATTATGTCCAATTTGCTTTTTTTCCTTCCCTTTTTTGGTTTAGTTTTAATACATACAAAGGGAATAAACATGTGTATAGCAAAACATGTGTTACTGCAATCCTTTTCTGTGAGAAATACTTCATTTTCTTGAAAAATGTCAGGGGTGCCAACAATTACGGCCATGACTGCTGTAGAACACCTTACAGTTGACTTATTTTATTCCAAACTTTTGTTACATCTATTACTCCTTTCCAACTAAGTTACACACTTTTTTCCGAGCAAGGTGCAAACGTTTCTAAAAAATGTCTGAGGCTGGAAACACAACAGTTCGGATTATTTTTGCACAGTAGTTTTTGAATGAAAGCTAGTAGTGGACCATGCAGGAAGAAATACAAGGCTGGGTGCAGACTTCAGGTTCCAAGGGCTGCCGGCGCCAACTAAATAAGTCGGCACTAGGACTGTGTGGACTTTGGCTTCCACATAGCCAGCAACACAGTCTGCCAAGAGAATGATCATTCTTTCTGCGGATGAGTTTTAACAGTGGAAAGCTCTGCCACTGAAATTCTGTTGTTTGCACTGTGCAGTGAATTGTATTGACTGCAATGGGACTTTCCAAGCAAAATTTCAAAGGGGAATTCTGCCTAAGGCTGGGTTCACACTTCGGAATTTCCGACTGGACAAAATCCGGCCGGAGATTCCGAGTGCGGCCATCACCAACTGAATCAGTCAGCGCTAAGACCGCAATGTAGAACAAGTTCAATGTTCTAGCGAAATTTTTCGAGCAGATTTGCCGGGCCGAATGTTCGCCTCAAACTCTGCAGTGTGCACTGTGCAGCGAAATCCCATTGCCAGCAATGGGACTCTACTGTATCGGAATTTGAGTGAAATCTCAAAATTGAATTCTGCTGGGAAATTCCATAGTGTGAACCCGACCTAAGTCCTTGCTTTATTTTTCCTATTCCTTTTGTGTTTTGCACATCGCACAATCTGTAAGGCTACTTTCACACTATGGTTCATAAATCCGTTATAAAATATCTGTTATATTCAATTCTATACTGATTTAACGGACGTTATATAACGGATGAATAAAACGATTATAACGGATGAATAGATTTCTAACGTCCGCTAATTAAACGGATAAATGTTTATCCGTTATTATCCGTTAATACCTTATTAATAACGTCCGTTATATTCACCTTTGTTTGACCTCTCCCTACCTGCACACCTTGCAACAGCTGAAGCTCCTCCTCCTACCTGAAGGGGAGGGTATAAAAGGATGCCACAATGACCCTGCCGCAGTCTGCATTTCAGCATTGAGAGGGAGAGTTCTATCGGTTGCTTTGCTTGCTATCAGACTATGGGGGGGGGGGGTGCAGGAGGGTACACTACTCTGCCTACTCTGCCTCCTGGAGGGGGGGGGGTGCAGGATTGTGCATTACTCTGCCTCCTGGAGGGGGGGGGGGGTGCAGGAGGGGGCACTGCTCTGCCTCCTGGAAGGGGGGGGGGGTGCAGGAAGGTCCACTACTCTGCCTCCCGGAGGGGGGGGGGGGGGGTGCACTAGTGTGCACTACTCTGCCTCCTGGAAGGGGGGGGGGTGCAGGAGGGTGCACTACTCTGCCTCCTGGAGGGGGGGGGGTGCAGGAGGGTGCACTACTCTGCCTCCTGGAGGGGGGGGGGGGTGCAGGAGGGTGCACTACTCTGCCTCCTGGAGGGGGGGGGGGTGCAGGAGGGTGCACTACTCTGCCTCCTGGAGGGGGGGGGGGGTGCAGGAGGGGGCACTACTCTGCCTCCTGGAGGGGGGGGGGGTGCAGGAGGGTGCACTACTCTGCCTACTGGAGGGGGGGGGGGTGCAGAAGGGTGCACTACTCTGCCTCCTGGAGGGGGGGGGGTGCAGGAGGGTGCACTACTCTGCCTCCTGGAGGGGGGGGGGGTGCAGGAGGGTGCACTACTCTGCCTCCTGGAGGGGGGGGGTGCAGGAGGGTGCACTACTCTGCCTCCTGGAGGGGGGGGGGGTGCAGGAGGGTGCACTACTCTGCCTCCTGGAGGGGGGGGGGGGGTGCAAGAGTGTGCACTGCTCTGCCTCCTGGAGGGGGGGGGTGCAGGAGGGTGCACTACTCTGTCTCCTGGAGGGGGGGGGTGCAAGAGGGTGCACTGCTCTGCCTCCTGGAGGGGGGGGGGGTGCAGGAGGGTGCACTACTCAGCCTCCTGGAGGGGGGGGGGGTGCAAGAGGGTGCACTGCTCTGCCTCCTGGAAGGGGGGGGGGGTGCAGGAGGGTCCACTACTCTGCCTCCTGGAGGGGGGGGGGGGTGCAGGAGGGTGCACTACTCTGCCTCCTGGAGGGGGGGGGGGGGGTGCAAGAGTGTGCACTGCTCTGCCTCCTGGAGGGGGGGGGGGGGTGCAGGAGGGTGCACTACTCTGTCTCCTGGAGGGGGGGGTGCAAGAGGGTGCACTGCTCTGCCTCCTGGAGGGGGGGGGGGGGTGCAGGAGGGTGCACTACTCAGCCTCCTGGAGGGGGGGGGTGCAAGAGGGTGCACTGCTCTGCCTCCTGGAAGGGGGGGGGGGGTGCAGGAGGGTCCACTACTCTGCCTCCTGGGGGGGGTGCAGGAGGGTGCACTACTCTGCCTCCTGGAGGGGGGGGGGGTGCAGGAGGGTGCACTACTCTGCCTCCTAGAGGGGGGGGGGGGGTGCAGGAGGGTGCACTGCTTTGGTTCTTGGGCGCTGTTGAAGTGCTATCAGGAGTGCTATCAGGCGGATGGCGGCGGATGAATACGGATACCCAGAACAGACTCCTACTGCTGCCTCCTACTGTCTGACCAGGAAGTAGAGTCAACTTTCCCATGTGACTTCAGGAGTGTGAAGTCTCTCCTGAGCATGCTCAGTAGCACTAACGGACGTTAAATTAACGGACAATAACGGGTGTATTTTGTAACGTCCGTTACGCCATAGGCTTCAATGTTAATAATTAACGGACGTTCAATGATCCGTTAATAATAAATGGAAAAAAAAATACTGCATGTCCGTTCTATACTTCCGTTATAACTAACGGACGTTAGTTTAATGGAACAAAAAAGGTACAAACGGAAGATTAAAAAATCCCATAGACTTTAATGGGATTTATTAACGGAAGTTTAAGGATCCGTTATAAAAGACTTAATAACGGAATTTCATAACGGATCTTTAAACGTAAGAACTTTATTGTGTGAAAGCAGCCTAACATAATGCGTGGTCAGAAAAAAAAACAAGATCTGTAGGCAGAAATTACAGAACGTGCTGAAAGGTTCTGATCATCTACAAAATGACATGAGCTTGTTTTATCTTTTTGACAGAAGATAAAAGTTTGAAGTCCCCCTAAATTATATAAATAAGCATTACCAGCCATCAAACCAAAAATAGACAAAATAGAGAATCATAAAATAAATAGTAATCATAATCAATTTGTATAAGGGGAAATAATGTATTGTTCTTAAAGGGGTACTTAAAGGGGATAAGATGTCTAGGGGTGGAGTACCCCTTTAAAGTGTACATGTCATTTATTAAAACTTTTGACATGTCACACAGACAGAAGTTTATATTGGTTGGGGTCTAAGGGGGGAGATTTATCAAAACCTGTCCAGAGGAAAAGTTGCTGAGTTGCCCATAGCAACCAATCAGATCGCTTCTTTCATTTTTCACAGGCCTCTTTATAAATGAAAGAAGCCATCTGATTGGTTGCTATGGGCAACTCAGCAACTTTTTCTCTGGACGGGTTTTCATAAATCTCCCCCTAAGTGCTAAGTGGGGATCTCAGCACTTAGACCCCGACAAATAAAAACTTTTGACATGTCTCTGTGACATGTGAAAAGTTTTTTTCTTTTAAATGACAGGTACACTTTAAAGGGGTTCTCCGCTGCCCTGCCTTCCAGAGCTCCGCTTGCAGCATCCAGAAGTTAATTACTCCGAACGCTGTGTGCGGGCTTCCGTGTTCGAGGCCGCCCCCCTCGTAACATCATGCCCGCCCCCTGAACGAAAGTCTATGGGAAGGGGGCGTGACAGCGGTCGCGCCCCCTTCCCATAGACTTTTGTTGAGGGGGCGGGCGTGACATCACGAGGGGGGGGTGGCCTTGAACATGGAAGCCCGCACACAGCATTCGGAGTAATGAACTTCCGGACGCTGCGAGCGGAGCTCCGGAAGGCAGGGCAGCGGAGAACCCCTTTAAGCTAAAGTAAAATAGCTGCTTGTGTTTTGTGATGTGACGGAGACAGAGATGTCATGTCTTTCAAGTCACACTGAGAATGTCAGTCACGTCTCAATGCTTTGTCACATATTGGGGGAAATTTATCAACACCTGTGCAGAGGAAAAGTTGCCCATAGCAACCAATCAGATCACTTCTTTCATTTTTGCAGAGGCCTTGTTAGAAATGAAAGAAGCTATTTGATTGGTTGCTATGGGCAACTGGGCAAATTTTCCTCTGCACAGGTTTTGATAAATCTCCTCCATTGTTACCTATATGTGTCCTATTGGGGCATATAGAAAGGATTTCCAATGAGCCCCATAATGTATAAGGGGAGTTGAAAGTGTTTTCCAGCCTGAGGAGATTTCGGTTGTAATATTTCTTGTGCAGATTAGGGGCATGAAAGCAGGGCATTGATGGTGCTGATGGCAAGCCTTCACTTCTCCTCACCTCTTGGACTGGAGGACACACAAGGACTTACTTATGAATCGAAAATGAGCCCCTGTCAGCCTGAATGTCATGCAGCATTGTAGAATAGCACGTGCCGCTCTGTTATTAGGTTAGAAACTGTATTTTTCTTACTCTTGGGAAAACACTGTAAGAGTTCACTTACACGAGACGGAAAACTCTGCAAAGTGAACTGTGCTCATAAGCAACATTATCCTATGGGCAACACATAATGTCACTGTATGCCTACAGTCATGGCCGTAAATGTTGGCACCCCTGACATTTTTCTAGAAAATGAAGTATTTCTCACAGAAAAGGACTGCAATAACACATGTTTTGCTATACACTAAACTAAAAAAGGGGAGAGAAAAAAACAAATTGGACAAAATGTCACACCAAACTCCAAAAATGGTCTGGACAAAATTATTGGCACCCTTTCAAAATTGTGGAAAAATAAGATTGTTTCCAGCATGTGATACTCCTTTAAACTCACCTGGGGCAAGTAGCAGGTGTGGGCAATATAAAAATCACACCTGAAAGCTGATAAAAAGGAGAGAAGTTCACTTAGTCTTTGCATTGTGTGTCTGTGTGTGCCACACTAAGCATGGACAACAGAAAGAGGAGAAGAGAACTGTCTGTGGACTTGGGAACCAAAATTGGGGAAAAATATCAACAATCTCAAGGTAACAAGTCCATCTCCAGAGATCTAGATTTGCCTTTGTCCACAGTGCGCAACATTATCCAGAAGTTTGCAACCCATGGCACTGTAGCTAATCTCCCTGGGCGTGGACGGAAGAGAAAAACTGATGAAAGGTGTCAACGCAGGATAGTCCGGATGGTGGATAAGCAGCCCCAAGCAATCTCAAAGATATTCAAGCTGTCCTGCAGGCTCAGGGAACATCAGTGTCAGAGCGAATTATCCGTCGACATTTAAATGAAATGAAACACTATGGCAGGAGACCCAGGAGGACCCCACTGCTGACACAGGGACATTAAAAAGCAAGACTGCATTTTGCCAAAATGAATTTGAGTAATTCAAAATCCTTCTGGGAAAACGTCTTGTGGACAGATGAGACCAAGATAGAGCTTTTTGGTAAAGCACATCATTCTACTGTTTACCGAAAACGGAATGAGGCCTACAAAGAAAAGAACACAGTACCTACAGTGATATATGGTGGAGGTTCAATGATGTTTTGGGGTTGTTTTGCTGCCTCCGGCACTGGGTGCCTTGAATGTGTACAAGGCATCATGAAATCTGAGGATTACCAATGGATTTTTGGTCGCACTGTACAGCCCAGTGTCAGAAAGCTGGTTGTGCGTCCAAGATCTTGGGTCTTCCAATAGGACAATGACCCCAAACATATGTCAAAAAGCACCCAGAAATGGATGGCAACAAAGCGCTGGAGAGTTCTGAAGTGGCCAGGAATGAGTCCAGATCTAAATCCCATTGAACACTTGTGGAGAGATCTTAAAATTGCTGTTGGGTAATGGCGCCCTTCCAATAAGAGAGACCTGGAGAAGTTTGCAAAGGAAGAATGGTCCAACATTCCGGCTGAGAGGTGTAAGAAGCTTATTGATTGTTATAGGAAGCGACTGATTTCGGTTATTTTTTCCAAAGGGTGTGCAACCAAATATTAAGTTAAAGGGGTTATCCTGGAAAAAACTATATATATATATATACGTATATATATATATATATATATATATAAAACTGGCACTAGAAAGTTAAACATATTTGTAAATTACTTCTATTAAAAAATCTTAATCCTTTCAGTACTTGAGCTGCTGAAGTTGAATTGTTCTTTTCTGTCTAAGTTCTCTCTGATGAACCCTGTCTCGGGAACCGCCCAGTTTAGAAGCAAATCCCCATAGCAAACCTCTTCTGCTTTGTGCAGTTCCCAAGACAAGCAGAGATGTCAGCAGAGAGCACTGTTGCCAGACAGAAAAGAACTTAACTTCAGCGGCTGATAATTATTGGAAGGATTAAGATTTTTTAATAGAAGTAATTTACAAATTTGGCACTATCTCAAAAATACCTTACAGCCGTTAAATTAGACCTCAAACAAGTTAGTATTAGTTATTTTGGTTTTTCTAAGGTTTACAATTAATATGGATATATACATGGCCCTTTCGTTTCATACTAGTTTGTATTTAATATTAGGGATCATCAAATGAACTAGGTTTACGGCTAAATCCGTATAACTTTTAGGATAAAATTTGCACACAGAAATAACGGCTAAATAGGAAGGTGTGAATTAGCGTGTAGACAATCACCTCAGGCTTTCCTAATAGAGTGTGATCCATGTGTTATCCAGGTATCCAGTTCTTCCTTGTAATTTTAATGTGATGATGCGGTAGGTCATGTGACCGGATCGCTCAGTATTTTAATCGTGTTTGTTATGAGATGTATTAGTCTACGATTAAGCCCTGTAAAGGGCGAAACGCGTCAGACATCTTTATCTGTATGTATCCTGCAGTGGAATAAATAAAGACAAGCCTTTTTACCCCATACTTTGGTGCCGGACGGAATTCTTTCTAATTTACAAATCTGTTTAACTTTCTGGAGCCAGTTGATAGCATTATTTTTTTTTCCTGGAATACCCCTTTTAAGGGTGCCAATTTTGTCCAGCCCATTTTTGGAGTTTGGTTTGACATTTGTATTACATTTTCTTTTTTTTCCGCCATTTTTTGGTTTAGTTCCAATACACACAAAGGGAATAAACATGTGAATAGCAAAACATGTGTTACTGCAATCATTTTCTGTGAGAAATACTTTATTTTCTGGAAAAATTTCAGGGGTGCCAACATTTACGCTCATGACTGCACATCAGTATTTCCCAACTAGGGTACCTCCAGCTGTTGCAAAACTACAACTCCCAGCATGCCTGGACAGCCAACGGCTGGAGGCACCCTGGTGTGGAAACACTGGCCTTTATAGTGGTATACATCACATTCTTCTGTTGGAAGTATATGTCTGAAAGTCTTCCCGATATATACTGTACCTCCAAAAGAACATTAAAGTGTAATGTAAACAGAGTCTTGATGCTTTTCTTCTTTGGCAAATACAAAAATAAAAAAATAAAAACTTTTTTAAATGGTGCAGTATAACAATGTATATGAGCAGGGAGCTCCATGAGGATCCACGAGTCAGATGGAACCTGCAATGAAAAGAAGCATGGAACCTTGTGTTGCCTGCACATGATACTGTTTTGTACTAATATCTGTTTAATATATAGGATCTCTATCTGGCTCTCAGTCTGCAATAATGTGTAGAGCTAGTTGAGATTTCAACAGCGGTATCTGCAATAAATGTTCAGAGCAGGGACGTATGTCTGTATTCATGCCCCCTTTTCACTAGGCCATGCCCCTTGTGTGGGCTCCAGTAAAAAAAACTGCTAGTGCTAAAATTGTGCGCTTACTTGCCATTTTTGGCATGGCAAAATAAGAATTGCAGATGATAACTACCCCTTTTACCCCAATCCCATCACCAGCACTTCCCCCAAAGTGTCCTTATGTGCCTCCGGTGACTTTTCTTTCCAAAACATATTGGAGAAATAAACATTTAAAAAAACTTTGCTGAATATGGTGATGGGGAAGACTTGTCAAACACAAACAAGATTGGGCTGACAGGTCTGGATGTAGAATTACATTTACTATAACACAGGTTTATGTTCTAGAAAAGCTGTGCTTTAGTATAACTATTTTTTCTAGAATTTTCCAAAAACTATTTCTGTTCTGGTCTCCCTTAGGCTCCTTTCACACTACTGTTTTCATCCGGTAGGTGACGTCCGTTAGGAAGATAGCGGGAGAAAAATTAGTGCAAGTCACATCTTTTTCTCCCGCTATCATAATGGGACTTATAACGGACGTTGGAGGAATCCCATTCAAGTGAATGGGATCTTCTTTGCCCTGATATAACTCCCGTTTTTTTTCTTACAATAACGGACGTTAATGGCAGCCAAAGTAGAAGAGCCATTAACTCACGTTAATAACAGAGCAACAGTCATAGTGTGACAGGAGCCTTACTGCTTGCCATACTTGTTTTGCTTCCTGCTGCTTGTTGTCTTGACCAATCTCCCAAAGCTTTCAGCCTGAGTGATCACTCCCACAGATAGTTGTTCAGGTTTCTCTATTGGAAATTGGTTCTTCTCAGACATTTGGCTTCAAAATTAGATTTCATTATACTCTGCAAAATGATTAAATTATTTCCCCACCACCATTGCAGATTATATACCTACTTCTACAGCTCGCCCTAGTCACTTTGAATAATGTTAGTATCATACTGTTTATAAAGGGAGTGTTCTGAATGGTCTAAATTTTAAACATGGAGCTATAAGGCTAGGTTTCCATTCCATAGGCCCATTCTGCCGCATGGCGTTTCTTTTGTGAAAAAGCACTGCGGCCAGATGTTAGCTGCAAGTCAATAGGGAACTGCAAAATGCCATATCCTCTTGGCGTTTTTCAGTTTGGCATTTTTTTTTTCTATCCCTTTGCTGTTTTTCAGCTATTTTTGACTCCTTGGCAATTTTTCAAAAACGACCTCTTGTTGATACTTTGGCATTTTCTTTCCTCCCATAGAAGTCTAATGGAGTGCAAAAACGCCAAGAAAAATGCCATGTTGGGTTTAACGTAGGTGTTTTTGCTGGTGGTTTTTATTCTATTCACATCACTTGCCGGCCCCGAGTTCAGAGCAGAGATGCGAGCGCTGTATAGAGCCGCTCCACATCTCTGCAATTGATAGGGTGATCACATTGGGTGTCAGGAGTGACACCTGGGGTGATCTGTCTATTAGTACAGTTACTACTACTCCGATCATGGAACAGTGTGCTCCATTCTGGGAGTAGTAGTACTACCTAAAAAAAATAAAGAAAAAAAATACATTACTAATAATTTTTTTTATCAAAATTAAATATAGAGAATATATTATTTTTACACTTAAATGCCCCCTTTCTACATTTTTTTTATTGTCTTCTACATCTTTTTCCAATCCCACTGCATCCTGTTTGTCTTTTTTTTTTTTTTTTTTTTTTTGGTACCCAACAAATTTTGAAAAAAAAACGCCGAAGGGGCCAAAAATGCAATATTCACTCACAGGCAAAAACGGCAGAAAAACTGCCAAAAGGGCAAAAAAAGTGGAAACCTAGCCTAAGACTTCAATTTCTTAGAACTTCATGTGTGTGGAATCCCTCCAAGAAGCCATGTTTGTTGATGAAAATACTTGTGTACATACAAGGTCCAGTTATGAATTTTGTTTCCTCAGGGATTTGTATGGAATCTGACAGAAATAGTTTTTGTGCATGCCGCAATATGAAATCAAAGGCACAGGTAGGTAGAGCAGAAGGCTTATCTTTTCACAGTACAGAACAATAAAAGAGCTTTACTACAGTCATGAATGTTACCAACAGGTCTACTATTCCTAAGATAGAATATATGTCCATCTTCATTGCGGCACATTAAGGGCCAAGGCCACTACTTATTCCAGAGGCTTTTTATTTTCATGGATTAGGTACCACGGAGCATACATAACAATTTTTTCATCCTTTCAAGAAGCCAGCTGTACCAGTCTAGGAAATAGCTTATTTTAGGGATTGGACAATAAGAACGTCTAAAGTCATCAGCTAAAAACATTCACCAGTAGTAAAGTTCTAAGCACAAGCCCTTATGACAGTGTTTCCCAACCAGGGTGCCTCCAGATGTTGCAAAACTACAACTCCAAAGCATGCCTGGACAGCCTTTGGCTCTCCAGGCATTCTGGGAGTTGTAGCTTTGCAATACCGGGAGGCACCCTGGTTGGGATACACTGCCCTATGACTTGTCTACGCACCATTCATCTAGAACATTATATGTGGATGTCCCACTTGTGCCAACAGAACAGTACTCCTTCCTTTCGGACTCCACAAAACCTCTGACTGTGTCCTGTGGTATCTGACATGTGCTTTTGTTTGCTATTAAAGGGGTGCTCCAGCGTTCTAACATTTTAGAGCTGGTGGCCGTGATCGTGACATCATGACCACGCTCCTCGTGATGTCACACCACTTCCCCTCCATTCATGTCTATGGGAGGGAGAATGTCGGTAGACACGCCCCCTCCCATAGACATGAATGGAGGGGGAGTGGTGTGACGTCACAAGGGGCTTGGCCATGGCATGACAACCACTGCCGCAGGAACCAGCAGCGGGACCCCCGCGATCAGACATCTTATCCCCTATAAGTTGGATAGCAGCAGAGTACCCCTTTAACTACTTCATAATGGGACTCCCCTCCACCCCCCCCCCCCCCCACAAGATCTGCCATATTGAAGTCTGATCAGATCAGATCCTACAAATATTAGGCCAGATACAAAGGGCAGTTGTTGTTGTAGTTATTTTTTCATCTGTTTTCAAGGAGAAAAAACCTGTAAGGGCTCAATCACATCACATACGTGCCATCAATGGTCTGAACATAGTCTGATATTGATCACATCACATACGTGCCATCAATGGTCTGAACATAGTCTGATATTGATCACATCACATACGTGCCATCAATGGTCTGAACATAGTCTGATATTGATCACATCACATACGTGCCATCAATGGTCTGAACATAGTCTGATATTGATCACATCACATACGTGCCATCAATGGTCTGAACATAGTCTGATATTGATCACATCACATACGTGCCATCAATGGTCTGAACATAGTCTGATATTGATCACATCACATACGTGCCATCAATGGTCTGAACATAGTCTGATATTGATCACATCACATACGTGCCATCAATGGTCTGAACATAGTCTGATATTGATCACTTCACATACGTGCCATCAATAGTCTGAACATAGTCTGATATTGATCACATCACATACGTGCCATCAATGGTCTGAACATAGTCTGATATTGATCACATCACATACGTGCCATCAATGGTCTGAACATAGTCTGATATTGATCACATCACATACGTGCCATCAATGGTCTGAACATAGTCTGATATTGATCACTTCACATACGTGCCATCAATAGTCTGAACATAGTCTGATATTGATCACTTCACATACGTGCCATCAATGGTCTGAACATAGTCTGATATTGATCACATCAAGGCATTGCAGGAATACCCAAAGAGGTTATCAGCCTAACGGTGCTAAAAGTAAATGCCAAACCTAAAATCGAGAAAAGCAGATTGAGGTGTTTTCTCCCACTTACACCTATTGTGGCTGATAAAAAATGACCGGTCGGCTTTCCCTCTCGTATAGGATGCTGCCCATCACGGCTGAAGGCACTCATGTGGAATAAAGAGCTCAGACTGCATTAGTACATTGCCTCTTTAGCTGAACATATAATCTGCTGCTTAACAAAAACCCATTAAATCATATGAATTTATTCCAAAGCAATACATAATGCATAGTCAT
The DNA here is from genome assembly GCF_029499605.1 of Hyla sarda. NCBI lineage: Eukaryota > Metazoa > Chordata > Amphibia > Anura > Hylidae > Hyla > Hyla sarda. Next base: position 155,362,913 of record NC_079189.1, read on the forward strand.
TTTGATGATTATTCTTTGCATGTGAAGAGGTCCTTTGATTCAATAGTATAATAAGCAAAGACAATTGGAAATAATTTCATCATTAGGGAAAGAGGGATTTTAACATCCAGCTCAACCTGTAAGCATTATATTACAGAACGGTCTTAATATGTGGTATATATTATTATTATTATTATTATTGAGAGTGCTACAGGTATTAAAAGAAAATAAAACTCATTGTGGCACCTAAATCTTTAAAAGGGGTACTCCGGTGGAAAACTTTTTTTTTTTTTTAAATCAACTGGTGCCAGAAAGTTAAACAGATTAGTAAATTGCTTCTATTAAAAAATCTTAATCCTTCCAGTACTTATGCTGCTGAATCCTACAGAGGAAATTATTTTCTTTTTGGAACACAGTGCTCTCTGCTGACATCACGAGCAAAGTGCTCTCTGCTGACATCTCTCCATTTTAAGAACTGTCCAGAGTAGAAGAAAATCCCCATAGAAAACATATGCTGCTCTGGACAGTTCCTAAAATGGACAGAGATGTCAGCAGAGAGCACTGTGCTCATGATGTCAGCAGAGAGATCTGTGTTCCAGAAAGAAAAGAATTTCCTCTGTAGTATTCAGCAGCTAATAAGTACTGGAAGGATTAAGCTTTTTTAATAGAAGTAATTTCCAAATCTGTTTAACTTTCTGGCACCAGTTGATTTAAAAATAAAAAACATTTTTCCACCAGAGTACCCCTTTAAGGAAATGGGTTGGTGATTTCTGTTGGCACAGTGTAACCATAGCTTATGTAATGGATGACCCTGTGGAGTAACTTCTCCCATGCGCACAAAATATTCTCAAAGTGTAAGGGAGTGCAGGAGCATAGGTGACAATGACTAAGAAGGAATTAACATGTCGTTCCTTTCTGATCTGAATGAAATAACAATGGCAGTAGAATATATTGGCTGCAACAGGAAAAGGAAGAAGTCTCAGAATCATCAGCTGACTCCAGGTGTCCTTGCTACCCAAGCCCTTAGACAGTCTGACACACTAGAGCCCTGCATTGGGAACCTGTGGGACCCAACGCAAAACCTGCGGACACGAGCGGTCAGGAGGTCAGCCTCAGTGGCCCAGCTGCTGCTCCTCCTAACTGTCTCCTCCCCTGCTGCTGACGTAGTTGCCGCCATTTCATCTGTCACGGCGCCATTCCTTCCCTTGCTCAGCCTGCCTGCCCTGGAGGATTTTTCAGTGAAAATAACCCTCCACCGTTCTCCACCTTCATTTTTTGCCACTGCTGGCCGGGCCCCTATGGTATGTAAAAATGCAATCTATACACAGCACACACTCACTGATCCTCCCAGGGCCTCCATCTGTGTCTGCTCCGCACTACTATACACATGGGAGGGTATGCGCAGACAGAGCATTGCACCCTAGTGTCTTCTGCAGGCCTTAGGGTGCTATGCTCTGCAGTCTGCCCATACCCTCCCATGTGTATAGCTGTGTGTGTGTAAATTCCTATACAGGTGGGGGTATGTTCAGAGCATTGCACCCTAGTTTGTACTACACATACACTGCTATACACATGGGAGGGTATGTGCAGACTGCAGAGCATTGCACCTTAGTGCCTTCTACAAACTCTACGGTGCAGTCTGCACATACCTTGTGGCAGCTATAACAAAAAGTAAAAGTGTAAAAAAAAAAAAAAATAAATAAATATAAAAAAAATTATGTAGTATTTTTGGTCACTTCATATGCCATAAAAAATAAGAAAAAGCGATCAAAAGGTCCCATTTAAACAAACATTGTACCAATAAAAACTACAGGCCACGGTGCAAAAAAAAATTGCCCTTATACATTGGTCAGTGAGCCAGGGCCTCTGAGTCTGCACAGTCACTGCTATTCACATCTGTACATACACTAGAGTGCAATGCTCTGCATGTACCCCCCATGTATAGCAGTGTGTGTACTACACACCGCTATACATGGGGTGTATGTGCAGAGCTTTGCACTCTAGTGAATGTACATTCCTATGTTAGCGGGAGCGGGCGGGATTGGACAAACATTTTAGCGGGAGTGGGCGGGATTGGTCAAAAAAGTCATCGAGAGCGGGATTGAAAAACCAGTCCCGTGCAGGGCTGTATCCCACACCCTAATGATGACTTATATGGCTTCACGTTATAATCCTCAGTTAGATTGTGCCCAAGGTCTTGGTAATGTGTCTGGCTGCTATTACTGATACCACTCACTGTCTCACACCGGAGCTTTTCTGTCTGGCTTAATTTACTTTGGCACTTCAGCTTTGAAAGGACTAATAAGTTTTATGGGCAAATATTGTGTTGCAGTTAGCTGTGACACCTTTTCAGGTGAGCGCCATGTGAGGGTTACAAAGCACCATACTGTATAAAATACAATGACCCCCCCGACCTACGATGGCCCCGACATACGATCATTTCAACATACGATGGCCTCTCAGAGGCCATCGTATGTTGAAGGCAGCATCAACATACGATGCTTTTGTATATCGGGGCCATCGCATAAACAGCTATCCTGCAGCGCAGACAGCTTCAGCTGCCACCGGATAGCCGTTTATGGTGCTCTGTGTGGTCTGCTGACGATCACTTACCTGTCCTCGGGGCTCTGGCGCATCCTCATCGGGATCCCCTGCATCGTCGGCGCTCTCCATCATCGTCATCACGTCGCTGTGCACGCCGTCCCGTCATCCAATAGGAGCGGCGTGCATAGTGACGTGATGGCGGTGATGTGATGGCGGTGCCGGGGAAGCAGAGGCCTTGCCGGAGCGTCAGGGACACCCCGGGGACGCGGCGACAGCGATGGAAGGCAACATCCAGGGCAGCGGTGACGGTCCGGAGCGGCAGGGACAGGTGAGTATAACCTCCAATACCAGTGGTCTTCAACCTGCGGACCGCCAGATGTTGCAAAACTATAACTCCCAGCATGCCCGGACAGCCGTTGGCTGTCCGGGCATGCTGGGTGTTGTAGTTTTGCAACATCTGGAGGTCCGCAGGTTGTAGACCACTGTCCTATACTTTACATTGCACGGATCCCTCAACATACAATGGTTTCAACAAACAATGGTCCATTTGGAACGGATTACCATTGTATGTTGAGGGACCACTGTACTGTATGGCCCAAAGGAAAAACAGTGGCTACATAACACTTAAAAATAGGTACATATGCAGTACAGTCCTGTCACCACCATGCACAGCTTCACATGCGTATATCTAGAGATCGGGGATGAGGAGGGGGGCAGTCCTGGACCTGGACCTCAACTCATGATATGTCTCTGCAACACATCAAACCTTTTTTTTTATTTTTATATATATAATGACATGAACACATTAATATTACCATTTGTGGGGGTCACAGGCCTTTGGTTCCAGCACATTAAATACAAAATCTTACATCGCATGTGCAGACACTTGGGGCTTGTTCACACTATGGACTTTCCGCAGTTTGAATGGTGCTTTAGAGTAAGATAGAGTTCTGAGAGTTGAAATCTGTATTCAGCATATTGAACTTTAGTTGTCTTTAGCCATTTTATTCTAACAGCTGGAGTTTTATTCTTCACCAAGTGTCCATCCTGTAAACATTATTTCATGGACACTAAACCTAGAAATTAATGAGGGAGAAAACCATTAAGAAAACAGCCCTTTGGCAGTCTGCAAGACATTTTGCATGCCCTTGAAACAGTCTTGGAATAATCTACATAATAGGATCTCTTTTCTCTTATCCTACAACTATTCCTTCCCGTACACATGCATGTTCGGCATGTATTTTCTACGGAGAGAGGGGAACAAGTATCTGCAAGTCTCCTGTAGCAGCTGCTTATCTCTCATGGGAACAAAGGATCCGGCCTTGGACCTTCAGTAGCTGTTGGTCAAACATTCATTCTGCCAACTTTTATCTCTTCCATTTATCCCATACATATGGACATTCAGCTAGGTTGATAGGGAGAAGGAAGGAAAACGGCTGCCATTGAGGGACCGCTTTGTTTAGAGGTGTATTTTTGTTTTACATATACAATGATCCCTCAGGTTGTATGTTAAGGCCATAAATGGTTCAAAAGCCCCCAAAATTTTATTTAAAAAATAGGAAAAAATTAGAAATAAAGAAAAAATATGTAGAGAACTAGTACAGGTAAAGCAAATCCTTACACATAAAAGTAAGGGTGGGTTCACACTACGATTTCACTCTTTGCATGGGAAGAGGGCATTCCACAGTTTTGGGTCCGGTCAGAAAACCGGATACAGGGCAAAAATGTGCTGACCAGAGTCACCGTTTGACTCCGGTCGGCTCATTGAAATGAGTTAGATACGGGCTGGGTTCGGCTGGGATACGGGAGCACCCGGTTTTCATTCCCCCCCCCCCCCCCCAACCAGATCTGGCAGCGAAAGAGTTGTTGGAAGCTGTAAATCACTGTCTATGTAGAGTACAGGAGCTTCTTCAGGGTACTGTACAGTACACACAGTGGGGAAGATTTATTAAAACTTGTGCAGAGGAAAGGTTGACCAGTTGCCCATAGCAACCAATCAGATTGCTTCTTTCATTTTTCAGGGGCCCACTCAAAAATGAAAGAAGCAAGATGATTGGTTGCTTTGGCCAACTGGTCAACTTTTTCGCTATACTGGTTTTGATAAATCTCCTTGAGTGTCCCAAAAAATTAAAATAGAGCCGCCCTCACTTGGTGTAAAATGGAGCAGCTAACCCTGGTACAGGTACAGAACATATAGTACCTCCATGTATTGTAGGGCCTCAGACAGACAGTCAGTGCTTGCACTTTAGCAATACAGGTGTTTTACCAGTGAAATGCCCATTCTGATTGGTCAGTTCTTCCAGCCATTGACACGTTTTGCACATCTGGACTGTCTGTAGCATTGAGAATTGAGTGTGGTCTCAATTTACATGGTCCAAAAAAGACTATGGTATGTTGAGGCCATTGTAAGTTAAAGGGGTATTCCGGCCATAGACATAAGATGAGATGGGATAAGATGTCTGGTCGTGGGGGCCTGCCTCTGGGACCCCCTGCGATCTCCGTGCAGCACCTGGCATTCTCTGCCGAGCTGCTGCTTCAGTCTCGGAAACCTCTGCCGTCACACCCCCTCCCATAGACATGAATTGAGGCGGAGTGGCGTGACGTCATGTCCCCAGTCCCGGAAACACAGAGGTGTCCGAGACTGGAGCAGCAGCCCAGCAAACTGGCCATCATATGAATAACTACTGTCTGATATTATGTATTGCAGATCGCATTTCGAACCCAGTATTCCTTGATAAATGAGACTCTTTGATTTCTCGTCAGCAATGTTTAGAAACCCCTTAGAGAATGAATGTGCAGTGCTGGCTGGCAAACGTAGAGGCCTTTATTCATTTGGTGGGGACAATCAAGTGATCTGTGTACGTCACTACTGTCCTATGTAGTCATTTTTTGTCTATTGACTTATCTTTTTAAGGGCATTTTATGCGTGAATAGGAGCAACTATTGGGCTTTTGACACGCGTTGCTGTTTGGTCTTATTCTTGCAGGGTTTGCATGCTGAGGACTATTAATAAGACTGTTTTGATTGCTTCCCGTCACCGCTGGAAGGATCCAGCATCTGAACACACTGTTCCCAGTCTTGTCTTTTAGCACCTTGACGTGTTGGCTGTTTTAGAAATATGTCTACAGATGAGGAAGAGGCCTGCTGTTAGCCATTATTCTAAGGCCATTGCACATAATGGGCTGGCTATTCTTGTTGTTTCTCATTATGTGGAACGCTCTGTGGGCTTCTTTAATTGTATGCTTCATTGTGTCTGGAGGTACAGAACACCTCGCCTTTCCTGTCCTGAAGAGATGAAGGACTGGAACACTACTGGGTATCGCACAGTTCTTCTGTATTCCCGGACACGTAGTAGGCGCTAACCTTTGAAATACGTTTATACTGTTCCCGTTTGTATGAATTCTTAGCATATACCTGTAGTATTGTAATGTCTCCTTCTCTAGTGATACTGTCTCTTAAATAATAATGCTATAGATGAAGCAGACATTATTTGTAGGTTTGCACCTACCGATTTCCTCTAATATCCAAAGTGTTCTCCATTAGATTGAATAGTACAAATATATATATATATATATATATATATATATATATATTGTATGTAAATCTCCTGAAGTTAATCTGCAGATATATTTCAGTTTTTAAGCCTTTATTTCCCACCACATAGGCCAGCGGTATTCAACCTGCAGACCTCCAGATGTTGCAAAACTACAACTCCCAGCATGCATGGACAACCGTTGGCTGTCTGTGCATGCTGGGAGTTGTAGTTTTGCAACATCTGGAGGTCCGCAGGTTGAAGACCACTGACACAGGCAAATGTATCTGTATTGCTCCAACAATGATTGGCAACTGTCAAAACACATTTCCGTCTTCTTGCACAGCCATTTAGCTCCCATCGCATTACTCTGCATACCCCCTGTCAACAGACTGTCATCTTATAGGGGTATTCCAGGAAAAAACTTTTTATATATATATATATATATATATATATATATATATATATATAAACTGGCTCCAGAAAGTTAAACAAATTTGTAAATTACTTCTTTTAAAAAAATCTTAATCCTTTCCATAATTGTCAGCTGCTGAAGTTGAGTTGTTGTTTTCTGTCTGGCAACAGTGCTCTCTGCTGACATCAATGCTTGTTTAGGGAACTGCACAGAGTAGAAGAGGTTTGCTATGGGGATTTGCTTCTAAACTGGGCGGTTCCCGAGACACGTGTCATCAGAGAGCACTTAGACAGAAAAGAACAACTCAACTTCAGCAGCTCATAAGTACTGAAAGGATTAAGACTTTTTAATAGAAGTAATTTACAAATCTGTTTAACTTTCTGGAGCCAGTTGAGATAGATAGATATATATATACCGGTGTGTGTGTGTGTGTGTGTGTGTGTGTGTATATATATATTATTATTTTTTTTTTCCTGGATAACCCCTTTAAATCGTAAGGTTTGTCCATTTCAATCTACTTATGTCCATCAACTGTCATAGCAAAGGTAACCTGCAAAAATGGATCTTTTATATATGCTGCACAAAATGGGGAGGTTTCTTTTGATATCCCTTAAAATGATTTAATACAGTTTCCCTTCACATAAACAGAAAGACTAATACAAATTTGCACGTAAGAAATTAATGGCTGTTGTTTTTTTTATGCGTTTTCAGAGGCGGCTCGGTGATGCTGCAAAAAAAGCCATCAGCAAATTGCAGGTCAGGACCATCAGAAAAGGAGACAAGGTAAAAGTGTTTTTTTACTTTTTATTCTTATTGATATAATTACCCTAACAAGTGATCAGCAGCAAATACTCTGAATATTTCCTCCCAGTTTACAGAAAAAGATGTCTAGTGTTCCTGACCATGGGTGTATTGATTTCCCAGTCAAGGTGACATCTATTGTAATTACAAAATAGTCATTTCTCTGGTGCTGGAATGACCAATTCCAGGCAATAAACTGTTGGTCGGTGCTGTCACTAATGACATTTGTACAAGGACATCATTGATATCCATATCATTCTTTCTTAAAGTGTATGCCCCATGAAGTGCAATTATGTAGAAAAAAAAACCTGCATTAATAAAGAATGCAACCTACATGTAGTTGTATAGGTTATTCGAGAATTTTTTTTGTTTGTTTTTTCTGGCTCAGGCTGGAAAAGGACAGTGAAAAAACCACTAACGCCAGATCCATTACTTGCTGCACATGTATGGACCCAATGGAGGCCTTTGACTTAAATAGAGTCCTTCTGGTTTCCTGCATTTTACAATAAAAAAATAGTCCAGCACGATGCACTAGTTTGTTTAGGATTTTTGTTTTTATGGTAGTTGTTATTGAAGCACCCGATGGAGTCTCCAACACATGTATGACTCTATCATAAAGTAGCTCCAGTATCGCCACTTCCCAGGAACACTTTGCTGCGTGAGCAGTGATCTGCTCATAGACTTTATAACTAGCATCTTCTTGTTTTTTGTTTTAAGCATACAGCACAGTGTAAATCTTTTTACAGTAGATCAGGGGTCTCAAAATCGCGGCCCGCGGAACAAAATTTTGTGGCCCGCCGCACAGGGCCGGATGGAGCAACAGCTCCAGGCCCCTGTGTTAAAATAGGCCCAGAGGCCCACATACGTGGCCTAGTGCATAGGCAGCCAGGCGCTTGCACTGTGCCTGCCGTTGCGACCGCAGTGACAGAACACTGACTGGTTGCGAGTGGTGCCGACGTTCGTAAGAAAGACAGTTTTAGGAAACGCAGCAGCAGTGGAGCCACAGGGGCCTTCTCGGTATGTTACATAGTGGTTGTTTTGGGGTGGATGGGGCATGGGGAGCAGTGATATAGAGAAGGGGTTGAGGGAGTGCAGGAATAAGGCACGGTGAAAGGGTGTGAGGGCAGTGAAAGATTGAGGAACTGTAATGGAGGGGAAGGGGGGATGCAGTCATGAGGCACAGTTATGAAGGAGGTGCAGGCAGGAGGCACAGTAATGGAGGGGGAGAGGGGGTGCAGGCATGAGGAACAGTATTGGATAGGAAGAGGGGGTGCATTCATGAGGAACAGTAATGGAGGGAAGGGGGTTGAAGGCGTGAAGCATTGTATTGTGTATAAATTCAGAGGGCACAGTGTGTGACTATTATATTCATAGGATCCAGTGTGTGGTATTATATTTATAGGACGCAGTGTGTGGCAGGGTTAAATTCATAGCACGATGAGGGCACTATATATGAGGGGCGCATGATGGGGGCATTATATGTGAGGGGCGCATGATTGGGGCATTATATGTGAGGGGCGCATGATGGGGGCATTATATGTGAGGGGCACATGATGGGGGCATTATATGTGAGGGGCGCATGATGGGGGCATTATATATGAGGGGCGCATGATGGGTGCATTGTATGTGAGGGGCGCCTGATGGGGTCATAGTATGTGAGGGGTGCCTGATGGGGGCATTATATGTGAGGGGCGCATGATGGGGGCATTATATGTGAGGGGCGCATGATGGGGGCATTATATGTGAGGGGCGCATGATGGGGGCATTATATGTGAGGGGCGCATTATGGGGGCATTGTATGCGAGGGGCACCTGATGGGGGCATTATATATGAGGGGCGCATGATGGGGGCATTATATGTGAGGGGCACATGATGGGGGCGTTTTATGTGAGGGGCTCGTGCTGCCCAGCCTCACCCAGCCACTACCTCTTGGGCCTCAGATAATTTGAGTTTGAGACCCCTGCAGTAGATGTACACAACTTGCATAGACATACAGCTGTTGTTGATGTTGCGCTAATGTTGATACATATATGTAATGAATGCAGTGTGAATAGAGTTTGAACTATTTTATAGAAAATGTAATGGGTGTTAAGGGACCAGTAGGATACACAATCCATATCTGGTGCTGCTGGCTTTTCATCATTCACCAGGCACAGCTCCTTGCATTTATTAAGGGGTGTACCTGGTATTTGAATGCGCTGAGCTGCAATAACAGGTACAACTGCTACAAAAAGTATAGACATGTGCCTGGTAAATAAAGAGGAGGTCATAGCACTCTTAGGCTAAGTTTCCACTTGTTTTTTTGTGTGCATTCCCCCCCCCCCCCCCCCCCCAAAAAAAAATGCAAAAACAGCCCCATGGCGTTTTTTTCATTGAAAAAAATGCTGCGGCCAGATGTTAGCTGTAAATCAATGAGAAATGGCAAAATTCTTTTTCCACTTTGCGTTTTTCAGTTTGACGGTTTTTCACTCTCTTTTAGCTCCTTGGCGGTTTTGCAAAGTCTCATCATGTTGAGCCTATGGTGTTTTTCACCCTAAAATCGTGGCGTTTTTCTCCCATAGAAGTCTAGTCTAAGAAAAACGACGTGGGTTTTTACTTTAGCATTTTTGCAGGCGGTTCTTACCGTATATACTCGAGTATAAGCCGAGTTTTTCAGCACGATTTTTCGTGCTGAAAACACCCCCCTCGGCTTATACTCGAGTGAACTCCCCCACCCGCAGTGGTCTTCAACCTGCGGGCCTCCAGAGGTTTCAAAACTAAAACTCCCAGCAAGCCCGGGCAGCCATCGGCTGTCCGGGCTTGCTGGGAGTTGTAGTTTTGAAACCTCCGGAGGTCCGCAGGTTGAAGACCACTGCGGCCTTCGACATCATCCAGCCCCCTCTCACCCCCCTTTAGTTCTGTACAGTACTCACCTCCGCTCGGCGCTGGTCCGGTCCTGCAGGGCTGTCCAGAGAGGAGGTGGTCCGGTGGGATAGTGGTTCCGGGCTGCTATCTTCACCGGGGAGGCCTCTTCTAAGCGCTTCGGGCCCGGCCTTAGAATAGTCACGTTGCCTTGACAACGACGCAGAGGTGCGTTCATTGCCAACGTACTTCTGCGTCATTGTCAAGGCAACGCCTCTATTCCAGGCCGGAAGCGCGGAGAAGAGGCGCCCCCGGTGAAGATAGCAGCCCGGAACCACTATCCCACCGGACCACCTCCTCTCCGGACAGCCCTGCAGGACCGGACCAGCGCCGAGCGGAGGTGAGTACTGTACAGAACTAAAGGGGGGTGAGAGGGGGCTGGATGATGTTGAAGGCCGCAGTGGTCTTCAACCTGCGGACCTCCGGAGGTTTCAAAACTACAACTCCCAGCAAGCCCGGACAGCCGATGGCTGCCTGGACTTGCTGGGAGTTGTAGTTTTGAAACCTCTGGAGGTCCGCTGGTTGAAGACCACTGAGGGCGGATGATGAGAAGAGGATGATGAAGGGGGGATGTGTGGGACGATGACAAGGGGATGATGACAAGGGGATGATGAAGGGGGGATGTGTGGGATGATGACAAGGGGATGATGAAGGGGGGATGTGTGGGATGATGAAGGGGGATGATGAAGGGGGGATGTGTGGGATGACAAGGGGATGATGAAGGGGGGATGTGTGGGATGATGACAAGGGGATGATGAAGGGGGGATGTGTGGGATGACAAGGGGATGATGAAGGGGGGATGTGTGGGATGATGACAAGGGGATGATGATGATGAGGATGTTAATGACGGGTCTGGATGATGACGGGGGTCTGGATGATGACAGGGGGGGATGATGTATTTCCCACCCTAGGCTTATACTCGAGTCAATAACTTTTCCTGGGATTTTGGGTTGAAATTAGGGGTCTCGGCTTATACTTGGGTCGGCTTATACTCGAGTATATACGGTTCTTTTTTGGACTTTAGCGATCCAAAAAACTGATGGAGATACCTTTTTTAATAACATTTCTTGGGTACCATTAAAAAAAGAGATATTAAATAAGTTGCAGTAGTGGGGAAAAATTTTGTAATTTTTATAACAAAATTTTTAATTAATTTTAAAACGGATCAATTAATGTGGGCAGGCAGGGCACTGAAAATGTAGTGTGTTTGTGTGTTTTTCACTTTTTTTATATTCTTTCTTTTTTATTTAGTACTACTACTCCAAGCATGTAACACACTGTTCCATGATGGGAGTAGTAGTACCTGTATTAATTGACTGATCGCGTTGGATGTCACTTCTGACACCTGTTGCGATCCTCCTGTATAATGTATACATGCGGGCTGCTGGCCGCTCTTCTATGGTCCCCTTCACTGCTGTATATGTACACCTATTCATATTTCCTGCAGAGAGCTGTGATTGGCCAGATGGTTCCAGCCAATCACAACTCTCTGTGGGAAATATGAATAGGTGTATATATGCATCAGTGCAGGGGACCATAGAAGAGCGGCCAGGCACCCGCATCTATACATTATACAGGAGGATCACAGTGGGTGTCAGGACTGACATCCACTGTGAGCTGTCCTTAACTGCAGGTACTACTGCAGTAGTACCTGCAGTTAAGGACAGATCACAGCACATGTCACTCCTGACACCCGCTGCGATCATCCTTCATCCCTGAGATGCTGTGCAGCTTTCTCCTGTGCTCGCATCTCTGCTCTGAGAATCGGGATTGGCTGCCACCATCTAGCCAATCCCCACTCTGGGCGGAAAATATGAATGAGTGATTTGAATTTCTATTCACATCACTGGCCGGCCCGGAGTATAATGCAGAGATGCGAGTGCTGTATAAAGCCGCTCCGCATCTCTGCAATATTATGGACAATTGCATCGGGTGTCAGGAGTGACACCTGGGGTGATCTGTCTATTAGTACAGGAACTCCCATCATGTAAAAAATAAAAAAAAAGTGTAAAACACACACAAACTACTTTTTTATTATTGTCGGCTACATTTTTGTGCCCCGCCCACCCACATAAATTGATCCCTGTTTAAAAATTAATTAAAATTTAGTTCTAAAAAAATATAAATTTTGTTAAAGGGTACCTCTCGTCAAAAAAACTTTTGATATACTATAGATTAATGTATGCAGAATAACTTTACAATTGCATGTTATTAAAAAATATGCTTCTTTCTATTTCATTTTCCACTTTGAAGAAATGACCACTAGGGGTCTCCCTACCAGTCCTGGCAGCAAGCATTTCAGACTCATGCTGGAGTCCTAAACACTACGAGCTGCCAGTCTGCTTTGTTCACAAAGGAGAACACTCAGAGCTGCCAGCCTGCTTTGTTCACAGCCTGTTTGGCTGAGAACAAAGCAGCCTGACCGCTCTGAATGTTTAGGACTCCAGCATAAGTCAGAAATGCTTGCTGACAGGACTGATCGGGAAAAATACAATAGAAAGAAGCATATTTTTCATTAACATGCTATTGGAAAGTTATTCAACATTCATTAATCTAAAATGTATCAAAAGTTTATTTGATGAGAGGTACCCTTTAAATAATTTTTTTTCCATCACTACTGCATCCTTTTTATTTATTTTTTTAATTATTATTATTATTATTGATTTCATTTTTTTTTTTTTTGGTACCACACAAATTTTGAAAAAATGTCAAAGGGGCCAAAAATGCTATTTTCACTCAAAGGCAAAAAACGCCAAACACAGGATAACGCTGTGGCGTTTTTTCTGGCACTTTTTTTCTTGCATTTGGAAACTTAGCCTTATGAATGCCTGTGGGCCCCTTTAATCACCTGGCCAGTGGGGTTAACAGAAGTTGGTCCCACTCTGATATTGATATCCTTTCCTAAGGATAGACAAACAATATTAAAGGAAAACTGTCATCAGTGTCATCTCACTAACCTGTTGGTACAGATGTGTAGGTTAGGTGATATTGATAACCACACTTACCTGTCCCTGTTATGTGGTCCGGTTGTCCCGCTATATTGCTGCGTATCTTCCTTTTCGGTGCCAATCTTGGGGCATGGGCGGAGCTTCCTGATGTCAATGCTGCTGTTTCCCCAGGCCTGCTTGCAGCGGGGGCCAGCAGAGAAACAGCAGCGGTGACATCAGGATGTTCCACCTGTGCCCCAAGCCTGCCACCGGAATGGAAGATATGGATCAATATAGCAGGAGACCGGGACCATGGGACGGGGACAGGTAAGTATGGTTGTCCTCAGTGTCACCCACACTACACACCTGTACCAACAGGTTAGTGTGGGTTACACCTATGACAGTTTTCCTTTAAAGTCCTAGAATAAAAAAATTATGCAAGGACAGGTTCACATACTCTCTATGGATAGTAAGACAAGACACTGAAATAGCGTTTCAATACAGAAAAAAAATAGATATTAGATATAGATATTAATTCCGATTACACATTTTACACTCCCTATTACCATATTCACAGGGATAGGTGCCACATTGTTAAATAACTTGGATTAACATATATTAAACTCGCTTGTACGACTAGAAACACTTCATAAAGATCAATTCAAAATGAGCACAAAACATACTAAAATCTATGAACTGGAATATCTCCTCTTTCCCTTGTCATTGGCTAGCAGCTCTCTCTTTCTTAGGACATCTTTAGCATCATTGAAAATAAAGGTCTTTTAGAACTTGTGTTTCTGTCATCTCCAGTGAGACACCCCCATATTAAATCATGGATTTTCTTTTTAATATTGCTGTACACCATATGGAAACAAATATTGGGACACTCGCATATTACACCTACAGAAGCTTTTAGAACATCACATTCCAAAGCCATAGGCATTAATATGAGTTAGTTGTTATGTTTCGGCCTTGTGCATTAATATTGCATGAGGACAAAATGAAAACTGAACAACATTTTTTACAGATTTATCAAAATAGAAAAGCTAAGATTTTGAATTAACATAAGATAAGTATTTAAAGTATTCATACAATTTGCTTTGACACTTAAAATTTAGTTTGGGGGGCCCCCCATTTCTCTTAATCATCTCTGGGATGTTTCTGTACCTTAACTGGAGTCACCTGTGGTAAATTTAGTTAATTTAGAAAGACGCATCCCTGTCTACATAAGGTCTCATCAAGCCAAAAAGGAGGAAGAACTGCCTGTAGAGCTCAGAGGCAGGTTGTGTGGAGCCACAGATCGGGAGAAGGGTAGAATCTGGAGCACCGAGTCCCTAAGAGTAGGTTCTATATTTCTTAAATAGAAGAAATTTGACCCCTGGAACAGGCTGCCCACCAAACTTAGTAATTGAGGGAGAAGAACCAATGGTCACTCTGGCTGAGCTCCAGCACTTTAGCTCTCCACCAATCTGGACTCTGGACTGGAGTGCAAAGTGACCAGAAAGTAGTGTGGTGGCAGCATCATGTCAGGGGGGGGGTTTAAGCCACTGGGACAGAGAGACTGATCAGGGTTGAGAGGAAGCTAAATGGAGCAAAGTACAGAGATATTGTTAATCACAACCTGATCAAGTGCTCTAGACCTCAGAATAAGCTGAAGGTTCACCTTCCAACAAGACAAGGACCTTTAACCCCTTAAGGACGCAGGACGTAAATGTACGTCCTGGTGAGGTGGTACTTAACGCACCAGGACGTACATTTACGTCCTAAGCATAACCGCGGGCATCGGAGCGATGCCCGTGTCATGCGCGGCTGATCCCGGCTGCTAATCGCAGCCAGGGACCCGCCGGCAATGGCCGACGCCCGCGATCTCGCGGGCGTCCGCCATTAACCCCTCAGGTGCCGGGATCAATACAGATCCCGGCATCTGCGGGAGTTCGCGATTAAAATGAACGATCGGATCGCCCGCAGCGCTGCTGCGGGGATCCGATCATTCATAACGCCGCACGGAGGTCCCCTCTCCTTCCTCCGTGCGGCTCCCGGCGTCTCCTGCTCTGGTCTGTGATCGAGCAGACCAGAGCAGGAGATGACCGAAAACACTGATCTGTTCTATGTCCTATACATAGAACAGATCAGTATTAGCAATCATGGTATTGCTATGAATAGTCCCCTATGGGGACTATTCAAGTGTAAAAAAAAATGTAAAAAAATGTAAAAGTAAAAAAAAAGTGAAAAATCCCCTCCCCCAATAAAAAAGTAAAATGTCCGTTTTTTCCTATTTTACCCCCAAAAAGCGTAAAAAACATTTTTTATAGACATATTTGGTATCGCCGCGTGCGTAAATGTCCGAACTATTAAAATAAAATGTTAATGATCCCGTACGGTGAACGGCGTGAACGAAAAAATTTTTAAAAAGTCCCAAATTCCTACTTTTTTAATACATTTTATAAAAAAAAAAATTATAAAAAATGTATTAAAAGTTTTTTATATACAAATGTGGTATCAAAAAAAAGTACAGATCATGGCGCATAAAATGAGCCCCCATACCGCCGCTTATACGGAAAAATAAAAAAGTTAGAGGTCATCAAAATAAAGGGATTATAAACGTACTAATTTGGTTAAAAAGTTTGTGATTTTTTTTAAGCGCAACAATAATATAAAAGTATATAATAATGGGTATCATTTTAATCGTATTGACCCTCAGAATAAAGAACACATGTCATTTTTACCAGAAATTGTACGGCGTGAAAACAAAACCTTCCAAAATTAGCAAAATTGCGTTTTTCGTTTTAATTTCCCCACAAAAATAGTGTTTTTTGGTTGTGCCATACATTTTATGATATAATGAGTGATGTCATTACAAAGGACAACTGGTCACGCAAAAAATAAGCCCTCATACTAGTCTGTGGATGAAAATATAAAAGAGTTATGATTTTTAGAAGGCGAGGAGGAAAAAATGAAAACGTAAAAATTAAATTGTCTGAGTCCTTAAGGCCAAAATGGGCTGAGTCCTTAAGGGGTTAAAGGGTTACTCCGCTCCCCAGCGTCCGCAAAATTCCACCTCACACCGGAACATTGAGTTCCTGGACGCTGTGTGTGGGCTTCCGTGTTCAGGCCCGCCCCCTCGTGACGCCACGGCCTGCCCCATCAATGAAAGTCTATGGGAAGGGGGCGTGACTTGCATTGAGGGGGCGGGACGTGATGTAACAGGGGGGCGGGCGGGAACATGGAAGCCCACACACAGCGTCCAGGAACTCAATGTTCCGGACGCTGGGGAGCGGAGTAACCCTTTAAGACAAACAAATAGGTTGGTGAGAGGGAAAGGATGGGCTATGGGTTTTGTTCCCCTGAGTACCCATTTAAGCACACAGCCAAGACAACACAGGAGTGGGCTGAGGGACAACTCTGTATATGTCCCTGAGTGGCCATAACAGAACCCAAACAAACAGCCCGGCAAAGATATGAAAATGTTTTTCCTTGTGGTCTGAAAACCTCCCAAAGGCACTGCATCTGGTTCTGTGATTCACTGTAGCCCAAAACAATATATGCATAGACTAACTTGTTCTGATTTTATATTTTATTTCTTTATTATTTAGTATTCTTCTCAGAGAGACACTCTCCTCTTTCTTTCACCTCTCCATATGGATAATCCGGATAAACAGCTCATTTCACATACACTTCTAATTGTCACTGTCTGTGTTACAGGAGACAGAGCCAGACTTTGATAACTGCGCTGTATGTATCGAAGGATATAAACCTAATGATGTTGTCCGAATCTTGCCGTGCAGGTGAGTTGATACATTTCTGGCACAGTTTATATCCAAAAACCTCAAGGATAATACCAGGGTTACTGGTGCATGATGGAAAACTATAGAGGAGACCGTGCTTCAATTATATGTAGATTTTATTAAAAAAAAACATGAAATTCATATAAATGTAATTATAAATGTATTTGTAAGTCCTGTCACAGGGCACTTGTGGCAGGACTGGCATGAAACAATTGTACACTACTACAGTGGTCCCTCAAGTTACAATATTAATTGGTTCAGGGACGACCATTGTATGTTGAAACCATTGTATGTTGAGACCAGAACTCTATGGAAACCTGGTAATTGGTTCTAAAGGCACCAAAATATCATCCAAAAATAGGAAAAAATTAGAATTAAAGAAAAATAAGTAGATAACTAATATAGATAAAGCAAAGCCTTACATATAAAAGTAAGAAAGATCTGCTGAGAGCTGTAAATCACTGTCTATGTCAGTGTTTCCCAAGCAGGGAGCCTCCAGCTGTTGCAAAACTACAACTCCCAGCATGCCCAGACAGCCAAAGGCTGTCCGGGCATGCCGGGAGTTGTATTTTTGCAACAGCTGGGGGCACCCTGCTTGGGAAGCACTGGTCTATGTAGAGGACAGGAGCTTCTTCGGGGTCCTGTACAGTACATGCAATGTCCTAAAAAAGTAACATGGAGCCGTCCTCACCTGGTGTCCAAAGGAGCAGCTAACCCTGGGACAGGTAAAGTGTACAGACCATGCATTACCTCCCTGTACTGTAGGGGGCGCTACCAGACACCAGTCAGTGCATACGCTTCAGTAATACAAATGTTTTACCAGTGAATACCCATTCTGATTGGTCAGTTCATTGACACGTTTCACAGATCTGGATTGTCTGTACATTGTATGTTGAGTCTGGTTTCAACTTACAATGGTCCAGAAAAGACCATTGTATGTTGAAACTATTGTATGTTGAGGCCATTGTAAGTTGAGGGATCACTGTACAATAAAATCATGAAGGATATTCACTGATTGTGATATAGTATAAAGTCCATCATCTAGAATTGCAGTCCTGCATAGAAAAGACCTATTAATGGTCTACAGTTCATAGATGGCATATAGAGATGTATAATAGCACAATCTCACCCAGATAAGGATCTGGCTGGCGTCTGGGTGAATTGCAGACACACTATACCTGAGAGGTCAGACGCTTCAGTGCATGCCTTGGTAGTACCGCGCTGTAGATGATCCAATATTGCAGAGGAGTGTTAGAGAACGCTGGCAGGCGTTTTTTAATAAAATCTACATATAATTGAAGCACGGTCTCCTCTATAGTTTTCCATCATGCACCAGTAACCCTGGTGTTACCCTTGAGGTTTTTGGTTATATATTTCTTCTATTATACTATTTTTCTGACACCTGGGGTATAGGTGTATATCCAAATTTCACCTGGGATAATTATTTGTGAGCTGCACTATCCACTTTTCTTTTGACAGTTTATATCCGCACGTGCGCTCGAAAACATGCCAAGTTCTGACATATTTTACCAGTGAAAACAGTGCAAACTGCGTAAATAATAAAATAAGATTTCAGTTTTCTTTGATAACTATAGCCAACTGGATTGGATGCCAACTATCACATAAACAATAATTATGGGGAATAAAAAAAAAGTACTTTTATAGTCTGACCATTGGTATGTTATTATATTGTATCTGTATAGTTTGGAATTGGATTTGCTGTTTACAATATTCAATATAATCCTAAAAATCGGTTATACAGTGCTGCTATTTCATATGTATTTAGTTTAATTTAAATTTTATTTAAGTTTAATGTGCCAGTATTTGCTTAAAGGGGTATCCTTTTGGCATATATTTTTGGTGATGCTCTCTTTCCTGCTTCTTAGGCTCAGAATGTCACACTGCAGTCAGCGTATCCTGCCTCGCCCGTAGATGGGCTGAGCGCACTGTCATGTACGGAGCTCGGGCCCTGCCTTTTCCCTGCTTCCCCGGCTCCTTACATGACAGTGTGCTCAGCCTATCACTGACCAAGTCGGGACATCGCTGCCGCCGGCAATACGCTGACTGCAGTTTGACATTTTGAGCCTAAGAAGCAGGGAATGGAGCAGCGCCAGAGGGCCGGGACACCGATGCCGGTGCAACAGGGGGAAAGTAGGAAGGTGAGTTAAAGTTTTTTTTTTAGTTTATGCAGCAGTTAAAAGTTTTGCGCCGCATTTCTCCTTTAGCTAGTACATGGATTGCAGGATAAAACTTACCAAGAAATGTTAAAGGACCTTAACATGTATAGCTTGAAAAAAAAGACAAGACAGAGGGGATATGATGGAAACTTTTAAATACATAAAGGGAATCTACACAGTAAAGGAGAAAAGTCTATTTAAAAGAAAAAAAAAACTACCACAAGAGGACATCGTTTTATATAAGAGGGGCAAAAGTTTCTGCAGTAATATGAGGAAGTATTTCTTTGAGAGAGTAGTGGATGCATGGAATAGCCTTCCTGCAGAAGTGGTCGCTGCAAATACAGTGAAGGAGTTTAAACATGCATGGGATAGGCATAAGGTATTCTTCATATAAGATAGGCCCAGGGACTATTCATAGTATTCAGATTATTGGGCAGACTTGATGGGCCAAATGATCCTTATCTGCCGAAACATTCTATGTTTCTATGTAAATACATCTGACTAGAAATTTTGTATGTGAGAAATTCCTGAAACAAACTGCAAAAAATTCTCTTGCACAATATTATCTATTGGTGACCATTCTGGTTGTCATACTGGTTTCCCAGAAAAAGATTCAATTGACTGAATGGAATTGTTCAGTTTGATGGAAGAGGAGGACTGAAGTGACTGTAGCACTGTAAAGTGAGGTTCACACTTAGTATTTCGGTCCTTAATTGTTATTTTGGAGCAAATTTTTAACCAAAACCAGGAGCGGGTCAAAAATACAGGATATGATGCAAATCTCATTTCCACCTCTCATTTTTCCTAATATTACTGAGCAAGATTACAAACAATACTATGCATGCCCAGCCAAATATATTAAATCTATGAAGCTCCATACTTTGATTCATTAAGGGCAGGGTCACATGGGGCCCATCCACAGTGTATTTCATGCTGCAGATGTGCCGATAGCAGGGACAGAGAGACTGCAGCCGAGTAGCTCTTTGTATCCCCTAGTAGCGGCAGCTTTTTGCAGTCCCTCTGTGACTGCCATTGGCACATCCGCAGCGTGAAATACGCTGCGGATGCACCCTGTGTGACCCTATCTTAAGGGGGTATTTTTGTGATCAAAAGAAAGTTCTCCTCTATTCCAGTGTTTTCCAACCAAACAGCAGCCACACAGCACACACACAAATATTCTCATCCTGGGATTCTGAGCGATCACCTGTAATCTGTAGGGAAACCTGTCGGTAAGTGTTCAATTTCCCTGCAGCGCCACCACAGGGGGGGATAAGGCATTACACATTGCCCATTTAAATCAGTGTGTTGTCTGTGTACCACCGGACAAGACAGAGTGAGAGATGCTCTTTGTAGCCTTCATCACTCCAAGAGATGAGGATGCTGAACAGAGACTCCCCCATCTCCGCACTATACTTATTCAGAATTTCCTTTTTGCTTAAACAAAAATAGTGTTTCTTGACTTGGACGAGCCCTTTAAGCATTACATAATATAATTTAGTGAGCTTACTACACCATGATGATTGCCTGGACAACCCTTGGCTTGCACTGGGCAGATAGCTGTCCCCCTTTTGTATTTTACAGATTTGCCCCCAAGAGCAATATTAGTAAATACAGTAAGTACCGTAATTGTATCCAGCAATACTTAATGCAAGTGTATGAGGAAAGTGCTGAAGTTTACAATGTCTCCACACCCAGACTGTAAATGTGTCTGTTGCTGGTTACATGGTTACACTGAACTCCCTTTAGATAAGTCTGCTTTTCATTTCCAAGTTATGCGGGGCTGGTTTAGGAGGGAAGTAGCTGAATGAATTATGTGTTTGTGTCCATTCCTAGCTAAAAATACTGCCAACGTTTCAGGGCTTCATTTTATAACACAGCGAACGAATGAGGCTTAAAAGTGATTTAGTTTCAGGGCAGACTGCTATAAAAATATGGATTTCCATAAAAAATATGAAAAGCCGAAAGATTTCTCCGTGGCGCAACAAAAAATGGATGTAAGTTGAGTTTAGTTACTGGTTAATATGGAGATATTTGGTTGCAAAGGAAAAATTTTAACTAAAACACAATTGGGGAGATTCAGCAAAACCTGTCCAGAGGAAAAGTTGCTGAGTTGCCCATAGCAACCAATTAGATAGCTTCTTTCATTTTTTAAAAGGCCTCTGAAAAATGAAAGAAGAGATCTGATTGGTTGCAATGGGGAACTGGTCATCTTTTCCTCTGGACAGGTTTTGATAAATCTCCCCCAATGAGATTAGTAAATGTGCGCTCTGTTTTTCATTCTAGCATAAGGGTGCAAGGTGTGGGTGACTCCTAAAGAATCTATAGCCCTTGGCCTGTAAAAAGGTGGGATGGACAGATCAGTAGAGATCGGTAAAAGCAGCTTGTAGTTTCTAGACACAGAGGGGGAGATTTATCCAAACCTGTCCAGAGGAAAAGTTGCCCAGTTGCCCATAGCAACCAATCAGATCACTTCTTTCATTTTATTGTCATCAATGCTGCTTTTCTGTTGGATCAAATAATGAAAATGATTTGTTGCCCAATGGGGCCCCCTTGATGGGATCCATCATTTTAATGGAAAGAATAGTGCTGTATCCAGGGCTTAAAGGGGTACTCCCATGGAAAACTTTTTTTTTTTTTTTTTTTTTTAAATAAACTGGTGCCAGAAAGTTAAACAGATTTGTAAATTACTTCTATTAAAAAATCTTAATCCTTTCAGTACTTTATATACTACAGAGGAAATGCTTTACTTTTTAGATTTCTCTGATGGCATGACCACAGTGCTGTCTGCTGACCTCTGCTGTCCATTTTAGGAACTGTCCAGAGCAGGAGAAAATCCCCATAGCAAACATATGCTGCTCTGGACAGTTCCTAAAATGGACAGCAGAGGTCAGCAGAGAGCACTGTGGTCATGACATCAGAGAAATCTAAAATGTAAAGCATTTCCTCTGTAGTATATAGCCCCTAAAAAGTACTGGAAGGATTAAGATTTTTTAATAGAAGTAATTTACAAATCTGTTTAACTTTCTGGCACCAGTTGATTTAAAAAAAAAAAAAGTTTTCCACGGGAGTACCCCTTGAAAACAAAGCCTCTAATACAGAGGTCTCTGACGTGTGGACCTCCAAGTATGGCAAAAAGGCGACATCCAGGGCAGCGGTGACGAGCGGTGACGGTCCAGAGCGGCGGGGACATGCGAGTATAACCTCCAATACCAGTGGTCTTCAACCTGCGGACCGCCAGATGTTGCAAAACTACAACTCCCAGCATGTCCGGACAGCCAACGGCTGTCCGGGCATGCTGGGAGTTGGAGTTTTGCCAAAACTGGAGGTCCACAGTTTGTAGACCACTGCTCTAATATATATGTGAACAGCCTAATAGAGTGTCTGTTCCCTACATACACATGGTCCTATATGGGTGCTCTTTAGTGACTACATTTAAAGAATATATATTTCAGTCTATACTGAAAACTGCCCAAGCAGGAGAAATTATGCCGATTATACTATAGAACATACTGTACACACAATCTTGTCGAGCTCTCCAAAAGTTGACCCTGAGCCACACTTCTGTTGCCAGTATATTACTGTTAATAGTTCTGTAGTATGACTTCATTGTCTAATGAAAGCCATCCTGCAAACTTATATGTACCCCACCTCGTGGAAATGTTGGCCAGCTCCAAGTTAAGACATTACAATGTAGCTGCTTGGAATGTTGGCAATGCTTTTTAAGCTGGGGATACGATACATGGAAGTTTAGTGCTGGAAACGGAGAATTGGCTTAGCTGCTTCTTGTCCATGGAAGCCCCACATAGCGTATAAATGGAAAACAGACATCTCCAAGGGGAGCACATTGTAACTAGCAGCAGACACATGTACAGTGTGGGTGTGGAGATACTGTATTATGTAAGTCCGTAGGATACGGTTGTCAGATGCTGTCTCTGTAGTACAGTTATTCATTTTCGAGAAAGACTAATAACGAAAAGGAAGGTTAATACTGAATAAGAGTGAATGCTCGGTCACAGTCTACAATACTAGAAGACCATAATTACCATATGCTACCATAATTTACCAGTCCTCATAAACTAAAGCCGTGTTTCACTGTGTTCTACTCTTGTTGTAATAGGGATAATCTTGGAGAAAGCTGTTGGCACCCTTCTCTTAAAGGGGTATTCCAGTATTTTTTTATTTGACTATGCTACAGGGTCTGTAAAGTATTTCATAAAAAAATGTGTCTGTACCTGCGTGTGACGGTCGTCTCACAATTCTTCTGTGATTATCGCCCCAATATTTATTTTTAACAGCATACAAAATTATTCATGTCTCGGGATTTCCCAGGTTGGAGTGCGTCGAGACCTGACATCACTAGTCAGGTGATCATAGGAAGTCTGTCCTGCTTCAATTTTGCAACAGCTGTAGGCCCCCTGGGTAGAAAACACTGTGGTGCAATGGGTGGGGTGATGTGTGGGAGGAAGAAAAGTCACCTCATACTTTCAAGCATGGAATTGTGGGATGTGTAGTTTAGAGAACAAAATCCAACAGCAAATACCTAGTTCTTGCAGGTAAGTACTAAAATGACATTATGGTGGATAACCCCTTAATGACCAAGGATGTATATTTACGTCCTTGGCTGGCTCCCGCGATATAACGCGGGGTCACGCAGTCATATCAGGTCGGGCTAATAGCGCGCGTCATTGATTGCGGTGCCGCGCGCTATTAACCCCTTAGACGCGGCATTCAAAGTTGAACGCCGCGTCTAAAACGAAATGGAAAGCTGCCCGTCTGCTCAGTGGGGCTGATCGGGACCACCGCAGTGAAAATGCTGTGTCCCGATCAGCTGGGACACGAGCGGAGGTCCTCTTACCTTCCTCCAGCGTGTCCCTTCGGCGATTGATTGCTCCAAGCCTGAGATGCAGGCTTGAGCAATCTACTGCCGATAACCCTGATCACTGCAAAGCTATGGCTTTGCAGTGAACAGTGCTGGCAATCAGTGTGTCCAGTGTTATAGCCCCCTAACGATCAATGGCGTACACGCAAAAAAATTCCAAAGTCCAAGATAACGTATTTTGGGTCGCTTTTTATATCATGAAAAAATGAATAAAAAGCAATCAAAAAGTCCGATCAATACAAAAATGGTACCGCTAAAAATGTCATATCACGGCCCAAAAACTGAGCCCCATACCGCCCCATACGCAGAAAAATAAAAAAGTTATAGGGGTCAGAAGAGGACAATTTTAAACGTATAAATTTTCCTGCATGTAGTTATGATTTTTTTCAGAAGTACGACAAAATCAAACCTATATAAGTAGGGTATCATTTTAATCGTATGGACCTACAGAATAAAGATAAGGTGTCATTTTTACTGAAAAATGTACTGCATAGAAACGGAAACCCCCAAAAGTTACAAAATGGCGTTTTTTCTTCAATTTCGTCGCACAATTATTTTTTTTTCCTTTTCGCTGTAGATTTTTGGGTACAATGACTGATGTCACTGCAAAATAGAATTCGTGGCGCAAAAAATAAGCCATCATATGGATTTTTAGGTGCAAAATTGAAAGGGTTATGTTTTTTAAAGGTGAGGAGGAAAAAACGAAAGTGCAAAAACCGAAAAACCCTGCGTCTTTAAGGGGTTAAAGGGGTACTCCCGTGGAAAACTTTTTAGATCAACTGGTGCCAGAAAGATTTGTAAATTTCTTCTATTAAAAAAATCTTAATCCTTCCAGTACTTTTTAGGGGCTGTATACTACAGAGGAAATGTTTTTCTTTTTGGATTTCTTTTATGTCACGACCACGGTGCTCTCTGCTGACCATTTTAGGAACTGTCCAGAGCAGGAGAAAATCCCCATAGCAAACATATGCTGCTCTGGACAGTTCCTAAAATGGACAGCAGAGGTCAGCAGAGAGCACTGTGCTCGTAACATCAGAGAAATCCAAAAAGAAAAACATTTCCATTGTAGTATACAGCCCCTAAAATGTACTGGAAGGATTAAGATTTTTTTATAGAAGTAATTTACAAATCTGTTTAACTTAGCACCAGTTAATTAAAAAAAAAAAAAGTTTTCCACGGGAGTACCCCTTTAAAGACACTAAACCACACAATGCTCCCTGAATGAACATGAAACTGACTAAAGTAATAATCCCACATTGCTTTTGAATTGTAGTTCAACAGAATAATTGGGAAAAACAAAATAATGAAACTGGCCTGGACTAACATGATATTCCCCTGAACTTAATATTTTGTTGCACAACCTTTTGCAGTCAAGAGTTTTCTGTAACTTTCAACAAGACTTCTGCACTTGTCTGCAGGTATCTTGGCCACCCCTCATAAGCTATTGCCCCAGTTGTCTCAGGTGTGAAGGTGTCTTCTCCAAACTGCATGTTTTAGCTACTTCTACAGATGTTCAATAAGATTCACATCAGGGCTCATAGATGTTCACTTCACAATTGTCCAATGTTTTGCTCTTTGCCAAGGTGTTTTAGCTGTGTGTTTTGGGTCATTATCCTGTAGGAGGATCCATTACCTGCGACTGACACCAAGCTTCCAGACACTGGGCAGCACTTTTTGCTCCAGAATGCTTTGATAGTTTGTACCCTGTACAAATTTAAGACTTCCTGTGCCAAAGCAGCCCAAAAATAAAACCACAATTCCCCATGATTTGCAGTGTTCTTTTCTTTGTATGCTTAATTTTTTGCATCTGCGAACATAGAGCTGATGTAACTTGCCAAAAAGCTCCAAAGGACATTCTCCCAGACATTTTGCTGCTTGTCATTTGGACAGATGAGAACAAAACTGGAGCTTTTTGGCAAATTACATCCGCTCTATGTTCGCACAGTTTCATTATTTTGTTTTTCAAATGACTGGGTTGAACCACAATTCAAAAGCAATGTCTGTAGAGCCCAAAACCGATGCACGTGGAAGCTATACTGAACGCTGGAAGCTGGTATGTTGAATGGTGTATCCCAGGAAGGCGCATGCTAGTGCCGAAATCCTATGTCCTATTCTATAAAGTTGGCCAATCTTTTACTTTTCCTGTAAGGCAGTAGCAACCATTAGATCCTCCTTTATTTTTATTTTTTTATTTGTACGTAGAATAGCAGAGAGGACATGACCCTTGTCTCAGCTGCTTATTATTAGATTTCTGCTACCTATGATATTGACATAAGAAAAAAATGTGACAATTTAGTCTCTGGTAACCTAATGTAGCACTATGGTGGAGAATGATTTAGTACAGTCACTGAGCTAAATATAACTTGGGTCTTCACTTAATAAACACTAATAAATAAATAAAAATGAAAGTTTTGCTGCATTTTAAGAGTCTAAAAATTGACCATTCATATATTTATTGACGTTTCCACCAGTGTACACATATGGTGAAGCTAAGATCTGTTATGGGACATGGTCTTGGTAGTGTGACTTTCTTTCATTGCAATATCTTATTTTTATTTTATCATTTTTCTCAAAATTCCTGTGCTGCATAAATGAGTGTTTATCTGTTAAAGACAGCTTGTCGGACTATATCAGCACCATATGCCATGATTGTTATAATGCAGTTTGCATCATGTATTCTATTACAAACCTACTTCTAAAGCAGCCCTGATCACTATCAGACTCTCATTTATGACACTACCGGGAATCTGCCGGCACCTCTCTTTCATCATTGGGTGATAGAATTCTTACAGAGAACAAGATAAAACAAAGTTTTACTTGATGTTAGATGGATCATGTCGAACATATCCACCGCCTTATATCAGTGCCATGGTGCTTTTGCAGAAATAGTAAGGAAAACCAGCCAACCATGTCTATAAGATACTGACCAATATCTCTCTTACAAGCTAAGTACAAGGGGTTTGTCTATGTCAGTGGTCTCGAAACTTTGGTGCTCCATATTTTAGAGACCACTGATCTATGTGGACATTTCAGTTGCCCTCATTACAGTATTGGTGGCCTAGTTATGTGTCCTAAGGCACAAGTATCCCAGTCTATGGAGTTAATTGGTGCTCACATCTCTTTGATTATGGTGTCCTACTACAGTTTGGCAGTATCAGCCTGTTGACAGTCTGTATAATTTCATTGTATTTGTACTGTAGTTATGTCATATTTTACTCATATCTGTTCTTTTATATCTCTTTTTTTTATCAGACATCTTTTCCATAAATCTTGTGTGGACCCATGGTTGTTAGATCACCGCACATGTCCAATGTGTAAAATGAACATTCTTAAAGCTCTGGGTATACCGGTAAGACTGTAGGACATAAGGAACGCATTGGTTGCTACACATTTGTTGAGCATTGTAAAATGTATATGTGTCCTTTAGGGTAAGTCAGACACAGCGCATACAGAGCGTATTTCATGCTGTGACACCAGGCTGTGGAAAATACGCTGCGCATTTTACTATGAGCAGACACAAAGGGCTTACCCGTCGCAGCCCTGTGTGTGCAGTCAGGTTTGGAGGCAGGCCGAGCATGCCAACCTGACTGTAACGCCCGGCCCCGCCTACAAACCTTACTTCACACACAGGGCTGTGGTGGGGAAGCTCTCTGTGTCTGCTCATAGTAAAATGCACAGCGTATTTCCCGCTACCCGGTGGATTTCTCACAGTGTCAAATACGTGGAGTATGCTTAATGTGTGACCCTAGCTTTAGAAGTACTGTCTAATCATACAGAGTGCATAAAAATATTAAGACCTATTAAGTCTAAAGTCAATTACACTTTAACATACTTTTTTGCTTTTGTGTTTTGCATTATGTATTCTGCATTTGTATTTGACCAGTCTGTAACACCGGACAGGATACTGCTTTTAGGATGCTAACATGACATAACATTTAAAATAAGTAAAGGAGAAAGTGCAGACCATGTAGTACAATGAAGCTGTGTTAGATGCCTCTATTGTGTAATACAACTTTTTAAACCCAAAGGCATAAGCATGTGATTGATCACTTGGGCTTTGAGCAAACACATAGTAGTTTCATAACATTTGCAGAGAGATTGTTACTTATTTTATGTATTTATTTCATTCATGACATATTACACAGTGCTGCACAGAGATTGTCAACATTTAATGTCCCTATTGTGGCTCAAAGTCTAAATAAAAAATGTAAGTATACCTCTAGTAATTTTTCAAAAACGTGCACCTAACATTAAGGTGCAGCACTGTGCACAAGTAATTTTCCCTAATCACTTTCATTTTAAATTTGGCGCCTGTAATTCTACAGCGCTGGCTGGTGCTTGAGATGGGTGCTATGGAGACGCAGCGGGAAACTCTATCTCTTAATGCAAAGTTCTAAGCAGTGGGATGAATGAGCGCTTGGTGAAGGTACGCCGGCACCAAATTTAAAATGAAAGTGATTTACTACTATAGTAGATTTTAGGTATACTTTAACTTCTCAGTAGAAGACATATTCAAAAACTACTGTAATTTATGTTACAACAATATCAATCACATTTTGTTTCTCCCCACATTTTCAAAGGTCCCTTGTGCTGTTTAAAAAATTTGTGAGAGTTCATTTCCGCGCCACTTATGGGGTTTTACGCACCACTTTAGTTCTTTTGTCAAAATTGTTCATATTAGGCGCCAATTTGTACATATTTAAAAATTTCGGTGGGAACAAGCTAATCTCGCGTATTCCATGATTCTGCTTTTAGTGCCCAGACAAGCGACAACTGTGTGGATGAAACATGTCTAAAGGCAAAACCTGAGGAAAATAGATATCAGTATTGATGAGTGTCTAAAGGGTTAATGGTGGACATCAGTGTAATAGCAGCAGAGACCCGCAGTCTAGGAATAGAGCACAGCTCCAGTGCTTTTTTCATAGACCGTAAACTCGCTACGATATACATGTACATCACTGTGCACTAATTACCAAGGCACTGTGACTTACATGTATGTTGCATGTCCTCCAGGGGTTAAAGGAGAAGTATCATACCTAAAAATGTATCCTCTATCCGCAGGATAGGGGATAAGTTTTAGATTGTAGGAGGTCTGACCACTGGGGGCCCCCATCATCTCTTATATGGAGCCCAGGCTCTCCCCGGGAGAAGCGTGTCACAACCCTTACCTGAAGCGGGGGCCACCATGCCCCCTCAGTATATTCCTATGGGAGACCCGTTCAACATTCTTCAGCTCTCCCATAGAGGTATATGGAGGGGGCATTATGGCCCCCCACTTTAAGGATAAAGGGATACGTTTTTTAGTATGACATATCTCCTTGTGAGTGTAGGTGCAGCAATGTGTTGTTGCAACCCTAAAAAGAAGAAAAAAGTAGTATGAGCTTAAAATGTTTTTCTTTTCTTTTTTTTCAGAATTAATATTCATAGTTTAATAATTGAGTAAATAACACTTTTTTTCCCCAAAAAACAAGAAAACCATATTCAGGATTTTTATACTAGCAAAGAGCTGGTGCGAAATTATTTTACTTAAAATGAACTCTCTGAAAGTAGCATATAAAACATGAAATTTACGGCACCACACCCACTTTTGAAAAAGTGACGCGCATAGTGTAAACCTCAGATCATTCTCATGTAAAACCCCTTGATTATTTGGTAGAACATTTTATGCAAAACCTGAAAATTTGGTTTTGAGTGTTAAGGAGCTTTCAGAGTAAACCCACACAAACATGGGAAGAACATACAAACGCCAAACACTTGTTCCCTTTGGTCAAACTTGAAGCCAAAACTCCAATTCCAAAGTGCTACCACTGAGCAACCATGCTGCCTTCTCATTCTAACTATGTAACAATGAAAACTACCTTTTTACCCGTGCCTGTAATTTTGTATGTGTTGACCTAAAATATTATAGTATCTTTTTATACAGATAATATACAGATAATATAAATAATAATAATAGTAGTAAAAAAAAATAAATAAATGTATGCGTTTTCCATTAGTGTATGGAAAGACTTTGTGTACCCTCTGGTCAGTATTACACAATTGTTTCTAAGGTGTCAAAGCCTATGGCTGTTGTCTTGATAGCAAACATTTCATTGACTAAATTACCATTTTTCCCTTCACCCATGACAAGCCCAGGGGGAGCATTAGCCTGCATGGCAAGAGCCAAGTAAGTTCAGCCCATGGTCTCTTTTTCTAGTGGTTGTTAGTCAAAGAGGGTAGGCGGATATAAGCGGGATAGTGGGTGGAAATAAAGGGGACATGGGCAGGTCTTGTCTGAGCTCTTGCGTGCTGGAAAACACTGCCTGGGCTTTTGAGTCTAATTTGCATAATAAAAAGACATACAATTCACTTTAAGCATGAAAAGGTACAGCTTCTCCCTACAAGTGCTTTTCTGTGCTTTGACGTCTCATAGAAGTACTTTGGTTTCTTTTGTTTAGAGGTAGTTTCCCACCTGTATGGCGTTAGACATTATAGCTACAAAATGATCATTTGTGACCATATTCGAGTATGGTCCTTCTAAAGTGTTGCAGGTTGCTGTACAAGAGGCAAAAGGTTTTCTAGTCTGGTGGCCACACAGTTGGAAGGTTATACCCAAGCAAAGGGATGTGTCAGAAGCTTAAATCAGTGGAAGTATTTAGTAAAATCTGCTATCACATTGCAATTTATGTAGACCATCAAAAATTTCTAAGAGTAGCAGTGAATATTCAGAACTCCTGTGTCAGTTTTAGTATCTGGCTCTCCCCCTTTGGAATTTCCATAGCCCCTTGGGTTTTTCGCCCATATAGTGGAGAAAGTGTTGGTTTCAGGATAAAGATATTGGGGGATATTTATCAAAACCTGTGCAGAGGAAAAGTTGCTAAGTTGCCATTAGCAACCAATCAGATCGCTTCTTTCATTTTTGAAAAGTCCTCTGAAAAATGAAAGAGTTGCTTTGGGCAACTCAACAACTTTTCCTCTAGACAGGTTTTGATGAATCTCCCCCATTCTCTTAATTTCACAATTTTCTAGTTGTCAAAAAAACAAAGCGGCCTTCTCTGGAAATCGAGTTTCAAATCTAGGCTGGGCTATCAACCTAAAATTCGGGCTGAACCCCAAAAAATGGCATTTAGCAAAGAGATTTCCATCCAGAAGAAAATTGGTGGAAAAATCCACGCCCCCTCCCATAGGCTTGCAATGAGGGGTGGAGCGTGATGTCACACGGGGGCGGAGGCGTGACGTCACACGCCGCCTGCCCCTTGGTCGCCGGTAATCAGACCCGGAGCGAACACGCTCCGGGGACTGAGTATAAATGGGGTGCCGTGTGCAAGATAACGGGGGTCCCCAGCGGCGGGACTCCCGCGATCAGGCATCTTATCCCCTATCCTTTGGATAGGGGATAAGGTGTCTAAGCACCGGAGAGCCCCTTAAAACCATTTTTTTTCTTTCAAATTATTTTATTACGGTTTTGAGATAAAGAGAGATTGGCACATAAAAACAAATGGATACAGGACAATTGGGATCATAAAATAGAACATACAATCATGAAAAATATACATGGAATAGAAATGTCCAAAACAAATCCATTTAGCAAAATGTTAGTAGGAAACGTTGAAACGTTGCATGAAAAAGACCTCATGGAGTAGGTTTAAACGTTGTATAAAAAAGACCTCATGGAGTAGATTGAAACCTTGAAAGTTTTTGTATTGACGAGATGAGTGAAGAAATCACATTTTGCACACCAGATTGCTGGAGTGCTGTTTTGCCCCCTTTTTGGACTTAGATAAATATGAGATCTTTTTGTCTGGGTTTTTAGCAAGTTGAACGCCCGCACTGTCCACGGAGTCCCAGCATTGTGCAGCTTCACTACTTACTGTTGATACCTGGAATACAGGTGTCTGAGCCACTCGCTCTGAGAAGAAGGGACAGGTCGTTTCATACTTGATCACGGCCACAAGAACAAAAGTAGAGGAGGAGTGGAGGAATAAAAGACCTTATTACTGTCCAGTATACAACAGTAGCCAAATAATTAAGTTAATTTAGGATGAACAAATGTCAAAACTACCAGGGATTCCAGAAGGGTAATAAGACAGAAACCTTAACATGAGGGAAGACTAACCAGATGTACAGGGTGGTAAAGAACACTACATGTGTATATAAGAGAAGAAGGTTAAGGGTCTATTCACACGTACAGTATTCTGCGCAGATTTGATGCGCAGGATTTCAAGCGGTGTTCAGTCATTCAGTTTATATTGAAATCTGCAGCAGAAAATCCTGCGCATCAATTGATTTTAGTTTTTCAGTGTGTGGCAATGATAGCCAGGAAGATACGTTTGAGAGTACCCACAAAGCACCTATACTCGTACAGAACGATGTTTCTGTTTTTACAGCATTTGCTTTTTGATAGCACAATACATTCTAATTAAATGTGTTTTGGTGTCTACCGTTTACAGTCATATATCTTCCTTTAGATGACATTATATTTCTGTATTAATTACTTAGTATTCATGCTGGTTGTCACTTAGCTTTATGAATTTAAAGAGCAGCTTTATTTTTTGCTAAGAGCAGCAGACACTATTAGATAGGGTATAAAAGCAAACTGTTCCTTCTTGGAGCAATGGTGGTTGCCAAACCTACAATATTTCTCAGCCAAGTGTCATGGAGGTGGAGCTAAGCATGATTCCTCACTCGCCCTCACCTCCCATACCCTCCTTAACTAATGTACAGGGCTTGTCTCAGAAATAAAAAGGAGATTTTATATATCTGGAAACCACCATCAGCTTCAGGAAATATACTGTTTGTTTTATTCCCTAACAGCTATCTAACAGTGCCAGCAGCTCTTAGCAGCAAATGCAGCTGAAAGCTTTAATCAACATGTATTATGTAAAATAGACAAAAATAGGTATGGTCTCTAATATTACCAAAGTTGAGTAGAGAATTATACAATGATACATATACCTCTTTTTAAACTTTCAAACTATTTTGTCTTATATTATTCTTTACAGCCAAATGCAGACTGTTTAGATGACATCACTCCAGACTATGATGGTTCAGTAGGACCGCCAACCAATCAAATTACAGGAGCCAGCGATGTCACTGTGAACGAGAGTTCTATAGGAGTAGACCCCGCTGTCCGCACTGTAGGTGTTTTACAGATCATCCAAGATGCTGATGTACTTCCACAGGTCGGAGAGATCAGCTATACTGCAAGCAGTGAGTACTCTTTTATAATACACAGGTTTAAAAAGGGCAGAAGTAGCAGTAACTGTAAGAATTTTATGATATCTGACCCTGCTGTATTTCATTCTTGACTGGTAAACTTGTCATATTGAATATATGTTTTTCCAGTGATGACCACACATTTGTCAGACATACAGTTCCTAAAGGAGCACACTTAAAGGGGTACTCCACCCCTAGACATCTTATCCCCTATCCAAAGGATAGGGCATAAGAGGTCTGATCATGGGGTCCCGCCACTGGGGACCCCCGTGATCTCTCCTGCAGCACCACTTGTCATCAGCTGCACGGAGCGAAGATCTTCTTGTCATCAGCTGCACGGAGCGAAGATCTTCGCTCCGTGCAGCTGCTGACAAGTGGGTGCAGCTGATGACAGTGGCGGGACCCACACAATCTGACATCTTATCCCCTATCCTTTGGATAGGGGATAAGATGTCTAGGGGCAGAGTATCCCTTTAAGCTCAATGGGGGACATGTATGAAAGATTTTACCCCTGTTTTGTGTGTATTTTTTGCGCAAAATTTTGCGCAAGCCCTTTTATTTGTACATTTTTTTGCGCACGTTTTGGTAGAGCATGTCCTCCAGATGTGGCTGAATCAGGGTACCTTGGAGCTGCATATATAGTACACATGGATTTATTACCTGCGTACTTTTCCTTTGCACCAAAAATTTTGACGCAAGTGCGTCTTTTTCCCCATAAATATAAGCCAACTTTAACTGCACGTAGCGATCCTTTCTATTTCTGAAGGAAAGTTCTACTAAGGAACCACCAGAATGTTTTCACTTTCCTATCTCAATTCCTCCTTTGCTTTATATTGCTTTTTACTCCAAAGCACTTTTAAAATAATTTGCATATAGAATATTTGTTTACAGTTCAGTTATTCATCAGATCACTTGTATATTGGTTTTGTTATTTTATGATCCAACAATTTAATACATTTACATAGGAAATGTTTGATATCTTACTTATCATTGAACAAGTTCCGTCACATTAAAATAGCATTGTAATCCACTTAACACTGTAGATCATTCTCCTTTTATTTGAAAAATTTACTGCTTTCCGTTATACTTTTCCCCAGCGCCCGGTAAGATGGTGGCTATCACTGATAGCCAGCCATCTTACCATGTGACCACGGGGGGTTTCTTCCCCCCCTCCCCCCCCCCCCCCCCCAGCCAGTCAAATCTGACTAGCTGATAGCAGCGTTTCGCTATGAGAATACTTAGCAGCGCGGTGTGCGAGTCCGGATCACGGGGATCGGGACACACACCGCTCTGCTAAGTGTCCCTTACCCGTCCCCTGGCGTAATTTACCCGGCCATGCGGTGTGCCGAGCAGTCCCGGCGCGAGCGGCGTCCTCCAGGCGGTCCCGGTGGTGGTGCGTCCCCGCGGTGAGTTTGCAGCAGCAGGGCGGCATCTTCATTGGCAGCAGTGGATCGCCGTAAAGCGATCTCACTGCTGCCTCTGGGAGTTTCAAAACTGCAACTCCCAGCATACCCAGACAGCCTTTGGCTTTCTGGGCATGCTGGGAGTTGTAGTTTTGCAACATCTGGAGGGCCACAGTTTGGAGACCACTGTATAATGGTCTCCAATCTGTGCTCTTCCAGATGTTCCAAAACTACAAATCTCAGCATGCCCACTCTGTCGAGGCATGCTGGGAGTTGTAGTACTGTAACATCTGGAAGACCACAGATTGGAGACCATTATACAGTGGTCTACAAACTGTGGAGCTCCAGCTGTTGCAAAACTACAACTCCCAGCATGTCCAGACTGCCCAAGCATGCTGGAAGTTGTAGTTCGTCAACATTTGACCCCCTCAGATGTTGCCGAAATACAACTTCCAGCATGTCTGGCCATGCTGGGAATTATAGTTTTGCAGCAGCTGGAGGCACACTAGTTGGGAAACATTGTTCGTTTCCTAACTCTTTTTCCCAACCCGTGTGCCTCCAGCTGTGCCTCCAAACTATAACGCCCAGCATGCACTGACAGACCATGCATGCTGGGAATTGAAGTTGTGCAACAGCTGGAGGCACACTGGTTTGGAAACACTAAGTTAAGTAAAAAACTTTCAAGTGTTTTGCAACCAGTGTGCCTTCAGCTGTTGCATAACTACAACCCTCAGCATGCACGGACTGCCAAAGGGCATGCTGGGAGTTGTAGCAGTATGCCTCCAGCTGTTGCATAACTACAAGTTCCAGCATGTCCTTCTGCTGTCACTGCATGCTGAGACTTGAAGTTTTTGCAACAGCTGAAGGCACACTGGTTGCGAAACACTGAGTCTGTTTCCATGTTTTGAAACCAGTGTGCCTCCAGCTGTTGCAAAACTACAACTCCCAGCATGCACGGACAGCCAAAGGGCATGCTCGGAGTTGTAGTTTTGCAACAGCTGGATGTTTCCCCCCCCCCCCCTCCCCCCCAACGTGAATGGACAGGGTACACTCACATGGGCGGAGGTTTACAGGGAGTGCTGCAAGATTGAGATGCAGCAAACTCGCTGTGAACCCCCGCCCGTGTGACTGTACCCTAAAAACACTACACTACACTACGCTTAAATAAAATAAGTAAAAAACACTACATATACACATACCGCTACACAGCCCCCCTCCCCTCCCCAATAAATATGAACAACGTCTGGTATGGCACTGTTTCCAAAATGGAGCCTCCAGCTGTTGCAAAACAACAACTCCCAGTATTGCCGGACAGCCATTGACTGTCCAGGCATGTTGGGAGTTTTGCAACAGCTGGAAGCACCCTGTTTGGGAAACACTGGCATAGAATACCCCTATGTCCACCCCTATGCAAAACCCTAATTTAGGCCTCAAATGCGCATGGCTCTCTCTCACTTTGGAGCCCTGTCGTATTTCAAGGCAACAGTTTAGGGACACATATGGGGTATCTCCGTACTCGTGAGAAATTGCCTTACAGATTTTGGGGGGCTTTTTCTCCTTTTACCCATTATGAAAAGGAACAGTTGGAGTCTACACTAGTATGTTAGTGTATAAAAATAAAATTATTTACACTGACATGCTGGTGTTGCCGCATACTTTACATTTTCACAAGAGGTAAATGGGAAAAAAGATCCCCATTTTTTGGGACACAATTTAGCCAGAGTACGGAGATACCACAAATGTGGGTGCAAAGTGCTCTGCGGGCGCACAAGGCCCATAAGGTAGAGTGCACCATGTATATTTGAGGTGATTTGCACAGGGGTGTCACAGATGTTAAATGAAGAATGCTCTGAGGAGAATTCTAAATTGAAACGCAATTCAAGAAAGTAGCTGCACAAGAATGATAAATTTAACGCAGCTGCGCCAAATTTAGACAACAGGCAGAGGGGTAAAAAACTTCTATTATACACTGGAAATGATACATGTCCCCCAATGTGTAGCTTATTAGAAAACACTAATCTCAGTGCATTCGGAAAGTTTTCAGACCCTCTAACTTTTTTCACATTTCCTTTTGTTGCAGCCTTGTGCTAAAAATCATGTTTTCCCCAATTGTTCTGCATTCAATACCATAATGACAAACTGAAAAGGAAATACTAAAATATTGCATTGACATACGTATTCAAACCCTTTACTCAGTAGTCAGTACTTAGTTGTAGCATTTTTGGCAGCGAGTTTATCCCCCAGTCTTCCTTGCTATGATCCTACACAGTTTGCACCTGGATTTGGGGATTTTTTGCTATCCTCTTTAAAGGGGTACTGCACTGGAAAAACATTTTCTTTCAAGTCAACTGGTGCCAGAAAGTTAAAAAGATTTATAAATGACCTCTATTAAAATATCCCAATCCTTCCAGTACTTATCAGCTGCTGTATGCTCCACAGTAAGTTCTTTTCTTTTTGAATTCCCTTTCTGCCTGACCACAGTGCTCTCTGCTGACATCTCTGGCTATGTCAGGAACTGTCCAGAGCAGGAGAGGTTTGCTCCTACTCTGGAAAGTTCCTAAAATTGACAGAGGTGTCAGCAGAGAGCATTGTGGTCAGGCAGAAAGGAAATTATACAGCAACTGATAAGTACTGGAAGAATTTGGATTTTTTAATAGAAGTAATTTACAAATCTGTTTAACTTTCTGGCTGCAGTTGATATAAAAGAAAATGTTTTCCAATGGAGTACCCCCTTAACTCTGTCAGGTTGGATGGAGACCATCAGTGGTAGCCATTTTCAAGTCTCTCCAGAGATATTCGACTGTGTTCAAGTTAGGGCTCTGGCTTGTCCCTAAACCAATACTGTGTTGACTTTGTGGTGTGTCTGAGATCCAAATCACTCTAAATCAGGTCTTCATTTGTGAATATCTCTGTACAATGTGCCATTAAGCTTTCCTTCAATCCTGGCCAGTCTTCTTGTCAAAGTCATTGATAAACACCTTCACAGCATGATGCTGCCACCACCATGCTTCAGGATAGGGATGATATTGGGCAGGTGATGAGCAGTGCCTGGTTTCCTCCAGACATAATGCATAGGATTGAATTTTGCAGCAGAACTTTTTTGAGCTCTACAGGCAGTGTTTTCCTTCCCATGGCTTGGTTTTTGTTTGTGACCTTATATAGACAGGACTGTGTCTTTCCATAATATATCCAAGCAACTAAACTTACCACAGGTGACTCTAGTCAGCGCATAGAAACATCTAAAAGAGGATCAATACAAATGGGAAACCTTAGCGCTAAATTTAAACCGTCATAGCAAAGGGTCTAAATACTTATTTATGTTTATGCAAAATTTTATTTTTAATAAATTAGCAAATTCTGAAGTGTTGTTTTCACTTTTCCATTATGGGGTATTGAGTGCAGAATGATGGGGACAACATAACAAATTGTGAAAATAGTGAAATGCTGTGAAAATTTTCCTAATGCATTGTATGTAAATCCCAGGCTGTGTATAGAAATATGTACATGGATGGGATCAGCTCACTAGCATTTGCTCTATATTTGTGACCTTTCAATTATGGAGCTAATACACTTGATATTTAGTTAGTAAGCCTGAGCTTAGATCAGTGTTTCCCAACCAGGGTGCCTCCAGATGTTGCAAGACTACAACTCCCAGAATGCCTGGACAATCAAAGGCTGTCCAGGCATGCTGGGAGTTGTAGTTTTGCAACATCTGGAGGCACCCTGGTTGGGAATCACTGGCTTAGATAAACGATCTACAAACCAACCAGCATACTATCCCTTATTTAACCTACATTGATGCTTTCATTTGTCTTGAGAGATGGAAGACCAGCAACCATGTTTATTGTGCCAGACCACAAACCCCATGAGCCCCTGCAGTTTTTCCTATGAGGTATGAAAATCAGTGACTGTACAGTTAAAGACAAAGCCAACATTCAGATCAGTGTTATAGATAGGAGGCTGAGATGAATGAGGCAGCTGCACGCTTACTTCTCTCTCCATATAGTACTAGAACGTCAAGGAAAGTAGGTACGGAGAGCGCATAATAAATGAATTATGCATTGAGTGTCCAGGTGATTTGTGAATATGATAATACATGCAAAATAGCTATAATAAATGGTTTTACCTGTCACCTAATTTAGAACAGCTGCACAGAGCGTTAGCATAACAGCCACTCAGCAGAATTAGGTAGTCTTATTCATGTTAAAGGGGCTCTCCGGGAATATATAAATAAACAACCAGAATCTGTAGTGCCAAGAATTCCTAATATACTTCCTTTCAAATTCAGCTTTAAGCACGGACTTTGTGGTCCAAGGCTGTCTGGGGAAATTGGTGGTTTGCATAGAGATGTATGAGTACTTAAAGTGAATGTGTTGTTGAGATTACATTTTACTAATTAGAGTCTTATACTGAAATATATCCTTTTTTCTGTTTCTATTTACTTGTTGTATTTTTTTTTAATTTGAACTTTAGTACATTATTTGGTGCAGCAATCGCACCTCATCTGTTTTTAACAGCATTAAAGGAGTAGTCCAGTGTAGAACCACTTCTCCCCTATCCTAAGGATAGGGGATAAGTTTCAGATCTCCCGTATTGGACCCCGGCTCGCTGGCCAGAGAGCGTGTGCCGACCACGGCACGAAGCAGCGGTCGACACGCTCCCTTAATACAGCGCTATGTCAGAGCCAGAGCGCTGCCTTAAGCAATCTCCAGCTCTGCCATAGTGCTGTATTGAGGAGGGGGTGTCGGCCGCTGCTTTGTGTGGTGGTCAGCACACGCTCTCTGGTCAGCGAGTCGGTGTCCAGTACGGTAGATCGCGAAGGGCCCCAGCAGTCGAACCCCACGATCTGAAACTTATCCGCTGTCCTTAGGGGATAAGTTGTTCTACACTGGACTACTCCTTTAAGAGATATGCTATACGACAAGGCCGAAGCACATGAACACAATGAATATGTCCAGACCCTGTTCTTTGTATTGGGCAGGCTTGTAAGCATGCTTTGTGACCTGTGAAGAGGTTATTCCACAGGGAGGGGAGGCTGAGCTCCTTTTGTTTTGTCTATTTACTGGTGTCACCTTTTGCTATAACTTTGCACAGATCACTTTTCAGTAGTCTGTTCCTAATGACTACAAACAGAAGAGAAAGCGTCAAAATAAAACTGCAAGATTTCAGGATTATTTTATAATAAATGTAAAATAAAAAAGAAATACCATATTGCCAAAAATTCTTGAAAACATACATTTATAGAGTACCTGCCACCAAGTAAAGAGGGATTATGTTCTTCTTTGTCTGTTCCCCTCTTCATCCTGAGTCCCCCGCACTTTTTATTTTTTTATTTCGCCCATTATATCTGGAGTTATGCCTTTTATAAAGTCTGCTCACTGCCTGTGAGCTTTTTCTTCTGCAGGGGCTCGCTCCCGTCTGCATGATTGACAGGCAGGGAGTGAGAGATATGCAGAGCCGCGCTCATGTCCTGCTCCACCAACACTTTCGGAGTTTAGACTTGTGCCAGTTCGGCTATACACGATCCCCCGGTTCCATCTACCGTCTCCTCGCTCAAGTCTGAAAGGACCGATTGCGTGGGTCTGGATCTTCCATGCATTGGGTGAGTGCTTATCTTCTGTTATTGCATAAAATAAAAAGAAGTTCTGCGCTCAGGGATTTATGATACTCATTTTCACCAACCAACTTACTTCATGGTGGGAGGATATGAATCTCATCCACTCTTCCCACTCCTGGTTTGCTCCTCAAACGTGATGTAACCAATTGGTCAGGAAGCAGTCCAAATGTAGTATTTTAGTATTATTGCTAGGAGATAGTAATTTGATTGTTTTTAATACAATTACTAATGTTGACAGTTTGTTGGAGCGACGGACAGACTCTGCAGGGGAGCGTATGCTCTGAGCGGTGCGTTCCATCACAGAGCCCGAAAGCCGCGATGCTTTCCAAAGGGCAGCCAGCATGACCTAGTATCCACACGCTACATGCTACGACATCGGTGTCCCGGAAGAGTAGATGAGACTCGTATCTTTCTACCGTGAAGTAAGTTGGTTTTTGAAACTGTTCTATACATTCAAGAGTATCATAAATCCCTAAACGCAGGTCATCTTTTTATTGTTTTTGTCCTAAATAACATAAAAGATAAGTTCTGACCACCAGCTCATCTGACCAAGTTAATCCCTTCATCAGTCCACTTGGCTGTTCATTTATGGTAACCTATTTTAAGATTTTTACCTACCAGCAAATGGCTGTAATGACACAGAACAGATGTAGATGTCCTACTACAAAGTCCTGAGATATAGCTACTTCTACAAAGCAGTGGAAATAATGGGCTTCTATAGATTGAAAGGAAAAAATATGCTTCTTTGGTTGCTGAAAGATGGAAAGACTATCCACAGTCACTATCAAAATGTTGCAGGCTACATTCACATCTGTGCCTTTATTTCAGGTTACTAGATCAAAAAAGTAAAATAATAGCATTTCTGTATCCCTTACATGCCAGGCACCAGCAGCGCCCAACTAACCCTATTGACTGTAATGAGGCATTTCAGGGTTTAATCATGGTGTCCGGACAAATGAGCACTGTGGAATCTAGTCTTAAGTGCGTAAAATGGGGGGAAAAAATATAGTACAAAAGAGGTTTGCAGTTTCTTTGCAGTCTCTGGCAACATGAAAAAGCTAATTGAAGAGCAAGTTGGAAAGCTGGAAATTAGAGCATTATGTAAAAGAGCTGTATATTTTCTGCAGCTATAATACATTTTCTTATGCATAAAAGTCATTGGGATTAGAAGGGTATTAAGGAAGGCCAAAAAATTACTGTAAATGGGAAGAGTCGAAGTGCCTGTGACCAGAGCCGTAGCTGCCATGAGGCGACTAAGGCAGGAGACTGAGGCCTCTGTAAAGGGTGCGCAGACGTGCTCCCCCCTTTTTTTTTTATTATGTTCCGGGCAGCCACTGCAGTGTGTGGGTCACCTCATCAGGCGCAACTGCGCCTCTGTAAAGGAGGCACAGATTTGCTCCCCTTTTTGCTTTATTACCTCCCAGGCAGCCTGCAGCATTCAGCCCTTTAATGTACCGCAGTGGTTGCCTGGGAGTAGAGCGGGACGTCACATCATCTGACATGGTCCCAGCAGGCCGGCAGAGAGGAGTGCACGGGAG
Source organism: Hyla sarda (assembly GCF_029499605.1). NCBI lineage: Eukaryota > Metazoa > Chordata > Amphibia > Anura > Hylidae > Hyla > Hyla sarda. Next base: position 155,404,606 of record NC_079189.1, read on the forward strand.
ATGCACATGCGCCCTCCTCAGTCTGCCTCATCGCCGAATCCTGGGCCTGCCTCACTGATTGCCTGAGCTGCCCAGTCCTGAGTGGGGGCCAGCACCTGCCATCTTTTTTAACCCTAAATCTCCCCCTGCATCATACAGGTCCTGGTCAGCAGTCACTAAACAGGGATCTCACACACAACATAATGGCAGTGACTGCCCGACCAGGACCTGCTCTGTACCTTATAAATGCTGGAGGGAGTGATGTCTTTGAGGACCTGTGGTGATGTCACGATCATGTGACTTGTGGGGGCGGAGCTAAAGATCCCAGAGCAGCCAGGAGAGTAGAGTGTACCTGGTGAGTTCTTCCTGCAATCTGCAGGTGTGCAACTGTATATACTGTGCCACTGTATACAGCAGTATTTCCAAACCAGGGTAGCTCCAGCTGTTGCAAAACTACAACTTCTAGCATGCTGGAGGCACCCTGGTTGGAAGACACTGATATACAGTATTTACATGTGAGCTCCAGAGCTGCACTCACTATTCTGCTGGTGAGGTCACTGTGTACAACAGTGTTTCCCAACCAGAGTGCCTCCAAGTGTTGCAAAACTACAACTTCCAGCATGCCTGGACAGCCAAAGGCATTTATCTGCTGGTGAGTTACTTTATCATTGTGCAGGCTGGAGGGGGCGTGTCAGTCTGTCTCCCTCACAGGAGCAAGCCTGGGCAGTCAGCCAATCAGTACTCTCTACTCTGTAACCCTTTCCTCTCTGGTTTTATGCTGTGTCATGTTACACAGAGAAAGATACTTGGAGCTTGCCTGCAGTAATCAGAAGACATTATGGTGAATTCATAACAGGATAAAATGTATAAATATAAGAATAGATCTTTATAAAATTAGTGCAAGGATTTTTTAGATAAAAGTACAGCATTTTTATGACTACATGTTCTATCTGTTTTATCTTCTCCTAGTAAAGCTGGATGCTAATCAGCATAGCTGTCATTGTGTGTGTCATTTATCTTTCACAGACTCCTGAATGTCTGATCAACTTCTTTGTCAATCAGGAGTCCGAGAAAGCTTTGACTACCGTATATACTCGGTATAAGCCGACCTGAATATAAGCCGAGGCCCCTCATTTCACCCCAAAAACCCAGGAAAAGTTACTGACTTGACTATAAGCCTAGGGTGGAAAATACATCATCCCCCCCGATGTCATCATCCAGACCCCCGTCATTAACACCCTCATCATCATCACCCTGTCATCATCCCCCCTTCATCATCATCAACTGTCATCATCCCCCCTTCATCATTACCCTGTCATCATCCCCCCTTCATCATTACCCTGTCATCATCCCCCCTTCATCATCCCCCCTTCATCATTACCCTGTCATCATCCCCCCCTTCATCATCCCCCCCTTCATCATTACCCTGTCATCATCCCCCCTTCATCATTACCCTGTCATGATCCCCCCTTCATCATTACCCTGTCATCATCCCCCCTTCATCATTACCCTGTCATCATCCCACACCACCCCCTTCATCATCACCGCTTGTCAATGTCTGATTTACCAGTGGTCTTCAATCTGCGAACCTCCAGATGTTTCAAAACTACCAACTCCCAGCATGCCCGGACAGCCAATGGCTGTCCGAGCATGCTGGGAGTTGTAGCTTTGAAACATCTGGAGGTCCGCAGGTTGAGGACCATTGCCCGGGCCTTTGTCATCATCCAGCCCCCCCTCCCCCCTTTAGTTTTGTACTCACCTCCGCACGGCGGGATGTTCGGGTGAGCTGGTTCGGGCCATCTGTGCTGCAGGACCGTCCGGTGGGGAGGGATAGTCGTTTCTGGCTGTCCATTTTCACCGGGTGGGCCTCTTCTTCGCGCCCGGCCACGGAATGATGACGTTGCCTTGACGACGACGCACAGGGACGTTCAACGTCAACGTCCCTGTGCGTCGTCGTCAAGGCAACGTCATTATTCCGGGGCCGGGCGTGAAGCGCGGAGAAGAGGCCCACCCGGTGAAGATGGACAGCCCGGAACGACTATCCCTCCCCACCGGATGGTCCTGCAGCACAGATGGCCCGGACCAGCTCACCCGAACGTCCCACCGAGCGGAGGTGAGTGCAAAACTAAAGGGGGGAAGGGGGGGGGCTGGATGATGACGAAGGCCCGGGCAGTGGTCTTCAACCTGCGGACCTCCAGATGTTTCAAAACTACAACTCCCAGCATGCCCTGACAGCCGATGGCTGTCTGGGCATGCTGGGAGTTGTAGTTTTGGAACATCTGGAGGTCCGCAGGTTGAAGACCACTGAGGGCGGAGAGTTCACTCGAGTATAAGCCGAAGGGGGGGTGTTTTCAGCACGAAAAATCGTGCTGAAAAACTCGTCTTATACTCGAGTATATACGGTATTTCAGCATGCTGGGAGTTGTAGTTTAGTAACAACTGAAGCTGCAATGTTTGTAAATAACTGTGTTAGAGCAGTGTAGCCTCCAGCTGTTTTAAAACTACAGCTTCCAGCATGTCCACGCATCCTTTATCTGTAGTTTTGCATACACAATAGAAATCTCCTATACTGGATACCGGTATGCTTTACGGCCAGTACCCAGTATGCTGTAAAATCTAGACTAGTCTGTCTGGCTAAAAGACAGGCGACCCCTAGTGGTGGCTATTTTGAGCTTGAATTTCAGGTGAAAATTAAAAAAAAAAAATTAACAGTTGTATATTTTGAAATGTCATATTATAATGAGTCCTTCAATATATGAAAAGTTTTTAACAATGACAGTGCCTCTTTAAACTCAAAAACACCCAGACCTGGGAAAATCACACAAAACACATCAAGCACTCCCACAGTACACAATTTATTTATTTTTCTTTTAAATTTCTTTTTTCTTTTATTTTCCCTACAAAACCTAAACCAAAGAAAACTAAATCCACAACAGAACAAAAAAGAAATAAAAGAAATAAACTGGTTCGACTGCCATCTATCACTACTATAAACACTATAAAATACGCAAACCAAGATATAAAATAAACAAAAATATAATATATACTATACATATAACCTATATGCACACCTATAAATATACAGAAAACACACCTACAAATATAATAAAGCAACCTACTCTAAACTGTCCCTTCACCCACCCACCCTCCTGTACATGGGTCAGAGTCCATACAGTTCGTAGTCCTCAATGTCCAGTCTACAACTGACCCATGCCAGGTCCACCAAACCAAACCACCACCACCCAGAAATACACCCTCCCAACCTAATACTCCTCCCAACCAACTTTACCATTATCAGCTTTGTAACATACATAAACATACAATACAATCCACTTTAGGCCCAAGTTCGGTGCCTGTAAGCCCTTCATAACCTTAACATCTGAAAACAAAACAAAAAGCTATGGTGCACATGCATTAGCCCACCACCAGGAAGAAGGATGGGAATCCTGATACATACAAAATTTACTTTCTTTCCCTAACTCAACCCTACCTCTCACCCTACCATTAACCCTAAAAATAAACTGACCCTACTATCACCCTAACCCTGTCCCTACATCACTGTCCCTAACCAAAACAAGGGTACTCTACCCAAAAGGTCTAGTACCTAGGGCACATCAAAACAAAAGCCTCTCCATAGGAGAGAAGCCCTACTGGTACCAAGACTGCCATACTCCAAAGACCTGATCTTCCCGAGGTCACCGGTGATATTCCTACAGACCTCCACCTCGGAGAGGACTTTCCGCTGTGTAGACACTAAACACTGTGCGTTCCACGTGTAGCACCTAACCACTAAGCTGACTAAGAATAATGTGCCCCGATCACGGCCACCCAGGTTCCTGAATGCCCCATAAGCCCACTCCGGATAGGTAAGGCCGGCAAGTTGACTCCAGCTACCCCTATATTAAAGGGACAATGAAGCAGGAAATGGTCCATGCTTTCCAGCATGTCCACACACTCTTCTCGAGGACGTCCCTGGTCATCAGTTCTCCTACACTTCAAATTGTCCCTCACATATAGCTTCCCCTGAAAGCAGTGCCAGGTCAAGTCCCAAAACTTCTGGTGAATCCTTTTCCTGTTTAAAAGATACAACACCACCCTCAGATCCTGACCTGGGCAGTCCCTGAGCACCAGAGGCTTCTGGAAGTGGGTCAACAGAACCCGTTTGCTAAGGAACCGCCTTGACTGGGTCCTGATCTCTCACACTCCCAGACCCCACCGATGTATCGCCTTCAGAGTCAAGGTAGCGTAAGCCGCAAGATATCCATGGGGCGTACGGAGGTCCTTCACTCGCCCTCCTGTCTCCCATTCCTGGAAGAAAGGCCAAAACCATTCCCTGCAGGAGAGTACCCACGGAGGAGCCCTCTCTGAGCAGAGGTTTGAGATGTTAGCTTTCAAGAAAGTGTTTAAGAACACCACAGGGTTTACCATAGATAAACCTGCTAGTCTCCCGCTAGACTGACCTCCTCATTGACTTCGTCAGAGTGCCTGAGGAGAGACACTCATTGAATACCTCAGTCAAAAGGGGAGCTAAAGACTCCTTGAAGGTCCTGTACCACTCGGATGTTAAGCCATCCGGTGCTGGTGATTTCTTAGGGGCAAGCCCCACGATTTCCAGTCTCACTTCCTCTTTCCTGATTTCTTCTGCCAAAACATTGAGAGAGGTCTACCCCTGGCTCAGGAATAGTTTCAGCCAGGAAAGCCGACATTCTATCTCGATCCTTCATTCCCAAGAGGTGCGAGTAGAAGGATCTGACAACCTCCAAGATCCCTGATCTTAACCGATTCAGAGATCCCGTACTATCAATCAGTCCTGAAATTACTTTACTACTCACTAAAATCTTACAGTTTCTGTAAGGGTCAGGCGAGCAGTACTTCCCGAAATCCCTCTCAAAAACCAAAGATGCGTGCCTATCATACTGACACCTCATCAGCAAGGACTTCACTCTGGAGATATCCTCTCGGCTACCTCCAGTCGAGACAAGAAGCTTAAAGGGGTACTCCGGCGCTAAGACAACTTATCCCCTATCCAAAGGGGATAAGGGGTCCCGCTGCTGGGGATCTTGCACGCAGCACCCTGTTATAATCAGTCCCCCGAGCATGTTAGCTCTGGGTCTGATTACTGGCGATCACGGGGGCCGGAGCATTGTGACGTCACGGCCCTGCCCCCATTTGACGTCACGCTCTGCCCCCTCAATGCAAGCCTATGGGAGCCTCCCTTAGGCTTGCATTGAGGGGGCGGAGAGTGATGTGACACGGAGTACCCCGGGGATAAGATGTCTTAGCATGTCTTAAGTTTCCTCCTCAGACCCTGATACAGGCGGTACCTGTTCAGGGACCTGAGGCTCGAAAGCTGGCGGAAGAACCCCGCAACCCGCTTCTTGAATATCTCCCACCACTCCAGCTTATTAATACAAAGATCCAGTAAAGGTACCTGACTCTGAAGACAATCCTCAAAGAACTGTCTTACCTCCGCTTCTTCCAGGAGGGACAAATTCAGCTTCCAATAACCTTTTCCCATCCGGGGGGTCTCTGAAACATTCAGGGAAAACAAAATCATACAGTGATCGGAGAACTCCACCTCAACCACGGACACTGCGAAAAAGACGACTTCCTCCTGTAAATAAAACCTAAATCTAACCTAGACCTGCAGCTACTTTGATGAAAGGTGAAACCCACGTGGCATGAGGGGCTCCGGATGTGGGCATCCTCTAGGCGAGCTTCCCTAACTATACTATTGAGAGCTATGCTATCATAACCTAACCGATCGTTGGAGCCTCTCCTATCTTGGGATCTCGTGACACTATTGAAATCCCCTCCAAAGCTTTTAAAAAGAAAGGGCTTAATCCTCATAAAGAGATCTTTTCGTCCCCTTTGTTTGTGGGGTGTAGATGTTAATAAGCCGGAGCTCTTGCCCCTTCATAAGGACATCCAAGATCAGGCACCTTCCCATTTCTAACTCAATAACCTGTCTGCTTTCAACAGGAGTGGTGAAAAGGACCGCCACCCCACTATACGGCTCAGCTGCAAAAGACCAGTGGAAGGGACCACGCCTCCACTCTCTCCTGGCTTTTACCAGGGAGGCTAGATCTGACATGCCGGCGTCAATGGGGTAAGTGCTGCCATACAGGGTTATTAAGTTAGGCAGCCCTAATCACTGCCCCTCATTTCTGTCGTTTCTTTACCCCCTCATCCCCAGAGGAAGAGGCTTCTTTCCCTTTTGGACCATTTTTTAGATTCTGACTGGTCCATGTTTGAATCCCCATCTCCGACTGGCTCTGGTTTGGCCCCATCCCCTGTGGAAACTGCCTCATCAGGACAGGGCCCAGTTCCCCCTGAAGGCTCCCCATCCTAGACCCCCCTCCCTCCAAGGAGGGGGGGGGAGATGTCATCAGGGACAGAGTACCGGTTAGACAGGTCAATCAGAGGGCGGGCAGGTAAGCTTCCGCTTGGGACCTGGTCCTCATTTCCTCTTCCAGCACATTCTCCTCCAGGGCCTCAGCAGTTTCAGGACTAACCTCTGGAGCAGGGCCAGAAGCTACCCCTGCCACATGGAAACTCTCCAGTTCCCTGCACCTTCTCCGACTAGCCTCCCGCCTAAGCTTGGCAAGACTTTTCCTCCTCACTGACCCTGTTGCACCTTCACCCGCACTCATGCCCTCCCCAGCGGAGACAACATTACTGCTCTCCCCAGCCAAGGTGACCGTCTCACGGCAAAGGCACTAGGACAAAGGGTGTCCTAAGACACCACACAGGTGACACCTGATCAGCCTACAGGATGCGGCAAGATGACCTACCCCACCACACAGAGCACAGACTTGCACAGTACAGGCGGTGCTGAAGTGAGTGGGGCTGCCACACCTGTGACAGACCTTGGGCTGCCCCTGGGAGAAAATTTGGATTCTGGCTCTCCAAAGAAAAGCAGCTGATAGGATGTGGGCAACAGTGCTCCCCGAACGCTGTTTGCCAGAAAACGTCCAGGCCCCAAACCAGATCCCATGTTCGTTATAGTTCTTTTTTGGCATGTCCGTCACATCCCCATATCGGCTGAGCCAGGTCATGATGTCATAGATAGATAGTGACTTGTTACGTGTCAAAACGGTCACTTCCTTGGCCATATTCTGATGGGATATCGCCTTTACGGCGAAATCCCGCCGGCCGGGCTTGCTTTTCACCACCTCATAGTTTGACCAGAAAAGTTCCAAACCCTCTTGCTGAATAAAGCTGATGTCAAACTCTGAAGTACTGTAGGGGTGGACTAGGGCAAAGATGTCACTTGCCCTGAATTGCATCTGGAAGAGGAGCTCAACCGCCTTACCCCAAGGTGGACACGCATCTTTGCCACACTGAATGGACCACATTCCTACGGCCACTTTCCTGCCCGGATGTCGGGAGGGACCAGACCACCTCCCCGTTTTGTTCTCGGAAAGCGCCTAAGCCATGTCTTTCTATCCAAAAAGACAGGTGAACCTCACCCCTCCCCTCTACCTGGATTGACCTGTCTCCCCTACATAGAGCCTCCAGGAGGCGCTGTTGCAAATGACCCCCAGTGCCAGACGGAGATAGGGATCCCCGGAACCCCCGCCAGTGATGCTTGCATAACTTCTGGGAGAAGCAGCCACTACTGGGGGGGCAGTTGAACCAGAAACTCACCCAGACCCCAAGTCTCTCTCTGGCATTCCACTACCACTCCTCACCTGTATTTCACCAGCACCTCTCTTGCACCCCACTTTTTTGCACTCCACAAGCACCCCCCTCATCTACACTGCTACCCCAACTCCCCCTTTGCACACTACCATAACTCACATTCTGCACATTACCATTTTTATTCACATTTTTGCTTTCACTTTCACTCTTGGCTGCACTCAAACAAAGGAAACCGTATAGATGTATAATGGGTGAACAGTAAAGGATATTGCTCACCCGCAATAGTTGCACTCAGCCTAATACAACAATGGTGAAGACATGTGGAGACATCAAGTCTCAAATCAGGCAGCCGTTCCTGGGATAGATTCAATCTATCTCTCCCCCCCCCCCCCCCCCCCTCACCGGGGAGCGCCAGTACCTGTACTGCCCACTTCAACTGGGGGACCACCCCCCGAACTGGTGAATCTGATGCCATTTTCTGGTGCCTGGACAGGAGGGTGCCCTTTTTTACTAAAGTACCAGCGGCCATTTTGGGTGCAATACTGTATCCCCATGCTGGCCCCGCTCCACTACAGAAATGGGGTCTGGCAGATTGAGGGACCCAGAACCCTCAACCGGCTTCTCAGCCAACCCAGGTTGCTGGAAAGAAGAAAATACAAACTTAACTTGTCCTTGCGTCTTTTTCCTCTTCTTGCCCTTTGCTTTTTTAAACTTCCTCTTCTCCTCTGGGCCTAAATCCTCTCCAAAAGAAAAGTTTTTCAGACGGGTGGGGGACTCCTGCATGACAATCACCTGCAGGAGACCCCCATCTGTCAAGCTGCTGCCTTCACTGCAGTCACTGACATCATCATCCTCCTCACTGGAGGGAGGTAAGGCCTCCTGAGCCAGGTTTATGTGATCTGCACTCAGGGTAAGTGGGGGGTCAGGGGTAACAGTGGTGACACACACACACAATCCGTATCCATATCCCCCTCACTCACATTGCCCTGCTCACCTCCTTCATCCTTCTCAATCTCTTCCGCCTCACTCTGGCAATCATTATCTTGGTGACTTTGTTCTCTGGAGACTGGCATATCGGAGAAACGATCATCATTAGCAAGTTTTTCGTGGAAAATGCCGGCACCCTCCACGATGTCTGACCTCATACGCACAATCTCCTCCACCTCTTTCTTCAATGTTTTTACCTTAAAGGAAAATGCTGCCTTCTTGGCCCTGGATGCATGAATCACGCGCAAATTTTAAATCCACTCATAGGCCTCGTAGCTGCCTGCCGGGCTGCTCATATTGAGCCATCTTGGCCTGGATTCTGGATCCAAAAGTTGCCAGGGATTCCATTGGCCCCTTTATCCCCCATTGCTGGGGTTCTGGGTAAACAGATATAGATGCCTTTCCTCCACTCCTCTGCCTGGATGTGCTTCTTTGCCTGAATGAACTTTTGCTGGAAGCTTTGCAGCTGGGGATGGGGAGGGGGTAGATCTCACCCCGTCCTGGCTAATGGCCGTTGTATGGTCCCTCAAACCCCCCACCGGCCGAGTACGGGGAGTGGAAGATGAAGTCCTGGATTCCCAGGGCTCCATATCAGGGAATCCTACCCAGGAGTCTGCCACACACTTGGGGAGGAGCTGATGGAAAATCTGCTTATCTGGAAGTAACAGGAGCACAGACCTCACTCCAGTGCTGTATGGACTATTCTGTTGGTGGGGTCACTGTGTACATACATTTCATTACTTATCCTGTACTGATCCTGAGTTGTATCCTGTATTATACTCCAGAGCTGTACTCACTATTCTGCTGGTGAGGTCACTGTACATTATATTACTTATTCTGTACTGCTTCTGAGTTATAGCCTGTATATTATAACTTTTTAAACTTTTTATTTATTTTTTTGGGTGGGGGGCGCAATTTTCTCGGCTTGCATCGAGTGCAAAAGGAGCTAGCTACAGCTCTGCCTGTGACATTTGGTGGCGTGGGCGTTAGAAAGAAGATAAGATCTGTTTTATGTTTTGCTTCTTCCAGTGTTAAGTTTTCCAGTCCAAGGGGGGAGGCTGAGATAAAAAGTGGGAAGTTTATACAACAGTGATAATACTATGTTAGTATATATAAAGATACCTCTGATGTAAAACATCACAGCATTATGATATGACTTTCTATTGGCAAATGTCACTGTATGCTGTGTGTGTGTTTTTTGCTCATGATTTTTGATCTCCTCAGAGTCTATTGACCCTGGATGCTGATGAAAAAGAGAACCCAGCTGTTATCTGTTTTGGAAAACACAATCCAAACTGTGACAGTATGAGAGCCCACGTTTATCTGCTTATGTAGTGGATTATTATGGAAAAGTCATGGGATTTAACTTTTTTTTGGACTGAAGTGTCCAGTTACTGTAATTTAGGTTTTAACCACAAAAACCCTTTTAATATATTGTGTGTGCATGAAGTATAAACAAAAGAAGTCTGACGACGAAACGTCGGGTGCAGGAGGTCCATTACTACTATCTACTAGGCAAGTTATCAACTATACTAATGTATGTCTTGTCCCAGCTAGCTGCTATAAATAGGGGTTATTTTCCATTTACAAAGCATAGGGGAATCTTATTAGGTTGCTTTCTTTTCTATGCACCTTACAGGCGAATGTTTACATATGCATTGACTTAGCACTTCGGCTATAATTTGCTGCTGGGCAACACTCTGACCTCCTCTGTTCTCCTTTTCCTTTGGTTTTCCCTGGTCTTATATGTCCACTACCGTGGGCATTTATACATTTCCCTCCTTTTCTTTTTTCATGTCTGTGATTTTAATGTTTTGCGGAATCTGTAGGCGCTATATAAATAAAATTAAAAAAAAGTATGTATATGTATGTGTATGTTCAATAAAGCTTTGTTATATTTGATCAATATACTCCTTTTTTTCGCTGTGTTTATGATTTGTAGCGTATGATCGGTGCCATTGGCGATTGCTGTTTGTATCTCAGTTTTATAAAAGGCGGCAATACATATATATGGAGCTATTGTCAGCAGAATACAGAGTGATAATATCATAGCTTCTGTATGCAAATAAGAATGTAATGTACATGTAGACAGAAGGTTTGTGTTCTTTATCTTTGGAAATGACTGCATTTCTTCCCTTTGGTTGAAGTCATGTGCAGTTACAGGTATATATTCTTAACCCCTTAAGGACACAGCCCATTTTCACCTTAAAGGGGTACTGGCAGGATTACAATTTTGAAATAAAAGTAATTCACAAATCTGCTTAACTTTCTGGCACCAGTTGATTTAAAATATAAAAAGTTTTCCAGTGGAGTACCCCTTTTTTCCTTCTTGTACCCCTTTTAAGGACCAGGTCATTTTTTGCAAATCTGACCTGTGTCACTTTATGCATTGATAACTCTGAGATGCTTTTTCTTATCATTTGATTCTGAGATAGCTTTTTTGTGACATATTCCACTTTAAGATGGTGGTAAATTTTCGTCGATACTCACATGATTTCTTTGTGAAAAATTTAAATATTTCATGAAAATTTGGACAATTTAGCATTTTTCAAACTTTGAAACTCACTGCTTGTAAGGAAAATGAACATGCCAAATAAATGACATATTGATTCACATATACAATATGTCTACTTTGTGTTGGCATCATAAAGTTGACATATTTTTACTTTTTAAAGACATTAGAGGGCTTCAAAGTAAAGCAGCAATTTTCCAAATTCAGTTCAGTTTGAAGTGGATTTGATGGGCCTTTTTGTAAGAAATCCCCCATAATTGACCCCATTATAGAAAGTGGAGGCGAAAACTCAAAATCTCCATTTTTCACACTAACATGTTCTTGTAGTCCCATTTTGTTAATTTTTACAAGGGGTAAAAGGAGAAAAGCCCCCCAAAATTTATAAACCAATTTCTTTGCAGTATGGAAATACCTCCTATGAGGATGTTAAGTGCTCTGTGGGTGCACTACTTGGCTCAGAAGGGAAGGAGCGACAATGGGCCTTTGGAGAGAGAATTTTGCTGAAATGGTCTTTGGGGGCCTTGTCACTTTGAGTAAGCCCCCCATGGTGCCAGAACAGCAAAACATAACAAAAAAAAAAAACACATGGCACACTATTTGGGAAACTACACCCCTCATGGAACGTAACAAGAGGTGCATTGAGCCTTAACACCCCACAGGTGTTTGATGAACTTTTGTTAAAGTTGGACATGAAAATGAAAAATTAGATCTTCTTCACTAAAATGCTTGTGTTACCACAAATTTTTCATTTTCACAAAGGGTAATAGGAGAAAATGCCCCCAACATTTGTAACCCCATTTCTTCTGAGTATATTTATATGTAGAGTGCCCTGCGGGCGCACAACAGGGCTTATAAGAGAAGGAGCGCCATTGGGCTTTTGGAGAGGGAATTTGGCTGGAATTGGTAGGGGGCCATGTGCATTTACAAAGCCCCCATTGTGCCAGAACAGTGGACCTCCTTACATGTGACTCCATTTTGGAAACTACAACCCACAAGGAATGTAACAAGGGGTGCAGTGAACACATAAACTTCACTGGTGTTTGACTGATTTTTGTAACAGTGGGCTGTGCAAAAAAAAAATTTTATTTAGCATTTTCACGGACCCCTGTTCAAAAAATCTTTCAGATACCTGTGGGGTGTTAAGGCTAAATGCACCTCTTGTTAGATTCCTTGAGGGGTGTAGTTTCCAAAATGGGGTTACATGTGGGTGGTTTTTTTTTTTTTTTTTTTTTGCATTTATGTCAGAAACGCTGCAACTATGAGCCACCCCTGTGCAAATCACCAATTTAGGCCTCAAATGTAGATGTGCTCTCTTACTCCTGAGCCATGTTGTGCACCCGCAGATCGGTTCACGTCCACATATGTGGGATTTACGTACTCAGGAAAAATTGTGTTACATATTTTAGGGTTCTTTTTCTCCTTTTGAAAAAGTATGGGGCCACACCAGCTTGTTAGTGTAGAAAATGTCTGTTTTTACACTTACATGCTGGTGTAGCCCCCAACTTTTCTTTTTCATAAGGGGTAAAAGGAGAAAAGGCCCCCAAAATGCGTTACACAAGTTCTCCTGAGTACGGATATACCCCATATGTAGCACTAAACTGTTGCCTTGAACTACGACAGGGCTCCAGAGTGACAGAGCGCTATGCGCATTTGAGGCCTAAATTAGGGATTTGTATACCCTACAGCAGTGTTTCCCAAACAGGGTGCCTCCAGCTGTTGCAAAACTACAATTCCAAGCATGCCTGGACAGTCATGCTGTTTAGTAAACAGTGCCATACAAGGCATTTCATTTTTTTTTTTGGGGGGGGGGGGGCGAGGGGTGTAACTGTGTAAGGGTGTGTGTATATGTAGTGCTTTATTTTGTGTAAGTGTAGGGTAGTGCAGTGTTTTTACTGTAATATACCGTATTTTTCGCCATATAAGACGCACCCAATTTTAAAGGAGGAAAATCTAGAAAAAAAAAGATTCTGAACCAAATACTGTAGTAAAATATTTTATCAGTATAGTTCCTCCACAATAGTTGGAAGTATAGTTCCCCCACAATAGTTGGCAGTATAGTTCCCCCACAATAGTTGGCAGTATAGTTCCCCCACAATGGTAGGCAGCTTCCCCCCCCCCCCACAATGGTTGGCAGTATAGTTCCCCCACAATAGTTGGCAGTATAGTTCTCCCACAATGGTAGGCAGCTCCCCCCCCCCACAATGGTTGGCAGTATAGTTCCCCCATAATAGTTGGCAGTATAGTTCCCCAACAATAGTTGGCAGTATAGTTCCCCCACAATGGTAGGCAGCCCCCCCCCCACAAGGGTTGGCAGTATAGTTCCCCCACAATAGTTGGCAGTATAGTTCCCCCACAATGGTAGGCAGCTCCCCCCCCCCCCCACAATGGTTGGCAGTATAGTTCCCCCACAATAGTTGGCAGTATAGTTCCCCCACAATAGTTGGCAGTATAGTTCCCCCACAATGGTAGGCAGTATAGTTCCCCCACAATGGTAGGCAGTATAGTTCCCCCACAATAGTTGGCAGTATAGTTCCCCCACAATAGTTGGCAGTATAGATCCCCCACAATGGTAGGCAGCCCCCCCCCCACAAGGGTTGGCAGTACAGTTCCCCCACAATAGTTGCCAGTATAGTTCCCCCACAATGGTAGGCAGCTCCCCCCCCCCCCACAATGGTTGGCAGTATAGTTCCCCCACAATAGTTGGCAGTATAGTTCCCCCACAATGGTAGGCAGCCCCCCCCCCACAATGGTTGGCAGTATAGTTCTCCCACAATAGTTGGCAGTATAGTTCCCCCACAATAGTTGGCAGTATAGTTCCCCCACAATGGTAGGCAGCTCCCCCCCCCCACAATGGTTGGCAGTATAGTTCCCCCAACAATAGTTGGCAGTATAGTTCCCCCACAATAGTTGGCAGTATAGTTCCCCCACAATGGTAGGCAGCTCCCCCCCCCCCCACAAGGGTTGGCAGTATAGTTCCCCCACAATAGTTGCCAGTATAGTTCCCCCACAATGGAAGGCAGCTCCCCCCCCCCCACAATGGTTGTCAGTATAGTTCCCCCACAATAGTTGGCAGTATAGTTCCCCCACAATAGTTGGCAGTATAGTTCCCCCACAATGGTAGGCAGCCCCCCCCCCCCCCCAATGGTTGGCAGTATAGTTCCCCCACAATAGTTGGCAGTATAGTTCCCCCACAATGGTAGGCAGCCCCCCCCCCACCACCACCACAATGGTTGGCAGTATAGTTCCCCCACAATAGTTGGCAGTATAGTTCCCCCACAATGGTAGGCAGCTCCCCCCCCCCCCCACAATGGTTGGCAGTATAGTTCCCCCACAATAGTTGGCAGTATAGTTCCCCCACAATAGTAGGCAGCCCCCAACTTTTCTTTTTCATGAGGGGTAAAAGGAGAAAAGGCCCCCAAAATGCGTTACACAAGTTCTCCTCAGTACGGAAATACCCCATATGTAGCATTAAACTGTTGCCTTGAACTACGACAGGGCTCCAGAGTGACAGAGCGCTATGCGCATTTGATGCCTAAATTAGGGATTTGTATACCTTACAGCAGTGTTTCCCAAACAGGGTGCCTCCAGCTGTTGCAAAACTACAATTCCAAGCATGCCTGGACAGTCATGCTGTTTAGTAAACAGTGCCATACAAGGCATTACATTTTTTTGGGGGGGGCGAGGGGTGTAACTGTGTAAGGGTGTGTGTATATGTAGTGCTTTATTTTGTGTAAGTGTAGGGTAGTGCAGTGTTTTTACTGGAGGAAAATCCAGAAAAAAAAAGATTCTGAACCAAATACTGTAGTAAAATATTTTATCAGTATAGTTCCCCCACAATAGTTGGCAGTATAGTTCCCCCACAATAGTTGGCAGTATAGTTCCCCCACAATAGTTGGCAGTATAATTCCCCCACAATGGTAGGCAGCTCCCCCCCCCCCCCCCCCCCACAATGGTTGGCAGTATAGTTCCCCCATAATAGTTGGCAGTATAGTTCTCCCACAATAGTTGGCAGTATAGTTCCCCCACAATGGTAGGCAGCCCCCCCACCCCCCCACAAGGGTTGGCAGTATAGTTCCCCCACAATAGTTGGCAGTATAATTCCCCCACAATGGTAGGCAGCTCCCCCCCCCCCCCCCACAATGGTTGGCAGTATAGTTCCCCCATAATAGTTGGCAGTATAGTTCTCCCACAATAGTTGGCAGTATAGTTCCCCCACAATGGTAGGCAGCCCCCCCACCCCCCCACAAGGGTTGGCAGTATAGTTCCCCCACAATAGTTGGCAGTTTAGTTCCCCCACAATGGTAGGCAGCTCCCCCCCCCCCACACACAATGGTTGGCAGTATAGTTCCCCCACAATAGTTGGCAGTATAGTTCCCCCACAATGGTAGGCAGCTCCCCCCCCACACAATGGTTGGCAGTATAGTTCCCCCACAATAGTTGGCAGTATAGTTCCCCCACAATAGTTGGCAGTATAGTTCCCCCACAAGGGTTGGCAGTATAGTTCCCCCACAATAGGCAGTATAGTTCCCCCACAATGGTAGGCAGCTCCCCCCCCCCCCCCCCACAGACATACAGCTTCCAGCCATATACAGTGTACGGCTGGAGGCTGTATGTCTGTGTGCTGCCCCCACAGTGTTCCGGTCACCGCTCCTCTGGCCCGGTGTCACAATCTACTGCTATGGCCTATGGACCATAGCAGTAGGTGCCGGGACCGGAGGAGCGGTGACCGGAACACTGAAGATTACGCGCCGCCGGTCACTCACCAGGCCCCGGCCGGCGCGAGTCTTCCTCTGGTTCTCCTGCTCCTCTATGGTTGTACGCATGGGACGTCACTGAGGTCCTGTGCATACAGCCATAGAGAGGCGGAGGACCGGAGGAGGACGCGCATCGGCCGGGGAATGGTTAGTGACCCGCGGATATCCTTATGTCCCGAAAAGATTTTTCGGGACACAGGGATGTCCGGCATAGGAAAACCTATGATTATGTGACGAGGCCGGCTCCTGTGTGCGGCTGCAGGCAGGGGCCGGCCAGAGCAGGTAAAAACTAATTCATGTATACTAAAAACCAGGGTGCCTCCAGCTGTTGTGAAACTACAACTACCAGCATGCCCGGACCGGCAAAGGTTGTCCGGGCATGCTTGTAGTTGTAGTTTCACAACAGCTGGAGGCACCCTGGTTTTTAGTATACAGTTATTAGTAATTCACCTGCCCGGCGCCCGGGACTGTATGTTCCAGGCGTAGGGCAATAAACATAGCCAGTGTGAAGCGAAATGCCTCTGTACTTACCGCTGACTTCCCACTCTCGCCTGCAGCAGCCTCGGGTGTATATTCGCCGTATAAGATGCACCAACTCCCCCCCCCCCCCCCATTTTGGGGAAGAAAAAGTGCGTCTTATACGGCGAAAAATACGGTACACGGTCAGGTTTACAATGAGTTTCCCACTACAAGTTTGAGCCATGGCGGATTTTCCGCAAATCAAACTTGAGCGGGATACTTACTGTTAACCCGCCATGTGCTCAAGCTGTTGTATAACTACAACTCCCAGCATCCCTGACAACAGACAAAGGGCATGCTGGGAGTTGTAGTTATGCAAAAGATGGATGCACACAACTATAACTCCCAGCATGCCCTTCGGCTGTCAGCGCATGCAAGGAGTTATAGTTATGCAACAGCTGAAGCAGTTGCATAACTCATGCGCTGATAGCCGAAGGGAATGCTGGGCGTTATAGTT
This sequence comes from Hyla sarda, assembly GCF_029499605.1. Taxonomy (NCBI): domain Eukaryota; kingdom Metazoa; phylum Chordata; class Amphibia; order Anura; family Hylidae; genus Hyla; species Hyla sarda. The sequence continues at coordinate 155,421,458 of NC_079189.1, forward strand.
GTGTGCCTCCAGCTGTTGCATAACTACAACTCTCAGCATGCCCTTCGGCTTTTCGTGCATGCTGGGAGTTGTAGTTATGCAACAGTGGAGACACATTTTTTTGCTTGAAAAAAAAGGGCCTCCAACTGTTGTATAACTACAACTTTCAGCATGCACGGACTGCCAAAGAGCATGCTGGGAGTTGTAGTATGCCTCCAGCTGTTGCATAAACACAACTCCCAGCATGCCTTTTGACTGTGCATGCTGGGAGTTGTAGGTATGCAACAGTTGGAGGCCCTTTTTTTCAAGCAAAAAGTGTGCCTCCAGCTGTTTCATAACTACAGCTCCCAGCATGCACGGACAGCTGAAGGCACACCACTACAACTCCCAGCATGCTCTTTGGCTGCCCATGCATGCTGGGAGTTGTAGTTATACAATAGCTAGAGGGAAAAAGTGCCACCAGCTGTTGCGTAGCTACAACTCCCATCATGCAGGGACAGCCAAAGGGCATGCTGGGAGTTGTAGTTGTGTGCCTCCAGTTGTTGCATGACTACTACTCCCAGCTTGCTCTTTGGCTGTGCATACTGGGAGTTGTACATATTCAACAGCAGGAGGCACACAGCTCTTACTTCCTCCTGCTGCGTCTGTCACCCCACCGCCGGTCTGGGTCCGATGCTACAGGTAGGTGCCCCCACTGCCGCAGGTCACTACCGGACCCCCCTCTCGCCCTCTGGACTGGGGGCAGAGCAGGTGCCATCAGTGACTCCATCCAGCAGGAGCCATGCGGTGCTGTGCGCTAAGTAACTCTTAGCAGCACCGTACATTTACGGTGTGTGTCATTAAGGGGTTAATATACAAGATAACATGTATGTCCATTAGAGTATGTCCATGTTGTAGGATTTATTTACCAGATATGTTTATGAATACACTTATCAATATTAAAATTGCATCAGCAAGAAGGAAAGGTTGTAGAATTATTGAGATAACGTAACAATAAACATGTTATAAATATGATAAAAAAATTTTTTTTAAATGGAAACCAAATATTCAAGACATCTCGATTTATTCAGTATTTAGTGCCACACAGAAATACGTGCACTTACTCACCTTGGCATGCTATCAGTGAGGTTATTAATGGTTGCCTGAGGCAGCTTCCTTTGCAATTGTTGACGAATGATGTCCCAGATGTGCTCAATGGGAGACAAGTCCAGAGACGCTGCAACCCACGGCATCACGTTTAGGCCTCGCAGGCTCCTCACAGTAGTATGAGCAACTTTGTTGCATTGTTGTGTTGAAAAACAGTTCCTGAGACACTTTGGAGAAATGGCCGTACCACTGATTAAATGGAACAACGACTAGTGCAGTCCATCTACCATACATTTTGCCACCCAACACCATTTTGTGAGTAGAACCAGTATGACATTCCCTTTTGTAAAGGCTGTTTTTCAGTCTCCAGCCATCATTTAATCCGAGACAAAAGCTAGACTTATCGCTAATGAGGATAGACCTCCATTCAAGACTTGTTTTGCACTTGCTCTGCACCATAGTTACATAGTTAGTATGGTTGAAAAAAGACATACGTCCATCAAGTCCAACCAGGGAATTGAAGGGAAGGGTGTAAGGGGATAAAGGAAAGGGATTTAGTTTTATAATTCTGCATAAGATTTAATGTTATTTTGTTCCAGGAATGTATCTAACCCTGTTTTAAAGCTGTTAATTGTTCCTGCTGTGACCAGTTCCTGAGGTAGACCGTTCCATATATTCACAGTCCTCACGGTAAAGAAGGCGTGTCGCCCCTTTAGACTAAACCTTTTCTTCTCCAGACGGAGGGAGTGCCCCCTCGTCCTTTGGGGGGGTTTAACCTGGAACAGTTTTTCTCCATATTTTTTGTATGGGCCATTTATATACTTATATACGTTTATCATATCCCCCCTTAAACGTCTCTTCTCAAGACTAAACAATTGTAACTCCTTTAATCGCTCCTCATAGCTAAGATGTTCCATGCCCCATATTAGTTTAGTCGCGCGTCTCTGCACCCTTTCCAACTCCGCAGTGTCCCTTTTATGAACAGGCGACCAAAACTGAACAGCATATTCCAGGTGAGGCCGTACCAATGCTTTATAAAGGGGGAGTATTATGTCCCTGTCCCTTGAGTCCATGCCTTTTTTGATACATGACAATATCCTGCCGGCTTTGGAAGCAGCAGCCTGACATTGCATGCTGTTCTGTAGTCTGTGATCTACAAGTGCACCCAGATCCTTCTCTACCAGTGACTCTGCCAGTTTAATCCCCCCTAAGACATACGATGCATGCAGGTTATTAGTACCCAGATGCATAACTTTACATTTATCCACATTGAACCTCATTTGCCAAGTGGATGCCCAGACACTTAGTCTATCCAAGTCATCTTGTAACTTATGCATGTAACCATGATAGCCTTTGAAACTGGTGGCATGAGGTCAATGGAACACCTGTAGCTGGACATTCTGAATCTTAGCCCATTGTCAAGCAAACACTTTCTGATAGTTTGTGCAGACGCTATTCAATTCCCCAGGCTTGGTCTGTGACATCCAATTCCCAGTCTGATGTTCCGTCCGTGCAGAGGTTCACCCCTCTGCACCTCTTTCTTATTCCAGCTCATCATTGGCCTCCAAATCACTAGGTCACTGGGAGTGATAAACCAAGGTCCACAGTTCAAGGACTCTGTCCCTCTCAGTATGCCAGAAGTGGCAATAACTAGCAGGTTGAAAAACAGAAGGCATCGCACAACCATACTGTGAAGTCTTGATCAGATTTCTGAGGTTTTTTGTTTTGATCTGGTTTTATACTATTGAAGGCCCTCTCACAAGTTACAAATCAGAGGCTAATCCCTGAAACTGTGATAATGTGCAGATATTAGCGACCTCTGCTACTTCCTCGATTTTCATAACCTTATGGCTTGTCCTTCTTGGTGTTGGAATTTCACTGTTGAGGAGTATATATGGTTTTACTTACTGTAAGGTGCGCTTGGGATAAAAGGGTATCCCAGCATTCTGCACATTTATATGAAATAGTATGTACAATGCTTTAATAATAATAATGCAGCATATAATAAAGTGTAGCAGTCATTTCAGAAAACTTTTGTTGTATAGTTATATGGGAGTTTTAATAAATGGAGGCCCATCTTTATTTAAAGATCTTTATTTCCATATATATCATGTGGCAATGTCTTACGCATGGTAAAATCTTCTTCCTTACCATGCCCGGGAGACATCCCATGGTAAAGATATGGGCCCAGATTTATCAAACTGTGTGAGAGAAAAAATCGAGTGAGTTTCCCACAGCAACCAATCACAGCTCAGCTAACTAGCTGAGGTAAAGTGAAAGCTGAGCTGTGATTGGTTGCTGTAGGAAAATCACTCCACTTTTTCTCTCACAAAGTTTGATAAATCTAGGCCATGAACTTTGAAAGGTGAACCCACACCCCTATGTGTTATACAGTATATGGTAAATCAAATGTCAGGTTCCCTTTAAGGGTATGTTCACACTGAGGAATTGGAGAGGAATTTCCACGAGTAATTCTGCTTGCTTTTTTCCTCTCCAATTCATTCAGCAGTGAAATCCCCATAGAGCTGTGCAGAATTTCTGCCTTTCAGTTCACACTGAGGAATTTCCTCAAGCAGAATTCTGATGAGGAAGTCTGTTCCGCTTGAAGAAAGAACATGTTCTTTCTTTCAGGCAGAATCAGCGTCTTACTCCCATAGAGATCAATGTAAAAAAAAAAATTTCAGTCAGAATCATTTCCACGCGGAATTCGCGCGGAATTTCCGCATTAAAAAAATAAATAAAGAGGATAATAAATATATATTATACTCTTCTCCTCCTCCGCTTGAAATTTTCATTTCCGCTTGTGGAATTCCGCTAGAATTCTGCGCCAATTCCGCGCAAAATCTCTTTGAGTTCTTGTGGAAAAGTAACAATATTTTGAGGCAGAAAATTTCCTCAGTGTGAACATACCCTAAGACGGTCTGTCCTCATTAAGGACATATGTCACATTTTTGTATTCATTATATCTTCTCCTGTTACAACACTGTAGAAATGAGACTCTGCTAAAGTAAAGTATTGAGTGCACAGTTTGTATAACAGTATTTAATGTTGCTGTCCCGTCAAAATAACTTAACACGTTAATGTCTAAATCTTGGCTAAAAAAGTGAGTACACACATAAGTGGAAATTTCCAAATTGGGCCTTATTAGCCATTTCCCCTCCCCAGTGTCATGTCACTTGTCAGTGCTACAAGGTCTCTGGTGTAAATGGGGAGTAGGTATCTTAAATTTGGTGTTATCTCTCTTACACTCTCTAATACTGGTCACTGTAGTTCAGGGGTAGGCAACCTTTTGGTAGTGCTGTGCCCAAATTTTTTTTCGAAGTTGCTTGGTGTGCCGGCAACATGGGTGTGGTGGGTGTGGCTTGTGGTGGGTGGTTGTGCGGGTTGGCTTGTCACAAGGTGGGTTTTTTACAGAATTGTCCCTATATATTGTTCTCTCTGCAAGGACCTTACAGTAAGAACAACCATTTTAACTCAGACCTGTGTAATAGAGACCCCAGAATCAATCCGGACCATAATACAGACCACAGAATCACCACCCACCATAATACAGACCCCAGAATCACCACCCACCATAATACACACCCCAGAATCACCACCCACCATAATAGAGACCCTAGAATCACCACCCACCATAATACAGACCCCAGAATCACCACCCACCATAATACAGACCCCAGAATCACCACCCACCCTAATACAGACCCCGTAATCACCACCCACCATAATACATACCCCAGAATCAGACCCCACTATAATAAAGACCCCATAATCACCACCCACTATAATACAGACCCCAGAATCAGACCCCACCATAATACAGACCCCGTAATCACCACCCACCATAATACAGACCCCAGAATCAGACCCCACTATAATAAAGACCCCATAATCACCACCCACTATAATACAGACCCCAGAATCAGACCCCACCATAATACAGACCCCATAATCACCACCCACCATAATACAGACCCCAGAATCACCACCCACCATAATACAGACCCCAGAATCACCACCCACCATAATACAGACCCCAGAATCACCACCCACCATAATACAGACCCCAGAATCACCACCCACCATAATACAGACCCCATAATCACCACCCACCATAATACAGACCCCATAATCACCACCCACCATAATACAGACCCCATAATCACCACCCACCATAATACAGACCCCATAATCACCACCCACCATAATACAGACCCAAGAATCACCCCCCACCATAATACAGAACCCAGAATCACCACCCACCATAATACAGACCCCCAAATCACCACCCACCATAATACAGACCCCAGAATCACCACTGGAAATGAAGAAGGAGTCCAGCACTGCAGTGCTGGACTCCTTCTTCATTTCCAGTATCCGGGGCGCCTGGCCGGGCACCGGTCCGTGCATAGCACGACACGGGAGGTGAGCTGGACTCTCTTCATTTCTTTCCAGAATCACCACCCACCATAATACAGACCCCAGAATCATCACCCACCATAATACAGACCCCATAATCACCACCCACCATAATACAGACCCCAGAATCACCACCCACCATAATACAGACCCCAGAATCACCACCCACCATAATACAGACCCTAGAATCACCCCCCACCATAATACAGAACCCAGAATCACCACCCACCATAATACAGACCCCAGAATCATCACCCACCATAATACAGACCCCATAATCACCACCCACCATAATACAGACCCCATAATCACCACCCACCATAATACAGACCCCAGAATCACCACCCACCATAATACAGACCCTAGAATCACCCCCCACCATAATACAGAACCCAGAATCACCACCCACCATAATACAGACCCCAGAATCACCACCCATCATAATACAGACCCCATAATCAGATCCCACCATAATACAGACCCCATAATCAGATCCCACCATAATACAGACCCCATAATCAGACCCCACTATAATAAAGACCCCCACTATAATACAGATCCCAGAATTAGACCCCACCATAATACAGACCCTACCACAATACAGACCCTCCCCCCTTTACATAATACAGACCCCAGGATCAGACCCCAGTCTTGTTGTGCAATAATATACATTCAGTTACATTAACTGACTCACAATTCACATCTTTTACGGTCAACGTCATTCTCTTTCCTTCTGTTCTCCTTCTGGCTCAGACCACCATGACGACTTCTTACAGCCAAAACCCATCACTGCAGCATCTGCAAGACAAAACATCTTAGTTTCTGCATTTTTCTAGTGTAGTCCCCAGAGGTGCCGAATTCGATGGAGTTTATTCCATTCCAAACAACGTTATAGAGCAAACTACGTTTCAGCGACCTGTCTTTGTCTAGCATGAGAGGCGACGAAACGTAGCCTGCTCTGTATCTCTGTTTGAAATGGAATAAACTACACTGAATTCTGCACTTTATACTTTGGTGAGCTACAATTTTCCTTGGATATAAGTAGGTAGGTAGTTATGCAGGTAGGTAAGTAGATATGGAGGTAAGTTCATAGGTAGGTAGCAAGGTAGGTAAATGGGTAGCTATGTATGTAGGTAGGTAGGTAGGTACCTGGGTAGATAGGTAGGTAGCAAGTAGGTAGTTAGGTAATTAGGTTGCTATGTAGGTAGGTAGCCAGGTGGCTAAGTAGGTTCACCCCTATCATTGTGTAGGTAGCCAGGTAGGGAAGTAGCCAGTTCTCCTTCACATTTAAATCATCATCCTCCTCCCTGTCACCTGCGCCCTCCTCCCCTGCACCCCCTCCTTGTCACCTGCACCCCCTTTCCCCGTCACTTGCACCCCCCCATCATCACTTGCACCCCCCCTTCCCCCATCATCACTTGCCCCCCCCATCCCATCCTCACTTTTACCCCCTTCCCCCTCATCATCACTTGCACCCCTATCATTGTGTAGGTAGCCAGGTAGGGAAGTAGCCAGTTCTCCTTCACATTTAAATCATCATCCCCCTCCCTGCGCCCTCCTCCCCTGCACCCCCCCTCCTTGTCACCTGCACCCCCTTTCCCCCGTCACCACCCATCCTCACTTGCACCCCATAATCATCACTTGCACCCCCCATCCCATCATCACTTGCACCCCCCATCCCCTCATCACTTGCACCCCCCCATCCCCTCATCACTTGCACCCCCCCATCCCATCATCACTTGCAACCCCCCATCCCCTTATCACTTGCACCCCCACATCCCCTCATCACTTGCACCCCCCATCCCCTCATCACTTGCACCCCCCCATCCCCTCATCACTTTCACCCCCCCATCCCCTCATCACTTGCACCCCCCCATCCCATCATCACTTGCACCCCCCATCCCATCATCACTGGCACCTCCCCCCATCCCATCATCACTTGCACCTCCCCCATCCCATCATTACTTGCACCTCCCCCCATCCCATCATCACTTGCACCTCCCCCCATCCCATCATCACTTGCACCCCCCATTCCATCATCACGTGCACCACCCCATTCCATCATCACTTGCACCCCCCCATTCCATCATCACTTGCACCCCCCATCCCATCATCATTTGCACCCCCCCATTCCATCATCACTTGCACCACCCATCCCATCATCACTTGCACCACCCATCCCATCATCATTTGCACCCCCCCCATCCCATCATCACTTGCACCCCCCCCCCCCCATCCCATCATCACTTGCACCCCCCCCCCCCCCCCCATAAAAAAAAAAAGAAGCTTTTACTCACCTATACGCAGGCAGGGATCTCTTCAGCAGCACAGGCTGGCTGCGTTCTTCTCCCACTACAGTGCAGGCGCCGATGAGTGACGTCATCGGCGCCTGCGCTGCGTGAGGGCAGAGGTCACAGGTCTCCTCTCAATGAAGCCGCAGGTCCTAGCTCACACTGAGAGAAGGCTTTAGCTGTGTGTGCGTGTGCGCAAACAGCTTAGAGCGGCGCTCGCTCACCTGGGGATCCGGGACAAGAGTCCTGGATCCCCATTAGCGGAGTGAGCGCATCTCGAGCCGGAGCCCCGTGTGCCACCCAAAAGCAATCTGCGTGCCATGAGTGGCACGCGTGCCAGGGGTTGCCGACCCCTGCTGTAGTTCAACATAGCACCTCATGGCAAAGAACTCTAAGAATCTGAAAAAAAGAATTGTTGCTCTACATATAGATGGCCTAGGCTATAAGAATACTGCCAGGACCCTGAAACTGACGGTGGGCAAGCCCATACAGTGGTTTTATAGAAGAGGTTCCACTCAGAACAGCCCTCACCATGGTCGATCAAAGAAGTTGAGCACACGTCCTAGGCATCTTATCCAGAGGTTATCATTGTTAAATAGACATAGGAAGAAGTAAATAGACATTTAAAACACAAGAATGCCCTCAAACAGTTTGCTGAAGATAAGCAGACTAAGGACATGGATTACTGCAACCATGTCCCGTGGATCTGATGAGACCAAGATAAACTTATTTGGTTCAGAGGGTATCAAGCATGTGTGACGGCAACCAGGTGAGGAGTACAAAGACAAGTGTGTAACAAGGTGGTGGGAGTGTCATGGTCTGGACTGCATGAGTGCTGCTGGCACTGAGGAGCTACAGTTCATTAAGGGAACCATGAATGCCAACATGTACTGTGATATACTGAAGCAGAGCATGATCCCATCCCTTCAGGGACTTGGCCCCAGGCCAATATTCCAACTTAAAAAGGACCCCAAACACTGCTTTAATATGACCATTGCTTTGCTGAAGAAGCTAAGGTTAAAGGTGAAGGACTGGCTAACCATTTCTCCTCTTAAACCCTATTGAGCATCTGTGGGACATCCTCAAATGGAATGTTGGGGAGCGCAAGGTTTCTAACATCCACCAGCTCATTGATGTTGTCATTAAAGGAGTACTCTAGTGCAGAGTATTCCTGCTCCGTCCTGCCCAGGCTGCAAAATAAATGAAAATGAACCATCACTCACCTCCCTGGGTTCCCGCGGAGCGCCACTACAGCTGATCGGTCCTCCGGTCCATCCTCTTCATACTTCCAGGTGTAACGAAGCGTCACATGGCGCTCAGCCTATAGCCGGCCGAGGCAGAACATAGCGGCGGCCGGCAATAGGCTGAGCGCCATGTGACGCTTCGTTACACCCGGAAGTATGAAGGAGATGGACCGGAGGACCGATCAGCTTTAGTGGCGCTCCGCGGGAACCCAGGGAGGTGAGTGATGGTTCATTTTCATTTATTTTGCAGCCCGGGCAGGACGGAGCAGGAATACTCTGCACTAGAGTACTCCTTTTAAGAAGTGGAAGAGGAGCTCTGGTGAACTCCAAGAGGCAGTGCTGGAAGATAATGGTGGCCACACAAAATATTGACACTTTGGGCCAATCTGGACATTTCCACTTCAGGGTGTATTCATTTTTATTGCCAAGATAAAGACCTAAATGGCTGTGTGTTGCGATATTTGAGGGGACAGCAACATTAAAGGACATCTGCAGCGGTACAAACACTTATCCTCTATCCTCAAGATAGGGGATAAGTGTTTGATCGCGGGAGGTCCGAACGCTGGGGCCCCCAGCGATCTCCTGTACGGGGCCGTGGTTCTCCCGTGCAGGGGGCGTGCCAGCCGCAGCATGATGTTGCGGCCGGCACGCCTCCTCCATACATCTCTACATAGAACTGTATGGGGACGGGGAGGAGACGGGGCGTCACCTTCGACCTCTAGGTTGACGCTACGTCACCATGAGTGCTAATGCCGGCGCCCCATTAGGGAGATCGAGCGGTCGGACCCCCGAGATCAAACACTTATCCCCTATCCTGTGGATAGGGGATATGTGTAATTCCGCTGCCGTTGTCCTTTAACCCCCTAAGGTTGCAGGCATTTGACATTCTTACAATTCAGGTTTTTTTTCTCTTTGCCTTCTAATAGCCATAACACTTTTTACATTTTCCACCTACTGACCCATATGAGGGCTTGTTTTTTGCACCACGAGTTATACTTTAGATTTGTTGGTAATATGAGTGATGTAATTACACAGTGAAACCAAAAAACTTAATACCTTAATTTATCATAAATTAATAATTTATATAGGTTTGATTTTGTTTTACTTCTTTTAAAAAATTATAACTTTTTGTATGAAAATGAATATGCTCAAAATTGTCCTCTTCTGACCCCTATAACTCCTTTATTTATCCATTTACAGGGATTTATGACCAATTTTTATAAAAAATTTTCATGTATATGAATTGAGCAAAAATACCCAATTCTGGACTTTGGTATTTTTTTTATGTATACATTGACCATGTGATTGAATTAACTTTTATTAAGGCATTTACATACGCAGTGATCATACCACATATGTTTATTTTCTGTTTACATTATTTTATTCAAAAAATGAGAAATAGGTGAAATAAACTTTTATTAGGGAAGATTATTCATGTTTTGTAACAGTAAGGGGTTAAACACTTTTATACAGGCTGTGCACTCACTACTTTACGTTGAAGCACAGTGTCATTTCTTCAGTGTTGGCAGATGTAATAAAATATTTACAAAGAATTGAGGAGTGTAATCACTTATGTGAGATATTGTATTTATTCTGGTACATGGCACATAATAAATTTGTCATATCCTCTAATTGGATGCACAAGGAAATTGTCCATCATGAGCAAAAAAATATCCTATTGTACAAATTGTTTAGACCATCTTTATTATAGTCTTCTTTTATCTAGGACAAAAATTAAAGACCATTATCATTCAGTGATCGCTCAATTCTGTGTCTTAAAGGGAACCTGCCAGGTCCCTTGGGCCTCACACACCGGCCCATTGACTTAACAGCGTTCCAAGGCTGTTCTCAGTCCTCTGCAGTGCCACAGAGAACTGAAAACAAAGCTTGCCTCACCCTCTGCTGCAAAGACAGTGTCGATTGACAGCCTGAGTGCAGGAAGAAACCATCACTCTAAAAACAACCTTCCAGGTCCCTGGGCTTGTGTATGAGGCCCCAGTGACCTGAAAGGTTCCCATTAAATTTAGACACAATACTGACATGTCCCCTTTTCAGACAGAAATTTACAACAGTCTAGTGTGTTACAAGAAAGCATTCTTTCTGGCAAAAGCTTTTGACACATTTTCCTGAAATGCAATAAGCCTTCTGCTGGGAAATATGCACCATGTATTGCAGACATTGCTGCAGATCTACAGTACTACACAGCAACATCTGCAAAACACAACTATTAAAGGAATTTTTTTTATTTGATTATGCTACAGGGGCTGTAAAGTTAGTGTAGTTCATAATATAGTGTCTGTACCTGTGTGTGATGGTTTTCTCACAATTCTTCTGTGATTTTCACTCCGATATTTATTTTTAACAGCATACAAAATGACTGTTGTCTCAGATTTTTCCCAGGTTGCAATGCGGCCGACTCACTAGTCAGCTGATGACAGGGAGCCTGTCTGCTTCAACGGGTGGAGGGATCAATCTGCAACTAATGCAACAGCTGTAGGCACCCTGATTGAAAACCACAGGTCTTTTGAATGGATGCAGCTCATTTATGTTGCAATGGGTGGGGTGGCTGATGTGTGGGAGGGTGGAAATGTAATTATGGGATTTTTAGGAAAAAGAAGAAAACTCAAAAAGGAAATGCCAGTTCACAAAAAGATAGCCACAGTATTATGGTAATCTCACAACATAGCCATTTAGCCCCAAGACAAGCGCAGATCCTTCTTAAGCATGTCCATTACTGTCTGCCAGGTATGTACTAAAATCACCTTATGGGGGATAACCTCTTTAATATTTCAGAATGACATGCTCTGGATTGAATGCATTGCCGGTCAGTTTTCATGCTGAATATTTTTGCGAGTGGAAAAGAATTGTTAACCATTATATTATCACACATGTCTAATTCTGATACAGTACAGAAACATTTCCATATGAATATTAAAGGAGTTATCCAGAAATATAAAAACATAGCTAATTTCTTTAAAAAAAATAAAAAAAAAACTTCAGTGGAACTGAGCTGCAGAACCACACCCAAAGAAATTAGCTCTTTTTTTCTATTCCTGGATAACCCCTTTAACTAATGTATTGCCATATGCATTATCACTGCTCTTTAGTGTGTGTGGGCAGTATAAAAAAGTTTATTGTTCACAGCTCTCTACAGGGAGATTATACTGTACAATTTTCTAACGTATGGAACACTTGCAAGAATAGACTATGACAAGTGCGGATTAGAGATGAGCTTTATATACACGTCCGAAGTCTTCACACACTGGGGTGCCTAAAATCTGCTGTAACAGGACAGTTATGTAGAATGTGAAATGTTACTGTAACACTCCTGAAACTCAGTGGTGCTATTCTAGTAATAAATACATTACTCTTTATAGAAGTTCTAAATCAGTTCTCGTCATTTTAATATTTACACGTGTTGATCTGGATAAGAAAAAAAGAAATCGTAAAGTAAAAGTATTCACTATCTAACGCAATAAAACTAATGGCAGACACTTCCTTAAAGGGGTACTCCACTGCCCCAGCATTCTGAACATTTTGTTCCAAACGCTGGGTGCGGGCTGCGGGGGTCGTGAAGTCACGACCACGCCCCTTGTGATGTCACGACCATGCCCCCTCAATGCAAGTCTATTGGAGGTGTCATGGCAGTCTCCACTCCCTCCCGTAGACTTGCATTGAGGGGGCATGGCCATGACATCAAAGCCCGCACCCAGTGCCCCTTTAATACATTTAGGAAAAAGAACATAACTAGTGCTGGCCATTCACTCCTGACCCACCCAATAAAGAGAGAAAAGATATGTTGCCAAGTCTAGCAGCCATAGTGTCAGGGGAACATAACAACCTGTTGAAATTCAATGTCCAATCCTTCATTGTTCTTATACACATTGTCACCAATAAAAGGATTGGGGGGCACTATGGCCCAATGTTTATGGACATTTCTATAAATTGGGGGGAAAGAGATCTTATTTGTGAGGCTGATTTTAGGTGAAAATGCTTTTCAACCGATGCAAATCTTAGTCATGTATCCCACTTGAGCACAGTTATGCTAAATATGTACTTGTTGTTCTTTCCATTTGACTCCTACACGCACATCTGTCTTGCATCTGTCTCCAGTCTCCTCTCTGATTTATATGTGGCATATGTCTGAAAAGGGGCTCCTTACAATATGTTAACATAATAGTTGTTTTTAGACAGTGAACATATTGCCCTATGAACATGTACTTCATACTATAGGGATTATTTAGGAAGTAAAAGAATACAAAGAGGTATTTAAAAGCTATAGCAGAGTGCATTCAGATGTCCGTTTAGAAAAGTTTTTCTGTTCTAATAAAAATTTGTGAAAACCTGCCATTGAAATAAATGGGAATCATTACTCTTAGCAGTAAAGCTGGTACATACACAGGTAATAGCTGTTGGCCAACAGATAGTTCAGTCTCCTCTGCCACCATCCCATACACATGCATTTCCAGCTGCCATGGCATCCCAGCAGTGAAAAAAAATACCCAGTATGATCAGTGGCATAACTATAATTTGATGTCCCTCATTGGCGCCTGCACTGTGGGGAAAGAAAGAAGAAACCAGGCTGTACTGTGATAAAGGATTGCTGTGGTGGGGCTTGCTACCTACCTGCTACCTATCTACATAGCTACCTATCTTGCTACCAACTTCCTACCTAGCTTCCTGGCTACCTACCTACCTACATAGCTAGCTGGCTACCCACATAGAAAGCTAACTGACAGCTACCTGACTACCGACTACATAGCTACTTACTTACATACCTAGCTACCTACCTATCAACATAGTTACTTACCTGGATACCTACCTACTTAGCTACCTACCTACTTATCTACCTAGCTACTTGACTACCATCCTACCAGCATAGCTACCTACCTACCTAACTAACTACCTAGCTATATAGCTACTTGCCTAGGTGCCTACCTACTGACAAAGCTACCTCCTGAGATTAACTTTTGCCTGGAAGAAGGTCATGGACACACCCATGCAGGAGGGGGTGCTAATGCAGCACCTCATCGGGGTACTAGGTACAACTCAGAGTGAGTATGATTAGTTGAATTCTCCCAGCTTGTTAACACTGTTCCCTTAGAGATGATCAACAAAGGAAAATGCTGTGCATCCATATTGTGCAATCAGCCATCAGCCTCACCAAGGTAACTATTAACCCTTTTCTTTCCTGGCTTGCTCAGTGAAAGCAAACATGTTACAGAAATGGCCCATTTTCCTAGCATTGTCTACAGAGTTCAGAATGCAGATGTAGTGTAGGGCAGCTTGTGACTTGGAATGTGGTATCATTGAGAGTGACAGGAAAACCGATATGTTTAGCTAAAATTGTTAAATTACGACAGCTCTGTTATATCTGTGACTGTATATAGATGCTTTTTATAACATGCTCTACACCTACATCACATTCATCATGTGACTGAATAGTCCCTTAAAGTGTAGCTTTCATCAAAATTATTCATTTTCTTTATTTAAAAAAATCAAAATGATTTGAAGACTTTTTTGTCATTTATTTAAATTAGCCTATTCTGGCCCCTTCATTGAGAAAACTCATGCTAAATAGGCACCCTTGTCAATTCTGAACAGGCGATTGGATGCTGCGCCTGTACACAGTAGCTATGTATGGGCAGTTCCCAATACCAGATGCGGTAACCAGTGCCAGAAAAAGAGGTATCTGGTAAAGCTATTGGGAATAGGCAATAGATAATACAGTGGAGGGGTGGCTGTGTCATCCCTTGCTGCCTGTACTCAGCTGACCACGGGCAGTAGCAGGCTGTTCCCATGTTATCTTGTGTTATCTAATAGCTTTACCAGATGCCATACTGAATGCTTTCTATCTCTGGCAACACCTACGGCCTCTGGTATTGCTATTTAGAGATACACTGCATAGATAACAGAAGAGACAATGCAGCTATGCTATTGCCCATGCACAGCTATTGTGCTCGGGTGCAGCGTCACAACATCTGTTTAAGATGGGAGGGGCTTCTGTTTAGCTGCCGTTACAAAAAGTTTTAAAGTTGCTTATACACTTACAAAAAATATAATATCTTTGACTGACCTTTACACTTGAATGAATGTAGTAGCCACATTTCTTCTATTTATACATGAACTTGACTCCAATGCTTTCCTGGTCACATTTTTACTTTGTGAACTAATGGAACTGATATTAAAACTATGAGTATTGTGCAATAATGACTGTTTCCATGACAAAGTTAGCTTAGATAATGCATTACCTAGATCTTTTTACAAATTAAAACCATGTTCTCTTTTTTGTAATTTTTTTTTCTTTATTTTGTTTTCTGTGTATGATTATGGGAATGGCCATCTTGTTTTAAGCTGCTGTTCTTTTTACAGCATTTCGAAAGTATGCTTTACATCAGCCATATGAGCATTGAAAACTGTAGACTGGAGCTGATCCTATTGCCTTTTATGGTAGAGTGTTCTAGACGTGCACTGTGACCTTTGCAGAGGGTAGGGAGAAGAGGAGTTGTGACCATTTCCTATTGTCAGTGGTTTATCGAGCGTTACCTTTCATTGTAATCTTGTCTGTGATGATAAATGGGATGATTGCTGAAAAGCAGCCGCAAGCAGGATTGAGAAGGCCAAGGAGCCATTAACCAAGACGGAAAAACCCCTTTACCATATATCTAGAATGGACCTCTGTAAATCAGGGCATCCATATTACGCTCCAATAAGATGGGAGACCCCCCTTCTCTACCAATAGGCCCTGTAGAGAAAGATTATGGTTAATGCATATTTTTTACATTTACTTAGCCTTCAAAAATCTGTTATAAGCCACAACAATACAATTTACAGTGAATTATGAAGAGCAGAAATGCACCAATTTAATTGTGAGTGTATTTAGCGGCATCATTGTAAGTGTTGTCGGAATTACATTAAGGTGTAGTGACTAACATGCTGAAACTTTAGTAAAACAGGAGTTCAATTGCATTACACCTTTCATTACGTTCTGCTCTGTGCCTGAACATTCGAGAAATGCTCTATATTCAAGGTAGAAGCTGCACCAAGATTGCAGAATTTACATGTCTGTAATATGTTATGTAGTTTATCCTGATTCTCTGATACAGTTTCAGGTATTTGTAAGGAATATTCTATGTTTTATTACTTTATATGTAAGTTATCCTCCATTAACAAGACTGTTTCCTTCCTGTAGGTGAACAAGAGCCAGCAATCAGCAGTGACTCTGATATATCGCTAATCATGGCGGTAGACGTTGGACTATCAGATGTGGATCTTTCCACTGACCAGGACTGTGAGGAGGTGAAGTCATGAGCAGGTCTGTTGCTGGGTTCCATAGGAAAGATATAGAAGGTATAAAGCAGTCAGCTGTCCTGGAGTTTGGACTGTTCCGATAAGTAAAAAAAAAAAAAACACTCACCATCACCATAAATCTCCAGTGCACTCCATTATGGGATGAACATGAAAAAGCAATAGCGCCAGATGCCTGCTGTTTCAGCACTGTTTCTTACCTGCAGGATTTTAAGTTGTGCTGACATGGGAGCTGTGGCCTCCCTCATATGGTCACAAGACATCAGTCTGCAGGCTTCCCTAATGTGAACAGTAGACCTGGACCTAAAGTGAAATATTTGATGCTGGTTTTAAAAAGAGAGAAGAACTTTACAATCCCTTTTTTTTTGTTGTTTACCCAGTTTTAATCATTGTATCCAATCACCAATATCTTGGTCATGATAGAAAATGCTTTTGTATTTTTTTTTTTACATTTATGGCTTCTCTGCCAAGTCAACATGAAGAGATTGTTATGGTCATGAATGAATGCGCCCCGCTCTTATCAGAAGAAAGCTATGATTACCGGATGGGCTCCCGTCCCAGAAGCACTTGAGAAGAAAATGTCTTTAGAGGGCCTGTGCCACTTGCATGTGATCTGGCATTTCTCATGAACTGTACAAAGAATGTTGGGTACTAAAATAACAATCTGTTACTCCGAGTCATTGAAGAGGCTCAGACGTGTGAATTAAGAGGCATTATGTTATTGCACCATCAATTTTGCATCTATACCTTAACAATGTAGGTCAAAGTGTTTGACACCGTGCAAATAGATTTTTTTTTTTTTATTAACTCCCACTTATTTATTGTGGGGAACCTGTCCTTTTGACTCTTAATGGAAATGTATGCAGTATTGTGCTTACACTACAGAGTAGCATATGTTTTTCAAGAATAAATATATATTTTTTCAAAAGAGAATATAAATACTAGTGGGTGAGTTGAAAAAACAAAACAAAAAAAACAATGGTAGTTCGGTGCTCTGATGTTGTGTAAGATATCATACTTGTTCATGACATTCCATTATGCCATTATCTAGGAATTCAATATATTGACCCAGGATGCAAAGTCAGTTTTGCATAAGATTGAATGTATTGCCATCGGCTACAATGAACTGTCGAATAGAATAGGGTCCTGTTCATAGTCTGGAAACAAGGATTTTCCGAAAACCACAGGAAAGTAGTTAATGTTTCTTAACATGAATATTGGTACATATAGTATAAAGGAATATGGTGAAAGCCAAAAATTATGATATTGTGAAGCGGTTTTTGTAAAAATTTTAAATGTTCATACATCAGGTGAAGAGGGTTAGCGGGTTGGCATGTGAAAAGGAAGGGATGGAGAATATCTTATAGGGACTTTTAGTTAAGACATACAGCTAAATTCATACAATGCAACAAAGTCCACAAGAAGTATACAGTCGGCACTGCCTAACTTCCTCTACACCACCATAAGGCTTGCTAGTGCTCAGTTTTTTACTTGCTCCTACCCGGTGCTCAGTGGTGAAGAGACGTAGCTTCAGAAATCATACCTTGCACAGAAGAAAACCACGGCACTCGATACGGATGCAATCAAGATTATTTATTCCCGCTTGAGGTATACAGACATGTCGGGAGGGAGAGAAGAGACGGGACGACGTCTGTTTCGCAGATCACTCTGCTTCTGCCGGTCCCTACCTACGTTGTCCAATTCGCAGATCACTCTGCTTCTGCCGGTCCCTACCTACGACGTCCGTTTCGCAGATCACTCTAATTCTGCCGGTCCCTACCTACGACGTCCGTTTCGAAGATCACTCTGCTTCTGCCGGTCCCTACCTACGTTGTCCAATTCGCAGATCCCTCTGCTTCTGCCGGTCCCTACCTATGACGTCCGTTTCGCAGATCACTCTAATTCTGCCGGTCCCTACCTACGACGTCCGTTTCGCAGATCACTCTGCTTCTGCCGGTCCCTACCTACGGTAGGGACCGGCAGAAGCAGAGTGATCTGCGAAACGGACGCCGTCCCGTCTCTTCTCCCCCTCCCGACATGTCTGTATACCTCAAGTGGGAATAAATAATCTTGATTGCATCCGGATCGAGTGCCGTAGTTTTCTTCTGTGCAAGGTATAAATTCATACAATGCTGATGAGATGTGTACAATGCAGAGAAGTTTGTATGTCTTACGTTTGTCTCTCTTTAAGGGAGATCAAATTTTGTGCTTCCATGGCGCAGATATGATTTTTGAAGCTTATATCCGCTGGAGTTGTATTTGTGCACGGACACTATTTAATCCTATGACATAAACGGAGTCACCCAGTTGCTTAGTTTGGGTAATTTTCTGACCATATCTGACTTCTCGCTCAGATTGAAAAACGCGGCAAATGTTTTTCAGTTCCAGCCAAAAATAGGATGCAGTCAGAAAATGACCCAACTGGAGTTACTAGGTGACTCTGTTCAGGCCATTGGATTGAATAGAGTCTGTGCTGATCCGAACACAGATATGTTGGCAGACGATTCTGAGCTTCTTCTGACAGATCTGTGTCTCAGAAGCACAAAACGGGATGTACATGCGCCCTTATGGTTTTCTGCCACATTAATACCCACATTAATACTTGGCTCATACTGATCAGCTGTGTTGTTATATTACCAGGAGGATAAAGTAATATAACAGATGAAGTTTTGCCACCCTATACATTTCTTTGTATCTTGGTAGACCTTTTCCTAATGTGGCCCACATGTAAATATCAAACACTGCTGAAATCAGTCTCTTTAATATGTAGCTGCACTACCACAGATCTTCTTAGAGATGCCCCCTTGTAAATCTAAACGTCCACCATTACCAGTTAGCTGATCATTCCCACAGAGCTGCAGTGTTTTGCTTCTTTTCCCTGTAGACATCCATCAAGGAAATAAATCATTGATCTCTATATGGAAAATCAATAAAGCTTCTGCTGCACCAACCGGTTTGTCAGAAATCTAAAATGCAAATTTAAAGGGGTACTCCAGTGAATCAACTGGTGCCAGAACGTTAAACAGATTTGTAAATTGCTTCTATTTAAAAATCTTAACCCTTCCAATACTTATAAGCTGCTGTATACTCCACAAGAAGTTATTTTCTTTTTAAATGTATTTTCTGTCAGAACACAGTGCTCTCTGCTGACACCTCTGTCCGTGTTAACTGTCCAGAGCAGGATAGGTTTGCTATGGGGATTTGCTCCGGCTCTTGACAGTTCCTGAGAAAGACAGAGGTGTCAGCAGAGAGCACTGTGGTCAGACAGAAAAGAAATTTAAAAAGAAAAGAACTTCCTCTGGAGCATACAGCTGCTGATACGTACTGTAAGGATTAATATTTTTAAATAGAAGTCATTTACAAATCTGTTTAATGTTCTGGCACCAGTTTATTTAAAAAAAATATATAATTTTTCACCGGAGTACCCCTTTAAGAACCCTGGGAGTCACTTTTGTGCTTTCTTGCTTTTGCATTGAACTTGTGCGTAATATTTTCAGGTTTACCATTTAAAGTCAACAAATTTTAAACCAACAGAATATAGGTTCAGGGAAATTGAACATTTTGCCAATGGTGCCATTTTGACAGGAGTGCATGACTTTTCTCTGAACAGCTGTTAGTTAAAGACATTTGAGTAGGTCTAGTGCTGCTTCAGTATTTGGAGAAATACTGTGGCCTGTTGTAGGATGCAAGCTGGGTTCCAGATAACTCTACTAAGGACTCTACTTTTTTTATTTGCCTGTTACAAGCACCGTTTGACCCATCAGCATTCTTTTTGTGAGCCGATGCACACTACATGATGGGTAAATGATTATCTATGTGATCCTTTGGTACCTAGACTGTTCACCTTATGTTGCATCACATGCCCTGTATAGATGTGCTGCTGACCAACTAGCATTTTTAGTATACAATCTGATTGGGTAACAAATTAATATATTTGAATACTAATGATAGGTGTGTTTACATACCAATGAACAGCTGAAGAAATGTTCATACAAACATCATTTCTGGATCTTCAGCCACTATAAAAGGGCATTTAAACCCTTTCGAATACAAAACCCATAGACCTGTACTGGTCCATGTTTCCCCAGCTTGGACAATGACTGGTCGTCCCCTTGTTAGTTCCTGCTTTGTGCCATTTGTGGTCCTCTATGCATTGGAGAATAACTACCTGTGAGCACATCCATTGTGTAGACAGCGGGGTCACTATTCTAGGAAGTCATTGATGGCTCCGGAGATGAATTTGCAGAAGAAAATATTTGAGTTGGAAATATATAGTGGTTTCATTTTATCATTGTAATTACAGTAAATCTAAACTGTTTCAAATTCAAACTTGAAACCTGATCTGAACCAGAATTATGTTGTGCGAAGAAAAAAAACAACAATGTGTTTGGAAAGTTATTTTTAGATAAGGCATTTTTTTACAAGTAACGTCAATAGCCACAGCAGTCGGCGCTACCAGGGCGTTTCAACCAGGACGTTCCCGCGTTACATACATGCACCAATAACTTTCAGGGATACCACCGGGAGGCTTGGAGGCACAAACGGGGTGCTCAGTCCTCCGCAAAATGTATAGATAAACAAGTTGTAGATGAAATATGAAAAGTGTCTGATGAAACACCAACCTGGTGTGAAAAATCCGCTGTCACTACAGCTCTGCTTGTGGCGTCCTATGTTGGTCCCGCTGCATTGTACTGCACGAAGATCAATAAATCTACATTGAGCACATGATGCAGTGAGTGTCTCCTATTTTCAGTTGTTTACATGGAGACACTGGGCACCACTCGGCCAGCGTTCGGTGGATTGTGCTGAGGTGTTGGAGACTGACACGGCCCCTAGAAGCCGCTGGAGGTCCTCTGTGGGTGCTACCATGCTATTAAGCAGACAGTGGAATATTGTATCAAGAAGAATACTCACCAGGTTCTATGCAGGTGCTTCTTTATTGCTTGACAAGAAAAGCAGGGTGAAACAGGGGTTTCAACTAGCATTTTAATAGAGAAATTTAAGTAAAAAAAAATATATATATAAGATAAATGAGAGACTAAATTCCATATCATCCCTCTAACTTTGATTTCGCCTGAACTTCAGTTTGTTCCCCCCTTCCAGTGCCACATCATTCCTCCCCTTATATCAGCCCCTGTGTCACATTTACACCCATCCCCCCCCTTACCCTTACCCTCATTCCCCCAGTGTCTTATCATTCCCCCACCCATGTCTCATCATGCCCTCCTCTCATCATGCCCCCTTCTCATCATGCCCCACTCTCATCATGCCCCCTTTTCATCATGCCCCCTCTCAGCATCCCCTTTCCCCCCCTGTTTTTTATATATATATATATATATTTTTCCCCATCTTCCTTACCTAGCCGCGCTCGGCCGGCCAGGTCCGGCGTCGGGTCTTGCAGGCTGCGGTCAGTGAAGCAGGATGAGTGATGTCCTCTGCCGGCTGCACAGCATCAGGGACGTCACTTATCATTCGCTGCAGCCGCCGCTGGTCAGTGTGGCCGCAGCGCCGGCTGCTTGTTTAACTTCAGCAGCCCAACCGCAGCCACCTTAGAATAGTCACAGCGGCAGCAGCATTGAATGATGAGTGACGTCCCTGATTCTGTGCCGCGGAGCTAGCAGAGGACGTCACTCATCCTGCTTCACTGACTGCAGCCCGCAAGACCTGACACCGGACCTGGCCTGCTGAGTGCAGCTAGATAAGGAAGATAAAAAAAACCCCAATACAATAAAAAGCAGGGGGAAAGGGAGGAAAATCAAATGAAAAGAAAAGCGGGAGCCGCGCGCTGGTCACTGATTTAAAGTGGCTGCGGCCAGGCTGCTAATCCTTAACAAGCAGCCACTGCTGCGGCCGCTTTAAATCAGTGACAAAAAGATTTATAGGCATATAACACGCAGGCAGACTTTTTGCCTTGAATTTAAGTTTTAAAAGTGTGTGTTATATGCCGATAAATACGGTACATTACTAATCCCTTAGTTATATTAGACCTCACATGATGATAAGGGCTTCTGCTTTACCTATGGAAAACCATACATATTTCAAGACTAATCCCTTCCCTTCACCCATAACATTTTCTATGCTAAATTCCCACTGTGAAGACCCCACCTCCCCTTATGATTTGCCTGTTCCATGTAGTTTAATCGAGAGACATACTAACTACTCGGTTGTTGTCCCTTATGTCTTGTACGAA
Organism: Hyla sarda; assembly: GCF_029499605.1. Classification (NCBI taxonomy): domain Eukaryota; kingdom Metazoa; phylum Chordata; class Amphibia; order Anura; family Hylidae; genus Hyla; species Hyla sarda. The sequence continues at coordinate 155,443,975 of NC_079189.1, forward strand.
ACCGAAACATTTTAGTAGAACATTTTGTGATAGTCACTTCACATCCTTAAAAAACATACAAAGAATAGAAATATAAACGTTCATGTTCTTGTCTGTAATAACACATGAACAGTGGCGTCCAATGGTTTTCTCTGCTGCTCAAATTTGAAGTTTACTTTACAATGAATCCATCAGAACAGAGGATCTTGGTACAGGGATTTATTTTTATTATTGTTATTTTTATATATTTTTTCAAGTTGTAAAATCATAATTTTTTGTTTTGGTGACAAAGGAATATTTGATGTAGCAGCTCAAGGCATTTCAAGAAGCAAACAGTAGCACATTACGCAATTCTCATACAACCTATAGCTCCTCTGAAGGCACTTAGCTAATGGATTGTCTTCCATAAAGACTCCATGACATCCAGTTCATGATGGCTTCCTTGTGCCTGTGTGATCAACAGGAGGAACCCAGTTGTGTTAAAATTCTCTGGTCCCAGCTATTTATCTCCTTAAGCCTTGTTTAGATCTGTGTTTGGAGCTCTGCATGCAGATTCCATTGACATGATGGGAGTTGAGCAGAGAAAAAAAAAATAGTGCAGGTCAGTTTTTTACTCAAAACTACATACCTCATTCAAAGTCAATGGGACCCATTGGTGTCTATTGTGCAACAGGCTGTCCAGCTCTGTTGTTTGTCTCAGGAGCAGGTTCTGCGACAGTCACGCCCCCTTCTTATAGACTTGAATAGCGGGGGTGACGTCACTATACTCCGGCCCCGTGGTCCCCACCGGGCTGTTTGTGAGCTGGCACCGCGGCCTGCAGCTCAAACAGGTGGGTGGCGAATACAAGATTGCGGGGGTCCCCAGCGGCAGAAGACAGTGGTGAGACATCTTATCCCCTATCCTTTGGATAAGGGATAAGATGTCTCAGGGCCGGAGTACCCCTTTAAAGTAACTTAACATGAAAGTCAAAAACTATTACATGATCATAAATGCAACTCCACACACTAACCACATAGAAAAATGTTTGGGTGTGTTTTTGCAGATTAGGGTTTTGGTTTTTTGTCTGCCCGGTGTTCCCTTACCAGTAAAGTGCCAAGATCTCTCAGCCGCTATGTTTTCCCCTCGAGTCATAATTGATGCTTCTGGAAAGGATGAGACCACTAGAGGTGTCAGTCAAGAACAGGGGGTTTGGAAGGGATACAGCTGGGACTCTGTACACTTCCCTGGTGAAGGAACACCCAGCAGGCACTTAACTACTTGTTTTCATACATATGATTTTATTTTCTTATTTACATACAGAGTGATGAAGGGTTAATTGTCTTTATGATGCTTAAAGTTTCCCCAGGGCCTAGTTGGCCCAAACCTCCTTATAAACAAGTACCGAAAAGCTGCGTACAAGAGTGCCACTCTTTTTGGAAGTAAACAGCTATATTCCAGTCCTTGATCACCCCTTTAATAGCTGATGGTCAGAAGCTGTCTCTAGCAATGTTCATCCAAATGTGTGTTGTGAATGGGGAGAAGGGAGTAAGCCGCTGCCAGACAACAATGTCAGCGACTTACCTCCTGGAAATTGGGAGAGTCAGGAAGCCCCTATATACATTAGATAGGTGGCTGATCCTGACACCATTTACATGGTCGGCTGACTTTCTACTATTGTATATGTGGACCTTTGTTTTCATCTCATTATGTTTTTTGGCCGTAGAAAATTGGGAAATGTTAGCCATTTTGAATTTCCACTAATAAAATGCCATTATGTCAGAGCTTCAGTAACAGGGTTTAAGCTCCCTATAGAGCCCTTTTTAATGTAAAAATGAGTGGTAGACTTCACCAGTATGATCTACACACAGCCTGAAGCATAAGATCATTATCATTGACTATTATACAGCTATATCTAGCTCCGGATTTGAAGTACTATGTCAACTACCAAGTTTGTGCCCAACTATGCCACATACACAACACCCCACTCAATGCAAGTCTATGGGAGGAGGCGTTACGGCCATCATGCCCTCTCCCATAGACTTGCATTGAGGGGGCATGGCCGTGATGTCACCGGGGGCATGGCCGACCCCCGCAGCGCAAAAACAGAGTTCGGAACATTTACTTACAAACGCTGGCCAGTGGAGTACCCTTTTTAATGTACTATATGTAAACTTGTGACCTAAACAGCTTGATTAAAATATATCTTGTTGTTATGGCCACACAGTTACATAGCTCTTCATATATATATAAATTTATATATATATATATATATATATCCACTGAAGATAAGACGCAAACAATCATGGTGCCTATTGGCCTTGTAGATTACTCTTCATGTAATGTAATGGAACCTTTTATGCCTGATCGGGCAGACTGATATCTCTTATTTGTTTTAGAATTCCTCCATTTGTTTTGTCAAAGAAGAAAACTACAAAGCATTAAATGTTTAGCCCAAGCTGAGAGCTGAGATAAATCATGGCCATCGTGTTTATGTTATTGTTGTCCGTATGAGGGCAGTAGTTTGTTTTGTCTGGCAGGTTTATTACTGTGTTTATACAAACCAAAGAAAGATAGCAATGCTAAAATCTGTACATTAGGAGACAGAACATGAAAGGATGTATTATAGTCGTATTATAGGGCTTAATGTGTTGCAGTTTGTGCATGGCTTTTCTGGTCATTTATTTATGTTTATGGTGGCCATTCGTGTGGCTGGCTGAATGCTCAATCTGCAGACCACTGTTTCTCCTGCCCTCCCAAACACATATAAATTCACTGCCCTTCTATGGACTGACTGAATGAGCTTAAAGGGGTATTTAGGCAAATTCAACATAGTGTATCATTGTGCGTGTGTGGGGGGGTTAGACCGCTGGGACCTCTGAGATCTCCTGTTCGTGGCCTGGCAACTTACCCATCCTTGGAACTCTCCAGCCCCACACTCTGAGACAAGAAGGAGTGACAGCCCACTCAGTCAATCACCAGTTGGGGCCAGAGTGCTCTTGAGGATGGGTGAGTTGCTGGGCCCCATACAGGAGATAACGGAGGGGCCCAACAGTCGGACTCCCCACAATTGGACACTTATCCACTATCCTGTCTTTAGATGATTAGTTGATTTCCCTAGAATACCCCTTTAATAATTCATCTTCTAGTTCATTACAGCTACATAACTTTGTGGGTGTAATGTCATTTGTGGTCCCTTTTAAATCAAAATATGAAGCTTGGCATACACAAAGGACGGACGCCATCACACACAATTTACTTTATTTTATAGTATATATGTGATCCAACAAATTTAGTCCTATCATGAAATGATTGAAACTTGCAAGCTGTAAGATACTAAAGACAGTGTTATTAAATCAAAATATTATAATGCATGGAGATTATCAGCCTAATACGATGATTATTGCTATGTGCCAGTGGTCTCCAAACTGGCTCTCCAGATATTGTAATAATACAACTCCTATACAGTAATATCCGGATAGCTGTCAACGTCTTCAGGGCCACAGTTTGAAGACCACTGCTCTGCGCAAAAGACCCAGCGATCAGCCAATGAACAAACAATTGCATGCTCATCCGCTGTTCACTGAGATTACGTGGCCCTAAAATTGTTGGTCAGCTGCTTATCTCCCCATGATGTAGGGGAAGAGCCGCATCATCACCGAGCCAAGTAAAAGGCTCAATAAATAATTGGCAATCTACTAGGTGGGCGCTTTTATCGGGCATTGGTCTGCTTGTCTAATAGGGCCCCAAGTCTAAGACCCCTAAATTCATTATCATATGGGATCTGTGGGTTTTCTCTATTACTTTATTGCTACATTGGATGTTTATCGTACCCAAAATTTACAACATAATCATGGACACCTAATAGCATTGAGGATTTTTGTGTGTATTGTTCTTTAATAGCACTAGGCCAAAGATATAAAGTCTGTGTATTCAGTCATGTTATAATATATGGATACAATCTACACGCAAAACAGTAATGTAGACCTGTAGGTCTGTTGTTTATAGGTCAGGTACAGATATTGAATCAAGTGTCTATAGTGTAAATCTAAAGCTAAAATCTACTGATGTTAGAATATTTCTTTTACGCACTAGATCTGCACTAAGGACATCATATTTAATAGACTAGACTGTAAATCACAAAAGGGGTTGTGCAATCATTTATTTCTTTTTTTTTTTTTTTAAATGGGCAAACTGGGCTAAAAATGAGTACTGAGCAGTGGACTGATACAATGTACAACTTATTTTTACATCATGTCCTATTGAGATTTAAAGGGGTTATCCAGGAAAAAACTTTTTTTATATATCAACTGGCTCCAGAAAGTTAAATAGATTTGTAAATTACTTCTATTAAAAAATCTTTCAGTACTTATGAGCTGATGAAGTTGAGTTGTTCTTTTTCTGTCTAAGTGCTCTCTGAGGAAACGTGTCTCGGGAACTGTCCAGAGTAGAAGCAAATCCCCATAGCAAACCTCTTCTACTCTGTGCAGTTCCTGAGACAAGCAGAGATGTCAGCAGAGAGCACTGTTGCCAGACAGAAAAGAACAACTCAACTTCAGCAGCTGATAATTATTGGAAGGATAAAGATTTTTTTAATAGAAGTAATTTACAAATCTGTTTAACTTTCTGGAGCCAGTTGATTTAAAAAATTTATTTTTTTCCTGGAATACCCCTTTAAAGGGGTACTCCACTGCTCAGCGTGACGTCATAGCCCCACGCCCTCATGACGTCACACCCCGCCCCCTCAGTGCAAGTCTAGGGGAGGGGGCGTGGCGGCTGTCACGCCCCCTCCCATAGACTTGTATTGAGGGGGCAGGGTGTGATGTCATGAGGGGGCGGGGAATTTGTGTCACGAGCTCCCTGCGACGGCTCCAGCATTTGGAACAGTTTGTTCCAAATGCTGAGCAGCAGAGTACCCCTTTAATAACAACTTTGTAACATACGTTGGGTAGTAATTGATTAAGACGCTATGCCAGCAATTTGGTGTAAAAAGTTGCAAATTAGTGCACAAGCTCTCCGTTTGCACAAAAATGGGCAACTTTTTCCCCGTAAGCCAGCCACACAAATAGGCATAGTTTGTAGTAAAAATGGGCAAGGCCTAACCACACTAAAAATGTACTACAATATACGCTAGAGAGATAGTGTAAATTGGCACTGAAGTGTTCGCTAGCTCAGAGATAGTGGAGATGTAGGCAGCTGCTGCAGTACCTGGTTCATTAAGAGGTGTGCGCTCCGTAATAGGTGGGATTTTTGTATACAATCTCCTTATTTTAGCATTTCTGCTTGCTTTCTATAGATTAAGCATTCATTGTTCACATACATAAGTTTCAAACTTCCCGTGATCATATCCTTCTAACACAGTTGCATGGCTCTTTAAGGACAACCGACCTTGCTCTAGAAACAAGAATATTTATATTCACTGACTGCATGACTTGCACTGACCATGCTGGCCTAAAAAAAAAAATGCCTCACCAGTGCACAGGCTCGCTGGATTTATGTAGAAGTGCACGGTACCTCCCACCCCACCCTTTTTTTGCTAAGACACATCCATTCTGCAAGCGTTGGGGAAAATGACAAATTGTGCAAATATTTGCCATTTTTGCTAGAACTAGCTGGATTTGAAAAAAGAAAATTGCAAATGATGAATACCCACAAAGGGGGGAATTTGACAGATTCACTTTAAGAAACCAAAGTGTTGTAGAACGTTTTAGTTTTATAAATGTGTAAAACCCCCTTCATGGACAAAATAATTCCACACACAATAACAAGTATTGCTGCGCTCTGAAGGATATCATTATCTAGTCTTGGTTACTGTATGGTCTCCCACTTATATTAGACACTCAATTTAGAACTTAATAGGGGACCTTTAAAACTTAAAGGGGTACTCCGTTCAAAGAATTGGGGATAAAATGTCTGATCGTGGGGGTCTCGGCGCTGGGGCACCTGCAGCACCCCCTTTTCTCAGCTGCACAGAGCAAGGATCCCTCTGTGGCTGATGACGGGAGATGCAGGGGACAAAGTAGTGTGTAGTCATGGCTCCCCCCTCCCCTTCCCTCAATGCAAGTCTATGGGAGGGGGCGTGGCGGCATGATGTCACGAGGGGGCGGAGCCGTGATGTCATGATACTCCGTCCCCTGCATCTCCCGTCATCAGCCACAGAGCGATCCTTGCTCTGTGCAGCTGAGAAATGGGGGTGCTGCAGGTGAGATTGCGGGGGTCCCCAGCACCTTTGGATAAGGGATAAGATGTCTAGGGGCAGAGTGTCCCTATAATTTTTATTAAAGAGCCACAAAAATAATAATACAAAAAAAAATTACAACTACTATACACAATGGCCGCCACCAGTCTAGTCTAGTTGCACCTTCTATTATGAGCTGTCTGGTGGTGATACTAATGTATACTCATGTACCTGGAAGTAGTACTAGACTAGTAAGTAGTCTGCTGGCGGCCGTTGTTTATAGTATAAGGTGGTGGTGTTTTTTTTTATTTTTGTGGCTCTTTAACCCCTTAAGGACCGGGGGGGGTTTCCGTTTTTGCACTTTCGTTTTTTGCTCCTTGCCTTTAAAAAATCATAACCCTTTCAATTTTGCACCTAAAAATCCATATTATGGCTTATTTCTACTTTCACCAATTCTACTTTGTAATGACATCAGTCATTTTGCCCAAAAATCTACGGTGAAACAGAAAAAAAATCATTGTGAGACAAAATTGAAAAAAAAGCCGTTTTGTAACTTTTGGGGGCTTCCGTTTCTACGCAGTACATTTTTCAGTAAAAATGACACCTGATGTTTATTCTGTAGGTCCATACGATTAAAATGATACCCTACTTATACAGGTTTGATTTTGTCGTACTTCTGGAAAAAATCATAACTTCATGCAGGAAAATAAATATGTTTGAAATTGTCATCTTCTGACCCTTTTAACTTTTTTATTTTTCAGCGTAGGGGGCGGTATGAGGCCTAATTTTTTGTGGCGTGATCTGAAGTTTTTAAGGGTACCATTTTTGCATTCATAGGACTTATTGATTCATTTTTTCATGATATAAAATGTGACCAAAAATGCACTATTTTGGACTTTGGAATTTTTTTGCGCGTACGCCATTGACCTTGCGGTTTAATTAACAATATATTTTTTTAATTCGGACATTTCCGCACGCGGCGATACCATATATGTTTATTTTTATTTACACTGTGTTTTTTATATGGGAAAAGGGGGTGATTGAAACTTTTAACTCTATAACACTGCACACACTGATCTTTTACATAGATCACTGGTTTCTCACAAGAAACCAGTGATCGATGATTCTGCTGCTTGACTGCTCATGCCTGGATCTCAGTCACTGAGCAGTCATTCGGCGATCGGACAGCGAGGAGGCAGGTAGGGACCCTCCTGCTGTCCTGTAAGCTGTTCGGGATGCCGCGATTTCGCCGCGGCTATCCCGAACAGCCCACTGAGCTAACCGGCACTTTTACTTTCACTTTTAGCCACGTGGCTCAGGTTTGAGCACGCGGCTAAAGGGTTAATAGTGCGCGGCACCACAATCAGTGCCGCGCCCTATTAGTGGCAGGTCCCGGCTTCACTATGATGCCGGGCCCGCCATGATATGATGCGGGGTCACCGTGGGACCCCGCGTTATATCACGGGAGCGGGACCAAGGACGTACTCATACGTCCTAGGTCCTTAAGAGGTTAATAAAAATATCAATATGTTAAAGGTCTCCTATTAAGTTCTAAATTGAGTGTTCTTTGTGCCCACTCGTGTTTTTGTCCTTACACTACCACAGCAGGGTGGATATTGCTTCTGTGTTTCACTTTGCTTATTTCCCAAGCTTGCCATTGTGTGCACAATTATATTTGATCAGCTTTACATTGACAAAACCGTACATTCCAGTGATCTCTAGTGAGAAACCATTAGATCCACTTTAGTTAGTATTTGCTTGAAGATCAAAAATTACTCTCTAACTTTTAAGCTTATTACCAGCAAACACCAATGAAATGTGAACCGCTGAACGAGAGAGATTTTAAATCCTTTTCTACATTAACTTATTGCACAGTTCACGCAAAACCTGAAATCACATATGCAGTTTTTCATGCATTTTTATGAACCACACACAGTAGTGGATGCAGAAAAAAGAAGCCTTAGTCCATCCTTTTTTTACATTTTCTTTTTATTGGTTCAAGTTGTTAAGTTTTGTTTAAAAAAATGCATCAAGAACTGCATGTGTGATTTCCATTAAAAGAAGGTATATTTAGCCATTTATTTTTTTGCTTTTTGTGTTGTGTATTATTTTAGCTTTGTTTAGATGTATTGTTATTCTTACCTTTTTATTTATGAATTTATTTTCATTTTGCTGTAGAAGAGCTTTGCCATATACATTCGGTATCTCTGCCTCTGAATATCTAGAATGCAAACCATGCTGCATGCCGACGTTACTATTTACACTATGTTGTTTTTCCTATTTTATTATTTTAGAACAGAGCTGGTTTGTGGAATAGACATTGTTTTTTAAGAAAAGTCTCATATTTTGTACAATGTTGCAAAAATTGGCGTTCCCCGTTTTCTACATATGTTCCCACCATATCCCTTGATGCACTTTATATCTCATAAAACACGGGAATACATTTGTATTGTTTTTTTAATGGATTTAAACATTTCAATGACTTATTATTTCTGTGTTTTATTGTGTTCTGCCATAGAGACATGGATCAGGGTTTGTCTACTGTAGATGAAAGCAAACCAGACTACAAAATCTTACATCACTGGTTAATCAGACTATAGATAATCTATTACTTTAAAGCCTTTTGACATATTTCTCTTAAATTTGTTTATTAAGAAACTTCTAAAAAAAAAAAAAATAGAGCAGTCCCTCAAAGTGGACCTGCCAACTACACCGAGTGGACTGACCGAGCATAAATGTGGTCAACTCACTAGGAAAGTGTGTCATTAATATCTATAACATATATGTAACACCAGTTAAAGAAGGCTCCCAAGTGTATGTGACGACCCCTGAGGAGTATCTATAGTCTGGCCTGTTTTCAGGAATGGTAGACTGAACTGTTAGCAAAGATTACTAGTCTCAAACAGGTAAAATGAAATTTTTATGGCTGGAACTTGTTAGTACATGGCTACAGTATTTTATTTTATTTTTTCGTAGAGAATATAATGTAAATATGTGCAACTGTGTTACTACGTGTTAGTAAAATATTGCAACCATAAGTACATTTTATTGCAAGTTTTATAAAATAAAAAAAATCAAATCTAACCATGAGTGACAGCATTTGCTTTATCCTTTTTTGTTTTTGATTGCTTAGGAAGATGTAAAGGGAAAAACAAGTGAAATAGCAAAAACCACAGTCTGGAGTATTTAGAAATCAGAAGGAAAGTACTAGTGATCGTATACCCAGCTAACTCTTTTTTCACACTGCCGTTATGACGCAGCGCAGGGTAACGCATGCCAGCGGAGCCGGGGAGAAAAAATACTGCTTGAGCCGTCTTTTTCTCCCACTGTTTAAAAAAACACTGGTGCCCAACGGACCCCATAATAGTAAATGGAAGCCGTCAGGACCCGTTGTGCCTCGTCACGAGAAGGGCCGTTAACCCCTTAAGGATGCAGGGTTTTTCTGTTTTTGCATTTTCATTTTTCCTCATCACCTTCTAAAAATCATAACGCTTCAAATTTTGCACCTAAAATTCCATATTATGGCTTATTTTTTGCTCCACCAATTCTACTTTGCAGTGACATTAGTCATTTTACCAAAATATCCACGGTGAAGCGAAAAAAAAATTAATTGTGCGACAAAATTGAAGAAAAATGCCATATTTTTAATTTTGGGGGCTTCCGTTTCTACGCAGTGCATTTTTTGGTAAAAATGACACCTTCTCTTTATTCTGTAGGTCCCAAAAAAAATCTTAACTACATGTAGGAAAATTTTGTAAGTTTAAAATTGTCATCTTCTGACTCCTATAACTTTTTAATTTTTCCGTGTATGGGCCGGTACCATTTTTATATTAATCGGACTTTTTAATCATTTTTTATTTATTTTTTTACGCGTACGCCATTGGTCGTGCGGTTTAATTAATGATATCGTTTTATAGTTCGGACATTTCCACACACGGCGATACCACATATGTTTATTTTTATTGACACAGTTTTTTTTTGTTTTTTTTTAATGGGAAAAAGGGGGGGGGGTGATTCTTACTTTTATAAGGGAAGGGGTTAAATGATCTTTAACTTTTTTTCACACTTTGATTTTTTGCAGTGTTATAGCCCCCTCTAGTGGCTATTACACTGCACACACTGATCTGCTACACAGATCATTGCCGTGCATTGACACGGCAAAGATCAGTGTTATCGGCGGTCGATTGCTCAAGCCTGAATTTCAGGCTTGGAGCAATCAATCGCCGATCGGACGCGACGGAGGCAGGTAAGGGGACCTCCGCTCGTGTTCTAGCTGATCGGGACATCCCGATGGTCCTGATCAGCCCGACTGAGCTGCCGGGAAGCTTTCAACTATGAATGCCATGTCTAAAGGGTTAATAGCGTGCGGCACAACGATCGGTGCTGCACGCTATTAGCCCAGGGCCCCGGCTTTCATTAGCCGCTGGGGCCGACCCCGTATGACACAGTGTCACGGCGTGACCCCGAGTTATATAGCGGGACAGGGCGTACAGGTACGCCCTGCGTCCTTAAGAGGTTAAAGATTTTAACAGACGTTGTTGATGAGGCGCAACGGCAGTGTGGAAGGGGCCTTAAATGTGGGAGTGCTTTCAAAACAAGAAGAAATGGGCAGAAGGCCTCCACCCTGAATGTGCAGGAGAGGTAATTTTAAGCAAAAGTTGTCATCAATGGAAGGACACCAAAGCAAACAGTTATAGCGTGACAACACATACAAAGCCCTCTTAGGAAAGAGGAATTGTCATGCCTAATTATCAGTTTATCCATACATTTCCAGGAAAAGAGAAAAGAAGAAAGGCGCTCCCTGTGGAGTAAAGCCAGCACGAGGGCGGGGAAAAGGGAAGGAAAAATTTCCGTGCTCACCCTGCTAAGTTGTGTAGTGGCATACACAACAATGCTGATCTCATGTGATTTGAGGATCACAATCCTGTAGTCTGCAGCCTTACTGAGAGATGTGGAATAAATACAGGACTTCAAAAGACCAAGATTTTTGGCACTGACTACGGAGAAATGAACAAAGCCCAGGTAAAGGAATGGAGGTTTAATAGCAACGCGTTTCACCGCATGCGCGGCTTCACCAGCCTGATGAAGCTGCGCATGCGGTGAAACACTTTGGTATTAAACCTCCATTCCTTTACCTGGGCTTTATTCATTTATCCGTGGTCAGCGCCGAAAATCCTGGTCTTTTGAAGTCCTGTATACATTTCCAGGAGGAATAACAAGGATGACACGAAGCAAAGTCCTATGAAGAGTTACTCCATCATTGTTAACTATGGAAAGAAAGTATTAAAGGGGTATTCCAGGAAAAAACTTTTTTTATATATATCAACTGGCTCCAGAAAGTTAAACAGATTTGTAAATTACTTCTATTAAAAAAAAAATCTTAATCCTTAATCCTTAATCAGTACTTATGAGCTTCTGAAGTTAAGGTTGTTCTTTTCTGTCTAAATCCTCTTTGATGACACCTGTCACGGGAAACGCCCAGTTTAGAAGCAAATCCCCATAGAAAACCTCTTCTAAACTGGGCGTTTCCCAAGACAGGTGTCATCAGAGAGGATTTAGACAGAAAAGAACAACCTTAACTTCAGAAGCTCATAAGTACTGAAAGGATTTAGATTTTTTAATAGAAGTAATTTACAAATCTGTTTAACTTTCTGGAGCCAGTTGATATATATAAAAAAGTTTTTTCCTGGAATACCCCTTTAACTAAAAGAAATGTAAAGATTGCTGACAAGTTCTCTGTAAGCCATAATGGAGAAAAGTATGTATTTTTATTACAAAATATATGACAAGGCATAGTTCACAAGCATCTGCTCTTTGTACTAATGTTCTGCATTCCACTGGCCTAAATAGGCCTCCAAAACACACTATAATTTTACATAAGGCTGCTGATGTACAGTCACGGCCGTAATTGTTGGCACCCCTGAAATTTTTCTAGAAAATGAAGTATTTCTCACAGAAAAGGATTGCAGTAACACATGTTTTGCTATACACATGTTTATTCCCTTTGCGTGTATTGGAACTAAGCCAAAAAAGGGAGGAGAAAAAGCAAATTGGACATAATGTCACACCAAACTCCAAAAATGGGCTGGACAAAATTATTGGCACCCTTTCAAAATTGTGGAAAAATAAGATTGTTTCAAGCATGTGATCCTCCTTTAAACTCACCTGGGACAGGTGTGGGCAATATAAAAATCACACCTGAAAGCTGATAAAAAGGAGAGAAGTTCACTTAGTCTTTGCATTGTGTGTCTGTGTGTGCCACACTAAGCATGGACAACAGAAAGAGAAGAAGAGAACTGCCTGAGGACTTGAGAACCAAAATTGTGGAAAAATATCAACAATCTCAAGGTTACAAGTCCAGCTCCAGAGATCTAGATTTGCCTTTGTCCACAGTGTGCAACATTATCAAGAAGTTTGCAACCCATGGCACTGTAGCTAATCTCCCTGGCGTGGGCAGAAGAGAAAAATTGATGAAAGGTGTCAATGCAGGATAGATGTTTTGCTATATACATGTTTATTCCCTTTGTGTGTATTGGAACTAAGCCAAAAAAGGGAGAAAAAAAAGCTAATTGGACATAATGTCCCACCAAACTCCAAAAATGGTCTGGACAAAATTATTGGCACTTAATATTTGGTTGCACACCCTTTGGAAAAAATAACCGAAATCAGTTGCTTCCTATAACCATCAATAAGCTTCTTACACCTCTCAGCCGAAATGTTGGACCACTCTTCCTTTGCAAACTGCTCCAGGTCTCTCTTATTGGAAGGCGCCTTTTCACAACAGCAATTTTAAGATCTTTCCGCAGGTGTTCAATGGGATTTAGATCTGGACTCATTGCTGGCCCCTTCAGAACTCTCCAGCGCTTTGTTGCCATCCATTTCTGGGTGCTTTTTGACATATGTTTGGGGTCATTGTCCAGCTGGAAGACCCAAGATCTCGGATACAAGCCCAGCTTTCTGACATTGGACTGTACAGTGCGACCCAAAATCCATTGGTAATCCTCAGATTTCATGATGCCTTGCACACATTCAAGGCACCCAGTGCCAGAGGCAGCAAAACAACCCCAAACATCATTGAACCTCCACCATATTTCACTGTAGGTACTGTGTTCTTTTCTTTGTAGGCCTCATTCCGTTTTCGGTAAACAGTAGAATGATGTGCTTTACCAAAAGGCCTATCTTGGTCTCATCTGTCCACAAGACGTTTTCCCAGAAGGATTTTGGCTTACTCAAGTTCATTTTAGCAAAACGTAGTCTTGTTTTTTTTATGTCTCTGTGTCAGCAGGGGGGTCCTCCTGGGTCTCCTGCCATAGCGTTTCATTTCATTTAAATGTCGACGGATAGTTTGCGCTGACACTGATGCTCCCTGAGCCTGCAGAACAGCTTGAATATCTTTGGAACTTGTTTGGGGCTGCTTATCCACCATCTGGACTATCCTGCGTTGACACCTTTCATAAATTTTTCTCTTCCGTCCACACCCAGAGAGATTAGCTACAGTGCCATGGGTTGTAACCTTGAGATTGTTGATATTTTTCCACAATTTTGGTTCTCAAGTCCTCAGATAGTTCTCTTCTCTTTCTGTTGTCCATGCTTAGTGTGGCACACACAGACACACAATGCAAAGACTAAGTGAATTTCTCTCCTTTTTATCTGCTTTCAGGTGTGCTCTTTACATTGCCCACATCTGTTACTTGCCCCAGGTGAGTTTAAAGGAACATCACATGCTTGAAACAATCTTATTTTTCCACAATTTTGAAAGGGTGCCAATAATTTTGTCCAGACCATTTTTGGAGTTTGGTGACATTATGTCCAATTAGCTTTTTTTCCTCTCTTTTTTGGTTCAGTTCCAATACGCACAAAGGGAATAAACATGTGTATAGCAAAACATGTGTTACTGCAATCCTTTTCTGTTAGAAATACTTCATTTTCGTGAAAAATTTCAGAGGTGCACACATTTAGGGCCATGACTGTATTTCCTGTGAACTGATGAAAATGCATTTCTTCTTTCTCTCTGTAATACCCTTTGTACTTATATCAGCTCACAGTATAGCTTCCTGTCATTTGCTTTAGGGTTAATATATGAACTGTACAGTGTGAAACCTGAGAGCAGGATCCCTTGAACACAGGACTCCACGCTGGTTGCTATGTAGACTATACACACAACACAGCTGTCACTGAGGCTGCATTCGTTCTGGGAACATACATTCCCAAGAATCTATGAAGTGTAATCTCAAGCCGCCATGCTTTGCATCGGTATAAGAACATAAACAAGTCAAGGGCTCAGATAATTAATCAACACTCACTACAATGATTTTTCATAATAAACAACTGGAACCTGTATCAGTCCTAATGTAAAAATACTGTACATTATATAGTTACAAGAATTGCCCCTGATCACAGCCAATGGACCAGTAAATCCGGTAGTCTAAGGCTTCTATTAACATCTCGTTTTATGGTCCTAGGTTTATGAGACAAGATTTCAACTGGATCCTGCGTCTTGTATATACTGTACTGATAAGCGTAGTCCGCTGAGATTCCTAGCACCAGTTAGCATCAAGGCATACGGGTTAAAATATATACAATTCCGTTTCTAAAACGTAAAGTAAAAAGAGAGACGTGTGCTCTTGTGTAGCACCCTCTGATAATGAAGCTGGACGCAAGGTGAGAAAGTTCCTTAGCGGATCGTGTTGCCTCCAGGGTGCAACACCTGAAATTACCGTAGTAAATTAGAGATGATCACCTGTAGGTCAAACCAGATCATGAATTACGTCAGGAACGGTAGAAAAAAAGCACTGCACAGTGCGTAAAAACTTACACCAGAATCAGGCGCTTCTTCAAGAAGTTAAAAAGATAGATGCAGTATAAGAAATCCTATTTATCAGCAACGCGCTTCGAATTCGGACAGAATTCTTTGTCAGGCAAAGATCTAGTTATACAGGTAAAGTGTACACTGCTTACCTTTTAGGTTCTTCATCTGTCAGGAAAACATGGCTCCCCTGATGACAATCCTATACAGCCAAAAGAGTGAAATAAGTTGCTATTTTTGCAAGTGGCTCTCTACTCAAGTTAAAGGGAATCTCTGGCTTGGCTTTCTCCTGAAGAGTTCATTGCATGTGTGGTCACCTCTCCTATATGTTGCATTGGTAGGTAGCCAGGTGGGTCTGTGTCACATGGCTTTTTGTCAGGGGCAGACATAGGAAAGGATGATTTTTCTGATTAATGAGAACACATTTCCTTTCAATGTTCGGTGTGAATCCCGATGAGTATCAGCTTTGGATACATGCCTAGAAATCTTAATGATCATAGTGGGACATGATGAGCTAATGTCTGATCACTCCCTCACACCACACTCATGCTCCTTTTCTGAGGTGACAGTACTATGATGTTTATTGCCCTGTTAAGCTGAAGCAATTTGGGATTTGGGTTCAATCCCACCCAAAGAAATTTTTATAGCAGATGAGCAGAGTACTTGAATTGTTAGGGAAACTGACAGATGGATCCACCCCACTAACCTGAATATACAGGTGGTTAGAGTGGGTGATCTTGAGTAAAATAATGTATCTTACCCTCAATCCATTCAGCTATTACCAAGATATTTGCAATATGCAAATTCACTCTTAACTGCACCAGGGACAGGTTTGAAGACTATCTGCACCTCTGGCGCCATCCGTTTGTGCTGCCTCACTCATCAATATTTCTCTCCATAATGCGTGGTGTAGCACGAACGACACTAAGAGGATGCCTTCAGAGGTGCAGGTAGTCTGCAGTTAAGAGTTCATTTGCATATTGCTAATATCTTGGTAATAGCTGAATAGACTGTGGTAAGGACTACATAATTTTACTCAGGATCTACCACACTAAGACTGTAAATTCGGGTTAGTGTGGTTGATCCATCTGTCAGTTTTCCATAAGAAAATAAAGAGTATAATTTAACCCCTTAACAACAATGGACGTAAATGTACGTCATTGTGCCGTGGTACTTAACACACCATGACGTACATTTACACTGTGACCGCGAGCACCAGACCTGTGCTCACGTCATGCACTGCAGGTCCCAGCTGCTATTAGCAGCCAGGGACCCGCCGGTAATGGCAGACCTCAACGATTGCGCTGATGTTCACCATTAACCCCTCAGATGTCGTGATCAATACAGATCACGGCATATGTGGCACTTAAAGTGGATGATCGGATCGCCCGCATCACTGCCGAGGGGATCCGATCGTCGAGCATGGCGGCCGGAGGTCCCTCATCTGTCTCCGGCCTGTCTCCTGGGGTCTTCTGTTCTGGTCTGAGATCGAGCAGACCAGAGTAGAAGATGACCGATAACACTGATCAATGCTATGCCCCATGCATAGCACTGAAAAGTATTAGCAATAAACTGATTGCTATAAATAGTCCCCTATGGGGACATAAAAAGTATTTTAAAAAAGTTATAAAAATGTAAAAAAAAAAGTTAAAAAAATTTGAAAAATCCCCTCCCACATTAAAAATGTAAGTTGTCCTTTTTTCCCATTTTACCTCCAAAATGCATAAAAAAATAAATAAAAATATTTAGTATTGCCACGTGTGTAAATGTCCGAACTATCAAAATATTATGTTAATTACACCGTATGGCAAACCGCATAAATGTTTTTTTTTTTTTCAAAAAGTCCAACATTTCTGCTTTTTTCATCTTTAACATAGACAATTCCCTATTCAGTACATCACACAACCTCCATTAAAAATACATACATGGAATTAACGTACAAAAACAATAATAAAAGGAAAAAAAGAAGCACCCCAACCCCCCCCACCCCTAAAGAGGGAGGAGAAAAAAACTAAAAATATATAATGACCAAGTGACCAAATATATTGCCCATCTCTTTTCTTTTCTCTTATTTCCTTTAGCTGTTAACCATTCAAAGTTTTAACTTTATCTACAAGGTTTGCCCAGGCCTTAACATTAGGGATCACCTCAGAGATCCAAACCCTAAGTATAATTAACCTAGCAAAGAAAAGCAATTTTAGTGTCAAATCCACTTTATTTCTTGGTTTATCTATGACTCTAGCTCCTAAGATGGTGTGTTCACTCGTTGGGGAGACCTCCACTCCTATCCTCGCTTTAATTTCTGCAAATACCTGCCTCCAATATTCTTGTATGCCAGTACATGTCCATATTATGGCCCTTGTTTACTAAGAGTGGAGTGTAGGTTTTCTTGTGGATTTTAATTTTCTACAATTTATTTCTATGGTATTTACTAATGTTTCTATTTTCCACTTTCCCTACACTTTGCTTTTTTTTACACATGCTCTGATCTGTAGGGTTTTCCTCAGCTCAAATCCATCGCATTTTCTGTGGAAACCTTAGTAAATATGTTGGGTTTTTGTGAAAATGTCGGGAACACGCCCCTTTTTGGTAACCACGTCCCCTTTTCCCGATGGTCACGCCCCTTTTCTGGGTTTTCTTAGCAAAAGGGAGAGTTAGTCTGGGTTTTTTCAATTCAGGCGCAAATTCTGGCGCAGACAGGGATAGGGATAGGCATAAGGCTATCCTCATATAAGATAGGGGTAAGCATAAGGCTATCCTTCATATACGATAGGGCCAGGGACTATTCATAGTATTCAGATTATTGGGCAGACTAGATGATTCTTATCTGCCGACACATTCTATGTTTCTATAAATGAGGGCCAATATGTATAAAAACTGCATTCTGAGTCTTACATCTAGGACAGGATGCATCTCCTTTGTTTCCAAATGTATTCAAGTTTTGTGGTGTTAAATACAGTTTCCATAATAGCTTAAATTGGGTGAGTCGATTTTTCTCTATTTAAAGACATGTCATCTATATTTTTGAAAAAGGGTCTGCCAGAATCCTTGTTCTTTTTCCCCTAACTCCTTCTTCCATCTCACCTCCCCCATACACAAATTACTCCTATTTACTTCGTGCAGCAACTTATAAATGTGTCATATCTGTTCTCCCCACACAACTATTGAGAAAAAAAAATCCAAAATACAGTGTGAATCCACCTGTGTATTTATATGCATGATATATTTGATAATTCCTTAATCTATGTGCCTCATTTAAATTCCATTTCACCTTCATATCTTCAAAAGTGCATAAGTGATCTTTTATACAAATATAGAAATCAACGTCTCGAATCTATAAAAATTCTTCAAATTTACTATTGGCCCAGATCGGTGTTATATTCAGACTATTTTCTAAGTGGCAGGTTTGTTTAGAACTACCCCAAACCTTCTTACACAAATTACTGTATGTCAGACCCTGCAGTGCCCCACACCCCAAATCTTGTGACGCCATGACTTCCAAAGCAGAATCCCTTTTTTTTTTTTATAATTGTTTATGACTTGGCGAAAAAATATACTATTTCCCCAAATTATTTTTTTTTTCTAGCTGTGTCGCCAAAAAATATACTCGGAGGTTGGGCAAAGCCCAATCCCCATCATCTCTATGTGCTGCCAATGTAGAATATTTAAACTTTGCTCATTTCCTCCCCCACAGAAATGTATTCAATAATTGATGCATGCTCTTAAACCAGTAATCTGGTATGTAAATTGGTGAGGCATTAACAATAAATAGAATTTTCTCCATAATCTGACATAGAAAGGGTGATTTTCATCCATGTCATTATTTTCTTACTAATAGCATTTATGAGAGGTTTCAAATTTAATTCAAGGTAATCCTTTCATTTTGAAGTAACTTTAACTCCAAGATATTCCATTGGCCTATCTTTAGATGCCTGGTGCATATTAAGATGCACTGAGGAACCCACGGTATTCAAATTCAGCTGCACCAATGTGTTCCAGTTTATCTCTAAACCTCCCAAATAATTAAGTGTTTCAAATATTTTCATGATTTCCGGTATGCTCCTCTGTGGATCTTGTACGAAAAGGAGGGTATCGTCAGCTTATAAAGAGATTTTATCATCAGTACCACCTACACCAAACCCTTTAATACCTGGGGTGCCCCTTATTGCCATTGCCAACGGCTCCATATATATAGAATAGAGCAATGGGGACAGGGGGCAACCCTGCCTAGTTCCCTGACCCATTTCAAAGCTTTGTGTTAATTCCCCTCTAAATCTTATTCTTGCTAGGATTTTGGTAGAACAATTTAATCCAATCCACATACTTTTGATTGAACCCAAACGACCCCAGAACCCTCCATTCCATCCCCACCCCCATTCCACCCTGTCAAAGGCTTTTGTGACGTCCAACGACAGGATGGAATGTGGCCCCTCCCCACCTAATTGCATATTTGAGTCGTTCTAAGTTATTACCCATCAATCTACCCGGTATAAACCCCGTTTTATCTTCATGTATTATTGACAGAACCACCCCTTTCATCCTACCAGCTAGCAATTTTGAGAACATTTTTGCGTCAGTATTAATCAGTGATATGGGTCTATATGATTCCACTAAGCTCGGATCCTTATTTTTTTTTTTTTATATAAGAACCACGACCACCTCAAGCATTGATTCAGGTAATGATCCTTCTCTACAGGATTCATTCAAAATGAAAGTAAATATAGGTGCCAAGACTGAATTTTTTGTAGAATTCCAACGACAACCCATCTGACCCTGGGGTGGATCTCACAGGGGATGAATTAATAATTTCCCTTAATTCCTCCACAGTAATATCTTTTACCAACAATTCCTTCAGTTCTCTTCCAAGCACAGGAATATCAAGCTTATCCAGAAATTCTTGAAACTCATTATCTTTTGCGGTACAATCTGACTTATATAGTGCAGAATTTTTTTTTAAGATTTCAGAAACAATGAGCTCTGGATTAGGGTGCATGCACACCACGTTTTTG
The DNA here is from genome assembly GCF_029499605.1 of Hyla sarda. NCBI lineage: Eukaryota > Metazoa > Chordata > Amphibia > Anura > Hylidae > Hyla > Hyla sarda. Next base: position 155,463,924 of record NC_079189.1, read on the forward strand.
TAATACAGTTCCCGTATCAGGTTTTTGATGAAAAACAGATTCCTCAAAACCTGACTAAACTGTATCAAAACGTGTGTTCAAATTTCAACCTGTATACTGTTAAAAACCCGTATACGGTTTGAAAAATGATGTCCAGTTGCATCCATTTTTTAAGAAAAAACCTTATACGTTTTTAACTTTTCACTCCATTTTGAATAAAGTTTCACTTGTTTGATTTAAATTCCAAGAAAAAAAAACTGTGCAAAGTAAAAAACCGTATGGTGAAAACCGGATGGAACTGTACGCACATATAATTCTGTACGGTTCCCATTGACTCCCATGTTTTAAAAAAACGTATACGGTTTAATATGTTTTTTCACCCGGACCAAAAAGCGTGGTAGACTACGATCTTGGGTACAGTTTAAAAACCGGACGAAACGTATAAGACACAAAACGGACTAAACCGGATGGTACGTTTGACATACGGTTTACAATGTTAAGTCAATGCATACAGTTTTCTATATAGTTCGGTACGGTTTTTAACTTGAAACCGGACACGGGAACAGTATAGCAAAAACATGGTGTGCATGCACCCTTGGTTGATTTCTCTCCTGATGACAATGTAATATTAACCATTTATTTTCTACTTCTCTGAGTCTTAATTATATTCACCAGATATCTAGTGGGTTGCCCACTCTCTACAAAATGTTGTGCACCCTGAAAAATGTTTTTAGGTTGTGCCTTCAAAGTCAAAAAGTCTGATAAAGATTTTTGAGCTGCCTTAACATTCTCATAGACAGATGCTACATTATCCACTAAATATTTATTTTCAGCTTCTCTTATATTCCAAGTAACAATTCTGGTCATGTTTCACAAAACAAATGAGAAAAGAGAAAATAAAAAAACCCTCCTCTCTTTGGTCTCTCCCATCCCTCTATCTGATCCCTAGACCCAATAAGGAATCTCTTCCTGTACACCAAACTCCTACACGCCACTTACACCCCCCCCCCCACACACCCACCCACCTAATAAGAAAGGATTTACATAGTGAAGGAAAAAAAAGCCTGTTTTTCCATTCCCATTACTTTAAACACCTTTAGATTCCAACCAGTCAGAGGCAGACTGTGGATCCATAAAAAGATAGAATTGAATCATTATACTGCACGCTCAACCTAGTGGGATAAAGAAGAGAAAAATGAATCTTGGCAGCATGCATCCTTCTCCTGATCTCTACAAAGGAAGCCCTTTTAACCTGGGTATCCCTCGAGAGGTCAGGGAAGAACGCCACTTTCGCCCCATTATATTGCAGTTCAGACACACAGTATTCCTGGCTTCGCTCAAAATCAGATCTCTGTCTAATGAGAGTAGAGTCTTAACCAGAAAGGGCCTTGGAGGCGCCCCCGGAGGGGAGACCTTCCTGGAACTCTGTGCTCTCTTTCTATTGCAAAACACATTTGACAATTTCAAGTGCCCAAACAGTTGCTTAAACCAGTTTTCAATGTATAAAGTGGGGGTACACTTTCCTCAAGTCTGGGCTTGATTGTCACCAATAAATGGGTGTATATAAAATATATGTCAAAAATTATGTAGATCCAGTGAATACATTTAAAACAATTTATTATTACAATGATAGTGTTTGTGGTGTCCTTTGTAGGGCCCTTACATCGGACTCACCACGATAAACAAGGTAGTGAATGTATAAAATATTCATACAGTGAAATAAAATAAAATAGACATAAAATATACAGGGTAAAAAAGTGCTGATATCCCAGTGTGGCAAATAGTCTGTAGCGCGTATAGATGTATGCACGGAGATCGTGCCTTGTATGGTTGATTACATATAGTCTGAGTAGCAATGTCTCTATATAGCTCGTATCTGGTCAGGATACTGCATGCGGCAGCGTGTTGGTAAGGGGTTAAAATCAATGCGCTCTGCGGCGCTGAGGTTTCCTTGTGTGTATCCCACTCTACCCTGGCGGCACAGGAATAGAGATTGGTGAGTGGGATATAGATAATCTCTTAATTGTAATCCTGTGGGTGCATGAGGCTGTGTTTTTCAGTGCTGGAGGCCCCTCAAATGTGGACCACTCTACCTCGGCGGCACAGGGAAAGTTTTGAGTGGATTTGGAGATTTGGCACACTGTGCCTCTTACCAGCAATGTCCTGGAGCCTGGTTGCCGGAAAAAGGTTTTCGCCGGGGAGACGTCCGCTGGCAGGCGGGATGCGTACAACCTCGGAAGTGTGCTCCGGTAAATTTCGATCCGGTGAATGATGGTAAAGATCTTCGGGTTTGCCAATACTGGGCTACAGGTGATAGAGGCTAGATACGTTTCGAGGTACTCCTCTACCTCTTTTTCAATAGCAATGGCTGACTGGTTGTGGAGAGGTACTATTTATACCTGCAGCAGCCCTGTAATTGGATAGTTCTCATTGTTACATACAAATTGTGTACTGGATCGTTGTACAGGTGATACTGATTGTCTGGTGTTGTGATGCAAAACCTGGATGTGGAAAGTACGTTGTCAACTTTTTCTTGAGTGTAAAGATTTGATTGGGAAAAAAAAATAATAATAAAATAATAATTTGGTATAGAGAGATGGCATTTCGTGGATATGTTCATGAAGGTTTATTATGTGGAAATATGTTGAAACATTGTTTGTATATATAGACGGTGATCAAGATAGTAATAAATGATGTAAGAGTGGCAAAAAAAAACAAAGAAATATATATTATAATCATGCGTATGAAGAAATGTTTGTGATAATAAGATAATAGGATGATATCATATATATTGATTCATAATCGGAATGGTGATTTATTTACGTTGTATTGAGACTATAAACTGTAGACACGTATTGCAGAAGTGTGATATTTGAGCTATGTGTCCTACTGATAATGGAAGTAATTCGGATATCACAATGCATTTATGAGTAGAATATATATAGAAGAATATGTATAAAACTATAAAGGATATATATCTTTTGTACAAAAAACTTTTTAAATTATAGAAAGAATTAGAAAAAATATTTTTGGGTAAAAAATTGTATACATAAATAGACACAGATATAAATATACATTTCGGAAAGAAAATTTGTGGATCTAAATTGGGATACTATAGCTGTACGGTGGAAAGATGACGATATAAAGTAATGATGTAGAAAGAAGTGAAAGCATGATGGGTTGTAGAATCGAAGAAGTCAGGAAACTAGATTCCTCATGTCATCCTAGTGTGGTCTCTATCTAGATGAATCCGAAAATTTCCAGTTCGGCGTTTAAGCCTTTAGGGGCCAAAGTTTCCATCTCGTATATATATCTGGACTCTATCCTTGACATCTTTGAAATAAAATTGCCGCCTCTCCAGTCGGGTTGAACCGACTGTAGGGCTGCGAACTGTGTGCCTCTAATGCAGTGTTTCTCAATTCCAGTCCTCAGGGCCCCCTAACAGGTCATGTTTTCAGGATTTCCTAAGTCTTTCACAGGGGACATAATTATGGTCAGTGAATCAGGCATCACCACAATTATATCACCTGTGAAAGACTAAGGAAATCCTGAAAACATCACCTGTTGGGGGGCCCTGAGGACTGGAAGTGAGAAACACTGCTCTAATGTGACAGTTGTGTGTTTCCTTGTAGTGGGCAGAGAGTGTGTGTTTCTCGTATCCTCTTTTTATGTTATAAAAGTGTTCAGCTATCCTCTTTTTAAGTGTACGTGATGTGCGACCTATATATTGTTTATTACAGGGGCATTTCATAATATATATGATGTTTTTAGTGTTGCAAGTTAGAAGTTCTTTTATTGGATGTTTTTATGGTTTGTGGTAGATGTGGAATCTGTAGGTGCTATATAAATAAAATTATTATTATTATTATTATTATTATTATTAGATGTTATTATGTCAGTTTTTTGGGGGGAACTCTGTAACTTTGCAATTGTTGCACTGATTACATCTGTAAAATCCTGTTAGTCCAGAAAGGGTTGGTTGTATTGTTTTATGTGATAATGGTCTGGTCTGTTAAGTGGTGGGTGCAACTTTTAATCCTAAATTTGGTGCTTTTGTAAATATGACTGGAGCTTTTGACGGTAGTGATGGGCCAATGGTTTTGTCTAACTGTAATAGGTGCCAGTGTTTGTTGACAATCTTTTTAATCTGTTGATGTGATGTATTGAATGGTATTATTAGTTTAGCTTGGTGTGTAGTGTCTTCTTGTTTTATAGGGGTGTTGTTGAAAAATTGTGTTCTGTCTTGTGTTCTAGCTTTGTGTAATGAGTCTTGTAGGAGTGTATTAGGGTATTGTTTTTTGTTGGAACTGTTTAGTTAGAGTCTGTTCTTCCTCCTCAAAATTGTTGATGTTTGTGCAATTTCTTCTGATCCGTCGATATTGTCCATAGGGTATATTGATGAGCAATTGGGGTAGATGGCAACTGTCGAATCTGATGTAGCTATTTTTAGATGTCGGCTTATGGTATGTACTGCATATGGCTTGGTTGTTATGGATTGTAATTTGGAGGTCTAGGAATTCAATTGTGTCTGTACTGATGTAGGGTGTGAATTTGAGGTTATATGTATTATTGTTTAATTGTTCTGTAAATTGGTGTAATTGTTGAGGGGTGCCTTTCCATACTATCAAAATGTCGTGAGTGTGCGGTCCTCCCAATAGGCCATAAAGAGGTTTGCGAAACTCGGTGCAAACCTGTCCCCATAGCTGTTCCGATCAACTGTAAAAGAACTGGCCATTGAAAAAGAAGAAATTGTGTGAAAGGATATATTGGATGTCTTCTAATATAAATTGAACCTGATTTTGGGGTATGTCGCTATTTTGAAGAAAATGGTTTATTGCGGTGATGCCGTGTTGGTGATCTATACAGGTATATAGTGAGCTGACATCTAGGGTGGCTATGCACCAATCGAATTGTCAGTTTAAAGATTCTATGATTTGGATGATTTGAGTTGTGTCTTTGATGTATGATTTGGTTTGTTTGACAAAAGGCTGTAAAATAATATCTATGTACTCTGACAAATGTGAAGTTATGGATTGTATACCTGAAATAATGGGCCTACTTGGGGGTTTAATTGGATTTTTATGGATTTTGGGGATACAGTAAAAAATGGGTATGCGTTTTTCAGTATGGATGATATATTCGTATTCTTGTTTGGTGAGTATATGTTGTTGCAAGGCTCTATCGCATATTGATTGTAGACTGGTATGGAAAGTTTCATTCGGGTTGTGAGGAAGGGGTTGCTAGGTGTTTGTATCAGATAATTGACTATTGCATTCTGTGTTATACATATCCATGTCCATTATAACAATGCCTTGTCTGCGGGGCGTATGGGGATGTTGTTATCTTTTTTGTAGGTCTTTCATAGCTTGTATTTCTATTTTGGTGAGATTTAGTTTGTTGTTAACTTTCAATTTTTTTATGTCGTTTTCTATATTAAGTTTACATTTTGTCATGGGGTCACTCATTTCTTGTTTGGGATAGGCTTTTGATTTTTGTTTTAGGTTGGTATGGGTGTAATGTTGGATTGAGATGGTGTATTCTGTAGGGTTTTTCTGATTTTTTTGAGACATAATTTTAGCATATATTTTTCTAACCCTATATAGACTTTACATTTTTAGACAATATTTTGTGGGCCAGTCTCGGACATCTATGGATCCTCACAAAGCCAGATAGGAGCGCAGAAAGTCCCCCGAAAAAGGACTTGGGCAGAAGAGCAGGGACCGCAGAGAATAAGTAGAGCAGGCGAGGGAAAACATTCATCTTCAGCACGTTAATTCTGCCCAGCCAGGAGAAGTCCCTGCGCTCCCACTAAGCTAGGTCGGATCACAATAGCTGTAATAGAGGCGGGTAGTTAAGCGTATAAGTGTCAGCCAGGTTAGAGGGAACTTGTATTCCTAGGTACGTAAGCGATTTATTGCACCATTTGAAAGGGAAGGAGTTGCGGAGTTGTGTAACTATATGTGCGGGAAGGGTGATATTAAGGGCTTCGCTTTTAGACATGTTTATATTCTAATTACTGTATTGAGAGTAGGTGTGTATGGTGGAAAGTAGAGAGGGGAGGTGATAGGAGAAGAAAGGAAGAGTAGAATGTCGTCTGCAGAAGCCGAGCATTTGCAATGGCACGAGGGGGTCTGCAGACCCTTAATATTCTGGTCATCGCGTTGAGCAGGTGTTCCATGCAGAGCACGTAGAGGATTGGCGAGAGGGGACAGCCTTGTCTCGTGCCATTGCGAATGCTAAATGGCGAGGATAACTGTCCATTGACACGGACCTGTGCCTGGGGATTGGAGTAGAGGTCCATGATTCGAGCCTTCATCATAGAGCCCAGACCTATTTGGGACAGAGTAGCGTCCAAGAAGTTCAAGTCCACCCGGTCAAAGGCCTTCTCGGCATCCAGGGATAATAGGAAGAGAGGTCTAGCATGTTTACGAGCATAGTAGATGGCGGAAAAAGCCCTCAGGGTGTTATCTCTCTTCCACAAATAAACCCAACCTGATCCGGGTGGACTAGGGACTCCATATGAACAGCCAATCTGTTAGCAATTAATTTCGCAAAGAGTTTGGTGTCAACATTCAGAAGTGAGATGGGAAAATTTTTGGCAAAATGTATGGTCTTTACCCTCTTTACTGTGATGAAGGCTCTCAAAAAGGAGGGAGGTAGCGGTGCAGAATCGGGTATGGAGTTCAAGGCCGTGGGCGACAGTTCTGTCTGGAGGGACTTATAAAATTTAGTTGTGTATCCATCCGGGCCTGGAGACTTGCCCGCTGGTAAATTGGATACTGCCAGTTCTAGTTCCTACGGAGAGAACAGGGATTCTAGGGAAGAGATAGTGTCCGGCGAGAGAGTGGGTAGAGCCGTGGAGGAAATGTATTGTTGCAGAGAAATGTGTGTAGTGAGGGAGGGGGATATTACTTCTGTTTTTATCACATTTTATTCCCAAAAAATTAATAAAAGTGATTAAAAAGTAAAATATAAGCATACTGTCCCGTATACAGAAAAATGAGAAAGTTATAGGTGGTCAAAATAGGGCAATTTTAAGCATACTAATTTTGTTAAAATAGTTTAAGACTTTTTTAAAGTGGTACAATAATAGAAAAGCATATAACATGGGTATCATGTTAATCATATTGACCCATGGAATGAAGAAAACATGTAATTTTTTACATAAAGTGTTAGAAAACAAAACCTTCCAAAATTTCATGAATTGCAGTTTTCTTTTCAATTTCCCCACATAAATAATGTTTCTTTGGTTCCACCGTACATTTTATGGTAAAATGAGTGATGTCATTACAAAGTAAAATTGATGACGCAAAAAACAAGCCCTCATATGGGTCTGTGGATGGAATTATAAAAGAGTTATGATTTTTAGTAGGTGAGGAAGAAAAAAATGAAAATGCAAAAATAAAATTGGCCTGGTCCTTAAGGTCAAAATGGGCCTGGTCCTTAAAGTGGTAGTCCAGTGGTGAAAAACTTATCCCCTACCCTAGGATAGGAGATAAGTTTGAGATCGCGGGGGGTCCGACCGCTGGGGCCCCCTGCGATCTCTCTGTACGGGGGCCAGCCTCTCCGGCCAGATAGCGGGTGTCGACCCCTGCACGAGGCGGCGGCCGACACGCCCCCTCAATACATCTCTATGGCAGAGCCGGAGATTGCCGAAGGCAGCGCTTCGGCTCTGCCATAGAGTTGTATTGAGGGGGCGTGTCGGCCGCCGCTTTGTGCGGAGGTCGACACGCCCCCTTACCGCGGGCTGTCGGGCTCTGTACAGGAGATCGCAGGGGGCCCCAGCGGTCGGACCCCCCCGCGATCTGCAACTTATCCCCTATCCTTAGGAGAAACTCACCACTTCTGCACTGCCCCTTGAAATCGAGGGCTCTGGCACAAGACTTGGATGCATATTAATAAGGAGGGTAGAGGCAGGGGGAAGAAGCATAGAGGCCTGCTAGACAGTGACACTGATGTGGCTGGCAAATGTTTCTTTGGCTATTTATAGAAGATATCAAGTGCAATTTTCTCTCTTTTGACAACATGGACAGCTATCACAAAGGTATTATTCACTTTATTGTACAAGCATCTCCATAACACTGTAAGCAGCTCGGATCATGTCCAAGCGCTGACAGATTCCCTTTTAAAGGTCAGGAAATGGGGAAAAATGAGTTTTAATGAATGTGTAATTGTATGGAAAGTTAAGACTAAACTTTCAAACACTTGATACTAGTGGGTGGAGTAAACTGCAAATATTTTAAAGGGGTACTCCGGTGGAATTTTTTTTTTTTTTTAAATCATCTGTAGACAGAAAGTTAAACAGATTAGTAAATTACTTCTAGATAAAAATCTTAACCTTCCAGTACTTATCATTTGCTGTATGCTCCAGAGGAAGTTCTTTTCTTTTTGAATTTATTTTCTGTTTGACCACAGTGCTCTCTGCTGACACCAGAACTGTCCAGAACTGCCCAGAGCAGGAAGAAATCCACACAGCAAACCTCTGGACAGTTACTGACATGGACAGAGGTGTCAGCAGAGAGCCCTGTGGTCATACTGAAAATAAATTCAAAAAGAAAAGAACTTCTTCTGGAGCATACAGCAGCTGATAAGTATTGGAAGGGTTAAGATTTTTAAATACACTGCTCGAAAAAATAAAGGGAACACTTAAACAACACAATGTAACCCCAAGTCAATGACACTTCTGTGAAATCACACTGTCCACTCAGGAAGCAACACTGATTGACAATCAACTTCACATGCTATTGTGAAAATGGAACAGACAACAGGTGGAAGTTATAGGCAATTAGCAAGACACCCCCAATAAAGGAGTGGTTCTGCAGGTGGTGACCACAGACCACTTCTCAGTTCCAATGCTTCCTGGTTGATGTTTTGGTCACTTTTGAATGCTGGCGGTGCTTTCACTCTTGTGGTGGCATGAGACAGAGTCTACAACCCACACAAGTGGCTCAGGTAGTGCAGCTCATCCAGGATGGCACATCAATGCGAGCTGTGTTAAGAAGGTTTGCTGTGTCTGTCAGCATAGTGTCCAGAGCATGGAGGCGCTACCAGGAGACAGGCCAGTACATCAGGAGATGTGGAGGAGGCCGTAGGGGGGCAACAACCCAGCATCAGGACCGCTACCTCCGCCTTTGTGCAAGGAGGAGCAGGAGGAGCACTGCCAGAGCCCTGCAAAATGACCTCCAGCAGGCCACAAATGTGTATGTGTCCACTCAAACGGTCAGAAACAGAGGGTGGTATGAGGGCCCGACGTCCACTGGTGGGGGTTGTGCTTACAGCCCCAAACCGTGCAGGACATTTGGCATTTGCCAGAGAACACCAAGATTGGCAAATTTGCCACTGCTCTTGGATGGAAGCAGGTTCACACTTGAGCACATGTAACAGACGTAACAGAGTCTGGAGACGCCATGGAGAACGTTCTGCTGCCTACAACATGTGCGTCAGTAATGGTGTGGGGTGGCATTTCTTTGGGGGCCGCACAGCCCTCCATGTGCTTGCCAGAGGTAGCCCGACTGCCATTAGGTACCGAGATGAGATCCTCAGACCCCTTGTGAGACCATATGCTGGTGCAATTGGCCCTGGGTTCCTCCTAATGCAAGACAATGCTAGACCTTATGTGGCTGTAGTGTGTCAGCAGTTCCTGCAAGAGGAAGGCATTGATGCTATGGACTGGCCTGCCCATTCCCCAGACCTGAATTGGATTGAGCACATCTGAGCACATTTTTTTTGAGCAGTGTAGAAGTAATTTACAAATCTGTTTAACTTTCTGGCACCAGTTGATTTAAAAGAAATAGTTTCCCACCTGAGTACCCCTTTAAAATGGCTTCAGTATTTAATTCTGCCTGCAGAAAGACTAATAAAGACCAGAATGACAAATCATCTATGTAAGGATGTGAATGAAAGTTATATTTGGTGAAGTTCATTTTTTTCCATAAAAAATTAATTTAACTGTTACCTCATCCTGTCTCTGTTTTAATCTAAAATTACAGTCATGGCCGTAAATGTTGGCACCCCTGAAATTTTTCAAGAAAATTATTTCTCACAGAAAAGGATTGCAGTAACACGTCTTGCTATACACGTTTATTTCCTTTGTGTGTATTGGAACTAAACCAAAAAAAGGGAGGAAAAAAAGCAAGTTGGACATAATGTCACACCAAACTCCAAAAATGGGCTGGACAAAATTATTGGCACCCTTAACTTAATATTTGGTTGCACAACCTTTGGAAAAAATAACTGAAATCAGTCGCATCCTATAACCATCAATAAGCTTCTTACACCTCTCAGCTGGAATGTTGGACCACTCGTCCTTTGCAAACTGCTCCAGGTCTCACTTATTGGAGGGGCGTCTTTAGCCCAACAGCAATTTTAAGATCTCTCCACAGGTGTTCAATGGGATTTAGATCTGGACTCATTGCTGGCCACTTCAGAACTCTCCAGTGCTTTGTTGCCATCCATTTCTGGGTTCTTTTTGACATATGTTTGGGGTCATTGTCCTGCTGTAAGACCCAGGATCTCAGAAGCAAACACAGCTTTCTGACACTGGGCTGTACAGTACGACCCAAAATCCATTGGTAATCCTCAGATTTCATGATGCCTTGCACACATTCAAGGCACCCAGTGCCAGAGGCAGTAAAACAATCCCAAAACATCATTGAACCTCCACCATATTTCACTGTAGGTACTGTATTCTTTTCTTTGTAGGCCTCATTCCGTTTTTGGTAAACAGTCGAATGATGTGCTTTACCAAAAAGCTCTATCTTGGTCTCATCTGTCCACAAGACGTTTTTCTAGAAGGATTTTGGCTTACTCAAGTTCATTTTGGCAACATGTAGTCTTGCTTTTTTATGTCTCTGTGTCAGCAGTGGGGTCCTCCTGGGTCTCCTGCCATAACGTTTAATTTCATTTAAATGTCGACGGATAGTTCGTGCTGACACTGATGCTCCTGAGCCTGCAGAACAGCTTGAATATCTTTGGAACTTGTTTGGGGCTGCTTATCCACCATCTGGACTATCCTGCATTGACACCTTTCCATCAATTCTTCTCTTCCATCCATGCCCAGGGAGATTAGCTACCGTGCCATGGGTTGCAAACATTTGATAATGTTGCGCGCTGTGGACAAAGGCAAATCTAGATCTCTGGAGATGGACTTGTAACCTTTAGATTGTTGATATTTTTCCACAATTTTGGTTCTCAAGTCCTCAGACAGTTCTGTTCTCTTTCTGTTGTCCATGCTTAGTGTGGCACACACAGACACACAATACAAAAACTAAGTAAACTTCTCTCCTTTTTATCTGCTTTCAGGTGTGATTTTTTATATTGCCCACACCTATTACTTGCCCCAGGTGAGTTTAAAGGAGCATCACATGCTTGAAACAATCTTATTTTTCCACAATTTTGAAAGTTTGCCAATCATTTTGTCCAGCCCATTTTTGGAGTTTGGTGTGACATTATGTCCAATTTGCTTTTTTCCCTCCCTTTTTTTGGTTTAGTTCCAATACACGCAAAGGGAATAAACATGTGTATAGCAGAACATGTCTTACTTCAATACTTTTCTGTGAGAAATACTTAATTTCTTGAAACATTTCAGAAATTTACGACCATGACTGTATATGTTGCTATGGCTGCCACTGTCACCTGATATGAACATGACATTCTACAGAGATGATAAACTTAGGGACCCAACAAACCTTTAACTTCTTAAAGGTGATGGTTTAAGGATGCAAGACCATGCATATTTAGACCATGTATAATAAGACCATGCATAATAAGACCATGGATAATAAGACCATGGATAATAAAACCATGCATAAAAAGACCATAAATAATAAGACCATGAATGATAAGACCATAAGACCATGCATAATAAGACCATGAATGATAAGACCATGTATAATAAGAGCATAGATAATAAGACCATGTATAATAAGACCATGCATAATAAGACCATGTATAATAAGACCATGCATAATAAGACCATGTATAATAAGACCATGTATAATAAGACCATGCATAATAAGACCATGGATAATAAGACCATGGATAATAAGGCTATGTATAATAAGACCATGCACAATAAGACCATAAATAATAAGACCATGAATGATAAGACCATGTATAATAAGAGCATAGATAATAAGACCATGCATAAAAAGACCATGTATAATAAGACCATGCATAATAAGACCATGCATAAAAAGACCATGTATAATAAGACCATGCATAATAAGACCATGCATAATAAGACCATGTATAATAAGACCATGCATAATAAGACCATGCATAATAAGACCATGCATAATAAGACCATGGATAATAAGACCATGGATAATAAGGCCATGTATAATAAGACCATGCATAAAAAGACCATGCATAATAAGACCATGAATGATAAGACCATGTATAATAAGAGCATAGATAATAAGACCATGTATAAAAAGACCATGCATAATAAGACCATGTATAATAAGACCATGTATAATAAGACCATGCATAATAAGACCATGGATAATAAGACCATGGATAATAAGACCATGGATAATAAGGCTATGTATAATAAGACCATGCACAATAAGACCATAAATAATAAGACCATGAATGATAAGACCATGTATAATAAGAGCATAGATAATAAGACCATGTAGAATAAGACCATGCATAAAAAGACCATGTATAATAAGACCATGCATAATAAGACCATGCATAATAAGACCATGTATAATAAGACCATGCATAATAAGACCATGTATAATAAGACCATGCATAATAAGACCATGGATAATAAGACCATGGATAATAAGGCCATGTATAATAAGACCATGCATAAAAAGACCATAAATAATAAGACCATGAATGATAAGACCATGTATAATAAGAGCATAGATAATAAGACCATGTATAATAAAACCATGCATAATAAGACCATGTATAATATGACCATGCATAATAAGACCATGAATAATAAGACAATAAGACCATGCTTAATAAGACCATAGATAATAAGACCATATATAATAAGACCCTGCATAATAAGACCATGTATAATAAGACCATGGATAATAATAAGACCATGCATAATAAGACCATGGATAATAAGACCATGCATAATAAGACCATGCATAATAAGGCCATGTATAATAAGGCCATGTATAATAAGACCATGCATAATAAGGCCATGCATAATAAGACCATGCATAATAAGACCATGCATAATAAGACCATGCATAATAAGACCATGGATAATAAGACCATGCATAATAAGACCATGCATAATAAGACCATAGATAATAAGACCATGTATACTAAGACTATGTATAATAAGACCATATATAATAAGACCATGGATAATAAGACCATGGATAGTAAGACCATGGATAATAAGACCATGTATAATAATAAGACCATGCATAATAAGACCATGCATAATAAGACCATGCATAATAAGACCATAAGACCATGCATAATAAGACCATGCATAATAAGACCATGTATATATAAGACCATGCATAATAAGACCATGCATAATTTAGGGAAGAAATTACTGTCACTAACTTAAAGGGGCAAGAAGCTAAAAGATCGGTACTTGATAAAAGCACAGGTTGGTCCATCTAATGGAGTCCTTACCAATATCTTGGCCGATTTCAGATTTCTCACATAACTTTAAGCTGGATGATTTAGGAGACATGGGCTTAAAGTATGATTTAACTATCCAGCAGGCAGGTTCAGATAATTAATAGTAGGTAGGAAGATAAGGCAATGCCAGGTACTCAGCTAGTATAACAGAAAAACCCACAATAATGATAAAGTGAGACAGGCGAGGCCTCTGATACACAATGTTACGGACTTTCATAACTTTAGCTCTTCTATTGCCCACAGCACTACTGCCAGGTCCCCAACCAGAGCTGCTGCACAGCAGACTTTCTCTCCATGCAGCAAGCCTGCAAATGCTTCTGTATTCATTCCCTGTCTGCTCCACTGCCTGTAGCATTGCTCAGCACAAGGCAGAATGCTGTAAACACACCTCATTCTTTCCGAAATCTCCCAACAAAGATATACAGTGGGGAAGAAAAGTATTTAGTCAGCCACCAATTGTGCAAGTTCTCCCACTTAAAAAGATGAGAGAGGCCTATAATTCATCATAGGTATACTTCATCTATGAGAGACATAATGAGAAAAAAAAATCCATAAAATCACAGTGTCTGATTTTTAAAGAATTTATTTGCAAATTATGGTGAAAAATAAGTATTTGGTCACCTACAAACAAGCAAGATTTCTGGCTCTCACAGACCTGTAACTTATTCAGAGTCTCCTCTGTCCTCCACTTGTTACCTGTATTAATGGCACCTGTTTGAACTTGTTATCAGTATTAAAGACAACTGTCCACAACCTCAAACTGTCACACTCCAAACTCCACTATAGCCAAGAGCAAAGAGCTGTCGAAGGACACCAGAAACAAAATTGTAGACCTGCACCAAGCTGGGAAGACTGAATCTGCAATAGGCAAGCAGATTGGTGTGAAGAACTCAACTGTGGGAGCAATTATTAGAAAATGCAAAACATACAAAACCACTGATAATCTCCCTCGATCTGGGGCTCCATGCAAGATCTCCCCCCGTGATGTCAAAATGATCACAAGAACGGTGAGCAAAAATCCCAGAACCACATGGGGAACCTAGTCAATGACCTGCAGAGAGCTGGGACCAAAGTAACCATCAGTAACACACTACGCCGCCAGGGACGTCCCCCTGCTTGAGCCAGTACATGTCCGGGCCCATCTGAACTTTGCTAGAGAGCATTTGAAGAGTATTGGGAGAATGTAATATGGTCAGATGAAACCAAAGTAGAACTTTTTGGTAAAAACTCAACTCGTCGTATTTGGAGGAGAAAGAATGCTGAGTTGCATCCAAAGAACACCATACCTACTGTGAAGCATGGGGGTGGAAACATCATGCTTTGGGGCTGTTTTCCTGCAATGGGATCAGGACGACTGATCTGTGTAAAGGAAAGAATGAATGGGGCCATGTATTGTGAGATTTTAAATGAAAACCTCCTTCCATCAGCAAAGGCATTGAAGATGAAACATGGCTGGGTCTTTCAGCATGACATTGATCCAAAATACATTGCCCAGGCAACAAAGAGGGGCTTCATAAGAAGCATTTCAAGGTCCTGGAGTGGCCTAGCCAGTCTCCAGATCTCAACCCCATAGAAAACCTTTGGAGGGAGTTGAAAGTCCATGTTGCCCAGTGACAGCCCCAAAACATCACTGCTCTAGAGGAGATCTGCATGGAGGAATGGGCCAAAATACCAGCAACAGTGTGTGAAAACCTTGTGAAGACTTAGAGAAAACTTTTGACCTCTGTCATTGCCAACAAAGGGTATATAGCAAAGTATTGAGATGAACTTTTGTTATTGACCAATAATTTGCAAATAAATTCTTAAAAAATCCGACAATGTGATTTTATGAATTTTTTTTTTTCATTAGGTCTCTCATAGTCGAGGTATACCTATGATGAAAATTACAGGCTTCTCTCATCTTTTTAAATGGGAGAACTTGCACAATTGGTGGCTGACTAAATACTTTTTTGCCCTACTGTATGTGTATATGAGGGGGGGAGGTGATGCCAGCTGCAGTGACTAGTCAGAGGTGGTGATGTAAAATGTAGGGGCTTGTCAGAGATGGTCAGATCACTTAGGGAGCAGGGCTTGAGCTCAGACAAGATCCAGCCAAGTCTTCTGAGACAGCACAGGATGATAAATTGTCTCAGAAGAGAGGGAGGAGTCAGGGAGCTGGAGATAACATTATAACATCACACAAAATAAAAGGACTACACAACTTTCTGTCAGGGGTGAGTCAAGCAAACATACATACAACAGTAAAATTTGTAACAACATTATAAGGGAGATTTATTAAAACCTGTGCAGACGAAAAGTTGCACAGTTGTCCATAGCAACCAAGATGATTTCTTAAATTTTTTAAATAGTATCTGAAAAATAAAAGAAGCAATCTGTTGGTTGCTATAGGCAACAGGGCCCCTTTTTATTTTATATTTCTTAGGGTGACTGTAAATATTCTTTTATCTGATATGGGAATACCACTTTAACTACCAGACACACTGCTTTACTGGATCTGTTGTATATTAGAAATGACTGGTACCTGACAGGCCCAAATGACTTATAAAGATATTTGTCTGGTTCTGGGGTGGTGTCCAGCGCTGTATCTCTGGTATGTGATTATAACAATAAATAAATATAAATTTAAATGAATAAAACTCCTATGTAGTTTAAGTAGGTCTGTGGTAGTCAAATATTCAGGTGCCGTTATGTAGTAAGTTTTTTTTCCAAATGCAGATTTTATAAGAATGAATATTCAAGTGCTGTCTCATGCTTTCACAAGTCTGACGAACACTCCTCAAAATAACATCTTCTAACAAGTACTTGTCATTTTACATTCTCATCACTGATCTGGCTGCTGAATAAAAGTCAGGAAGGGCAGTCTAAATATACCTCCACTCCTACAAACCTTGGAGACTAACCCAGGGTCAGTGCTCTTTCCAAACACTAGATATACGAATAAAATGCTAAGCAAATCACTTGTGATACCAATTGATTATTGGTATCATATATCTAGTATTACACCAGGATGTAGAAACAGGATCTTATTACACTTCCAAGCCAATTACCGAGAGACAAAGCTATGCACACATAAATGAGCAGAAAATATACAGTGCCAAAAAACGTAACAAACTCTATTGGACCATTTCAGCCTTTATTGTGTTACAACACTGAATCACTGCGACTGGAATTAGGTTTCTGACACTAATGAGCGGAAAAAAGTGACATGAAATTAAAAGACAAAGTGAAAACAAATCTTTATGAAATTATCGATGTTCATTAAAGGTATTACACGCTAAATAATTTCAGGAGGTAAATGCATTTCTTTTGTGGCCTTCAAGTCAGTGTTTAGTGGTAACATGCCTACATAGTTGATAAAATAAATAAAAAAAAGACACAATTATATCAAGTTCTACATAAACCCTTATGTATAAATACAAAGAAAGGCAGAAAAACCTAATAAGACCATGTTTACAAAATGTCCGCTGTGCAAAATGTCCGCTGGAAAATACGGGTGGACATTTTGGACATTTACTTCATTCAGCAGCACTAGAATGGCTCAGAAATGGCCCGTCTCCATAGAAGGCAATGCATTTCAGAGCAGAATCGGCAGAAACATTTACCAGTTTCAATGTTTCTGCGGATGCTGGAATAAAGATTTCCGTGGCAGATACATATGCCCCAGAAATTCCGCCGTGTGCACAGTGCAGCAGAATCCCACCGAACTCAATGGGACTCTGCTACAGCGGCATTTCTGAGTGGAAATTCCCCTTGGTAATTCCAACGTGTGAACATGGCCTGAGGCTAATGCCAATCGCCCCATACTAGGAAAAAAAATCCTTCCCAACTCAAAATATCAGAATAAATCCCTGGAGCAGCACCCCACCTCCAGAAGTCTAGTAACTATAACTTGTAATATTATGGTTTTCAAGAAGGGCATTCAGCCCCCCCTAGAATTTGTTCAATGAATGAATCAACCATCCACCACAACATGATGTGGCAGAGAGTTCCATAGTCTCACTGCTCTTACAGTAAAGAATACCCATCTGTGATGATGGTGAAACCTTCTTTCCTCTAGACGTATAGGATGCCCCCCTGCCATGGTTACCGGCCTAGGAATAAAAAGATCACTAGAAAGATCTCTGTACTGTCCATTCATATATTTGTACATTGTGATTAAATCACCCCTAAGCCCCAAGTTTGATAACCTGTCTTGGTATTTAATCCACCCATTCCCTTTATTACCTTCGTCACCTTCCTCTACACCCACTCCAGTTCAGCTATGTCTTTTGTAAATACAGGTTTCCCAAATTGTACCCAAATTTCCATGTGCGGTCTGACTAGTAATTTGTATGGAGGCAAAACTATGTATTTGTCATGAGTAGATATGGGTGAATCTTTGAAAAATTCGATTCGGCCGATTCACAGAATTTTCCGGAAAAAAAAAGGGATTCGATACGAATTTATGTGCAGCGAATCGCTTATAAAAACAGCTATTTCTGGCCTACAGAGAGCCTCAATAGGGCTTTAGAACACTTTGCCTTGCTGTAACACACAAAGGGTGTGTGCTGGGTTAGTGAAATAATACTGTTATTCAGTATGACATGCTGATTCTTTTGGAAATGTCCTTCATGCCATGAGAATGTAGTGACAAGATGTCAGGATCTGGGCTGGTAGCTGGTAGCAGAGGCTGGTGGTGGATCCGTTGTGCCAGAGAGGTGATGACCTGGGCCGTACCAGGGAAACGGAGTCTAAGGAGTTACTGGTTTTCACCAGAGCCCGCCGCAAAGCGGGATGGACTTGCTGCGGCAGGTAACCCCCAGGTCGTTCCTCCCAGTAGCGACTCAACCTCTCTGGCTGCTGAGATAAGGCAAGGTATAAGAGGATCAGGCAGAGGCGAGGTCAGACGTAGTAAATGGTCAGGGCAGGCAGCAACGGTTCACAGGCGGTAGTCAGTAGCAATGGGTTCGGCAGGGAGACACAGGAACAAAGAACGCTTTCTCTCAGGCACAAGGCAACAAAGATCCGGCAGGAGGCTGTGGAAGGACATGGTACTTATAGGCAGTGCACAGGTGAGGCCTAATTAAGTCCACACAACACTGCCTCTCAAAAACCTTAACCCTTAATAAACCACATTGGACCAGGCCTAAGAGTCCCGATGCGCGCGCGCGCCCAAGAGAGCGGGGGCGCACACACTGAGATGCCGGAGCGCTGCCTGGGGACACACGCCGTAAGCGCTCCGGTCCAGGAGCAGGGACCGGAGCGCTCGGCGTTACACAAGAGTTACCTTCCATTCTGGACGTCTTACCTAGCTTTTATGTAAAGCAATTATTTATTTCAATTATATTAAATATTATTTTAAAATTTACAAGTCACTTTTCATAAATTATAAAACATCTTTAACCCCTTAAGGACCCAGGGTTTTCCGTTTTTGCATTTTAGTTTTTTCCTCCTTACCTTTAAAAAATCACAACTCTTTAAACTTTGCACCTAAAAATCCATATGATGGCTTTTTTTTTGCACCACCAATTCTACTTTGTAATGGCGTCAGTCATTTTACCCATAAATCTACAGCGAAAAGGGAAAAAAAATCATTTTTCCGAAAAAATGACACCTTCTCTTTATTTTGTAGGTCCATACGATTAAAATGATACCCTACTTATATATGTTTGATTTTGTAGGTCCATACGATTAAAATGATACCCTACTTATATATGTTTGATTTTGTTGTACTTCTGGAAAAAATCATAACTATATGCAGGACAATTTATAAGTTTAAAATTGTCACCTTCTGACCCCTATAACTTTTTTATTTTTATGCGTATGGGGCGGTATGAGGGCTCATTTTTGTTGCGCCGTGATCTGAATTTTTTAGCAGTACCATTTTTGCATAGATAGGACTTATTGATCATTATAATAATCATATACATTTTTTCATGATATAAAAAGTGACCAAAAATGCACTATTTTGGACTTTGGAATTTTTTTGCGCGTACGCCATTGACCATGCGGTTTAATTAATTATATATTTTTATAATTCGGACATTTCCGCACGCGGCGATGTCACATATGTTTATTTTTATTTTTATTTACACTCTTTTATTTTTAAATGGGAAAAGAGGGGTGATTCAAACTTTTAATAGGGAAAGGGTTAAATGATCTTTATTCACTTTTTTTTTCACTTTTTTTTTGCAGTGTTATAGCTCCCATAGGGACCTATAACACTGCACCCAGTGATCTTTTACATTGATCAGTGGTTTATCATAAGAAACCACTGATCCATGATTCTGCCGCTTGACTGCTCATGCTCCCTTCTCGTGTCCTACAGCTGTTCGGGACGCCGCGATTTCACCACGGCGATCCCGAACAGCCCCCTGAGCTAACCGGCAGTGATTTAGTTTCACTTTTCAATTTTGAACGCCGCGTCTAAAGGGTTAATAGCGCACGGCACCGCGATCAATGCCGCGCTATTAGCCACGGGTCCCGGCCGTTGTTAGAGGGAGCGGACTCAGGGTGTACAGGTACGCCCTGGGTCCATAACAGGTTAAACAAAGTCTGAAAACTACAAAGCTTTTATAACAGCGATCAGAAAAGTGCTAAACATTGTTACATGATGTGAATTACAGACAGAGCTGTAGCTTGCTCTCTTTGCTTCTGAGGCGAGAACAGAAAATTGTGCCCCCCCCCCCCATTTTGGCTTAGGTCACTACTTGTAAAAAATAAAATAAAATTAGCGGGACAACCTTACTGAATAATCAGAGTCATTCTCTTTTTTTTCTTCCCCATTTGGCACAGGACATCATGGTAATCTGTTCCAACCAAAACCCATGGGCAGAACCTGCAACACAAACATATTAGTATTAGGATCTGCACTTTTCCAGCATTATCCTCTCCTTTTCCGTACAAATGACTCCAGCCTCCACCAAACACAATGCCACCGGCCTTCCCCCTATGCACAAGGGGGGAGATTTATCAAAACCTGTGCAGAGGAAAAGTTGCCCAGTTGCCCATAGCAACCAATCAGCTTGCTTCCTTCATTTTTAACAAGGCCTTTGCAAAATAAATCTGATTGGTTGCTATGGGTTGCTATTTCCTTTACACGGGTTTTGATAAATCTCCCCCAATGTTTCCAGCCTCACTCAAATACCTCCAGCTCCCCCCCCCAAGCACACACAATGCCTCCTGCATTACCCCACACAGTGACAGAGGGGTGCACATGGGAGACAGGGGTGTAGAGGGGTGTACATGGGTGACAGAGTGGTGTACGGGGTAACTATAAGGGGTACAGGGGTGACAGAGGGGTTTAGAGGGGTGACAGAAGGGTGTACGGGATAACAGAGGGGTGTTCAGGGGTTACAGAGAGGTTACGAGGGGTGACAGAGAGGTGTAGAGGAGTAATAGTAGGGTGGGGGTGCACTACCTGAAGCTGAGTAGGCCTCTGTCAGCACTGCCGCTGCTCCTTCCCTCCATCCACATCATTCTGCTGAGGGACCAGGGAGAATCCAGAGTCCAGAGCTGCTCCACAGGAGAGGGAGGATACACGAGGATTGGAGCTGCAGCATCATTTGTCCCGACACTGCACACAGACTTCCCACCCACCCAAACACGCTGGCCGTGAGCGCGCTGAAATCCCAGCCCGTCACTTACCTCTCTCAGCCACTGCCTTACTGTGTCCCTGTCCTCACAGCTCCGGTGCGCATGCCAGTCTCTGTCAGTGCCACGTCACCCCCCAGCTACCTGTGTGGACGAGTCGTGCCAGGGGTAGCGACCTAAGTGCCACCTGCTGCAGCAAGACCACCCCGCTTTGCGGCGGGTTCTGGTGAAAACCAGTGGCACCTTAGACCCCGTTCCCTGGCCCAGCTCAAGTCTCCTTACACACAGGCCCAGAGGATCCACCACCTGCTTTCCACCTGCCGTGATTCCTAACAACACAAACTTAAAAAAACACTAAAATCTGTGATAAAAGTGCTATCAAAAAGAGGTAGTATTATATGTGACAAGGTCATCAAGGGTGATTTAAAAGGGTGGCAGTTTAAATTGTAGAAACTTCTGCAACAGTCCATTCCATAAACCTGAGGGAGGGGAACTCTGAGGACAATGCGCTCCAGTATGCTTAAAACAGAATTTGTCTACAACACCAGCCAGTGTGTACTTTTGCTTGCCCTTTCACAGTATCTAGACCCTTAAGACTTTAACAGGAACAAAATAGTACACCACTTAGATGTACGTATGTGGTATGCACTTATGAGGGGAGGACAATGCGCTCCAGTACGCTTAACACAGTATTTGTCTACAACACCAGCAGATGTGTACTTTTGGCTGGCCTTTCACAGTATCTAGGCCCTTAAGACTTTAACAGGAACAAAATAGTACACCACTGAGATGTATGTATGTGGTATGCACTTATGAGGCTTAGGACAATGCGCTCCAGTACGCTTAAAACAGTATTTGTGTACAACACCAGCTGGTGTGTACTTTTGCCTGGCCTTTCACAGTATGTAGGCCCTTAAGACTTTACCAGGAACAAAATAGTACACCACTAAGATGTACGTATGTGGTATGCACTTATGAGGGGAGGACAATGCGCTCCAGTATGCTTAATACAGTATTTGTGTACAACACCAGCCGGTGTTTACTTGTGCCTGGCCTTTCATAGTTTCTAGGCCCTTAAGACTTTAACAGGAACAAAATGTTACACCACTTAGATGTACGTATGTGGTATGCACTTGTGAGGGGAGGACAGTGCGTTCCAGTACGCTTTAAACAGTATTCGTGTACAACACCAGCAGTACACACCAGTGCTGCAGCACACAGTTGCTGTGTACTACACCAAAAATTGCACTACACCAAAAATTGCACTCTCAATCTCACTCCCCTCCCTATCAGTACTTCTAGGCTGGATTTGGGCTTGAGGTGAATTGCTGCTGTAAAAAAAGCTTTTCTGTGCAACACACTGCTCTCTGTCCCTCTCTGTAATAGAATGCTGTAGTGACTGGGAGGTGAATCGCTGTTGTAAAAATGCTTTTCTGGGCAACACACACTCTGTCCCTCTATCTGTGTAACAGAACGCTGATGTGACTGGGAGGTGAATCGCTGCTGGAAATATGCTTCTCAGTGCAACACACAGCGCAGTCTGTCCTCTCTCTCTCTCTCTCTCTGCAATAAAAGGCTGAAGTGACTGGCCACAAGATGGCTGCCGATTATATAGGGCTGTGACACAGGGGTTGCTGGCTGCTTATAGGCTGCATGCTGCATGTGATTCAGGGTCATCCCACCGACCCTTGTTCCCACCTTCCCAGGATTCCTTGCCCCATGTCCTCACATGTGGATCTGCCATTTTAGATACCTGGCCCCTGGAGCCTGGACCACACTAAATGGAGTTTAATGAAGCGATTTGTGCGATCATATAGCAGTGATATTCGCATTAGTTGCGAATCAAATTTTTCCTGAAATTCGAAAAGAGTTTGGATTCGACAGATTCGATTCGCTCATCCCTAGTCATGAGCCTTTATGTCTGATGATGAATCCTGTGATTTTATTTGCCTTAGCAGCAGCTGAATGCCAACAAAGAGAGTGTTCATAAAATATGACTTGTAATAAGTCCAATTAAAAACACCAAGATTTGTGAATCCTAAGGCTGTGTTCACATTACAGCTTTTCTGTGCACAGAATTGCGTTCAGAGATTCAGCTGTACGAACCTACACATTGGTGTGAATGGATCCTCTGTTGGCCCATTCACACTGCAGAATTTAGGGGTGAAAAATTCAGCTGCAGAAAATGATCTGTTGAAAGAATAAACATTCTCTTGTTGGAATCCACTAGCAGGGTTCCTTTGTTTCCTCCATGAGATAATCTTGGGGCCCGATCAGCTGTGATAACAGCTGGAGGGTCCCTACCTGCCTCTGTGTCATCTAATCGGCGCTCTAAAGATTCAGGCAGCCTTGGCAACCTTTATAAGTAGAGTGCTAATAACATTGATCAGTGCTATTATATGGCACAGCATTGAACAGTGCTAGCAATCAAAAATCGCATGTAATAGCCTCCTATGGGAACTAAAAAAATAGTGGTAGTTTTTTTTTTATAAATGTGAATAATCCCCTTCCCTAATAAAAGTTTAAAACATCCCCCATTTTTCAAATAAAATAATGTGAATAAACATACTGTTTTTTGGTATCACTGAGTGTGGAAATGTCCAAACATTTGAAATATAATGTAAATGAAACCACACAGTGAATGGCGTAAATGAAAAGTCCAAAATTGCTGATCTTTGGTTAAAAAAAATGAACACAAAGCTATCAAACAGTCTCATCAAAAGAAAAAGGTGCTAATAAAAAACTACAGATCACAGTGCAAAATATGGGCCCTCATAGGGGTAAGAAAAGGACAATTTTAGGCATATTAATTTTATTCCAAATAGTTAGCATTTATTTTAAAAGAAAGAAAATAAAACATAGGCTATATAAATTAAGTATTGTTATAATCGTATTGACCTACAAATCAAAGATAACATTTTAAACATAAACTGCACTGTGTAGAAACAGAACCCCCCCAAAATGTTCAACTTTGCCCCACAAATAACTTTTGAGTGATCTAATTACAAGGTCACAATTGGTTCTGCATAAAACAAGCCCGTATATGGCCATGTAGGTGAAACATTTAAAGAGTTATGGATTTTAAATGGTGAGGAGAATTAAAAACAAAATGCAAACAAGAAAACTGGTTGCGAAGGCTGTCATTTAAGAGTTAAGCAGAAATAATACCTGAATGTGTTGAGTGTATGTAATAACAGAAATTCAGAAAATAACTCATTATGCGTATGATAGTAACACTAAGGCTAAGTTTCCACTTGTTTTTTGTTTGTTTTTTTAGCAAAACAGCCACAAAGCGTTATTTTGTTGGTGAAAAAAATGCCACGACCAGATGTTTGGCATTTTGTCTTGGGGCTGCTCTCCCATAGAAGTCTATAGGAAGAATTATCTTTAAAGGGGTACTCCGCCCCTAGACATCTTATCCCCTATCCAAAGGATGGGGCATAAGACATCTGATTGCGGGGGTCCCGCGGCTGGGAATGCATGCTCCCTAAACGAACGCTGGCTACGGTGCCGGAGGCCTGTGACATCACAAGCCTCCTGTGCCGCATCGCTAGTCATCCGGCACGGAGCAAAGTTCGCTCCATGCACCAGATGACTGGGGTGCCACAAAGGTAAAAACACCAGAAAAAAAGCAAAAATGCAGAAAAATTCAGTGTTTAAAAAAAAAGCTAGCAAAAAAACTAAGTGGAAACCTAGCCAAAGAGAAATTAAAGGAGAACTCCAGAATATAAAAATTGTCCCCCATACTGCCGGAAGTTAAAAAAAATAAAGATGTACATACCTTCCTCCGCTCCCCCGGGGCCTCCGGTAACTGGCTCCGCTTTCCGCCGCGATCCTCTTCCTGGTTGCTGGTGGTCGGCAAGTCATACTGCACTCAGCCAATCACCGGTGAAGTCACTGCAGTGAAGTCCCGGCTCGGCCGGCGATAGGCTGAGCGGCATTGTTATGTTTTAGGCCCCGGCAGCAGGTGCCGGTGTAGTGAGGAGTTTAATGTCCTGAAGCGTTCTCACACTGCCGCTCAACCTATCGTCGGCCAAGTCGGGACTTCACTGCGGCAGGTGATTGGCTGAGCGCAGTATGACTCGCCGACCACCAGCAACCAGGAAGAGGATCACGGCGGAGACCAGAGACGGTTACTGGAGGCCCCGGAGGAGCGGTGGAAGGTATGAACATCTTTATTTTTTTACTGCCGGCAGTATGGGGGACAATTTTTATATTCTGGAGTTCTCCTTTAAAGGGGTATTCCAGAATTATAATTTTTTTTTGACTATGCTACAGGGGCTGTAAAGTTAGTGTAGTTCATAATTTAGTGTCTGTACCTGTGTGTGATGGTGGTCTCACAATTCTTATGTGATTTTAACTCCAATATTTAACTTTAAAAGCATACAATATGACTGTTGTCTCAGATTTTTCCCAGGTTGCGACGCGGCCGAGACATGACATCACTAGTCAGCTGATGACAGGGAGCCTGTGTGCTTCAATGGGTGGAGCGATCGCTTGGTGGGAGAGAGATCATTCTGCAACTAATTGTATTTGTATTTGTTGTAGGCACCATGGTTGAAAAACACAGGTCTTTTGAATGGATGCAGCTCATTTATTTTTCAATTGGCAGGGTGGCTGATGTGTTGGAGGGAGGAAAATGGAATTATGGGATTTGTAGGCAAAGAAGGAAACTCAAACAGGAAATAGCATTTCACTAAAAGATAGCCACAGTGTTATGGTTATCTCACTACATAGCCATTTAGCCCCAAGACAAGCGCAGATCCTTCCTAAGCATGTCCATTACTGTCTGCCAGGTACATACTAAAATCACCTTATTGTGGATAACCCTTTTAACTCCTCCGCCATCTAATAACTTCCTACTTTAGCAGCTCGGAGATACAACTAAGATACTGCAAATGGTATCCAGGCATCCACAAAAATGCAGGGGTGGAGATTGTGTCCTATCAACCCCAAGAATATAATAGCAGTCATTGGCAGAAATATTTCAATCATTGCTGTGTCACAGAATAAAACTTAGAATAATGTTCCCTCTGCTGCCTGGGGCTTCTCACTGTTGTACAATAGCAGTGGAGGGCTGGAAATGAAGGAAACTGGTACCGCAGCGTGACCTGGGTAGGTAAGTATAGCTTTTCTTTTTCTCTTTTCTTTTTACAGCCCCAACTCTGTATGATGTTATTTATTTATTTTTTAAATACTGGAATACCCCTTTAATATTCTGCAGAGTGCTCTTGTAGACCTGGTACTTGACCCTCTATATGGCAGGCATAATTCCTCTTAATTATTCTTGGATAGTTGTATCTCACACTTGGCTGTGACCAATATCTGTCCCTGACCATGTGATCAGGTATTTGTATGTTTCACTTTTATTTTCCTTTTTGTGCTGATGGTTTTCATATTTAAGGCAAGGGTATGGATCCTGTAAGAAGTGTCAAATATGGAGGGGGGAGTCATATTGTATGTGGGCTGGCAGGGTTTCTGTGCCATTATCATTTTTTTTATTTTTTATATATTTTTTTTTATATGCCAGTCTGGCCTTTCCCCACCCAAGGCCGTAAAATTAAATAAAACATTTTTGGACTGAACATAGGTCCTCTTTAATGGGGTATCCCCCTATACCAAATGTGTCATTTTTAAAGTATGCAGTACAAAATAAAAATCCTATATATATTGTGAATAAATATTATCAGTAGATTCCTACATAATCACTTACTGGCCCAAAATAGCATGTTTAACGCTCGCTGCATGGGGTTGGGATTTGTACCTGGACTTCAGGTTGCCGGTCGCACATGCTCACACCTTTCCCATAGCCCCTTGTGGATACCCATATCACTGGCAACAAAAAAACTAAGTAACCCCCCACTTATGTTCTATGCCCACCTCTTTAATTAACACAGATCTGAAACTGTATGCCAGACTCTTAGGCTACTTTCACACTATGGTTCATAAATCCGTTATAAAACATCCGTTATATTCAATTCTATACTGATTTAACGGAAGTTATATAACGGATGAATAAAACGATTATAACGGATGAATAGATTTCTAACGTCCGCTAATTAAACTGATAAATGTTTATCCGTTATTATCCGTTAATACCTTATTATTAACGTCCGTTATATTCACCTTTGGAGGGGGGGGGGTGCAGGAGGGTGCACTACTCTGCCTCCTGGTGGGGGGGGGGGGGCAGGAGGGTGCACTACTCTGCCTCCTGGAAGGGGGGGGGGGGGTGCGGGAGGGCACACTACTCTGCCTCCTGGAGGGAGGGGGTGCAGAAGGGTGCACTGCTCTGGTTTTTGGGCTGTTAACCCCTTAACGACGCAGGACGTATATTTACGTCCTGCGCCGACTCCCGCGATATGAAGCGGGATCGCGCCGCGATCCTGCATCATATCGCGTCGGTCCTGGCGCTCATCAATGGCCGGGACCCGCGGCTAATACCACACATCGCCGATCGCGGCGATGTGTGGTATTAACCCTTTATAAGCGCGGTCAAAGCTGACCGCCGCTTCTAAAGTGAAACTGAAAGTGACCCGGCTCAGTCGGGCTGTTCGGGACCGCCGCGGTGAAATCGCGGCTTCCCGAACAGCTGACCGGACACCGGGAGGGCCCTTACCTGCCTCCTCGATGTCCGATCGACGAATGACTGCTCCTTGCCTGAGATCCAGGCAGGAGCAGTCAAGCGCCGATAATGCTGATCACAGGCGTGTTAATACACGCCTGTGATCAGCATAGGAGATCAGTGTGTGCAGTGTTATAGGTCCCTATGGGACCTATAACACTGCAAAAAAAATGTTTAAAAAAAGTGTTAATAAAGGTCATTTAACCCCTTCCCTAATAAAAGTTTGAATCAGCCCCCTTTTCCCATAAAAAAAAATAAAACAGTGTAAAAAAATAAATAAATAAACATATGTGGTATCGCCGTGTGCGTAAATGTCCGAACTATAAAAATATATCATTAATTAAACCGCACGGTCAATGGCGTACGCGAAAAAAAATTCCAAAGTCCGAAAAAGCGTATTTTGGTCACTTTTTATACCAAAAAATGAATAAAAAGTGATCAAAAAGTCTGACCAAAACAAAAATCATACCGATAAAAACTTCAGATCACGGCGCAAAAAATTAGTCCTCATACTGCCCTGTACATGGAAAAATAAAAAAGTTATAGGGGTCAGAAGATGACATTTTTAAACGTATAAATTTTCCTGCATGTAGTTATGATTTTTTCCAGAAGTGCGACAAATTCAAACCTATATAAGTAGGGTATCATTTTAACTGTATGGACCTACAGAATAATGATAAGGTGTAATTTTTACCGAAATATGCACTGCGTAGAAACGGAAGCCCCCAAAAGTCACAAAATGGCGTTTTTTTTTCAATTTTGTCGCACAATTATTATTTTTTCCGTTTTGCCGTGCATTTTTGGGTAAAACGACTAATGTCCCTGCAAAGTGGAATTGGCGACGCAAAAAATAAGCCATAATATGGATTTTTAGGTGGAAAATTGAAAGGGTTATGATTTTTAAAAGGTAAGGAGGAAAAAATGTAAGTGCAAAAACGGAAAAACCCTGAGTCCTTAAGGGGTTAATAGAGCGCTGTTAAAGTGCTATCCGGAGTGCTATCAGGAGGCTGGCGGCAGATGAATACAGATACCCAGAACAGACTCCTACTGCTGCCTCCTGCTGTCTGACCAGGAAGTAGAGGGGGTGTGACAGGGGGTGTGAGCACTACTCAACTTTCCCATGTGACTTCAGGAGTGTGAAGTCTCTATTGAGCATGCTCAGTAGAACTAACGGACGTTAAATTAACGGACAATAACGGGTGTATTTTGCAACTTCCGTTACGCCATAGGCTTCAATGTTAATAATTAACAGACGTTCAATGATCCGTTAATTATAAACGGAAAAAAAATACTACATGTCCGTTCTATACTTCCGTTATAACTAAGGCACGTTAGTTTAACGGAACAAAAAATGTACAAACGGAAGATTAAAAAATCCCATAGACTTTAATGGGATTTATTAACGGAAGTTTAAGGATCCGTTATAAAAGACTTTATGACGGAATTTCATCTTTAAACAGAAGAACTTTATAGTGTGAAAGCAGCCTAATTCACCTGGACCAAGTGGCATTTATTGAATCTAGAGAAACTTGTGATAGCACTTTGAGAGCATTCATAATCCCCACGTCACGGCCACCTGTAAGTAGTGGGTCCCTAACGTCCCTAGCATAAAATGGCGTAGGCCTGGGCGGTGTGTTGCGGCCACCACCGCCGCAACACCAGTGCCCACAGGGGGAATGACCCACTGGCAGAGCAGCCCCAATGCCACTCAAACCAGTCCCAGGGCCGCACCTCACCACAGACACGGTGACGTGGCAGCAATGGACACCGCACTACACCAGTGTAAACAAGGTATATGAAAACATAACATTCCTCTTATGCTGCCTTCTCTAGATGCCGAAACCGCCTTTGACTGGGTGGACTGGGGAATCATAAAGGCAACACTAGCTCAAATAGAAATTGGGACCTAAAATGTTGTCTTAAAGTCAACTTCTTTAGTCACATTGGATTAATGGTACTTATCAGGCTTGTCAGCATTTGCAGATGACTTGCTGCTCTACCCTGCATCTCCCTTCTCCCTCATGGCCTCTATTAATATTTATGCTTACTTCAGCAATGATACTTTTATATATATTTATTTTTTATTTTTTGTCATAATATAGTCTGTTTTATTGTTGCATTTGTCCACTTCCATAATTTGCTGTTTTCCTTTTTTCATCCTGCCGCATGGGGGTTTGTACCTGCCTGTACTGGTATACTACAGTAACCCCCCGACATGCGATGGCCCCGACATATGATAAAATCGACATACGATGCTTTTATATGTTGGGGCCATCGCATTAACTGCTATCCGACAGCGCAAAATGCTTAAGCTGCTGTCGGATAGCAGTTTAAGCATCCCGGACAGGTTCGCTTACCTATTCCCGCTGCTCCGGGTCCACTTCGCGATCCTCCAGCGTCTTCCGCATCTTCTCCAGGGTCCGGGCCTTGTTTTCCGGCGTCGTTATTACGTCACTACGCACGCCGCGCCGGCGCAACAGCGTAATAACGTCACCAGAAAGCGAGGCCCGGACCCTGCAGTAGATGCGGAAGAAGACACCGGAGCAGCGGGACAGCATCGGGAGCCCCTGGGACAGCATCGGTAGCAGTGAGGACCGGGTCCGGAGCAGCGGGGACACCATCTCGAGCGGCGGGGACAGTTGAGTACAGCTTCCTATACTTTACATTGCACGGATCCCTCAACATACGATGGATTCGACAAACGATGGGTCGTTTGGAACGAATTACCATCGTATGTTGAGGGACCACTGTATATGTCAGGGCCATAGTCACTACTGTACAGTATGTCATGGCCACCTGGGCTGAGCATTACTTCAAAGTTAAGAAACCAGAAACTTAGCATGTTACTTTATACAGTTCAAAGGATAAAAGAGACAGGCGCTCCATAGAGTAGTAACGTTGAGATCCCGTTGTGAGAAAACTATATAAATAAATTGCTCACCCTGGGTGGTTGTGCAAATTCATGCACAACAATGATAAGCATGGAGTAAGGGTAGGTCGTCTGCTGCCCTCCGGTAGATACATGGCAATATCAGAAAAAGGCTTCAAGGGAACCCAGCTCCACGGCGCTGAACGACCACAAGAGGTAAACGGTAAAAAGTGGTTTATTTGACCAGAATGCAACGCGTTTCGCTGCGCATGCGCAGCGAAACGCGTTGCATTCTGATCAAATAAACTCCTTTTTACCGTTTACCTCTTGTGGTGGTTCGGCGCCGTGGAGCTGGGTTCCCTTGAAGCCTTTTTCGGATATTAACTTTATACAGTTGGCAACAATGAATTTGTCAAGTAAAAAAATATTTAAAAGCAAAATCTTTTTATACCAATTTTTCCATCATTTGACTTTTGTAGGCTACCACAGGAATAAGGATCAGTTCTTAACAGATTTTGAATAGAACACATTATTTAGAAGAGTTCCAAGCTCATAAACTGTATAAAACATTAGTATGTTTATATGAATATCAACAACATGAGGAGTCTAATAGGGTTATAATGACTCATTGACATTTACTGCTATATAAATGTAATTGTCTGTTCAGATAGAATGTACTCTGACCTACACTCTGTGGATGATACAATATGTCCCTGTACTGCCACCTTGTGGTCATTTCAAATAAATAATGAATTCAAATAGAGAAAACAGACATGGTCGCACATCTACAACATGCACAATGATCTAATGCTTCTTAGCAACATTTATTAAACCAACAGGTCGTTAGTGTACTTTATGATCATGAAGTGCAAGCCCGCTAGCCACGTCATGGCCACCTGTAAGTAGTGGGTCTCTAACGTCCCTAGCATAAAATGGCATAGCACTGGGCGGCGACCAACACCGCCACAACACCAGTGCCCACAGGGGGAACAACCCACTGGCAGAGCATCCCTAATGCCACTCAAACCAGTCCCAGGGCTGTGCCTTACCACAGACACAGTGCCGCAGCAGCAATGGACGCCGCACAGCACTACACCAGTGTAAACAAGGTGTAAAGGCTCACTTACCATGTGCTTCCGGTCTCTCTGGTGTGGTGCGGCATCAATTGCTGCCGTGGCACCGTCTCTATGGGGAGGCGCGGCCCTGGGACTAGATTGAGTGGCATTGGGGCTGCTCTGCCAGTGGGTCATTCCCCCTCTGGGCACTGGTGTTGTGGTGGTGTTGGTCGCCGCCCAGTGCTACACCATTTTATGCTAGGGACGTTAGGGACCCACTACTTACAGGTTGCCTTGTCATGGCTAGTGGGCTTGCACTTCATGATCATAAAGTACACTAACGACCTGTTAGTTTAATAAATGAAAGAAGCATTCGATCATTGTGCATGCTGTGGATGGGCAACCATGTCTGTTCTCTCCATTTGAATTCACATTTCAAATAAATATGTCTTTACTGCTTTAAGTAGAAGAATCCTTCCTAATCCCATTACATCTAACAGAAATACCTTAACCATAATAAGATTAAGACACACTGCCTTATGCTTAGTATACAACAATATGGATAACATTTTATTTTATTATGTTTTTAATTCATGACAAAACTAAAATTAATCCATCAACAAACCCATCTTGAATGGCATGCTGTTTTATGAAGAAAAGATAGATAGATCAGTAGATAGACAGATAGATACACACAGTGCACCACAGTTTGCTGCCTACGAGACCTTGTAGATCAGAATGCTCATGATGACCCCTGTCCACCACTAATAGCACCTACAATAGCCACATGAACAACTGAGCTGTACCATGGAGCAATGTTAAAAAGTTCAGGATGTTGACTTAGCCTTCAATTTCCCCCAAATCTCAATCCTGGTTGGTGTCAGGGGCGGATCCAGAGCCTAGTCTCGGGAGAGGCACAATCAGAGTATCGTGCGGTGGTTGACACGCCCCATCCCATAGACTTGCATTGAGGGGGTGTGGTGTGATGTCATGCCACACCCCCTCAATGCAAGTCTATGGGAGGGGGCGTGTCAACCCCCGCAGCCCGCACCCAGCGTCCGGAACAAAATGTTCCGAACACTGGGGCAGTGGACTACCCCTTTAAGTACACAGCATAGTTCCCCCCACATTAGGTTGGCAGCATAGTTCTCCCACATTAGGTTGTCAGCCTAGTTCCCCCCACATTAGGTTGGCAGCATAGTTCCCCCCACATTAGATTGGCAGCATAGTTCCCCCACATTAGGTTGGCAGCATAGTTCCCCCACATTAGGTTTGCAGCATAGTTCCCCCACATTAGGTTGGCAGTATAGTTTCCCCACATTAGGTTGGCAGCATAGTTCCCCCCCACATTAGGTTGGCAGCATAGTTCCCCCCACATTAGGTTGGCAGTATAGTTCCCCCCCACATTAGGTTGGCGGTATAGTTCCCCCCACATTAGGGTGGAATTATAGTTCCCCCACATTAGGTTGGCAGTATAGTTCTCCCACATTTGGTTGACAGCATAGTTCCCCCCACATTAGGTTGGCAGTATAGTTCCCCCCACATTATGGTGGCAGTATGGTTCCACCCACATTAGGGTGGCAGTATAGTTCCCCCCACATTAGGTTGGCAGTATAGTTCCCCCACATTAAGTTGGCAGTATAGATCCCCCACATTAGGCTGGGAGTATAGTTCCTCCACATTAGGTTGGCAGAATAGTTCCCCCACATTAGGTAGGCAGTGGCCCCCACAGACATACAGCCTCCAGCCATATACAGTATATGGCTGGAGGCTGTATGTCCATGTACTGGCCCACCTCAGTGCTCTGACCACTGCTCCTCCGGTCCGGGGTCACGATCTACTGCTATGGCTTATAGGCCATAGCAGCAGGTCCCGAGACCAGAGGAGCGGTGGTCGGGGCACCGACGCTGATGTGCCGCTGGTAACTTACCATGCTGGCCAGTGCGCATCCTCCTACTCGATGTTCCACTCCTCCGCTCCTATGGGCGCATGCGCAAGACGTCAGTGACGTCTCTGCTTGAGCTACTTCCTGGTGGCCTCTTTGCATTTTTAAAGTGAACACGGGACCGCAGAAAGTTAACCGGGGCATTCTTGTGTCCTGAAAAGATCTTCCAGGACACATGGAAGTCCTTAATACTGATGGGGAAATTTATCTGGGAGGGGGTTAGAGGGGGTGAGAGGGGGGGGGGGGGCAATTGCTCCCTTGAAGCCCCCCCCCCCCACTGGATCCGCCACTGGTTGGTGTATATAGTATTTCTGCAGTGGGAAAAGCCCATGTAATGTTTACATGCAGAAGCACTGGAGGGAGTTTTTTACAAACATTTTATTTTAAAATACCTCCTATTCTTTAAGAACAAGAGTGCTAAATAGAAATATATGTCCTGGAGCAGGGATGCACCCAAAATAGGTGCATGTGATGGTGTTGGTGGTGCAAATTAAATCCTCCTACCAGCCTGTACCATGCGCCTGCTTCATAGATTGCCAGTTCAACTGCTATCAGCCGGTCCTGGTGGACCTCAACAATAATGCTGATCCTCACCATTAACCATTTAAATGCCATGATCAATACTGTACACAGTACACTCAGCACATTTCATTTTGGGGTAGGTACATTGACGATATTTTAATTTTTTGGGAAGGGGGTCCAACACTCTTTAGGGAATTTGTTTCAGCTCTTAATCAAAATGTGATCGGCATGAAATTCACACCAGAAGAAGGAGGAAGATCTATTAATTTCCTTGATCTCAATATTTACATAGATTCTGGAAACAAGATTCAAACCGATATCTTTAGGAAACCCACCTCGACTAATAGTCTCCTTCATTGGACCAGTTGGCATCCGTTCACCTTGCGGAAAAGTATTCCGATTGGCCAGTTCCTTAGAGCGCGCCGCAACTGCTCGGAAGATGATAGATTTCTGAAAGAGAGCCAAAACTTAACATCCAGATTCTTGAATAGGGGCTATCCAATCAAACATATGAGAAAGGCCTTCAACAGAGCACAACGTAGTGACCGGAATAGGTTACTAGGACCGAACAACAGTTGCTCCACATCTAAGGAATCAGTCACTAGAATGATAGGAACCTATGATGCCTATACTCCTCAGATCAACCAAATATTACAAAGACACTGGCATATCCTATTATCGGATCCTGACTTGAAGGATAAAATTGGACCCAGACCCAATATCACATACAGAAGGGGGGCCAATTTACGTGAACTTTTGGTTCACAGTCATTTTGACGAGAAAATAGACACCCCACAGACATGGTTACCCAACCCACCAGCAGGTTCGTATCCCTGCGGCCACTGCACAATTTGCAGTTCCTTCCCCAAAACTAAGGAATTTATCAACCCATATGATAATAGATCTTATAAGATCTTTGACTTCATAAATTGCAGCAGTAAAAATGTAGTATACATAGCTTGCTGCACATGTCCCAAAATATATGTGGGCAAAACAACTCAAGAAGTCAGACGTAGGATTGGTAAACATCTCAGCACTATTAGAACCAATGCTGATACTCCACTGGCCAAACACATTAGGGCCTTGCATAACAATAGGACTGACCAGATTAAGTTTTGGGGATTACGACAAATCAAGATGGGGACAAGAAAAGGAGATGTAAATAGAGTATTACTCAGAGAAGAGGCCAAGTGGATATACAGGTTGAGAACAAGAAGCCCAGATGGATTAAATGAAGGCTTCTCTTTTACAGCGTTCTTGGAGAATTAATAATATTATGATTTATTACTATTCAAAAATTAAATAGCATTAGAAAATTGAGCACTGGACAATTAACCCTCTCCCTTACACTCTGTGTTGTCTAACAGAAAGATTATACGATATCAACCAGTATCAAAATTTGACTCTCTTCCCCCATCACATTCTGGATTTAGGGATCAAAAAAAGCCTAACGACGATGTGAATACATCCTACATATACTTACCAATGGGAATATTATGCATATACAGAGACTCCTTGGGCACCATGTACTATCATGGACATTGGATATATGATTCAGTTTAGTTATATATGGTGTCCTCTAACATTACTAATATTCACTGTACATGAAGCATTAGGTTATATCTAATAACATCAATACTTACCATCTATATCTATATACTTCAATCCAGAATCTATCACTATTACCCTTCACCACGATGGCCCCTGTCACTACCAAGTTCACACATATAGAATAATATTCATCAGAACAAGAAAAGTTCATAAATATCAAAATAATGTATCCTACAAATATATGCATTAGAATAATAAAAGTTCCTAAACATTGAAATAATGAACCTCACAAATATATGTTGTATTTACTGAATTCACTGTTTGCGGTGATATAATGGGCTTATATACTTAGTATATGCAAGGTATTAGCAGGTTAAAGAGTACAACTAATATGTAGTTCACAACTACCATCATAGCTGTGTTTTAATTGAGACCGCAGACATGTATACAATCCACCATAGGAACATCTTGAGTTGGACGCAGGCGCAGTCTCCTATAATATCTCACAATAAATCTAAGTCCACTGACATGCGCGAACGTTGGATCGCCGTGGAACGGACATGCGCAGTTACTCGTAACTGCGATTGATTATCTCTAAGTGCGGAGACATGCGCGAACGGCAGAACATCGCAGAACGGACATGCGCAGTTGTTCTCAACTGTGTTAGAGCATTACTAAGTGCGAAGACATGCGTCGCGCATCATATATACGTAATGTGAGTGACAGGGCATGAAGAATACTGATTGGTTGGGAAGAGATCAAAACATCATGACGTGACAAGACCGGATTGGTCAGTCACGTCACTTGTGCTCAGATAGGCTGATTAATCGGCGCATAATGATGCAACGGATTTGACATCACCAACAGAGGGTATAAAAGGGAGAGCGGACCAAACGAACGGCCATTAGCCTCTGTACCTTGATAAAGTTGGTTTATCCAACGAAACGTCGGGAAGCGGAGGGCTATTCATATTTTAATTAGCAGCTATCAGTGCTTTTCTGTCTATATAGTGGCATCCATAGATTAGTGTTAGTATAGCACAATACCATTACAAACGAAGTTATAGGACGCTTATATGCCATCTAAGCAACTACTAGCTGTGTTTTTAATCACAACACCGGAGCTCATATTTATTTTAAATGATCCAATAAAATTTAGTTTTAAGGGGGGTTTCTAGTTTAGGGTTAACCCCTTGGGGGGCGACCCCTAAAGGTTGTTGTTACATGATCAATACTGATCACAGCATCCGAAGCATTTGAAGGGCTTACAGAGACTCATCGGACCACCCACAGCATGATTACTGGAGTCCAATGAGTCAAGATTGCTTCCGAAGCTCTGCTTACCAGCTCCACAGCCGCTTTGGGCATTTGTAAAACAGGTTTAAAAAAAAAAAAAAAAACTGTTTTAATAAATGTAAATAAGCCCCCTTTCCAATAAAAAATTAAGACACTCCTTTTTCCCATTTTACAAATAGAAATATGTAAAAAATAAAACAAATAAATTTGGTACTGTCACTTGCAGAAATGTCTAAACTATTAAACTATTCAAAATAGCTGATTTTTGATCAACATCAGTCACGTGTGGGCAGGGAAATCAGTGCACTCTAGCTCTCACCCAGAACGCCTGTCACTGCTTATTGCATAGTCACCCTAAACGGCAACTAGGAGATGGTCCCCTTCTCTGGAATAAGCGCAAGGACATCTCAGGTCATAACAACAAACTACCCACAATATAGTATAGGTCAGAGAGAAACAGTCAGGATACAATGGGTTGACATGCACAGGATTATAAACTCAGAGGGAGACAAACAAACAGAAATGATAGGCAGCAAGCCAGATCAAAAAGCCAAAAGACAACAGAAGTACCAAATCAAATAGCAAAGGGTTAACCGATAACAGTGCCAAAGTCACAGAACCAGAACACAGAATCATATGCAGTATATAGCTAGCTATAGAGTAAAAGCTATTTCACAAGCACTTTCTGTGAGGACACTGCAGACTTAGGCTGGGTTCACACCACGTTTTTCCAATATGCTAACCGTATACGGTTTTCCGCAAAAAAACGTATACGACCGTATCAGAAACCGTATGCATAGAGAATGCATTGTAAACCGTATTCCCAATGTTGTGTACGGTTGCATCAATTTTGCCTCGGATACGGTTTTGCCGATTTTTCAACCGTAGGCAAAAACGCTGTTGACCACGTTTTTGCCTCAGGTAGCAAAACCGTATGCGAACCGTATGCAGTTCTTTTAACATTGTTGTCTATGAGAACCGTACACAGAATTTCAGAATACGGTTGCACACGGTTTTTCGAATCCGTTTTTGGAGTTGACACATGCGCAGATCTTTCTAGAATTCATCCCAGACATCCCCCCTCCCTCTGGAAATGCCCTGTCTGGCCATTGTCTGGAGAGTTGAGCTACAAGAAGGACCTGCTGCTCCTTTGCTCTTCAGTCAGCCACCATTTTAGGCTACATCTGGCACATTAAAAGGTAAGATGGCTGCTAATTAATATTTTATTGCGACAGGAGGCTCCTAATATATGCATATCTTTCTCTTTACTAACTCTCAGCAGCGAAAGGGTTAATGCATTACAAAAGAAAAAACTTGTATGTGCACCCAAACATGAATGAACATAGTGCACCAATCAGAGATAACCCTAGTGCATAAAACGTCTGTAACTTAGATAATCTTCCTTCTTTCTCGCTGCTCTCAGCAAGATAAGTATATATTATATATATTGTATTTCATTATATTATTATTGCTCCTCGATTTACTTATTACCACATATTCATTTATATTTGATATTATATTCCCGGTTTATACATATATATAGTACATATATAGTTTCCATTACTTTCTCCCCCCGCTTCACGGACAAATTCGTGCTCGCTTATTACCTGTACCACCAACTGAATTTAAGTA
Source organism: Hyla sarda (assembly GCF_029499605.1). Classification (NCBI taxonomy): domain Eukaryota; kingdom Metazoa; phylum Chordata; class Amphibia; order Anura; family Hylidae; genus Hyla; species Hyla sarda. Next base: position 155,502,595 of record NC_079189.1, read on the forward strand.
CTTTAGTAATATTCTCCTGGTAGGAATATCTTAACTATAATTATTCATATTAATATATAAATACCCTCCTATCCAGGCCATTCTTAGAGTAGAGGCAGTGTAACGGCCAGGCATAGATACACACACCCTGTTGGGGGTTCAAACCCCATTCCAGTAGAAAAAGTTTTTAAATTGGCATACCTTCTCCTGAGGTGGAAAAACTTTTTGCCACTCAATATGGAGAATACCAAATCTTTACCTCAAGATAATACCTCTGTCTCCATTGACCAGGCTAACAGAGACCCTGATAATATTCAATCCTTAGTGGATATTTCAGTAGCCAAGTCAGTTCATAACGCTATGAAAATGGCTATGTCCTCTCTCACTGAGTCCATCTCGAAGTCCATTTCCATGGCTATGTCCCATGATAAATCTAATTTGCCTTCTACCCCATCCGACATATTTTGGTCGGCGGAGGAGTCTACCTCCATATTAGCCAGAGGACATAAAGGAACCGGTAAATGCGCTAAAAAACAGCGTTTTTCTATAGACGACCGCAAAACCCGCTCCACTAAGCATTCTCATGAAAGGTCAAGACATGGTAAACATAAAATGCCACGTGAACCTAGTGGCCCTGAATTTTCTGCTTCTTCTGAGCAGACCAGACCCTCTGTCCATGAGGAAGTAAAAAATATTCGGACTAAGAAAGCCCAAAAACGGGCAAAACCGGATTCCTACAACTTATCATCCTCCTCTGATTCAGAGGACATGTCAGATGCCGCAATATCTATTAATGATAGTGACGGTGACAGTTTTGAAGAGGGTGAAATTCCTGAAGTCACTTTAGAACAACCTACTACTGAAAATTCAGGATCCAACCAGGTTCTAGACAGTCAGGGCAACCCATTTTTTGAACCTGAATGTATCATACATCCCAGATCATCTGAGTGGTATCCCAACCCTATTATAGCCAAATATTTGGATACTAGGGTCAAAAAGGCTCTAGATAAACCTTCACGGAATAAACTCCGTGCTGAATGCCCGAGACCTAGCCTTCCTAGTAAATCCACTATGACCCCTGAATTAGACCCTGTCCTTATTAAATATCTGTTAAAAACAGGGAAAAATCCCAAAAAGGGATTAGACCGCTCCCTTAAGAGTGTACAAGATAAGCTGTTAGACCTGCTTGGACCTCTAACAAAAATTTTAGAAATTTCTGAAGACTCTATGGTCTCGGGTCAACCTATGAATACCTCTGACATACGAGGATGGGCCCAACGGGCAATTTGTGTCTTTGGCAATGTTAATGCTGCCATGACCGCTGAAAGGCGAAGAACCATTTTAATGAAGTTGGATCCACAACTTACCAACTTAGCTTCAGCAGAATTTGAGCCCTCTACAGATGGTCTCTTGTTTGGAGACAGTTTTTTGAAGGAAATCAGTAAATTTGTAGGGATATTTACATCCCTTGATAAAGCTCAAAACTCGCTCCGGAAAGTTTTTCCTGGGAGAGTTTTTGGACGGGCTGGAAAAGGACGGAGCCGTTTTTCCAGCCGTTCTGCCTCATCCAGAGGTACTTCCAGAGGCTCCTTCCAACAGGAGAGATCCCAATACCCTTCCACTTACCAGCCAACGCAGTTCTTCCCTACTAGAGCAAGACCATGGAGAGCTAGAGGAACCCGAGGTTTTCCCAAATCCGGATCCTCCACTGGTAAGTCCTCCTCCTCTTTTTTCTTCCCTTCTTCCTCTAGGAGGAAAACTCCAACATTTTTCCCAAGCTTGGGCATCCATAACATCAGATTTATGGATCCTCAACACGGTATCAGGTTACATGATAGAGTTCATTTCTCCTCCTCTTCAAACCTCTTTCCCTCTTCCGATTCATTTTTCTCTTCTAGACGAATCTTTGATAGATCAAGAGATACAAGATCTCTCTTCCAAGGGGGCCATTATTCAAGTTCCTCCACATGTTCCAGGTTTCATCAGCAATATCTTCCTGGTGAAGAAAAAAGATGGAGGCCACAGGCCTGTCATCAACCTTCGCCAACTGAACGATTTCCTAGTATACCGTCACTTCAAGATGGAAGGTATCCATCTTCTAAGAGATCTGCTTCTCCAGGACGATTGGCTCGTCAAAGTGGACCTAAAAGATGCCTATCTCACGGTCCCCATCCATTCTTCACATCAACCTTACCTTCAGTTTCTTTGGAAAAACCGGAAATGGCAATTCACTTGCCTACCTTTTGGTCTTTCTTCAGCCCCTTGGTGTTTCACCAAACTTTTAAAACCAATTGTAGCACTCTTAAGGAGTCGTGGCGTTCGTCTAATCATTTACCTAGACGACATCCTTATTATGGCTCAGTCTCAAGATCTGATCCAATGTCATCTTCAATGGACATTATCTCTTCTAATCAGCTTAGGGTTCACCATCAATTCGAAAAAATCGATACTGACCCCTTCAAGGGAAGTCGAATTTTTAGGTTTTCTGATAAACACCCAATTGACTACTCTCAGTCTACCTCTGAGAAAACTTCAACTGATCCGGAAAGAGATACGTTCTATATTGAACAAACGGATGACCTCTTTGAGAACTATTGCTCGCATAGTGGGTCTTCTATCAGCCTCCATCCAGGCCATTTTTCCAGCCCCGCTACATTACAGGGCTCTTCAACGCCTCAAGATTCAACATCTCAGAGAGGGACTTTGTTATTCGGATTATGTTCCCCTTTCCTCAGAAGCCGTAGAGGAGCTATCATGGTGGCTCCATCATGTTCAGCTATGGAATGGGAAAACCATTTTCAGCTGCAAACCAGATCTGATCATAGAATCAGACGCCAGCCTCTTGGGCTGGGGTGCCCGTCATGGTCATCTTTCGACGGGAGGAAAGTGGTCAGAAGAAGAGAGTTCTCTTCACATCAATTGCCTGGAACTATTAGCAGGTTTCTTCGCCATCAAGAGCTTTGCAAAGTTCAGATCGCACTGCTGCATATTACTTCGTAAGGACAATATATCAGCAGTACAATATATCAACAAACTGGGAGGAACAACCTCCAAAATTTTGTCAGATATAACCTCCAATATTTGGAATTAATGTTTCGACAACGATATAATCCTAAAAGCGGAATACTTACCTGGCCTTTCCAACAATGTGGCGGATTGGAACTCCCGTTTCCTAACCGATCACAGCGACTGGAGATTGGATCCAACCATTTTCTCTATAATCAATTCTCATTGGGGTCCACTATACATGGACCTATTTGCATCTCGCTTAAATCGCCAGCTTCCTCTATTTTTCAGTTGGCGCCCAGACCCGGAAGCTCTAGGGATAGACGCGTTTCTTCAAACTTGGCCATCAGAAACCCTTTACGCTTTCCCTCCTTTTGTGATGATTCCGAGAGTCCTATCACAAACTGTCCTTCAACAAGCAACTCTAGTTCTGATAACCCCGTGGTGGCCATCCCAAGTCTGGTTTCCGCAAATCCTGAGTCTTCTGATAGATTTTCCCATTCTTCTCCCAGACCTTCATCATCTGCTTCTAGACCCATCAGGGAATCCCCATCCTCTTATTCTTTCCGGAGGACTTCCTCTACTGGCGTGCCCCATTTCAGGTCAACAAACCTTGACCTCCAAATTTCAAGTTCTACTAGAGACATCTTGTCAGCAGCCTGGGCTCCAGGCACCAAGAAGGCTTACAGATCGGCCTGGGGACTTTGGGTTCGTTGGTGCTCTCAACGAAACCTGGATCCCTTTTCTGCCCCTATCTCACATATCCTAAATTATCTATCTGAGGCCTTCGATACGGGTAAAGCCTATAGAACTATCAATTTATACAGATCAGCCATCTCCTCGGAACACGAACTTATTGAGCTAATTCCTGTCGGTAAACACCCTTTAGTGTGCAGACTTCTTAGAGGGATTCGATTTAAAAGACCTCCTCTTCCCAAATATCAATCTACTTGGGATGTATCTCTCATTCTCAACCTCTTTTCTTCCTGGGAAGATAACGATCTTCTTCCTCTAAAATTACTGTCCTACAAGTTAACAGTCCTTCTTTGTTTAATCTCTATTAAAAGAGTTTCGGACGTCAGAGCTCTTGATATTTCTCATAGAACTTTTACTCCTCAAGGTGTCCAATTCTCTATTTTCCGTAGAACTAAAACTAATTTACAATCTGTTTTTTATCCTTCCTTTTCACAACACCCTAAATTATGTGTCGTCAGATGTCTTAAATCTTACGAGTCTAAAACTTCATCTCTCAGATCTCATAATTCTACACAACTTCTCATCTCTTTTTGTAAACCCCATCTTCCCGTGTCCTCTCCAACGCTAGCCAGGTGGGTCAAACATACTATGTCCTTGGCGGGTATTGATATCTCTTTATTTGGTGCCCACTCCTTAAGAAGTGCCATGTCCACTAAAACCATTCAATCAGGTGGCTCTCTGTCCGATGTCCTTAAAGCTGCTGATTGGTCCTCAGAATCAACTTTTAAATCCTTTTACTTTAGACCAGAATCTCATGTATCTATGTCTGTATTATAAAAACATTGTGTCTCAATATTAGCTTTAAACTTGCATATATTAGGAGCCTCCTGTCGCAATAAAATTGAAGATTTTCCTAGTTTTATGACGGAAAGTATAGATTTTATTGACGACAGGAGGCGAGTAATATCCCTCCCTTTCCCATGCCCTATGTTATACACCATTCTTTTATTCTTTCAGCTTATTGAGACTTCTTCATTGGAAGACCTCCCCCAGAGATCCTCCCAAGATTTTATTGTCTTCGGTCCTACAGTTTCCAGATCCAGTATCAGAAGCTATGCATCACTTTGATGGTTTCCAGTTGTTCCTGATTCTTCTATGTTACTTCTAAGATTTGAGACTCTTCAGCATTATCCTCCAAGATGGCATCGAGAAAGAAGGAAGATTATCTAAGTTACAGACGTTTTATGCACTAGGGTTATCTCTGATTGGTGCACTATGTTCATTCATGTTTGGGTGCACATACAAGTTTTTTCTTTTGTAATGCATTAACCCTTTCGCTGCTGAGAGTTAGTAAAGAGAAAGATATGCATATATTACTCGCCTCCTGTCGTCAATAAAATCTATACTTTCCGTCATAAAACTAGGAAAATCTTCAATTATATTCTCTTTGTAAAGACACCTTATTGAAAGGAGTTGGAATCTTGCCCATTTTTGGATTATTATTTGAAAAATATATTGCTTTTACAATGTTAACATCATGTCCTGGTAGAGATTTATATTTTTGGATAATGTTTATTAACCCCTTAAGGACCGGGGTTTTTTCCGTTTTTGCATTTTCGTTTTTTGCTCCTTGCCTTTAAAAAATCATAACTCTTTAAATTTTGCACCTAAAAATCCATATGATGGCTTATTTTTTGCGCCACCAATTCTACTTTATAATGACATCAGTCATTTTGCCCAAAAATCTACGGTGAAACGGAAAAAAAATCATTGTGCGACAAAATTGAAAAAAAAAAACGCCATTTTGTAAATTTTGGGGGCTTCCGTTTCTACGTAGTACATTTTTCGGTAAAAATGACACCTTATCTTTATTCTGTAGGTCCATACGATTAAAATGATACCCTACTTATATAGGCTTGATTTTGTCAGACTTCTGGAAAAAATCATAACTACATGCAGGAAAATTAATACGTTTAAAATTGTCATCTTCTGACCCCTATAACTTTTTTATTTTGGGCTTTATTATGAGGGCTCATTTTTTGCGCTGTGATCGGAAGTTTTTAACGGTACCATTCTTGCATTGATAGAACTTATTGATTCATTTTTAAATGATATAAAATGTGACCAAAAATGCACTATTTTGGACTTTGGAAATTTTTTGCGCGCACGCCATTGACCGAGCGGTTTAATTAATTATATATTTTTATAATTCAGACATTTCCGCACGCGGTGATACCATATATTTTTATTTTTATTTACACTGTGTTTTTTTTTATTGGAAAAGGGGGGTGATTCAAACTTTTAATAGGGGAGGAGTTAAATGACCTTTATTCACTTTTTTTTCCACTTTTTTTTGCAGTGTTATTGCTCCCATAGGGACCTATAACAATGCACACACTGATCTTTTACAGTGATCACTGGTTTCTCATAGGAAACCAGTGATCGACGATTCTGCCGCTTGACTGCTCATGCCTGGATCTCAGGCACTGAGCAGTCATTCGGCGATCGGACAGCGAGGAGGCAGGTAGGGACCCTCCAGCTGTCCTGTAAGCTGTTCAGGATGCCGCGATTTGCCGCAGCTATCCCGAACAGCCCGACTGAGCTAGCCGGCAACTATCACTTTCGTTTTTAGCCGCGCGGCTCAACTCTGAACGCGCGGCTAAAGGATTAATAGCGCGCGGCGCCGCGATCGGTGCTGCACACTATTAGAGGCGGGTCCCGGCTTCACTATGACGCTGGGCCCGCCGTGATATGACGCCGGGTTACTGTGTAACCCCGCGTTATATCAGGAGAGCAGGACCAAGGACGTACCGGTACGTCCTTGGTCCTTAAGGGGTTAAATGCTGGCAGGTAAATCTTTTAATCTTGTTGATATTATGTTGATAGTTGTAGTTTTGCAACAGCTGGAGGCTCCCTATTTTGTTTTTTTGGCTGCAGACATGGCTTTACATTCAGCCAACAGACATGCAAGAGTTTTTGCATTGCATGGTTCAACCAGCAATTGCAGACCACCCAATTCCTTCATGTTTGCAAACAGTAGTCCATATGCTAAAATGTGCAGGCCTTTTGGTTGTTGGAGTTCTGACAATGCTGGTTGCACTATGTTTTTTTTAATAATAAACTATGATATGATGTAAGATGTAATATTGCAAATGGTAGTTGCTTCATGCTTTTTCACAAATATTGCATGGATGCTGGCAGGTGTAGTTCTGCAAATGATGGAGGCACCCTACTTGCAAAAATTGTTTGCAGGCATGCTTGTAGTTGTAGTTCTTTTAAAGCTTGTTGCACCATGGCTTTGAGAAAATATTGCATGGTTCTAGGGTGTAGTTATGCAAATGCAGGAGGCACCATGTTTGTGATTACTGTTTGCAGGTTTGGTGTTGTTCTGCAAATGCTTGATTTACCATGGCATGGGTCATTTATTGCAGTTGTAGTTCTTCAAAAGCAGTAGGCACTTTAAGGAATGCTGTTGACAGGCATGCTGCTAGTTATAGGTCTGTCAATGTAGGTTGCATCATGCAATGTACAATCTGTAAAAAAAAATTTTTTTTGAGAAATTATGTAAAATTATTGTCTATATGGAGACACAGTTTATAACATTAATTAATTTTCATTACCTTTTTTACAGTAAGGTCCCTATGTCTCCTGACGAGAGTGAAACTCAGATCATGGATGTGAGTTTTTTTTTTTTTTATAATCTGCGAGATTTTGTATAAACCATTTGTATTTTTTTTTTTTATTTCCACAAAACCCAGACCCCAAGTCCTGAACCAAACTTGGACAGTCAGCCTGTATCTGTAAGACACAAAAACAAACAAAATGTTAAGGAAAAAAAAAAGAATAAAAAAAATTGCAATGTAATTTTTCATTTTCTATTTTTCCAATAGCCAAGCATGGAAGTCCATTCACCTGCTTTGTCTGAAGAAACAGGATGTGGTCAGGTACATAAATGTATTGTTTTATTTTTTTAAGGCAAGGCCCTAAAAATTTTAGTTGAAAGTTCTCTACTTCTGAAGTTTGTTTTTTGGGTCTAGTTATTTGTGTACGAATCATAAAATTTACACATTGTTTTTTTTTTTTGGGGGGGGGGGGGGGAAGGAACATTTTTATAAACATCTAAACCTCAAAAAACAAATGCTAAAGTGAATAGATTTTTCTGATTCGCTACTTACAAACTCCATTATATTTTTGTTTAAATTTTTTTTTAAGGCAATTAGTCGGACAGATGGTGCCTCCCAGTCGGCAGCCAAAAAGAGGCCTAAAGATCATGTACCCCAAAAACTAAAAGAAATGTACATATATATATAGATATATAAAATATATCTATATATTTATCTCCCCAACAGTCTTTTTCTCTGTATGTAGGTATGTGTATATATTTTACCAAAAAAACATATATACATATATACAGCCGAGTCTGTGCTGCAGCCCACGTGACCTAACTGAGCCCAGAACCTGTGTTTGACATAAAACATAATATAAAGCAACAGGAGAATACAGCAGCACACTGCTAGCACAAAGATATAGATAAAACATGAGTATATAGATAAAACATGAGTATATAGATAGAACATGAAAAGCTATACAGCTGTAGTGCAATAAATGAAAATATGAAACTATGAAATTATGAGGTACTTAGCTTGCGAATTTGCCGGCCAAATAGCGTGGACCGTCCCACCACGGTAAGGTGACCTCATTCTGGGACGGACCCTACACTATGAATATGCCTCTGTGTGAACAGTTCAACAGGCATTACAAGGTCTGAAACATCCAAGGCACCTTATATACACCTAATAGAGGTGGGTGGGGTGCAGGAGCCAACATGGAGGTAGCCACTCCCCCGTATGTGTAATACAACCAAAGAATAAGTTGGCCAGCACTACAAACCTGCGGCATAGTGCGGGTGAAGCTGATGACATATTTCCTTAAAATATAATGTTATTTACACACTATCGTTGGAATCAAAGTTTTATATTGTAAGATGTTGTAAATTGAAAATAGTTTCACATTTTCTAATGTTGATATTTTGTACCAACAATACATTTTCTATTTTATAAAAGATGAAAGAAACAGAAAAGTTGAGTAAACTTTTATGGTACCAAACCCAATGTCTTTTTATTTTTTATGAAAACCACATAAACATAAAGAAAAGGAAAATATATGCAGAAAATTATCAGGAGACTTCACGAGGTAGAAATCATCTGGAAAAGAAGTTTTAAAAAAATTAGTATGAGCAAAAAATTTCCAAAACAAAATTTTAAATGTAAGCCATTTTCTTTACCTATAGATTAGATTGCCAGGGCAAAGATCCTAAGGGGGAAGTAAAATAATGCATGAAATGATCTCTGATCTGCATCAGTGACACTGTAGACCGCTGATTATTTACATCTAGTCCCAGAAGAGGTGACGGTTCAACATCCTCAATGTTTAGTAGATGGCCTGGGTCATGATTCAGCACAAAATTATGCAGTAGAACACACACTCACGCAGTGTCCAGCTCACCACTCCTCGTCTCAGTGCGCGGAAACGTGTGGACTCCACGTATAAATGCAAACTTGACAAGAAAGGAAAGTCCAGCACTGTAGGTCCAAAGCAAGGAAGCCGTTTTATTGTATAAGAACACACGGACACCAAACGTGGATCACAAGTGACGCGTTTCGGCGAACTCTTTCGCCTTAGTCGTTGAAAATTATGCAGTACCACACATGCTTTGATCACTGTGTCCACTTTGTCTGGTTTAAGCAAAATGGCAGTTGTGAGTATTCACCATTTACTGGTCAGTATTCCAAATGAACATTCCACATATCTTCTGGCTCTTGTTAAAGGGGTACTCCGCCCCTGGCATCTTATCCCCTATCCAAAGGATAGGGGATAAGATGTCAGATCGCCGCGGCCCCGCTGCTGGGGACCCCGGGGATCACCGCTGCGGCACCCCGCCATCATTACTGCACAGAGCGAGTTCGCTCTGTGCGTAATGACGGGCGATACAGGGGCCGGAGCAGCGTGACGTCATGGCTCCGCCCCTCATTACATCACGGCCCGTCCCCTTAATGCAAGTCTATGGCAGGGGGCGTTACAACTGCCACGCCCCCTCCCATAGACTTGTATTGATGGGGCGGGCCATGACGTCACGAGGGGCGGAGCCGTGACGTAACGATGCTCCTGCCCCTGTATTGCCCGTCATTACGTGCAGAGCGATCTCGCTCTGCGCAGTAATGATAGCACAGTGCCGCAGCTGCGATCCCCGGGGTCCCCAGCAGCGGGACCCCGGCGATCTAACATCTTATCCCCTATCCTTTGGATAGGGGATAAGATGTCTAGGGGCGGAGTACCCCTTTAATCTGTAGTTGAAAATTCTACGTTCCGGATGCAAACGCCTTCCAGAAAATGGCTTGATTAAATTGGGACTCAATTGAAAGGCTTCATCAGCAACAAGAACAAAAGGTATAGGTTGGCATTCTGTACCTGGTAGTGGTTTTGGAGGTGGAAAATTTAATGATCCAGAATACAATGCCTGTCCCAAGTTCGATTCACGAAATACTCTGGAATCATTATTTTGGCTATAGGCCCTTATATCCACAGCCAAGAATTTATAAGAAGTGTCCACAATGGCCATCAAAATTATAGAACGGTACTTCTTATAGTTGTAATATACAGATCCGCTCCCAGATGGCTTTCGTATTCTCACGTGTTTGCCATCTAGTGCCCCCACACAGTTTGGAAAATTGGCATTAGTAAAGAATCCTTCTGCTGCAGTGAGCCAAGTACTCTGTGTGGGTTGTGGAAGGTGCAGCGGCTGAAGTTTGGACCATATGACTTCACAGGTCTCTCCAACTATCTCACATATCGTTGACTTTCCCATACGGAACTGGTAATGGAGAGACTGGAAGGTTTCTCCACTAGCCAAAAACCTAGAATTGGGTAGAAAAAAATTAATAAGTATATTGCTAAGAAAAATAATAGAATTTATTGCATGCATACATATTTAAGGGAACTTCGAGTTATGTCTCTGGATGGAGTTGAACCACCAAACTTTCAGTCGTATAAAACTGAATGTGCTAACCATTTGCACCACAGAGACTTCACTCCTATGTCCAAATGAATATCTTAAGCTTTCCTTTCTTAAATTTTTTAGGCTTTCAAGATTTACAGGCTAATATATAATATGTATGATCACGGGGGTCCTGCTGCAAATAACTCAATACCTTCTTGTACTGTTGGGGGCGCTATCTGACAACACACAGGGTATACACTTTTTATAGGGGTTTTTGTCTCCAAAAACACAACTCTATGTGTGATGCTTTAAAAGTAGCCCAAATCTGAACTGGCAATCGCAATGTTTATCAACTAGTGTGACTTTAGCTATTGCAAAACTATAAGTCTCAGCATGCCCACACAGCCTTTGGCTGTGCAGGCATGCTGGTAGTTGTAGTTTTTGAACATCTGGAGGCACATTTGGAAATAATGGTTAATATTATTGTGTGTGGAATTTGTTTTTAAAGTATCTGTTCTCTCATGACCAAGCAAAGGGAATGCTGTGATCTTACGGCTACTGACAGGGCAGGTACAGGTAGATAATGGGGGTCTTTTGCAAGTAGACCATGCAAATTCCAAAGTGGTTAACATTTTTCAAATTTGGAAGGTGAACTGCAAATCACTGCATTACCATTTGCGAATTTTATTATCTCTCTATCTATAAGCAGAAATATGGATACATAGTTTAAAATTTACATCAGAGATTATAAAAAGTATAGGAAAAGGAGGTATTTGAAAATAGAATAATTTTAAAAAAAGGTCTTACCTTAAAGTGACAACTAAACGTTCCTCTGGTTAGATTGCAAGCCGAAATTCAGTATCCTGCCGCAGGATATCCTCACGGACCAGCTCCAGCAGAACATCAAAAGTTTCAGGAGTCATCCTTAGGTAGTTATAAAACTTGTCCGGATACATCCTGATCTGATTATAAATGGATTCAAATGCACCGAGCTGGGGCCTCAGGTAATTGACTGGGTGCACCCAAAAATGGCGACTATTAAGTCGTCTACGCTCTGCCACCCTCTCTCAGCTGTGCAAGCTGAAGTCGCAAAATTGGTGTAATAATCATTCTAATTGCAGCCAAAAGCTAAAGCCCCAATAAACCTGCTGTTCTCTCACACTCTCCTCAAGCCAGGGTGATCCACACAGGAAACCACTCCCACATCCTTTGGAATTTCAATAGAACAATAGTAACTTTATTAAATTGCTGGAAAACTAATTCCAACAAAATAGCAAAACCGTAGGCAAAAACTGATGCAAACGGATAGAACCGTACATACGTTTAGGAACCGTATATGGGGCCAAACCGTATACGTTTTAATTTTGAGTCATACAGTTGTATACGGTTTTTGCCATACGTTTTTTAGCGGAAAACCGTATACGGTAACCGTATTTGAAAAACGTGGTGTGAACCCAGCCTTAGGCTCCTTTCACATTGGCATTGTACCCTGTCGGAAAACGTCCATCAGGCACTTTTTTTTGTGCCTTAACGGACATTATTTTTGACAGGGCACAATGGGAAGCAACGGGTCCCAACAGATCCATTTACTATCATGGGGTCCATCGGGCGCTGTAGCGGGAGGAAAAAGCGTTGCATAATGTATTTCTCCTCCTGCTATTCTCCCTGGGTTCCTGACAGACGTCAGATTGCCATGTCTCAACGGCAGTGTGAAAAAAGCCTTAAATAGCCAGAGCTATCAGGGTGTGGATGCAAAAGTGAGACCTCATTGGCCAGGGAAACACAAGACAGGATAGGCCAGGGCATCGCCCCAGCAAGCACAAGCTTTGCTAACAAACTGGGGAAATCAAACAGATACAACTCTTACAACATCACATAATATCAATAAAAACTACATATCACAGTGCTAAAAATGAGCCATCAAACAGCCCTGTATATGGAAAAATAAGAATGTTATGGGGGGGGGGGGGGGTAGAATAGAGCAATTTTAAACATACTTATTTTGTTTTTAAAAAAGTTAGACTTTCTATTTTTGTCTTTTTTATGCAATGCAATAATAGAAAAATGTGAGTATCATTTTAATCGTTTCGGCTCATGGAATAAAGAGAACATTAGTCTACACTGGGTAAAAACCAATTTTGGTAAAATAAAAGGTGTCATAAAAAATTACAATTGATCACATAAAAAACAAGCCCTCATATGTGTCTCTAGATGAAAAACTAAAAAAAAAAATGAAGACACAAAAATGAAAATTAGCTGGGTTTTCAAGGCCAAAATGAATTGTGTTCTTAAAGGGTTAAGGTCTGGACTTACGGGATCTTCCTTGGTCAATCAATCAGTAAATCAATATAAGAAGACTTGCTCTATTCATGTTCTTCATACTGTAAAAGGGTTTTCTAAGCATTTAAAAAGAAAACCTCTAGCTACTGCAAATGCCATAAAACAGAAAAGTAGTAAAGGCTTTACATACCTATCACATGGCCTATCACATTTACTTTGCTAGAGTGATATTGTGTCATGGAACTCTTTGTTCACTTTCTATAGTCACATTCTGTACATACTGTCACAAACACTACAGACAATAATTGGCCTAGTGGCTACATGCTGGTATAGCATGCAATTGCTTAAAGGGATATTCCGGGCAAAAACATTTTATCCCCTATCCAAAGGATGGCCTTCACGCCCCCTCCCATAGACATGAATCTGCATCTGCGGCATTAGCGCTGTTGCGGGTGACTGATTGGACCAACTGCGGCAAAATCGCGGAGGTTCGATCAGTCAGGTTAGCCGCCGGAGGTCCCATTACCTCCCTGCAGTTCCAGCAATCTGCTGCTCTGGTTTGCCTTCTAGCAGACCAAAGTAACAGATCGCTGATATTACTGATCAGTACTATGCAAATGCAGAGCACTGAACAGTAATATCAATCTAAGCATTGCTATGTATAGTCCCCTATGAGGACATAAAAATACCCCTTTACCCATTAAAAAAAAGTATTAAAAAAATTAATTAAATGAACATATGTGGTATCGGCCAAACTATTATAATATAATATTAATGATCCTGTATGGTGAATGGCATAAACGTAAAAATGAAATATAGTCTGATATTGCTTTTTGGTCACATTACATCCCAGAAAAATGTAATAAAAAGTGATCAAAAAGTCACGTAAAGGTGGTACCAATCACAATTATAGATCACAGCGCAAAAAATGAGCCCTCATACAGCCTTGTATACAGTAAAAACAAAAAGTTACAATTACCTATAAACCAGCAAAAAATCAACACAACTATAACTCCTATAAATGGTTGGCCAATATATGTAACGTCAAAAAATCTTTATTAAATTATAATCAATACAATACAGATAGCCCTCCCATAAAATGACCCACCCTTAAAAACACACATCCCAAGAAGCAAAAACAGCAGGGGAGACACCCCCCCCCCCCCCCAGAAGTATGAGCTCGGTGATGCCCTGTATTAACCCTTCAGACACGGCGATCAAAGCTGACCGCCGCGTCTGAAGGGAAAGTGACACTAACCCGGCTGTTCAGTCGGGCTGTTCGGGGCCGCCACGATTTCACCGCGGTGGTCCCGAACAGCCCGACTAAATAGCCAGGTTAGTGCTTACAGGACACTGGGAGGGACCTTACCTGCCTCCTCGGTGTCTTCTCCGTTCAGGGATCCCCTGTATGCCGGCGCTCTCCTTCCTCGTCATCACGTCGTCGCGTATGTGCGTCGGTGTGTGTAACGATGTGATGGCGGCGACGGAGAGCGAGGATACCCGGCCGGCAGCAGAAACGTTCCGGAGCGACGGGGACACGGCAACAGCGATGGAGCGACATCCAGGGCAGCGGTGACGGGTCCGGAGCGGCGGGGACACGTGAGTATTACCTCCTATGCAGTGGTCTTCAATCTGCAGACCTCCAGATGTTGCAAAACTGCAACTCCCAGCATGCCCGGACAGCCAACGGCTGTCCGGGCATGCTGGGAGTTGTAGTTTTGCAACATCTGGAGTTCCGCAGGTTGAAGACCACTATTGGGTTCAAAATCTTTTCAAAATCTTTTTTTTAGATTTTGCACCTTAAAATTGGGTGCGTCTTATACGCCGGTGCGTCCAATAGGAGCGAAAAATACGGTAGTACAGTAATAGAAAACCTTTTATACATCAGTATGATTTTTAAGCGTATTGACCCACAGAACGGAAAACAAAAAAGAAAAACTGTCATTTTTACCATAAAGAGCACTACATAAAAATTAAACCCTAAAAAAAATTTTGGTTTTTCTTTTCAACTTCCCATCAAAATAATATCTTTTTTTTGTTGTTCCATACATTTTAGGGTAAAATGAAAGGTATCATTATAAAAGGCAATTGGTTTCACAAAAAACAAGCCCTCATATGGGTCTGTGGATGAAAACATATAAGAGTTATGGTCTATTCACACAACAGAATTTCCACATGTGGAATT
The DNA here is from genome assembly GCF_029499605.1 of Hyla sarda. NCBI lineage: Eukaryota > Metazoa > Chordata > Amphibia > Anura > Hylidae > Hyla > Hyla sarda. The sequence continues at coordinate 155,517,738 of NC_079189.1, forward strand.
CCGCCCAGATTCCGCATGCGGATTCCACCTCAAAATAAAGCACAATAGACTTCTATGGGATTCCGCACTCCCATTCACACTTCTGAACATCTCCATGCAGATTCCACACCAATTCCACACCAATTCGGCACAAAATCCGCACAAGCCAGAAACCACCCAAATGAATGCAGAAGCGGAATTGGTGCGGATGTACGGAAATTCTGTCGTGTGAATAGACCCTTATGGCTCTTATAAGGGGGGGGGGGAGTTAAAAATGAAATTGCAAAAATGACATTGGCTTGGTCCTAAGGCTATGTTCACACAGCAGAATTTCTCATGGAATTCTGCAGTAAATTCTGCAGAAATATATTGTCCATTCACTTAAATGTAATTCCTTTAGTGGAAATTCAGCTGTGCGAATGGGACAGAGGAATCCCATTGAAGTGTATTGGTTATAAATTCATGCAGAATTCTCATGCAAAATTCCATGCAGAATTCCATTTAAGGCCAAAATGGGCTTAGGGAACCTCACTGCTCACAGACTGGCACACCTTCTCACTTGCCCTCAGCTCCCAACCCCTTCTTGGTTGACATACAGAGCCCTGTACAGCAGTTAAAGGGAAGCTGGGAGGTGGGAGCAAGTAAAGAGGTGTGCCAGACTGTGGCACCTAAACATCTCAGCTCTACTTCCTTGACACTGAGAAACAGTCTACCATCAGCTTCAGGAAAGGTATATTTGCTTTTATACCCTCTTAGGGTGCATGCACACTACGTTTCTTAAGATACGGGACCATATACGGCTGGGGAGAGGGGGGCGGAGAGTCTGGTGCGGTGCAACCGCACACTGCCATATGCGGTCCCGTATCTAATGTATTTCAATGAGCGACCAGAGTGAAATGCTTCCTCCGGTTGGCTCCGTTTTGTCCCATATACGGTTTCCCAACCGGACCTAAAAATGCTGTTGACTACGTTCATAGGTCCGGTCGGGAAACCGTATACGGGACAAAACGGAGCCGACCGGAGGCAGCATTTCACTCCGGTCGCTCATTGAAATACATTAGATACGGCAGCGTGCGGTTGCCCCGCCCCCGACTCTCTGCCCCCCTCTCCCCAGCCGTATACGGTCCCGTATCTTAAGAAACATAGTGTGCATGCACCCTTAGCTATCCAACAGTATTTTTTAGCTTTTAGCAGCAAATTAAGAAGACAGATTTTGTTTTAGTAAAATAAACAAAGACTGGCTAAAGACAAGTGGACTGGAAATGGTCTTCCCAGTCATCTAGCCATCACTATTTGTTCCTTATCAGGGTTACTCAGATCTACAATCACATTAGTAATTCAGTTTGTTAAAAAATTGTGACTAAATTATACAAGAGTGAAATGCCTTCTCTTGCCACTAGCTGGCAGTATATACTCATTATACCAGGTACTGTACAGTTTGCTGTAAGATGCACTGTAACACTTACTAAGTAGGTAAAAAATGTATATACAGTTTATAGTGATAGGAAAGAGCCCAGAATTGTCATGTTCATTGAATACATCTTTTATATCATTTAAAAGATTACTTATATATGTATTTTAAGGAGGTACTTAAAGGAGATATCCAGTGGGGAAAAACTTATCCCCTATCCTAAGGATAGGAGATAAGATTCAGATCGCGGGGGGTCCAACCACTGGGGACCCCCGCGATCTCCTGTACGGAGCCCCGACAGCCCGCGGAAGGGTGGCGTGTTGACCACTGCACGAAGCCGAGGCTGACACGCCCCCTCAATACAACTCTATGGCAGAGCCGAAGCACTGCCTTCGGCAATCTCCGACTCTGCCATAGCGTTGTATTGAGGGGGCATGTCGGCTGCTGCTTCGTGTGGTGGTCAACACGTGCTATCTGGCCAGCGAGCCAGGGCCCCGTACAGGAGATCGCGGGGGGCCCCAGCGGTCGGACCTCCCGCAATCTGAAACTTATCCCCTATCCTTAGGAGAGGGGATAAGTTTTTAACCACTGGACTACCCCTTTAACTTATCCCCTATCTACAGGAAAAGGGATTTGTCTAATCGCAGGAGTCTGACTGTGGGGTCCCCACATGATCAGACACTAATTCCCTATCCTGTGGATAGAGGAATAAGATACGTTCCCTGGAATACCACTATAATTTAATAAGATGGGACACAAATGCAGAGATGTTACTTCTGAATTAATTTTTCTTGCAACAATTTAACAACAATTACAAATGAGATATAAACAGACACACTATATGCTGAATATTGAAATTCCTCTAGATGTAACATCAGTATTGTTGCCTTGAATGTCTAAGAAACCATACACAAGTGTGAGATCCCTGTGAGCAATCCCAAACAAGAGCTGGGGTGGGGTAGCCATGAATAGTTATAGAGGTTGACCTGATGAAGCAAGGGACCCCGCGTCATCTAAATAAAGCCTTTTTAAACTTTCACCTGCTCCTGCATCATCCTTCCGCAACCCAGGCTTGGGACGGAGGTTTGAGGATCCACATAGCCTGAGGCGCCCCAGGGAAGAATCATCTTTACCAGGGTTGGACAAGCACCTCACCGAGGTTCTCCAGCACCTACACCAATACTGACCAAACCGATACCACGGACTTTGGGACAGATGCTCGGCAGCCTAAAGGACCATTAGAGTGAATATACTCACTAAGTGAACACCAGTGTTGTGCCTGAGCTTGCGCAACACAATAAGATAGCGCCCCCTTTGTTCCCTTTTTTTCCTTTTCACTGTGGGAAAAGTAGTCTGACAGGGAAGCAGATGGAAGTTCTATGTGGCAGGGTGGAATAGCTTACCTGGTGGCCCCTGTGAGCCCAACAATGCTTTTTTTCAAATAAGTTGTCAAATGGGATTCTGCTGCACTGGAATTTTCAACCGAAATTCCAGAGCAGAACTTTGGTTGGAAATTCCGTAGGTGTTGACTGTAGTACTTACTTGACTTAGGACTTGTAAGCGAGTGCTGTGGGTTTTTAAGGATTGGGGTTTGATGATATGTCACACTCCAGCCTTTGAATGGCTACAGTTCAGATCATAAGCTGCCTCCTCTATAAATAGTCCAGAAAAATGTCAGCTGAATCAGCCGGGATCTGATAAATAAAAAGCCTCTATGTGTTCACAAAACAGCAAACACTGGCGACTCTTGTGCTTTCCCACTGTAATTTATGTCCGTGTCAAGATGCTGTCACATATTTACTCACTTTAGACACTGTGTCGGGCTTTAATCTCGAATACTATGACTGAGGACATTTATGGGTGGAAATCTCTGATGACTAAAATACACAACAACATGTTTATTTCAGAATATTTCTACTTGTGGTTTACATCAATACTATGCACATAAAAAGTCCCTATTGCAATAGACTGTGATATTTGTAATTGCATTATGACTCTGCAGTTTTGCATTTATGGCTTATTTTATACAAGTCTGTAGCAGGAAATCCTGGTTTTCCTGAATGACGTTACTATATAGTTGTGTCACTTGTCTGCATTTTTTTCCCAGGTTTTCTTGAACTGTTTACCATTCATACAGTGATGTAGGAAATAGTTTTCTGCTTCCAGATCTATCCTATTATTACTCCTGATTAATAAACAGAATGTTGTGTTAACCTGAGTGATCACACTAAGGATTACATGACTGCAGTTACCGTATTTTTCGCCGTATAAGACGCACTTTTTCTTCCCCAAAACTGGGGGGAAAAAGTTGGTGCGTTTTATACGGCGAATACACCCCTATCGCGGCGGTCCCTGCGGCCATCAACGGCCGGGACCCGGGGCTAATACAGGACATCACCGATCGCGGTGATGCCCTGTATTAACCCTTCAGACGCGGCGATCAAAGCTGACCGCCGCGTCTGAAGGGAAAATGACAATAACCCGGCTGTTCAGTCTGACTGTTCGGGACCGCCGCGATTTCACCGCGGCGGTCCCGAACAGCCCGACTGAATAGCCGGGTTAGTGCTTACAGGACACCGGGGGGGGGGGGGGGGGACCTTACCTGCCTCCTCGGTGTCTTCTCCGTTCAGGGATCCCCTGTATGGCCGGCGCTCTCCTTCCTCCTCATCACGTAGTCGCGTACGTGCGTCGGCGTGCGTAACGACGTGATGGCGGCGACTGAGAGAGAGGATACCCAGCCAGCAGCAGAGACGTTCCAGAGCGACGGGGACACGGCAACAGCGATGGAGCGACATCCAGGGCAGCGGTGACGGGTCCAGAGCGGCGTGGACACGTGAGTATTACCTCCTATGCAGTGGTCTTCAATCTGCGTACCTCCAGATGTTGCAAAACTACAACTCCCAGCATGCCCGGACAGCCAACGGCAGGTTGAAGACCACTATTGGGTTCAAAATCTTTATCTTTTTAGATTTTGCCCCTAAAAATTGGGTGCGTCTTATACGCCGGTGCGTCCTATAGGACGAAAAAATACGGTATTTACAAACAGCTCATGCAAAACACCTTAAAGGGGTACTCTGGTGGAAAAAAAAAATTTCAAATCAACTGGTGCCAGAAAGTTATACAGATGTGTAAATACATTTTATTTAAAAATCTTAATCATTCCAGTACTTATCAGCTGCTGTATACTACAGAGGAAGTTGTGTAGTTTTCCCCAGTCTGACCACAGTGCTCTCTGCTGACACCTCTTTCAATGTCAGGAACTTCCAAAAGCAGGAGAAGTTTGCTATGGGGATTTGTTCCCCCTCTAGACAGTTCCTGACAAAGACAGAGGTGTCAGCAGAGAGCACCGTGGTCAGACTAGAAAGAGCTACACAACTTCTGGAGAATACAGCAGCGAAGTACTGGAAGAATTAGGATTTTTAAATAAAAGTCATTCACAAAGCTGTTTAACTTTCTAGCACCAGTTGATCGGAAAAAAAATTCCACTGGAGTACCCCTTTAATACCTTTAAAAAGTAACTATCCCCTTAAGGGTAGGTCTCCACACAGGTTTTTTTCTGATGTTTTTTTGGAAAGCTGACACTGCAATTTTTGAGCCAAAGCCAGAAGTGTATTCAATAGGAATGGAAAATATAAAAGAAGGACTTAGACTTCTTCTTCCTACTGGATCCACTTCTGACTTTGGCTCAAAAACTGCAATGTCACAGGTCCAGTGTACGTCACAGGTCCAGCACCTGTGTGAAGAGATGTTTTGTCTGTCCATACATACCTGGAGAGGAAATGTAACATTACACTTACCCAAATGAACAGAGCTCTCCACAGTGTCACAGTAAACCCTCTGTCTACCACAACTTTGGCTTAACCCCTTAAGGACCCAGGGCGTACAGGTACGCCCTGATGTCCTGGGACTTAAGGACCCAGGCCGTACCTGTACGCCAGTGGGAATTCCGATCCCCGCGGCGCGCCGGGCGGGGACCGGACTCGGATACCTGCTGAAATCATTCAGCAGGCATCCTGTGGGAATGCTGGGGGAGTACTGAGTCCTTAGAATTCACACCGGTGATCTGCGGTGATTCCGGTCATACATGTGCGGCGATTCCGGTCATACGATGACCCGGAATTAGAAGGTGATCGGCGGTGTACTATACATCACCAATTCTGTTGCTGGGGGGAGGTGGCGATCACGTCACCTCCCCAGATGTGCTGCTATTGATCGGTCGATCAATAGCAGCGGGCAGAGGAGGGGTTAATGTCCCCTTCTCTCAGCTCTGCTAGCCCACCGAAGGCAGTCAGCGAGCAGAGCTGAGAGAAGGAGCCAGGGACCCCCCTCTGATGAGATCTTTGCCCCTCAGGGCTGAAGAAGTGGTCTCCAGCCACCTATAGTCAGGGTGAGCTTTGTGTAAACAAGTATAAGTTTAAAAAAAAAAGAGTAAAAAAAAATCTGGGGTGACACCGGCCTTTTTGTAAGAAAAAACAAAACCTATTTTGTCATTTTATGGCCCAATGTTCCAAACATCTGTGAGGTATAAATACTCACTGTGCCCCTTGTTACGTTCCCTGGGGGGTGTAGTTTCCAAAATGATGGCACTTGAGGGGGGTCCCACTGTTCTGGCCCCTGACACAATTCTCCAAAAGCTGAATGGCGCTTCTGCTCTTCTGAGACCTGGTGTGCACCCGCAGAGCCGTTTACGTCAAATATGATGTCCTTACGCCGAAGAAATGTATTTACAAATTTATTTGGACATTTTCTCCTATTACCACTTGTTAAAATGAAAAATTTGGGTTAACCCCAGCATCTTAGTGTAAAAAATAAAATTTTTCCTTTTCACATCCCACTTTAATGAACATTAATCAAACACCTGTGGGGTGTTAAGACTCACTGTACTGCTTGTTACATTCCTTGAGGTGGTAGTTTGCAAAATAGTATGCCATGTGCTTTTTTTTGTTTTATTTGTTTGTTTTGCTGTTCTGGCACCATAGGGGCTTCCTAAATACGACATGCCCCCCAAAAACCATTTCAGCAAAATTTGCTTTCCAAAACCCAAATGTGACTCCTTCTCTTTGGAGCATTGTAGTCCACCCGCAGTGCACTTGACGTCCACACATGGGGTGTTTCCATACTCAGAAGAGATTGGATTACAAATTTTGGGGGGCATTTTCTCCTATTACCCCTTGTAAAAGTGTAAAATTTGGGGGAAAAAATGCATTTTAGTGAAAAAAATAATAATCATTTACACATCCAACTTTATTGAAAAGTCGTCAAAAACCTGTGGGGTGTTAAGGCTCACTGTAGCCCTTGTTACATTCCTTGAGGGGTGTATTTTCCAAAATAGTATGGCATGTGTTTTTTTTTTTTTTTTTGCTGTTCTGGCACCATAGGGGCTTCCTAAATGCAATATGCCCCCAAAAAACTATTTCAAAAACTAAACTATTTGCTTTCCAAAAGTCAAATGTGACTCCTTCTCTTCTGAGCATTGTAGTGCGGCCACAGTGCACTTGACGTCCAGACATGGGGTATTTCCATACTCAGAAGAGATGGGGTTAAACATTTTGTGGGGCATTTTCTCCTATTACACTTGTAAAAATGTAAAATTTGGGAAAAACCAGCAATATAGTGAAAAAAAATTATTTACACATCAGACTTTAACAAAAAATCATCAAACACCTGTGGGGTGTTAAGGCTCACTGGACCCCTTGTTACGTTCCTTGAGGGGTGTAGTTTCCAAAATAGTATGTCATGTGTTTTTTTTTTCTTTGCTGTCCTGGCAAAATAGGGGCTTCCTAAATGTGACATGCCCCCCAAAAACCATTTCAGAAAAACTCACTCTCCAAAATCCCATTGTCGCTCGTTCCCTTCTGGGCCCTCTACTGCACCCCCAGAACACTTTTCATCCACATATGAGGTATTTCTTTACTCAAGAGAAATTGGGTTACACATTGTAGGAAGATTTCTCTCCTTTTACCCTTTGTAAAAATTCAAAAACTGGGTCTACAAGAACATGCGAGTGTAAAAAATGAAGATTTTGAATTTTCTCCTTCACTTTGCTGCTATTCCTGTGAAACATCTAAAGGGTTAACACACTTTCTGAATGTCATTTTGAATACTTTGAGGGGTGCAGTATTTATAATGGGGTCATTTATGGGGTATTTCTAATATAAAGGCCCTTCAAATCCACTTCAAAACTGAACTGGTCCCTAAAAACTTCCGATTTTGAAAAATTGGAAAATTGCTTCTGAACTTTGAAGCCCTCTGATGTCTTCCAAAATTAAAAACATGTCAACTTTATGATGCAAACATAAAGTAGACATATTGTGTATGTGAATCAATGTAAAATGTATTTGGGATGTCCATTTTCCTTATAAGCAGAGAGTTTCAAAGTAAAAAAAATGCAACATTTTCTAAATTTTCATCAAATTTGGAAATTTTTCACCACGGAAATTTACCAGTAACATAAAGTTGAATATGTCACGAAAAAACTGTCTCGAAATCAGAATGAAAAGTAAAAGCATCCCAGAGTTATTAATGCTTAACCCTTTAAGGACCAAGCCCATTTTCACCTTAAGGACCAGAGCGTTTTTTGCAAATCTGACCACTGTCAATTTATGCATTTATAACTCTGGGATGCTTTTACTTTTCATTCTGATTCCAAGATAGTTTTTTCGTGACATATTCTACTTTAACATAGTGGTAAATTTTCGGTGTTATTGCGTCCTTTCTTGGTGAAAAATCCCCAAATTATATGAAAAATTTGAAAATTTTGCATTTTTTTACTTTGAAACTCTCTACTTATAAGGAAATTAGACATACTAAATAAATTATATATTGATTCACATATACAATATGTTTGACATGTTTTTACTTTTGGAAGACATCCGTGGGCTTTAAAGTAGTGTTGCTCACGAATATTCGCAATGCAAATTTTATTTGCGAATATCTTTGGAACAGTGGGCTGTGCAAATGAAAAATAAAATTTTTCATTTTCACGGACCACTGTTCCAAAAATCTGTCAGACACCTGTGGGGTGTAAATGATCACTGCACCCCTTATTACATTACGTGAGGGGTGTAGTTTCCAAAATGGGGTCACATGTGGGGGGGGGGTCCACTGTTCTGGCACTATGGGGGCTTTGTAAACACACGTGGCCTTCAATTTCGGACACATTCTCTATCCAAAAGCAAAATGGCGCTCCTTCTTTTCTTAGCATTGTAGTTCGCCTGTAGAGCACTTTACATCCACATATGGGGTATGTTCTTACTCAGAAGAAATGGGGCTACAAATTGGGAAAATGAAAAATGTAGGGTAACACCAGCATTTTAGTGGAATTTTTTTTTTCATTTTCCCATCCAACTTTAACGAAAATTTGTCAAACACCTGTGGGTTGTTAGGGCTCACTATACCCCTTGTTATGTTCCGTGAGGGGTTTAGTTTCCAAAATGGGGTCACATGTGGGTATTTTTGGCGTTTATGTCAGAACCGCTGTAAAATCAGCCACCCCTGTGCAAATCACCAATTTAGACCTCAAATGTACATGGCTCGCTCTCACTCCTGAACCATGTTGTGCATCCGAAGATCACTTTATGCCCACATATGGGGTAGTTCAGGAGAAATTGCGTTACAAATTTTGGGGGTCTTTCTTTCTTTTTACCGCTTGTAAAAATGAAAAGTATAGGGCAACACCAGCATGTTAGTGTAAAAAAAAATTTTTTTTACACTAACATGCTGGTGTAGACCCCAACTTTACCTTTTCATAAGGGGTAAAAGGAAAAAAAGCCCCCCATAATTTGTAACACAATTTCTCCCGAGTACGGAAATACCCCATATGTTGCCCTAAACTGTTGCCTTGAAATACGTTAGGGCTCCAAAGCGAGAGAGTGCCATGTGCATTTGAGGCCTAAATAGGCAGTGTTTCCCAAATGAGGATGTCTCCAGCTGTTGCAGAACTCCCAGCATGCCTTGACAGTCAGTGGCTGTCTGGCAATACTGGGAGTTGTTGTTTTCAACAGCTGGAGGCTCCTTTCTGGAAACAGTGCCGTATGAGAAGTTTTTTTTTTATTGGGGGGGGGGGGGGGCGACTCTGTAAGGGTATATGTATATGTAGTGCTCTACTTTTTATTTTGTGTAGGTATAGTGTAGTGTAGTGTTGTGGGGGGGGGGGGGGTGTGCAAATCTCCAGCTGTTGTAAAACTACAACTCCCAGCATGCACTGACAGACCACCCATGCTGGGAGTTGTAGTTATGCAACAGCTGGAGGCACATTGGTTGCAAAACACTGAGTTAGGACACAAACTCTGTTTCACAATCAATGTGTCTCCAGCTGTTGCAAAACTGCAACAATCAGCATGCATTGACAGTTGAAGGGCATGCTGAGGGTTTGTTACTTAACTCAGTGTTTCACAACCAGTGTGCCTCCAGCTGTTGCAAACCTAGAACTCCCAACATGCACAGTCTCTCAGTCCTATTTTGCAACAGCTGGAGGCACACTGGTTGCGAAACACTGAGTTAGGACACAAACTCTGTTTCACAATCAATGTGTCTCCAGCTGTTGCAAAACTGCAACAATTGACAGTTGAAGGGCATGCTGTGAGTTGTAGTTTTGCAACAGCTGGGGGCAAGCTGCTACAACTCTCAGCATGCCCTTCGGCTGCCCGTGCATGCTGGGAGTTGAAGTTATGCAACAGCTGGATGCACACTTTTTTATAGAAAAAATGTGCCTCCAGCTGTTGCATAGCTACCACCCCCAGCATGTAAAGGCTACCAAAGGGCATGCTGGGAGTTGTAGTTGGAACTCCAGCTGTTGCAAAACTACAACTCCGAGCATGCCCTTTGGCTGTGCATGCAGAGAGTTGTTGCTAAGCAACAGCAGGAGGTGAACAGGCCCACCCAGGGGTTTGCACAGGGTGCCTGCTGAATGATATCAGCAGGCATCCTTGTCCGTTCCCCGCCCAGCACGCGGCGGGTCCAAAATTCCCATGGCCTTTTGACAGTCATTTATCAAACATTTTGACTGGAAAGCGAGAAAAGCACGTTTTCCAAAACTTAACTACGTAGTAATAATTTTAAAATGGACTACGGGTAGTCTGGTATTTATTAACTGCGACAGTCGCAACAAGGTTAAAAATTGACTAAATTTACTCCAGCTCAAACATGGAGCAGAAAAAGCTACTACCAAAGTAGAAAAGAAAAAATTGCTTACGTGAAAGAAATTTAGTAACAGGCTAAAACCAGTTGATAAATAAGTCACACATAAGCAAAGAAAAAGTAAAGAAAAAATTACTAAAAAAAGGAATACATAAGCAAACATTGATAAATGTCCCCCTATGTCCTTAAGGGGTTAAAGTGACAGTGGTCAGATTTTCAAAAAATGCTCGGGTCCTTAAGGTAAAAATGGGCTATGTCCTAAAGGGGTAAAAAAGTGTGGAGCATTTTAACCTGACTCACCATGGGGCCTGACACCACTTCATTTTACTTGACATATACACAGATCCCTATTGATCTATTGTGCATTCATTATTGTATTGCACTGTTTTACAACAGGGATGAGAAATAGCCAATGATATCTTCATATCATACCTCAAAAACCTAAATAAAAGCATCACATTACTTCAAAGTCTTTTTTCCCCCAAGCTCAGCAGTTTTCCCCCAGGCCTGTTCTTTGATTTATTGTGAATATAACTATGATTCAGACAGAAAATAGCATAGAGTGGCTGTCAGACGTCCAAATCTCCTTTCTCATATCACAAGCCTGCTTCATTACATCCTCATGATCCAATGGGCTTGTAGAGTTGGATTTGTTCTCTATCCTCGTGCTTGGTTTCCTGTACAATAACACAAGCGTAATCCCCCAAACTTTATCACATACAGTATACACAAACACCTATATGAGCAATAGGTGGCACTTTTTCTTAAACGTTGACGGTAATACATGTTAAGAGGAATGATCCAATGTAGTTTTCCTTTAGGTTACTTCCCCAACTCCTTTTCTCTAATTCAGCCCCTAGGCCTCACTAAGGCCTACCTCCATTTCTTCTCAAGACTCTACTAAGAAAGAGTATAATGTATTTAGACCCCATGCCCATGCCTACTTTACCACCGCTTTCACCCCTCAGGCCTTTAAAGGGGTACTCCAGTTGAAAACATGTTTTTTTTTTTTAAATCAACTGGCTCCAGAAAGTTAAACAGATTTGTAAAGTACTTCTATTAAAAAATCTTCATCCTTCCATGTATCAGCTTCTGTGTACTACAGAGGAAGTTGAGTTGTTTTTTTTCTGTCTGACCACAGTGCTCTCTGCTGACACCTCTGTCCATGTCAGGAACTGTCCGGAGCAGGATAGGTTTGCTATGGGGATTTGCTCCTACTCTGCACAGTTCCTGACACAGACAGAGGTTTCAGCAGAGAGCACTGTGGTCAGACAGGAAAGAACAACTCAACTTCCTGTGGAGCATACAACTGATAAGTACTAGAAGGATTAATATTTTTTTTTATAGAGGCAATGTACAAATCTTTTTAACTATCTGGAGCCAATTGATATGAAAAAAAAAATATATGTTTTCCACCGGAGGCATCCAGTTCCTACTACAGCTATCTGTGTTCCAAAAAGAAAATAATTTCCTCTGTAGTATTCAGCAGCTAAGTACTGGAAGGATTAAGATTTTTTAATAGAAGTAATTTACAAATCTGTTTAACTTTCTGGCACCAGTTGATTTAAAAAAAAAGTTTTCCACGGGAGTACTACTTTAATAAATGGCCCGCAAGATGCTGCTAGGCAACTCCCATAATAACAATAAAAACAAAGTGAAAAAATGAAAATAATGAATTGACACATTTTATTCCCCAAGGGTCAGAGAGATCATCAGTGTGATACTGTGTCATGTGTGGAGGTATTCTTTAAGAACTTCAGAGGAGCTAGAACTGTGTGAGAACTTCAAGGAGGTCACACACATAGAAGTCATGACTGCACTGCTATTAATAGTTTATCATATTCAGCTTTTTTCCTGACTTTAGGCGTAACATTTCGTTAAAGTCATATTGTGCATTCTCAACTACTGAAGTGTATGACCCAACTGATGTTTGTATTCCATAAAGAGAGATAGCTGTCAGCTAAGCAATCTTTTGTCTGACCACTTTTGCAGTGTCTTGTTTTACATAAGTTGGTAATATTTACGCTGTCTTATACTTGTTTTGCACTGAGATATAATGTTTTTCAGGCATTTATGATATTTTTACTGTTTAAAGGAAAACTGTCAGATATTTTCTCCCGCACTATCCGCAGTACTGATGGATAGTGCGGGAGACGCTGATTAAAACGAGCGATACCATATCCGGATCCACCCAGCCGTTCGCCCGCAATTGTAGTTTTATTCTATGTGTATATCTTGCTGTAACTGGCACGGGCGGGGCTTCTGCACTGACGTCAGCACCGCTTATGAATATTCATCCCGCCTCCCTCCATTTCTCCCTCTCTTCGCCGCTCCTAACTGGAGGGAGGGGGGATGAATATTCATAAGCGGCGCTGACGTCAGTGCAGAAGCCCCTCCCATGGCAGTTACAGCAATATATACACATAGAATAAAACTACAATTGTGGGCGAACAGCCAGGTAGATCCGGGTAAGGTAGGTAAGGTAGGGCTCTTTTAAATCAGCGTCTCCCGCACTATCCATCAGTACTGTGGATAGTGCGGGAGAAAATATCTGACAGTTTTCCATAGCTTTGTACCAAGTATGTCTGTGAGTGGACTGGGTTAACATGCACACACAGAGCTTAGCACCTTCTAAAGGGAAGGTGGAGCTTGCTCTGCTTCTACCTTTTTACTGAGGGGAGGGAAGTTTAGTCAGTTCATAGTAACCTCTCCGAGAAAAGGGAGTCTTTTGCAACCTCTCTGCTGAGAGTAGTGCAGCCTTCTCATGAGGATTGTTGAGATTTGTGAAATTGCTGAGGATAACCTGAGACAAATACGTACTAAAAATCCTGAGCTAGCTTAGGGTTGAAGTGTGTTCATGCTAAAATTTCTGTTCACAGTGTTCCCCTAACTAGCTCTATTCTGAGAGTGGGTTGGAAAGTAGATGGAGTTTTCATATTGCACCACATTAATAGGAGAAACAGTATTAGAAATACAAGTGGATATGTGAACAAGTTACTGCCTGCTCCAGGGAGAAAACTAGAGATGAGCAAACTCTTGAAATATTAGATTTGGCTGATTCGCCAAATTTTTAGAAAGAATTCGGTTTGATCCAAATTTATTTGCGGCTATATTAAAAATGGCTATTTCTGGCCTACAGAGAGCCTCAATAGGGGTGTAGAAGAATTTTCAATGTTCTAACATGCATATGGAGTGTGCTGGCGTAGTGAAATAATACTGTTATTCAGTATGAAATTAGGATTACAGGCATCACTTTTAGAATCACTGCCGCAGAGCGGCACAATGACAAAGCCTGGAGGTGGCATCAGTATGAGGAGACCATATGGTGGCTGAATGACACAGCTTGGATGAGGCTGAAGCATGGGGAGACCATATAGTGGCTGAATGACACAGCGTGGAAGTGTTGGCAGCATGAGGAGACCATATAGTGGCTGAATGATACATCCTGGAGCTGGCAGCAGCATGAGTAGACACTAGGGCTTCACAATCCCTAAGATTAAAAGATGAATTCTGAAATTTAAACTGACGATTTTGGGTAGCTAGTGCTACCATAACAAAATTTGTATTCCTAGACCCAGGCCCAGCAGCATCAGTAAACCATATATTGCCTGAATGGCACAGCCTGGAGTTGGCTGAAGCATGGGGAGACCATATAGTGTCTGAATGGCACAGCCTGGAGTTGGCAGCAGCATGAGTAGACACTAGGGCTACCCAATCCCTAAGAAAAAAAGACAAATTTTGAAATTTAAATTGAACATTTAGGGTAGCTAGTGCTACCATAAAAATTTTTTAGGCCCAGACCCAGGCCCAGCAGCATCAGTAAACCATATATATATATATATATATATATATATATATATATATATATATTGGCTGAATGACACAGCCTGGAGTTGGCTGAAGCATGAGGAGACCATATAGTGTCTGAATGGCACAGCCTGGAGTTGGCAGAAGCATGAGGAGACCATTAAAATTTGAAAATTTGAAATAAAAATTTAAGATTTTTAAACTGAAATTGAGGGTTTTGAAATTGAAGTTTTAACTCCAAAGTTTTAGTGTCCCGGGCCCCGGCATGTGTGTACAAAGGACCAAATCTAATAAGAAGTCACATGTCACATGGCAGCACAATGACAGGGCCTGGAGGTGGCATCAGTAGGAGGAGACCATATAGTGGCTGAATGGCACAGCCTGGAGTTGGCTGAAGCATGAGAAGAGACTATATAGTGGCTGAATGAGACAGCCTGGAGGTGGCATCAGTATGAGATGACCATATAGTGGCTGAATGACTGCCTGGAGTTTGTGGCAGCATAGGGAGACCATATAGTGTCTGAATGGCACAGCCTGGAGTTGGCGGCAGATGAAGAGACAATAGGGCCTCACAAACTCTAAGAATAAAAGATGAATTTTGAAATTTCCATTGAAGAGGTATGGTACATAGTGCTACCATAAACATATATAGGTAATGTCCTAGGCCCAGCAGCATCACTAAACCATGTCGTTGCTGAATGACACAGACTGGAGCTGGCCGAAGCACCAGTAAACCATATATTGGATGAATAGCACAGCCTGGAGGTGGCTGAAGCATGAGGAGACCATATAGTGGCTGAATGACACAGCCTGGAGTTGGCTGAAGCATGAGAAGAGACCATATAGTGGCTGAATGAGACAGCCTGGAGGTGGCAGCAGCAGCATCAGGAGTCCTGAAAGTGACCTGGTGACAGAGTGGTGCGGTGGGTGGCAATACCAGTACCCAGTGATGAAGGTAGGTGAAAAAAGGTCTGATGCAGAGGAATGTTTGGAACTGGGGAGCAGCGCCTTAAATCTGTTTGGCACTATCCATATTTGTGAAGTGTCGGTGTGGCACCATGGTCAATCTACTCTCCTGCATCAGACATAGGTGGTTGGAAATCTTGGCTGATCCATGCCTGATTCATCTTCACAAAGGTCTACCTGCTGCTGATAAGTTGCTTCATTATGCGGGTGAAGAAAGCTACTCATCAGCGACTGTAGACTCAGGCTGCTGCTGATGGAGCTGGTACTGCTCCTGCCACCCAACCCCTCCCCAGCAGCCATGGCAGTGGAAGGTGAGCACAGGGGGCCCCCCGATTCATACCTGTGAGACGATGGCCGATGGCGCTGATAGCCATCGGCCAACTGACTAAATAGGATGCCTCTGTAGTAAGTAATTTTTTCCTCCCTCTCAGTGGGTTTAGAAAAAGGCCCCTATTTTGTGGTGGTAGCGAGGGTCCAATAAGGTGGAGATCCAGAAGTCATCCCGCTGCCGAATTGTGACAATTCGGCTGTCACTACGCAAGCAGGTGAGCATGCATCGTGGCATTTGTGCAAGTGACTCGGAGGGACTCGCTGCCTCCATCTCCACTGCATACTGCACATCGCCTTCCTCATAACCCTCTAGCTCCTCTGGCTGCTCCTGCTCCTCCTCTCCGGTCAGATTACTCAAAAAAACGCTCATTTGGCAAAACAGAAACTGTGCTCCAATGTGCCCCTCCTCCTCCAGTTCAGCCCCACGGAGCTCATGTGGCCATCAGGTGTAGACGCTTCATCTCCAGTGCCCTGACCAGCCATTGTTTCCAACATGTGTTGTGAGAAATGAAGCAGTGGAATGACATCGTTCATGCTGTAATCCTGGCGACTTACTAATAATGTGACTTCCTCAAAGGACCTGAGCAAACGGCAGGTGTCCCGTATGAGCTGCCACTGGTTCACATTGAAGTTACACAGGGGAGTACCCCTATCTGCTTGGATCATCAAGAAGTCGGTGATGGCTTTTCTCTGTTAGTACAGTCGGTCCAAAATATGCAGGGTAGAATTCCAACGTGTGGCAACGTCACAAATCAGACTATGTTGGGGGATACTGTTCTGATGCTGCAGCTCAAGGAGGGTGTGCTTTGCAGTGTACGAGTGGCTGAAGTGCATGCAAAGTTTCCTTCCCATTGTTAGGATATCTTGCAAATGGGGGGAACACTTCAGGAACTACTTCACAACCAGATTGAACACGTGTGCCATGCAGGGCGCATGGCTGTGCCTTCCCAGTCGCAGCGCATGCAAGATGTTCTTCCTGTTGTCAGTCACCATGGTTCCCATTTTCAGTTTTCGTGGAGTAAGCCATGCTCCGATTTCTTAATGAATGACTTTTAGCAGTTCCTTCCCTGTCTGACTCTTTTCGCCAAGGCAAACCATGGGAAGAACAGCGTGACACCGCTGTGCACTGCACACATGGTATACAGAAGGGCCACTGAGACTTGTCTGGGCAGTGGAGGCTGAGGAGGCGGAGTCGCACACTGTCACAGGACCAACGAGCTGAGAGCGTGGAGGAGGAAGCGGCGTGACCTGTCCAAGTTGGGGTTGTGGCTGTGCAGGAACCACATTCACCCAGTGAGCCGTAAAGGACATGTATTGTCCCTGACCGTAGTAACAGCTCCAGACGTCGGTGCTGCCGTGCACTTTGGTACACACCAACAGGCTCAAGGACTGGACCACCTTCTCTTCCACAAAATTGTGCAGGGCTGGTACTGCCTTTTTCGCAAAGAAATGACGGCTTGGCACTCTCCACCTCGGCTCGGCACAAGCCATCAGTTCTCTGAAAGGTGCAGAGTCCACCACTTGAAAAGGGAGGGACTGCAGCACCAGCAACTTAGACAGGAGCACATTCAGCTTCTGCGCCATTGGATGAGTGGGCGCATACTGTTGTCTCTTGGACATGGCTTCACCAATGGATTGTTGGCAGAATAGCTGACTAAAAGTAGGAGGAGCAGGAGCATCTGGAGCGACAGAAGGAGGGTATGACACACAGCTCCCTTCGGCTGAGGTGGTGGAGCCTTGGCTGGCTGAAAGAGGGAACGGTGCCACTGGTTGATGCAGCAGGCTGGACCACTACATTGGAGCCACAGTTCTCCCAGGCCGCTTAATGGTGACGAAGCATATGTTGACGCAGGGCCATGGTGCCAACATTGGGACCCTGGCCACACTTCACCTTCTTGCATGTGGCTATGTGAACCTCCTCCGGAAGCTTGATGAAAAACTGCCACACTGCCGAGTAGCAGATTTTCCCATCAACAGTCCGTACTAATTGACTGCTACTACCGCCGTCTCCAGGAACCCCTGTTCCACTACCTCCCGGGAAGGTAGGCTGCCGCAAAGCAGGTGGTCTCCCCCCGGGCACGGTTGGCTCCAGAATTTCCACTTCTGCCACCATGCACACTGCCAACCATGCTACCGCCTTGATGGCTCAGCTGCTGCCTCACGGGCAACCTGCAACTCTCATCTCCTGATGATGATGAAGCCCCTTCTGCACCCGGCTCCCAATTGCGATCGGCTTCATCATCACTGCACGTCACTGATGTCCTCCTCAGGTTCCTCAACAGTGTCTGATTCAGGACCCTGAACCCTGGCAACACCGCTTCCCACGTCACTCTCCTCATCACTACTTACCCGCCTAGCGGAGGAAGCGTTGGATTTCTCCTCCACTTTTTTGGCTGGGCAGTAGTGGCTGACTGTCCTCTATTAGATTGTCCTCAGTGAATAGTGGAGCATAGACCACAGCATAAGATACTTCTGTAGGGGAGGGCACAGCGTAGGATAGAGGCAATGGGAGGACAGGGACTGCTCCCAGGCCATGCCAACTCAGGATTGTGTCTGAGGAACCCACCGACTGTTGACTGGGGGTGTCAGATGTCACTTGTGATGAAGTGGATGACCATGTTAACCAATCGACGATGGCAGATGGGTTGCTGGTCGAGACACGACCGCTAGCTGATAATGGGAGCTCAGGCCTCTCGCTGCGACTCCTGCTGCCACTCGCCCCTACTCTGCTGTGACCTCTGCCTGAAGGATTTAGGCCTCTGCCCCTCCTCTGTGCATGTCCTGGCACTTCTCTGCCTGACATACTTAGTGCGTATATGAGGGGAGTACAATATGCTTCACTATACTTAAAACAGTATTTGTCTAGAACAGCAGCAGGTGTGCACTTTTGGCTGGCCTTTCACAGTATTTAGGCCCTTGACAGATTAACAGGTACAAAATAGTACACTACTTAGATGTAGGTATGTTTTATGTACTGATGAGGGCAGAAAAATGCTCAACAGTACACTTAAAAAGTATCTGAGTACAACACCAGCCGGTGAGTACTTTTTCCTGGACTTTTACAGTATGTAGACCCTTGACAGATTAACAGGTACAAAATAGTATTCTATTTAGATGTGCGTATGCGGTATGCACTGTTGAGAGCAGAAAAATGCGCTACAGTACCCTTAAAAAAACATATTTTTGTAAAACACCAGCAGTACACAACAGTGCTGCAGCCAAAAAAAGCTGTGTACTAAACACAAAAGTGCACTCTGTCAAAGACTATTAGGAATGGACTGCTGGGTATTATACTGTCTACAGACTAGTATAACCAGTAGATGATTTTTTGTGGAACAAAGACACTGAATTGCACTGAAAAATTATTCCTGCCTCCTCTGCTAAGGTTTATGAAGTTGAGACAGCTTGTTGAAATGTATGAGGCAACACACAGCTATGTGCTCCTCTCTGTAATACTATGCCGAAGAAAGTGACTGGGAGGTTAATGCCTGCAGCTGCAGTAAAAATAATTTTTTAGTATAAAAAACAATGTTCTCTGTCCACGAGAACGCTGATGTGACTAGGAGGATGTTAAACACTGCTGGAGTGCGCTTTTCTCTGCGTCCTATAATCCTTCTGCAGTGTATTGCAATGAAGTGAGGAGCCGGAATTATGGCTGCCGATTATATAGGGGTGGCTGGCTGCTGGCTGCTGATTTTGCATGTGATTCAGGGTCATCCCGCCTACTTCCTTTCCCGCCTTGCCTTCCCGCCTTCCCAGCATTCCTTGCCCCATGTACTGACATGTAGATCTGCCATTTTAGATGCCCTGGAGCCTGCAATAAATGGAGTTTCATGAAGCGATTTACATGATAGAATCGCAGCAATGTTTGCATTCGTTGCAAATCGAATATTTCCTGAAATTCATAATAAATTTGGGTCCGTCAGCTTTCATTCACTCATCTCTAGAAAAAACCTAAGAAACTAGTGAAATATTAAGAGCGAGAGTAAAATGGACCAGCTCCAGGTACCCTAGGAACACTACTATTGCAGCCACAAGCCTGCCTGTTAACGTGTTGAAGAATTATGCCTCTTTTTTTGATGATCTGCTGTTTTCCAGTTAAGGAGCCTGTTTAAATTAAATATTGTGTTTGACTTCAACTTTGCACCTCACTATCATGCACAACCTGAATGATCTTTGGTGCACAGCTCCTCCTCCACTATGCCAGCCTAGGGGAATGTATTAACTCGGAGGAACACTCAAGCCAATCTAATGTGTATGATGTGCTGTGTTTTATTTGATGATGTCCTATTACTTCAGAGGAACACAACTCTACCTATATTTATATAAATAGCCTGTTCCATAAAATGAAAACATTTTCCATTGGTTTTGAATGTGCTGTTCCTCATTCTAAGAAAAAAAAAAATAGAATCCCTATTTCCTCTTTCCTTGCAAGCCACATGTCATTTGTCTGATTGATGTCTCTGTTTGCTAGCTAACTCCTTCTTTGTGCCCTACACACAGTAGTATTTCATGCCAAGCATCATTCTGATTTATACATACTACACATACTACCTGAAATACTAGATTTAAATTGTGTGGAATGACATGCCAGAAATATCGATATCCCTAGGAATTTTTCCAAAAATGGTGTTTATCTTTATTTCTGCACAAAGAACTGAGTTTACCATTATTTGAACAGAAGTCCCACAGTGTGGGAAGGTTTTAAAGGACATCTGTAGGATAGGGTATAAGTTATAGATTGCAGGGGTCCGAGCACTGGGGCCCCCCCAGGATCTCCTGGACGTGGTGGCCAACACACCCCCTCCATGTACCCCATAGAGATACACGGAGGGGGCGTGTCTGCCGCGACTTTCTGCTGGGGACGAAACTGCACTTCCTGCAGACCGCGGCCCCATCCAGGAGATCCTTTGGCTAGGGGATAAGTTATGTTGTGCTGGAGTACTCCTTTAAAGCATATCTGTCATATTACAGAAAAAAAATGATGTACTCACTAGGTCATGCAGTTACGTCACTTGCCTTTTTTATGTGTCTAGCTTTTGTATTTGGCTCACAAATCCATGTGCTACTCACTCATTTTGACATCCACTGCTCAGGAAGGGGTGTGTCCAAGCGATCACAGAGCCTGCCCTCACTCATCATGCATTAATTTCCTCCCTGAGTTTGCAGTGCTGGGTCTCTTCATCCATTCACTGCAGTCTGCTCTGTAACTTTCTTCACTCTGTTTTTAAACAGGAGTCTAATAGACAGGACAGGAGTGCGTACAGGAGTGCTAGTCCCACCCTCAATTCCTGGACTGTGTCTCAGCCTGTGCTTTAGCTAGGACAAAGATTATGCTGCACCTGGATATGATTATGTTCTGGAGGATATGGGGACCCTAGTGGTCTTTATTTTTATAAGCCATGATTTTATCAGCCATGATTTTTATAAAAAGGAAATAAAATTCTTATGAATTATATTAGAAATGTTAAAGGACAACTGTAGTGGAACACTTTTATATATGCCCGTGCCAGGGGCTCAAAAATAAACAAAATAAACTCATACATACCTTCCTACGAGCCCCCGTTGGTCCGGCACAGGCCTCACGGTCCGGCAGTGCTGACGTCATTCCACTTCCTGGGGATGCCACAGAGCCGTTGGCGTATCACCGGCCGTAGCGATGTCCCGACCCGGCCGGTGATAGGCTGAGCCCACTGTCATGTAAGGAGCTCTGGCCGGCTTCTTATATGACAGTGGGCTCAGCCTATCACCGACCGGGGCAGGACATCGCCACGGCCGGTGATACGCCGTCGGCTCTGCGGTGTCCCCGTCCCCAGGAAGTGGAATGACGTCAGCACTGTCGGACCGTGAGGCCTGTGCCGGACCAACGGGGGCTCGTAGGAAGGTATGTATGAGTTTATTTTGTTTATTTTTGAGGCACGGGCATATATAAAAGTGTTCCACTACAGTTGTCCTTTAATGTTTTACCAAGATGTACAACATATAAAACATTTTTGACTCTGACAGGGTTTGAAAATGGTGCATGTAGAACAATTTACAATATTTTGCCACTGAGGAGCCCTGTATTCACTTTTGACAGGACTTTGCTGCAAGGTTTTTCCCACGTTGCAGCCCCTCAGAGTGGCCCCTAATTGCTAGAGCACTGGCAGAAAGAGGTCAGATTAACCCGGTCGGTACCAGACGAGCATAACTGGAGCAGAATGAAGAGACAAAAGATTGAATACAGGACCATTTATGTCAGGATCACAGATGAGCTTGTCAGGTAAGCAAGCAGAGTCAAAAGATACTCCATGCTCAAAGACTAGAAAAGCAAAAAAAAATATCAAGACATGAGAGATATTAGTGCTTTTACTCTGGCAATGGGCAAGAGCAAA
This sequence comes from Hyla sarda, assembly GCF_029499605.1. Lineage (NCBI taxonomy): Eukaryota > Metazoa > Chordata > Amphibia > Anura > Hylidae > Hyla > Hyla sarda. The sequence goes on from NC_079189.1 coordinate 155,539,743, forward strand.
ATAGGAGGCATGTGCGCCAGTATAAACAACAGCACGCACACTGGGCAGACGAGAAGAATTGAACAGAGACCAGGAATGAGGGCGATGACAATTGCCAGCATCAGAGACATATCTTATAGCAATACTGTTACTTTTGGCAAATTCAGTACATTTCTGTAATTATGGCAGAAAATATGTGGATGAAACATGGCCCGACAGTACAGATGTGTCAACAAGCCTTTAGAATTTTGAGTTATCATTTTTGAAATATCACTGGATAAATGGCTTCTTATTCATTAACTTTGTTTTCAAGACTTTCTTCTTATGATCCCCTTTCTAAAGTTACATATTAGTTATATCTATAGATCCTGTGGTATTATCGTCTGCCTTTCAGTCAGGCACCTATACCATTTACTGTATGTGTAACCCATATGGAGTAAAGTTTTATGTTTTATAATGACAACCCTCCCCGGGAGCTTACCCAGGATGGAGAATGATCGCCTGTTACATGTACTTCAGTGCTAGAGTGCCTTTCATAAGCATCCACCCCTTGGACTTTTTGCCCATTTCTGTTACAAAATAGAATTCAAATAGATGTAAATAGACTTTTACCATTTGATCAAGACAACATGCATAGTGCAATACAAAGTGCAAAATACCTTTTATTGTGACACAAAAAATAATGAGAACAAAAATGTGACATCTGGCATTTGGATACATTCTTGCAGTTCTTCCATAAAAGCGGTTTTGTGGATCCATGACTAAGGTTAAGTTTCCACTTGGATTTCTTTCTGGCAGTTTTTGGATATCTGCCACTGCAGTTTTTGAGCCAAAGCCAGAAGTGTATTCTAAAGGAATAGGACATACAAAGGAAGGACTTATACTTCTCCTCCCTTATGCATCCACTTCTGACTTTGGCTCAAAAACCGCAGTGGCAGTTTTCCAAAAACTGCCAGAAAAAAACCAAGTGGAAACTTAGCTTAATAGTTGTCCTTGGACAGATTTTCCCACCTCGGCTGTTGATTGTTGCAGCTCCTCCAGAGCTACCATGGGCCTTTTGTTTGCATCTCTGAATAATTTTCTCCTTGCCCAGCTTGTCAGCTTAGGTGGATGGCCTTGTCTTGGAAGTTCCGTGGTTGTGCCATATTCTTTCCATTTTCTGATAATGGATTTTATGGAGCTCTTCAAAGCTTTGGTTATTTTTTCGAACCTAACCTTGCTTTGTACTTCTCTACAACTGTATCCCTGACCTGTTTGGTGAGCTCCTCAGTCTTCATGCTGCTGTTTGTTCAGTGATGCTCTTTAATAAACTTTGAAGCCTTCACAGAACATGTCTATTTGTACTGAGATTGAAGGGGTACTTTGTTGCTCAACAAACTGTTCCGAACACTGGAGCCGGCACCGGGAGCTTGTGACGCCATCATAGACCGTTGTGTCGGTCTATTGCATTAAATCACAATGAAATACATTTTAATCTGTGGTTATACTCTGGCAAAATGTATAGAAGTTCAAGGGAAGTGTAAGGCACTGTATAGAAACTATGATTCATTGACACTATGATGACAGGTTGAGGACCCAGTCCAACAACATTTGTGTACATTTTGGAGGAGATTTAAAAAAAACCTGTGCAGAGGAAAACTTGCCCATAGCAACCAATCAGATTGCTTCTTTTTTTTCACAGGCCTTTTTAAAAATGAAAGAAGCAATATGATTGGTTGCCATGGGAAACTGGAAAAGTTGTATTCTGCACAGGTTTTCATAAATCTCCCCCTTTATGCCCATGTCCTAGGGAGCAAACAAAAGACTTTACCACATGGAATAGCTAATTATTTTACTTTTCAGTTTTTTACTCATTTGTAACCTTTCCTACACATTTTATGTATGCCCTTTACTTCTTTATTTTTGAAACGTTCAAGCACATTCACCATTATATAGTAATTCCTCTGATAAAACAATCAGCACGAAACACACAATGGGCATGGGTGGCTGCTGTGGTGCTGTTCCATACTGCTCTGGTTCTCTGCCTGTGTTTGTATGCTATCTTTTGTGTTCATTTTTTGCATCTATGTTCAGCTAGTGCTACACAAATTATTTAGGTAGTTACCTCAACCTTTATAAGCACTCATAAACAGGGAGACCATCTGCATCATTAGCATTGATTCCTGGCATACATTGTGACATATTCTAATGCGTTTGTCCCAGGACCCCACCTTCTTTTTTTTCTGTGGACTCTAATCTTTTGTAATTGTATGATTGATCTGGCTATTTATTGAAGTGGATCTTATTGCATTTTCTATTTGTGTCCTTCTTGTGCTAGTTCTTTGTGGTTGTTGTAGGTACTATGGGCACATGGGACCACAGTACACTGTCATAGGGCTTTTTGGTTGTTGTAGGTACTATGGGCACATGGGACCACAGTACACTGTCATAGGGCTTTTTGGTTGATGTAGGTACTATAGGCACATGGGAACACAGTACACTGTCATAGGGCTTTTTGGTTGTTGTAGGTACTATAGGCATATGGGAACACAGTACACTGTCATAGGGCTTTTTGGTTGTTGTAGGCACTATAGGCACATGGGAACACAGTACACTGTCATAGGGCTTTTTGGTTGTTGTAGGTACTATAGGCACATGGGAACACAGTACACTGTCATATGGCTTTTTGGTTGTTGTAGGTACTATAGGCACATGGGAACATAGCACACTGTCATAGGGCTTTTTGGTTGTTTTAGGTACTATAGGCATATGGGAACACAGTACACTGTCATAGGGCTTTTTGGTTGTTGTAGGTACTATAGGCACATGGGAACACAGTACACTGTCATAGGGCTTTTTGGTTGTTGTATGTACTATAGGCACATGGGAACACAGTACACTGTCATAGGGCTTTTTGGTTGTTTTAGGTGCTATAGGCATATGGGAACACAGTACACTGTCATAGGGCTTTTTGGTTGTTGTAGGTACTAGGCACATGGGAACACAGTACACTGCCATAGGGCTTTTTGGTTGTTGTAGGTACTATAGGCACATGGGAGCACAGTACACTGTCATAGGGCTTTTTGGTTGTTGTAGGTACTATAGGCACATGGGAACACAGTACACTGTCATAAGGCTTTTTGGTTGTTGTAAGTACTATGGGCACATGGGAACACAGTACACTGTCATAGGGCTTTTTGGTTGTTGTAGGTACTATAGGCACATGGGAACACAGTACACTGTCATAGGGCTTTTTGGTTGTTGTAGGTACTATAGGCACATGGGAACACAGTACACTGTCATAGGGCTTTTTGGTTGTTTTAGGTACTATAGGCATATGGGAACACAGTACACTGTCATAGGGCTTTTTGGTTGTTGTAGGTACTATAGGCACATGGGAACACAGTACACTGTCATAGGGCTTTTTGGTTGTTGTATGTACTATAGGCACATGGGAACACAGTACACTGTCATAGGGCTTTTTGGTTGTTTTAAGTACTATAGGCATATGGGAACACAGTACACTGTCATAGGGCTTTTTGGTTGTTGTAGGTACTAGGCACATGGGAACACAGTACACTGCCATAGGGCTTTTTGGTTGTTGTAGGTACTATAGGCACATGGGAACACAGTACACTGTCATAGGGCTTTTTGGTTGTTGTAGGTACTATAGGCACATGGGAACACAGTACACTGTCATAAGGCTTTTTGGTTGTTGTAGGTACAATGGGCACATGGGACCATAGTACACTGACAATAGGGCTTTTATGGTTGTACATTATATAGAAAAATGTAAAACATTTTTTAAAACAAAAAAAACTAAATGTGTCTGCAGAGTATACGTGTCCATGTTGCCCATTGACTGATGCAGTGCAGTCTGTTTTAGTGAGTATATTGTGTGTGTTTGTGTGGTGTTGAAGCCTTTTGCCTATAGTTGATAAATGGTGGCTGCATTGGTGTTTCCTGGTCTGTGGACTGTTTGGGGCATTTGTGATGCTCATTTTATAGCTGTGAGTAAGGGCGAGTGTAGGATTCAGCTGTGGAGTAATGTTCCCCTCTATATTTATACCCACGTCGCAGAGTTTCAAAGGGTTATACCCACGTCGCAGAGTTTCAAAGGGGTCATCAATTGTACTGACAATCAAGGAAGATTGATGAGGAATGTCGGGGGACATATGGAGATATATGTCTGTTTGTTCTGTTGCCTTTATTCAAGTCCTAAATTTACAATTGGTGTTGCTCAAGGCACTACTGAGATACACTCAAAGATTTAGCATGCACAGTTATTGTATATGCACACACCTTGGGAAATTCATGTCAAGAATTGCATTTGTAAACATTCTGAAAGGGATGGATTTTGTCTGATAATCACATAAAATAATTTCAACATCACATGAGTAGTAAAATAATTTCAAATATAGTAACTTAATTTCAATATTGGCAATCAAACCATTATAGCCTATTAAATAATAGGACCTCTTTAAAAAGAGGATGGGTTGGTTCCTGTGTGAGATCGAGAACCTCTATGTAAGATTTCCCCCAGTTTTATTCTATGGTAAACACAGATTACTTGGTGTTCCACTTTCTGTTCCTCTGGCCTCTGTGGGTCAGTACAGCACCTATCACTACCCCCCAGACTACAGAAGAAAATGTGGATGCCTATCACTTGACCAGCTTACTGTGGCAGCTAACCACTTCATTTTTCTTTTGGACCAACCTTGGCTGTTGTGCTGTAGTCACAAATCCATCACTTATCCTCAACTGCACATCATAATAACAGCATAACATGTTACAAAGCGACACAATGTCAATTGTTAAAAACAATAGTAAAAATACTAATTTTACCGTATTTGAAATCTTAAAACCTGTCACCACCAGCATAACTAAACCTCAAGGAAAGTTAGAAACCAAGGCAAAGATCATTTTTGCTTTTTCCTCTGTAAAGGTTATATACCCTTCTTATTATCATGTATGCACTGTTATTTTGTGGTTATTCACCACATGCTGTGCGCACCAGAGCCTTCCACAATAGCATTCTATATACACAACTAATATTAGACCTGCAGTAAAGGAACCTTCCAAAACTTTTCACTTTGAGGTATACATTACCTCAAAAATATTTGTATAGATTTTCTGTCTTCCTGTTTGGTGAGAGGTAGGAGTGCATTAATAAGCTGCCTTGTAAGATAAAATGCTGGGTGTAGGAAGTGGAACAAACAATCACCTAGAAAATGTATCTGTTATTTTTAACCGAATGGAAACCATTTTTAAGTATAAACAATGTAAGGGTTTTCTGTGAAATAAAATAATTATTCATTTGTGTTAGAGAACCTTGGCCACCTATGGACCAATGACCTCACTTAAACGCTAAAATAGTAATACCTTTGAATATATTATTGTATAGAAGTGGTTCAGCACAATGCCACATCACTTCACCACTACAACCCTAGCAAAGCCCCACTTTTACAGTGCTTATACTTTAAAGGGGTTTTACCATGAAGATATATAGGTCTAAACTGATGCATTATGTGAACTTAAACATATTTGAAAATACAAGTAATTATCAGAAATTAATTGTTTTTTTAAGACAGCCCTACCAATAAAGGATGGATGCTCTCTTGTTTTTTGCTTGTTGCCATGGGATACATCCTGTTGGCATTTTTCTCTTCTGGTGAGGCATGCTCAGTTGCTCAGTTCTCCTCACACACAGTGATTATACAGCTAAATAGACATCTGCTGCATAAAGTTCACTTACATACGTAAGATGGAGTATTCTTGCCAGGTGGAATATTCCCTAGCCAGGATGAGGTAAATATACATTATGTACTGCTGTAGCTTCTATATTACAGTCTGTAACACTGATTTCACTTGGCAGGAGGAAAATAATACTATACTTACGCTGTGTAAGGAGAGAAGGGATAACTTTACATTATAAAGATTAGGTTCTTCTGATAGATGACTCTCACTGTGCACCACAGGAATAAGCATCTGCACAAATGACTGCTGGGAAATGAAGTCAGAAGCTCTGCCCACCACAAAGATTTCCATATGAAAAGGATAGAGGATAAAAAGAAGGTAAAGATATGGAAGTAAGGTTAGGTCTGCATTATTTTTCAGAAACAGACATCTATTTTAATTCAACCAAACAAAGGTATTGAGTTTGCTGTGGAAAAAGAATCATGGTTAAACCCCTTTAGGGTATTGTCACACATTGGACATGCACAGTTTATTTTACGCTGCACACCAAGAAATATTCTGCATATTCTTCTATGAGCAGACACACAGGGCTTCCCCTTGGCAGCCTTGTGTGTGCAGGAAAGCCTTGTGTGTCTGCTCATAGGAGAATATGCAGCGTATTTCTTGCTGTGTATATGCAATGTGTAACCCTACCAATTTGTGGCTCTGTTTGTCTTAATTGGGGCCCATCACGGCTGAATTGAAATTCAGAAGAAGCCTAGACCTAACTATCTTATATACAGATCCCTCCATATCACAGAAAAATAGCAGCATGCAATGTGCACTGCAGTCAATTTTGCTTTACTTGGTCCTATACCATACCCCTACTTTAAATATATAAACTTCACCATCAGCATAAGAAAGTAAACAAAAGTAAAAACATAGATACAGATCACCATTCATAGTCACAGATGTGTTACTGTAGTGTACCAACAGGGCCAAGCAGATGCAATTCCCTTAGGGCCAACTGGGGCTTGTAGTTCAAGTTGTCAACGGTGGCTAAAGTTAAAGGGGTTATCCACCATAAGGTGATTTTAGTACATACCTGGTTGACAGTAATGGTGATGCTTAGGAAGGATCTGCGCTTATCTTGGGACTAAGTGGCTATGTTGTGACTTGTGAGATTATCATAATACTGTGGCTAGCTTTTTTTGAACTGGTATTTCCTGTTTGAGTTTTCTTCCTTTGCCTACAAATCCCATAGATCCATTTTCCTCCCTCCCACACATCAGCCACCCCACCCATTGAAACAAATGAGCTGCATCCATTCCAAAGACCTGTGGTTTTTAATCAGGGTGCCTAGTTGCATTAGTTGCAGATTGATCTCTCTCCCACCAAGCAATCCCTCCACCCATTGAAGCAGTTTGAGTCATTTCTTCACCATCCATATGCATCAACAGTATGAAAATACAATATTAATAAAAGTTATAATAGCAAAGAGCAAAGGCATACCTAGTCCCCCTTTTGCCTCAAGGGAGGTGCTGTATCAGTGCCCCATAGTGATGATGCCCCCCCCCCCCTCCTTAGCAACATTTTAAAAAAAAAGAACCTCATGCCTCAAATATGTGCAGGATACTGTATGTGTGAATACACCTTAATCTGTATGTGCGTGTGTATACAGCTGAAAGCAGCACTCGCTAACCCTGGAATCCAGGGCAAGTGTCCATAGACTGAAGGCTGTAATTAATGCCAAAGGTGCTTCAACTAAGTACTGAGTAAAAGGTCTGAATACTTATGTTCATGCGAAATTTAAGTTTTTCTTTTTTAATAAATTTGCAAACATTGTTTTCAATTTTGTTTTCACCTTGTCATTATGGGGTATTAAGTGCAGAATGATTGTGAATTTTGTTGATTTTTGTAGAAGGTCAATACATGACAAAACGTGAAAAAAGTGAAAGGGTCTGAGGCCTTTCCCAATGCATTGGATTTTTTTCAAGTTACACGGGACATTTGCATAAATTTTTTTCAACGATGATTCTTTATGTAAATATACCCTAAGGCATCTCAGGACTGTCTATGGTTTCTTTTTTTCCATTCACTGTATTGATATAGAGTCATGGCCGTAAATGTTGCCACCCCTGAAATTTTTCAAGAAAATTAAGTATTTCTCACAGAAAAGGATTGCAGTAACACATGTTTTGCTATACGCATGTTTATTCCCTTTCTGTGTATTGGAACTAAACCAAAAAAGGGAGGAAAATAAACAAATTGGACATAATGTCACACCAAACTCCAAAAATGGGCTGGACAAAATTATTGTCCCCCTTTCAAAATTGTGGAAAATAAGATTGTTTCAAGCATGTGATGCTCCTTTAAACTTACCTGAGGCAAGTAACAGTTGTGAGCAATATAAAAATCCAACCTGAAAGCAGATAAAAAGGAGAGAAGGTCACTTAGTCTTTGCATTGTGTGTCTGTGTGTGCCACACTAAGCATGGACAACAGAAAGAGGAGAAGAGAACTGTGTAACACTCACATTTCAGAAGACAGGAACCCCAGTGGATGTGGATCCGCTGGGCCTGTGTGGCAGATGACTTGGACCGTACCAGGGAACGGAGTCTAAGGTGCCGCTGGTTTTCACCAGAGCCCGCCGCAAAGCGGGATGGACTTGCTGCAGCAGACGGCTACCTGGTCGCTACCCCTGGCAGGGCAATACCACACAAGCGGCTGAGGAGATGCGAGGCACAAGAGGGATAACATAGCTCGTCAGGATAGCAGAAGGTCAGGGCAGGCGGCACAGTAGCATAGTCAGGAATGTAGCAAATGGTCAGTAAGCAGGCGGCAAGGAGCAAGGTCAGGTCACGGAGCAAAGGATCAGATACACGGCAAGGCAATAACAGGAATGCATTCTCTCAGGCTCAAGGCAACAAAGATCCGGCAGGGAAGTGAGGAGGGTGGAGGAATTTATCAATGAGCCACAGGTGAATTACACTAATGAGCGCACTGGTCCTTTAAATCTTAAAGCCCCGGTGCTTGCCACCTTGGGGACAGGGACACCTGCACCGGAACAGAGAGGCAGAGGCAGGGGCAGGAGAAGTACCAGGTGAGTGACAGACTGGGGCTTGCATGCAGGCGCATCCCGCAATGAGAGTACCAGCCCTGCCAGCAGCAGCAGGTAACGGGACCATGCGCTCACGGCCAGTGGCCGGAGTGCATAACGTAAAAAACTGTCTGAGGACTTGAGAACCAAAATTGTGGAAATATAATCAACAGTCTCAAGGTTACAAGTCCATCTCCAGAGATCTAGATTTTCCTTTGTCCACAGTGCACAACATTATCAAGAAGTTTGCAACCCATGGCACTGTAGCTAATCTCCCTGGTCGTTGACGGAAGAGAAAATTGATGAAAGGTATGAACGCAGGATAGTCCGGATGGTGGATAAGCAGCCCCAAACAAGTTCCAAAGACATTCAAGCTGTCCTGCAGGGAGCATCAGTGTCAGCGCAAACTATCCATCAACATTTAAATTAAATGAAATGCTATGGCAGGAGACCCAGGAGGACCCCACTGCTGACACAGAGACATAAATAAGCAAGACTACATTTTGCCAAATGAATTTGAGTAAGCCAAAATCCTTCTGGGAAAACATCTTGTGGACAGATGAGACCAAGATAGAGCTTTTTGGTAAAGTACATCATTCTACTGTTTACCGAAAATGGAATGAGGCCTACAAAGAAAAGAACACGGTATCTACAGTGAAATATGGTGGAGGTTCAATGAGGTTTTGGGTTTGTTTTGCTGCCTCTGGTACTGGGTGACTTGAATGTGTGCAAGGCATCATGAAATCTGAGGATTACCAACGGATTTTGAGTCGCACTGTACAGCCCAGTGTCAGAAAGTTGGGTTTGCGTCCGGGATCTTGGGTCTTACAGCAGGACAATGACCCCAAACATACATCAGAAAGCACCCAGAAATGGATGGCAACAAAGTGCTGAGGAGATCGGAAGTGGCCAGCAAGAGTTCAGATCTAAATCCCATTGAACACCTGTGGAGAGATCTTAAAATTGCTGTTGGGAAAAGGCGCCCTTCCAATAAGAGAGACCTGGAGCAGTTTGAAAAGGAAAAGTGGTCCAACATTCCGGCTGAGAGGTGTAAGAAGCTTATTGATGGTTATAGGAAGCAACAGATTTCAGTAATTTTTTCCAAAGGGTGTGCAACCAAATATTAAGTTAAAGGGGTACTCTGCCCCTAGACATCTTATCCCCTATCCAAAGGATAGGGGATAAGATGTCAGATCGGCGTGGTCCCGCTGCTGGGGAGCCCCGGGATCCCCGCTGCGGCACCCCGCTATCATTACAGCACAGAGCGAGTTTGCTCTGCACGTAATGACGGGCAGTACAGGGGCCGGAGCATCGTTACGTCACGGCTCCGCCCCTCGTGACGTCACGGCCCGCCCCTTTCAATACAAGTCTATGGGAGGGGGCGTGGTGGTCGTCACGCCCCCTACCATAGACTTGCATTAAGGGGACGGGCCGTGATGTCACAAGGGGCGGAGCCATGATGTCACGCTGCTCCGTGCCCCTGTATCACCCGTCATTACGCACAGAGCGAACTCGCTCTGTGCAGTAATGATAGTAATGGTGCCGCAGCGGGTATCCGCAGCGGGGATCCCGGGGCTCTTAAGCAGCGGGACCGTGGCGATCTGACATCTTATCCCCTATCCTTTGGATAGGTGATAAGATGTCTAGGGGCGGAGTACCCCTTTAAGGGTACCAATAATTTTGTCCAGCCCATTTTTGAAGTTTGGTATGACATTATGTCCAATTGGGTTTTTTTCTTTTTTTTTTTGGCTTAGTTCCAATACACACAAAGGGAATAAACATGTGTATAGCAAAACATGTGTAACTGCAATCCTTTTCTGTGAGAAATACTTCATTTTCTTGAAAAATTTCAGGGGTGCCAACATTTACGGCCATGACTGTAAGAACCAGCTAACTAATATTCATAGTAAGTCAATAGTCTATGAAGGATGTGAGTGGGAGGCTATGTGCACACAGTGTATTCTGGTCCTCATTGTGCTTCTCATCTTTTAGTATTTTTACAAAAACGAGAAGTAGATATAAATCACAGAAAAAAGATACACATCTTTCCTTTATAGTTTTTCTCCGTGTGTTTTTTGGCAACTGTTGACCAAAATGAGGGCCACACTTGTGTGTGCATGGTGTATTCACCCACCCGATGTGAACAGGTTGACTTCTAGGTACTGTATAGTGTATCAGCAGCTCTTATAGCCAATCTGTGGGTGTCTGTTGATGCCTAACCCAACAGCCAGCAGTACATTCATTCTCATTGTGCGGGCAGTCCTGAGTAATGTGACAGCTTGCTCAGAACCGATTCTCCCCAGCAGCACACTATGCTCACAGAAAGCTTTCTACTTGCGGTGACAATTTTGGGAAAGCACAATGACGGGAAGAAATATTTGTATGTTGAGATTACTGAAAGTTACAGTAATATCTCCGTGTCTCTTATCAGAGGATGAAAAGAAGACTATGGGAGAGATTTATAAAAACCTGTGCAGAGGAAAAGTTGACCAGTTGCCCATAGAAACCAATAAGATTGCTTCTTTCATTTTGAAAAGGCCTCTAAAAAATAAAAGAAGAAATCTGATTGGTTGCTATGGGCAACTAGTCAACTTTTCCTCTACACAGGTTTCGATAAATTTCCCCCTATATTCATCCAATGACAGCAAACAGAGATGTTGAAATGGATGCGGAAATGTGTGTGAGTGCATCTGGGTATGTGATCATGGTGCATATGATTTATATATGTAAGAGCTCCTTTGCTGATACTTTACAAGGCTCAATCTATTATGCAGCCTAGCCAAATTACGCATGCCAAGCCACGCTCCCAACCACACTCATGGCCACGCTCCCAACCACACTCATGGCCACGCTCCCAACCACACTCTTGGCCATGCTCCCAACCACACTCTTGGCCACGCTCCCAACCACACTCTTGGCCACGCTCCCAACCACACCCTTGGCCACGCTCCCAACCACACCCTTGGCCACGCTCCCAACCACACCCTTGGCCACGCTCCCAACCACACCCTTGGCCACGCTCCCAACCACACCCTTGGCCACGCTCCCAACCACACCCTTGGCCACGCTCCCAACCACACCCTTGGCCACGCTCCCAACCACACCCTTGGCCACGCTCCCAACCACATCCTTGGCCACGCTCCCAACCACACCCTTGGCCACGCTCCCAACCACACCCTTGGCCACGCTCCTAACCACACTCTTGGCCACGCTCCTAACCACACTCTTGGCCACGCTCCTAACCACACTCTTGGCCACGCTCCTAACCACACTCTTGGCCACGCTCCTAACCACACTCATGGCCACGCTCCTAAACACGCCCTTAGTCCCGCCTTAACCACACCTGCACCTGCAGAATGGGAATACCTCTTAAAAGAAATAATGTTGTCAGTCTGTCACCAAAGTTTAGGAGGAGGACATCCTATACTGACAGACTGACAACAACCCCCATCATTACCACTACATATCATAGAAGAGATTACATACAGTTACATCAGGTGACTGACAACAACCCCCATCATTACCACTACAGACCATATAAGAGATTACATACAGTTATATCAGGTGACTGACAACAACCCCCATCATTACCACTACAGACCATATAAGAGATTACATACAGTTATATGAGGTGACTGACAACAACCCCCATCATTACCACTGCAGATCATAGAAGAGATTACATACAGTTACATCAGGTGACTGACAACAACCCCCATCATTACCACTACAGATCATATAAGAGATTACATGCAGGTATATCAGGTGACTAACAACAACCCTCATCATTACCACTACATATCATAGAAGAGATTACATACAGTTACATCAGGTGACTGACAACAACCCCCATCATTACCACTGCAGATCATATAAGAGATTACATGCAGGTATATCAGGTGACTAACAACAATCCCCATCATTACGCTACAGACCATATAAGTGATTGCACACAGTTATATCAGGTGACGTCCTCTCTGATCATAGCCATTTACTTTCCCGACAAGATGGTTTCTTCCAGCTACGATTCATTTCTGGAGAAGAAGTGGGAAAAACATTTTAGGCTCAGCACGTTTCCAAGAACTACAATGCCCTAAATGTTTCCCACATTAGGTAGGCAGCAGATGTCCCCCACATTAAGTTGGCAGCAGAAGACTCTTCAAAGTAGGTGGCAGATTCCCCCATAGTAGGCTGCAAATACCCCCCCCCCCCCCCCATAGTAGGCAGCGGAAATTCCCCATAGTAGGCAGCGGCAGTGTCCCCCCATACTAGGCAGCAGGAGTCTCTCATGCTAGTCAGCAGGAGTCCCCTCCTAGAGTAGGCAGCAGGAGTCCCCCCAGAGTAGGCAGCATGAGTCCCCCATAGTATGCAGCAGAAGTCCCCCATAGTAGGCTGCAGCAATTCCCCCATAGTAGGCATCGGCAGTGTCCCCCCATATAAGGCATCGACAGTGTCCCCCCATAGTAGGCAACGGTAACTCCCCCCATAGTAGGCAGTGTCAGTGTCCCCCATATTAGGCCGCAGGAGTCCCCCATAGTAGGAAGCAGGAGTCCCTCACAGTAGGCAGAGGCAATGTCCCCCCATATTAGGCAGTAGCAGTGCCCCCCCATAGTAGGCAGCCGCAGTGTCCCCCCCCCCCATAGTAGGCAGCAGGAGTCCCCATATTAGGCAGCAGCAGTGTCCCCCTATAGTACTGAGCAGGAGTCTCCCATAGTAGGCAGCAGCGGTGTCCCCCCATATAAGGCATCAGGAGTCCCTCATAGTAGGCAGCAGCAGTGTCCCCCCCATAGTAGTCAGGGGCAGTGTCCCCCCCCCCCATAGTAGGCAGGGGCAGTGTCCCCCCATATTAGTCAGCAGGAGTCCCCCCACTCACCCTCGCCCCATGTTAGGCAGCAGGAGTCCCCCACTCCCCTCCCCCATATTAGGTAGCAGAAATCCCCCCATATTAGGCCGCAGGAGTCCCCCACTCCCCCTACCCCCATATTAGGCACCATGAGTCCCCCACTCCTCCTCCCCCATATTAGGCACCATGAGTCCCCTACTCCCCCTCCCCCCATATTAGGCAGCAGGAGTCCCCCCACTCCCCCTCCCCCCATATAAGGTAGCAGGAATACCCCCATATTAGGCCGCAGGAGTCCCCCACTCCCCCTCCCCCATATTAGGCAGCAGGAGTCCAGCACTCCCCCTCCCCCATATTAGGCAGCAGGAGTTTCCCACTCCCCCACATTCTTACCTCCTGCAGCTCTTCTGTCTTCTTCCTGTTGGCTCCGGTGGCTCCCTCTGCACAGCCTCTTCCTCTGTGCTCCGGCATCTGATGACATCACACGTGCGCCAGAGCGCAGAGGAAGAACGAGCCTCTTTTGTCCACTGGCTAACTGTAGTGGCGGGCCCAAGAGTGATTGACAGGGTGAGGAGCCAATGGCTCTTCACCCTGTCAAACTTCCCACCGAGGGCCTTATTTAACTGTAGATGCATCATTAAGAGGCATTTACAGTTAAATGCAGGACATGTGGGGGCCATTCCGAGATAGCGGGACATCACCCCAAAAGCTGAAATGTCCTGCCGAACCCGGGAGGGTTGCGAGGTATGCATGCGATCCATTAAATTCCTCATTGTTAGCTGACACATTGTTAGCGACTACCTAAGGTGATGGCCTTTTGACTCTCCACAGACAGATGCCCTTTCCTTTTGTTCAGACCTGGCTGTGGCTTACCTCTCCCCTTCCTGTAAATTACTTCTATTAAAAAATCTTAATCCTTTTAGTACTTTTTAGGGGCTGTATACTACAGAGGAAATGCTTTTCTTTTTGGATTTCTCTTCTGTCACGACCACAGTGTTCTCTGCTGACCTCTGCTGTCCATTTTAGGAACTGTCCAGAGCAGGAGAAAATCCCCATAGCAAACATATGCTGCTCTGGATAGTTCCTAAAATGGACAGCAGAGGTCAGCAGAGAGCACTGTGGTTGTGACAGAAGAGAAAAAAAAGTTTTCCATGGGAGTACCCCTTTAGGCTAGGTTCAGACTACTGAATCTCCGGGCAGAAAATTTCCAGCCGGAGATTCCGAGTGTGGCCAGCGCCGACTGAATCAGTTGGCGCTAAGACCGTGCGGACACTGCAGGCTCCAACAGACTGCAATGTGTTCCACTAGTATTTTCGCCTGAAGAAAGAGCAACACCATTCTTCAGGCGGAAATTTCCAAGCGGATTTTCCGTTCACAAATTCCGAAGTGTAAATTTGTGAACGGAAACCCATTCACTACACTATACATTTTAGCAAGTGGAATTTCCGCCTGCAATTTCAAAGCGGAATTGCAGGTGGAAATTCCGAAGTCTGAACCTAGCCTTAATGTTGTATATAATATTCCAGCATAATTACATTTAACAACGTAAATATTCTTTGTTATCCCCTGCTTATATAGTGCAGCATAAGCTATTATTAGAGAATAATGTAAGTTCTTTTACATGACTTCTGCTTATCTATTTTAGCTATATGGCAGGCATGGGTTGTTCACCATTTCTGACTGCAAATCCATCACTGAAATGACTTCCTAATGCTGCCTACATTTCCCATGAATCCTCTGGCTGTGCATAGGTTGGGTTTGGAGTTTGATCATGGCACCTGTTTATATAATCAGTCTGCTATTGATGGAGGTCACCAGGCAAACTCATTAGACTCTTAAGTGGGTTGGTGTCAGTTCACATTATGTGCAGTTTTTATGCGTTTTCTTATTCAAAGTGCATTTTTTTGAGAATTATTGCCATGAAGAGAAAAGTGATTTGACCTGTAATCACAACTGATGTGTTTTATGAAGATTTGGGCCCAGATTTATCAAACTGCATGAGGGAAAAAATAGTGATTTTCCCCCCAGCAACCAATCCCAGCTCAGCTTTCACTTTACCAGAGCTTGTTAGTTGAGCTGTGATTGGTTGCTGTGGGAAATGCACTCTATTTTTTCTCTCACACAGTTTGATAAATCTGGGGCTTGAACTCTTTAGGCCAGTGGTCTCAAATTGTGGCCCTCCAGATGTTGCAAAACTTCAGGTACCATGCAATGTGTTGTGGTGTCCTGGTACCGAACCTAGTTCTGTACCATCCTTAAGGCCCCTCAGGAAGAGTCCCTTAGGTCCACAGGGCTCTACTGCAGGGCTTCCCCCAGGTTATGTTATATTACGTGTATTGTATAAATGCCATGTGTATTTATTATGTTCATTTAATGTGATTGTTCATTTGTATAAAGTTGACCTGGAGTCACATGACATACCCAGAGTTCTAAGCGCACAGGTATCCCAGGCCACTAGCAACCAATGGGCTTTAGTCCAGCCCCCTAGTATATAAGGGGCTGTAGTCTCCATATTCGCTCTCTTAGTTCCGGCTCTGGTTCCTGCAAGCACAAGTCCTGTACAAAAGCATCTAGGCCAAAGCCTAAAGACCAGCAGACACTTCTAAACTGTAAGTCAAAGCTACTTCTACAAATCAAGTACCTACTTTCAAGCTCAAGTTATATCAGTAGTACAGTGGCCTGAATAATTATTACCATAACTACAAGTCCAAGCAAGCCTGCGAGGTTCCCTGTGTCCCAGTTACCTCTGTGGAAACTGCATAACTGTAAAGACTGTTCCCTGCATATTACAAGTAAAAGTTTCAGTTACTTCAAACCCTTGCTGTGGACATTCACTCATTGCATGCCGTTTTTGGGCTGGTTGTCGGCGGTGCCCTATACCAAAACAACCACATGTGTCACGAACACTAAGGGGTTAACAACATCTTACCCCCGGGGTTAATACCACCAGACCCTGCTACATCCATTACAACACCCCTTGGTCACCTCAGTGTGAACACAGCCTCAGGAGAGGTGTATATCTACTGTATATGCTGATCCCATAGTATCAGATGGAGCTAGGAGAGGAGGGGTGGGGAGCGATCTCAGAGCTAGTAGGAGGGGATCTGGTAGATAATGATGTCATCCTGACTTTCACAGGAAGTCAGAACCCAGAACTAATTTCCAAGTATTGGAAGGTTTGGAGAGGCAGACTGATGATCACGTGACAAGGATACTATAATAAAACACATAGATGTAACTGCACTAGAATAAAACACTTATCACTGTAGCACTATTGATAGTGAGTGTGCATAATATAGGCAAATAAACAGAAGTGCTTTTTATAGGAAAAATAGTGCAATGGAACAAATGCCTGATAAAAGAGACTTGACTCAAGCACCACGCATGGGATATTCAGTGTGCAGCAGTGGTGAAAGAGAGAAAACAACCCAGCAAAAGGTGTGGAGGAGAACCTCACAGAAGTGCAGAGGGAGAAGCAGTGGTAGGGTTTCATTTCTGATCAGAAAGACTACTGGTTCCACATGGGAAGTCCCAGAACCAAGACCTCAGAGTTAAAGGTGTTATCCAACATAAAGTGACTTTAGAAATTAAGTGTCATAAAGTAATGGACATGCTTACCATGGATCTGTGCTTGTGTTGGTGGTAAATGGCTGTGTCCTGTGTCCCCCATCACACTGCTGGCTTGTTTATGGTAACTAGCTACTTCTGGTTTCCATAGCCTCCGTCAGACTACAATCCCCAGGATCCCTTGTTTCAAGGTGACTTATTTCTCTCCCACACATCAGTCGCCAAACACATTGCAGCACAGCCAAGCTTTCTTTTTTCACATGACTTGACCGACATCACCTGACACACAAGCTGTGGATCTGTATGATGATGAATACATACACATGTGCACCGGTAACATCATCAGGAGACTGGCTTTACACACAACATACAAAGCAGCCAAGCCCCCCTTCAGCACCTGACTTGTGATCTATTGCCTTGGGCCGCACAGCAAGCTGGGAAAGGTCTGAGACAACAATTATTTTGTAGGCTGCAGAAAATGAACTTCCAGGGAAAAACAAAGACAAAGAAATTATATACCAGCCACCAAATACAGGTAAGTGAAGTATATTAGTAACTAGATTAACTTTGCTGCCCCTGTCTTACATACAAAGAACCAAAAATCCAAGAATACCCCTTTAAATTAGCTAATGTGGAAATCTATAAGAGAGTAATTAACTGGTATCAGCAAAAGAGGGTGCCTGGTGACTACCATTCAGATTTAACAGAATAAGGCTAGGTTTCCACTTGTTTTTTTTTTCTGGCAGTTTTTGGATATCTGCCTCTGCAGTTTTTGAGCCAAAGCCAGAAGTGTATTCGAAAGGAATAGGACATATATAGGAAGGACTTATACTTCTCCTCCCTTATGGATCCACTTCTGACTTGGGCTCAAAAACTGCAGTGGCAGATATCCAAAAACTGCCAGAAAAAAACCAAGTGGAAACTTAGCCTAAGCACACGGAATGGTGCTGTGCTGTTCCCGATCAAAGGTAGATCCATTGACCCCAGTTTAGCTGCTTGTGTTGTTTGCAACAAGGAGACTGCAACTGTAATTCTTAAATACCACTATTCATAGAATCCACTTATCACCTGTGAACTATTGCATTTTCATAAAAAAAAAATGTATGCCCATGTATCTTGGTATTAAAAAATACACAAGATAACCAGATACAAATGTCTTATAATGAACAGTAATTTATCACTAAGAGAACATGGCAGCAGCTGTTGGTGCCCACCCGGCACATGTCTGAAATGTTCTCACAATGCATTAAATACAAGCTTTCTGTACAAGGCTGCCCACCTTCCAGAAATAATCATGGTGCTCTATGTAAGCAGAAGCTGCCACCTTGCTCCATCTCCATGACTACAGGATGGCACAGAAGAGGTCTTGGTGAGAGACACTGAAGACGAGAGATCAACAATGTAAATGACATTGTCGAGAATACGTGTGAATTCAGACTGTTTACAGTATATTTAACAATTTCCCTTCTTTATATAGATCCTATTGAACTATTTATTAATGATGTCACAAGGAATGAAAATTCAAGCTGGCTAGAAAAAGTATATGAAAAAGATCCAAAATATATTCACCCAATGATAGCCGCAGCAGCAGCGGTGTAGATAAGCACCAATAATGATCCCGGAACATTAGAGAAAAGGTCCAGCGCGACTTGATCGATCAAAAGCTTGTTATCATATCTCAATCCAAGAGACAAAAGAGTGATGTGTTTCAGTCGACCATGTCTACCTTAGTCATACCAATAAAATTAGTAAATTAATTCTCATCCTGAGTTACATATTTAATTTTTTGTCAGCCTTCATACTACAATCAGACTAATACTATTTCTCAGCACATATGTACATGTTTGCTCTGTTTTCTGTTTATATGTGTTTATTCCTAAGAACTTAAAGGGGTATTCCGGTGGAATTATTATTTTTTAAATCAACCGGTGCTAGAAAGTTAAACAGATTTGTAAATTACGTCTATTTAACCCCTTCCCGCTATTGGACGTATGCATACGTCCAGGCGAATTACACGTTCGCGCAAATGGACGTATGCATACGTCCAAGCGATCTCCTGCTCTGCCGCGGGCAGCGCAGGAGATCGCGGGTGGGACTCAGCTGTCAATCACAGCCGGAGTCCCACCGCAGCTGCCGGGGCCGCGATCGCGCCGGTCCCGGCAGCATTAACCCCATATATGCCGTGATCAGTTCTGATCACGGCATCTACGGTGTTTGCAGGGGGAGCGCTCTCCCCCTGCCCATCAACGGCGGCGCCGCAATAAAATAAGGGGGATCGGGGGTGTCCAAGACACCCTCGATCCCCCTTGAAGAGATAGGAGTGGGGTGGCAGGGTTGCCACCCCTCCTATCCCTGCTATTGATTGGCGGAGCTGCCGACCAATAGCAGACTGGGGGCGGGGGGGTTAAAGTTCGGTTCCCCCCGCTATGCCCACCCATCGGTGTCCGGGCACAGCGGGGGGAACCGTGTAGTAGCGGCGGCAGCAGCGGTCACTTACCCGGCGGCGGCTGTGATCACGGCGGCGGTGGAGGTGAGTATGACGCCGCGTGTCCAGGAGTCTGTTGCCTAGCAACATCTGCAGGGCGACAGTTTAGAGAGTGGTCTCTAAACTGTCGCCCTCCAGATGTTGCAAAACTACAACTCCCACCATGCCTTGACAGCTGTTTGCTGTGTTGGCATGCTGGGAGTTGTAGTTTTGCAAGATTTAGAGGGGTTCAGGCTGGAGATCACTGACAGTGGTCTCTAAACTGTAGCCCTCCAGATATTACAAAACTACAACTCCCAGCATGCCCAGACAGCAGTTTGCTGTCTTAGCATGCTGAGATTTGTAGTTTTGCAACATCTGGAGGGCCACAGTTTAGAGACCACTGTCAGTGATCTCCAGCCTGAACCCCTCTAAATCTTGCAAAACTACAACTCCCAGCATTCAGGAACAGCAAATGGCTGTCTCGGCATGCTGGGAGTTGTACTTGCGTGCCTCCAGCTGTTGCATAACTACATCTCCCAGCATTCCCTTTGGCAATCAGTACATGCTGAGAGTTGTAGTTCTGCAACAGCTGGAGGCACACTGGTTGGGAAATACCGAGTTAGGTAATAGGTTCTATTACCTAACTCAGTATTTTCCAACCAGTGTGCCTCCAGCTGTTGCAAAACTACAACTCCCAGCATGCATGCTGGGAGTTGTAGTTCCCCCCCCCCCCCCCCCATGTGAATGTACAGGTTACATTCACACTGGCGACGGATTACAGTGAGTTCCCTGCTTCAAGTTTGAGCTGCAGCCGCAGCTCAAACTCCTAGCGGGAGACTCAGTGTAATCCGCCGTCAGTGTGACTGTAACCTAAAAACACTACACTAACATAAAATAAAGAGTAAAACACTACATACACTGACCACCCCCCCCCCACCCCTTCCCCCCCCCCAATAAAAATTAAAAACGTATCCTACAGCAGTGTTTCCAAAACGGAGCCTCCAGCTGTTGCAAAACAAAAACTCCCAGCATTTCCGGACAGCCATTGACTGTCCAAGCATGCTGGGAGTTTAGCAACAGCTGGAGGCACCCTGTTTGAGAATCACTGGTGTAGAATACCCCTATGTCCACCCCTATGCAAATCCCTAATTTAGGCCTCAAATGCGCATGGCGCTCTCACTTTGGAGCCCTGTCGTATTTCAAGGCAACAGTTTAGGGCCACATATGGGGTATCGCCGTACTCGGGAGAAATTGCCTAACAAATTTTGGGGGGCTTTTTCTCCTTTTACCCCTTATGAAAAGGTAAAGTTGGGGTCTACACCAGCATGTTAATGTAAAAAAAAAACATTTTTGTACACTAACATACTGGTGTTGCCCCATACTTTAAAATTTCACAAGCGGTAAAAGAAAAAAAGCCTCCAAAATTTGTAACGCAATGTTCTGGCACCACGGGGGGGCTTAAGGAAATGCACATGGCCAAATTCTCTCTCCAAAAGCTCAATGATGCTCCTTCTCTTCTGAGCATTGTAGTTCGCCCCCAGTGCACTTCACGTCCACTTATTGGGTATTTCCATACTCAGAAGAGATGGTGTTACAAATTTTGGGGGGTATTTTCTGCTATTATCCCTTGTAAAAATGTAAAATTTGGGGGAAAACAAGCATTTTAGTGTAAAAAAAATATTTTTTTTTTACATATGCAAAAGTCGTGAAACACCTGTGGGGTATTAAGGTTCACTTTACCCCTTGTTGCGTTCCCCAAGGGGGTCTAGTTTTCTAGTTTTTTTTCTGTCCTGGCACCATAGGTGCTTCCTAAATGCGGCATGCCCCCAGAGCAAAATTTGCTTCCAAATTTGCTTGCCAAATGTGACTCCTTCTCTTCTGAGACCTGTAGTGCGCCAGCAGAGCACTTTTTATCCCCATATTGGGTGTTTTCTGAATCGGGAGAAATTGGGCTTCAAATTTTGGGGGGTATTTTCTGCTATTACCTTTTTTAAAAATGTAACATTTTTGCTAAACCAAGCATTTTTGGTAAAAAAAAAAATTTTTTTTTTACATATGCAAAAGTCGTGAAACACCTGTGGGGTATTAAGGTTCACTTTATCCCTTGTTATGTTCCTCAAGGAGTCTAGTTTTCAAAATGGTATGCCATGTCGTTTTTTTTTGCTGTCCTGGCACCATAGGGGCTTCCTAAATGCGACATGCCCCCCGAGCAAAATTTGCTCTCAAAAAGCCAAATATGACTCCTTCTCTTCTGAGCATTGTAGTTCGCCCCTAATGCACTTCAGGTCAACTTATGGGGTACCTCCATACTCAGAAGAGATGGGGTTACAAATTTTGGGGGGTATTTTCTGCTATTAACCCTTGCAAAAATGTGAAATTTGGGGGGAAACACACATTTTAGTGAAACATATTTTTTTTTTTTACATATGCAAAAGTCATGAAACACTTGTGGGGTATTAAGGCTCACTTAATTCCTTGTTACGTTCCTCAAGGGGTCTAGTTTCCAAAATGGTATGCCATGTTTTTTTTTTTTTGCTGTTTTGGCACCATAGGGGCTTCCTAAATGCAACATGCCCCCAAAAAAACATTTCAGAAAAACGTACTCTCCAAAAATCCCTTGTCGCTCCTTCGCTTCTGAGCCCTCTACTGCGCCCGCCGAACAATTTACATAGACATATGAGGTATGTGCTTACTCGAGAGAAATTGGGCTACAAATTCAAGTATAAATTCTATCCTTTTACCCCTTGTAAAAATTCAAAAATTGGGTCTACAAGAACATGCAAGTGTAAAAAATTAAGATTTTGAATTTTCTCCTTCACTTTGCTGCTTTTCCTGTGAAACACCTAAAGGGTTAAAACACTTACTGAATGTCATTTTGAATACTTTGGGGGGTGCAGTTTTTGTAATGGGGTCATTTATGGGGTATTTCTAATATAAAGACCCTTCAAATCCACTTCAAACCTGAACTGGTCCATGAAAAATAGCGAGTTTGAAAATTTTGTGAAAAATTGTAAAATTGCTGCTGAACTTTGAAGCCCTCTGGTGTCTTCCAAAAGTAAAAACTAATAAATTTTATGATGAAAATATAAAGTAGACATATTGTATATGTGAATCCAAAAAAAAAATATTTGGAATATCCATTTTCCTTACAAACAGAGAGCTTCAAAGTTAGAAAAATGCAAAATTTTCAATTTTTTCATCAAATTTTGGGATTTTTCACCAAGAAAGGATGCAAGTTACCACAAAAATTTACCACTATGTTAAAGTAGAATATGTCACGAAAAAACAATCTCTGAATCAGATTGATAAGTAAAAGCATTCCAGAGTTATTAATGTTTAAAGTGACAGTGGTCAGATGTGCAAAAAAGGGCTGCGTCCTAGAGGTGAAAATGGGCTGTGTCCTTAAGGGGTTAAAAGATATTAATCCTTCCAGTACTTATCAGCTGCTGTATACTAGAGAGAAAGTTATTTTCTGCCTGGCCACAGTGCTCTCTGCTGACACCTCTGTCCATGTCAGGAACTGTCCAGAGCAGGAGAGGTTTGCTATGGGGATTTCCTCCTGCTCTGGACAGTTCCTGACATGGACAGAGGTGTCAGCAGAGAGCACTGTGGTCAGACCGAAAAGAACTACACAACTCTCTCTGGAGCATACATCAGCTGACAAGTCCTGGAAGGATTAAGAGTTTTAAATAGAAGTAACATACAAATCTGTTTAACTTTCTGGCACCAGTTCATAAAAAAAAAAAAAAAAAGTATATATATATATATATATATATATATATATATATATATATTTATTTATTTTTTTCCTACAGGAGTACCCATTTAATAGAAAATTATTTAAAATGTGAATTTTTTTGGAGTACAATATATAAAAGGATGTAATGTTTTAAACAATATGGATTAAAGCTTTGCTATTTAAATATTTTTTGTGGAGCTGGAATACCCTTATATCTTGCTGCTAATTTGAACCGAGGATGTGGCTTGGCACTTCCTCCTGTGCTACTTGCAATCAAAGGCGTCTTCCTTTAATTTAACCAAATGGTGAGCTGGTGCGATTTATTTTGTATATACCTATATAAAAGGAAAGCCACACATTTACAAGTCCTCTCTATTTTGTCAACAAACCATAATACAAAAATGCACAAAGGAGAAAAAAAGTAATGATGCCGTAGGGAGGCCTGAATTTATAGGGAACCGATGGCACCGGGTCCGACTCCTGAGACCTGCTGCCATCCTAACTTAGATGCCAAGGAAACAGGCAGCATGCGGCTCTCAATTTCCTGCCCCGCTCCGGATAATTGGTCCCTGCTTTCAAATAAAATAAAAAAATTAAAAATCATTTAAAAACATATCAAATTAATTCCTTACAAATTCCTGCATCCCTACTGCATCATTCCTGCATCTTTTTTTCATGAAGCAGTGGCAGTTTTTCTGGTATTAGAAAAAGAAAAAAGGAAAACCGCCAGAACAAAACTTTAGTGGAATCCTAGCCTAATATGGACATAGAACTGCTTGTGTGAAATTAGCTTTTTTGACTCTAGGTGTGCTGGGAGTTGTAGTTTTGCAACAGCTTAAGGCACCCTGGTTGGGAAGCACTGATTTACATAAATTGCCACCTCACATTTAGTTTCATAATTATGTCCAGAAAAGAAACTATTGTGAAATATTTTGTCATTGGAACTATAGTAGATCTGGTATACACTGCTCAAAAAAACTAAAGGGAACACTTAAACAACACAATGTAACTCCAAGTCAATCACACTTCTGTGAAATCACACTGTCCACTCAGGAAGCAACACTGAATGACAATCAATTTCACATGCTGTTGGTCAAATGGAACAGACAACAGGTGGAAATTATAGGCAATTAGCAAGACACCCCCGATAAAGGAGTGTTTCTACAGGTGGTGACCACAGACCACTTTTCAGTTCCTATGCTTCCTGGCTGATGTTTTGGTCACTTTTGAATGCTGGCGGTGCTTTTATTCCAGTGGTAGCATGAGACGGAGTCTACAACCCACACAAGTGGCTGAGGTAGTGCAGCTCATCCAGGATGGCACATCAATGCGAGCTGTGGCAAGAAGGTTTGCTGTGTCTGTCAGCGTAGTGTCCAGAGCATGGAGGCGCTACCAGGAGAAAGGCCAGTACATCAGGAGATGTGGAGGAGGCAACAACGCATCAGCAGGACCACTACCGCCGCCTTTGTGCAAGGAGGAGCACTGCCAGAGCCCTGCAAAATGACCTCACGCAGACCACAAATGTGCATGTGTCCACTCAAATGGTCGGAAACAGACTCCATGAGGGTGGCATGAGGGCCCAACATCCACAGGTGAGGGTTGTGCTTACAGCCCAACACCGTGCAGGACGTTTGGCATTTGCCAGAGAACACCAAAATTGGCAAATTTGCCACTGGCGCCCTGTGCTCTTCACAGATGAAAGCAGGTTCACACTGAGCACATGACAGACATGACAGAGTCTGGAGACACCATGGAGAACGTTCTGCTGCTTGCAACATCCTCCAGCATGACCGGTTTGGTGGTGAGTCCATAATGGTGTGGGGTGGCATTTCTTTGGGGGGCCGCACAGCCCTCCATGTGCTTGCCAGAGGTAGCCTGACTGCCATTATGTACCAAGATGAGATCCTCAGACCCCTTGTGAGACCATATGCTGGTGCAATTGGCCCTGGGTTCCTCCTAATGCAAGACAATGCTAGACCTCATGTGGCTGGAGTGTGTCAGCAGTTCCTGCAAGAGGAAGGCATTGATGCTATGGACTGGCCTGCCGGTTCCCCAGACTTGAATCCGAATGAGCACATCTCGGACAACATGTCTCGCTCCATTCACCAACGCCACGTTGCACCACAGACTGTCCAGGATTCGGAGGATGCTTTAGTCCAGGTCTGGGAGGACATCCCTCAGGAGACCATCCGCCACCTCATCAGAAGCATGTCCAGGCCTTGTAGGGTGGTCATACGGGCACGTGGAGGCCACACACACTACTGAGCCTCATTTTGACTTGTTTTAAGGACATTACATCAAAGTTGGATCAGCCTGTAGTGTGGTTTTCCACTTTGATTTTGAGTGTGACTCCATATCCAGACCTCCATGGGTTGATAAATGTGATTTCCATTGATAATTTTGTGTGATTTTGTTGTCAGCACATTCAACTATGTAAAGACGAAAGTATTTCATACGATTAGTTCATTCATTCAAACCTAGGATGTGTTATCTTAGTGTTCCCTTTATTTTTTGTGAGCATTTGTCTAGAACTTTTCGTTCACCCATACTCCTTCCCTTCACCTCACTGGTTAAACACTGGGGGAGATTTATCAAAACCTGTGTAGAAGAACAGTGAAGCAGTTGCCCATAGCAACCAATCTCCCCCATTATAGCTCTTATTTTCTTCCTCTTTTGGTCAGTAATTTATCAACAACCAGGAATGTGTCCAAAACAAGAAAAAGGTGCATATCTTTCTATTATAGTTCTTTTCTATCTTGTCGGTTTCACTACTGGTTTTGGTTAAAAAAAAAATACAGGTTGGGCCATTTATATGGATACACCTTAACCCCTTAAGGACGCAGCCCTTTTTCACCTTAAGGACTGAGCCCTTTTTCGCAATTATGACCACCGTCACTTTACAAATTAATAACTGAGATCTGATTCTGAGATTGTTTTTTCGTGACATATTCTACTTTATTTTGGTGGTAAATTTTCGGCGTTAATTGCATTCTTTTTTGGTGAAAAATCCCAAAATTTCATGAAAACTTTGAAAGTTTTGCATTTTTCTAACTTTGAAGCTCTCTAATTGTAAGGAAAATGGATATTCCAAAAAATTTTTATTTTTCTTCACAAATATAATATGTCCACTTTATGTTGGCATCATAAAATGGACATACTTTTGCTTTTTGAAAAAATTAGAGGGCTTCAAAGTAGAGCAGCAATTTTCAAAAATGTCATGAAAATTGCTAAATCCGAAGGGACAGATGTTACAGAACTACAACTCCCAGCATGCCTGGGCAGTCGAGGCATGTTGAGAGTAGTAGTTTGGCAACATCTGGAGGGCTACTGTTTGGGCACCACTGTAAAAGTGGTCTCCAAACTGTGACCCTCCAGATGTTGCAAAACTACAACTCCCAGCATGCCCAGACAGCCTTTTGCTGTCTGGGCATGCTGGGAGTTGCAGTTTGGTCCCCCTAGTGGTTGCCACAGTAAAGATCGATTTACTTTCACTTTCAATTCCCCCCCCCCACCCACTGTCGATTCCCTACATGAGCAAAGATCCAGCAGGCTCCAGCGAAGATCCCAGGTCCCCAGGCATCTTCTCCTGCAGGTACGGTCTCCTGCGCTGCCATTGGTCAGAACTCCGTTCTGAGTAATGGCAGGGGATAGGAGGAGATTGCAGCTTTGCGACCTCACTCCTATCCTTTAGGCTGATCGGGGCTGTTGCTGACAGCTCCGATCAGCCCTATTTTCCGGGTGATCGGGTCACCAGAGACCCGATCAGCCCGGAATTGGAGAAAATCGCATGTCTGAATTGACATGCGATTTTCTCCGATCGCTGACATGGGGGGGGGGGGGGGGGGTCTCAGGACCCCCCTTGGTGATGTGCCAGGGTGCCTGCTGAATGATTTCCCACGGGCGTATGGATATGCCCTCGGTCCTTAAGGACTCGGAATGCAGGGCGTATCCATACGCCCTGTGTCCTGAAGAGGTTAATAAAATGGGAATGGTTGGTGATATTAACTTCCTGTTTGTGGCACATTAGTAGTCAGCAAATTGTAAATAACTCATGAAAGAATAAAGTTACGTTAAAACCAAACACATCATTGTTTTTCTTGTGAAATTGCCAATAAGTGATGTGTCACATGATCCTCTTCCTATTGAAAAAACAAAAGTTGTATTCAAAATGGCCGACTTCAATATGGCCACCATGGTCACCACTCATCTTGAAAAGTTTCCCCCCTCACATATACTAATGTGCCACAAACAGGAAGTTAATATCACCAACGATTCTCATTTTATTAAGGTGTATCCATATAAATGGCCCACCCTGTAGTGTGTGTAAACCCAGCCTTTGGGTATGTTCACACGGACGGATCCGCAGTGTATTTTATGCTGCGGATCTGCCGACGAAAGACCCTACAGTGTGCCTGCTCATAGCGGCAATCTGGTGCTACAAGCAGACACACTGTGATGGGCGAGTCGCAGCGCTCATGCACAGTGAACTCCCACACATCGTGGCCACTCTCTCTGAGATAAGCCAAGAGCAGTCGTGATGTGCGCTAGTATACTGCGCATTTGCGCGGCGACTCACACATTGCAGTGTCTTTTCGTAGCAGCGGATTGCTGCTATGAGCAGGCACAAATGGAAGCATCATTGTAAAATACGCTGCAGATCAGTCTGTGTGAACGTACCTTTAGGCTAGGTCTGGTCTGTCGCCAAAAGAATGAACTTGAACTTCTGACAGAATCCAGTCCACAGACATTGCTCTCTATGGGGATGGCAATGTCTGCACAGTCTTATCACCAACTCATTTAGACGACGCTGGCTGCACTGGGGATCTCTGGCCGGAAATTCCAAAGTTTCAACCTGGTCTTATATTTCTCCTTCCTATTGGATCCACTTCTGTCTTTGGCTCAAAAATTGCATTGGCAGTTTTCCAAAAAATGCAAGAAAACAATGGCCCTCATTTACTATTGCAAACCCGACATGTTTTGTCGGGTTGTGCGCCAGAATTTGTCGCATTGCGCAAGAAATTCTGTCTGCGCCAGAATTTGCGCCAGAATTGAAAAAACCCTGACTAACTCTCCATTTTGCTAAGAAAACCCAAAAAAGGAGCGTGACCGCTAGGGAAAGGGGGCATGGTCTCCGAAAAGGGGCGTGTTCCCGACATTTTCACAAAAAAACAACATATTTACTAAGGTTTCCACATAAAATGTGGTGGATTTCAGCTGAGGAAAACCCTACAGGTCAGAGCATGTGTAAAAAAAGCAAAATGTAGGGAAAGTGGAAAATGTAGGGAAACCTTAGTAAATACCCTGGAAAATAAATTGTAGGGAATTAAAACCCACAAAGAAACCTACACTCCACTCTTAGTAAATCAGGGCCAATGTGTGTGGAAACCTTGCCTAAGGGCAGGGTCACACGGGGCACACCCCATATTTAACGCTGCGGATGGGCCAACGGCAGTCACAAAGGGACTGCAAGGCGAGCTCTCAGCTGTGACTAGGTAGTTCTGTGTGTCCTAAAGTGAGAAATCTGCCACTACAAGCAGACACACAGAGCTACCCAGAGCTGGGAGCTCACTCTGCAGCCCCTCTGTGACTGCCGACGGCACCCAGTGTGACCCTGCCCTAAGTGCAACATTTTGTCGGGGTATTTTTATTTCAACTTTTAGCATCATTTTGCAAATGCATTTTTCCTGCCAATTTTCACATTCTATACATAGAGAAAATGGCAGGAATTTTTTTTTCCTATCTAGAGCATACTACAATGTAAAACAACCACAACTGATTCCAATAATGCATAAGGCTAAGTTCACACAGCAATAGCATTCTTTATTTTCGCTTGAATTTTCAGCAGTTTTTTGGGCTGTAATTATTTAGCAGGTTTTCTTCTACTGAAATCAGCAAAGAAAGAAAAAAAAAAAAAAAAAAGGCGGAAAATGCTAGCATATATGAACAACACTCGTATTTTTTTCAGTGTGAACCTGGCCCCATATTCTTGTGCAGGGGCATGAAGGAATAGTCCTCAGAACATGGCCTGATGGGATGAGAGGCTTGTTTATATGTCTCCACTGCTTGCTGTGATTTCCTTCATGTGTTTTCTATTCTCACATCTGACTGAGGAAGTCATGCATGCTCCCTGCCCCAGTGTATTATGATTGTGTATCCAGAGAGAGCGTTCTTTCCCAATGTGCTGTGGGACACGGAGAGAGCAAATCCCTACTTTCTACTACAGAGAAGGCGAGGACATGAGAACACAGATGGCATCATTGGTAGGAAAGATTTAACACCATAACTACGAGGACTAAGAGCCAATCCTAGTCACACTATTAAGGGTCTATTCACACGGCTGAATTTCCACTTGCGGAATTCCGCCTCACATTAAAGCCCATAGACTTCTATACGATTAGGCACTCCCATTCCCACTTCCGCAAGCAGAAATTCAGAAGTGTGAATGGGAGTGCGGAATCCTATAGAAGTCTATGGGCTTTAATTTAAGGAGACACATGAAAACATTATGCTTACATAATGTTTTAAGAACCTTATTTTCTGTCCTTTTTTTTTTCTTTCACTCTTTTTTTATTTTTAAGGAGCTTTTTTGCCTTTTTCATGTTTTTTTCAGTTGTTTACATCTCAAAAGGCTCAAAAACATTGTGTGAACATAGTCAGCGTATGAGGTCTAATAAACAGTCATTAAGGTATTGTGGGGAATGTATTAAGATCTGCACCTGAAATAGGTCACAAAATTTTGCAACTTTTGGCAGTGCACAGGGCTCCCACAGAGAAACGCCCTGTATATTTGCTGGGTTCACACTGTGTGTTTATAACAAGCATTTGTCTACCAATGTGAGTTTAATAACCAAAAAAAAAAAAGCACAAATCCAGCCTTGCAAAATCATGTAATCTCATTTTAGTTTGTGTACTTTATTTTTATTTATTAAAGAATTATTGAGATGAATGTTGTAATGCCCATGTTTTTGGTGTGTGTGTGTGTGTGTATATATATATATATATATATATATATATATATATTTTTTTTTTTTAAGATTCTTTATCACTAACATCAATCAAAGCAACACAAGAACCTACCACTTATCCCTTACTTGGGCCTCATTCACACAGTGTAGTTTTTTATTTAATTGACTAGCTTTTTCTTTGGTGAAAACCAGGAATTACTTTAGTACAAGACAAAACTCACAGTGGGAAAATGACACTAAAGTAGTTACCAGCTGACTACTCTTGGGCCATTGAAATGAATGTGGCCCGTGTCTGTCTGAGCATGGACACATTGGCATGTAATTTTGAGATTTTCCTGATATATCTGTGCCTCAGAGCCATAAATTGTCATGTGAACGAGGCCTTAGATGTAAACGGCCCAAAAAAAACCTCTAGCAATATATTTTTACCTCCACATTTATTATAAACATAAAATGAAACTGAATGTGAGCTAACAGATGTTCTACTACTAACTTCAGTGCAATTCAAAAACATTTGGAATGCTGTATTTTGGATTGATTTAGACATAAAATGGATGTTTCGCATACACTTTTTACTTCAAAAAGTGACAAAATAATGTGTGTAAACATAACCTTGCAATAAAAAAATACCAAGGAAGTGGGTTAAAACAAAGTGCATAAAAAATATATAATTATTCATGTACTTCCAATAAAATCCTGTAGTACCAAATATATGGTGCTAAGTGCCAAAACCAGTGTCCATTTCACCACCCACAAAAAGTGCATCTTCCCAAAAAGAAAACACATGTTTTTATTTTTTTGCTAAATATTTGTGGAAACTCACACAGCGGAGATTCTGTGCTTCCGCACAGATTCCGTTCTGCCAAGCTGGCATTGGATTTTTTTGCAGTTTTGCGGATTCCACACAGAGGGGGAGATTTATCAAAACCTGTCCAGAGGAAACGTTGCCAATAGCAACCAATCAGATCGCTTCTTTCACTTTTAACAAGGCCTATACAAAATGAAAGAAGCGATCTGATTGGTTGCTATGGGCAACTGGGCAACTTTCCTCTGCACAGGTTTTGATAAATCTCCCCCAGAATGTGCTGAATTTATGTGTAATTTTGTTATGCTCAATACACAGATTCCGGACAAAATTCAGAGTCTCTTTGATGCAGAATTCCACAAAAAAAAAAAACATGTTAATTGTTTTTGTGTAATCTGGAATGCAGAATTCCCGCAGTGGAAGTTCCACAGCTGTGGAATGGGACAGCGGAAAATCTATTTACCACAAAGTTAAAGGGGTATTCCAAAAACAATTTTTATTTATAATTTTTTATTTATTTATTTATTTTTTATTTTTTATTTTTTTACTATGCTACTGGGGCTGTAAAGTTAGTGTATTTCATAAGATAATGTCTGTACCTGTGTTTGGTGGCTGGTATCAAATTATTTTGTCTTTCTTTTATCCAGTGGTTTAATTTTCTGCAGCCTACAACTAAATGCAACGAGGGGCTCATGTCTATGATCTTCTTAAGCTGTCACAAGGGTGTGATGCTGGAAATCATTTTGTTCTCTGGACCAGTGCAAACTCACAGAAATATAAATGAACAAATGCTATGTCATACGCCCCTATAGTCTTAGGTTAGAGGCAATATTAGACTGAGTTTTATGAGAATGTTTGCACTTTTTGGGTGTGATGCTGTATGTCATTCAGGAGCCCTGACCTAATTCACATTTTGTGCCATAAATCTAAGGAAAGAAGTCAGAAATTGGATTCCACATTGCTATGGTCAGCCATGTAAATAATTCTTAGTTTTTATAGCAAAGAATACTGATTCATTACTGTTTATGTGGAGTATGATGTGTTCTTTAGGTCCCTGGATTAATAGAGGAATGTAGCACAAATGAGTAATCTGGTGATGAATAATCTATGTACATCTATATGGTCTTTCTATTAGGTTGTTCCATGAAATGTGTGTGTGTGTATGTATATATATATATATATACAGTATTATCCTTTTTTCATTGCACAGATTTTTATTTTTAAGGCAGGAACTCTAAGCATCTAACTGATAATGGTTACCGAAATAGGAATAAAGCATCTGTCCACCCAGGAAGTAGAGACAGAGCAAGTTGAGGGGGCTCTGACAAAGGAAGGTCGCTCCTGAGAAATAGGTCTACCTAAAAAGGCAGACATAGCAGACTCTTAGGGTAGCAGGGCTTAGGCCTTCACCAAGCCCATCCTGTAAAAAGCCGAAGATGGTAGCATCCATAGCCTTCCCCTGACACCACATTGGTAAATTTGTTTGACTTGGGCATATGACTTCTTTGTGTAACTGGCTCTTGACTGAGATGGAGTTCTTTTGACTGCTTTGAAAAGCCCTCTAGCCGGACTGGTAAACCTCCAGGTTGTTAAGTTGAATCTCTTGAGCCCTGAGACACCAGGTTCTGCAGTGGAGGAAGTCTCCATTATTGCCCTTGACTCATTTCCATAAACTGGGAGAAACAAAAACTGTATAATGGCTATTAAAGTTGCCTGGTTTTGAGTTTCATACCCTTGGTATCATGGAACCTGATATGAATATATAGGCCAGCCTGAACACATGCTGGCCACATCTATCAATTGCATCCTGTAAGGGGGGGTCCTTTTTGTGCACAAAGAATGGTACATTTTGATAGCTTGGCAATAGCCATGTCCCCTTTTAGTGGTAGACCTTAGAATGTTTATCGATCACAGGAAACATGGTTCTTAACCTCTCTAGAGATGAGCGAACTTACAGTAAATTCGATTCGTCACGAACTTCTCGGCTCGGCGGTTGCTGACTTTTCCTGCATAAATTAGTTCAGCTTTCCGGTGCTCCGGTGGACTGGAAAAGGTGGATACAGTCCTAGGAAAGAGTCTCCTAGGACTGTATCCACCTTTTCCAGCCCACGGGAGCACCTGAAAGCTGAACTAATTTATGCAGGAAAAGTCATCAACTGCCGAGCCGAGAAGTTCGTGACGAATCGGATTTACTGTAAGTTCGCTCATCTCTAAACCTCTCGGAAAGGATTAGATGTTTTTCCGAATGTTTAATTTCAGCCATTATCTCACCAGCCAGCCAGGCAGGACTGGCGATTGGGCACACTGGCATTTGCCATCTTAATCAGGCGCCTATAGTTAAGTGCAGTGCTCGGATGTTTGACAGAGCAAAAGGCCATTGGCTCCTTACTCTGTCAATCACTTTTGTGGCTGCCTGTATTATGCAAACAGTCACAAGAGGTCTAACATCCTTTCTCTGCACTCTGGCACAGATGAGTGACGTCATCATGTGCCGGAGCACAGACCAGAGAAGGAAGAGAAGCCATACTATAGACTGCGTGGGAGCCAGGTGAGTTTTTCTCTTTTTTTTCTTTAATCTGTGCAATAGAGGCTGTAATTACTACTATCTAAAGGGAGGCTGATACTACTACTACTACCACTACCAAAAAGGGGAGGCTGCAGTTACTATTTGGAAGGGCTGCTTCTACTATATATGGTGAACTGCAACTATATTCAGGGGGCTACTATCTAAAGGGGAACCTACCTACAGGGAGTATCCCCTACTTATAGGGGGCTGGTACTACCTACAAGGAGTAACTATCTACAGGGGACAGCTATCTATCTACCTAAAGTTTGCACCTACCTACTCTGGGCACCTATGTATTGGGGGAAATTATGTAGAGAGACCTGTCTACCTACTAGAGTAACCTACCTACCTACCTAATCGAGGGGGGATACTCTTCTCCAACCCATGTATCTACCCACTCTACTCTGTGAGAAACCAAGGCGGTTAATATTACTGTTTTGAGCTATAGGTGCTGGAAATGGTCTTTTAGTTTACAGGCGACATCACCTTGAGTACTAATAATATAGTGTTGTATGAGAATCTTTCTTAGTTTTTAGAACAAAGAGTTTCTAAATTCTGATGTGGCACAGTTTGTAAAATGTTGAGGATTATGATGTATGTGGCTTATTTTTTTTTTAGGTCCTTGCATTAATATGCAAAAGTAGGGCATGATTTATTTATTTATTTTTCATGCTGGTATATGTACAGTACAGTATAGTATTAGTTTGTACTAAGTGTACCATATCATGTTGTGGAGTTACTGCTAGATTCAGATGTGTCCTTTAATCTCTTTCATGTTCTTGTCACCTGCACCTCTAAACATACAGTATATCCAGAATTTGAAATTTTCCTACTTTTTTAAAAGTAGTTGGCTTGACTATTGTGACTCCTTACTAATAGCAGCAGTCAGATTCCCCTCTCTCTTTGTTACAATGATGCCTCTTACATGTCACTGTACTGGTTGTCCATTTAGTGTAGATTACAGTACAAAATCCTGACCCACAAAACCCTCCACGATGCTACATCTCCCTAATCTATTGCCTCCTCCATGTCTACAATCCTACACGTGCTCTCTGCTCTGCTAATGATCTAAAATTAATATCTTCTAATGACCTAACCTCTCACTTCCATTTCCAGGACTTTGATAGTGTCGCACCATCTCTTTAGAATGCGATACCCTGAACCCTTAGGCTATGTTCACATGCCAGAATTTCCATGCAGAATTCTGCAGCAGTAGATTCCCATTGATTTCAATGAGATTCTGCTGCGCTGTGCACATAGCAGAATTTCCGCGCCGGAAACATGTGGTGCGCAAATTCTAATTCTGTAGAATGGATATGTCTATTTATTTTGTGGACTCCGCACGGAATGCATTGTCATCTATAAAACGGCGCATTCCCGAGTGGTCCTACTGCCAGCATGTCATGCCAGTGCCCGTAGTCTGCAGAATGTCCGCACGGAGAGTTTCCATGTGGACATTCTGATATGTGAACCCAGCCATAGACCTATACCCAACATCACACAGTTTTAAACATGCCCTAAAGACACAATGTCTGCACCTGTGTTTCATGGTGGTCTCGCAATTCTTATGTGATCTTTGCTCTGATATTTAAAAAAAATTTGAGTCATCTCAGTCCAATCTATAACTGATCTCCTCATAAAAGCTGATCAGATTAGTCTGACAGGACGAATCCCGTATAAACGCATGTTGGTGCTGTGTTGGAAGGTTATTTTCATTAACACCTTAAGGACAAAGGGAGTACCTGTATCCCCTCATCCCGCTCCCCTTCTATGATGCGGGTCAGGAGCCGGGATCCCTGGCTAATACCGGACATCACTGATCCCAGTAATACCCAGCATTAACCCCTTAGATGCCACAATCAAAGTTGATTGCAGCATTTAAAATAATGCCTTCTAGCTGTCTGATCATTGCTTGGATGCCTCAGTAGCCTGGAGCAATAGAGTACCAATAACAATGATCAATGCTATTCTATGGCATAGCATTGAACAGTGTATGCAATCCAAGGATTGCATGTAATAGTCCCTTATGGGGACTATAAAATGGTGTTAAAAAAAAGTTACTAAATGTGAATTATGGAGATGGGTGAACTTTTCAAAAATTTGGTTCAACCGATTTGCCGAATTTTTTCGAAAAGTTAGTTTGGGGTCGAATAAATTTGCGGCGAAACTGTATTAAAAACGGCTATTTCTGGCCTACAGAGAGCCCCAATAGGGGTGTAGAACACTTTGTCTTGCTGTAACATGCATAGGGAGTGTGCTGGGTTACTGAAATCATACTGTTATTCATTATGACATGCAGATTACAGGCATTGTCATTAGAATCACTGCTGCAGAGCGTCTATGTGGCAGCAGGAAGACCATAAGGTGTCAAAATTGAAGAGGATAAAGAGATCTTTTATGTCATATTTAATGTAATTTGATGTGAAAATTAAATTTTTACATTACCCATTCTGATGAGCATCTAGCTGGCGGTCCTCAACAAGGCGAGATACCACCTGCTCCAACCCCTGCCTCTCAGTGCCCCTCTGATTATGAAAGTACGAATGTTTCTTTTAATCAGTTATGGTTCATTGCTATTGCTCCAACATGTTTAATTGGATTCTTGTGATAATTCCACAGGTAATATGACGTCGACGGCCAAAGGGCCTCAGTCTAGGGATCGACCGATTATCGGTTTGGCCGATATTATCGGCAGATATTCACGATTTTCTAAGTTATTGGTATCAGCGATTACCTTGCCGATAATGCGGGCGCTTTAAATCAATGAACTGCAGCGTCTTTTGCAGGGCCAGAGACCGCCGCCGCCACCCGCTTCTCTCCCCCTGCCTGTCCTGAGTCCAACCACTGCCGCTTCCCCATTGCCTCCCCCTTCCCCAGTTTTATAATTACCTGTTCCCGGGGTCCACACTACTTCAGGCTCCTGCGGCATCCTGCGCAATGATGAGTGACATCCTCAACGTGACGTCACCGTCAGTGGCCCGGCGCACAGTGACAGCTCAGGACGCCGCCGGAGCCAGAAGTAGTGCAGACCCCGGGAACAGGTAATTACAAAACGGGGGATGGGGGAGGCAATGGGGAAGCGGTGGCGGTGGTCTCTGGCCAGAGGATAGGCAGGTGGAGGCAATCGGGCAGCGGCGGTGGTTGGACTCAGGACCCCAGGACAGGCAGGGGGAGAGAAGCAGGTGGTGGCGGCGGTCTCTGGCCCCACAAAAGCAGCTGCAGTTCATTGATTTAAAGCGCCCGCTTTAAATCATTGATCTGCAGCAGCTTCTGCGGGGCTAGAAACAGTTTATCAAGGTATGCCCGCCCACACACACACACGCACCCTCATTTTACCAAGGATATTGGGGGGGAATTAAAATGCACGGAATATCGGTATAAGTTATCGGCTATCGGCCTGAAAGTTCACAGGTTATCGGTATCGGTATCTTCTCTAAAAAATCAATATCGATCGATCCCTACCTCAGTCCTGAAAAAATTACAACCCCTAAGATTGAAAGATGAATGTTGAAATCTCTATTGAAGATGCATGTTAGCTAGTGCTACCATGCCCAGAAGCATCAGTAAGCCAAGTAGTTCCTGAAAGACACAGGAGCAGTCAGGCTCAGGCATAAGCAGTACACCGAGGGTTTCATAACCCCTTACATTGAAAGATCAATGTTAACATTTCTATTAAGCATGTATTTAGCTAGTGCTAAACATCCAAAAATTTGAGGCCCACCAGTTGAAGCATATCTTGGCTGAATGGCATATAGTGGCTGAATGGCACAGCCTGGAGTTGGCAAAAGCATGAGGAGACCATTGAAATGTGTGATTTTTTTTTTTTAGTTTAATTTAAAATTTTGAAATTTAAATTAAGGATTTTGAAATTGAACTTTTAACTCTCAAGTTTTAGTGTCCCGGGCCCCGGTGTGTGGTTACAAAGGGCCAAATCTAACAAGGAGTCACATGTCACATGGAAGCACAATGACAGAGCCTGGAGGTGGCATCAGCATGAGTTTACAAGAGGGCTTCACAACCCCTAACATTAACCCCTTAACGCATATGGACGTTCATGAACGTCCATAAGCGTCTCCTGAGGTATGACACGCGCTCAGCAGCTGAGCGCGCATCATACCTGGTGGGTCCCCGTTGCTAATGCCGGACATCGCCGATCGGGCTGAGGTCCGGCATTAACTCTTTAAAAGCTTCCCGGCAGCTCAGTCGGGCTGATCGGGACCATCACGGTAAAATTGCGATGTCCTGATCAGCTAGGACGCAGCAGAAGGGTGCCTTACCTGCCTCCTGCGCGTCTGATCGGCGATTGATTGCTCCAAGCCTGAAATCCAGGCTTGAGCAATCAACCGCCGATAACACTGATCCCTGCAATTGAATGCAATGGCAGTGATCAGAGTATTGAATTAATGTACTGCATGTTATAGTCCTCTATGGGAGCTATAACATTGCAAAAAAAAAAAGTGCAAAAAAAAAAAGTTGATAAAGATCATTTTACACCTTCCCTAATAAAAGTTTGAATTACTCCCTTTTCCCATAAAAAAAAACAACGGTGTAAATAAAAATAAACATATGTGGTATCGCCGCGGGTGTAAATGTCCAAAAACGAAAAAAAATATTGTTAATTAAACTGCACGGTCAATGGCGTAAGCGCCAAAATATTCAAAAGTCAAAAGTAGCGTATTTTTTGGTCACTTTTTATACCATAAAAAAATTAATAAAAAGCTATCAAAAAGTCTGATCAAAACAAAAGTGGTACCGATAAAAACTTTAGATCACAGTGCAAAAAATGACCCTCATACCGCCCCGTACATGGAGAAGTAAAAAAGTTATAGGGGTCAGAATAGGACAATTTTAAACATATACATTTTCCTGCATGTAGTTATGATTTTTTCAGAAGTAATACAAAATTAAACCTGTATAAGTAGGGTATCATTTTAATTGTATGGACCTACAGAATAAATATCAGGTGTCATTTTTACCGAAAAATGTACTACGTAGAAACGGAAGCCCCCAAAAGTTACAAAACGGTGTTTTTTTTTTTAATTTTGTCGCACAATGATTTTTTTTTTCATTTCACCGTAGATTTTTGGTCAAAATGACTGACGTCATTACAAAGTAGAATTGGTGGCGCAAAAAATAAGCCATCATATGGATTTTTAGGTGCAACATTTAAAGAGTTTTGATTTTTTAAAGTCAAGGAGCAAAAAACGAAAATGCAAAAACGGAAAAAACCCCGGTCCTTAAGGGGTTAAAAAAAACTAGAGGACTTGTAAGTAG
This sequence comes from Hyla sarda, assembly GCF_029499605.1. Taxonomy (NCBI): domain Eukaryota; kingdom Metazoa; phylum Chordata; class Amphibia; order Anura; family Hylidae; genus Hyla; species Hyla sarda. Next base: position 155,578,699 of record NC_079189.1, read on the forward strand.
AGCAGCAATTTTCAAAAATGTCATGAAAATTGCAAAATCTGAAGGGACAGATGTTACAGAACTACAACTCCCAGCATGCCTGGGCAGTCTAGGCATGCTGGGAGTTGCAGTTTGGCCTTCCTAGTGGTTGCCACAGTAAATATCACTTTACTTTCACTTTCATCCCCCCCCCCACCGTAGATTCCCTACCTGAGCCAGGATCCAGCAGTCTCCAGCTACGATCCGGGGTCCCCAGGCATCTTCTCCTCCAGGTACTGGCCTCCATCTTCTTCCCACGATCCACTCGACATCCAGGGGTGGGCAGAACGGGGTTTGCCATGGCAACCCACTGTCCTGCCCTGCCATTGGTCAGAATCAGTTCTGACCAATGGCAGGGGATAGGAGGAGATTGCAGTACTGCGACCTTGCTCCTATCCCTCAGGATGATCAGGGCTGTCCCTGACAGCTCCGATCATCCCTATTTTCCGGGTGATTGGGTCACCAGAGACCCGATCAGCCCGGAATAGCAGAAAATCTCATGTCTGACTTGACATGCGATTTTCTGCAATCGCCGACATGGGGGGGGGGGGGTCAGGACCCCCCTCGGTGATGTGCCGGGATGCCTGCTGAATGATTTCAGCAGGCATTCCGGTCTGGTCTCCAACCGGCTAGCGGCGGGGACCGGAAATCCCACGGGCGTATGCATACGCCCCACGTCCTTAAGGACTCGGGATGCAGGGCATATGCATACGCCCGGCGTCCTTAACCCCTTAAGGACGCAGGACGTAAATGTACGTCCTGGTGCGGTGGTACTTAACGCACCAGGACGTACATTTACGTCCTAAGCATAACCGCGGGCATCGGAGCGATGCCCGTGTCATGCGCGGCTGATCCCGGCTGCTGATCGCAGCCAGGGACCCGCCGGCAATGGCCGACGCCCGCGATCTCGCGGGCGTCCGCCATTAACCCCTCAGGTGCCGGGATCAATACAGATCCCGGCATCTGCGGCAGTGCGCGATTTGAATGAATGATCGGATCGCCCGCAGTGCTGCTGCGGGGATCCGATCATTCATAACGCCGCACGGAGGTCCCCTCTCCTTCCTCCGTGCGGCTCCCGGCGTCTCCTGCTCTGGTCTGTGATCGAGCAGACCAGAGCAGAAGATGACCGATAATACTGATCTGTTCTATGTCCTATACATAGAACAGATCAGTATTAGCAATCATGGTATTGCTATGAATAGTCCCCTATGGGGACTATTCAAGTGTAAAAAAAAAAATTTAAAAAAATGTAAAAGTAAAAAAAAAGTGAAAAATCCCCTCCCCCAATAAAAAAGTAAAACGTCCGTTTTTTCCTATTTTACTATTAACTATTAAAATAAAATGTTAATGATCCCGTACGGTTAACGGCGTGAACGAAAAAAAAAAAAAAGTCCAAAATTCCTACTTTTTTAATACATTTTATTTAAAAAAAAATGATAAAAAATGAGTTATTAAAAGTTTTTTATATGCAAATGTGGTATCAAAAAAAAGTACAGATCATGGCGCAAAAAATGAGCCCCTATACCGACGCTTATACGGAAAAATAAAAAAGTTAGGGGTCATCAAAATAAAGTGATTATAAACGTACTAATTTGGTTAAAAAGTTTGTGATTTTTTTTAAGCGCAACAATAATATAAAAGTACGTAATAATGGGTATCATTTTAATCGTATTGACCCTCAGAATAAAGAACACTTGTCATTTTTACCATAAATTGTACGGCGTGAAAACGAAACCTTCCAAAATTAGCAAAATTGTGTTTTTCGTTTTAATTTCCCCACAAAAATAGTGTTTTTTGGTTGCGCCATACATTTTATGATATAATGAGTTATGTCATTACAAAGGACAACTGGTCGCGCAAAAAACAAGCCCTCATACTAGTCTATGGATGAAAATATAAAAGAGTTATGATTTTTAGAAGGCGAGGAGGAAAAAATGAAAACGTAAAAATTAAATTGTCTGAGTCCTTAAGGCCAAAATGGGCTGAGTCCTTAAGGGGTTAAAAGGTTAAGGGGTTAAGTTATTAATATACACTTTATGGTAAAACTGCCATGTTTTATTTTTTTGTGGGTCAATATGGTTAAAATAATACTGTGGGTAGAATTACAAAAGAAGGGAAATACTGAAAAAATTATATTTGGTGTAATCTACAGACCCCCTGATATCACTGAAGAGATAGAAGGTCGGCTGTATAAACAAATAGAGAGGGCCGCCCGGGCAGGTACAGTGGTAATAATGGGAGATTTTAACTATCCAGATATAGATTGGGGCCGGGGGCTGGCTAAAACTACAAAGGGGCGGCAATTCCTAAATTTATAGCAGGATCATTTTATGGGCCAGTTTGTGGAGGACCCAACAAGAAGTGATGCCTTGTTGGATCTGATCATTTCCAACAACGCAGAGCTGGTTGGTAATGTAACTGTGCGGGAAAACCTTGGTAATAGCGATCACAATATAGTTACTTTTGACTTAAAATGTAGAAAACAAAGACAGACGGGGAAGGCAAAAACATATAACTTTAAAAAGGCAAATTTCCCTGGGCTGAGGGCTGCACTACAGGACATAGACTGGGGGGAGGTGTTCTCAAATACTGATACAGAAGGTAAATGGGACATCTTTAAATCAACTCTAAATAACTATACAGCTAAATATATACCAAAGGGGAACAAATATAAACGATTAAAACTAAATCCTACATGGCTGACAAATGATGTTAAAAGAGCAATAAACAACAAAAAAATTGCCTTCAAAAAATTCAAATCTGATGGGTCAGCGATAACATTTAAACAGTACAAGGAGCTTAATAAAATCTGTAAAAATGTAATAAAAACAGCAAAAATTCAAAATGAGAGACAGATGACCAAAGAAAGCAAAACTAATCCTAAATATTTTTTTAGATATATAAATACAAAAAAAAAACAAGGACAGAGCATGTAGGACCCCTTAATAATGATAATGGGGAGGTTGTCACGGGCGATCAAGAGAAGGCGGAGCTACTGAATGGGTTCTTTTAGTTCTGTATACACTATGGAAAAAGGAGCTGACATTGGCCAGGTCAGTGCTGGTAACACATCATATAATGTATTGAACTGGCTTAATGTAGAGATGGTACAAGGTAAGTTAAGTGATATAAATGTAAGCAAATCCCCAGGGCCGGATGGACTACACCCAAGAGTTCTTAGAGAGGTAAGTTCAGTAATATCTGTACCCCTGTTCATGATATTTAGAGATTCTCTGGTGTCTGGTATTGTGCCAAGGGACTGGCGCAAGGCTAATGTGGTACCAATCTTCAAGAAGGGCTCTAGGTCTTCGCCAGGAAACTATAGACCGGTAAGTCTAACGTGCATTGTGGGTAAATTGTTTGAAGAACTTATAAGGGATTACATACAGGAATACATAGGGGATAATAGTATTATAAGTGATAGGCAGCATAGGTTTACTAAGGATAGAAGTTGTCAAACCAATCTAATTTGCTTTAATGAAAAGGTGAGTAGAAGCCTTGACAGAGGAATGGCTGTGGATATAGTGTTTCTGGATTTTGCCAAAGCGTTTCATACTGTCCCTCATAGACGTCTGACAGGTAATTAAAGGTCCTTGGGCTTGGAAACTTTAGTTTGTAACTGGATTGAACACTGGCTCATGGATCGTACCCAGAGAGTGGTGGTCAATGATTCGTACTCTGATTGGTCCCCGGTAATTAGTGGTGTACCCCAAGGTTCAGTACTGGGACCGCTGTTGTTTAATTTATTTATCAATGATATAGAGGATGGTATTAACAGCTCTGTTTCTATCTTTGCAGATGACACCAAGCTTTGTAGCACGGTACAGTCTATAGAGGATGTGCATAAGTTACAAGATGACTTGGATAGACTAAGTGTCTGGGCATCCACTTGGCAAATGAGGTTCAATGTGGATAAATGTAAAGTTATGCATCTGGGTACTAATAACCTGCATGCATCGTATGTCTTAGGGGGGATTAAACTGGCAGAGTCACTGGTAGAGAAGGATCTGGGTGTACTTGTAGATCACAGACTACAGAATAGCATGCAATGTCAGGCTGCTGCTTCCAAAGCCGGCAGGATATTGTCATGTATCAAAAGAGGCATGGACTCGAGGGACAGGGACATAATACTCCCCCTTTATAAAGCATTGGTACGGCCTCACCTGGAATATGCTGTTCAGTTTTGGGCACCTGTCCATAAAAGGGACACTGCGGAGCTGTAAAGGGTGCAGAGACGAGCGACTAAACTAATATGGGGCATGGAACATCTTAGCTATGAGGAGCGATTAAAGGAGATACAATTGTTAAGGGGGGATATGATAAACGTATATAAGTATATAAATGGCCCATACAAAAAATATGGAGAAAAACTGTTCCAGGTTAAACCCCCCCAAATGACGAGGGGGCACTCCCTCCGTCTGGAGAAGAAAAGGTTTAGTCTAAAGGGGCGACACTCCTTCTTTACCGTGAGGACTGTGAATTTATGGAACAGTCTACCTCAGGAACTGGTCACAGCAGGAACAATTAACAGCTTTAAAACAGGGTTAGATACATTCATGGAACAAAATAACATTAATGCTTATGCAGAAATATAAAACTACATCCCTTCCCCTTATCCCCTTACACCCTTCACTTCAATTCCCTGGTTGGACTTGATGGACGTATGTCTTTTTTCGACCATACTAACTATGTAACTATGATACCCATGTTTACATGCTTTACTATTATTAACCCCTTCCCGCAGAATGTCATATATAAACGCCGGGTTGTGCAGTGCGTTCGCGCATCCCGGCGTTTATAAATGACATGCAGTTAACCCGGCGATGCGCAGCATCGCACGGGTTAACTGGCAGAAGTCCCGCTGTTTCCAGCAGGGGACAACTTCTGCTTCACCCCCAGGACCATCAATCGATGGTCCTGGTCAGCGATCACTGTGATTGGTCCCTGTGGACCAATCACAGTGATCTGGGGTGAAAGTTCAGATCCCCCGCACTGCCCGCCCCTGGAAGTCGGGCAGAACGGGGGACGAAGGCTGCAGGGGCTCGCGGGGACCTGCGGCATTCGGGGGGAACACGTGGGGACCGGCGGACTTACCTGATCCAGCGGCGGGACCGAGGAGCAGCGCGGGACCGGCCACGTGGACGAGCAGCGACGGGTAAGTATGTGGTCCTCAGAGGCAGCAGTGAAGATCTTCACTGCTGCTTCTAGGAGTCTGAAAACTACAACTCCCAGCATGCCTAGACAGCCTTTGGCTGTCTGGGCATGCTGGGAGTTGTAGTTTTGCAACATCTGGAGGGCCTCAGTTTGGAGACCATTGTATAATGGTCTCCAATCTGTGCTCTTCCAGCTGTTGCAAAACTACAACTCCCAGCATGCACTGACTGTCCAGGCATGCTGGGAGTTTTAGTTAAGCAACATCTGGCCCTTCAGATGTTGCCGAACTACAACTCCCAGCATGCCCTTCAGCTGTCTGGGCATGCTGGGAGTTGTAGTTTTGCAACAGCTGGAGACACACTGGTTGGGAAACATTGTTTCTAACTCAGTGTTTCCTAACCTGTGTGCCTCCAGCTGTTGCAAAACTATAACTCCCAGCATGCACTAAAAGACCATGCATGCTGGGAGTTGTAGTTTTGCAACATCTGGAGGGCCCCAGTTTGGAGACCATTGTATAATGGTCTCCAATCTGTGCTCTTCCAGCTGTTCCAAAACTACAACTCCCAGTATGCACTGACTGTCCAGGCATGCTAGGAGTTTTAGTTCAGCAACCTCTGGCCCTTCAGATGTTGCCGTACTACAACTCCCAGCATGCCCTTCAGCTGTCTGGGCATGCTGGGAGTTGTAGTTTTGCAACAACTGGAGACACACTGGTTGGGAAACATTGTCTGTTTCTAACTCAGTGTTTCCTAACCTGTGTGCCTCCAGCTGTTGCAAAACTATGACTCCCAGCATGCACTAACAGACCATGCATGCTGGGAGTTGTGGTTTTGCAAGCCCCCCCCCCGCCCCGCCACCCCCGTGAATGTACAGGGTACATTCACATGGGCGAGGCTTTTACAGTGGGTTTCTCGCATCTTGAGATGCAGCAAATTTTGCGCTGGGAAACTCGCTGTAATCCCCCGCCCATGTGACTGTACCCTAAAAACACTACACTACACTAACACAAAATAAAATAAAAAGTTAAAAACACTACATATACACATACCCCTACACAGCCCCCCTCCCCCAATAAGAACGTCCGGTACACCACTGTTTCCAAAGCAGAGCCTCCAGCTGTTGAAAAACAACAACTCCCAGTATTGTCTGACAGCCGTTGACTGTCCAGGCATGCTGGGAGTTTTGCAACAGCTGGAGGCACCCTGTTTGGGAATCACTGGCGTAGAATACCCCTATGTCCACCCCTATGCAAATCCCTAATTTAGGCCTCAAATGCACATGGCGCTCTCACTTTGGAGCCCTGTCGTATTTCAGGGCAACAGTTTAGGGTGACATATGGGGTATCGTCGTACTCGGGGGAAATTGCGTTACAAGGTTTGGGGGGCTTTTTCTTCTTTAACCCTTCATGAAAAGGAAATGTTGGGGTCTACACCAGAATGTTAGTGTAAAATTTTTTTATTTTTTACACTAACATGCTGATGTTGCCCTATACTTTACATTTTCACAAGAGGTAAAAGGGAAAAAAGCCCCCCAAAATTTGTAACGCAATTTCTCCCGACTACAGAGATACCCCATATGTGAGCGCAAAGTGCTCTGGGGGCGCACAACAAGGCCCAGAAGGGAGAGCGCACCATGTACATTTGAGGTGATTTGCACAGGGGTGGCTGATTGTTACAGCGGTTTTGACAAACGCAAAAAAAACAAAACCCCACATGTGACCCCATTTCGGAAACGACACCCCTCACGGAATGTAATGAGGGGTGCAGTGAGAATTTACCCCCCACAGGTGTCTGACGGATCTTTGGAACAGTGGTCCATGAAAATGAAAACTTGTACAGCCCACTGTTCCAAAGATCTGTCAGACACCAGTGGGGGGCAAATGCTCACTGTACCCCTTGTTACGTTCCTCAAGGGGTCTAGTTTCCAAAATGGTATGCCATGTGTGTTTTTTTTGCTGTTCTGGCACCTTAGGGGCTTCCTAAATGCGACATGCTCCCCGAGCAAAATTTGCTCTCAAAAAGCCAAATATGACTCCTTCTCTTCTGAGCATTGTAGTTCACCCATAGTGCACTTCAGGTCAACTTATGGGGTACCTCCATACTCAGAAGAGAAGGGGTTACAAATATTGGGGGGTATTTCCTGCTATTAACCCTTGGAAAAATTTGAAATTTGGGGGGAAACACACATTTTAGTGAAAAAAAAAGTTTTTTTTACACATGTAAAAGTCGTGAAACACCTGTGGGGTATTAAGGCTCACCTTATTCCTTGTTACGTACCTCAAGGGGTCTAGTTTCCAAAATGGTATGCCATGTGAGGGTTTTTTGCTGTTCTGGCACCATAAGGGCTTCCTAAATGCAACATGCCCCCAAAAACCATTTCAGAAAAACGTACTCTCCAAAATCCCCTTATCGCTCTTTCCCTTCTGAGCCCTCTACTGCGCCCGCCGAACACTTTACATAGACATATGAGGTATGTGCTTACTCGAGAGAAATTGGGCTACAAATATAAGTATACATTTTCTCCTTTTACCCCTTGTAAAAATTAAAAAATTGGGTCTACAAGAACATGCGAGTGTAAAAAATGAAGATTGTGAATTTTCTCCTTCACTTTGCTTCTATTCCTGTGAAACACCTAAAGGGTTAAAATGATGACTGAATGTCATTTTGAATACTTTGGGGGGTTCAGTTTTTATAATGGGGTCATTTGTGGGGTATTTCTAATAAGAAGACCCTTCAAATCCACTTCAAACCTGAACTGGTCCCTGAAAAATAGTGAGTTTGAAAATTTTGTGAAAAATTGGAAAATTGCTGCTGTGTCTTCCAAAAGTAAAAACTCGTCACTTTTATGATGCAAACATAAAGTAGACATATTGTATATGTGAATAAAAATTTTTTTTATTTGTAATATACATTTTCCTTACAAGCAGAGAGCTTCAAAGTTAGAAAAATGCTAAATTTTCAAATTTTTCATCAAATTTTAGGATTTTTTCACAAGGAAAGGATGCAAGTTACCACAAAAATTTACCACCATGTTAAAGTAGAATATGTCACGAAAAAACTATCTCGGAATCAGAATGATAACTAAAAGCATTCCAGAGTTATTAATGTTTAAAGTGACAGTGGTCAGATGTGCAAAAAACGCTCTGGTCCTTAAGGCCAAAATGGGCTTGGTCCTGAAGGGGTTAAACTGCTTTTAACAAAATAAATATGTTTAACATTGCCTTATTCTGACCCCTATAACTTTCTAATTTTTCCATTTACAGGGATGTTTGAAGGCTCATTTTTGTGCTGTGATCTGTAGTTTTCATCAGTACCATTTTTGTTTTGATCGCTTTTTATTCATTTTTTCTGACGTGATGTGACCAAAAATCAGCAATTCTGGTGCATTTTTTTACATTTACGCCAATCACCATGCGAGAAAAACATATTTTAATTGATCAGACATGTGGCAATACCAAATATGTGTATTTTTTTTTCATTTAAATTATTCTTTATTAATTTATTTTACACTTTTAAGCCCACAGAAGGGGAATTTTTAATAGCCATTATTAGATTGCTATGTTCTTTTCAGTACTATGTTATAACATTCATCTTCTTGTACAAGCTGTCTCTCCAGGATGCACAAGAAGGTTGACTATTCTGCACCCACAGGGGGGTAAGTGACCTCTGGCGGCAATTTTCGCTTATCAGACCCTCTCAATTGTACAGCGGTGGTCCAGTAAGACCAATGGAACCTCCGATTTTGCTATAGATGCCATGACCTGCATTCAGACATACTTGTAGTAATTTTTTTCCTAATGGTACAAAATAAATAATTGTACTAAAAATGAGTGACAAAAAGTTCTAACACACAGAAAACAACAATGTGTGAGTCTCCTTAGTACAACACAAAGCACATACAAAACACACGTTCTCTACCACATTCCAGAGCTTAATACGTCACATATGAGTAAAATGTCTTGCACATGTTTATAAGGCAGGTACAGTCATAAGCCAACAATTTAGAAAATGGAGTTCTACATATTTACACCAGTGGTGCACACTTGGTCTATGTGCCAGAAAGAAATGGTGTGAGGGGATTGTCTGGGAGTTCAAGACGCACATAATATACAGTTTATTATATAACTCTTGTTATACAATGTACAATATATTGGAGGAGATCATGGGTGTCAATCTATACTGTATATAAGGAGGAGATCAAGGTAAACAGTGCTGCATATGTATACTGTGGTGACACCCTTATCACATATGCATAGCACTCCTTCCCATACCACCAATTGCATGTATCACATTGCACTTCCTATGTCGCACATCAAGAGACCAGTATCCAATATCAGCATTACAAATGGGGCTGCTACCCCTCTATGCGATTTCCTCACTCCACTTGATCACCCGCTGTGCCATTTCATTACCTCACTTCATCACCCCCTGTGCCAATTCATTACCCCCCCCCCTTATCACCCCCTGTGGCACTTTATTCCCCTACCCCTGTGATCAACTCCTGTGCTATTTTCTCACCCCCCCCTTCATCACCCCCTGTGCCAATTCATTACCCCCCCTTATCACCCCCTGTGGTACTTTATTCCCCTACCCCTGTGATCAACTCCTGTGCCATTTTCTCACCCCCCCCTTCATCACCCCCTGTGACAATTCATTACTGCCCCTTATCACCCTGTGCCGCTTTATTCCCCTACCCCTTGTGATCAACTCATGTGCCATTTAATTACCTCCTTAAACCCCCTGCCCTTAAACCCTCCCTGTGCAATTTCATCCCCCTCTTCATTACCCCCAGAGCCATTTCATTAACCCTCTTCATCACAACATGTGCCATATCCTTAACCCTCTTCATCACTCACCTGGCCTGGGTCTCTCTGTCCGGCTCTGGAAGGCCCAGGTGCAGGCTCTGCGGCTCCCACTTGTCAGGGGTGTCACTCCTCAGTCCCAGCAGCCACCACTGCTGACTGACTTAAAGTGCCTGACGGTGCAAAACAAGAGCCATCATACAGCCTGGTATATGAAATTTCAATAAAATTACAAGGGTCAGAAAATGGCAATTAAAAACTATCTAAAGTTTAGAATTTTTTAAAATTAGTAAAACGAGACAGAAACGAAACAAACTTGGTATTGCTGTAATCAGGCTGACCTAAAGTATCAAAATAAAATGTTAGGTAAATGTATGTGTGTATATACACACTGTGTATGTAATATATATATACATACACACTGTGTATATAAGGAAAAGATTAGGGGTACCAGTGCTGTATAGAAGGATAGGAGATGAGGGGTACCATTACTGTATATAAAGAGGAGATATGGGGTATCAGTGCCGTATATATGGAGAACTGGGGTACCAGTGCCGTATATATACTGTATATAAGGAGATCTGTGGTACCAGTGCTGTATATATACTGAATATAAGAAAATTAGGGGTCACAGTGTGGTATTTAAGGAGGAGATGAGGGGTACCATTACAATTTATAAAGAGGAGATCAGGGGTTCCAGTGCTCTATATATACTGTATATAAGGAGATCAGGGGTACCAATGCTGTATGTATACTGTGTATACAGTCAAGGCTGAAAATGTTGGCACCCATGAAATTTTTCTAGAAAATGAAGTGTTTCTCACAGAAAAGGATTGCAGTAACACATGTTTTGCTTTACACATGTTTATTCCCTTTGTGTGTATTGGAACTAAACCAAAAAAGGAGGAAAAAAGCAAATTGGACATAATGTCACCAAACTCCAAAAATGGGCTAGACAAAATTATTTGCACCCTTTTAAAATTGTGGAAAAATAAGATTGTTTCAAGCATCTGCTGCTCCTTTAAACTCACCTGGGGCAAGTAACAGGTGTGGGTAATATAAAAATCACACCTAAAAGCAGATAAAAAGGAGAGAAGTTCACTTAGTCTTTGCATTGTGTATCTGTGGGTACCACACTAAGCATGGACAACAGAAGGAGGAGAATAGAACTGTCTGAGGACCTGAAAACTGAAATTGTGGAAAAATATCAACAATCTCAAGGTTACAAGTCCATCTCCAGAGATCTAGATTTGCCTTTGTCCACAGTGCGCAACATTATCAAGAAGTTTGCAACCCATGGGACTGTAGCTGATCTCCCTGGGCATGGATGGAAGAGAAAAATTGATAAAAGGCAACGCAGGATAGTCCGGATGGTGGATAAGCAGCCCCAAACAAGTTCCAAAGATATTCAAGCTGTCCTGCAGGCTCAGGGAGCATCAGTGTCAGCGCAAACTATCATCAACATTTAAATGAAATTAAACGCTATGGCAGGAGACCCAGGAGGACCCCACTGCTGACACAGAGACATATAAAAGCAAGACTACATTTTGCCAAAATAAACTTGAGTAAGCAAAAATCCTTCTGGGAAAATGTCTTGTGGACAGATGAGACCAAGATAGAGCTTTTTGGTAAAGCACATCATTCTACTGTTTACCGAAAACGGAATGAGGCCTACAAAGAAAAGAACACAGTACCTACAGTGAAATATGGTGGAGGTTCAATGATGTTTTGGGGTTGTTTTGCTGTTTCTGGCACTGGGTGCCTTGAATGTGTGAAAGGCATCATGAAACCGGAGGATTACCAATGGATTTTGGGTCGCACTGTACAGCCCAGTGTCAGAAAGCTGGGTTTGTGTCCGAGATTTTGGGTCTTCCAGCAGGACAATGACCCCAAACATAAGTCAAAAAGCACCCAGAAATGGATGGCAACAAAGCGCTGGAGAGTTCTGAAGTGGCCAGCAATGAGTCCAGATCTAAATCCCATTGAACACCTGTGGAGAGATCTTAAAATTGCTGTTGGGAAAAGGTGCCTTCCAATAAGAGAGACCTGGAGCAGTTTGCAAAGGAAGAGTGGTCCAACATTCCGGCTGAGAGGTGTAAGAAGCTTATTGATGGTTATAGGAAGTGACTGATTTCAGTTATTTTTTCCAAAGGGTGTGCAACCAAATATTAAGTTAAGGGTGCCAATAATTTTGTCCAGACCATTTTTGGAGTTTGCTGTGACATTATGTCCAATTTGCTTTTTTCCTCCTTTTTTGGTTTAGTTTCAATACACACAACGGGAATAAACATGTGTATAGCAAAACATGTGTTACTGCAATCCTTTTCTGTGAGAAATACTTCATTTTCTAGAAAAATTTCAGGGGTGCCAACATTTACGGCCATGACTGTATAAGGAGAAGATTAGGGGTGCCAGTTCTGTATATCAGGAGGAGATGAGGGGTACCATTACTGTATATAAAGAGGAGATCAGGGATTCCAGTGTTGTGTGTGTGTATATATACTGTATATAAGGAGATCAGGGGACCAGTGCTGTATATATACTGTATATAAGGAGCTCAGGGGACCAGTTCTGTATACACACTGTATATAAGAAGATCAGGGGACCAGTGCTGTATACATACTGTATATATGGAGGTCAGGGGACCAGTGCTTTATACACACTGTATATAAGGAGATCAGGGGACCATTGCTGTATACATACTGTATATAATGAGATCAGGGGACCAGTGCTGTATACATACTGTATATAAGGAGATCAGGGGACTAGTGCTGTATACACACTGTATATAAGAATATCAGGGGACCAGTGCTGTATGCACACTGTATATAAGAATATCAGGGGACCAGTGCTTTATACACACTGTATATAAGGAGATCAGGGGTACCAGTCCTTTATACACACTGAATATAAGGAGATCAGGGTACCAGTGCTATATACACACTGTATATAAGCAGATCAGGAATACCAGTGCTCTATATATACTGTATAAAAGGAGATCAGGGTACCAGTGCTGTATACACATTGTATATAAGGAGATCAGGGTACCAGTGCAGTATATACACTGTATATAAGGAGATTAGGAATACCAGTGCAGTATATACACTGTATATAAGGAGATCAGGGTACCAGTGCAGTATATATACTGTATATAAGCAGATCAGGGATACCAGTGCTGTATCTACACTGTATATAAGGGGATCAGGAATACCAGTACTGTATACACTGTATATAAGGAGATCAGGGTACCAGTGCAGTATATACACTGTATATAAGGAGATCAGGGTACCAGTGCAGTATATATACTGTATATAAGCAGATCAGGGATACCAGTGCTGTATACACACTGTATATAAGGGGATCAGGGTACCAGTGCTGTATACACTGTATATAAGGAGATCAGGGTACCAGTGCAGTATATACACTGTATATAAGGAGATCAGGAATACCAGTACTGTATATATACTGTATATAAGGAGATCAGGAATACCAGTACTGTATATATACTGTATATAAGGAGATCAGGGGACCAGTGCTGTATACACTGTATATAAGGAGATCAGGAATACCAGTGCTGTATACACTGTATATAAGGAGATCAGGGTACCAGTGCAGTATATACACTGTATATAAGGAGATGAGGATGGTATAATGTGTGTCGGTCCCCGGAGGCTCTGATGTCATTGCCCTCTGCTCAGCCTCTCAGTATATCAGCTGTCGCCTCCATTCTCCTCCCCTCCGGTGTGATCAGACGGTCAGTACTTTGCAGGGCTCCGGCTGCCTCCAGTACCATGGACAGGGAGCCCTATACCTGGAAGCGTGTGCCCGGCGAGCGGCGCCCTGCCTGCATATGCGGATCCTAGAGGCTGATCCCGGGATCTGGTGATCTAGTGACGGCAGGATCTCTGCTCCTTCCCCTCCTCTAGGAGCTGCTGGCAGCCGGAGGAGGACATTGTTGTTGTTTGGGCTTCTCCATAGCACATCATGCCGTCCTGAGGATCACCGCGCAGGAGATCCACCACAATCCTGCCCCCTGTGCCCGGCACAATGTGGGTGAATCCGGAGGAAGTGCTGCTGGCAAACGCCCTGTGGATCACCGAGAGGGCCAATCCTTATTTCATACTGCAGAGGAGGAAAGGGCATGGGAGCAGAGGAGGAGGGGGGCTGGCAGGTAAGAACTTCACATATATCTACCTAGAGGTGTATGGAGCCTTCTATATCTCTATCCCTCTCTTTACATTCTATCTAGTGGGAGCCAGGCCTGTGCCACTCATACAGCCGCTTCATACTGTGTTATGTTTACGTTTCAATACATTGAGATTTACTGTGTACAGAAGCATAGTCAACTACCCTTGTATACAGCATGAAAAATATCTTCAATGCATTTTTTTTGTTTTTTAATTTGTTAGTAAAAAAAACAGATTTGTTTGTTTTTTTTTGTGTTTTTTTTTAGTATCCATTTAATATACATGTTTTTAGCCTTTTTAAGAGTATAAAATCTACGTTAAATGTAATGTCTAAGGCTGGGTTCACACTATTGTTGTCCCTTCCATTGTTCTGCTCAGTCAGTGAGCAGAACAATGCAAAAAAAAAGGGCACTATTGGTCATTTCACACCACTGGTGCCTAACAGACCCCCATTGACTTTAATAGCATTCGTCTTGTTTCCAGCATTTCAGCGGACAAAATATTGCAGGATGCTGCACTATTTTTGGGATTAAAGATGGAACCTGTGACTGAGGTAGCGATGTCAAATTTCTTGAATTTTAGAAGCCATGGAAATTTAAAAATAAAATTTCCCTAGAAAAAAAAATGGAAACTTTTTAAAAGTGAAAAAAAAAAAAAAAAGTAGAGTGGAGTAGTTTTATAAATTTAAAATAGTTTAAATGCTGGATGTTGGTCTCGCCATTTTACTAAAAGGCAGAAAAGAAACAATTTGCTAGTCAGCCAAACACAGAAAATAGGCAAACATTATCTGTGATGGGGGGGGGGGGGGGGAGAGAACGTCATATGTGATGGGGGGGGGGGGGAGAGAGAATATTATCTGTGATGGAGGAAGAGAACGTTATATGTGATGGGGGGAGAGAGAACATTATCTGTAATGGGGGAGAGAACATTGGCTATGTTAGGGGAGAACTTTATCTGTGATGGGGAGAGAACATTAGCTGTGATGGGGGAGAGAACATTAGTGGTGGTAGGGGAGAACATTATCTGTGATGGGGAGAGAACATTAGCTGCGATGGGGAGAGAACATTAGTGGTGGTAGGGGAGAACATTATCGGTGATGGGGAGAGAACATTAGCTGCGATGGGGGAGAGAACATTAGTTGTGGTAGGGGAGAACATTATCTGTGATGGGGAGAGAACTTTAGTGGTGGTAGGGGAGAACATTATCTGCGATGGGGGAGAGAACATTAGCTGCGATGGGGGAGAGAACATTGGCTGTGGAATGGGAGAACTTTTATCTGTGGTGGGGCGAACATTATTTGTGAGGGGAAAGTACATTATCTGTAATGTGGAGAACATTATCTGTGATAAGGAAAAGCATTTGGTGTGATGGGGGAGAATATTAATAGGAATCAGATAGAAAAATTTCAATAAAGGCCAAACTGAGAGGAAAGGAACAAATAACTACTGTAATACCAACAAGATGGAGCTCAGCCACAACGATCCTAAACTGAAACCTTTTACCTGCAGCGCCCCTAGAGACAGAAATGCATATTATTCTGCTTTAAGAATTGCAAGGAAGAATAGGCAAAAATACCTCAAACGAGAATAGAAAGACTCTTGGCTGGCTACAAAAAGCGTTTACAAGCTGTGATACTTGCCAAAGGGGGCAGTACAAGATATTAACTCTGCAGGGTACCCAAACTTTTGCAGACGCCATTTTTTTGTTTTCTGTTATTTTGAAAGTGTAAATGATGGAAATAAAATCTAACTTTTGTTGACATATTATAAGAATGTCTAATCTGTAATTTGATGCCTTTAGGAGATTTTTCCATCTTTCCTTGGCTTCTTTATGCACATTAATACAACTTTTTACCTGGGGTGCCCAAACTTTTGATCCCCACTGTACAGCCTGTGAAAAACAATTGTCTGTTGATAGAAATGTACTGGCGTTCAGACTGATATGGTTGATCTCACCAGTTTGCACCATCTATAATGTTAGACCACCTTTAATGTGAGAAGCAGGTGGTAACGTACAGTGGTCATACAGCTGATCATAGCCGCCTCACTTCTGTGATGGCAGAATATAGTAGCATTCCTCCTGGGCTCGCTCTTGTGCTGGTCATTCTTGTTTTGACATTTGACTTGCACAAGGTCTAATGTGTTTTTCTGGGGGTGTAAGGTGGGTCATGTTTCTCCTGTAAAAGTAAAGGAGGAGGAATCAGCTCCTTTAGTAATGGGACACCAGTGTATGCTTACTGAATGATATGTGAACCTGCTAGATAGATATTATGATTTTTTAAAGATAAATTGTAAAACATTACATACTTATCACTGATGCTGTAACTGAGAGGTCTGTATGTAGCCAGTTATCAGTTGTGTAAATACTGTGATAGTTTTAGTAAAATAAATAAATAAATAAAGACAGCGTTTGGTATTCCAATGGAGAACTCAACTACACTGTTTTCTATAAGACTATATTACAGGGGCTCCATGGCCTTAGAATCTAGTATTGACACAGGCATTGAGGACCCGGGCTGGTGGTACTTGCTCCTAGGAACTATTAGCACTTCTGATCCAAGCAGATGAAGATGAAGGCCAGGCGTTGGATGGTGGGTTGCTTAGTAAGTGTTTTCACTTGTGTGGGATAGAGTCTGGTGAAGAAGCGGGGGTGTACAGGCACAGGATTGTCTACTTATTGCCATGTCTATAATGTAAGAGATATTATGGTGCATTCATACATATTAACTTATTTTTTGAATGTTTTAGTGTTGCGTCGCATACACTTCTATGGGCATCTATTAGGGCTCTGTACTATTCAGAGATTGTACAGAAGTGTTACCAGTTAAGTTTTGGCTCATGTTTGGCTATTGCCTGCATCTAGCATTTTTTCTAACAACTTCTTCTGTGACCTATAGATGCATGGATCAATACGGTTTCCCTAATAGGGAAGGATAGGGTGTCTTTTATATTAATTTTGTGACTAATAATAATAATAACATTTTAAAGGATACACATGACATCCCGGCAGCCTGTTTTATAAATGTCTACTATGTTGTTATCCAGTAGTGTGATGATAGGTTTGTATTGTACCTTCTGTCACCATTTATTCATTGTGTGTCTGTAAGATATACAAGTCCATTAAATTGTATTGCCATAGGCCATGTTCACATGTCAGAATTTCTGTGCCGAATTCTGCATTAGAATGCGGCAGGGAAATTCCGCTTTAGCAGAGTCCCATTGAATTCAGTGGGATTTTGTTGCTCTGTGCACACGGTGGAATTTCCAGATGTTTCAGGCACGGAGATGCCATTTTCCGCGTCCACTCAAGGAATGAACTTGTTCATTCTTTGTGTGGATTATGCACAGAATGCATAGCCGTCTATGAGACGGCGCATTCCTGTGCGGTCCTAATGCCGGCAGATTATGACAACACCCCGAAAGTGTCAGGAATGTCCGCACAAGGATTCTTTATGTGGACATTTTGTCGTATGAACATAGCCTTATAGTTAAGCAGTGTATATACACTGCATATTTTCCTATGTGCAGACCTATAGGGCTACCCGGCGGCAGTCCTGTGTGTGCAGTGAGGTTTGGAGGTGGGGCTAGTGCACCAATGTGACTGTGATGCGCGGGCCGCCTCCATACCTCACTGCACACACAGGGCTACTGTGGGTACAGCGGATTTTCCGCTGAGCTGTGGATTTTTCGCAGTGTGAAATACTCTGCGTATACGCAATATGTGACCCTATTCATACTGAAAAAAGAAACCTTTTAATGAGAATAAAGTTAGCAGCTGGTGCAGAGTAGAATCCATTTTCTAGCTCAAAGATTAGATATTTCTAACATTTGGCACATCTGCCATATCTGTACTGGGGGAGTGAGAACATTATCTGTGGTAGGAGATAAATTGGCTGTGATGGGGGGGTGAACATGATCTGTGATAACGAAAAGCATTTGCTATGATGGGGGGAGAACATTAATAGGAATCAGATAGAAACAGTTCAATTAAGGCCGAACTGAGAGGAATGGAACCAATTAACTACTGTAATACCAACAAGATGGAGGCCAGTGACAATCATACGAAACTGAAACTTTTCTCCTGCAGCGCCCCTAGAGACAAAAATGCATATTTTTCGGCTTTAATAATTGCTTTATTACTGCTGCTGCCTATCGCTTGTAACTATTAATCACCACTGTTGCCTATCACATATCATCACTGCAACCAATCACTAGTCATCACCGCTGCTGTTGATTTCTGGTCACTAGTAATCACCACTTCTGCCTATCACTGGTTTCTAGTAATCACCACTGCTGCCTATCACTGGTCACTAGTAATCACCACTGCTGCCTATCGCTGGTTTCTAGTAATCACCACTGTTGCCTATCACTGGTCACTAGTAATCACCACTGCTGCCTATCACTGGTCACTAGTCATCACCACTGCTGCCTATCAATGGTCACTAGTCATCATCGTTGCAACCAATCACTAGTCATCACCACTGCTGTTGATCTCTGGTCACTAGTAATCACTGCAGGTTATTATCTGGTAGATACCAGCTGTAGATAGGTAGATGACAGCTGTAGAGAGGATCTATATACCAAAGAAGTGATCATTGTTATATCCAGTGACTCACAGGTGACGTTGTCTTTGATTTTTTTTTCCATCCAGTTTAGATAGTCATGACAAATTCTTTTAGCCAAAACTCATTTCTTTATGGCAAACATTTAAGCCTTCACATTTTTAAGTACCCTCCCTATCTCTACACAATTTTCCCCTGTAGAACCCCATAACTCTATTAATGCCCCTTTTTGGTTTGCAGCTCAGAAAAAATGGATAGGTTGGTAGATCCTTCATTAAGTAGGCATGTCCCACAGTAGAAAAATAGAGCAATGTCCAGCACAAAAGCACGATGCAAGATGGAATTTATTGTAGATACACACAGCAAACAGCAACACGGATCATGGAGTAGAGTGACGCGTTTCAGCAACCTTAGTCGCCTTAGTCATACCATGGTGTACTCGGATCAATCTGGCTCTTATAATGGGCAGCCCCGCCCCCCCCACCAGGTGAAAACACCTGAGTGGGCCGGGGCGGCGCATAGCCACACACAAGGGCCAGACCGACGCCTGCGTTCACACTAGACAAAGAAGAACACCATAAAAAATATATAGATCATAAATAAAAACTAACTGTGAAATATCACAGACAGAAAGAGATTTTTTAAATAAACAATCAAAATTCCTAGGGATAAAGACTGACCAACGTGTATAGAAAACATAATAGTAAGTCAGTGACCTGAAAATACATACTAATATACATTGTCAGTCACACCCTATATGTGCTCAAGTTTATCAATGCTGGACACAGTATAGAACCAATACCATCATTATTGAGACATTAGGCCAAGTCACCAAATGCATAATAAGTAATGTTAATATATTAGAAGAAAGAAGGGACTTGGTGTAAATAGGCTGGTAAGAATACTTAAAAATTATTTTGAATTGGTTAAGAGCTAGTCCCTTGGATATAACCCACATCCGAAAAAGATAAATGCAGAAAAATTAATAAGCTGATATAAATTTTAGTATAGATGCTAACAATCTATGTAAACGGATGTGGGACAATCCATGGGAAGATATTTAGGTTCTATAGAAAAACATAGTGGAGGAAAAGGTGAGGGCCACTAATCCAAAGTCTATATATCACAAGACCACATATAATTGAATATGATACGTTTATAATATTAAAATAGAGAACATATATTGTGGTAGATATAGAGCTAAGGAAAATACCAACTGATAGGACAAGAGGACTATAAACTATAGAGAACTGAATTATTAAGCTTAATATGTAGAAGGGAGTATCTGAGATAACTGTATTATATACCAAGCTGTAACGTCCCTATACATGTGGGTTTAGCGAGGGGATAGGAACGGGGGCAAGACATCAAGTAACAAGTTCAAAAAATGAAATGAACTGTCAGTACGTATACTTCATTATATACAAATCTAATAATATAACATGGTGTCCTGTCTTTTGTTCAGACCCCTCGGAGACCTGGTATCAAGTTTTAAAATCCAAAATACCTCACGGTCAAGTAACTATTTTCTATGGTCTCCGCCGCGCAAAGGCATAGTGACTTTTTCTATGCCCTGAACATATAAGCTGCGAGTTGACCCAGAATGTTTCTCTGCACAATGTCGGCTCACCATGTATACGTGCCGGGAGTTAAAATGGGGGATGTCCGACAGGTGCCTCCGAATTCTCACTTTCAGGGCACCCGTCGTGCACCCCACATATTGGATGTTACACTCCCGGCACGTGATGAGATAAACGACATGGTGCGTGTTACAATTGACAAATTGTGTCATATTAAATTGCTCACCATTGGATGCTGACACAAAGTTCGTGCTTTTGAGCATAACAGAACAGCAGGTGCATCTGCCATGACCACATCTGAACGAGCCCTGGTGTCGCAACCAATTGGTCTTGTGACTCCTTGTATTCAAAAAGAGACTAGGAGACACTTTATTAGATATGGTTTTGGCTTTCTTAGATATACATCTGAACCCACCACTGAATATTTCGGAAAAAGACGGATCACCTGAGATCATGGGAATGTATTTTTGCACTATATTGCGGATAGCATGAAAGTCATCACTATATTGGGTCACAAATGTAATTGGGTGATGTCTTTGTATCACCATATCGTCATCGCTGGTGGGACAAGGCAATCTCCTCCCACCAGACAGAAGTTTTGGACGATCACGGTCGCGGGCAATATTTATCGCCCGTTGAATATGTCGATCGTGGTAGCCCCTTGATCTCAAACGGGATGAGATAACTCCGATCTCACGATCAAAGTCCTCCTGTCTAGAACAATTACGTCTAGCACGTATCATCTCCCCCACGGGTAAATTTTTGGTCACGTGGGTGGGATGACACGAATCGGCTCGTAGGATGGAGTTCACATTGGTCTCCTTCCTATATGTGGACGTCACAATCTTTCCGGTAATAATATCACCAGTCAGATATAGGTCCAGGAAGGAAACAGTGGGGACATAAGATGACACAATAAATTTGAGGTTAAGAGCGTTATCATTTAAGTAATCTGAAAATAGTTCCACGGCCGCCACATCCGAATCCCATATAAATATGAGGTCGTCGATGTAGCGGCCGTAAAATAAAATGGATGAAGAGTAAGGATTGTTGGGGGCGAAGATAGTCTCCCTCTCCCACCAACACATGTAAATGTTGGCGAGAGAGGGGGAGAACTTCGCCCCCATCGACGCTCCAGTCGTTTGTAGAAAAAAATGTTGGTCAAATTTGAAAAAATTATGTGTTAGTAAAAACTCTACCACTAAGATAACATATTCGCATAAATCAGCCGAATACTGCGAGTATGTTTTCAAAAACCAGTCCAATGCTGGTCTAACTAGTGTGTGAGGTATAACTGAATAAAGGGAGATGACATTATGTCGAGGACTCCCGTCCTTGACCACTTCCAAGAGGTGGTGGAACGGGAGTTGTTGATGTTATCGAAAAAGAAAAATTGTAAATCAGCTGGTAATCTATCCCCCCAGGAGAAGATAGCTCTTGACCATCTCAGCAAGTCGGACGATATTATCGTCCGGCAGGCTGATAAAGGGGGGGCGGTTGTAGTCCTTGACAAAGGACTTTACCGCAAACTGAATATGATCATGTTGCAAGATACCAACACCTACAAAACATTATCCGGTGATCCCACCTGTTCCTTTAGACCTATTCTGGACAACCTTGTGGATTTTGGGGTAGCCAATGGATTTATTGATCAGCGTCAAGTTGAGTATATCAAAATCAAACATCCGGTTATTGCTATATTCCATTCGCTCCCCAAGGTCCACAAGGGTGTATTCCCCCCACCCATGAGACCAATTGTGGCAGGGATATCTTCCCTTAATGAAAGAATGTGCTCATGGGTGGATAATCTGCTTCAACCACTGATCGGTCAAATTCCGGGCTACATTAAAGACACCGGACACATTTTGACTATGTGTGAGGATATAACCTGGCAAGATAACTACATATGGATAACTGCTGATGTCACCTCCCTTTATTCAGTTATACCTCACACACTAGTTAGACCAGCATTGGACTGGTTTTTGAAAACATACTCGCAGTATTCGGCTGATTTATGCGAATATGTTATCTTAGTGGTAGAGTTTTTACTAACACATAATTTTTTCAAATTTGACCAACATTTTTTTCTACAAACGACTGGAGCGTCGATGGGGGCGAAGTTCTCCCCCTCTCTCGCCAACATTTACATGTGTTGGTGGGAGAGGGAGACTATCTTCGCCCCCAACAATCCTTACTCTTCATCCATTTTATTTTACGGCCGCTACATCGACGACCTCATATTTATATGGGATTCGGATGTGGCGGCCGTGGAACTATTTTCAGATTACTTAAATGATAACGCTCTTAACCTCAAATTTATTGTGTCATCTTATGTCCCCACTGTTTCCTTCCTGGACCTATATCTGACTGGTGATATTATTACCGGAAAGATTGTGACGTCCACATATAGGAAGGAGACCAATGTGAACTCCATCCTACGAGCCGATTCGTGTCATCCCACCCACGTGACCAAATATTTACCCGTGGGGGAGATGATACGTGCTAGACGTAATTGTTCTAGACAGGAGGACTTTGATCGTGAGATCGGAGTTATCTCATCCCGTTTGAGATCAAGGGGCTACCACGATCGACATATTCAACGGGCGATAAATATTGCCCGCGACCGTGATCGTCCAAAACTTCTGTCTGGTGGGAGGAGATTGCCTTGTCCCACCAGCGATGACGATATGGTGATACAAAGACATCACCCAATTACATTTGTGACCCAATATAGTGATGACTTTCATGCTATCCGCAATATAGTGCAAAAATACATTCCCATGATCTCAGGTGATCCGTCTTTTTCCGAAATATTCAGTGGTGGGTTCAGATGTATATCTAAGAAAGCCAAAACCATATCTAATAAAGTGTCTCCTAGTCTCTTTTTGAATACAAGGAGTCACAAGACCAATTGGTTGCGACACCAGGGCTCGTTCAGATGTGGTCATGGCAGATGCACCTGCTGTTCTGTTACGCTCAACAGCACGAACTTTGTGTCAGCATCCAATGGTGAGCAATTTAATATGACACAATTTGTCAATTGTAACACGCACCATGTCGTTTATCTCATCACGTGCCGGGAGTGTAACATCCTATATGTGGGGTGCACGACGGGTGCCCTGAAAGTGAGAATTCGGAGGCACCTGTCGGACATCCCCCATTTTAACTCCCGGCACGTATCCATGGTGAGCCGACATTGTGCAGAGAAACATTCTGGGTCAACTCGCAGCTTATATGTTCAGGGCATAGAAAAAGTCACTATGCCTTTGCGCGGCGGAGACCATAGAAAATAGTTACTTGACCGTGAGGTATTTTGGATTTTAAAACTTGATACCAGGTCTCCGAGGGGTCTGAACAAAAGACAGGACACCATGTTATATTATTAGATTTGTATATAATGAAGTATACATACTGACAGTTCATTTCATTTTTTGAACTTGTTACTTGATGTCTTGCCCCCGTTCCTATCCCCTCGCTAAACCCACATGTATAGGGACGTTACAGCTTGGTATATAATACAGTTATCTCAGATACTCCCTTCTACATATTAAGCTTAATAATTCAGTTCTCTATAGTTTATAGTCCTCTTGTCCTATCAGTTGGTATTTTCCTTAGCTCTATATCTACCACAATATATGTTCTCTATTTTAATATTATAAACGTATCATATTCAATTATATGTGGTCTTGTGATATATAGACTTTGGATTAGTGGCCCTCACCTTTTCCTCCACTATGTTTTTCTATAGAACCTAAATATCTTCCCATGGATTGTCCCACATCCGTTTACATAGATTGTTAGCATCTATATTAAAATTTATATCAGCTTATTAATTTTTCTGCATTTATCTTTTTCGGATGTGGGTTATATCCAAGGGACTAGCTCTTAACCAATTCAAAATAATTTTTAAGTATTCTTACCAGCCTATTTACACCAAGTCCCTTCTTTCTTCTAATATATTAACATTACTTATTATGCATTTGGTGACTTGGCCTAATGTCTCAATAATAATGGTATTGGTTCTATACTGTGTCCAGCATTGATAAACTTGAGCACATATAGGGTGTGACTGACAATGTATATTACTATGTATTTTCAGGTCACTGACTTACTATTATGTTTTCTATACACGTTGGTCAGTCTTTATTCCTAGGAATTTTGATTGTTTATTTAAAAAATCTCTTTCTGTCTGTGATATTTCACAGTTAGTTTTTATTTATGATCTATATATTTTTTATGGTGTTCTTCTTTGTCTAGTGTGAACGCAGGCGTCGGTCTGGCCCTTGTGTGTGGCTATGCGCCGCCCCGGCCCACTCAGGTGTTTTCACCTGGTGGGGGGGGCGGGGCTGCCCATTATAAGAGCCAGATTGATCCGAGTACACCATGGTATGACTAAGGCGACTAAGGTTGCTGAAACGCGTCACTCTACTCCATGATCCGTGTTGCTGTTTGCTGTGTGTATCTACAATAAATTCCATCTTGCATCGTGCTTTTGTGCTGGACATTGCTCTATTTTTCAATTGTTCGTCCTTGTGGTGTCCGCACGAGTCCGTGCACTGAGGCGGCGGTGGAGAGCTGGACGATCTTTCTATTCCCATGTCCCACAGTAGGTCCATAGTTTCCCAGTTATGCCCCTACCCCCTCCAGTAGTTAGTTCGTTTCTCCCCCAGGCAAGGCAAGTATGTCCTTTTATGAAGATAGTTCCTTTGCCTCCAGTAGTTGCACCCTTAGGTAGGTAGACTACTTCCACCACACCTCCACAGCAGGTATGTACTTAGGTAGGTAGACCAATCCCCCAATAGACAGGCATTCCCTATTGTGTCAGGGCTGAGGTTATAACTTGCTCTCAGTGTAGGCCGCAGGCCCGACACTGCCTGTGGCTTAGGCTGACATAATAATAACCAGGCAATGGAATCAGAATGTCCTGTTTGCAGGAGACACTGAAGCTGATACCTGCAGGAAGCACCTTGTTCTGCCCCTATCTGTTATTGAGTGCTAAGATTGATAGTTTTCATTGTATTTATGGTATTTGATCTGATGACTATTCCCATTATATCATCCTGTACATGAGATTGGCCTCACACCAAGTAGCAATTATCACATTGCACTGTGAACAATGGAACCGTGATCAGGAAGGAATGACAGCTATTTAACCCATTATCGCCCGTTATCGCAGTTATTTTGTAACAGGCGATAGTAACGGGAGAATTAGTGCATGCACTATTTCTCCCGTTCATTCGTTCATTCGTTCAGCCAATGGCTGTCCGGGCATGCTGGAATTGTAGTTTTGCAACAGCTGGAGGCACGCTAGTTTGGACACACTGCTCTGTTTAATTGATAGCAGTGAAGTATCTAATTTTGGAAGTAAAGCAATGAGTATTTTCTTCCCAATTCTAAAAAAAACCAACCACAATTTCTGCTTTTTTTTTTTTTTTTGCCCAGGAAGTATTTATTCACAGTATTATACAGTACGCCAGCTGTAACGTTCACCCCTTAAATACGCAGGGACTTTTCATTTTTGCGCTTCTGTATTTTCCTCCTCGCCTTTTAATAGCCATACGCTTTCAATTGTCAAATTACAGACCCATATGAGGGCTTCTTTATTGCACCAGTAAGGCTAGGTTCAGACTACGGAATTTCTGCCTGCAATTCCGCTTTGAAATTACAGGCGGAAATTCCCCTTGCTAAAATGTATATTATAGTAAATGGGTTTCCGTTCACAAATTCACACTTTGGAATTTGTGAAGCGGAATTTGTGAACGGAAAATCCACTTGGAAATTTCCACCTAAAGAATGGCGTTGCTCTTACTTCAGGCGGAAATACTCGCGAAACACATTGCAGTCTGTTGGAGACTGCATTGTCCCCGCGGTTCTAGCGCCGACTGATTGTACTCTGTAATGACATCACTCATTTTACTACCAATCTATAGTAAAAAAAAAAAGTTAATAAAAAAAAATATATATATATATTTGTAGTCCAAAAGTTAAAAAAACTAACATTTCGCTTCATTGGGAGCTTCATTTCTAGGTAAAAATGACATGTTATCTTTATTCTATAGGTCCATACGATTACAACAATTATTAAAGGGGTTATCCACCATAAGGTGATTTTAGTACGTACCTGGCAGGCAGTAATGGTCATGCTTAGGAAGGATCTGCGCTTGTCTTGGGGCTAAATGGCTATGTTGTGAGATTACCATAACACTGCGGCTAGCTTTTTGTGAACTGGTATTTCCTGTTTGACTTTTCTTTTTTTGACTACAAATCCCATAATTCCATTTTCCTCCCTCCCACACATCAGCCACCCCACCCATTGAAACATAAATGAGCTGCATCCATTCAAAAGACCTGTGGTTTTCAATCAGGGTGCCTACAGCTGTTGCAGATTGATCTCTCTCACACCAAGCAATCACTCCACCCATTGAAGCAGACAAGCTTCCTGTCATCAGCTGACTAGTGAGTCAGGTCTCGGCCACATTGCAACCTGGGAAAAATCTGAGACAACAGTCATTTTGTATGCTGTTAAAAATAAATATTGGGGTGAAAATCACAGAAGAATTGTGAGAAAACCGTCACACACAGGTACAGACACTATATTATGAACTACACTAACTTAACATAAATTTTTTATAGAATTTGTTTTATTTTACCTTTAAAAAATATATTTTTGTACGAAAATTAGTATGCGTAAAATTGTCCTCTTCTGACCCATATAACTTTTATTTTTCCGCATAAGGGGCTATATGAGGGCTCATTTTTGCGTTGTGATCTTTAGTTTTTATCGGTAACATTTTTTTAAGATGGGGCTCTTTGTTAACTTTTTTCTGGTATATAAAGGTACCAAAAATCTGCAATTCTGATATTTCGTTGACATTACGTCATTGACCGTGTGGTTTAATTAACATTATATAGTTCAGTCATTTCTTCCTTTACATTACCACAAACATTTGTTTATTTTTGTTTACATTATTTAGAAATGGGAAAAAGAGGCTGATTTAACCCTTTCATGATCTAGCTAATCATTTTTTCTGGCTCACATTTTTTCTCCTTCCCTTCTAAAACACATAACTTTTCATTTTTTTACTGACAAAGTTGCTTTAGGGCTTATTTCTCGTTCGGCTCTATTGGAGGACACAGGAACCGTGGGTATATCTTGCTGCTACTAGGAGGCTGACACTAGGCATTAACAAAAAAGAAGTCTGCCCCTCCTGGCTGGATATACCCCGCCCACTGACTCTGAGCTAACCAGTTGTTTTTTCCTTGCCAAACCTGCTTTCCTTTTTGTAGGCGGGTCTGGAAACGCATCTGGCGCTCAGTTCCCTTAAAGGGCAGGTTTCGGCGCTTCCATCCTTTTTCAGCGTCCCCCTAGCATGCGATCCTCATGTCCGCACCTTCCTTCATGGTGTGGCTCACGAGGCTCCTCCATACAAGCCCCTACTCCACCCTGGGACCTGAATCTGGTACTCAGCGCCTTGCAGGGCTCCCCTTTTGAGCCCCTCAGGGAGGTCTCTCTCCGCTTCCTTTCTTGGAAGGTGTCCTTTCTCATCGCCGTTACCTCCATCTGGCGGGTGTCTGAATTGATGGCTCTCTCCTGCTGCCCTCCTTCATCAGGACAAGGCTGTGCTTCGGCCGGTATTGTCCTTTGTCGTTAAGGTAGTCTCCGCTTTCCATGTAAATGAAGATATTGTCCTTCCCTCCTTCTGCCCGGCCCCTTCTCACCCTAAGAAGCACTCTCTCCACAATTTGGATGTGGTCAGGGCTCTTCGAGTTTATATCTCTACCACCTCTTCCTTTCGGCACAGTGATTCACTGTTTGTCATTCCGGAAGGCCGGTGCGAGGGGCTTCCAGCTTCTAAGGGGATTATCTCCTGGTGGATCTGATCTTCATCTCAGAGACCTATCGTTCTAAAGGGAAGGTTCCTCCTTTCCGGGTTACGGCACATTCCACCCGTTCTGTTGGGGCCTCCTGGGCGGTCTTTTACAGGACTTCAGCACTGCAGGTGTGTAAGGTGGCCACATGATTGTCCGTGCACACGTTTACCAAATTCTACCAAGTGCACACTTCTGCGGACGCCGGGTTTGGGCGTAAAGTGTTGCAGGCGGCAGTGGCGTTGCCTCCACCTGATTTTTCTCTGGCTGTGTTCTGCTTCCCACCCGGGGACAGCTTTGTTATGTACCACAGTTCCTGTGTCCCGCAATGGAGCCGAAGGAGAAAAGTAGATTTTATATACTTACTGTAAAATCTCTTTCTCTGGGGATCCATTGGGGGACACAGCACCTACCCCGTTGGTTATTAGTTTGTTGACCTGAGGGTTGGTTGCTTGTCTGTGGTTTTGTTCGGTTGTTTTTGTCTGGGCCTTACTCGGACTTCTGTTGTGTGTTTCGGTTCCCTCCTACTGCTTTGGGACTAAACTGATTAGCTCAGAGTCAGTGGGAGGGGTATATGCTGCCAGGAGGGACCGACTTCTTTTTTTGTTAATGCCTAGTGTCAGCCTCCTAGTGGCTGCAAGATATACCCACGGTTCCGGTGTCCCCCAATGGATCCTCCGAGAAAGAAAGAGATTTTACAGTAAGTATAAAAAAAAATCAACTTTTTCTGTGTGGCGAGTTGTACTTTCCACTGATACTTTTTTTTTTTTTTTTTTTATCATACAATGTATTACAAAGCCAGAAAAAAATATATGTTTGGCAAAATTGAAAAAAATATTGAATTGCACAATTTTGTATGGCAATAATTTTTTTGGAGTTCAAAATACGGTAAATCTGACATGCCATTTTTATGCTATGGGTCAGTACGATTCCAGTGATACCAAACTTGAATAGTTTTTGTTTTGTTTTATGGTTAAAAAAAATGTAAACCTTGAAAAATAAAAAATAAATTTTGTTCATTACCATGTTCTCACCCCTATAATTTTTTTTTTTTTCTTCTACGGAGCTGTGTTTGGGGTTAGTTTATTTGCGCCAAGAGCTATAGTTTTTAACGGTACCACTTTTGTGTAGTTCTGGCTTTTTGATCACTTATTACATTTTTTTTTCTTTTTGATCTATGAAATCTGTGCTCGATTGCTAAGGGCTGCCAAAGGGAGCCCTAATCAATAACAGAGCCAGGGAAGACGCTGAGGATATGTTAAGACCTCAGGCTTCCCTAGCAATCCATAGCCCCCCACGATTACATTGGGGGGGGGGGGCTATCGAACCACTAGACACTAGGGAATAGCGGCATTTAATGTTTAAATGCTGCGATCTGTATAGATCACGGTATTTAACCAGTTAAATGATGGACATCGGAGCGATCTCCAATGTCCGCATTGCTGGCAGATGTCAGCTGCTGATAGCAGCGGACATTTCCCAGTCGTGACACGGACCTGACCCGCGGGCCCCCGTCATGTCCGCCCACCCCACCCATGATGTACATGTGGTCATGGGTCGGTAAGGGGTTAAACTCTTATCGGGGAAGGAGCTTATTCACATTTATTACCTTTTTTATAATTTTGTCACAAATCCCGCTGGTCGGATGGGCAAATATTGTCCTTATATTCCGACCTCATATCCCATCCTTGTATCCCATCCTCATATCCCAGCCAGACTGATGCAGAAAAAAAAGGTAGAAAATAAAAGGGGTGTGGCTTAAAGGGTGGGCATGTCTTTGCTAGACGGGGCATGGCATGCTTGGAGGGTGTGGCTTGCAAGCCGGACTGACTCATTCACCAGGAGATGCAGAGCTTGTGGAGTAAGGTACCTGAAGTCCCTTATACTTGTATGGGACTTGAAACAAAAACCCTGACCTTCGCAAATGGGGATAGGTTAGGGTTAAATTAAATATCCTATATTTTTAGTGGACATATAAGTAACATATCTCCAGTTGAAGTAATGCAGTAAAGTATATTTCCTATAGATTTGTATGGGACTTTAAACAAAAACCCAGACCCTTTCAAATGGGAGGGGGTAAGGGTTAATTTACCTATCCTATGTTTGTTTTTTGACATATTAATAACGTTTGTACCATGTTTCTTGGAAATATCTTTAGCCATTTGGAAGTGATGCTGGAACATACACACGTACGCACATTGTGGGAGATTTATCAAAACCTGTGTAGAGGAGGAGCGGCGCAGTTTCCCATAGGAACCGATAAGATTGCTACTTTTATTTCTACGGGGGCATCTGGGAAATGAAAGAAGCGATGAAATGGGCAACTGCCCCTCTCTTCTTCTACACAGGTATTAATAAATCTTCCCCATTGAGTTTTATATATCCGGATTTATCAAAACCTGTCCAGAGGAAAAGTTGCCCATAGCAACCAATCAGCTCGCTTCTTTCATTTTTAACAAGGCCTCTGCAAAATGAAAGAAGCGATCTGATTGGTTGCTATGGGTAACTGGGCAACTTTTTGCTTTGCACAGGTTTTGATAAATATCCATATTTTTTTTACTCTGGGATTTTTACTCTGGGATTGTCCTTTGCCACAGCCAAAAGGACACGTTTTCACTTTACTAAAGCAGGTCCACACCAGCTGCTTAATGCAAACTGGTTCCCTGCTAGGTTTATTTACATAGGTTGCTGGATACAAAACACAAAGTAAAAACCTAGGCCGTCTAGCCACTATCTACACAGTTCAGAACCTGTCTGCCAACTGCTGGGCTAATATCTGCCAGTTAAAAAAAATATATACAGTTCCTGCAATCTTAATTTTATAACAAGACAAAGCGCTCCTATTATGCTTTTCAAACCTCTTTTACTTACTCAGCCGCAAAAGAAAAATACATATATAAGATGATATGTATGAGAAAAAACTTTAAACGTAAGGTATAGTGTAGCCAAACATGCTACCATTCACAT
Organism: Hyla sarda; assembly: GCF_029499605.1. NCBI lineage: Eukaryota > Metazoa > Chordata > Amphibia > Anura > Hylidae > Hyla > Hyla sarda. Next base: position 155,609,836 of record NC_079189.1, read on the forward strand.
TAGCCATTAGGAAAGTAGGACACATCATAAAGGTGATGGTTAGTATTAGGGATCGACCGATATCGTTTTTTTGGGGCCGATATCGATAATCGGTGGAGGTTAGGGCCGATAGCCGATAACTTATACCGATATTCCGGTATAAGTTATCGGCTATTTATCCCCCCGCGACAACGCTGCAGATCATTGATTTAAAGCGGGCGCTTTAAATCAATGCACTGCAGTGGCTTTTGCGATGCCATAGGCCGCCGCCACCCGCTTCTCTCCCCCTACCTTTCAGGGTGGTCTGGGCCATCCATCCTTCCTGTAGTGTCAGGCGGCATTCCGGGTGGAGGGTGAACCGGTCCGGGCTGTCCTTCTTCTCCGGGGGTCATCTTCTCCACTCCGGGCAGGCTCCGGCCTAGTAACGCAGCATAAACGCTGCTGCGCAGTGACGCCCATGCGCAGCGACGCACCTGATGTCACGGCGTAGCGGCGTCTATGCAGCGTACTAGGCCGGAGCCTGCCTGGAGTGGAGAACATGACCCCCGGAGAAGGACAGCCCGGACCGGTTCACCCTCCACCCGGAATGCCGCCGGACACTACAGGAAGGATGGATGGCCCTGACCACCCCCATTACGGGTAAGTTTAAATTTTTTTTTATTGACTCGGAGGGTGGGGGAGGGGCCCGGCCGGTATAGCGGTATGGGCAAAAATCCATACCGTGGGAGAAAAAAAAACGGTATCCGGTTCATACCGGTATACCGCCCAGCACTACGGTGGGGGGTGCGACGCGGTGCGGTGGGTCGGGGGGGCGGTCGCAGTGCGGTGGGGGGCGGTACGGGGGGCATTATCGGCTTATCGGCAAGGTAATTGCCGATACCGATAATGCCCAAAATCGTGATTATCGGCCGATAATATCGGCCATACCGATAATCGGTCGATCCCTAGTTAGTATCTCATCTTCCTCTTCTTTTGCTGCTCAGCAGAGAGTATAGATGAGTGTCCATTATATATCAACCTTAAATACTATTCACAGTCTGCAGTTTTGTATATTCTCCTCAGAAATGTTACTTGGTTTGTTGTTGTTTTTTTAATTTAATGTAAATGGAAAGTGACATGCCATTCTACGAATATTGTGTATAATGATAGGTTTTGTTACGATGTGAATCTTTGAGTAATCTTGATGGAGTTTGGCTATTAGATGAGGAACACTAAAAAATGTTTTGCACAAAGACTTTGAGGGAAATTTTAGCCAAACATGTACAGAGCAAACGTTGACCAATTGCCCATAGCATCCAATCAGATTCCTTTTATTTTTCTGAGGCCTTTTAAAAAATTAAAGGGGTTGTCCACCATAAGGTGATTTTAGCACTTGCCAGCCTGTCAGTAATAGACATGCTTAGGAAGGATCTGCGCTTGTCTTTGGGTTAAATAGCTATGTTGTGAGATTACCACAAAGCAGTGGCTTTCTTTTTGTGAACTGTTTTTTTTTCCTGTTAGAGTTTTCCCTTTAACTACAAATCCTATCATTTCACTTTACTCCTTCCCACACATCAGCCACCCCACCCATTGAACCACAAACAAGTTGAATTCCATGCAAAAGACCAGTGCTTTCTTACCAGGGTGCATTCCGCTGATGCAAATTCCCTGTGGTCGTTCCACCCATTGAAGCAGAACAGGCTCCCTGTCATCACCTGACTAGTGAGGTAGTGTCTCGGCCCCACTGCATCCTGGGAATACCTCAGACAGGAGCCATTTCGTATGCTGTTAAAAATGAACATCCAGAGCAAAGATCACATAAGAATGCTAAACCAGACATCCGAGACAGATACAGACACTATATTAGGAACTACACTAACTGTACAGCCCCTGTAGCGTAGTCAGATAAGAAATATTCCTGGAATTCCCTTTTAGGGTCTATTCACATGTACAGTATTCTGCGCAAATTTGATGTACATGATTTCAAGCTGTGTTCAGTCATTCAGTTTACATTAAAATCTGCAGCAGAAAATCCTGCGCATCAAATCTGTACGTGTGAATAGACCATTAAAGAAGGAATCTGATTTTTCACAAGTTTGGATAAATCTCCCCCGTCTTTCTAAAGTCCCTTTTCAAAACTCTGCCATCCAACTTTTTCTTTGCCCTGCCTCATGCCTCATCACTGTAGCCAGCACTGGGTTCAGTCATTGTCTAAAAGTGCTGATGGCACCTACCAATATACTCCTCCAGCTCTTCAATAGTATAGTGAGTGACACCCATGAACGCAATACAACATGGAGAATTTGTCATATCACATACTTATTTTGGAAATCATTATTAAGCAACAGATTAGACATATATGAACCATTTCTTAAAGGAAATTTGTCAGCCTGTTCACCCACACTAAACCTAATACACTGGGTTATAGTGGAGGTGAGCAGTAGTCCAACGAGGGGTCACTTACTTAAATATGTCCAGTAGGTCCTGGGATGTCCCCCAGAAGATCCTCTGCTGAATTCAGTGGATCGTGCACAGGGGGCTGGGCTTCATCGGCTCAACTTACATATTCATGATCTGTGACTCCATGTCCTAGTGAACAGACTAGGATGTGTAAATTGACCCCCCCCCCCCCCCCCCCTGTGCAAGATTACTTTACTTTACTGAAAATTCATGGACCACTTCGCTGGAGTCACAGGCCATGGATATGTAAATTGAGCCCCCCTGCGCACGATTTACTGAAAATTCATGGACCCCTTCTCCCATGTAAGCACAAGATGGGTGGGCATATCAGAGCAGAGGGGAAGGAGGCAGGGATGCTGGTTATGCCAGGTCCCACCTCCATTGCACAAAGGACAAGATTTCAATATTAGCAACAAAGGCTAATATACCCTGTTTCACTGGAATGGCAAAGCCGATCTGGGTAAGTTACACATCATTTCGGTTCAGTGCGGGTGAACCGGCTTTCAGTTACCCTTTAACCCCTTAACAACCTATTTTTTTTCTCTTTTTCCATATAAAATACATGAACATAATAAAAATGAACATATTTAGTATCCCCACAAGCATAATTGCCCGACCTATTAAAATATAACATTATTTATCCTGTATGGTGACTGTTGTATAGGTAAAAAAAAAAAGACCAACCCCCCAAATTGCATTTTTGGAATTGGGTACTGTTTTAATCGTACTGACCTAAAATATCAAATGCCATGTTAGTTTCACCGCATGGTGAGCGGTGTAAAAGCCCCCAATATTTTTTGCAGATATTCGGCAGAATTTTTTTGGTATTTTTTTGTTCCCGGGCTGCAAAAAATAAACTAATAAGCTGTAATTCACCTTCTGTCGCTCCTCCGATGTGCCAATATCGGTCTTCTGTTTTTTGGGCCTGGTCTTCTTCTGCATGTTGGAGCCTGACGTGACACACTGAGATCAGCTGATTGCCGGCTGCAGAGATGTCCCACCTTGGCCGGTGATACAGTAAATGCAGTGTCATGTAACAGGCCGGGGCCCTGCCTTATACCTACTGCCCGGGCCCATTACATTACATTCTGCTCAGCGTACCGGCTGAGGTGTGACATTGCTGCGGCCGGCGATAAGATGGTCACAGTGTGACGCATCGGGGTCCAAGATGCAGAAAAAGGACCGGGCCCAGAAAATGGAAGACCGATATCGACAAATCAAGAGGTCAACATCGACATGAGGTGAGTTACAGTTTATTTTATTTCTTGCTGCCCGGGCACAATGGATACAAAACAATTCCACCGGATATCTCCTTTAAGGGGTTTAGTAAAATGAGTTTGTTTCCTTTATTTATCTGCTAGGATCCTTAATTTTAGCTGCAGTTAGCGCTCACAGCTGAAGTGTCAGAGCCTGTGCTGAGCCTTCTCCTTCCTCCCATCTTTGACTGATTGACAGCGCTCCTCTTCCAGCACTGAGCCAATCAATAGGCAGGAAAGGGTGGGGGAGGTAGGAGGCTCAGATCAGCCTCTTTTGACACTTCAGCTCTGAGCGTGATCTACTACTGACAGATTCCCTATACTGTGTGTATATCTACTTCTTGTCTATAGTCTCGCTGAATGTGAGACTTGGTAAAACTGGTAATGTAAGATCCTGTTATCGATTGTCTTAAAGAAGAAAAAAAGATCACTTTTGTACATTAATATGCCACCACTTGACCACAGACCATGTGCTTTACTGGCATGACCTTGAAGACTTTGCTTTTATGCTTAGGTCATATTTTCTAATGAAGCAATTCATGATCTTCCTTGTTGCTTAGCAGTGAATGAGTCTTGTTGACTCTATGCCAGGACTCTACTCTACACGTTTCCTAATTCTTCGTCATGGCAATTTACAAACACTTTAACTGCTGGAACACATCTCAGGAAACTGGGTTATACAGTACTTGATTTCTTGTTCTTGTTTGTAGTTCAGTTTTTTAGTTCATTTCCTCCTTAATTCAAAAAAATAAAAAATGTGTATTATATAAATGTAACTGTATATATTTTTTGCTGAAAATGTATATATCCTATATATTTTCTCATGTAACTCACTCTAGCCCTGCATTTCAGCTATTTCATTTTTTATTTTACCTTTTTAACCTACTTTAGTCAGTACAGACAGGAGATCATAAAACTCCGTTAGATGTCAATGAGAACTGCAAAGCCGGACTGCACAGAAAAAGTGGCATGTCCCTTTTTTTGTGTGGTACCACAATGGGAGATAATTCTTATTTGGAAGCAATCACTGTATCTGGATTAAAATCAACAGTGGACCCTCTGGTGCTCAACTCTGTCATTTGTCAAACTTTATTGGCATAGGTATAGTCACATCTCTACATAGTGATAGGGATGGGGAGAGATGGCAAGGTAGCCCACTGGGGACGCCTTTCTTTTCTGGGACTTTGGAATAGGTTCATGCACTGATAATAAGAACATAGCTAGTCATCAGATGAAACATAGAGTATATTAAACCAGGACATGACAAATTTTTTATGAATCTAGGAACCAGGATGTCACACACAATGTGACTTCATATGATCAGTCATTAGTGTCCCCTCATCTCTCCCTGTGTCACAATCATTAGTATCCCTGTATCTCTCCGTGTGTCATTAGTGTCCCCTCTTTTCCCCTCACGTGTCACAATCATTGATGTCCACACATGAGTAATGATCATTACTGTCCCCCCCTCATCTCTCCTCATGTGTCACGATCATAAGTGTCCCCTCATATTTGAAAAAATCAGACTGTTTTATATACCTCCGCATTAGTTCTCATGAGTATGGAGCATGACCACCAAGGCTGCTGATTGGCTGTGGCGATCACCTGACGTTCGCTTCTCATGCAACACTGTAGCGCCGACCGAAGGCAGAATGGGGGTCATTGCAGGATTTGAGGCAGAAGTAAATAAAACAAGTGATCACCCCTATTGGAACGAGTTTAGAAACACCTAGGCGCCATGGCGACCTGGAATCTGGGATTTGTCAAGCCTTTTATTAAACCTATTCACTATTGGGGCTAATATAGTAATTTCTTCCTTGTACTGACAAAACAGCTCTGACCCATGACCATGAATTCTACAAGGCCTCTGACTGTGTCCTGCGGCACCAAGATGTTACCAGCATATTCTTTAAGCACCGTGTTGCAACGTAGGCACCCTTTGGGTCAGACTTGTTGTTTCATCACAACACACAGATTCTCAATCGGTCTGTGCTCTGTGAGATTTAAAAGGCAATACAGCACCTTTAACAGGGTTTTATTTGTCAAACCATTCGTAAATATTCTTTAGCAGCACCGCAGGTCATATTATCCTGCTAAAAGAGTACATTGTTATTAAGAAATACTGGTACCATGATGGGATGTACTTGATCTAGTTCTGTACTTGAATGTTTAGGTAGATAGTATGTGGAATAGTAAAATCCACATGAATGCCAGAACCCAAGGTTTCATAGTAGAATATTGCCTGAAGCATCATACTACGTTCATCTGCTTGCCTCCTTCCTATGATGGCCCCTGAAGCCCATTTGTTGGCTACTAACCACTGCATACTGAAAACATGCCTCAATACCTACTTTTTTTTGGAGATGCTTTTTTCCAGGCATCTATCCATAAACATTTCTTGCTCAGATCTCCACATTTGTCCACTTTTTTATTTTTATAATACAGTACATCAGCACTAAAAACAGACTATGTACTTGCTGCCATATATATTCTCTCTTTAATTGGTGCCATTGGCATAAGAAAATGAATGTATAATATGGTTGCCCCTGCTCCAGCTGTCCTATTTTCCCATTTAAAGTCTTTTCTCACCTATAACTAAAATCTCAAGTTTATCATCCTTATGTGAAGAAGAAAAATGGAATGATCTTATTGAAACAAGCAACTTGTATGATAGAGTAACCCTCAGAAATGAATGCTTATCACTCATGTTATCCTATTTCTGTAGACTAAAGCTTAGTTGCTGGTTTATTTTGCAGGTTTACTGGTTGGGACCCTGGATGTTGTATTGGATTCCAGTGCGAGGGTAGCTCCTTACCGCATCCTTTATCAAACTCCAGACTCTCTTGTATACTGGACCATTGCTTGTGGTAAGAAGCTTAGCATGTTGCATGTGAGATTCCTTTTTAATAGTTGTAAGGGTGTATCATTTGTATCATTGTTTTTCTGCTAAAGAACTTCAGCTTAAAGGGGTACTCCAGTGGAAAAACTTTTTTTTAAATCAACTGGTGCCAAAAAGTTAAACATATTTGTAAATTACTTCTGTTTAAAAATCTTAATCCTTCCAGTACTTATCAGCTGCTGTATGCTCCAGAGGAAGTTATTTTCTTTTTGAATTTCCTTTTTGTCTGACCACAGTGCACTCTGCTGACACCTCTGTCCATGTCTGGTACTGTCCAGAGCAGAATAGGCTTGCTAACAGGATTTGCTCCTGCTCTAGACAGTACCATGACATGGACAGAGGTGTCAGCAGAGAGCACTGTGGTCAGACAGAAAATAAATTCAAAAAGAAAAGAACTTCCTGTGGAGCATACAGCAGCTTATAAGTACTGGAAGGATTGAGATTTTTAAATAGAAGTAATTTACAAATCTGTTTACCTTTCTGGTACCAGATGATTTAAAAAAATACTTTTTTCCACCCTTTAAAGTAAATCTTTTATCAGTGTCCCCTGCATTAACCTGTCCTTATAGATAGGTAGTGCAGTTGACACTGATGACAACAATACTTACCTGTCCCCGCTTTGTGGTCTTGGTTTCCCACTATCTTCCTCTGTGTGGCCGAATTGGAGCATGGGCGGAGCTTCCTGACAACACCATCCCTGCTTCTCTGCTGAATCCCGCTGCTAGCAAGCAGTAGTGGTGACGTCAGGAAGCTCCACCAATACTCCAAGTCGGCCCCGGAACGGAAGATACGGAGGAAGATAGCGGGAGAACCAGAGCACAGAGCAGGGACAGGTAAGTATGGTTGTCATCCGTGTCACCTTCACCTCTACTGACAGGTTAATGCAGGTGACACTGATTTCCTTTAAACTTTGTTCACATAAATATATGGTGGGGATGACTCTGTCCTTTTGATGGATGCTTTTCCAGCGGTGCAGACCAATGCATCATTTATTAGTCTGTATCGGTTCAATTGAAATACATCATATATAAAATAAAGTGGGCAGCAATCAAATGGCTTACCCAGCCTAACAGTAAAGAATGTTTTGTATCACTTTGCCAACTGTAGCAACAAAAATTACAATAAAGGAGTATTCCAGCAAATAAAATTAACACTACTAAAATGCTGTGTAACAAATAAAAACTTCCTGCACAAACTACCTTTTTTTTTTCTATATTACTGCAAATCCAACTATATATTAATAAGACAATGGGCATGATATAATCATGTGGTTGAAGTGCTGTCGTCAAATAGGAGCTCAGTGAAAATCTACTCAGTAGCCCCATAAGCATATAGAAAAGACTGACCAATGCTGCTGTAGTTAAGTAGGTCTGCAGTAACCTTTTTGCAACTGATGTAATGTTAATAGGAGAGCCCCTTTAAGTGTTCTGATATACTCCTAACTCATTTTTTTAGGCTGTGTTCACATGCTGCAGCTAATTACTGCATGTGTTTTTGACACAAATTTGGCATTTTACTACGATTAGCATAATCATAGCAAAAACGGTTGCAGTATTTAGGGGCTAATTAGCCGCAGTGTGTGAACACAACAATTCTAAAAGCGCCATTGTCCTGTATTGCTCATTTATTCAATATCACAGTTATTTGTTAAGCCAAGATATTCCTAGCACTTATGATGACTGACGTTAGAAAATCCTTGGAATTTGACATACCAGAGCACTCCTTTAAAATATACCTCCAGGAGTACTCTCTTGCGTGATCGGACATTGGGCCTGGAGTGATACCGCTGCATGCTTGTCTGTTCCTTTTTCAAAGCCGTTATACAATGCTTGATAAGTATTGTGCTCGGGTCCTATTCTAGTTTGATATTTTTATGTAGGTTCATCTCTCCACACCTCAGATCGTCAGATCAGACAGGAGAATGGGGGAGATTTATCAAAACCTGTGTATAGGAAGAGTAGTGCAGTTGCCTATAGCAACCAATCAGATATTGTCTTTACATTTTTAAGAAGGCCTCTGTTAAAGGAAACAAGCACTCTGATTGGTTGCCATGGGCAACTGGTTAGTTTTACCTCTACATAGTTTTGGATAAATCTCCCCCAGTATCCCTGGAAGTACACTCTTGGATAGGGTGACATGACATATTTACAGCAGCTGTGAAGAGGGTGAGATTTTAAATGTTTTATCCACACACTGCAGTAGAATCTGCTGAAAATTTGTGTCAAAATTGATATTCTGTGTTGATGTAGGAACAGGAGGGCCTAGACAACTTGTTTGTATACTTCCCTAAGGCCTCATTCACACTGCCCTCAGGCTCCGTTAGGTGGAGCTCCGTCTGCAGTTCTGTCAAGATTTACTGGAAAAAATTCCTGTAAAATTACCAGAACACCGACGGGCCCCATGCAAGTGAATGGAGGCTGTCGGGACCTGACAGTAGCCAATTGCATCTCACCCGTTTCAGGGTCCAATCTCCTCAAGAAAAAAAGAAAAAAAAAGCCTATAGGACCCTTAATGGGTCAGATGCAAATGGCACTGGGAACCTAGCCTAAGTTGTGCCATGGTGAATTTCAGAGCTCTATTAAAACATTTTTTTTAGCAAGCTTTCTAAATCGAACCACTTTTCCTAAATGTGAAATCCGCCATAGCAGATATTTTTGTCAATAAATATATCTAAAAGGAGTACTCCGGGATGTTAAAATTGTGTCCCATACTTCTGGCAGTGACTCAGGTAACCCGTTTTGGCCTCCACCGCGATCCTCTTCCCTGGTGTCCGGTGGTCCGTGAGTTGAGTCATACTGCACTCAGCCAATCACCGACCGCAGTGAAGTCCCGCCTCAGCCGGCGATAGGCTGACCAGCACTGTGATGTTCACGGTCCCGAAAACTGGTGCCGGGGCCGAAAATTTTACAGTGCTGCTCAGCCTATCGCTGGCCAAAGCGGGACTTTGCTGCAGCCGGTGATTGGCTGAGTGCAGTATGACTCACCGCCCACCGGCAACCAGGTAGAGGATCGCGGCGGAGGCTGAAACGGGTTACCGGGGGAGCGGCAGTAGGTATGTATCCCTTTATTTTTTTAATGCCAGCAGTATGGGACACAATTTTAACCTCCCAGAGTAGTCCTTTTAAGGAGATAATTTCATGCATTGCTTTGTTTCTGGTTACTCTTTTGGGTAGGGTCACATTTGCTGTATTTTCTGCAGCTGATTCTGACAAAAATATGCAGCAGCAAAATACAGGATTTGGTACCCTACCCTTACTAAACATAGAAGGAGATTTATCAAAACCTGTCCAGGGGAAAAGTGCTCAGTTGCCCACAGCAACCAATCAGATCGCTTCTTTCATTTTTGAAAAGGCCTTTGAAAAATGAAAGAAAGGATCTGTTTTGTTGCTATTGGCAACACAGCAACTTTTCCTCTGGACAGATTTTGATAAATCTTCCCGTGTACTTAAAATTTCCGAATGACAATCTGCCGGGTGTTTCCTGTATCTAGCATAATATAGAAATCCAATAATTATAGTATAGATAAACTGAACATTACAGTTCTGTGTCACTGATATGTTGTGTATTAGCCGGCTTCTACATTCTTGTAATGATGAGCTGAATGTATGCTGTTATACCATTCTGACAGCAAAAATTAATCAACATCTTTATAAGTAGTTGTACCTATCACTGTTACTAATGTAATAATAATTTGGTTATAATGTTGCTGCCTAAAATGGGCAGAATATTGTAGTCTGCGTACTAAAATAAAGCCATTATGGGTCAAAATCCATGGTGTAACCTATGGCAGACTAAGCTATTTTGCCCCTTTTTTATAGACTATGGTAGCTATTTTTGGAAAGAACCATAATACTACTATAACTTAAAGCCTCATACATCATTAAGTGTGTGTATGCTTATAATCACTTTATTGACAAATGTTAGTAGCATCACAATAAAACTTATAGTAAAATATATTGACCTTTCTTTACTGTTATTTGCCAGAGGGTGATGGCAATATTTGTATGCTTCCATCATTGTTTTGTGTTTGCCTTGTCCTATCAATAGACAAGAGAATGCCATAGTCATTGTGCTTTTAATGTGTCCAGGAGGCTCTCGGAGGGAAGTAACTGAGCACTGGGAATGGCTAGAAGTCAACCTACTTCAGACGCTTTCGATTTTTGAAAATGAAAATGACATTACCACATTTGTCAAAGGAAAAATCCAGGTAATGAACGTGTTTGTTGTGTATAGTTTTGCAGATTGGTAGACTCACCAGACTGATCAGCTGATCACTGCAGCCACTCCAATTTGAAAGTTTTTTTTTTTTGTAGGGAGTCAACCTCTTTAAAAGAGTACCTGTCGCCAAACAAAACTTTTAAATATTGTTCCTTATGAAATTAGAAGACACTTTGAAATGTACTTGCTGTTAAAATTCTCAACCTTTTATATGTTTTAATGTGATTGAAAAAAATGGCCACTTGGTGGCTCTGTTCTGTTCCCTGCCGCAAGTCAAATAGTTTGGTCTCCTCTCAGACTGGCAGGAGACCAAACTCAGGAAGTGTGTGCGGGGCAGGGGGAGGCACAGCTCTTGAAGGCTTTAGTGACATCACCCCTGCTGGGGAACGCCCACTTTCTCCTGCCAGGAGCTCACACAATGTGAGCAAGGGGAAAGGTATGATACAGAGCTTTTTAAAGGTCGGAGAAATTTTTTAAGGGCAGGAGGGGTGTTAGGAGTAGTTAGGGATATAATCTGAGTTAGTTTAGAAAATATGGTTTGATGACAGGTACTCTTTAAGTATACTGGTTAGTTTAACAAGGCTTGGCTTTAACTGGATCCTACACCACACTGTGATAAGAATCTACATTAGGCCTTCCCCCAAGGAGTTTTCCCATGTCAGATGTTTGTGGCATATTGGCAAGATTTCTGATGCCCTACAGATACAGGTTGGATAAATAAGAAACCTTACTCTGGGCCTACACGTATGTCCAATACTATGCTCTCTGACCCCCATCTAGTCTATTGAAGGCGGTACCAACCGTTCCTTTTAGGCAGAGAATGAGTAGACAAGGGTCTGTCACTCTATGGGAAAACACCACTAGGATGCTTGCTTGGCAGTTTCTGTAACTTCCAGACCAATGAAAGGGCTGTGCACATTTGTGCTTGAGGAGCAGCCCTGGTAAGTGGTTATAGTTAGAACTTGTTTCTTCAGAAGAATAGCAAGCTCCAAATGTCATGAAAACAGCAAGCTCCAAATGTCATGAAGGAAAATTGAGAAATGCAACAAGAAATATACTATAGGTGGCAAAATCCCTAGACTATAATGGATGGATGGGGAGTTGGAGATGTTTGATCTCTGCCGGGGATCTCAAACAACAGACTTTAACAAAGCACATTTAGCAAAAAAAAAAAAAATACTGAACCTAAACCTGTCACCATGAAAATGTCTATTCTATCGGCATAATCCAATAGAATAGGAGGAGCTGAGAAGATTGCTATATATTTTTGTGGGAGTCGATTTTATATAATTTTGTCACTTATTGATTGAAATCTCTGATCTTTCCATGCTTAGGAGTTCAGTGGGGGATCCTATAATACCGTTCCTTTAAAATCTGTTCATAATGTATCTATTGGTTAATATACTGTACGGAAAAGTTAAAGGCGTATTCTGGGGAGATAACGTTACCGGTAAATAATTCCCTTGCCCAAAGTTGTTTCAGTGATTTATACTTTTATTTTAAGATATTTTAATATCTAAAGTTTGTGTCATCAGAGCGTAGGCATTCTCGCCCTGGAAGATTGTTCAATGTTGTCGCTCGCTCCCCCTCCCTTCAGGACCAACATGTCTCATACAGTATTCTGTTAGGCGAGGAGGCTCGGCTTGAGTATTGCAGAGAAGCTTGGAAAAATACCCTTTGCAGATGGCGCTGCGGCTCCTTCAGAATGTTGAAAGTGGACCAATGCTTGGCTTAAGGCTCCCAGTGCAACCATTTTTATTGAGTTATGAAAATAAAAAACATGCGATGATGCGTTTTGGGAGGAACCCTTCCTTCCTCAGATCAGAATGCTATACAATAGACAGGCATCCATATAAATACATAAACAAAATGCCAAAGTACAGGTAAGGGGCATGGCTAATGACCATAACAAATAAAAACCACTCAGAACATGTTAATTATAGTAAAATCACATATGCATGGAACATTAAAAAGTAAAGTAATTCATAGGATACATAGATCAATCTGTAGATCAGATTTTCCCTGGAAAACCTCTGCCACCGACTGCACAAGCACACCTAGAAGGGACGTTCGTCGCGTTGGCGAATGTCCCTTCTAGGTGTGCGTGTGCAGTCGGTGGTAGAGGTTTTCCGGGAAATTCTGATCTACAATCGATCTACCACTTTAACTCCTGTTACCTAGGGTAATACACCAGGCGCCGGTATCGGTCTCTCCATTTTTTCTCCTTAACAGAGACTTGAGTATTGAGCCTGCATCAAGCCGAGCCTCCTGGGATGATAGAATGTGAGATGTGTTGTCCCTAAAGGGAGCAAGCAAAGACAGCAGAGGAGTTGACCCAGAGGAGGAAATGACAGCACTATGCAGCTTCCGGGGTGTGATCATATGAATGCTTTAATTTTTTTAATACAATTTTATATTACACTAGAAAACAACTTGGCCATGAAAACTATTTACCTGTAATTTTATCTCTCTTGAATACGCCTTTAAAGTAATCTTAATGATGGTCAAAGGTGATCCTTTTTCATGTGAATATAATATGAACTAAAAGTGCACTAAATGTGCAGAAATAGTGTAACTTTCAAATTCCCTTCCAGGGTATCATTGCAGAGTATAATAAAATAAATGGCGTTAAAGAAGATGATGATACCGATAAGTTTAAGGAGGCGATAGTGAAGTTCCACAAACTATTTGGTATGCCAGAAGAAGAAAAGTTGGTCAACTACTATTCATGCAGTTACTGGAAGGGCAGAGTGCCCAGACAAGGATGGGTGTACCTAAGCATCAACCACCTCTGTTTCTACTCCTTCCTGCTGGGGAAAGAAGGTAGTATAACAAATTAAACATTTACTTCCAGTAAATACAAACTCATTAAAGGGTTTTCTCCTGGGCCATCAACATCAGATCAGTGTGATACCAGCTCTATGTAGCCCCACCAGTCACTGTGACTTTACACCTGCATGCTGTACATTTAGCAGTGGCCATACAGGGTATTGCAGTCTTGTCCAATTCATTAGGAAAGAAACTAGTGTTGAACAAATTTCTAGTAACTGCTCAGCCATTCATTACTTTATTCTGCATAAATTATAGACTACAGTCTGCAGGAAAATATGGAGTATAGTACCTTCCCCCAGAAACCAGACAATGGCAGGACACAAACAGGTCAGTATTTGCCATTAAGCACCCGTGGGCCTGTGTCTAGGGTAGTAGTATTGAGAGGAAGGGGGGCGCAGCACTTTTTCTAATTAAAAAAAAAGAACATAAACACTTTTGATGTAGCTGTTGCTGTCATGCTGCGGCCTGGAGAAAAATACTATTTTTCCCCTTGGATGAATCCACATGGGTCAGATTTTCAGCTAAAGCATTCTTATGTTGTGGATTTGTGATTGCTTTCGCTGCTTTCTGTGTATAGTGGTGAGATCTATACACACAAAATCCAAATCCAAAACTCGTGCAGTTTTTATTACACATTTGGGCCAAATCTGCATTAAAAAAAATTCTGACTCATGTGGAATCGCCCTAATTGTGTATTCAGTCCGAGTGCCTAGGGCAGCATGAGTTGCAAATGTGACCCTGCACACAGACCTATACCTCTGTGTTCAGTGATACCTGCCTATCATATTGCTTGCCCCCTAATGATATTGAGTTTGCTTTGCTGACACTGTCCGAGTCTACATGGTAATATGTAATTTTCAAGCTGCAAATGGTGATGGTCACGTGGCGGCATGACGTAACGCCGCCAGCTCCGAGCCTCCGGACCGCCCTGCCGGCCTCCCGATGGAGCTAGGAAAGATTCCCCGGCTCTCCCCCCCCCCCCCCCTCCACTGAAAGAGTCCCTACCGGAGTTCGAGCCGCTGTGTGGGATCCCCGTGTGGAACCGGAGACGAAGCTGCAGGCCTGGCTGGGCCAGCTCAAGCACAGGGATGGGGGCCTCGCAGCTTGGCGGTGAGTGGTTGGGGGAGCTCACGTGATCAGGATGCATGTGATCTACCCCAGCAGCATTCCCGGAAGACGCCGAGGCACGCTGAGGAGCACTGGGGTAGAGCACAAGGATCTAGCCTGGTTGGAGGAATACTGAAGGCACTGGGCTGCCATATGAACTCAAACTAAAACGCGGTGACCTACACTCAATTCCTGACCTTGAGTAAAACACTGAACACAGCACTGAACTACTACCAGCAATAAATGCTGTTATGCCACCTAAAGTCAACGCTAGAAAATCCTTAGGGGGGGGGGAGTGATGCCCCACATAATACAAGGATGGATAAATTTTTGAAGTCCCCACTTGATAATGTTAAAACCAGGAACAAGCGGGACAAGAACAAGTACTGCATAACACCGCAAGCGGCTCGAGATTTGCTATATTGCACCCAGGGGATGATGAGATAGAAGAGGAAAGAGGGAACCTAGACTCACAGGTTCTGAATAGAATCTTGACTGGGGTGGAAAAATGCAATAAGGCATTGAAGGACTTAACAACTCAAGTGGGAGCTCTAAGTGCAGAAGTTTCCTTTATAAGAGAAGATACTAATAAAATTAAGGACAGAGTTAAGCAAATAGAGAAAGCAGTACCGCGCATGGAGAAGGAGATGGGTGAGATGAGAAAAGAACATGAAGTAATGAAAGCAGATAATAAATACCTCAAAGAAAAGATCGCAGATCTAGAGGATAG
This sequence comes from Hyla sarda, assembly GCF_029499605.1. NCBI lineage: Eukaryota > Metazoa > Chordata > Amphibia > Anura > Hylidae > Hyla > Hyla sarda. Next base: position 155,625,296 of record NC_079189.1, read on the forward strand.
ATCAAGACTCAATAATGTACGGATTGTGGGGTTGCCGGAGGTTGAAGAAGGGGAAAATCCTATTGCTTTTATAGAAAAATGGTTAAAAGAGGTTGCTGGAAACTGTCTGCTTATCAATCTTTTTCATGTTGAGAGGGCTCACAGGATTCCCACAAAGAAGCCCGTTCCGGGTTCTGCCCCAAGAACGTTTCTGGTTAAGCTTCTGTGCTCTCAGGACCGTGACATCTTATTAAAGATTTCTAGAGAAAAGGGAACAATATTACTCGGGAACTCTAAAGTTTATATGTACCCGGACTTTTCAATGGATACCCAGCGCAGAAGAATGGCCTTTAATCCTGTTAAAAGGAGACTTCATGCTGCTGGCATTAAATTTTTTTTTATTGTTTCCTGCCAGGTTAAGGATAATATTTGAGAAAAGGGTTCTATTTTTTGCCTCAGAAGAGGAGATTAATAAATGGTTGGAGGAGAGGGGGTTATGAGAGTACTGGGGGACGGGGGGTAAAAGTTAGATATGGGATGGTCGGCGGGGGGGGCAAGGGGCACAGTGTAGTATAGAGATTTGTGGAATTAATGCGAATCAGAAGGAGTGGGGAGCTGGGGGGGAGGGGGGTGGTTTGGTTTGGGAATAGGGGGTGGGAAGGATAGGGATAGGGGAGGTAGGGGAGAGGGAATGGAAAGGGAAGGGAACCTACCAGCTGGGTCCAGGCGAGAAGGTCATCAGTTATGGATGGGAGAGAGGACAAACTTCCATGGTAATGGAGGATAATAATAAAATTATCATATGGAATGTTAGAGGTCTTAAAAATAGGAGTAAATGGGTAGCAGTATTTGATAGAATAAATAGACACCATCCCGCAATTGTATGTCTTTTAGAGTCTCACTTGACCAAGGACTCTGTAAATATTCTGAGTAAGGGGTGGGCAAGAGAAGCCTTTCATTCCATTTTTTCTCTGAGTATTCATCTGGGGTGTCAGTCCTAATCCATGAAGCACTAAATATTCAAGTGTTAAGCTCTCAAATTGATTGGAGAGGTAGATTTGTGTTTCTGTATGTTAAATGGGATGGTAGATTAACTATTCTAGCATTTACGTATATCCCTCCCCCGTTTTCTACAGAAGTGTTGCAAGTATTAATGGATTTTCAAAGAGATAAGGAGTTTATTGACTTATGGGTAATGGGGGACTTAAATTGTGTTATGAATAAGGAGATGGATTGGTAGGGTAGAAAGCTGGGTAGTAATAATACTCTCCTTTATAATTGGTGTCAAGAGGTGGGGTGGGAGGAGGCATGGCGCAATCTACATCCATATAAGAAGAAATTTCCATGTTACAATACTACTCCTAAAACAGCATCTAGAATCGACCATGTTTTGGTCAATAGTGCAGGAAGGAGTTACTCGCAAAAAATTGTGTATGAACCCGGGTGTATATCTGACCATGCAATGTTAGTGTGTTTTATCAAAAAAGAGGCAAAGAAACAAGAAACAGTAAAGAGCATGTATACAAATCCCCATTGGTTAAAGATTCAGGAAGTAACAATGGGGGTTAGTACAGAGATCAGAGAATTCTGGGATATAAATAAAGGGACGGCAGACATTCTAGTAGTATGGGATACATTAAAAGCTTTTTTGAGGGAGCTACTTATTAGAAATAATGCCAGGTTCAAAAAGAAATGTAGGGAAAGGGAGAAGGAGGTATTGGAAAAGGTAGCAATAGCCGAAAGAGAGTATGAAAATAACCCTAGTGAAGTGAACTGGCTTCACGTTAAACAAACACAAGATATATATCGGAAAATTATGCTAGAGAAGGCCCAACATGCTATCTTCTTTAGGAAGCAAAGATACTACGTCGAAACAGGTAAACTGAATAAGACACTCATGGGAATTATTAATCAGAAAAAGAATAAAACGATAGTTGGGATTAAGGACAAAGAAGGAAGGGAATGTACGAAACATGAAGAAATAACAAAAGTAGCAGTCCAGTTTTTTCAGGATTTATATTCTAGGGAAAGCTATGCGACAGATGGGGAAATTGATACATTCCTGGAGGGAATTAAGCTCCCTAGAATTAATGAGGACGAAAAGAATAAGATAGGGGAAGGAATTGGTGTAATGGAAATAGAAACGGCCTTGAAATCTTTCTCACAGAACTCAGCCCCGGGGCCGGATGGCTTGGTCTCTGAAATTTATAAATGCTTCGGCGACCCGTAATTGTCATGCCTCTTAGAGGTTTATAATGAATCCTTGAGTAAAGGGGAGTTATCCCCAACTATGGCCGAAGCTATTATAGTCTTAATCATGAAGAAGGGTAGAGAGAGTGGTGCAATGGATGATTTCAGACCAATCTCGCTCCTAAACACAGATCAAAAAATCTTAGCTAACTGGGCCATTCGCTTACGAGTGATCGAAAAGCTAATAGGGAAGGAACAGAAAGGATTTATGAAGGGAAGAAATATTTATAACAACATTAGAAGAGTTTTCCTGAATATGCAGGTACAGGATGAGGGGGGGTCCCCGCTCCATCCTGTCTCTTGATGCTCAAAAAGCATTTGACAGGGTGGAGTGGGGCTTCCTCTTTAAGATAGTAGAACACATGAATTTAGGAGAATACTTTCTGCAAGGGCTAAAGGCCCTATATAAGGCCCCTCGAGCAAGGATTAATATAAACAATATAGTGTCTCAGGAGGTAGTCTGGTTGCAAAGAGGAACTAGGCAGGGTTGTCCCCTGTCGCCGCTCCTCTTCTCCCTCTTCATCGAGCCACTGGCACAGCTGATTAGGGGCTCCGGGCTGTTCGGGGGGTTCGGTGTCGAGGGAGAGGAGGAGAAAATATTGCTATATGCGGATGACGGGGAGTTGTTTGTAACAGATCCAAAAAGAAACTTATCAAGGATTATGAACTTGATTAGCGATTTTGGTAGCTACTCTGGCTTCCAGATTAACTGGAAGAAATCGGGGTTATTATTATTATCAGAAAAGAATCAGGATTTTCAGGAAGAGATACATGTTCTGCGGGACAATGAGGCCCTGGAATACTTGGGAATTAAAATATCCAGAAATATAGAGGATTTTGTTCAGTTAAACATTGTCCCATTGAGACAGAAAGTAAGAAATAAAATCCAAATATGGAAAAAATTGCGCTTAAACATGGCCGAAAGAATTGTCCTAATAAAAACTATTATCTTTCTCATGGTTTTGCATGTGATAAAAGAAGCACCTATTTGGTTAGGGGAACAGCACTTTAACAAAATACAGAGTGAAATTAATGAGTTTTTATGGGAGGGAAAACAGACACGTATGAAACACACTTTTTTTTAGCTCTCTTTGGAGGTTTTGGTTTAGCAAACCTGCAACTGTATTATATAGCTGCACAAATTGAATATATGATTAAGGAAGATGATATGTTAAAAAGTTTTTTTTCTAAATTAGGCAGTAGGGGAGGTAGTACACTAGAGTTATTTGAAAGCGATAGATGTATGTGCACTGGTTGGGGAAGAGTCCCCATTTGTAATATGTTTAACAAGGTATGGAGATTCACGAGACGATTATTAGGGATTAAGGGGAGTACGCAATATACACTACTGTGGCGTAATGGCTATTTCCTAGAAATGTTAAAATTGAAAGAATATGTAGATTGGGAAAAAATGGGGTAGTTAGAGTGAATGATTTAGTGAAAAGAGGCACACTGAAAGAGTGGAGAACACTTAATAGGGAATTTAACATAGGACAGAACAAATATTTTTTATATGTACAAATCAAAAGCAAATTTGAGAAGGAGAAGAATAACGCCAGATGGACAATAAATAGACACGAACTAATGGACTGCATATTTGGGTTACGATCTGTTTCTACAAAAGTACTGGGTACAGTATATAAGGGCCTGGTTAGATCTGCTATGGAAAGGAATCCTTTAAAAAGTAGGGTCAAATGGATGCAAGATGTAGGTCAGATAGAGGGAGGAGAATGGGGGGAGGTGTTCCCTAATATTGTACATTCATCCCTAAATATGAATCATAAAATCTCAATGATAAAACTGATACATAGGATACCTTATACACCTGGGTTCCTGCACAGAATAGGGAAAAGAACTGATTGTAAATGCCCAAAATGCAATATGGAAGAAGCAGATTTGGTACACATGGTGTGGGCATGCCCAAAATTACAGTCTTTTTGGAAAGAAGTCTATAAAACAGTGGAGAAGAAATTGAGAGTAAAAATAACATTTGATATTAAAACTGCAGTTTTAGGGATAGGATTAAGGGAGCAGGTGAAGAATAGTATTATTCTTAGTCATTGGTCTAGCTAGAATATTCATCCTTAGGAGATGGTTTGCACCCGAGGGCCCAAATTGTGTTGAATGGCAGAGAGAAGTAGAACAAATGAGAAGATTTGAGGATATCTACTACAGAGGGAGAAAACTGGGCCCGAAAATAGAAAAGGAATGGGGGAAATGGGAGGAGGTAGCTTAGCTGGTAGTGGGGTGGGCGGGTAAGAGGAGGGTTTTTTTTTTTAAGGAACATTTGTATATTTGTTATGTAATGATGTATGTATTCTTTTTCATAAAATAAAAACTTTTTGAATATAAAACAAATATGTAATTTTCTGATTTCTGTCAAATGACATTATCCCCTGTCCACAGAACAAGGGGTAACAAGATGATTAGTGGGGTTCCCCTGATCCTGAAAGGAGGGATAAAATTGTCCCTGGAATTAATAGTGCACATCATTCATTCCCTATGGGGTTGCTGAACTTAGGAACATATCCATTATTATTTGTAATTGTTAAAGAATTTTAAGTCCTATCCTATATCAAGACATTTAGAAAGCTTTTTAAACATCTTTTTTCTCTGTTTGTCACACAAAATATGTGCCATTTGATAAATTTGACACAAGTCTGCAACTATTACAGCAACGTTTGTGCTATACAATAGTTAAGAATTTACACCACTCTTTGTAAATGCATCCTAGTGTCACCAGAACGGCCTGGGGAATGATCCCCATTAGTCAGATCAAAGAGACAATATCCTAGAAAAGGTGTAGGTATTTTATGTGTGATACAGATATGATAATGCAGCCAGTAGCAGATCTAGGCTTTCAGGCTGCTACAAATAAATGCATTTCTGTTTGCACTGAAGACATCTAGCAATGTCCTTTCTAAACTGTCATCTGTCCCTTCTCAGCCAAGCTAGTGATCCGATGGGTTGACATAACACAGCTGGAAAAGACGGCTACCTTACTTCTCCCAAACATGATTAAAGTCAGCACTCGCTCCAGTGAACACTACTTCTCTGTTTTTCTTAACATCTCGGAGACTTTTAAATTGATGGAGCAGCTTGCTAACATAGCCATGAGACAACTCCTAGATAATGAAGGTTTTGAGCAGGATCGATCTCTTCCCAAATTGAAAAAGAAATCGCCCAAAAAAGTATCTGCCTTAAAGAGGTGAGTGGAAATTTTAGAGACTATATATTTGGAAGTATTCAGACCCTTTAAAGGGTTACTCCGCTACCCAGCGTCCTGAACATTTAGTTCCGAACGCTGTTTGCAGGCTTCAGTGTTCACGCCCGCCCTGTCATGTGACGTCATGACCCGCCCCCTCAATGCAAGTCTATGGGAGGGGGCGTGACATCATCGCGCCCCCTTCCCATAGACTTTCATTGAGGGAGCAGGCTGTGATGTCATGAGGGGGCGGGCGTGAACAGGGAAGCACACACACAGAGTTCAGAACTCAATGTTCCGGGAGTGGAGTAATCCATTTAATAGTAGTTGATAACTTTTTGCAGCTATAAAAAATACATTTGTTATTTTTATATAATTAAATTAGTTAGCATTTCCTACCCTCCACTCTGTCCTACCAAAGCACCCTGTCTTGTTGTTTAAACTTACTATACAGGGAGCTGGGTAGATACACTATATGGACAGAAGTAAGGGGACACAAACACATTACATCTACAGAAGACATTCCAAATCCATTAGCATTAATATGGAGTTGTTAACCCCTTGCAGTTATAACAGCTTTCAGTCTTTTGCGAAGACTTTTTACAAGATTTTGAAGAATGTTTGTGTTTTGTGTGTGGAAATGTTTGTAGGAAAAAGCATTTGTGAGGTCAGACATTGGTAAGAGGTCCTGGCTTACAATCTCTGTTCTAGTTCTTCCCAAAGGTGGTTGAGGGGGTTGAGGACAGGTTGGTTCTGTAGAGGCCACTCTAAACTAGCCCAACCTTGCTTTGTGCACTGGGGCACAGTCATGCTGGAACAGAAAAGGGCTGGATTCAAACAGTACCCATGAAGTTGGAAGCATACAATTGTCCAAAATCGTCTCAATAGCTGAAGAATTAATTTCTCTTCACTGGAAATAAGGGTCCTAGGAAAACACCTTAAAATAACCATATAGCATTGAACGTTGCAGTCAACATAATGCAGTCAGGCAGGTAATATTTTCCTGGCATTCCCCAAACCCGGGTGGATGACCAGGGGAAGGGGGTATGCTTTAAAGTAAGGAAAACAGACATTTACTTACTGAAATGTTCATTTCCTGGAGTCCATAGGCAGCACAAGCTATTTGTTATTGTGCTGCCTAGGATGATCAGGAAATAAGTATTTTTTTGCTGGGTTACAGGTTTGTGGATATAATTAGACACAAATGTCTCTCAGGACCGAATAATTCCATAGCTAATAGCCTGTCCCTCATTCTGCCATTGTATTGAAATCCTCTAGTAACTACATATAATATACCACAAAAGAAAAAACTAGAATTGGATTGTCAAAATATAACAACATTTTATTAAAGCACAATTAACATGTGAATACATACAATGGTTAAAAAGGCAAAGGTACCCAAAAACATGCGAGGGTAACCAGTGCATGTTTTTGGGTACCTTTGCCTTTTTAACCATTGTATGTATTCACATTTTAATTGTGCTTTAATAAAATGTTGTTATATTTTGACAATCCCATTCTAGTAGGTTTGTGGATATAGTTTATGCAGTAGGAAAGATATGTTAATACTATAATATGCCTTGCACTTATATTGCAGAGATTTGGATGCACGAGCCAAGAGTGAACGGTATCGGGCTCTTTTCCGTCTTCCGAAGGATGAAAAGTTGGATGGACATACAGACTGCACATTGTGGACACCCTTCAGTAAAAGACATATAGTGGGGCAAATGTTTGTTTCCACAAATTATATATGCTTTACTAGTAAAGAAGAGAATCTGTGCAGTCTGATCATCCCATTGCGAGAGGTTGGTGGTGTTACTTGCTCTTACAGTTTATATTATCATTGTGTGCGATGAGGAGGACCAGTCTCCGAGAAAGTACCTTCATTTGCAAGTGTATGTAACCCGTTAATAGAGAGTATCACTCTTGAAGAAATTAGTAATTTGGCAGCAGCATTTTACAGCCCATTTAACTCAGTTGTCATTTAGAGGTTTATGGTCTGTTACACAATCTGCCTGATCTGATTATATTTATATAAGAAGTGCAATGACTGAGAAACCTCAGCATCTCAAAGACTCGGTGCCACTGGTCTTCACGTAGTGCATTGAGATGTAGGCAGATTCACAGGGATTGTTCCAACATAAATATTATGGTAAGTGTATATTTTAAATAAATATTGCAGATAACACAGGCTCCAATAATTATGATACTGTATTTATAACAACTTGGAAGTGAGGAATATATGCCTCACTACACAGATATAACTCCATTATGTAATGGTTTGAGAAGCTTTGCACAGTCTAAGGCTCCTTTCACACTATACTGAATGCAGTAATTTTTCCGCCACGATGTCCCGTCACTGTATCGCGTCCGTAATGAATTATGGGCATATACGGGTGCAAACGGGCAGTTACAAAATCCCATAGGCTGCAATGCGATTTAGTCTCGGCCGTCAGGGGTTTTGTAACGGCAGGTTTTTGCCGAAAATCGTGACGGAACATGCAACGGAATTTCAATAACGGAGAAATCACTAGTGTGAAAGGAGCATTAGCTACCTACTGTATGTAACTGCAAGGGAAGCAAAGAAAAAAAATTCAACCAGGTTACTTACTGATCTAGGAAGAAAAATGGAGGATTTTCATATCAGTAACTTTAGAAAAAACAATTAAAGGGAACCTTTAACAACTAGACCAGGTGTAATAGAAGCAATTTGATACCCATTTTATACCTGTGCTTGATATATGTGTTTGTGTAATGTATTTTTAGATATTAACCTGTCTGTGCTGTTAATAAAGTATCTGGAGCCCTCAGGACATTACACAGCAGCTCAGTCAGAGTCATGTCATTCACCTTTCTCCCTACTGCAGGCATGCCTGGTGATTGATAGCTTTCCCTGCTCGATTTCAGAAAAGCTTTACTGATGTCACAGCAGGGGGCACTGTCTATTATCAGGCAGAAGGCATGCCTGCAGTTCCACAATACTTCAGGCATGCCTACTTTTTCCCCACAGGTAAATGAGATGAGACTTTTCAATACTGATCTGTAATGTCCCAGTGACTCCAGGTACTTTATTTACATCACAGCACATGCAACACACAGAATTTACCATCTAAAAACACATTCTTAAGACACACCTACCAAGCACATGTATAGTATGGGAAATAAATTACCTACATCACACTGACAGCAGCTTTACTATAAAAAGCTGCTGTCATGTTCTCTTTAATAGTAATCCCATTGGTGTAACTTGGGGGCCTTATAATCATTCATTGGTGGAGTTCTGAATGCTCGACTGATGTACCACCCAAAGTCTATTGGACTGACAAGGATAACTAAGCACTGTACTGACTGGCTACCAAATAGGCATTTATAATACACTCTAGTTACAGAAAGCATCTATGTAAAACAAACCCTTAAAAGCAGAATATCTTATTTAACATATCAATTTTGTGGATCATATCAATTCTGTGTATTTGACACTTTTTCAATTTGGAAAAGAAGAATTGAAAGAAGGCAATACCCCGATGTGAGATTGGCATTTAAGAGAACACATTTTAATATGATACATAACAGCAATAACATTGATTGTTGTCATCATTATTTATTTTTTTCTTCATCCTATAAGCAGTGTTTGGCTGGTGTATATCATTCTTTTATTAAGGTACACATTGATGCCAGCAGCTCCGTATTCTATGTGTAGTAAAGGAATATTTTGCCTTTATGTAGGTAACCATTGTAGAGAAGGCTGACAGCTCTGTTGTCTTGCCCAGCCCCCTGTCTATCAGCACCAAGAACAGAATGACATTCCTCTTTGCCAATTTGAAGGACAGAGACTTTCTTGTGCAGAGAATATCAGATTTCCTGCAGCAAACAACCCTGAAAATGTACTTTGATAAGGATATTTCTGGAAGTGACAGCAGCATAGAAGAGGAGGTACAGTACGTGAATGACCTGCATATACACTTGTTCTGATCAATTTTCCAATGCAGATTCTAACAATAGGAAGCACCAGATAATAACTAGATCTTGATCATTGTTATCCAGTTCTCTTCAGTGACTTTTAACTCTTGTTTGAATGTAACACAATCCTTTGACATTACAAAAGCTAGCCCTGGTGATGTAATGTGTGCATGCATATGTATATGTGCTGTAATATATGTGCTGTAATATGTGCCGGTTCATGTTTACAGGTTGACTCCAGGGCTACTGGTTTTGTCTCCTGCAGTCCCCACCATAGACTAAGAGTGGAAGCCGATGGGGACCATCACGTTAACCTTAATGGGAATTGTGCTCCCACAGCCACACAGACTTTAATGACAATGTATCGTAGAAAGTCACCGGAGGAGTTCAACCCTAAATTGGTAAGAGGCAGCCCGGACTAACACCGTATAAGCCGAGTTTTTCAGCACGATTGTTCGTGCTGAAAAGCCCCCTCAGCTTATACTCGAGTGAACCCTCTGTCTGTCAATCCCTTCTCAGTGGTCTTCAACCTGCGGACCTCCAGATGTTTCTAAACTACAACTCCCAGCATGCCCGGACAGCCATCGGCCACTGTGGCCTTCGTCATCATCCAGACCCCCCTTTAGTTTTCTACTCCCCTCCCCTCGGTGGGAAGGAAGGGTGAGCTGGTCCGGGCCATCTATGCTGCAGGGACCGTCCGGTGGGGAGGGTTAGTCATTCCAGGCTGTCAATCTTCACCGGGAGGCCCTCTTCTCCGCTCCAGGCCGGCCCCGGTCTAGCGACATTGCCTTGACGACGACGCACAGGGACGTTCATGCGCAGGGACGTCCGTGACATCTGCTGCGCACGGACGTCCCTGTGCGTTGTCGTCAAGGCAACGTCACTAGTCTGGGCCGGCCCAGAGCGGAGAAGAGGGCCTCCCGGTGAAGATGGACGGCCCGGAACGACTAACCCTCCCCACCGGACGGTCCCTGCAGCATAGATGGCCCGGACCAGCTCACCCTTCCTTCCCACCGAGGGGAGGTGAGTAGAAAACTAAAGGGGGGTCTGGATGACTACGAAGGCCACAGTGGTCTTCAACCTGTGGACCTCCAGATGTTTCAAAACTACAACTCCCAGCATGGGAGTTGTAGTTTTGAAACATCTGGAGGTCCGCAGGTTGAAGACCACTGATGAAGGGATTGACAGGTGGTGATGATGAAGGGGGGGGGATGATGACGAGGGGGATGATGACAGGGTGATGATGACGGGGGTGTTAATGACGGGGGTCTGAATGATGACAGGGGGGGATGATGTATTTCCCACCCTAGGCTTATAGTCGAGTCAATAACTTTTCCTTGGTTTTTGGGGTGAAATTAGGGGCCTCTGCTTATACTCGGATCGGCTTCTACTCAAGTATATACGGTAATACTGGACACTGTTCTAGGGTGCAGAAAGTGAACCTGACAACTCTCATCACTAGCTTTGTCATACTGGTTACATAAGTGGTTTTAATGAGGCTTACATTCTAAATCCAGCCATTGATGTCTGAGGAAAAGGAGTCTGTTAATGGTTTTCTGCTGAAAGACAGCACTGGTAATGGTGACTAAGGATAATTTTTGTGTGTACGGATTTAGAATCTCATCCTCAGCAGTTTCTTGCACTGAATATATTATATTCTGCATTATAAAGCTGCTGCTTGTTCTAGAAAGATATGTCAAGCAGACTATTACACTCTTTTTTTTTTTTTTGCATTTAAATTACGGTAGGGTAATGATGGTGGCAAGGCACTTGGCCTGGAGACAAAGCAGCCTCAGTGGCTAACAAGTGAAAGTCTGGATCTGTAGCTCACCCCATTTTGCTTTGTTTTCCCCAGGGGCACACAGCACGCTCTTCTGCAAGAACAGTATATGTGCCCCAATGTTATTCAGTAGCTCATCCCAGAGCACCCCTTTATATGTCTGTAACAGCCCCCCAGTAATTAAGGCATGTAATTATTTACCTTTACATGCACTTTAAAGGAACCTGTCATCCCTTTAATGACAGGTGATGACAAGTTCCCTTTCATCGGCAGGAGAAAGAAGTAATTGTATTGCCTCCCCCATCTACTAGGCTACTATGTACCTGCACAGGTTGCATATATAGTATAACTAATGCGCAAAATGATAAAAAGTATACATTAGCTTTCTCTGACAATGTATTTTTAGCTGAAGAAATGGGCTACATCTAAAAAGCTTCTATTCACCTTTTGGGTACATGTGCTTTATCTTCTAAAAGTAAGAATAGAAAGCCAATCTATATGAGCCGCTCCCATACTGGTGGACTTGATCCATCCTTGTATTAGATAAATGGCCATTTTTCTCCGTGTCCACCATTTCATATGTGTGGTCTATCAGAAGATCAGTATGGCTGATTGGATGGTGAAAAAACTATCATACAGCTATGTTACACTAAATACTAAACAGAGAACACTTTATTCTGTTTTCAAAGGCCAAAGAGTTTCTTAAGGAACAAGCTTGGAAGATTCATTTTTCAGAGTATGGGCAAGGTATTTGTATGTACCGAACACTGAAAACAAGAGACCTGGTACTAAAAGGCATCCCAGAGAGCATGCGAGGAGAGCTGTGGCTGCTGTTCTCTGGTCAGTTATATGAATTGTATACGTGTATTGTACAATTACAGTCACAATTCGTTTCTTTGACAATTTGTTTAATGTTAAAAGGGGCTATTAATGAAATGGCAACGCATCCAGGGTATTATGAGGAGCTGGTCGAGAAGTCTATGGGTCAGTACAACCTTGCCACGGAGGAGATAGAAAGAGATTTGCACCGTTCCCTCCCAGAGCATCCTGCATTCCAGAATGAAATTGGAATTTCTGCCTTGAGGAGAGTCCTCACCGCTTATGCCTTTAGGAATCCAAACATTGGATACTGTCAGGTAAGTTCTTGAGCTAATGGACTGTCAGCTACAAAGTAGACAGGGCATTTATGGAGTTTATTCTCTGTGATTCTGGCCACATATAGCCTAATTCTGTATAAAGAGTTCTGCAGTAAAGGAAGAGCGGACCAGAATTATGAACTAGGGATCGACCGGTTATCGGTTTGGCCGATATTATCGGACGATATTCACGATTTTTTACATTATCGGTATCTGCAATTAACTTGCCGATATGCCGATAATGCCCCGCCCCCCGGCCAGAGACGACCGCCGCTGCCCCATTGCCTCCCCCATCCCCGGTTTTATAATGACCTGTTCCCAGGGTCCGCGCTACTTCTGGCTCCCGCGGCATCCTGCACTATTGCTGTGCGCTGCGCAATGACGAGTGACGTCCTCAACGCGACGTCACCGTAAGTCGCACAGTGACAGCCCAGAGCACCGCCGGAGCCAGAAGTAGCGCGGACCCCGGGAACAGGTAATTATAAAACCGGGGATGGGGGAGGCAATGGGGCAGCGGCGGTGGTTGGACTCAGGCCCGGCAGGGGGAGAGAAGCGGGCGGCGGCGGTCTCTGGCCAGAGGATAGGCAGGGGGGGGCAGCGGCAATGGTGGTTGGACTTAGGAGGACCCCAGGACAGGCAGGGGGAGAGAAGCGGGTGGCGGCGGCTGTCTCTGGCCCCACAAAAGCCGCTGCAGTTCATTGATTTAAAGCGCCCGCTTTAAATCATTGATCTGTAGTGGCTTCTGCGGGGCCGGGGGTGGGAGGGCGGTTGGTGGCGGATTAGATGGAGAAATAGCCGATAATTTATACTGGAATATCGGTATAAGTTATCGGCTATTGGCCTCAAAGTTCACAGATTATCGGTATCGGCCCTAAAAAATCAATATCGGTCGATCCCTATTATGAACACTAATAAATCACACTGCAACATATGCAAAATCTCCGCCATATCATAGTCACTTTCTATTCTCGTAGCAAAGCGGGGATGAATTATATTCAATTTTATAATATTTATGCGCAACACCTGAGCCTTTTTTAATCTCGCTGTTAGCAGCTTTATCAGATTTCTGAATTAATTTTTGTATGTACTAATGTATGTACTAATATGCAATGCTGGCTCTTCATAAGTAACCCTCTCTATGTATAAGGGTATCACTAAAACTGCCATTTACTAGAGGCAAAGAACAATAAGAACCCCCAATAAACCTTTGCAGTATATAAGGGGCATGCATTAAAAAAGGGATAGTGTGTTGTATGGTACAAGATGGTTAGTCATGAAGAACCTGTGCTATACGACACATGAATCAGTTAGTATATTCGGATATCATTGGTGAGTGGTAAATAAAGCCCCTTCAGTTTAGATATGAGCTTTTCTATGTATCATCAGTAAACTGGCCCCTCCTCAACCTTGCTTAGGTTTGATGCATTTTTGCTATATTTTTTGTTAATGAGTAATAAAGATCTAATTTACTCCTCAAAATTAAGTACTAACACACTATGATGAATTATGTCCATCTAGAATTAGATCTAGAAGGAAAGAGAAAATACTCGCATAAACCTTACACTTGTGAACCCAGCCTAACACTGCAAAAGAACAGATTTATGTAAAGTGAGGATTTTATGTCATTAAATATGTTTCTTTTGTCATATGTTTACGCAGTCCAATAACAAAGTAATGGTTTCCACACACTTTCCGTAGTGTTATGTAGAAGCTTAGTCCCAGGAGTTGTCTGTGGGTGTCATTGTGAAACAGTCAGCAGTTTGGGCTGCCTTCTGGTTTCCTCTATGGTTCACCATCCTATAAATAAGATTACTGCAGTAAAACCATTCTGCAAACAATAGTCAGTGACCCACTTGCATAAGTGTGAAGACGTTTACAATTAAATGTATTCTTTAATTTACATTAAAAACAATGTTCTTATACCTTTCTATATCCATTAGGTAGCTTCTGCAAAAACAAAGTATGGGCTTAGTTCTGAATTTTGCCATAAATCATATGCATTTAGCTAATAGATGCATCCTGTGTATTGACCCACTACATGTATGTGTAACGCCGAGCGCTCCGGGTCCCGCGGCTTCCCTGGAGCGCACGCGGCGTTGTAGTAACAGCAGCGCTCCAGTCTCTGTCTCTGACCGCGAGCGCTGCTGTGTTTGTGCCGGCAGGGACGCGATCCGTGGGGCAGGTCAGACCCATTCACGGATCGCGCCCCGTTCTACTCACCCTCCTCCTGTGACTGTCTCGTCCCAGCGCACGCGGCCCCGCTCCCTAGGGCGCGCGCGCGCCAATGTTCTGAGATTTAAAGGGCCAGCGCACCGTTAATTGGTGCCTGGCCCAATTAGTTCGAATCACCTCCCTACTCATAAATACTCACTTCCCCTTCCTTTCCTTTCCTTGCCGGATCTTGTTGCCTTGTGCCCTGAGAAAGCGTTATAGTGTGTTCCCAAGCCTGTGTACTCAGACCTTCTGCTGTTGCCCCTGACTAAGAACCTCGCTGCCTGCCCTGACCTTCTGCTACGTCTGACCTCGCCTCTGTCTAGTCCTTGTGTACCGCGCCAGTGTCAGCTGCCTGAGAGGTCGAGTCGCTACTGTGGAACACGACCTGGTAGTTACCGCCGCAGCAAGTCCATCCCGCTTTGCGGCGGGCTCTGGTGAACACCAGTAACTGCTTAGAACCGATTCCCCAGTACGACCCGCATCATCGCCTCTCGGGTACAGAGGATCCACCTCCAGCCGCAAGTCCGGACCCTGACAGTATGTCATGTAACCCTGGTGCGAACTGAATGCCAGGGATAATCTAAATCTATCAGGGGTGTGGGTTACACCATTCTGCTGTGTTGGCAAGAGTCAACTATACAGACATTTAAATGCTAAATAGTCCTGGCCCTTGTGACACTGGCATTGTGTTTATTTTTGTTTCAATTTATACCTATGCAAACTTTTCAATAAAAATTTCAGTTAAAAAAAAAAAAAAAAGCTAAATAGTAGAAACAAACAAGATATAATAGAAACAAACAAGATAACACATACAAATTGGAATACCATTCACCATTATTGAATTCCTGCATATGTACAAATAGTTTGCCTGAATTACAACATATTTTGAGATTCTTGTACATGTCACATTGCTTGCTATTGACTTAAAAATTGACAAAAAAAATTAATTGTGAGTATATTGTTGGGTATTACAATATAGTGTACCTAGTGCTAGATATATAAAAATACAATGCATAACTTGTGAATACAACTTTTAAAGTTTACTTGAATGAAAAGTTATTATAGTGCAGCACAGTGCACAATAATCATTCTAAATTACTTTCATTTTTTTAAATCGGCATCAAAATACCTGTACAAAGCAGACATTGTCTACACTTCCTGCTGCACATATTTGTGCATTAGGGGACAAAGCCTCTGGCTCAGTCTCCAAAGCACCTGGGATAGCAGATAGGGGTATCTAGGTCCAAAGAAGAAATACTTTCCCCCACCCCCACCAAATAGCTTTGTGCAGTTATTGGAAGTCCGATTCCTTCTGCTTCAATAATTAGAACAAAGCATTTGTGACTATATAGCTGCTTGGTTACTGCAGACTGCACCTTTCTGATAAGTTTTACTGTTTTTGTTTCACGTAAAATACTACTATTTTGACTAGCCTTGCTTGTAAATTATGCAAAAAACCAATACAGAGGATAGCTCATGACATTTCCCCCTTTAAACTTATTGCCATCCTTCCACTGCTACTTTGGTCAGTACTACAGTTTGTATCTGTATAGTACATTCAGAAAGTTTTAATATCTTTTTTACTTTTTTCACATTTTATGTTGTGGCCTTGTGCTAAAATAAGTTTTTCCCCATCAATCTGCACTCAATTCCCCATAATAACAAAGTAAAAATGAAATGTTAGAAATCGTTGCTAATTTATTGAAAAAATACATAAATATTCACTTTACTCTTTTCTTTGTATTCGCTGCCAAATGCACTTAAATTGTCTCCAGTCTTCTTGGGTATGATGCCACAAAGTTGGTGCTACTGGATTTGGACACTTTCTGCCGTTCTTCTCTGCAGATCCTCTCAAGCTCCGTCAGGTTGGATGGGGAGCATGAGTGGAAGCCATATTCAGGTCTCTCCAGAGATGTTGATGGGGTTCAAGTCAGGGTTCTGGCTGGGCCACTCAAGAACATTTACAAAGTTGTCCCTAAGCCACTTCTGTGTTGTCTTGGCTGTGTACTTCGGTTCATTGTCTTTTTGGGAGATAAACCATCTGCCCAACCTAAGGTCTAGAGTACTCTGGATCAAGTTTTCATTAAGACTATCTCTGTACAGTGGTCCCTCAACATATGATATTAATTGGTTCCAGGAGAACCATCATATGTTGAAACCATCATATGTCGAGTACATATGTCTATTTAAAAATGGTAATTGGTTCTGGGGCCTTGGAACCATTGTATGTTGAATACATATCTCTATGGGAAACTGCCAATTGGTTCTGGGATGACCATTGTATGTGGAGTGTATGGGAGTGTTTAACAAACCAGGGTGCCTCCAGCTGTTGCACAACTACAACTCCCAGCATGCATGTACAGCCATTGACTGTCTGGGCATGCTGGGAGTTATAGTTTTGCAACAGCTGGAGGCACACTGATAGGGAAACATTGATGTATGGGGTGTATAGTGTGTATATGTATTGTATGTGATGTGTGACATCGCATACAGTACTGTACAGTTCTTTAAATACCTTCAGGGGGGGGGACAGAATGTCCTATATTACGATCCTGCCGACTACAGCTCTATAGGAAAGGAAGGGGAGGGCAGCCAGCAGCTGATTGGATGCAGGCTATTGGCTATGGCTGCACTGGGGGGGGGGGGGGGGGGGCTTACACGGAGCTCACAGTGGAAGCCTGCGTAAGTTAGCAGGACAGCATGTGAGTAACAGGAGGCAGAACGGGGCACACGGGGCACATTAAGCATTAAAATCTGTCAGTTGCTGAAGTTGTCAGCGCTGTCAGATAGCTGTTTGTACGATGGCCCGACACCCAGCAGCAACGTATGTCGATGCTGCCTTCAACATACGATGGGCTCTGAGAGGCCATCATATGTTGAAATGATCATATGTCGAGGCCATCATAAGTCGAGGGGTCACTGTACTGTGCTCCATTAAACTTTCACTTACCTTGACCTGTCTCTCTTTCCCAGCTGCAGGAAAACCCCCAGTATGATGCTGCCACCACCATGCTTCACTGTGGGGATGTGGTATTGGACAGGTGATGAGCAGTGTCTGGTTTCACTTACTCATTATGGGGTATTGAGTGCAAAATAATGGGGAAAATCTAAATATTGTATATTACTTTAGCACAAGGCTGCAGTATAAAAAAGCTTAAAGTTAAAAGGTCTGAAAACTTTACAAATGTACAGCATATGTTTTTATAGATATAATTTATACCTTTTGACCATTTTATGTATTTTTCCATGCAGGCAATGAATATAGTTACCTCGGTACTACTTCTTTATGCCAAGGAAGAAGAAGCCTTCTGGTTGCTTGTGGCTCTCTGTGAACGAATGCTGCCTGACTACTACAATACAAGAGTTGTTGGTGAGTATTGTGTATATTACTATGTACCTTTATGTTGAACTGTACTAATATTATGTATTATATGTAGTATCCCAGTGTCCGAAATTGTTTGTGCGCCCATATGTGTATACAATGTTTGTTTACATGGAAACTTTTACCACTGTACAGCAGAAAGCTCTCTATTCTTTGTCTTCCAATGTTCTGAACAAAACTGTTGTCACTGACTTTGACTATATAGAATGTCAATAGCTACAGGGGGGTACAATTATCAATTTCAGTAAATGTAGTACATTTCAGTAACCATGGACAGGGTCTGTATGGATTGTACTTCATTTGTTTCTTTTTTACCACTAGGAGCTCTGGTGGATCAAGGCGTCTTTGAAGAGTTGGCCCACGATTATGTTCCACAGCTTTATGACTGTATGCAGGATCTAGGAGTGATCTCCACCATCTCCCTCTCTTGGTTTCTCACACTTTTCCTCAGTGTGATGCCCTTTGAAAGTGCTGTTGTGGTTGTGGATTGTTTCTTCTATGAAGGCATTAAGGTCATATTTCAGCTCGCCCTTGCTGTATTGGAGGCCAACGTCGACAAGCTCCTCAACTGTAAAGATGACGGAGAAGCTATGACTGTACTTGGAAAGTACGATACAGTATTTTATCTACATTTTTCACATGCAAGAAAACCTCTTAATGGTCTATTCACACGTACAGTATTCTGCGCAGATTTGATGCTCAGGGTTTTCTGCTGAAGATTTCAATGTAAACTAATAGACTGAACACAGCTTCAAATCCTGCACATTAAATCTGCGCAGAATACTATATGTGTGAATAGACCCTAATAAGATCAACTTATTGAGAAGATTGAGAAGACTACCCCCATATAGCCCAGATTTTGCTGTGATAGTTTTTTTTAATTCCCTATTTTATGTGTATATTGATTGGCCTCCAGCAAAAAATAAATAAATACATTTTAAGCTATGTGGCTGTCTGATAAAAAATAAAAAAAAAGCCCCTACTTGCCTCCCCTGCAGCCTGCATTATTGCGGCACACTTCCCGGAGCTGCAGACAATATGTCACATCGCTGTTCAGCCGGTCACTGGAGGAGATGGCACAACACTGTGAGCAGTGATTGGCTGAGTGGCATGTGACGTATTGTCTGCAGCTCTGGGAGGTGCAGCATGACAGAGACCGAGCGCAGCAATAATGGAGGTTGCGGGAAAGGTAAGTAGATGTTTTTTTTTTTTTTTGTTTTTTGTTTTTTTTTACGAGACAGCCAGGAAAAATAGCTTTAAAAAATGTTGCTGGTTAACCCACCACCCCCAAAAAGGCCATTTTTCACAGCAATTTTAGAGGTTGTGTCAAAAAAGGTTTATGGTATGTTGATATAGTTAAGCATTTACCCAGTATAAAGCATGTCTCCACCTTCTGGGGTATACACCTCAGTGTGTAGCATCAGGTCTCTAAGCTAGAATATAAACCGTGATTCCTCTATGATGTGTATCCTCTTCATTCACTTACAGACGGAATTCTTGCTTTATTTCAATATAAGACCTAGAGGAGGAGACTTATTGCAGCCCTTCATCCTTGCTGTCTTAGGATAGCTCAAAAATAATTTAATATCTTATCAAAACTGGAAATACAAGTTGTTTATATCTATACAGAGCATTTTCTTCTCTGCAGTATTCAAGCAAGCAGCCTCTACAGGGATAGAGTGGCAAGTGGAATGTGACAAGTAGACTTGTAGAAACAGTGACCAAGGCCTGGTTGCTTAATATCTGTAAGGCTCATCTGGTTTCTGAATTCTGTTTTATGGTTCTTTCATAGGAGCGGGAAAACAAAATTCTACACATAAAACAATGCACTTAAATGGAGCCTGATGGCCCCGACTGTTTTTTTTTTTTATTGGGTCTGGCAGGTTCTATCATTGTGTTCGTAATTTTAGTGGCAAAAGAGATTTTGTTATTTATTATCAACAAATGTGACTGAATCTGTCATGAAGGCTCCAAACATAGCTGCCAGTTCAGTTGTGAGTACAGCCTAATATGGCTGAATTAGGATGAAGGAGAGGTGTGGAGCTCAAACTACTTTATAGAGAGGCTTCACAAATATACTAGGGCACTGTGGGAAATATTTTTCACTGGATGTATACTGATGTTTTTTCAGCTGCTGGAATAATACAATTTAAAAGCAACTATTAACTATTGTTTTCAGCTAACATATATTTCACTTTTTTAGGTACCTGGATAGTGTGAGTAACAAGGACAGCACATTACCCCCAATTCCTCACCTACATTCCCTGCTTACTGATGATGTGGACCCATACCCAGAAGTGGACATTTTTGCCCTTATTGCTTCCTCTTATCAGGTACTGTACATGCAGCTTTTTTACTGTACCAATAACTCCACTGATCATTCTCAGCTTTAAAGGGTTTTTCCAGCCAAAAACAGCACCACCCATGGTCTCGGGTTGTCTGCGGTCTGTTTTTCTAATCCTGAATAAGGGTGTATTCACATCTAGGATTTTGGGATCTGGTAGCTGGACATGGTAGGAGAATTTCAAAACCATCTCCTGCTGTATTGCTGCAGGAACCATGGCATACCCCATTAATTTAATGAGTCACCTGGAGTCAGATAGTGTCTCCTGTTGACTAATTTTCCCACCGTCTCCGTTTTTCTCAACCAGACTAAAAATTGTGATCTACTGTGCTTTTCAGTTCTGTTTAAAAAATGGATGCGGTTGGAAAATGAATCAACGAGAGACATTTCCTGACATTTTCGGGGTGGCTCATTGAAATCAATGTGGTAGAGCGTAAATTCGGCAGTGATATAGCAGGAGGCAGTTTTTAAAATTCTCCTGCCGTATCCAGCTGCTGGATTCAGAAATCCTAGATGTGGATGCACCCTAACCCCTTTTAAACAGAATTGGATATAAACACAGTTTACGGAGCCGTAAGCCTCAACTCTGTACACTGCAGTTCAGCTCCCCTTCACATTAATGGGAGCTAAGCTGCTGTAATACAATACAGTGCCAAGCAGCTATTAATGGTCAATCCTGAGGCTAGGCAGTCAATCAATTTTGGCTGAAATACCCTTTAAAGTGCCCCTGTCATCAACAAAAACTTTTTATATAATGTAGATAACATTATATGTATTTCAAACAATATGCATACAGCAATCAAATACAGCCTGCATAGGGGCCAGATATTCCCAGCATAAATATGGATTATTATCAACAAAACGTTATGTGTTGAAATAGGGGAATTGCCATAAAATATAGCTTTTCTTCAATATACATTAAAATTTCACCAATACTCGTGATTGTGCTCTAATTAACCAGCACCAAATCATAAACAAAAAAAACATAAAATGCAGTCACCCCATTATCATGTAGATTTACAAGAACACCATAGCCTATGGCCAAATTTAGCAACAATCTCCCAACGCGTTTCTACCACAATGTCATGGTGTCATCAGGGGAACAGTAGATCTAAAGTGGAGGGCAATGATAACTCTGCCCTTTTATCTATAATTATGGTTCACTGCACTATTAAAATAGATATTGGTACACCAGAAATAAATTTAAAAGGGAAGCACCCGATACACAGTGCACACCCCTATAATATTATGCAATAGAGTGACAGCGGTCCAGGCTGCGAGTTGATCCCTTATAGGTAACCTGAAAAACAAAAGCATGGAGAGGGGCATGGTATTATGTCATCCATCATTTGTTGTTTCTGATGGTATAGGAGTATTCATTCGCATATAGCGTCTGGTTTGCACTCACATTCCCCACTAGTCATCCAGGATACCTAAAGAAAAAAACATGGGACCCGATAAATATAGGGCAACAGCCTGTACCTAGAAAGCAAAAAGAGCAACTTGCACCAGCATATTTACTCACGCTCTGGCCGCTTCACTTCCGGTTCTGGATTACGGTGGTTGCACTAACCTGCAGTGGCTGGGAGCCGTCTGTAACTGACGGCTTCTGAGCGCACACTGAAGACCTGCCGGAGTCTGATGTCATATCCTATTGCCGGGGAGCCGCGTCATTGCACCCACCCCCTCTGACGTCTGCAGAGGGGGATGCTTAGTATGACTAGTGGCGTCCCAAGTAACGGCAGCAGT
Source organism: Hyla sarda (assembly GCF_029499605.1). Taxonomy (NCBI): domain Eukaryota; kingdom Metazoa; phylum Chordata; class Amphibia; order Anura; family Hylidae; genus Hyla; species Hyla sarda. The sequence continues at coordinate 155,647,295 of NC_079189.1, forward strand.
AACGGAAAAACGCAATTTGCTTTATATACAACAACGGGTGACTGAAAATATAGTGGCTATATAAAAGCTATATTTTATGGCAATTCCCCTATTTCAACACAAAACGTTTTGTTGATAATAATACATACAACATTATATATATATATATTTGTAATATACATTTTTGGTAAAAAAAATGTGTATATTTTTGGGTGAAAAAATGCTGTCTCGGCAGCTATTGTCTGTGTCTCTGTGAGGAGTCCAAATACAGGAAGTGAGGACAGGACAAGCAGGACTCTGGGCAGGCTCCTGTGTGAGGCCATAGCATGTCACAGAGCCTCACTGCACAGAGCCCTGCTTGTTCACCCTCACTTCCTGTATTTGGTCTGCTCATGGAGACACACATGCAATAGCTGTCGGAACAAAAATATACATATTTTTTAACCAATGTAAATTACAGATATACATAATGGTCTTATCTACATTATATTTTAAAAGTTTTTGTTGACGACAGGTACACTTTAAGGTACTCGTACACATGGGATAGCTGTCAGTTGATGCCCATCTCTTCTGATCACATCATACACCAATCTGAATGAATTAAGTAGAGGTAAGCCACTGCCAGAGTACTGTGGCGGCAGCTTTCTTATCCGAGAGCAAAAGGATCGGGCAGTTGAAAGTTAATATATCTGATCCTTCCTTTCCCTAACTTAATCTATCCATGGGAGAGTCATTAAGCCCCATACACATTAGTTGGTCCCGAATTCCACAGAAAACAGTGAGTTTGGCCAACACATGCCTAGTGTGTATATGGGCCTTTTAGTCTCTTTCAGATATAAGGTATTTGAGTTCTCTAAACAGGAGCCATAGTCTAAACAAATTTACTGTATAGTGGTTGGGACACCACAGCTGGTGTGCTGCAGTAAAATAACATTTATACAGGAATGTTGGGGTAGAGAAATATTTGTTACACATTTAAAAAGGTTTTATATGATGAATGAAACACAAGGAAAAAAAAGTTGTTTTCTGATTATCTACTAGGTGTCACTTGTGTGTTTTGTCACTTACATACTGTTATAAATGTAACTATAATTGTTGTTTTTGTTGTTGTTTTTTTTTTAGAAATTCGGCTCTATACGGGCAGATCCAATAGAAACAATGAGGTTTAAGCAAAGGTTAAAAGTGATACAGACTCTTGAAGACAATACAAAGCGAAATGTGGTAAACTATTGCTTTTTGAATGGTTAAAGGGGTTCGATAATCCTCCTATAGAACTGAATGGAGGGGGCGTGGCATGACGTCACTTTCCCGTCTCGGAAGCCCGGCGGTTTCTGAAACTGCAGACACAGCTACGCATAGAATGCGGGCTGCTGCAGGGAAATCATGGGGGGGGGGGGGGGGCCACAATCAGACATCTTTGGATAGGGGATAAGATGTTTTTGCCCAGAATACCCATTTAACTGTGTAATAGGTTTTTAGCCTATGCATGTAAAAAAAAAGGTTTTTATTTGCCAGCTGCAAGATATTGAAACATTGTGGAGCTAAAACACAAAGTACAGTTTCGTAACAGAAATATACAATAATAATTTTTTTATATACATACATTTGGAGAACCCCTTAAAGATGTACTCCAGAGGAAAACATTATTATTATTATTATTTTTAAATCAACTGGTGCCAGAAAGTTAAACAGATTTGTAAATGACTTCTATTAAAAAAAAATCTTTATCCTTCCAGTACTTTTTAGCAGCTGTATGCTACAGAGGAAATTCTCTTCTTTTTGAATTTCTTTTTTGTCTTGTCCACAGTGCTCTCTGCTGACACCTGATCCCTGTATCAGGAACTGTCCAGAGTAGCATAGGTTTGCAATGGGGATTTTCTCCTGCTCTGGACAGTTCCTGATACGGACATCAGGTGTCAGCAGGGAGCACTGTGGACAAGACAAAAAAGAAATTCAAAAAGAAAAGAATTCCTCTGTAGCATACAGCTGCTTAAAAGTACTGGAAGGGTAAAGATTTTTTAATAGAAGTCATTTACAAATCTGTTTAACTTTCTGGCACCAGTTGATTTAAAAAAAAAAAAATGTTTTCCACCAGAGTGCTCCTTTTAACCTAATCCAGGCATAGCCATAAGCCGATTCCCTTATAGCTATAAGTGACCCGCAGCAGTGAACCTATCAGACGCCTATTCTGGTAATTGGGACGTGGCCATGCGCTGTGCTTTCGGTATGACGTCATAGGAAAACAAAATCAGGATATCTGTGTTTGTGTAAAGACGTCCTTACAATTTGTTTTAAACAAGAAAATTTCGGGAAAGCTTGATGGACCTGATCCGTTGTCTTTCCTGAAGGCAAACCACTCCAAATGTTATCGGGGAAGCGGGGGCTGACAGTCCTTGATTCAGTGATGATTCATATAAAAGCTGTATAATGGCCACCTTTTACAAAACTGCTGTGAATGCATTCACGTAAAGTGTCATTCTATGCGGTCTGCAAATAACGCTTCATAATGCTTTTGTGTCTGTCCTATTAGGTCCGCACTATTGTAACTGACACAGCATTTACTATTGATGAGCTGGAAGAGCTGTATGCACTTTTTAAGGTATTTATTAAAACACAGAAAAAAGGGACATATATCACTCAAAAATTCACAGAAAAAAAGGCCAACTTATAGGTTAGGCACCTATTCCCATTATGATGCAGATCAGCCACAATGCTATATATTGGGAATAGGTGCCTAATAGAGATGAGCGAACTTACAGTAAACTCGATTCGTCACAAACATCTCGGCTCGGCAGTTGATGATTTATCCTGCATAAATTAGTTCCCGTGCTCCTGTGGGCTGGAAAAGGTGGATACAGTCCTAGGAGACTCTTTCCTATGACTGTATCCACCTTTTCCAGCCCACCGGGGGAACCTGAAAGCTGAACTAATTTATGCAGGAAAAGTCATCAACTGCTGAGCCGAGAAATTCGTGACGAATCGAGTTTACTGTAAGTTCAGTCATCTCTAGTGCCTAACCTGCCCTTGTATCAGTAACCAGTAAGTTGGCTCTTTTTCTGTGATTATTTATTAAAATATTAGCTTAAAAACAAAAATGAAAACCTAACATCACAGGCATAGATTATGTTAGTACATTAAATTTTTATATATATATATATATATATATATATATATATATATATATATATATAAATTATATATGTTTAACATGGCAGAGGGGTTCACATCTGGAAAAAATGTCTTGTTAATGTACGTTGTGTAAAACATTTAGGGGTGATAGAAAATTTGCCCAGTTGCCCATAGCAACCAATCAGATTGCTTCTTTCATTTTGCAGAGGCCTTGTTAAAAATGAAAGAAGCGAGCTGATTGGTTGCTATGGGCAACTGGGCAACTTTTCCTCTGGACAGGTTTTGATAAATCTCCCCCTGAATGTTTACCTTTATATGCATGTGGTGTTCTATATGTATATTTGTGTATGTATTCATGCCTGTAAGTCCCAGTAAAATGACGTGTCCTCTTGTATGTTTGCCTTTATATGACCCTCTATATGTATTGTTTCAGGCTGAGCACCTGACCAGCTGCTACTGGGGAGGTACCAGCAGTTCAATAGAACGCCATGACCCATCCTTGCCCTATCTTGAGCAGTACCGCATAGACTTCCAACAGTTCAAGAGTATGTTTGGCCTACTCTTCCCATGGGCATGTGGCGCACATACAGATATCATGGCTTTTCGCGTCTTTAGGCTTCTGGATGAAAATGGTGATGGTTTAATCAACTTCCGAGAATTTGTATCAGGGCTAGGTGAGTATTGTATATTATTCAAAAATGTATTTTACTTAAGCAGAATGAACAATCTGTGCAAAATACATTTTTTATATTAGTTTTTTAATATTTCTTAATTAAGATAATGGTGACCTCTAGTGGTTGAATTTTCATATCCTAGCGAATTGAGTTACACAAAACAAAAGTTTTTTTTTTAATGGCTTATTCACCTCTGCTACATGACTACCCAAACAGAAGGGAGACACAGCAGAGAGGTATGTAGCTTTTTTTTTTCCCCGTGGGACCTGGTGGGGGAGGGGGGCTCATGGCAATTCAGATGAAGTTCTTTCCAGTCTGACCTCTGCTCTCTGCTGACACCTCTGTCCATGTCAGGAACTGTCCAGAGCAGGAGAGGTTTTCCATGGGGATATGCTACTAATCTGGACAGTTCCTGACACGGACAGAGGTGTCAGCAGAGAGCACTGTTGTCAAACTGGAAAGAACTGCACAATTTTCTCTAGGGCATACAGCAGCTGATTTTGAAAAAAAAAGTAATTTGCAAAAATTTCTGGCACCAGTTGGTTTGAAAACATTTGTTTTCCACTTGTTTCCACCAGAGTTCCCCTTTAACCCCTTAAGGACTCAGCCCATTTTGGCCTTAAGGACTCAGACAATTTAATTTTTACGTTTTCATTTTTTCCTCCTCGCCTTCTAAAAATCATAACTCTTTTATATTTTCATCCACAGACTAGTATGAGGGCTTGTTTTTTGCGCGACCAGTTGTCCTTTGTAATGACATCACTCATTATATCATAAAATGTATGGCGCAACCAAAAAACACTATTTTTGTGGGGAAATTAAAACGAAAAACGCAATTTTGCTAATTTTGGAAGGTTTTGTTTTCACGCCGTACAATTTATGGTAAAAATGACATGTGTTCTTTATTCTGAGGGTCAATACGATGAAAATGATACCCATTATTACATACTTTTATATTATTGTTGCGCTTAAAAAAAAATCACAAACTTTTTAACCAAATTAGTACGTTTATAATCCCTTTATTTTGATCTCTAACTTTTTTATTTTTCCGTATAAGTGGCGGTATGGGGGCTCATTTTTTGTGCCATGATCTGTACTTTTTTTTGATACCACATTTGCATATAAAAAACTTTTAATACATTTTTTATAATTTTTTTTTTTAATAAAATGTATTAAAAAAGTAGGAATTTTTGACTTTTTTTTTTTTTTCGTTCACGCCGTTCACCGTACGGGATCATTAACATTTTATTTTAATAGTTCGGACATTTACGCACGCGGCGATACCAAATATGTCTATAAAAAATGTTTTTTACGCTTTTTGGGGGTAAAATAGGAAAAAACGGACGTTTTACTTTTTTATTGGGGGAGGGGATTTTTCACTTTTTTTTTACTTTTACTTTTACATTTTTTTAAATTTTTTTTTACACTTGAATAGTCCCCATAGGGGACTATTCATAGCAATACCATGATTGCTAATACTGATCTGTTCTATGTATAGGACATAGAACAGATCAGTATTATCGGTCAACTCCTGCTCTGGTCTGCTCGATCACAGACCAGAGCAGGAGACACCGGGAGCCGGACGGAGGAAGGAGAGGGGACCTCCGTGCGGCGTTATGAATGATCGGATCCCCGCAGCAGCGCTGCGGGCGATCCGATCGTTCATTTAAATCGCGAACTGCCGCAGATGCCGGGATCTGTATTGATCCCGGCACCTGAGGGGTTAATGGCGGACGCCCGCGAGATCGCGGGCGTCGGCCATTGCCGGTGGGTCCCTGGCTGCGATCAGCAGCCGGGATCAGCCGCGCATGACACGGGCATCGCTCCGATGCCCGCGGTTATGCACAGGACGTAAATGTACGTCCTGGTGCGTTAAGTACCACCTCACCAGGACGTACATTTACGTCCTGCGTCCTTAAGGGGTTAAGGAGGTAACACTTTGCCTGAGGGCTGTCCATTAAACCTCACTCTGATAAACCTTCCAAACGTATGCTTCCTGTATCCAATATTCTGTGTGGTAATAGTATATTTATGTCCCTAGGTGCAGCCTGTCATGGTGACCTGACAGAAAAACTGAAGCTGTTGTACAGGATGCACATATTGCCTGGTGAGTTCTACAGATCTCCTCAGCATTACGTCAGCCATCACATAGAATAAATGTCAGCCCTCACACATATCCTGTATATATGGAGAAAGTATTATGACAGCAGATAAGGACAAGGTTTATATCTCATGTACATATATTAATTGTATACAGTGGTCCCTCAACATACGATGGTAATCCGTTCCAAATGAACCATCGTTTGTTGAAACCATCGTATGTTGAGGGATCCGTGCAATGTAAAGTATAGGACAGTGCAAAACTGTCCTATAGGACAGTGCAAAACTACAACACCCAGCATGCCCGGACAGCCAACGGCTGTCCGGGCATGCTGGGAGTTGTAGTTTTGCAACATCTGGAGGTCCGCAGGTTGAAGACCACAGGTAGAGGAAGTTGTACTCTCCTGTCCCCGCCACTCCGGCCATCACCGCTCGTCACCGCTGCCCTGGAAGTCGCCCTCCATCGCTGTTGCCCTCCCCGACGCTCCGGCAAGGCCTCTGCTTCCCCGGCATCTTCTCTCTCCGTCGCCGCCATCACGTCGTTATGCACGCCGCTCCTATTGGATGACGGGACGGCTTGCGCACCGACGTGATGACGACGATGGAGAGCGCCGACGATGTAGGGGATCCTGAAGAGGACGCGCCGGAGCCCCGAGGACAGGTAAGTGATCGTCACCGGAGCACCGTAAACGGCTATCCGGTGGCAGCTGAAGCAGTCTGCTCTGCTTGATAGCCGTTTATGCGATGGCCCCGACATACAAAAGCATCTTATGTTGATGCTGCCTTCAACATGCGATGGCCTCTGAGAGGCCATCGTATGTTGAAATGATCATAGGTCGGGGTGGTCACTGTATAGGGGTCACTGACCCTGTTAACTGTGTTCAATCCATAGACTTTTAACCCTTATAGTAATGATACATTATTGAAAATTTCAGACTTGTCACCAGAACAAGAAGAACCAGATTCTGCATTTGAGGCCACACAGTACTTCTTTGAAGACATCGCACCTGAGTGTAGTCATGGTATGCCAGACATCTGTGAAAGCATGTTTGTGGTCAGGAATATGCTATACGCTTAGTTTTGTGATTGGCAGATATATGGTACCTTTGCCAGCCTTTTCTCATGACCTTAGGTGATTATGCCAGTAGACTATTATCACTAATGTTCAGTGTTCATAATAAAGATACAGTATCTCTCATAACTGAGTCCACCCCTCACATTTTTGTAAATAGTTTATTATATCTTTTCATGGGACAACACTGAAGAAATGACTCTCTACTACAATGTAAAGTAGTGAGTGCACAACCTGTATAAGGATATGTTCACACTTCATAATTCCTGCAGAATTCTGCGACTGAAATCGTACCCAGTGAACATTAACATCAGTGTGAATGGGTCTTCCACAAGACCCGTTCACATTGAGGAATTTAAGCAGCGGACAATGCCACCGTTGAAATTGTTCAGCGCAAAGAAAGAACATGTTCATTCTTTGCAGGGAAGTCCGCGAGCGCTGCACAGCTGTCAATGGTGACGGCGCAGTGCCGCACGGTTCTATCTCCAAAGTATTTTAACAGCAGCCGCCAGATGGAATCTCCGCTCGCTGAATTCTGCAAGCGGAGATTGTGCAGTGTGAACATACCCAAACAGTGTTTAATGTTGACTCCTCAAAATAAATCAACACTCAGCCATTAATGTCTAAACCTTAGCAACAAAAGTGAGTACACACCTAAGTGAAAATGTCCAAATTGGGCCCAAAGTGTTTATATTGTGCGTGGCCACCATTATTTCCCAGCACTGCCTTAAGCCTCTTGGGCATGGAGTTCACTAGAGCTTCACAGGTTGCCACTAGAGTTCTCTTCCACTCCTTCATGATGACATCACAGAACTGGTGGATGTTAGAGACCTTGTGCTCCCCCACCTTCTGTTTGAGGATGCCCCACAGATGCTCAATAGGGTTTAGGTCTGAAGACATGTTTGGCCAGTACATCACCTTTACCCTTAGCTTCTTTAGCAAGGCAGTGGTCCTCCTGGAGATGTGTATGGGGTTATTGTCATATTAGAATCCTACCTTGCGGTCCAGTCTCCCTAGGGAAGGGATCATGCTCTGCATCAGTATGTCACAGTAAGTGTTGGCATTCCTGTTTTCCTCAATAAACTGTAGCCCCCCAGTGCCCGCAGCACTCATGCAGCGCTACACCATGACACTCCTACCACCATGCTTGGCTGTAGGCAAGACACACTTGTCTTTTTACTCCTCACCTGGTTGCCGCCACACACACGCTTGACACCATCTGAAACAAATTTATCTTGGTCTCATCAGAGCACATGACTTGGTTCCAGTAATCCATGTCCTTAGTCAAAAGACAATCTCTGAATATGATTCTAAGCATGTGCACTCAACTTGTTTGGTCGACCATGGCAAAATCTGTTCTGAGTGGAACCTGTCCTGTGAAATCAATGTATGGTCTTGCTGCAGCTAAGTTTCAGGATCTTGGCAATCTTCTTATAGCCTAGGCCATCTATAAAGTTAAACTTCCAGTGACCAGTATTAGAAAGTGTGAGAGCGATAACACCAAATTTAAGACAACTGCTCCCTATTCACATTGGAGACCTTGTAACACTAACAAGTCACAGGACACTGGGAAGGAAAATGGCTAATTGAGCCCAATTTGGACACTTCCACTCAGAGGTGTACTCGCTTTTGTTGTCAAGGTTTAGGCATTAAAGGGGTACTCTTTCCCTAAGACATCTTATCCCCTATCTAAAGGATAGGGGATAAGATTTCTGATCGCAGGGGTCCCGCGGGAGTCCCGGGGGCAAGGCGTGACATCACACGGAGGCGGAGTCATGACGTCACATAGTCGTGACCCGGCAGACATTGAGGCTGCAGCGCTGCCTGCAGCTCCCACAGGTGGGTACTGCAAGCAAGATTGTGGAGGTCCCCTATCTCGTTTGGATAAGGGATAAGATGTCTTAGGGCCGTAGTACCCCTTTAAGGGGACACAACATAAAATACTGTTATACAGGCTGTGCACTCACTACTTTACATTGAAGCAGGGTTTAATTTCTTCAGTATTATCACAAGAAAATTTTTACAAAAATGTAAAACGTTTGACATACTTATGTGAGATACTGTAATATTTTTTTCTCCTGTTCCCTCTATATCAGTGTTTTCCAAAAGCAGTCCTCAAGTACCTCCAACAGGTTATGATTTGAGGATATCCCATGCAGAGAACAATTTTGATAATGCACTAACCAGAATTATATCACCTGTGAAAGACTAAGGAAATCCTGATAACATGACCTGTTGGAGGTACTTGAGGCCTTTGGGAAACCCTGATCTATATTGTGTCTTGCTAAATCCATGGTTATGGGACCTTTAAAAGAGAGCAAGAAGCTTTCCTTCATTATAAGAACATTTACAAAGGTTAAAAAGGAATCTGTCATCAGTGTCACCAGCACTAACCTCTTGATACAAGCTGGTAGTGCAGGTGACACTGGTCATAATGATACTTACCTATCCCTGATATGTAGGCCCCGTTCACTCCTTATTCTCCTCGTTCTAGTGGCAGGTTTGGAGCATGTGCTGCACCCCAGCAGCATGCTGATTTCACGGCTGCTGCTTCTTCAAGCCTGCTTCTTCATGCAGAGTAGTAGCCATGACATTAGCATTCTTCAGGAGCGCTGCCCATGCACCAAGCCTGCCGCCTAAGTAAGAGGATTGAACAGGGCCACAGATAGGGGATCGGTAAGTATGATTTTCATCAGTCTCACCTGCAATAAAAGCCTGTACCAACAGGTTAGTATCGGTGCCAGGGATGACAGATTCCCTTTAACAACAAGAGGTTAATGCTGTTCACATAGTATTTTATAACCATAACTTTCTGCTTTCTGACAGAAATGGGAAGTTTCCATAAAAATTCCTAGACAAAAATGGTGCAACATGCTGCGCTATCAGTGATATACCTGATATAACCCATTTTAAAGGGGTACCTCGGTGGAAAACTTTTTTTTTTTTTTTAAATCAACTGGTGCCAGAAAGTTAAACAGATTTGTAAATGACTTCTATTAAAAAAATCTTACCCTTTCAGTACTTTTTAGCAGCTGTATGCTGCAGAGGAAATTCTTTTCTTTTTGAATTTCTTTTTTGTCTTGTCCACAGTGCTCTCTGCTGACACCTGATGCCCATATCAGTAACTATCCAGAGCAGTAGAAAATCCCCATTGCAAACCTTTGCTGCTCTGGACAGTTCCTAACACGGGCAGCAGGTGTCAGCAGAGAGCACTGTGGACAAGACAAAAAAGAAATTCAAAAAGCATAGAAGTTCCTCTGTAGCATACAGCTGCTAAAATGTACTGGAAGGGTAAAGATTTTTTAACAGAAATAATTTACATATCTGTTTAACTTTCTGGCACCAGTTGATTTAAAAAAAAAAATGTTTTCCACCGGAGTACCCCTTTAAGCACCATTGGGGTCTATCATGCAGGGGATCCCACACTGCTATTATTTTTCTCGTTCGTGTTGCATACATTAAGTGACCTCCCTCTATACCATGCATAGGCATACTGATTTAGTAACGTAAATATGGTGCAGTTTGTGACATGTGTCGTAGACATTTTTTTTTATGTCTTTTCACTTCACTGGATAAAGGGGAGGAGCTTCTGTAAAAAAGATGTGGGGCGTAGATGTGCCACAAATGCACCAAATATGCACAAAAAACCTAAGCCAACTGATAGACTAAAACTAGACAGTGAGAAAGATGCACCAAATAGGTTGACAGACTGTTATAAATCTGGTGCATTCTTGGACTTATACAGCATTTATTTATTCCACACAAAGTATTACAGACCATAATACAGTAAACTTTAATTTGACAGCTTCAATCGGATAGGCGATGTTAAGTGTCACTTTAGTTTTCTACATCATGATCTAAGTCGGGTCTGCTATATCTTTACATTGCCCATAGGATCTCAAGCAAACAAATGTATACCACATACAGTAGTCTGTTTCTTTGCAGCATGGCAACTCTCCTTTTTCAGTACAGTTGACAAAGTAAATGCCAGCATATTCCCTTGAACTTATGCTAAAAGAATGAACTTTTTTTTGGGCATATGTCAAGTAAATGGGGCCCTATGAATGATTTTAGTGTTTGCGCTGGGAGGATTTTTACCACTTGTGCCAAATGTAGTGTACAAACCCTATGTAAACATAGCCTGAGCTTCTATGCTTGATCATGTTAGGAGCCAAAGTGTCACGGAGGCTGTGCTGAGCCGCAGGATGCATGGCTCCTCCCTCCCCCACCCTTCCCCGTCTTGATTGATGTACAGAGTATGAGTTCAGCACTGGGTCTTGTACATCAGTCTGTCAAGGTGGGGTCAGGAAGGGAGGAGACATGCATGCTGCAGCTCAGTGCTGCCTCTTTCACACCATAGCTCTGGGCATGATATAGAGCTGACAAATTACCTTTTCAAGGGGTAATCCGGTGGAAAACAATTTATTTTAAATCAACTGGTGCCAGAAAGTTATACAGATCTGTAAATTACTTTTATTAAAAATCTTAATCCTTCCAGTATTTATCAGCTGCTGTATAATACAGAGAACATTTTTTAATGTCTGTCCACAGTGCTCCCTGCTGACACCTCTGTCCATGTCAGGAACTGTCCAGAGCAGGAGCAAATCCCCATAGCAAACCTATCCTGCTGTGGACAGTTCCTGACATAGACAGAGGTGTCAGCAGAGAGCATTGTGGTCAGACCGAAAATAAATTTTAAAAGAAAAGAACTTTCTCTGTAGTAAACAGCAGCTGATAATTACTGGAAGTATTAAGATTTTTTTTTAATAGAAGTCATTTACAAATCTGTTTTAACTTTCTGGTACCAGTTGATTTAAAATAAATTGGTTTCCACTTTATATCTATGACAACGTGATATGAAAGGTGAAAGTTCCAGTTGATGTTCCCGTTCCATAAGAATTTTTTTTCCAACTGTTCTACTGTAATTAATTTCCACCAATGTTCATGGGTTTATACAGGTAGAATTAAATACAATGTAAGCTCAACAAAAGCATTGTGCACTTAGCTCCCCCTAGTGATGCCAAGGGGTAATTGCAGGAAGTTCAAAAGAAGTTCACTGCCAGGCCCCCTACCACAATGTGCTCCATTGCTGATGTGTGCCCCAAATTTTAAATTCAAGGCAGATTATTCAAATTCCAGACCTCCAAAGAAATCCAGGCCGAATAAATTCAGAACCCAGAATCAGACCTCCAACCTGACCAATCACTGCCCGTCAACTCTTCTTCACCACCTGGTGGCACCGTTCAGCATCAGGACCTTGCTCCCTAATCTGTTTGCCCCTAGAGTGACTGTATTAGTTCTCAGCTGGGAGAGAGAGGGTAATGAAAGAACTCCTGTATTGGGCTGATTTAAAGACAGAACAGGATATATAGTTCCAGGATATATAGATCTTCCTGTAGATTTGCATAAAGAAAGGTGTGAAACAGCACCGGGGACCGACCTCTGTGCCCGTGACTATCCAGGTAGCCAACCCAGAATCAATGTAGTCAAAGTTCCGAAATCACAGCACCAGCAGGTCTTGGATCTTGAAAAAACGGGATTATTTTATTTTCCTCACAGCAAATGCAACGTTTGGCCAATAGTAGCCTTTATCAAGCATTGCTAAAGGCTACTATTGCCGAAACATTGCATTTGCTGTGGGGAAAATAAAATAATCCAGTTTTTCAAGATCCATGACCTGCTGGGGCTGTAATTTCAGAAATTGGTTAAATAGTCAAGTGGACGGACCTACTTAGTGATTGACAGCCTTCAATGTATTGGTGTGTATATAGAGATAGGTGTCAAAAGTAGGACCACCCACATGACTATTTAGCCTAGAGCAGAGATTTCAATGTTATACGTTATCCTAAATCTTTAAAAAAAAATATATAAATAAATAAATGCCCAACTCAGTCCCAGTCAGAGAAAGTAAGAAAGTAGATGCGCTGCTTGCCCATCACTATCTCTTATAGTCTGCTTTCTGTAGCTGTAACACGCTGCCCTATTTGCAGTAGGAGAGTGATACACCCTATGCAGTCGCACACCCCTTTGTCGCCCCTACTTAAAGTCAGTGGGTTAGTTTCTGCTATGGCGGTAAGATATTGTTTATGATGTGCTACAGAAAGACATCTAAGAGATGTTTCTTCATTTCCTATGTTGACATTAAGTTGCTGCAATTGAGTTGAGAAGCAAGAGAAGGACAGAAGAAGGCTTTGTTGCAGTCAGTCTTAAAACAGTTAAAGGTAACACCTAGCTGTCTGTGTTGTGCTTATAGTAGAGACATATTGTGATAATTGTGATATATATACACTGTTGCAGTATTAAAATGGTGATCATTACTGAATGATTATTATATATATTTTTTTCCATTTTTTAGTTAAAAAAACAAGTCAAGATAACCGAAATTATCTCCGGATATGGGCACAGGAGAACCGCTCCAAGAAAAAAGATGCTAAAGAATTACCCAAGTTAAGCCAGGTAATGGACTGATAAACTGATGTGATATAGCTGTGTAAGTGTTGCATGCTAAATTTGTGTTTTTTTTTAACTCTAACAAGTTTTATAGAAGTAGTAGTCAGGGGCATAGCCCTACACTTTATAGGTAACTCTCAGAGTTAGGTAAACAGTGTAGCTCTTGGGGCTACACTGTTTGCACAAGTCCTATTAAAGTCAATGAGAGTTAAAGGGGTACTCCGTCCCTAGACCTCTTATCCCCTATCCAAAGGATAGGGGATAAGATGTCAGATCGCCTGGGTCCCGCTGCTGGGGACCCCCGGGATCCCTGCTGCGGCACTGCGCTATCATTACTGCACAGAGCGAGTTCGCTCTGTGTGTAATGACGGGCGATACAGGGGACGGAGCAGCGTGATGTCATGTCTCCGCCCCTCGTGACATCACGGCCCGTCCCCTTATTGCAAGTCTATGGCGGGGGCGTGACCACCGTCACACCCCCTCACATAGACTTTTATTGAGGGGGGCGGGCCGTGACATCATGAGGGGCGGAGCCGTGACTTAACGATTCTCCGGCCCCTGTATTGCCCGTCATTACATGCAGAGCGAACTCGCTCTGTGCAGTAATGATAGCGCGGTGCCGCAGCGGCGATCCCGGGGGTTCCCAGCAGGGGATAAGATGTCTAGGGGCGGAGTACCCCTTTAAGCAAATTGTGTAACTTACCTGCCTGCTTCCTGACTACCAGCGGCCACAAAAAAGCTGGAGGTGGCCGGGAAGAAGGTAACCTGAGATGAGAAAACCCATTTTACTTAAATAAACTCTGTTCTAGCAAAGTTTGGTTACTTTGGGTGAAATTTTGTCTGTTTGTTTTAGGGGCAGTTTATTGAATTATGTAAGACCATGTACAATATGTTTAGTGAGGATCCAAGAGAACAAGAACTCTACCATGCAACAGCAGCAGTTACGAGCTTACTGCTTGAGATCGGTGAGGTGGGCAAACTCTTCAATTTGCAACCTCCAGAAGAAACTACAAGCCACAGAAACAAGGAAACTGCAAGTAGGGTCCAGGAGAAGAAGCCCATTCAAACCTACCATTATGGACAGCCAGATGCTTTCTCCACCAACCTTGTTTCCAGTCACAATACAGACAACACAGAAGAAATTCACTCTGACCAAATGGAGGAGGTCAAGCTTGAGGACTCTTCTCCAAGAGACAATGGGGCCTGCTCATCTATGCTCATATCAGATGATGAGACAAGAGACGATAGTTCAATGTCTTCTTACTCTGTGCTAAGTGCCGGGTCCCATGAAGATGATAAACTGCAATGTGAAGATATTGGTGATGACACCATCCTCGTACGCAGTCACCGCCAAGCTTCTTTGCCTGTCAGTACTAGTCTGGACCAAGATTGGGCTGTTACATTTGAGCAGTTCCTTGCTTCTCTCTTGACAGAGCCAGCTCTAGTCAGATACTTTGAAAAACCGGTGTCCATGATGGCTAGAATCACTAATGCTAAAAATGTCAGAATGGTGGGCAAAGCTTTCCCTTCTACGAGTGACTATGACATTGCTACCATCTCTGGATGAAGAACACTAGGGTAAATGTAAACAATATTCAACCATCCTTGTTTTTTCGTTCAGTAGAGACTGAAACCCATCAATTCATTTAGAAGAGATAAACTTGTTTTAATATTTTAGTCCAAAACGGCACAATTTACAAATGGTCATGTGAAGATGTTACAGATTTTAACCCAACATTTTCCCTAGGAAGCACCCTTTATATAGGCATGAGTACAAACTATTTTACATAACAAATTAGAAGTTTTAGACTACTTAAAGGAGTATTCCGGGGTTAACTAATTTTTAACTATCCTGCCCATTATGAATAATTATGCTAGTTCTACATTTACTTGCTATACCGCTCTGCTGTGGATCATCCTCTTTTTCTTCATTACATGGTCTCCCCAGGTCTAGCGTTTCCTTTCAGGTCCTGATGACGTTCATCTCACAATCTTTTGTGGCTCGAGGCGGCAGCTGGTGATGTTTGCGGTCCATCTGTACTTCCCGTTGTGTATGTCAGGACATACAGATGGACCACAAACGTCATCAGGGGGCTGGCTTGTTAGGAAATACAAGAAATAGCCAAGCCCCTGATACAAGCTGCCGCATCCAGCCACAAAGGATTGTGAGACGAACGTCATCCATACCTGAAAGGAAACGGTAGACCTGGGGGGACCATATAAAGAAGATAAAGTAGACGATCCACAGCAGAGCCGTATAGCAAGTAAATGTAGAACTAGCATAATTATTCATAATGGGCAGGATATTTAAAAGTTAGTTAACCCCGGAATACCCCTTTAAGTGCACATAAACCTAACCAGATAATGTAACTTTATGACCTCTATACGTCATGACTATATTGTACTATAGACAGCATATGGTAAAATGCTATAATATCATCTTTGAGTAAAATATTGCATTCTGTGTCTTTTAATAACTCCTGTAAATAAGTTATGTGAACTTTGAGAAATCCATATATATATATATATATATATATATATATATATATATATATATATATATATAGTGGAAATGCATAGCCACTTTATTAGACAGTATCCCAACCCCCGTCAAAGCCAGTTTTTGCTGTCCTTCGAGCACCTGCACTTTGAATTCCTGCTTCTTTATAAGATAAATTGCCAGTTTTACTTTGCTATCATCAATGTGTATTTAATTTAGCAGTTTTTTTGCCCTCCATTAGTTAACAATGTTTCATGGTGCTGCTCCAGACAGAAGTGTATTTGGTCGTATGACCACACGTAAGACAAGTGTTGCAAGTCTGTGCTGGGCCCTCAGAGATGAAGGTTGTTTAGTTGTGGAAAGATGCGGAGTGCCCAAAGTTTCCCTCCCAATACTTTATTTTGTAATGTGTATCAATGCATTTTATGTGTATATATTTTTTTTTTATTTGGAAAGTCTTATTTTTTTAAGCTATTTTTAATTTTTGGGTAATTATTGTGTGTATATATAAATATAAATATATTGAACCCCTAGATGTTAAGAATAATGTAATAATAAACCAATGCTGCTGTATTGTTCTGCTGTTTACAGGAAATAAAGGGTTCATTGAGAAAATAGTTTGTCATTCATGTTTCCCCCCCAGGAAAGCGCCACTTTTGTGCATCTATTTTGTCTGTCTTAAAGGGGTACTCCGGTGAAAACCTTTTTTCTTTTAAATCAACTAGTGGCAGAAAGTTAAACATATTTGTAAATTACTTCTATTAAAAAATCTTAATCCTTCCTGTACTTATTAGCTGCTGAATAATACAGAGGAAATTCTTTTCTTTTTGGAATGCTCTCTGATGACATCACGACCACAGTTCTCTCTGCTAACGCTATTATAATAATAATAACGCTTTATTTATTGTTGTCCTTAGTGGGATTTGAACCAAAGTCCCCAGCACTGCAAGGCAGCAGTGCTAACCACTGAGCCACCATGCTGCCCTTAGCATACATCTGCTATACATCTGCTATGCATCTGCTATGAATCTGCTATTCATGGTTGCTATAATGGACAGAGATGTCAGCAGAGAGCACTGTGTTCGTGATGTCATCAGTGTTCCAAAAAGAAAGGAATTTCCTCTGTAGCATTCAGCAGCTAATAAGTACTGGAAGGATTAAGATTTTTTAATCTGTCTGCGCCAGATTTTGCACCAGAACTGAAAAAACCAGACTAACTCTCCTTTTTGCTAAGAAAACCCCGAAAAAGGGGCATGGCCACCAGGGGAAAGGGGCGTGGTCTCCAAAAAGGGGCATGTGCCCGACATTTTCACAAAAACCCAACATATTTACTAAGGTTTCCACATAAAATGAGGTGGATTTGAGCTGAGGAAAACCAGACAGATCAGAGCATGTGTAAAAAAAGGAAAGTGTAGGGAAAGTGGAAAATGTAGGGAAAGCTTAGTAAATACCTTGGAAAATAAATTGTAGGGAATGAAAACCCACAAAAAAACCTACACAACACTCTTAGTAAATGAGGGCCAATATGTCCATATAGAATTCATATATTGGATCTTTAGATTAAAACAATCCTGCATCCTAAGACCCCAAGATCAAATATTTTGTTCAAGGTACATTGCAATTTAAAGCAGTTTTGCGCCTATTTAAATGAACAATAACATGTTACTCTGTTAAAGGGTTTATCCTGTGATGTAATTTTATTCTGAAAAGTGGGCAAGCTGTATATATAAAAAAAAATAATAATAAAAAAGTAAAATACTTAACTGCCACAATCTCCCAGCGCTGCCGTTCCATCGGTACCTGGTCCATGCTGCTCCTCACTTCCTGGTCTCCATCTCAACATGAGGAAGTGGGGTTAGGGGGGTAGTACCTATCAAAGGACATACCTAGCAACTGATTGACAGAGACTACCCTCTTGGGGGGGGGGGGGGGGTGAGCTTCCTACCATCAAAATATTAGTGCAATCGAAAACTCTTTCACCCTTTCACTTTCTTTACATTTTGCAATTTTGCAGCCTTTAGCTAAATATTAACAAGACTTAACCCCTTAAGGACTCAGCCCTTTTTTGCACATCTGACCACTGTCACTTTATGCATTAATAACTCTGGGATGCTTTTACCGATTATTCTAATTCCGAGATTGTTTTTTCGTGACATATTCTACTTTAACACAGTGGTAAACTTATGTCGTTACTTGCATCCTTTTTTGGTGAAAAATCCCAAAATTTAATGAAAATTTCAAATTTTTCTAACTTTGAAACTCTCTGCTTGTAAGGAAAATGGATATTCCAAATACATTTATATATTGATTCACATATACAATATGTCTACTTTATATTTGCATCATAAAGTTGACATGTTTTTACTTTTGGAAGACATCAGAGGTGAAGGAGAAAATTCACTCTCATGTTCTTGTAGACCCAGTTTTTTAAATTTTACAAGGGGTAAAAGGAGAAAAAGCCCCCCCAAATTTGTAACCCAATTTCTCTCGAGTAAGGAAATACCTCATATGTGGATTTCAAGTGCTCTGTGGGTGCACTACAAGGCTCAGAAGGGAAGGAGCGACAATGGGATTTTGGAGAGTGAGTTTTTTCTGAAAGGGCTTTTGGGGGGCATGTCACATTTAGGAAGCCAGAACAGCAAAAAAAAAAAAAAAAAAAAAAAAACATGGCATACTATTTTGTAGACTACACCCCTCAAGAAACATAACAAGAAGTAGAGTGAGCCTTAACACCCCACAGGTGTTTGACGACTTTTTGTTAATGTCAGATGTGTAAATTAATTTATTTTTTTCACAAAAATGCTGTTTTTCCCCCAAGTTTTACATTTTTACAGGGGGTTATAGGAGAAAATTCCCCCCAAAATTTGTAACCCAATCTCTTCTGAGTATGGAAATACCCCATGTGTAGGGGACAGCAACAAAAAAACTACATGGCATACTACAAAAAAAAACACATGGCATACTATTTTGGAAACTACACCCCTCAAGGAACGTAACAATGGGTACAGTGAGCCTTAACACCCCCACAGGTGCTTGACAAATTTCCGCTAAAGTTGCACGTGAAATTGAAAATTTTTAATTTTTTTTCACTAAAATGCTGGTGATACCCCAAATTTTTTCATTTTCACAAGGGGTAATTGGAGAAAAAGCCTCCCAGAATGTGTAACCCCATTTCTTCTGAGTATGGAAATACCCCATATGTGGATGTAAAGTGCTCTGCAGGCGAACTACAATGCTCAGAAGAGAAGGAGCACCATTGGGCTTTTGGTGAGAGAATTTGGTTAGAATAGAAATGGGAGGCCATGTGCGTTTACAAACCCCCCGGTGGTGCCAGAACAGTGGACCCCTTCACATGTGACCCCATTTTGGAAACTACACCCCTCACAGAATTTTATAAGGGGCGCAGTGAACATTTACACCCCACTGACGTTTGACAGATCTTTGGAACAGTGGGCTGTGCAAATGAAAAATAAAATTTTTCATTTTCACAGACCACTGTTCCAAAAATCTGCCAGACACCTGTGGGGTGTAAATGCTCACTGTACCCCTTATTACATTCCGTGAGGAGTATAGTTTCTAAAATGGGGTCACATGTGGGGGGGGGTCCATTGTTCTGGCACTATGGGGGCTTTGTAAACACACGACCTTCAATTTCGGACACATTCTCTTGCCAAAAGCCGAATGGCGCTCCTTCTCTTCCGAGCATTGTAGTGCGCACGCAGATCACTTTACATCCACATATGGGGTATGTTCTTACTCAGAAGAAATGGGGCTACACATTTTTCCTATTCTCCCTTGTGAAAATGAAAAATGTAGGGTAACACCGGCATTTTAGTGAAAAAAAATATTTTTTTTTCATTTTTACATCCAACTTTAACCCCTTGTTACATTCCGTGAGGGGTGTAGATTCCAAAATGGGGTCACATCCAGGTATTTATTGTCTTATTATCTCAGAACCGCTGTAAAATCAGCCACCCCTGTGCAAATCACCAATTTTAGGCCTCAAATGTACATGGTGCGCTCTCACTCCTGAGCCCTGTTGTGCGTCCGCAGAGCATTTTACGCCCACATATGGGGTATTTCCATACTCGGGAGAAATTCGTTACAAATTTTGGGGCAACACCAGCCTGTTAGTGTAAAAATATTTTTTTTTACACTAACATGCTGGTGTAGACCCCAACTTTTCCTTTTCATAAGGGGAAAAAGGAGAAAAAGCCCCCAAAATTTGTAACGCATTTTCTCCCGAGTACGGAGATACCCCATATGTGGCCCTAAACTGTTTCCTTGAAATACGACAGGGCTCCGAAGTGAGAGCACCATGCACATTTGAGGCCTAAATTGGGGATTTGAATTTGCCACAAAAATACCCTACGGCAGTGTTTCCCAAACAGGGTGTCTCCAGCTGTTGCAAAACTCCCAGCATGCCTTGACAGTCAGTGGCTGTCCGTCAATACTGCGAGTTGTTGTTTTTCAACAGCTGGAGGCTCCGTTTTGGAAACAGTGCTGTACAAAACTTTTTTTTTTATTTATTGGGGGGGACTGAGTAGGGTATATGTAGTGCTTTACTTTTTATTTTGTGTAGTGTAGTGTTTTTAGGGTACATTCACATGGGCGGGTTTACAGTGAGTTTCTTGCTGGGAGTTTGAGCTGCGGCGGAAAATTTGCCGCATCTCAAACTCGCAGCCGGAAACCCCCCATCATGCCCACACATCCTTTATCTGTAGTTGTGGTTTAGAGAAAGCTGAAGGCTGTAGTGGTGCAATGGTGATCTCCTATACCGGATACCAACACACTTTACGGCAGGTATCCAGTATGCTGCAAAATACAGAGTAGCCTTTCTGCATGAAGACAGATGACCCCTAGTGGCGGCTATTAAAATGTTTTAGTAAAATTTACATATATATTTTTTTTAAATAAATGTATATTTAAAAGAGTTATCTTATCAGTAGTACTACAAAATATAAAAAGTTTTTCATAATGACAGTGCCTATTTAAGTTTTCCCCCCATCAATCTGCACTCAAAATGTGCAAGATATATGTTACATATTTTTTGCCACGTTTTCCCCCTAAATGTACTAACCTATTTTTCGTGTTTTTATGTCTTCTGAGATCAGTGTATGCAGAGGACTTCTTCAGATTTGGTGGACTACATCATTGACCCTCGTTTTTTTAGTTAAATATTAGTAAAATGGTTAATGAGGACATGGGAGGGAGTGTTTTTTGGAGTAAAAGTTTTTAAAACGTGTTGTGTTGTTGTTTTTTCAATTTACTTTACGGGCTAAGTAGTGGAAGCTGTCTTATAGACGGAATCCATTACTAAGCCGGGGCTTAGCATTAGCCCCAATAACCGCTAGCGCTAACCCCCAATTATTACGCCGGTACCCACCACCACAGGGAAAATACAGGTAACCCCATATGTTTTTTGCATAAATAATTATTTTAAAAAAGTGTGTGGTTCCCTGTATTTTTATTCTCAGTCAAATACCAACCAAGCAGCAACAGCCTGACGTTACCAGGGTGGGCGAGGACCATTGTTACCAGTCCTACCCAGCCTAAATAACGCCAGCCTGTTACCGCCTAGGCCCAGGAGCGCCATTTTTAAAGCTCCGGGCCTGTTGGTATCAGCTTTTCCTGACACCCCTGTAACGGTGGATACCGGGGTAATAATTGGGGGTTAGTGCTAGCTGTTGTTGGGGCTAATGCTAAGCCCTTGCTTTGTAATGGACTCCATCTATAGGACAGCTTCCACTACTATGCCTGTAAATTAAATAAAAATTTAAAAAAACACAACACGTTTTAAAAACTTGTATTCAAAAAAACACTCCCCCACAAGCCCTCGTCAACCATTTTATTAATAGTAAAAAAAATGCAAGTCATCATCGTAGTCCACCTTATCTACCTAATGATGTACTTACCTATTTACACAGTTCACATAAATCAGTCAATAGCAATTTGTACCATTTGCTTTTGGACATCGCACTACCGAACGATTGTCTAACATGGAGCACCCAATGTGTGCACAGTACCTTATGCCAAATCCATGGGCTGTAAAGGGTGGTGACTGACTTTTGGTACACTAACTACAGAAGTCATGTACCTCTCCTTGAGACCCTGCACTAAAGGAACAATATGCCATATTTTGCCTTCTGTTACACACTAACACTTTAGGAATACTTTACATTACAAAATGTGTAAATGAAATGTGGGGTATGTAACTTTTTCAACAAGTTATTCTTAATGGACAAAAACCTAAATAAAAGTATTGTAAAATCTATGCAGTGCATGGTTTTTAAATGTTTTCTATACAGATTGGCTAATTTTCTTGTATCATTAAATATGTTTGTAGGAATGCTTTTACGTAAATCGTGGTCTGTGAACTCATTATCGGAGTTCATTGGACTTCGTTTAAGGTGAAGTGATGCAAGCTGCATGGCAGCTATTTGAATTGCATAGGAAATGTTTGCATAGTTTGACTTTACATTCTTAATAAGCAAGTGGTGCAGACTAGAGATGAGCGAACTTACAGTAAATTCGATTCGTCACGAACTTCTCGGCTCGGCAGTTGATGACTTTTCCTGCATAAATTAGTTCAGCTTTCAGGTGCTCCGGTGGGCTGGAAAAGGTGGATACAGTCCTAGGAGACTCTTTCCTAGGAATGTATCCACCTTTTCCAGCCCACCGGAGCACCTGAAAGCTGAACTAATTTATGCAGGATAAGTCATCAACTGCCGAGCCAAGAAGTTCGTGATGAATCGAATTTACTGTAAGTTCGCTCATCTCTAGTGCAGACCTTATAGCGGTACAGTATAGGCCTAATGTGGAAGCCCTATTACAGAATTGTGCAAAATGTAATCTGTCGCCAAGAAAACTGACTATTGAAAACTGTAAATATAATGAAAACATTATTATAAAACAAACAACGCTTTAAGGACCAACTACAAACGCATATGCATTTAGAACGACCAGAACATAGCTAGCAGACTACGTCTAGGCCATTAGATTCTATGGGACCAATGTCTGCCCACAATTATACACTGCTCAGAACAATAAAGGGAATCACTATAATGGAAACCATATATAAATGTTATATCATATTACCGTTATACACTGCTCAAAAAAATAAAGGGAACACTTAAACACAATGTAAATCCAAGTCAATCACACTTCTGTGAAATCACACCGTCCACTCAGGAAGCAACACTGATTGACAATCAACTTCACATGCTGTTGTGCAAATAGAACAGATAACAGGTAGAAATTATCGGCAATTAGCAAGACACCCCCAATAAAGGCGTGGTTCTGCAGGTTGTGACCACAGACCACTTCTCGGTTCCTATGCTTCCTGGCTGCTGTTTTGGTCACTTTTGAATGCTGGCGGTGCTTTCACTCTAGTGGTAGCGTGAGACGGAGTCTACAACCCACACAAGTGGCTCAGGTAGTGCAGCTCATCCAGGATGGCACATCAATGCGAGCTGTGACAATAAGGTTTACTGTGTCTGTCAGCGTAGTGTCCAGAGCGTGGAGGCGCTACCAGGAGACAGGCCAGTACATCAGGAGACGTGGAGGAGGCCATAAGAGGGCAACAACCCAGCAACAGAACCGCTACCTCCGCCTTTGTGCAAGGAGGAGCACTGCCAGAGCCCTGCAAAATGACCTCCAGCAGGCCACAAATGTGCATGTGTCCACTCAAATGGTCAGACACAGACTCCATGAGGGTGGTTTGAGGGCTGGACGTCCACAGGTGGGGGTTGTGCTTACAGCCCAACACCGTTCAGGACATTTGGCATTTGCCAGAGAACACCAAGATTGGCAAATTTGGCCCTGTGCTCTTCACAGATGAAAGCAGATTCACACTGAGCACATGTGACAAACATGTCAGAGGCTGGAGATGCCGTGGAGCACGTTCGCCTGCCTGCAACATCCTCCAGCTTGACCGGTTTAGCAGTGGGTCAGTAATGGTGTGGGGTGGCATTCCTTTGGGGGGCCACACAGCCCTCTATCTGCTTGCCAGAGGTAGCTTGACTGCCATTAGGTACCAAGATGAGATCCTCAGACCCCTTGTGAGACCATATGCTGGTGCGGTTGGCCCTGGGTTCCTATTAATGCAAGACAATGTTAGACCTCATGTGGCTGGAGTGTGTCAGCAGTTCCTGCAAGAGAAAGGCATTGATCCTATGCACTGGCCCGCCCGTTCCCCAGACCTAAATCCAATTGAGCACATCTGGGACATCATGTCTCCCTCCATCCACCAATGTCACGTTGCACCACAGACTGTCCAGGAGTTGGCGGATGCTTTAGTCCAGGTCTGGGAGGACATCCCTCAGGAGACCATCCGCCACCTCATTAGGAGCATGCCCTGGCATTGTAGGGAGGTTATACGGGCATGTGGAGGCCACACACACTACTGAGCCTAATTTTGACTTGTTTTAAGGACATTACATCAAAGTTGGATCAGCCTGTAGTGTGGTTTTCCACTTTAATTTTGAGTGTGACTCCATATCCAGACCTCCATAGGTTGATAAATTTGATTCCATTGATAATTTTTGTGTGATTTTGTTGTCAGCACATTCAACTATGTAAAGAGGAAAGTATTTCATACGATTAGTTCATTCATTCAGATCTAGGATGTGTTCTCTTTAGTTTTTTTGAGCAGTGTACATTGACATCCTATTTTGATGGGATGCTGATATATACACACATACATGCCACAAAAGGCACAAATGTCATGTGAATGCATCCTAAGCAGGGTCATTTTTGTCCTTATGGGCTATTTGGATAATGTTGACATGGATAGGTTATTGAATGATAGAAACACCTGATATCTTGTTCAATTTAGTCAGTTACTCTTGGAAACAAAACAGATGGGCTGAATAACAGATGATTAGTATAAATTAAAAATATAAGGGATTTTTGTTGGATTTGCCTGGTCATTTCAAGATAGCTACTGCAAGTTTAAAGGTGTTAGTCTAAGATAAATAAAAAAAAAATGATAGCATGCTAGGGTAATAAAATAACATATTCACTATACCCAAGTGTTCTGCTTTCTGAGTCCAGTGATATCGCTGAAGTCCTCTGCACTGCCTTTGTTTACTTCCCTGGATGACGCACTCTCCCTGCTCTCCTGATGACTTTCCAACCACACAGGAGCCAATCACTGGCCTCAGCAGTATACTGCACCAGACTTATGAGCACAGTGATTGGCTGCAGTGTGTGAGGAACATAATCAGAAGAGCATTGGTGGCTCCATGGATTATGTTCTGTATGTCTGCTAGCTAAAAGGCAGCAATATATTAATGCTCTACTTTTCTTATATCCTGTATAGTAAAAGATATGTTAAATGAGCCCGTCCAGCCACCTTACTAGTAGTGTTGCAGTACGGGCATCTGTTCTATTGTTATAGTTGGGACTGCAATCACGCTTTCTAGTGCTAGAGAGTAACATTATTTCTGCCTTAGGGTCTGATAAGGCATCAGTTAGTCCTATTACATTATAAATGGACTTATATCAACCTAGATAGGTGTTGGATTCTTAATTCATGATATACAGCAATTTGCTGTTTAGTTATCATATTAAAATATTGGAAATGAAAGGAAAAGTTTAATGTTAAGGTGTTCACATACATTACTTGGTCATATAAGATGATATCATGGAATTACTGGGTTTTTACTTTGTATATAATTTTGCACAGATGCTCAATGTCATTTAGGTACTGTATTTTCCACTCCAAAGGCTATCCCATATCCATAGGGGATAGGGGACCGCAACTGATCCAGAGAATGGAGGAAATTGTTCCCTGAATAAATGGTGCACACTGCACTTAGTAAAATGGTGAGCATTAATTTTTTTTAAAATTATTATTCGTAGGGCTTCCAAACATTGCAGAGCTTAGTGATATCTTCTGGAACTTTTGGCATTGGGAGTACCCCTTTAAATAGAGATTTTATTTAGTATAATGGTATGTTCACACTACGGATTTGTAGCTGAATCTCCGCTCTTGGAATTCAGCGAGCAGAGACTCAGCCTGGCAGCCAGCGGTGGCGATAGGACCGCGCGGCACTGAGCCGTCACCATTGATGTCTATGCAGTGCTCGCGGACTTCCACGTAAAGAATGAACATGTTCTTTCTTTGCGCGGAACAATTTCAGTGGCGGAATTGTCCGCCAATGAAATTCCCCAGTGTGAACGGGTCTCGCGGAAGACCCATTCACACAGATTCAAACTGTGTGGAATTTCACGTGAGCGGAATTCCGCAGAAATTCTGCAGGAATTCCGCAGTGTGAACATACCCTAATGGGAACTAAATAAAAGGTATATACTGGTATATGTATTTACATTACTTCATCCCTATGGCTAGACATATAGGAATGCTCATCATTTAGTACCAGTGAGTGGATATATTATAAATCATTATCCTCCATGGCCTTGCAAATACAATATATAAATATTTTACATATTTTTCTGTAGTCCTTTTCTCCTTTTGTTTTTTTTTTGGAGGAGAGGTATGGACACAAACTGGAATAGAGGAAAGAAATAAAACTTTGTGCATTTGACTGATACATTGATACGACTTACTATTGATATATAACAAGTCATATAGCTGAAAGTTTATGACTATACTGATCCTATCCAGTCTAAGAGCTGGTTGAAGCCAGATTATGCAGACTTTGTTCCTTGTTTGCCTTCTGTCTATTCTCTACACCCAATGATAAAATGAAATTGCAAATGTGAACTTGTCAGCTGCAACAATGAACCTGCTGCGTCACAGGAGACACCAGCGCAGGAATTCAGTCCTTTTCCTCAAGTGTCCCCATTGTATAAAAAAAATTGTCTTGAAGACAGTGCAATAACTGTTTTTACTTTTTTTTTATAGACATACAAGTTTCTTAGTATAACTTTACAAGAACGTACTGGAAAATAACAGTTTAGACAATAAAGTGATATTTAAAAATATTAGGAGGGGTAAGGGTGGGGGATTTATCAGTTTATGACATGTTCCATCTGTATATTGTGCAAAAATTCTGACATATTTTTGGCAAAAAAAAAAAGCCTCTATGACAGGCTGGGCAATTTTCAATGTCTAAGTAAAAACAAAGAGAGGCGGTCCTCAGATGTTCTATCGTGGGATTGACTGGAAGAGTGGGTGGGGGGAGGAGAGGGAATGGGAGGAGAGGGAAGGGGGGAGAAAGGGGACAGTAAATGGCGTGAAAAGAAGGGGGTGCGGTGGCCCAGTACGGAAGTTGTTACCCCACACCATTGCTGCCCTGTCTGGCAGCCTCCCTACAATGCCCCCTGGGCCTCCCCTGCATCTATTCTACCAGATGCAGGATAAACCATGCCCTGGCGTCACAAATACATGGGTTAATTCCATCTGCCCTGCATCTCACATCTCTTACCAAAGGGGGAAAGGGAAAGGGGACATGAGTGGAGAAAAGAGAAGGCACAGGGGGGGGGGGGGGGGGAGCGAGGATGGGGTGTGATTGAAGTAATAACAATAAATAGCAAAAGAACTAAATAAAGGAGAGGTAGATCAGACCGTTAGGGGAAAAACATTAACAAAATTTATTAAACATGAGTTGAGTGAGGTCAAGTAAGGAGGTACGCTGGGCCCAGAGAGGAGAGCTCACTGTGAACAACCGTCTGCAGCGGTCCTTATGGCTGGAAGCTCTGAGGAGGACCACCAGAATGGGTGAGCGGTAGTGTTGCTCGCGAATATTCGCAATTCGAATTTTATTCGCGAATATCGCATATTCGCGAATTCGCGAATATTCGCGAATATAGCGCTATATATTCGTAATGACGAATATTCGTATTTTTTTTATTTTTTTTATTTTTATTTTTTCACAGTACACATCACAGTGATCATCCCTCTCTGCCTCCAGCTTATGTGGTGTAAGAAGGCTGTAATACTACTGTGTGATACTGGTGTGCGAATTATCGCATATACGAAAATTCGAATATGATAATTTTCGCATATGCGAATTTTAGCTCGTTAATTTTTGCGTATGCAAATTTTCGCATATGTTAATTTTCGCACATGCGAAAATTCACATATGCGAAAATAAAACGAGAACATTACGAATATGCGAATATTCGCGAATATGACGAATATTCATCCATATATTCGCCAATATTCGCGAATTCGAATATGGCCTATGCCGCTCAACACTAGTGAGCGGAACATAGTCCCACTGTTCTTTCTCCTGCACAGGTTATTTGTTCAGAGGCAAGCACCTCTGCCTGTCCCCATATCTGCATCACCAACTAACAATTCACTGCCTGCCACGGGGATTACACCCGACCTAATTTCTTTCAGGAGAGTGCATAGCAGTCAAGGAACTATTAAGGCACCGCCACTTGCATTTACGCGCCCCTCACTACACAGCGGTGAAATTGACAACTGAATATTTACAATTATTTCTCCTCCTTGCTGTCTTTATTGACAGGGAGCACACAGTGCTCAGTTCGGATCACTATAATGGAAACCATAGATAAATGTTATACCGTTATACTGTAGTATTGTTTTGTCATCTTGTGGTTAATACACTTACAGGGTACACAGTACCCAAGTGCTGCGACATAACAACAAACTGACCATATAACAAAATACACGTTATAAACAGCTACCGTCAATACAGGGACAACTACTATTATAATTATTATTTATTTTACATGGGGGCAATGTATATGTCTGTACAATTCTCTTAATTAAATTACTGGATTTTTTTCCTTTTTATCCTTATTTTTATCTGTTATGAAAATGTTTTTAGGTAGTTGGTTGCTGGGGCCCAGCGTACCTCCTTACTTGACCTCACCCACGCATGTTTAATAAATGTAATGTTTTACACCTAACGGTCTGATCTACCGAACCTCTCTTTTATTTAGTTCTTTTCCCCTTTCTTGTTATTCCTTCAGAGCATTTGTGGCCCTCTTTTAATTTCTTGTAGTTAAACAAACCGTTTAACCTCTTACTGACATTTGCTTTCTTGGCCATCACAGTTTCCAGATCTTAATCTTGTGGTCCATCTTTGGGAAGAAGTAGAACAAGCATTGCTTCAGTTTTTAAAGGGGTATGTTCGTCTCATATTTTTGGTTTCATGGCCCCTCTAGCCTGTTTTCGGCTGCTGGAGGTGGTCGGGAAGCCAAAAGTAACCTAAGCAGTAGAGTTTTGCAATTCATGTGACTGTAATTGACTTTAATAGAAATTGAGCAAACCATGTAGCCCCACAAACTATGCTGTTTACAAGATTCCTGGAGTTCTTGTTTCCAGAATTAAAGAACATGTTAGTAATAGGTAATTAGGTTCAGACAAACTTGTAGTAAGAGAAAGATGCCATCCCAGTCTTCAACAGGTGTTGTAACACTGTTGTGCCAGAGACATAGCACATTAATGGTGTATATCTTTTTTGTATAAGTAAATGTTAAGTAATGAACATGTGTCAGTCATCCTGTATGTCATATGGTAAAAGTAGTATGATGTGTTGTACAGTCATTCTCAACAGTCAGGGTTGCAAATAAAGGGTAAAGGTAAAGAGTGCCAGGGGTTGAGGTTCAATAAATGTCTACATTTGCTCCATGATTGCCATGTGGTCAGAAGGATTGGTTACTGGTAATGTCTGAAGGTAGTTAAGTGTATGCCATGCAAAATGTAAGAGATATATTTGGGAAAGTTTTTGAAGAGTCAACAATCTGACACAATCCGTAGTTGTGCTGTCAGTCTATTTATCAGGTAAACTTCCCCATTGGATTTATGATGTGGACATGCATGTAATGCTACTCTAGGTCATCACTCTTTTAAAAAAAAAAGCTCATTGCTCATCTTCACCTACCAGCACCTTTTTGACTGACATATAGAGAGCCCTGTATGTCAAATATGATGAAAGTGAGCAGGGAAGCGTGCCAGGCTGTGGTACTTGAGAAGCTTGACCCCACCTCCTTGACACTGAGAAATAAAAAATACATTTTAAGTTTGGCCACCACCATTAAATTGTTTTTACACCCTTTTTTTGGGCAGACTAGATGGGCAAAATGTTTCTTATCTGCCAACACATTCTATGTTTATATCAAGGACAATTTTCTCCATTCTTGGGATTGGTGAGGGCCCACAGTGGAAAATCCACAGTAGATTTCATTTACTTTAATGTGGTTTGCTGTGGATATTCCTCTAAGGAAAATTGGCCACGACTAAGCCTGCAGCAGAAAACTTGCAATCAATCTGCACGTGTGTACATACCGTTAAACTTTATGCTGATGAGAATCTCAGTGTTTATGGCAGGCTTATAACAATTACAGGCTGACATCACCACCAATTGAAATCTCATCCCTATTTGTGATTATGGTAGTTCAAAGGAAAAATGTGCCAAATACTGCATGCCACCCTGACTTGAAGGGGATACAATGCCCTATACAAAACTGGTGTTAAAGGGGTACTCCAGCGCTTAGACATCTTATCCCCTATCCAAAGGATAGGGGATAAGATGCCTGATCGCGGGGGTCCTGCCGCTGGGGACCCCCGTGATCTTGCATGCAGCACCCCAGTTAAAATCAGTCCCCGAAGCATGTTCGCTCCGGGTCTGATTACTGGCGACCACAGGGCTGGCAGCGTGTGACGACAGCTGTCACGCCCCCTCCCATAGGCTTGCATTGAGGGGCGGAGTGTGACATCACACGGGGGCGAAGGCGTGATGTCACATGCCGCCAGCCCTGTGGTCGCCGGTAATCAGACCCGGAGCGAACATGCTCCGGGGACTGATTTTAACTGGGGTATTGCGTGCAAGATCACGGGGGTCCCCAGCGGCGGGACCCCCGCGATCAGGCATCTTATCCCCTATCCTTTGGATAGGGGATAAGATGTCTAAGCACCGGAGTACCCCTTTAAGAATTCAATGAGTTAGTTTAAAGTCAATGAGTCATTGTAGAGATATATGCTTTTTATTTCTTTGCCATAACAGTTGGTGGAATTGTTTATTTGCCGATAGGGTAAAACCTGAAGAATCAAAAAGACACATGGGGGGTATTTATTAAAACCTGTGCAGAGGAAAAGTTGCCCAGTTGCCCATAGCAACCAATCATATTGCCTCTTTCATTTTTAACGCGGCCTCTGAAAAATGAAAGAAGCGATCTGATTGGTTGCTATAGGCAACTGGGCGACATTTCCTCTGGACAGGTCTTGATAAATCTCCCCCATAGATCCTTATTTTCTATTGGATTTTGGGGAAGAAATTTTTTTTTTTTTTCCCTTTGAAATGTGGGTGAGGTGAGGCTTTTTTTTTTTTTACAATCCGAGTGATTCATAAAATTGTTACTCTGTTTTTGCCATCTTTTCCGGTTGTGATTTTTTACTTTCATTAGGAAGGTTATGGTGCATTTCTGGTGCACCAATGTTTTAAAACATGTGAAACTCCATTCATGAATGAGGGAAAAGTGAATTAAAATTCACTCTGCAAAGGAAAATAAAAAGGGGAATGATCGTACATAAGGCTAATAATGTCAGAGAAGGTAAATGTGTGAAACATGAAGTCAGTATCCAGGCAAAAGGTCCTGTCTTCCACTGAGACCGTACTGTTGTCCCATTAGAGTGGTCTCATAGTTCTCACAGCTCCTCATCACAGGTGTGCTCTGTCTTTGGCAGACTGACAGAATAAAGTACAGCTTGTTGTGAAAAGGGAGATACCGGGGGTAAAAGGGCAGTTCTGAGGCTTTCAAATGATTGTGGAGTCAGCAAATGGTGAGTATGAGGTGAACGAAAAGACACTTCAGATGAAGAAAGATTTCTATAATTTAGTTAGCAATTCCTGTTATGCAATTCTTATGTACTGTACAGATAAGATAGACAATCAAGATATGAGGAAATGCTGATAAGATAGAAAAATTCAGAATAAGAAACTTATAATTTATACACCTTATCCAGTTATCACTTAGCCCTTCGTCCAGAACAGTTTGGTGCATTTTTTCAGCCAATACCTGGAGTGGATTCAAAAGGAAGGTCTGTACTCCTGAAAATATGGGCTGATAAAACATGGGCTCTTCCTATAAAGGGAATCTGATAGCGAATTCATCAGCACTAAACCCAATACACAAGGTTATATTGCGGGTTAACTGGATTACAATAAAGTATTATTTACCTGGATTCGCAGTCCAGTTCCCAAAATAAATGCTGTATTAGCTGACATTGCTAATCTGCAAATGGCTGGCTTTGCGCACTGGAGGCGAGACCCAGCATACCCAGTTTCTCTGCATCCATCCCCTCTGCACCAATATGCCTGTCTACCTCCCATTCACATGGGTCAAGGGTCCCATTAACCCCTTAAGGACTCAGCCCATTTTGGCCTTAAGGACTCAGACAATTTAATTTTTACGTTTTCATTTTTTCCTCCTCGCCTTCTAAAAATCATAACTCTTTTATATTTTCATCCACAGACTAGTATGAGGGCTTATTTTTTGCGTGACCAGTTGTCCTTTGTAATGACATCACTCATTATATCATAAAATGTATGGCGCAACCAAAAAACACTATTTTTGTGGGGAAATTAAAATGAAAAACGCAATTTTGCTAATTTTGGAACGTTTTGTTTTCACGCCGTACAATTTCTGGTAAAAATGACATGTGTTCTTTATTCTGAGGGTCAATACGATTAAAATGATACCCATTATTATATACTTTTATATTATTGTTGCGCTTAAAAAAAATCACAAACTTTTTAACCAAATTAGTACGTTTATAATCCCTTTATTTTGATGACCTATAACTTTTTTATTTTTCAGTATAAGCGGCGGTATGGGGGCTCATTTTATGCGCCATGATCTGTACTTTTTTTTGATACCACATTTGTATATAAAAAACTTTTCATACATTTTTTATAAATTTTTTTTTAATAAAATGTATTAAAAAAGTAGGAATTTTGGACTTTTTAAAAATTTTTTCGTTCACGCCGTTCACCGTACGGGATCATTAACATTTTATTTTAATAGTTCGGACATTTACGCACGTGGCGATACCAAATATGTCTATAAAAAATGTTTTTTACGCTTTTTGGGGGTAAAATAGGAAAAAACGGACGTTTTACTTTTTTATTGGGGGAGGGGATTTTTCACTTTTTTTTTACTTTTACTTTTACATTTTTTTACATTTTTTTTTACACTTGAATAGTCCCCATAGGGGACTATTCATAGCAATACCATGATTGCTAATACTGATCTGTTCTATGTATAGGACATAGAACAGATCAGTATTATCGGTCATCTCCTGCTCTGGTCTGCTCGATCACAGACCAGAGCAGGAGACGCCGGGAGCCGCATGGAGGAAGGTGAGGGGACCTCCGTGCGGCGTTATGAATGATCGGATCCCCGCAGCAGCGCTGCGGGCGATCCGATCGTTCATTTTAATCGCGAACTCCCGCAGATGCCGGGATCTGTATTGATCCCGGCACCTGAGGGGTTAATGGCGGACGCCCGCGAGATCGCGGGCGTCGGCCATTGCCGGCGGGTCCCTGGCTGCGATTAGCAGCCGGGATTAGCCGCGCATGACACGGGCATCGCTCCGATGCCCGCGGTTATGCTTAGGACGTAAATGTACGTCCTGGTGCGTTAAGTACCACCTCACCAGGACGTACATTTACGTCCTGCGTCCTTAAGGGGTTAATATTCATGAGGTGGGTGGGCATATCGGTGCAGATAGGATGATGGCACAGGGAATTTTCAGTGCAATAGAAATGTTTTGTACTCTTCTTCAGATATGTACGTCCACACAATCCTGTAGATAGAATAACAGATAGTTATTTCCTTCTCATGGATTGGTTTGTGCTTTGATATGCATTGTCAGCTGTGAGACCTTACATAGACAGGGGTGTTTATTCCCACATCATGTCCAATCAGCTGAATTTACCACAGGTGACTCCAATCAAGGTGTAAAAACATCTGAGATGATGAAGAAAAACGGGAGACCCCAGAGCTACATTTTAAGTGTTATAGCAAAGGGTCTGAATACTTATGCCCATGCTAAATTTTCATTCAGTTTTTACCATGTCATTATGGGGTATTAAAGGAGATATGCAGCATAACATTGTTTTGTCTCCCTGTGCCTGGGCTGCAATAACAAATAAAACAAACTTTAACTCCTCTTCCTGTGTTCCCCCGTTGCTCCTGTATCGGGTCCTGTTCCTCCGGTGCTGCAGGCTCGAAACGTCACAAAGCCGTCAGCGTATCGCCGGCTGCAGCGATGTCCCGCCTCGGCCTGTGATAGGCTGAGGGAACTGTCGTGTGAAAGAGCTCTGGCCGGGCTCCTTTACATGACAGTTTGCTCAGTCTATCACCGGCGGGACATCGCTGCGGCCAGGAATACGCTGATGGCTCTGTGATGTTTCGAGACCATAGACCAGCAGCATCGGAGGAACGGGACCCAATACCGAAGCAACGGGGGAACACAGGAAGAGGAGTTAAAGTTTGTTTTATTTGTTATTGCAGGCCGGGCACAGGGAGACAAAAAATGTTTATGCTGCATATCTCCTTTAAGTGCAGAGTAATGGGGGAAAACTTGGATAAATAACTGCAAGACAGAGTGAGTTGAAAACTTCTTTTCTATGCTCATTTAGATGAGTTTCGAATTCATGTGGAATAAGACAGGGCTGTCTCCACTCCCCTATTTAATTTATACTTGCCAACCAACAAGCCTTGGGCCATGCTAACCCTCCAGAACATTGCCATCTGGGAGCTGTCGATGACATGTGAATACTCACCTTCCAACAAATTATTTTTCCCCAATCTAATGATTGTCAGTCTCTTGACTTTATATGGCTTTGCTAGTATATCATACTTTACCATTACTCTGGACAAATAAGTAGCACTGAATATTAATCTTCCTTCAGCAATATAACACTCTGTACAGAACTCCTTTTCCTTTCAGTGGGCGAAACAATCACTGGACTACTTAGAAATTTGTATAACTTTTCTTCCCAGAAGAAACAAACAGTCTCATTCCAAGAAGTTAAATCATGCATGGAGACTATCTTTAGCAATGAGAAACCCACAAGCATACTTGTTAACAAAAGATGTCTATAGATCCAATATGTGTATGCGCCTCTGAACCCCCTGATCATCGCACAGAGGCTTCCCTCCGCTTTTTGTTATTTCATTTGGCACAGAAACTGTTTCTCCTTATTGTGAACGTTTTGCATCACCTGGTCTTCATGTTGAAATCTACTTATACATGAAATCTTAATAGTTTCAGTA
This sequence comes from Hyla sarda, assembly GCF_029499605.1. Lineage (NCBI taxonomy): Eukaryota > Metazoa > Chordata > Amphibia > Anura > Hylidae > Hyla > Hyla sarda. The sequence continues at coordinate 155,682,423 of NC_079189.1, forward strand.
TACCTAACATTGATATGTAGGAGGATTTAAATAGAAGGGTGCAAAAGTAACATCACTGGTTAATGGCCAGTGACTGAAAAACAAAGTAAAACGAGGCTAGTATGGAACTACAGGTCCCACAAACCAATGTATAGCGTATCTTCTGAAAACGTCTGCATTGTAAGCCATACAGATAACATTTTCTTCAGCAACTGAAACGAGACAACTTTTACGATGTGGCTACCTTTCACCCCAGTGGGAAGGTCAATCACCACAATGTTAGAATTTGGGCTTATCAAGTACATAAGGGACCCACCAAAAGTTAATTCATTCTCTGTAATGAGCAGGCACAAAGTCTATGACCCCTTTTATTTTGTTTTTTGACAAGGACACTGTCACTGTCCCCACCTACCTGGACATGTTACAGAAATGTCCACTCTACAGTTCAGAGATGGCAGCGAGGGGTACGGAGATGGTGGAGCCCACCGCAACATGTGAGGAAAGCAGCAAGATGGCGCCAGAGCAGTGGAAAGTTGTCGCAGCCGCTGCGCAACTTTTACAAGAACTTGCTGAACGCTTGCAGCAGTTGTCCCTTGGGGCCGAGGAGGCCTGCAACCTGACTCCGCTTCCAGAGGACGACGAGTGGCCAGCTACCCCGAGAGGGGAATCGCCGCAGATGTCAGGACCTGCATCACTGGTCAGACTGTCCCCTCACCACAGGTCCTGGGGATCCTGGGAGGAGATCGCAACTGAGGATTCGGATGTAAGTACGCCGGCCGAAGCCACTTTTTCTACTTCTTCATCCTCCTCCAGCCCTGACTGGGAACCCCTAGTACCGAAGTCTGCACCTGTTAGCGCACGCCCGCGGTCACCCCCCCCCCTTCCACAGTGGGTGTTCGGCGATGAGCCTGTGCCCCTACAGTACATGCGGGACCACGTCCTTCCCCAGTCAGGGAAGTCCCATCCACCAGTCCCCACAGCTGAGGCAGAAAGGGCCTGCAGGGAGGCCGAAATTACTGGCATCATTGAAAAGTTAAGGGCCCAGCATAGAGAGAGAGATATGGGCCGAAACTCCTCCCTTATGAATTCCAGGCAGAGCAACAGAGGGACACTAAAAAGCTGGAAGCTCTATACATTCGTATGCTGGACTATCCTCAAGAGGTTGAGCCACCCTTAGAGCGCCGACGCGCCACAGTTGTCAAATTTGATAAAGCCAGAGGCTTTGGTACCCTCCAGGACTGCCAGCATGGAGGGACCATATTAGTCAATAGAAGGGCCGTTCAGCAGGACTACCTGCCTAAAAGTACACCCCAGTCAAGAGTCTGCAGGGTGAATGGGCTGCAGCCGTAACTAGGCCCAAGAATCCAACACAGATCCCCCTCACAAACTTTCCATCTAAGCCACCCTTAGAGCGCTGACACGCCACAGTTGTCAAATTTGATAAAGCCAGAGGCTTTGGTACCCTCCAGGACTGCCGGCATGGAGGGACCATATTAGTCAATAGAAGGGCCGTTCAGCGGGACTACCTGCCTAAAAGTACACCCCAGTCAAGAGTCTGCAGGGTGAATGGGCTGCAGCCGTAACTAGGCCCAAGAATCCAACACAGATCCCCTTCACATACTTTCCATCGGACAACTGGGATGCAGATCCCCATTGAATCCGTCCGATGAGGTTACCTGACACAGCCTGTGAAGAGGAAATGTACAAAGAGCCCATCATGGATCCCAAGTACATGTCAAGGTCCAGTTCATCATCAGTAACAGAGAATGTGCCCAGGTCTACTCCCCCTGAGGAGGTGAGGCCTGATCAACAGCCACCAACATATGTGCCTAGGCCTACTCCAGAGTCGGAGGTGGGGTCTAATCGTCAGGCACCAACTGATGTGCCGCAGCCTACTCCACCCAAGGAGGTGAGGCCGAATCAACCGGCACCAACTGTAGTCCCAGTGGCCTCAGCCGCTGCCATTAATGTTGTTGTGAGCATCAACCCATCAGTGGCACAGTCCCGGCTCAAATGTTTCTTGGGACACTACTGTAAATCCCATGAGGGAATCCCACCCTCGTTCTCCTTGCTATATGTCACAAAGTAGGAAGCACGCTGATTGACGATGTTGGGAGTCAAGAAAATCCTACTTCTGAAGTGTTATGCTCATCACTAACTGTGTCGTACACCAGTGCCTTTATTTTGTTGCAGATTTTCCAGTTTTTTAACCAGTTCCAAGATGGAGTGCCTGTAAGGACTATGCCAAGGAGTTCACCTGTTAAGCAACGTAACCACCATAAGTTTGTGCCCGGCCCCTGGCCGAGAGACTCCTTGCCTGATGAGATCCTAGTAAGTTTGTACCCGGCATCCGGTATAGCCGTGTTTTATTCAGAACTCTATGTAGGTGGACTGTCGAGCCTTAAATGATCGTTTATGTAAATAATATAATAATAATATATATTTTTTTGTTTGTGTGCTTAAAAATTTGCACACCAAACAGCAGGTAAATATAACCTGCATATCTCAAGTGTTGTACTGCTGATATGTAACCTTTGTATTCCAAACAAATAAAATGTCTGGTTACATAAAATGTCAACAATGTAAATGGTATTATTGTACAGAAGTATAAAATTACTGTACATAAGTGCAAAGTCCCTGTGTCGAAGCAGAAAAAGTAAAGAAGTAAAGAAAAAAAAAGATATAGCATATATTTTTTCTTGGTGTCCTCCCAGCTCCTCTGGGAGTAACAATAAATGTGACCCTTCACTAGCGCCTAAGGGAAACATACCAATCAGATACCAAGACTTCACATTCATAAAATTCAGTGTACACATAATTCAGTACATAAAATTCATTAGTGCACATTCAAAAGTTCAGTACACATAACTTGTAACCCATACTCACAAAAAAAAAATAGGTATATAGCTATATCTCACAAACAAAGAAAATGAGTCTTAGGGACTGTAACATGTTCTATATCAGTACATACCACTGTTATGCACAAATATAATGCACTAATATGTTCTTTTGTCTCTACGTGTTCAGGATGCTCTTCCTGGCCAGAAGGTATTCCTGTAGCTAACTAAACAATACATTTATCCAGTAAGGTAACAGTATGCTTAATTGTTATCTACATCAAGAGTTCTAGGGGTAAGTGTGTAGTACCGCTAGACCCTAGTAGTTAAGGCATTGGGCAGAAAGCCTCAGGCAACCCAATCCGCAACCAGTGTATAACAAAATGGAAATAATATGTGGTATTATATCAAATGTATGTCAGTAAAAAGGTAACAGTGAGATTAATTACAGTATGTAGAAGCATTACAGTCATTATACATACTTCCAGTCTATATGTCAGTCAAAGGTCAAATGTCAGATGTCAATCAAATTTTCCGCTAAAGACGAATGTTATAGCTAGGATATAGTGAGTTATAAAGCTCTATCTACCAATTCCTCGTGACTACAATTCAACTCAAATCCTATAATTAGTAGCACAGTGGCCTGCTTAAAGCTCAAGACTATTAGTCCCAGCCAAGCCTGTGAGGAACCTGTATCCCGGTTACCTCAAGAGAAACTGTTTAATTGTAAAGACTGTTTGCACAAGAAGTTCAGTAAAAGTTCCAGTTATCTCATAAATCCTGCTGTGGACATTCCGTTTATTATCCTGCCGTTTTTTGGGCCGGTTGTTGGCAGGGCCTTCTATACAAAACAACCACACCCTGGTGTGAAGACAAATCAAGGGTTAATGCCACCAGACCCTGTAACATCATTGCCTCACCCGACACCACATTAATGTAGGTGGGGACAGTGACAGTGCCCTTGTCAAAGAGGACGTCCTGCCAAATGTAGTCTATCAACAGAATAGTGCACCTTCACATTTCCATTTGGATATTGGCCGATGTCTGCATGAACCTCTACAGGAATACTGGCTCAGCCACACTGGACACAATTCACCAATGTTGCGCTCACCGTTGCCGTTGCTAGATCAAACATCCTGTAAACTCTTTTTGTGGGGGCTACATCAAGGACTTAGTGTATCTGCCCCTCAGACATAGAATCTGAATGACCTGAGACAATGCATCAGTGAAGCAGTGGAGTCCATATCCAAGGATATGCTGGACATGTCTGGACAGAACCTGACTACAGCCTAAATATCTGCAGTGTCACGGATGGAAATCACTGAACATCTGTAATGTATAGGTAAAACTTGCAGAGATAGTGTATGTTTTCCTATTTAAAAAAATGGTGTTATATTCCTTGGGTTATGAATATGGAGGCTATAATTTTGCACCATTATTTTAGAATCACGTGTATATCTTTGCAACAAAGTGATTTAATATATAATAACATTTTAGATAAGAGAAAAGCCAGCAATAAAAGTCCAGAACATTGTGTTCACCTTGTGTCTCCGGACTTTTATTGAATAAACGGGACTCTGCTTTTCATATCATCCAGGCTGGCTTTTCTCTTATCTATTTGGACCTTTGGTGCCGCCATACACCTGCGGTGGAGGGGACTTACCTGCGGTGAGCTGGCCTACCTATTCTACATAATAACATTTCGATACATATTTTTCTGTACTGTTCTGCTTTCACTGAACTTCTGAACTGCCTTCTGTTCTTTGCACAGATATATATATTTACGACACTATTATATTGTACAACCTTTGCACAAGAAATGGAATAAACAGGATCTAGGCAGTAATAATTAGAGATATAGCATATTTATGTGCATTGTGTTCCTTACCTGAAACGTCTTTGTGTTACTCATGCCTGAACAGGCCATCAGGCTGACACTGTGGAAACTGAGGCCTGGGTAAATAGGTTCTTCTTATGAAATAAAATAGCATCTGTAATTGAAAAGGTACATGACAAGTATAAGCGTAGCAGAATCTGTGTTGTGGAAATGTTTAAGAAATCTCTGACAGGTTAAAAAATAGGTTGTTGGGGAAAATATTACAATAGCTGGTAGAAATGGTCATTGTGGTCAGTCAGAATGGTTATGTTAACCAAGGGAGTAAGGATGAGCCCAGGGAGAGAGGGGGTTGGGGTGGGGGGGGGGGGGTGGTGGGATAGAGGATGTTGTTTTATATTTGTAGTGTCTCTTATTGGTACTCTACTACAGTTGCCAAATATTTTAGAATTTTCTGTGAATTCTAAATCGGGGGAGATTTATCAAAACCTTTGCAAAGTTGCTGAGTTCCCCATAGCAACCAATCAGATTGCTTCTTTAATTTCTGAAAAGGCCTGTGAAAAATGAAAGAAGCGATCTGATTGGTTGCTATGAGAAACTCTGCAACTTTTCCTCTGGACAGGTTTTATAAATCTCCCTCTATGTTCCCAAGATGCTAGTTCCTCCAGTCTATAGATATGATCCACTCGGTTAGTCCATTCAATATACATGTGCACAACCAAAAATGTTGTTCCGTTTCTTTTTTTTCTTCGGATTTAAAATTTTTCGGTTCTGTTAAACCTTCGGGATACAGTAATTTGTTTTATTTTGTTTTCGGATGCATGCGTATATATTTTTTTCGGTTCTATTCGGAAAATGTTCGGATTTCGTATTAATTCGATATTTCGGATCTATTCGTTATACATGTCATTAGTTTTATTTTAGTTTTCGGCCGATTTCATTATTCGTTTTTATGGTTATTGGAGATGGAGATTCCTTTTTTAATAACATTTCGTAGGGTGCCATTAAAAAAGTTAAATAAAAAAGGTTCAGTTGCGAAGGAAAAAATTGTATCTAATGAAATTTATCTTTTTTATAACAAATGTTTTATTAATTTTTAAACAGGGATCAATTTATGTGGGTGGGCAGGGCACTAAAAATGTAGCTGACAATAATAAAAATGTAGTGTGTGTGTGTGTTTTTCACATTTTTTCTTTATTTTTACAATTTTTTTAGGTAGTACTACTATTCTCAGCATGGAACACACTGTTCCTGTACCTGTACTAATTGACAGATCGACAGGGTTTGTTGCAATCCTCCTGTATAATGTATAGATGCGGCTGCTCTTCTATGGTCCGCTACACTGACGTATATATACACATATTCATATTTCCTGCAGAGAGTTTTGATTGGCCAGATGGTTCCAGACAATCACAACTCTCTGTGGGATATATGAATATGTGTATATATACACGGCAGTGCAGGGGACCATAGAAGAGCGGCCACTGCATCTATACATTATACAGGAGGATCACAGCGGGTGTCAGGAGTGACATCCGCTGTGATCTTTCCTTAACTGCAGGTACTACTACTCCCAGCATGAAGCACACTCTGATCCATATTGATCCGAATGTACGGAATATGAACAATTCGGACAAAAACTAATTATGTCCGAAACGAATTGCACAAGCCTACCATTCAATCATGGAGGGGGAAGATTTGGATTTACAATATTTAGATAATAGAACTCTGGCAACTGAGAGCAAAGTCCGGGTAATCTTTGGGACATGTAAGGAAAAGAGCTTGGGAACAAATGTAATAATGATTCCGCTTGAAAGGGAATATTTTGTAAGCAGATCTGGTTGAATTTCAGTACGTGAGACCAAACTTCCAACAGTTATCTGTATGATTTGGGTTGAATTTGTTTATTCAGGTAGGGGTGCAGTACCATCTGGAGAGGACCCTGTAGCCATTCTCCCTCAGGGTGAGTTCACACTGAGCAAATGAAGAAGAATTCACGCTGATAAATTTACGTGCAGAAAAAATTATTTTCTATTCGCGCAGAATTCGCGCGGACTTTGCACAGAATTGCGTGTGGAAATGGGGGAGAAAGAAGTGAAGTGTTTTTCAGCCATTTCTGCACAAATTTCGCGCAAATTCGATGTCGGGCGGAATTTTTTTTTTTACCATTGACTTCTATTGGATTCTGCTCGTGGATTCTGCTTGAAGAATGAACATTGTTCTTTCTTCAAGCGGAAAGGAATTCAGCGTCGGAATTCCGCTAGCAGAATTTCGGATGTGTGAACAGGACAGAAGAAAAAAAATTTAAGTCAATGGGCAGAGGAGTTGTGCATTAATTTGGAGAGAAGAATTCATAAGGAATTACTCGAGTAAATTCCTCTTGAATTATTCAGTGTGAACGCACCCATATCCTGACGCATCTAAAGAATGTTTTAGGTGCCTTTAATAGCAAATTTTTTTGCATAGTGAAGAAGGGCCAACTGTGGTTAGTTTCCCAGGATTTTAAGAAAGAAAAAGTTTCAGAAGCTGGAGCAGCAGCCCCACCCCTTTTATTATCTAACCTTTTTGTGCATCGGTCTGGCTTGCAAATCACATCCAGTCCCACAAAGCCATGTCCCCTTCTATTTTCAGCTTACAATATCTTCATCACAAATCAGTTCCACCTGAGGACAGGATATGAGGATGGGACATAAGGACGGGATATGAGGATGGGACATAAGGACGGGATATGAGGACAGCATATGAAGACGGGATATGGGGTCGGGATATGAGGTCAGGATATGAGGTCGAGATAGGAGGATGGGATATGAGATCGAGATATGAGGACGGGATATGAGGTCGAGATATGGGGACGGGATATGGGGTCGGGCTATCAGGACGGGATATGAGGTTGGGATATGAGGACGGATATGAGGTCGGGATATGAGGACAGGATATGAGGATGGGATATGAGGACGGGGTATGAGGTAAAGATAGGAGGACGGGATAGGAGGTTGGGATATGAGGACAGGATATGAGGTTGAGATAGGAGGACGGGATATGAGGTCAAGATATAAGGACGGGATAGGAGGTCAGGATATGAGATCGAGATAGGAGGCTGGGATATGAGGTCGAGGACGGGATAGGAGGTCGGGATATGGGGTTGGGATATGACAACAATATATGAGGATGGGATATGAAGTCAAAAGCTTCCTCCTTTGTTGATTTTCCTCTCTAACAAGGATTAGGAAGGAAAAATCGGGCAACACCGGGTACTCAGCTAGTACTTTGATAAATGCAAGTAAATTGTACCTTTATAAGCAAATCAGTAGGACATTCCGATCTGTTGGCTTTGGCAGGACATCAGTTTTTTTGTCATCCTTTATGGCCCAGTGTTCTTTTCCAGTTTCAAGCCCTTTTCCTGGATAATATAGATAGTTTTTTTATCTGTTATTGATTTTCTGTTGCTTATATGTAAGGAAGTAACGTAACCAGAAGGTTTAACAGCAAAACATGGGGTCACCGCCTTCTCCATTTGAAAGCAGATGTGATTTCTAACATACACTGCTCAAAAAAATAAAGGGAACACTTAAACAACACAATGTAACTCCAAGTCAATCACACTTCTGTGAAATCACACTGACCACTCAGGAAGCAACACTGATTGACAATCAATTTCACATGCTGTTGTGCAAATGGAACAGACAACAGGTAGAAATTATAGGCAATTAGCAAGACATCCCAAATAAAGGAGTGGTTCAGCAGGTGGTGACCACAGACCCCTTCTCGGTTCCTATGCTTCATGGCTGATGTTATGGCCACTATTGAATGCTGGCAGTGCTTTCACTCTAGTGGTCTACAACCCACACAAGTGGCTCAGGTAGTGCAGCTCATCCAGGATGGCACATCAATGCGAGCTGTGGCAAGAAGATGTGCTGTGTCTGTCAGCGTAGTGTCCAGAGCATGAAGGCGCTACCAGGAGATGTGGAGAAGGCCTTAGGAGAGCAACAACCCAGCAGCAGGACCGCTACCTCTGCCTTTGTGCAAGGAGGAGCACTGCCATAGCCCTGCAAAATGACCTCCAGCAGGCCACAAATGTGCATGTATCCACTCAAATGGTCAGAAACAGACTCCATGAGGGTGGCATGAGGGCCCAACTTCCAAAGGTGGGGGTTGTGCTTACAGCCCAACACCGTGCAGGACGTTTGGCATTTTCCAGAGAACACCAAGATTGGCAAATTCGCCAATGGTGCCCTGTGCTCTTCACAGAGGAAAGCAGGTTCATACTGAGCACATGAGGCATTTCTTTTGGGGTCCGCACAGCCCTCCATGTGCTTGCCAGAGGTAGCCTGACTGCTAGTAGGTACCAAGATGAGATCCTCAGACTCCTTGTGAGATAATATGCTGGTGCAGTTGGCCCTCGGTTCCTCCTAATGCTAGATAATGTAGACCTCATGTGGCTGGAGTGTGTCGGCAGTTCCTGCAAGAGAAAGGCATTGATGCTGTGGACTGGCCCACCCGTTCCCTAGACCTGAATCTGATTGAGCACATCTGGGACATCATGTCTTGCTCCATCTACCAATGCCACAATGCACCACTGTCCAGGGCACCTTATCAGGAGCATGCCCAGGCACTGCAGGGAGGTCATATGGGCACGTGGAGGCCACACACACTACAGAGCCTCATTTTGACTTGTTTTAAGAACATTACATCAAAGTTGGATCAGCCTGTAGTGTGGTTTTCCACTTTGATTTTGAGTGTGACTCCATATCCAGACCTCCATGGGTTGATAAATGTGACTTCCATTGATCATTTTTGTGTCATCTTGTTGTCAGCACATTCAACTATGTAAAGAAGAAAGTATTTCATACAATTAGTTCATTCATCCAGATCTAGGATGTGTTATCTTAGTGTCCCCTTTATTTTTTGAGCAGCGTATTTGTAATGCACTTCATTTACCAAAAATGTTTTCATACCCCAAAGAAAAAGCTGTAAACTTTTGGCCACAAGGTATCTAGTATCTGTCTCTAGTATCACAGACCCCAAGACGAAACACAGGCAAGACTTAATTACTGCTAACTGCAGAAAAGGTGGAGAAAGCCTGGTGAGTATTTGCAATCTGTGAGCCTGAGGATCCATACTTTCTCTAAAAGGTTAATCAAGGCTTCTCACTCATCTATAATTTCTGGGCAGCTGTCCCTTGTGTAAATACCAGTGTTTCTTCTACTGTATGTAATATTTTTCTGCCCGGACCCTTCAGCCTGTCATCATCATCAGCACTTGGTCAGTGTTAAGTGCTCTGTTGTGCTGCTGCTGTTTCATTTCTGCTCACATAGCGCTTTGAAAACTCAGTGCATCAGTAACTCCTTCTCCCTCCACATGCCATCAACAATAGTGTACTGTAAATCACCCCCCAGCACAGCTCCAGCCTGTTCAGTCCAGTGCACTTTTACCAACACTATGCCATGGCGTAGGAGTAAGGAATAAGTGCTGTGCTGTGTTTGGCCAGGCAAGAGAAAGGAAGTATAGGATGTGTACTAATGTAAACAGCCCAGCTCTGGTCCCACCCCCTGAAAAGGAGAAATATCTGTGCACAATAGAAGGGGCCCAATAACAGCACTGAAAGCCCCAAAATCACTTTGTCACAACTCTGAAGAGTTAATCTAACATACCATGCAAGTTTACAGATTCTTTTGAAACAACAGTTACGCTTTAACCATAACCACCTTTAGCATCGATTGGATTCAAAACATGAAAAGATTATGTCCTAAGCGTCTGGTCTTTAATTTTTTGGTCATCCAGATTTGTGAATGAAATTTTCCACTCTTCACTTCCAATATCCACATTCATCATTAAAGACCCCTTACTCCGCCCCTAGACATCTTATCCCCTAAGGATCCAAAGGATAGAGGATAAGATGTCTGATCGTGGGGGTCCTGCCGTTGGAAACCCCCGCGATCTCACTGCAGCACCCCCTGTCATCTGCTGCATGGAGCGAAGTTCGCTCTGTGTCTGATGACGGGTGATACAGGGGTCGGAGTATCGTTCCATCACGGCCCCGCCCATTGTGCCATCACGGCCCGCCCCCTCAATACAAGTCTATGGGAGTGGGTGTGACAGCCGCCACACCCCCTCACATAGAATTGTATTGAGGGGGCGGGCCGTGACATCACAAGGATACGAGAACGCGCCGTCACGATACTCCGCCCCCTGTATTGCCCGTCATCAGACATGGAGCGAAGTGTGTTGCTGTAGTTAGGCCACAAAGTGCAATCCCGGCAGTTATGCCCATGTTTATATACCACCATCTTATTCTACAGCACTGAACATAAATTGTCATTCATACCACTCTCTTTTCCAACAAGGCTCTCAATCTAGTTTTCCAAATTCATAGGCACTAGATACAAATTTCTAGGAAGCTGATAAATCATATTACAGTGGGGGAAAAAAGTGTTTAGTCAGCCACCAATTGTGCAAGTTCTCCCACTTAAAAAGATGAGAGAGGAATGTCATTTTCATCATAGGTATAACTAAACTATGAGAGACCTAATGAGAAAAAAAAATCCATAAATTCACATTGTCTGATTTAAAAAAAAATGTATTTGCAAATTATTGGTCAATAACAAAAGTTAATCTCAATACTTTGTTATATACCCTTTGTTGGCAATAACAGAGGTCAAATGTTTTCTGTAAGTCTTTACAAGGTTTTCACACACTGTTGCTGGTATTTTGGCCCATTCCTCCATGCAGATCTCCTCCAGAGCAGTGATGTTTTGGGGCTGTCGCTGGGCACATGGACTTTCAACTCCCTCCAAAGGTTTTCTATGGGGTTGAGATCTGGAGACTGGCTAGGCCACTCCAGGACCTTGAAATGCTTCTTATGAAGCCTTTCCTTCATTGCCCGGGCGGTGTGTTTGGGATCATTGTCATGCTGAAAGACCCAACCACGTTTCATCTTCAATGCCCTTGCTGATGGAAGGAGGTTTTCACTCAAAATCTCACGATACATGGCCCCATTCATTCTTTCCTTTACATGGATCAGTCATCCTAGTCCCTTTGCTGAAAAACAGCCCCAAAGCATGATGTTTCCACCCCCATGCTTCACAGTAGGTATGGTGTTCTTTGGATGCAACTCAGCATTCTTTCTCCTCCAAACATGACGAGTTGAGTTTTTACTAAAAAGTTCTACTTTGGTTTCATCTGACCATATGCAATTCTCCCAATACTGGCTTAAGCAGGGGGACACGTCTGGCACTGCATGATTTCAATCCCTGGCGGCCTAGTGTGTTACTGATGGTAGCCTTTGTTACTTTGGCCCAGCTCTCTGCAGGTTATTCACTAGGTCCCCCCATGTGGTTCTGGGATTTTTGCTCACCGTTCTTGTGATCATTTTGACACCACGGGGTGAGATCTTGCATAGAGCCCCAGATCGAGGGAGATGATCAGTGGTCTTGTATGTCTTCCATTTTCTAATAATTGCTCCCACAGTTGATTTCTTCACACCAAGCTGCTTGCCTATTGCAGATTCAGTCTTCACAGCCTGGTGCAGGTCTACAATTTTGTTTCTGGTGTCCTTTAACAGTTCTTGGGTCTTGGCCATAGTGGAGTTTGGAATGTGACTATTTGAGGTTGTGGACAGGTGTCTTTTATACTGATAACAAGTTCAAACAGGTGCCATTAATACAAGTAACAAGTGGAGGAGAGAGGAGACTCTTAAAGAAGTTACAGGTCTGTGCGAGCCAGAAATCTTGCTTGTTTGTAGGTGACCAAATATTTCCCACCCTAATTTGCAAATAAATTCTTTAAAAATCAGACAATGTGATTTTATGGATTTTTTTTCTCATTATGTCTCTCATAGTTTAGTTATACCTATGATGAAAATTACAGGCCTCTCATCTTTTTAAGTGGGAGAACTTGCACAATTGGTGGCTGACTAAATACTGTTATCCCCCACTGTATTCAGAATGCTTATTTAGAGCTCTTGTCTCCTACTTGGGTCACAAATGAGACTACAATAAGGCAGCATATCCAGATAGGGATTGTAGTGCATGAGTAAGTGGCATTCTGCTGCTTACCTGTAACTTCTTGACACTCAGTGGAAGTTTGGAGGAAGAAAGTGCATTAACTTTGAGTTGCACTTGTAGGTGCAGGGGGTACACCTAACACATACCTGTAGCATCAACATGGTACCTATACATACTGAATAATATTAAGAATGTTATCCATGCTGATAAAGGAAGAAAATGCCAAAATTGTGATTTTTTTTTCTAGTTCAGATTTCTATGACCCACATGGCATGAAGACCCTTATGACAATTACCTCTGATCATGACGGCATTATAGGAATGCTAAGCTTTGCTATAATGCTAATCTTGGTAGAAGACTTTTCACATTATTGTGCAAAAAACAAGGTGTTTTCCTTCCTGCTATCAGCTATTAAACCTTTAAAGATGTGATCTCTGTACTGGGCAGGTTACTGATTAAGAAAATGTTTTTCTGGCCTATGTGCCCATCACACACCCCTGCTCTGCCTCCCTTACAAAGAGAAACCTCTGTCAACCTATTGAGCGGGCCAACTGTTTATTGGAGCAAACACGCAAGCCTCTTATTTCATTGGTTGTATAAGGCGAGCCTCTGCCGACAGAAGCTGAGTCAGTTGTCAGTTCACTGGCCTCTATGGACTCTGTGCTCAAAAATACGCTGTATAGACCATAGTGAGCTACGTACATACTGTATATTCCAATGTGCATTTATTCCGTAGTATATTAAAGGACTGATGCCTCAGGGAAAGAATAGGGACTAATGCACTTTACCCTGCCAGACAATTATAAGTACATCATATGGACCCCATAAAGAAAAAGATCACAATACTGATTACATAAATGCTAAGTCCGTCTGTAAACAGGATTGGGATGTCAATTGGGGCTGTACACTAGCACTTGTGTACCTTTACTTTAACCTAATCTTATTCCCATGATATTCCTTGTCCCTGTGAGTAAAGGCTATCTTTAAGCCTTAAATGTGTCAGCCTTGTGCTGTGTATGGAGTTTAAAGAAATTTCTTTACAAACAGCCCTCTTTTATTTGTAACAAATCACTGGAAGAATCTGCCTTGTTACTTATCATTGAGCATGAGTTATATCTTCTGACTATTCTAGTAAATACTTCAATTCTACATTATATCATTCTGGAACATCTTTTAGAACTCTTAGAAGTCTACATTGTGCTATTCCTCTGTTATTTCTCCTAGAAAATCATGAGTAATGTGACAGCAGATATGAACATGCAATGTCCACAGGTTCGGGACCCATTTAACTATAAGGTTATCTTAATGATCCAAATACTACCTACAGTGGGGTGGGGGGCTGCAAATACTACCTACAGTGGGGTGGGAAGCTGCAAATACTACCTACAGTGGGGTGGGAAGCTGCAAATACTACCTACAGTGGGGTGGGAAGCTGCAAATACTACCTACAGTGGGGTGGGGGGCTGCAAATACTACCTACAGTGGGGTGGGGGGCTGCAAATACTACCTACAGTGGGGTGGGAAGCTGCAAATATTACCTACAGGGGTTCTGCAAATACTACCCTCAGAGGGTGCTGCTAATACTACCTACAGTGGGGGCTGCTAATGCTACCTAATGGGTGTCTGCTTATACTACCTACAAAGAGATCTGTTAATACTATCTACCAATGGGTCTGCTAATACTACTTACAGGGGGGGGCTGCTAATACTGCTTAATGGGCGTCTGCTAATACTATCTACAAAAGAGGCTGCAAATACTACCTATGGGGGGTGGGGTTGTGTGAGGACTAAATACAGGACGGTGCTGCAAATACTACCTAATGGGGGTCTGCCTCACTATCTACAAAATGGTCTGCTAATATTACCTACCAGGGGGGAGCTGATAACACTACCTACAGGGGGAGGGGAAGCTGCTAATTTTACCTAATGGGGGTCTGCTAATACTACCTACAAAGGCATCTGCTAGTACTATTATAGGGTGTTGCTACTACATACAAGGGGTTACTATCTACTACTTACAAGGGGGCTGCTACTGACAACAGGGGGCTACTATCTACAGGGGGACCTATCTAGGGGACAACTATTTACCACTTATTGGTGGCAACTATCTGCATGAGGACCTACCAACCTATAGTTTGCACTTATCTACTCAGGACACCTGCATAATGCGTGAAACTATGTGAAGGGACTTGTCTTCACGTACCTACTAGAGCAACCTAACTACTTAATGGGGGGGGGGGGCTGCCTGCTCTTCCCCAACCCACTTATCTACCCACTCTATTAGTGGGACACCAAGAGGGGCATTATTGCTGTTTGGGGCACTAAAGGTACTGGAAAAGAGCGGAGCCTAAAATGTTTGTCTGGCAGGTTCTGTGGAGACGAGTTGTGGCTGGATGAAATTGTCATGACGGTCTGGGCTGGATAGAGAAGAAAAAGGAAAGTGAACGACTAAAATTAGAGAATACGTAATCTGTGAGTTGTTGTTTTGCAACAGCTGGAGTCTCCCTGGTTGGGAAACACTGGCCTATGCACACTATGAAAATTCAGCAAGGAATATTGGAGGTCATTCTGCACTGAATTTGTCATGGAAAGTAACCCCTGCAATTCAAAATTCCATAAAAAATTGGCTTTTCCATGCAGAATTGTGCCGAAAGAATGAGTATGTCTGTAGTGTACAATCCATAGGGTGCATGGGCCCATACTTAGAGTATGATATTTTTCTAACTATTTTTGAGTATCTATCTAAAAATAGTTCCAATACTGGATGTTTTGGTGTTGTACACAGGTGATTTACAAAAAAGATAAAGACATCCAATATGCCATCTTCAAAATAGCCTAGTAAATAGCAAAATCAAAGTAAGTAACCTACAAAAATACCAAATATTATTGTTATTCTTTAAAAAGGCTGCATTCACACCACGATCTGACCTTCTGATGCACAGATACGATTTTGGAAGCTCAAATCGCCTGAAATCGTACCTGTGCATGGATAGGTATGGGCAGATACAAAGTCATTAACTATTATGGGGCTGCGGACCAGATCGTAGTCAGCTAGTGACTACGATCTGGTCATTTTCTTAGGAGATCCGATTTTTGACTCGGACTGAAAATCGGTACAGACCACAATTTTCAGTCCGAGTCAAAAATCGGATCCCCTGAGGAAATGACCAGATTGTAGTCACTAGCCTACTACGATTGGGTCCGCAGCACCATAATAGTTAATGGCTCCATATCTGTCCGTACCTATCCATGCACAGATAAGATTTCAGGCGATTTGAGCTTCCAAAATCGTATCTGTGCATCGGAAGGTCAGATGGTGGTGTGAATGCAGCCTTATAGCAAATTATATTATTCATTTATCATTCATGGCAGATTTGTTGTAAATCAAGTGGTGTTTGTACATGCCATACAACATAGACAGCTACTTTCTGCAACAAATGTATAAAAACCTTGATATAATGTCGATAGACCTCCAATTAACAAATGTTCTTTGCTTTCCTTAGATTATATAATCCTTGTTCTTCTGAGAATTGCTTCTGTCTGGAGGGAGGAGTCTGGGTTCGGGGGGTGTGTCCTCTGGACCTCTCACAGGTATTACCACCTCCTCCTAAGCATCTCACCTAGATATGACATCACATCTGGCTTACAGTATATAAGGAGCTCTGATGAAGGGATCAGTACAGGGGGAAATCTCTTAGTAAGATCAAGTAAGACCAAGAGAAGAAGACATCTATCCAGTGTGACCTGTACGTATGAACACTACTTTACCTTAAGATACTATATGCTACATTTTTTCTCCCACTTGTAAATCATTACCTCTTGTAAACCAGGCTAGTAGAAATGTAGATTTCATATTGATCAGCTGTAAGTGAATGAGGTAGTGTTCCTGGTATTGCATTATTTCTTATTATAATTCCCATTATGACAGTGATTTAACACTAAGAATGATCTAAAGACTCTTATCCCTCTCTTGTAATGTTTAAAATATTTCTACTTTTATTCATGCACAGCTTCAAATTCATCTTATCAAAATGGTTGGACTGAGACCCTCTGACATCCCCCCAACCCCAGCTGTAAAGTTCTTTGGTGCTGGCACTGCGGCATGCATAGCTGACCTCTTCACATTCCCCTTGGACACTGCAAAAGTCAGACTACAGGTAGGTGCCTGCTTTGGGTTTTGGGCTATGCATAAACACAAAGGGGAGAATTTATCAAGCTTCTCACACAGCTTTTTGGTGTAAATTTGTTGCAGATTTTGCAAGAAGTGTGCAACTTTTTGCTCAAGTGAATTTGCCTAAACTGTCTTAGGTACACTCTTTTGCTTTTCAACTTAGCAGGGGTAAGACATTAATGAAGTGCACCTTCATTAGTGTCGCATAGCCCTCGATTACACCACAAATATACACCAGCCCAGACCTGGCTTACAAAACTGCCTGTAGAAAGTCACACGGGGAAAGAGTCGCAGAAAAGTCAAAGTGGTCCACTGGAGTGAAATTTCCTAAAAATGGGTACTAGCCCCATATTTATCAGAGGCCTTTCACCATTTAATACATGTGGTGCATGTACACTCCATGAACACCATCAAAGCCTGCATATAAAATTGACTTTAATTAATCTCCCCCATAGAGATGAATTGAGCGAATAAAAAATACTACATAGATACTATAAATGTATGACCAGCAGCCATGCATGAAATCATCACGGTCTTCCAGAAGATGTGTATTGCACTCAATAAAAATGCAAAAAGACATAAAGGGTAAACTTTTGATATATTTTAGATTAATGAATGTTGAATAACTTTCCAATAGCATGTTAATGAAAAATATGATTCTTTCTATTGTATTTTTCCGATCAGTCCTGTCAGCAAGCATTTCTGACTCATGCTGGAGTCCTAAACACTCAGAGCTGCCAGCCTGCTTTGTTCAAAGCCAAACAGGCTGTGAACAAAGCAGGCTGGCAGCTCTGAGCGTTCTCCTTTGTGAAGAAAGCAGACTGGCAGCTCGTAGTGTTTAGGACTCCAGCATGAGTCTGAAATGCTTGCTGCCAGGACTGGTAGGGAGACCCCTAGTGGTCATTTCTTCAAAGTGGAAAATTAAATAGAAAGAAGCATATTTTTTAATAACATGCAATTGTAAAGTTATTCTGCATACATTAATCTATAATATATCAAAAGTTTTTTGATGAGAGGTACCCTTTAATGTACACAGGCCATTGTAAAATTGAGGTGTTTTACGCATATATTCCATTGAGCATATTGCTCCTCAGTTTTCAATCATTGGGATATGCCATGATTTTTGCTACTACTTCACCAATCCCAGTATTACCAACAGTACAAGGGGCCCCACACATCCCATATACAATAACATGCTAAAAAAAAAAATGCTCCCCGGAAATGCCTACTAGAGCTTTACTTATGGGCTATTATAAGCCCTATTAGAGAATTTATAAAATTTGTTATTTTAATTTCAGATACAAGGAGAGTCAACAGTGTCAGGGGCAGTCACTGGAATCCGATACAAAGGAGTTCTTGGCACTATGCGGACAATTGTGAAGACTGAAGGACCAAGGAGCCTCTACAACGGATTAGTGGCCGGATTGCAAAGGCAAATGAGTTTTGCTTCTATTAGAATTGGGCTGTATGATACAGTCAAACTCTTCTACACCAATGGGAAAGAGAGTAAGTATGTATGAATTATGTTAATATGGGCACTATATTTAAAATACAAAACTTTTACTTAGTACAGTGATCCCTCAACTTACAATGGCCTCAACATACAATAGTTTCAACATACAATGATCTTTTCTGGACCATTGTAACTTGAAACCAGACTCAACATACGATGCTATGGACAGTCCAGATCTGTGATATCTGTCACAACTGGAGGAACTGACCAATCAGAATGGGCATTTTACTGGTAAATCACCTGTATTACTGAAGTGCATGCACTGACTGGTGTCTGGTAGCGCCCCCTACAGTACAGGGAGGAACTACAAGTTCTGTACTACTCCTTACCTGTGCCAGGGTTAGCTGCTCCTTTGGACACCAAGTAAGGGCGGCTCCATTTGGGACACTGTATAGGACCCTGAAGAAGCTCCTTTCCTCTACATAAACCATTGTTTCCCAACCAGGGTGTCTCCAGCTGTTGCAAAACTACAACTCCCAGCATGCCCGGACAGCCAACGGCTGTCCGGGCATGCTGGGAGTTCTAATTTTGCAATAGCTGGAGGCACCCTGGTTGGGAAACACTGACTTAGACAGTGATTTACAGCAGCTCTTTCTTACTTTTCTGTGTATGGAAAAGTTTTATCACTATTAGTTATCTACTTAATTTCTTTAATGCTCACTTTTTCCTTTTTTTCGGATGCCATTTTGGGGCTTCAGATCCAATTCCCAGGTTTCCATAGAGTTATGGTCTCAACATACAATGGTTTCAACATACAATGGTCGTACTGGAACCAATTAATATTGTAACTTGAGGGACTACTGTACTGTATATAAAGAAGCAAAGACATGTGGGTACATGTTAGTGATCGTTGTATATTCTTCTTATAGAAGCCGGGATTGTAAGCAGAATACTTGCTGGATGTACGACAGGAGCATTGGCTGTCACAATAGCCCAGCCAACTGATGTGGTAAAAGTCCGATTCCAAGCTCAGGTCAATCTTCTTGGGGTGAAGAAGAGATACAGCGGTACAATGGATGCTTACAAAACCATTGCAAGACAAGAAGGAATGAAAGGCCTATGGAAAGGTGCATAATAGAATAGCAATGTATACAGTGTGTGCAGCTATAGTTTACTTATTGGTACATTCATTTTTACTGTACAGATAGGGTCACAAGGGCTGTCTTTTTCTGCGTATTTTGCTGTGTATGGGTAACAAAATCAGCTGCAGAAAATAGCAGCAAAACACGGTATGCGTGACCCTACCTTAAAGGGGTACTCCACCCCTAGACATCTTATCCCCTATCCAAAGGATGGGGGATAAGATGTCTGATCGTGGGGGTCCCGCCGCTGGGGACCCCCGCAATATAGCATGCGGCACCCACCTGTTTCTGCTCCGGAAGCACTGGAGGGTCTGGGTCCCAACCACGGGAACGGAAGATCGTGATGTCAAGCCCGCCCCCTCAATGCAAGTCCATGGGAGGGGGCGTGACGGCCGTCACGCCCCCTCCCATAGACTTGCATTGAGGGGGCGGGCATGAAGTCACACGGGGTGGAGTCGTGACGTCACGATCTTCCGTTCCCGTGGTCGGAACCCAGACCCTCCAGCGCTTCCGGAGCAGAAACAGGTGGGTGCCGCATGCAGGGGTCCCCAGTGGCGGGATCCCCGCGATCAGACATCTTATCCCCCATCGTTTGGATAGGGGATAAGATGTCTAGGGATGGAGTACCCCTTTAAAGAGAATAAATCTAGATGTCATTGCAGGATATCATGTAAATTACTGGTTATTGATAATCATGACAACTATGAAAGCTTTAGGTATATAGCGGTGGTCATGAGGTTATGAATATTATGTCATGTTTGCAACAGCTTGAAATTCTGAAGTATAGTAATAAATAGGGATTTCAATTCCTACAGTATTATTATTACATTAGTATAGTTTTCCAAACATACCATTAATGAAGTAAATCATAAAAATTTTATACTGTATATTTGTTTTTTAAACAGGAACATTTCCAAATGTGACGAGAAATGCAATTGTCAACTGCACTGAACTGGTGACCTATGACCTAATAAAGGAAGCCCTGCTGCAGTACAAACTAATGACAGGTAACTACCGTTTCACAAAAGGCTTGCTATTACCATTGTCTGATGGGTTTTTGTTGCTCGCGAATATTCGCAATTCGAATATTATTCGCAAATATCGCATATTCGCGAATTCGCGAATTTCGCGAATATAGCGCTATATATTCGTAATTACGAATATTCGTTTTTTTGTTGTTGTTTTTTTTCTTCACAGTACACATCACAGTGATCACCCCTCTCTGCTTCCAGCTTGTGTGGTGTAAGAAGGCTGTAATACTACTGTGTGAGACTGGCGTGCGAAAATTCACATATGCGAAAATTAGCATATGCGAATTTTCGCGTATGCTAATTTTGTAAATGCTAATTTCCATATATGAATTTTCGCATACGCGAATTTTCGCATATGCAAAAATAAAACGAGAATATAACGAATATACGAATAATCGCGAATATATGACGAATATTCGTCCATATATTCGCGAATATTCGCGAATTCGAATATGGCCTATGCCGCTCAACACTAATGGGTTACAGTAATAACTTGATGTTAAGCAGTCTGCACCCAATTAAGTGGCTGACAATTCTGAAATAGTATCAAATATTTATTGTTGAAACATGAGACACTAATAAGTAAAACTATTATTTTTCCTGGTACTTACATTGTCGTTCCATATAAAGACTCTATTGTCATCACATCAAGTAGATTCCCAATGAATAATAATAAGACTCAAGTTTTTGGACTTTAATTCTGCCATTAATATTTACATTTTGCAGATAAAAAAGTTACTTTTTTTAATCGTACTATCTTGTATGCACACATGAGGTTAGTGTCCTATAATAGTCATGACCGGCTGGCCAAAGTAAGTCAAATGACGCATGTTCTTACATCATATGTAGACTACACAGTGTAGGGAAGAAACAGGATGGTAAATGCATTGTACAGTAAGCACTAAATGTACAGTGATCCCTCAACTTACAATGGCCTCAACATACAATAGTTTCAACATACAGTTGTCTTTTTTGGACCATTGTAAGTTGAAACCAGACTCAACATACAATGCTATGGACAGTCCAGATCTGTGAAACGTGTCAATGAAATGACCAATCAGAATGGGCATTCACTGGTAAAACTCCTGTATTACTGAAGCGTATGCACTGACTGGTGTCTGGTAGCGCCCCCTACAGTACAGGGAGGTATTACATGTTCTGTACACTTTACCTGTACCAGGGTTACCTGCTCCTTTGGACACCAGGTGAGGGCGGCTCCATGTTACTTTTTTAGGACACTGTGTACTGTACAGGACCCCGAAGAAGCTCCTGTCCTCTACATAGACCAGTGCTTCCAAAAGCAGGGTGCCCCCAGGTGTTGAAAAACTACAACTCCCAGCATGCCCGGACAGCCAAAGGCTGTCCGGGAATGCTGGGAGTTGTAGTTTTGTAACAGCTGGAGGCTCCCTGCTTGGTAAACACTGACAGAGACAGTGATTTACAGCTCCCAGCAGATCTTTATTACTTTTATATGTAAGGCTTTGCTTTAGCTATATCAGTTATCTACTTATTTTTTTTTAATTCTTACTTTTTCCTATTTTTGGATGACATTTTGGTGCCTTTAGAACCAATTCCCAGGTTTCCATAGAGTTCTGGTCTCAACATACAATGGTTTCAACATACAATGGTCGTCCCAGAACCAATTAATATTGTAACTTGAGGGACCACTGTACGTGATAACTGGACTATTATATTTTGATGTTTTTTAGATAACCTCCCGTGCCATTTTGTATCGGCCTTTGGAGCTGGCTTTTGTACTACTGTTATTGCCTCCCCAGTGGATGTGGTAAAGACAAGATACATGAACTCCCCTCCTGGACAGTACACGTCAGCTATTAACTGTGCATGGACCATGCTCACCAAGGAGGGACCTACTGCATTTTATAAAGGGTAATTGTCATTGCTTTATATAAGAGAAACTTCTCCATTACAGACATAACAGGTAAAGCTAATGCAAGATGTTTCTGAATCTTACGCTACATGTTTATCATTTGTTTCGGTGCAGGTTTGTACCTTCATTCTTGAGGTTGGGATCCTGGAATGTTGTCATGTTTGTGTCTTACGAACAACTGAAGAGAGCAATGATGATGTCCAGACAAGGGGTTGAATACGCAGTGTGAGATTCCAAAGTCCCGAATGTACCCCAAGACTCACAAAATGAAAAAATACTATATAAGACTGTGTTGCATGACTATTCCTAATACATTATTCATGTATATACTGAGGGAGTGGTAGAAGATACTTGTAATCGGCAAACACAGCAACTTGGTGAAGGCAGAGCTCGCCCTTAAAATGGGACCTATAGTCTGTGAACAGTGTATTGGTATATGATACATACCTTGTACATGCAGGTCTTGAAACCACTGTTGCTATGACTGTGTATAGGAGTTGGGAGAGTAGGTTAACATATTGTCCTAGATGTTATATTGTTTTCTCAATTGTAGAAGCTGGTTCTTCTATTTAAAATAGTAGTGAAAAATAGTTTCAACAACACTGCGTTCCCAATATTAGTATATCTTTTGTAATAAGAGCTGTCTGGTTGAGTTCTCTGTAGGAGCCCCATGAGCAGAACATGAGCCCCATGAGTCTTGAGCTGGCCATATACATCAGATTATTGTTGGCTGAAAATCTCATGTCAATGAAGCTCTCCTGACTCCCCCTTGACAGATGATGTTGGGGCAGAGAAGGGTTGGGCAGTTAGATTTCCACATGCTTGACCATTTTGTTCCCAGGGGACATAAGGTGCCACCATACAGTGTCTGGCATTGGCCACTGAAAATGCATAAAGCTCTGTCGAGCCAAGCGTGCAGGTCTATATGTCTATAGGGTGGTTGGAAGAGACAGCTATTAGTCAAGCACAATCTAAATTGTATGGCCAACATTAGATGCACCTTAATATGCATAAAATCTACAGGAAACTAGATCTATTTCATGGTTTTGTAGAATGTAAAAACTAGGCTGGAAGACAAGCCAGAAAAAGTCTGAGCTTTTTGTTTGTATGTTTATATTTATTTCAAATTGGAAACATGCTAAATAAAATGGCTTTATTATATGTGTGATGTTTGTGAAATATTCTTAACAGAATCTAAGAACATAGAATACTAGGGTAGGAAGGCTACACAGAGACTGGAACAGCAGAACATAGAGTAGCTACACAGAGACTGGAACAGCAGAACATAGAGTAGCTACACAGAGACTGGAACAGCAGAACATAGAGTAGCTACACAGAGACTGGAACAGCAGAACATAGAGTAGATACACAGAGACTGGAACAGCAGAACCTAGAGTAGATACACAGAGACTGGAACCGCAGAACATAGAGTAGATACACAGAGACTGGAACAGCAGAACATACAGTAGATACACAGAGCCTGGAACAGCAGAACATAGAGTAGCTACACAGAGACTGGAACAGCAGAACATAGAGTAGATACACAGAGACAGGAACAGCAGAACATAGAGTAGCTACACAGAGACTGGAACAGCAGAACATAGAGTAGCTACACAGAGACTGGAACAGCAGAACATAGAGTAGATACACAGAGACTGGAACAGCAGAACATAGAGTAGATACACAGAGACTGGAACAGCAGAACATAGAGTAGATACACAGAGACTGGAACAGCAGAACATAGAGTAGATACACAGAGACTGGAACAGCAGAACATAATGTAGCTACACAGAGACTGGAACAGCAGAACCTAGAGTAGCTACACAGAGACTGGAACAGCAGAACATAGAGTAGCTACACAGAGACTGGAACAGCAGAACATAGAGTAGCTACACAGAGACTGGAACAGCAGAACATAGAGTAGCTACACAGAGACTGGAACAGCAGAACATAGAGTAGCTACACAGAGACTGGAACAGCAGAACATAGAGTAGCTTACACAGAGACTGGAACAGCAGAACATAGAGTAGCTACACAAACAGCAGAACATAGAGTAGCTACACAGAGACTGGAACAGCAGAACATAGAGTAGCTACACAGAGACTGGAACAGCAGAACATAGAGTAGCTACACAGAGACTGGAACAGCAGAACATAGAGTAGCTACACAGAGACTGGAACAGCAGAACATAGAGTAGCTACACAGAGACTGGAACAGCAGAACATAGAGTAGCTACACAGAGACTGGAACAGCAGAACATAGAGTAGCTACACAGAGACTGGAACAGCAGAACATAGAGTAGCTTACACAGAGACTGGAACAGCAGAACCTAGAGTAGCTACACAGAGACTGGAACAGCAGAACCTAGAGTAGCTACACAGAGACTGGAACAGCAGAACATAGAGTAGCTACACAGAGACTGGAACAGCAGAACATAGAGTAGCTACACAAACAGCAGAACATAGAGTAGCTACACAGAGACTGGAACAGCAGAACATAGAGTAGCTACACAGAGACTGGAACAGCAGAACATAGAGTAGATACACAGAGACTGGAACAGCAGAACATAGAGTAGCTACAATTCTGTATTACATATGAAGCCACCTTACACGCCATATTTTCTAGTGGAAATAACATTACAGTGGTCCCTCAAGTTACAATATTAATTGGTTCCAGGACGACCATTGTATGTTGAAACCATTGTATGTTGAGACCATTACTCTATGGAAACCTGGTAATTGGTTCTGAAGCCACCAAAATGTCATCCAAAATAGGAAAAAGTGAGAATTAAATAAAAATAAGTAGATAACTAATATAGATAAAGTAAATCCTTACATATAAAAGTAAGAAAGATCTGCTGGGAGCTGTAAATCACTGTCTATGTCAGTGTTTACCAAGCAGGGAGCCTCCAGCTGTTGCAAAACTACAACTACCAGCATGCCCGGACAGCCAAAGGCTGTCCGGGCATGCTGGGAGTTGTAGTTTTGCAACAGCTGGGGGCACCCTGCTTGGGAAGCACTGGTCTATGTAGAGGACAGGAGCTTCTTCAGGGTCCTATACAGTACACACAGTGTCCTAAAAAAGTAACATGGAGCCGCCCTCACCTGGTGTCCAAAAGAGCAGCTAATCCTGGTACAGGTAAAGAGTACAGAACATGTAATACCTCCCTGTACTGTGGGGGGGCGCTACCAGACACCAGGTAGTGCATACGCTTCAGTAATACAGGAGTTTTACCAGTAAATTGCCCGTTCTGATTGGTCGGTTCTTCCAGCCATTGACACGTTTTGCAGATCTGGACTGTCCATAGCATTGTATGTTGAGTCTGGTTTCAACTTACAATGGTCCAGAAAAGACCATTGTATGTTGAAACTATTGTATGTTGAGGCCATTGTAAGTTGAGGGATCACTGTACTGGGAAGGAATTTTCAGCAGATCTAATATCTACTTCAATTTGGCCCTGTGCATAAGGCCCTATGGTTATTGAAATCATGAAAATTTCCTATATAAATTATTTACCACTTTTTACTATCTCATCTTTGACATTACATTTTTGTATGCATAACGTTAGTTGCAGAATTTCTTCAATTTGACTTCCCTATATACTGACTAAAAAAAATAAAAAATTGTAAACTTACAACTAATTTGTATAAACTAATGAACATTCATATACTGGTAATACTACCCACACTAACCTACAGTATATAGTAGTTTTGTAACTTTTTTTCTTTTGGAACTTGAATTGACCCCACCTATCTCTCCCTATTGAGGACAACATACACATCTTACCCCCAATGTTCTCAATGTTCTCATATTCTGTTAACCACTAATGCCCCTTGATGAAATAATTGATATAAGTGACCATTGTATAGGGAATGTAGGGGAGTCTATGCTTTCGGGTGTATCCTTTTGGATTGTGATTACGGTAGCTATATTTGTTGGTCTCTTCATAATGAAGGGGAAGGATGGTGGGGTCACTTCTTGGAGGGCAGAGGCTCTGCCTGGAGGGCCAGGAATGAGGTGAGAGAAGGTGGGTCAGATCCACTAACCACCATGCCGGCCTTTATATAGCTCCTCTAAGAGCCCACCAACATACAGAAGGGAAGTGACACCATACCAACCAGAAGACTTTTAAGCTCCCTGCCTACCCAGGGGACAGGCATCTTCCAAATGTGTCAAATCAAAATGAAGAAAGGATTTGGAGGGGTAAGATACACAGTTAATAAGATGTATGTTAGTGTTACGAGAAATGTTCTTACTAGTGTCTTGAAAGATTCACTTTTATGAAGCAGAATTCATTATTTACTTAGGAAAATAATCCAATATCACATTATCTGTAGTGAAAAGTACTATTCAGGTGAACATGGTGATACACAAGATAGCGATCAATTACACTGGTGCTTGAACATTTGTGAAACCTTTAGAAGGCTACATCTGTCTTTCACACCATTCCAAAAATATAATCTGTTTTTCATGTCCTAAAAGTAGATAAAGAGAACCCAATCATATTTATAAATGAGACAAAGATAACAGACTAGATCAATTATTTATTGAGGAAAATAATCCAATATCACATATCTGTGAGTGGCAAAAGCTGCTTTGAGTATTTGGTATGAACCCTGTGCAGCGAATGTGAATATTTCCAGTATTATTGATCAGTCCTGCACATCACTTTGGAGGAAATGTATCCCATTTAAGTTCAGGACTTTGATCATTTGCTGAGGGGTCTGTCACTAAAGCCTGTCTCTGAGGGTGGGGGCCGGAGCGCACTGAGGATGGGTGAGTAGCCGTCCCCTGTACAGGAGATTGTGAGGGGCCCCCAGCAGTTAGACCCCCTGTAATCAATAACGTATCTCTATCCTGTGGATAGGGGATATGTTTAATTTGCCTGAGTACCCCTTTTAACATCCTTTGGGAAAAACAATTTGTGTGCGTAGGGACATTGGGAAAGATTTATCAAAACCTCTTTACAAATGAAAGAAGTGATCTGATTGGTTGCTATGGGCAACTGCACCACTCTTTTCTGCACAGGGTTTGATAAATCTCCCCCTTTGTCTTGCTGCATTACCCATATTTTCTAAAGATTCAGCTCACAGACAGATGTGCTGACATTTTCCGGTAAAATTTGCTGGTATAAATCAGAATTCATTGTGATTCAAATAGGGATGTTTTGCAAATGGGATGAGGGTTTTATGCTGCAATGCAGTGTTTTCCTTTCTCCAAACATGACACTTATCATTGATACCTGTAATGTCCCAGTATAGGACATGGTCCTGCACTACACTTAGCCCCTGTCAGGTTGAGTCCCTCAGTGATCTGGGGGCTCTCCTGCAGTGTCTCCTCTGCTGTTACTTTAATGTTATTTATTGTACTATATGTATAGTCAGTATACTAATGTATAGATAGTATAAAGGACTTTTGGAGGACTAATGTAATTGTCTAAAGGACCTGTGAGATGTTACATGATATGTTCACATGATGTTATCATGTTACCCAGAGAGCACCAGCTTAACACATGACCCGCAGCTTGACCTATGGGCTTCTAGTACAGCCTCCCCTTTATAAGGAAGGGAGGTGCTGCAATCTGCCTCTCTTTATGCTGAGGACAGCAAAGCACAGACACCTCAGATCCAGCATCCAGTACACCTGGAGGCCACCAGCCTGCATATGTAAGTCCAGCCATCTATGTCTACTGTCAAGTACCAGTCAAGTCAATCATAGTCAGAGTGGCTGCATTTAAGTCTGATCCAAAAGTATTGCAACTTCAAGCAAGCTGCAGGGCCCTTTTCGTGCTACTGGCTGTCTCTCTTGGATCCTGGCTGTAGAGACTATAACAACTGTCTGACCTCAGTAAAGCCTCCATTAAACCATATCCTGGTCGTGGACTCTCATTTCACTGCCTAGGAATTGGGATAGCGGAGATATTGTTTGGGTGGTTCCCGATACCCAAAAACCACTCTGGCGTCACAAACACTATGGGTTAATAACACCATGCCACTGGGGTTAATGAAAAATGTGTATAGACCAGCTCACCCTTCCTATATGGATGGAACTCGCTACCAGACAATGGTTTATCTCCCCAAGAACAAGATTGGATAGTTTATTTCAAATGCTTAAATATTCTCTCCATACAGGTAAGAGGTGTGGCTGTGCCTGACAATTTCATATTCCATATATAATGTGTATACAACAAAGCAAAATAGAAGTAAACACTTCAGCATCCATATGTGAAAAGCTTGAACCAGCTAAGACAATCAATACTATCTACACTGGCTAAAATACTGATAGTGTGGCCTCTAGTGGCATCATTTATAAATGCAACATAAAATAATATGGATTTTGGGTAAAACCTACATTGAGAGAAAAAAAAAAGACAAAAAAGAAAAACACAGCTGTTTGGCAAAAGAGTTTACTGTAGGTATAAAAGTATTCTGGTAGTGAAGGAAACAGTTGTCCATGTTGGTATATAGTTCAAGATACTATGCCAACAGAATGAAACAATAGTAAAACTAGTGTCAATGCAAACAAATGACTAACAAAGCTTAGAGAAACAGAACTGCAACAGTTTGTTTAAAAATAATATACAATACCTGTTTTCATAATATGAGGTGTCTGGGATTTTTGTGCCTAGTTTACATGCGCAAGTCCCAGTTCAACCATGGGGTTGATGACCCAAACTGAAAGCTTCATAGTCATTTATGGTTCTTTTAGCTTAGGTCATAGGCCTTACTTTGCACTCCTTGTTCACTTCCATCTATATAAATGGTCAATACTAAATAGTGGATATTAACTTTGGAGACATTGCTCATACATCTCGCTGGGATCAAGTGCTGTCACACTTAAGCATAAAAGGGCTGAATTACCTTATTCAGATTAAAGGACAACTGCAGTGCTAATGAAGTAGTGCTCTAATGTCATTAAATAAGAAGTTATGCAACTTACTAATTGTGCTCCATTACCTTTTCTGCACAGTTTAGCTGCTTTGCTGTCACAGGAAGTTGCTGCCTGGGGCTCTAATGTGAGTAGCGTCTACCTGTTATTCCCTATGGGGCTGTCAGCTAGGTCGACGCTACGTCACAAACTCCCAGGATTCTTCACTCCCCCTGCAGCTCCTCCAACCTCATACATATTCATTAGGCTGTTATGTGCTCTGCTCTAATTGGCTGAGCGCACAGTAGGGGAGTTTCAGGGCTGTGAGCTGAGCCGTTTGGATGTGAGCAGAAACAGAGCCTGTGTCTGCAATCAGCTTCAGCATGGCTGGCTCCCCCCTCGGTCTCCGTGGTGACATCTGCCCGGGTGCTAAAGTGTGCTGCTGTCAGTGAAGGCAGTAACCCTTTATGTGCCTGCCTCTCACAACCATGTTAGCTATTGTACTGTGTGTCCCTTTTCTCACTGGCCTCTTGGAATAAAGTTTACAGCAGTGTGCTGCTGAGAGAAAGCATAGCATTCCTGTGGGTCACTGCTGCTGAGCGGTACATAAGTCCACATTGTCCCCCTGTCCTCAGTCCCTAAATGTTGCACCATAATATATACCAGTGTTTCCTAACCAGAGCACCTCCAGCTGTTGCAAAACTACAACTCCCAGCATGCCCTGACAGCCGTTGGCTGTCCAGACATGCTGGAAATTGTAGTTTTGCAACAGCTGGAGGCACCCCTGCAACTCCACACTGTACATTATAGCTATGTAAGCTGTTTTCCAGGAAGCCGCAGCCGACTCTCCTATTGGACAGGGGAGAACATGTGGTGAGGATGGGAGGGGATAACCACAAGGGAAGGAGCTGTGGGCGTTACTTTATTATAATTTCCTTCGGGGGAGAGGAGGGGGGGGGAGAGCAGCAGCTCACAGGAAGCAGGTGCAGGGGGTCATGGGAAATGTAGTCTTTATGACATGGCTGCTTACTGCTTTGGGTGGCAATTATCAGAGAACGTCTAGACCGTTTTGGACAAATGAGGTATCTTTGGAAAGGTCTTGAGCTATGAGATGAGGTAAACTTTTTTTTTTTTTTTTTTTTTAAGTACCAGCGCTGCAGATGTCCTTTAATGTCCTGTCCTTCCATTCCAGTTTGTTGATCATGTTTTAGCTTAAAAGAAGGATGCATGTCCAGAAAAGACCAGCAGAAGGCCACATGAACTATTCTCTCTATATAGGGTGAGTATAAAAATGGAATCATGGACATGAGTGGTCATGCCTGTAATCTGTTTCTTTGCACAGAGCAAACACTACTGAGTTTATCAGCAATGGAAATATATCTGGGCAACTGTTCATTTTTAAAAGCAAAGAAACAAAAAAAGCTGGCACAGCGTAACATACAATGTCCTAAAAAATGCAGGACTACACAACAAAAGTACAAAAGTCCCAATACCATCAGAAGTACACAGGAAGGTGCTCAATTCATAAAATAAAACAAGTTTTGTATATCCATATAACAGTAGAGCATAGAAGCAGAACTCACCTGAGAATGATAATTATAATATACCGTATTTATCGGCGTATAACACGCACTTTTTAGGCTAAAATTTTTAGCCTAAAGTCCATGTGCGTGTTATATGCCGATACAGCCCCAGGAAAGGCAGGGGGAGAGAGGCCATTGCTGCCCGCTTCTCTCCCCCTGCCTTTCCTGGGGGTCTAGAGCGCTGCTGCCGGCCCTTCTCTCCCCCTTGCCATCGGCGCCGCTGCCCGTTCTGTCCCCCTGACTATCGGTGCCGGCGCCGATATCCAGGGGGAGAGAAGCGGCGCCGACAGCCAGGGGGAGAGAAAGGGCAGTGGCACCCATTGCCGGCGCCGCTGCCCCGTTGCCTCCCCCCATCCCCGGTGGCATAATTACCTGGGTCGGGTCCGCGCTGCTGTAGGCCTCCGGCGTGCGTCCCCGGCGTCGTTGCTATGCGCTGCACGGCGCAGCGCATGACGTCAGTGCGCCGCGCCATGCATAGCAACGACGCAGGGGACGCGTCGTTGCTATGTAATTATGACAGGTAATTATGCCACCGGGGATGGGGGGAGGCAACAGGGCAGCGGCGCCGGCAATGGGTGCCGCTGCCCCTTCTCTCCCCCTGGCTGTCGGCGCCGGCGCCGCTTCTCTCCCCCTGGCTATCGGCGCCGGCACAGATAGTCAGGGGGACAGAACGGGCAGCAGCACCGATAGCCAGGGGGTCAGAAGGGCCGGCAGCAGGGCTCTAGACCCCAGGAAAGGCAGGGGGAGAGAAGCAGGCACCGACGGCCTCTCTCTCCCCCTGCCTTTCCTGGGGGTATATCGGGGTATACACGCGCACACACGCACCCTCATTTTACCATGGATATTTGGGTAAAAAACTTTTTTTTACCCAAATATCCTTGGTAAAATGAGGGTGCGTGTTATAGGCCGGTGCGTGGTATACCCCGATAAATACGGTAATTTACTTATGCTTACACAGCAATCTTTTACCGTGACATACCTCCGTCTTACTGTGTCCTACCAGCAAAAAAACACTGTTACTTTCAGGAGTTGACATTTAAAGGGAACCAAGCATTAGATTTGACCGTTTGACCACTTCTGCTTAGGGAGCAGAGTAATGACGCGTAACCATGGCCAGAGCGTCAGAATTAGGTAAATAATATAGCTCCCCACCCAGGAAACAGGGTGGCAGGGGAGACTTACAAACTTTATATCCTCACCATCCCTGGGGGCATGAAGTCCCTTGGGGATGGCGAGGACGAAGATTTTACCATATATAACGCGTTTCCAAGTGTTATATATAGTAAAATCTAATGCTTGGTTCCCTTTAAAAGGCAGTTTGGTCCAAAATAGGTACAGAAAATCTAATGCCCCTTTCAATTGGTTGCAAAATGATGTCCCCAAGGAAAACCACAAATGCAGTACCTGGAAGGCTATGTTCACACCGTGGAATGTGCGAACATGCCGGTGCTAGGACCGCTCAGAAATGCATTTCTGTGCAGACTCCGCAGAAAGAATAGACATGACTATTCTTTCTGCAGATGCCTTAATCTGAATTTCCGTGCCAGAGACATCTGGCATAGAAATTCTGCCATGTGAATAGAGCAGCAGAATCCCATTGATATCAACTACTGCTGCAGAATGTCAGTGCTTAATTCTTCTGCGGAATTCTGCATGGAAATTCCATCATGTGAACATAGCCTAACTGGTGCATTTATCAACTGCAGAACATGTTTTATTGTTTATGAGTTGCTAATCCCTGTGGGTGCTTCTTACACACTCAAGTTGTAAAAGATCTTCACAAAAGTGATCCCAAAGTATTATGGCTTTCTGGAATAGAATAGGTTAACGTGGAACAGGGAACAGATAAAAATAAAACATTCCTCCAAAATGCTGCTCAGTGGATACTTAAAAGACAAATGTCTTAATGATAGGATAGAGCTAAGTAGGTTTTGGATATCACATTGTAAAAAAAAACATCAAGAATAGAAACACCATCCAATGTGATTGTTTATAAACAGTCTGTTCCAAGTCATCAAGCGGGAGGATATTTAAAGGGAACCAATCATCAGATTTTACCCTATATAACGCTTGGCAAAGCGTTATTTAGGGTAAAATCTTTATTTTCACCATTCTCGGGGGAAGCTTCTGCCCCCAGGGATGGTGAAGATATGAAGTTATAAACTAGTCACCGCTGCCGCAGGGGATCTCTTCTAATCTACTCCCGTTCTTCTGCCGGCAGCGACGCCCCCTCCGCTTCATTGATGGGCAGCATCATCGCTCTGCTCTGTCCGTTCAGTGAGCGGAACAATGACGCAGCCCATCAATCAAGCGGAGGGGGCGTCGCTCCCGGCAGAAGAACGGGAGTAGGTAAGAGGAGCTCCCCGCCCAGGGGACTACTTACGGCGGTGACTAGTTTATAACTTCATATCTTCACCATCCCTGGGGGCAGGAGCATCCCCCGGGAATGGTGAAAATAAAGATTTTACCCTATATAACGCTTTGCCAAGCGTTATATAGGGTAAAATCTGATGATTGGTTCCCTTTAATCCCACTGATGTGGAAAGACAGGTGTGGTCCAAAAAAAAAATAATACGCCATATGCGTGAAACAGCTGTTACCTCAAGGGCTCTGTGGAGTCTGCTGGATACCATTCTGCATGGTTGTTTTATGATATTCAAATAAAGAATAATTTTTATCATGTACCTGGGCGAGTGCTGCTTTTACGCTCTATGGGTATCTGGTAAATCAGGTTGTTACAGCAGTAACAATTATCCCCCAACTAATAGGATAGGGGGTAAGTTTGTGATCACAGGTGATTTTGATCCCTGGGATGCCCTGCAATCTTGAAAACAGAGACCAGAGTCTCCCATTGCAAAGCAGTGGCATGGACACATACACACTGCTACTCCATTCATGGTTATTCAGGGCTGTACTTTTCTATCGTCTGCAGTTTTCTGTTCCATTCCAACATGAGATTCATTGGTTCTTGATATCAGGAGTGAACCCAGCAGTCTGATGCTGTGAGGATAAGCGTTATTGGTGGGACAATCCCTTTAAAGGGATGCATTTTGTGCAGCCCAATACAGTCAACACTCATAATTACATATAAAGGTCTCTGTATTTTCTGCACCAGTGCATCTGCTACATGAGCAGTGGCTGAACTGAATATTTCTAATAATAAAGCCTAAATCCCTTCCATGGCGATCTGTATCAACAAACACATTTGTCATCAGGTCGTGTGTGGTACTGCAGCCTAGTTGTAAAACCACACCCAATCGGAGGACAGGCACGGTGCTCTTAGTATTTAGCTTGAAATGAGCAGGAAGGGGATATTTTTCATGCATCTATATCACCACCACACACTGTATTTTAAAAACTTACAATATTTATAAAACTATGTTTATTTGATCTAGCAATAAAGCCCCTTTCAAAGAGCTCAGGAGATGCTAAAGCTGCAGCATTATATCTTTATTTACAGATCTAGTGCCAAATGATGCAGAGCTCTAAAGCTTTTAGACTGAAGCCATGACAAAAAAAAAAGGGTAGAGCATATAGTGTAAAATAACTGCTTCCACCTGGCTGAAGTAGCATCAAGGTGGGCACCTTATTGGGCATAGAGGCAAAGAGAAAAAGCATTTGGTGCAATATGTTGTCTTGGTCTGTTTTAGATTAACTCTAATTATTGCTTAAAAAACATGTGATAACCAACTGTAAGAACAATAGATGAAATGCACACAGCAACTGGAAACATCAAAAGCACAAGGAATGTGAAGAAATATGATAGTGCTAAGCACTTTTACCCATTGCCAGCAATGGACCTCACACAAAACAACCCAACAATATAGACCAACTTAAAGGGGTACTCTGCTGCTCAGCATTTGGAACAAACTGTTTCGAACGCTGGATCCGGTGCCGGGAGCTCGTGATGTCATAGCCCCGCCCTTCACGCCCCCTCCCATAGACTTGCATTAAGGGGGTGGGGTGTGATGTCATAAGGGGGCAGGGCTATGACATCACAAGCTCCCGGCACTGGCTCCAGCGTTCGGAACAGTTTGTTTCAAATGCTGATCAGCAGAGTACCCTTTTAAGCTATAGATATAGACAGTTAAGGTCTATTGAACACATTAAAATACTTTAACATATTATTAAAGATCTGCTTCTTGCTTGTTAAAGACGGTCTTCGCTTTCAGCAGCATCACAACCATGAGAGATTGCCAAGGGTTTGAAGTATGTGCCCAAGAAATGTAAACTTACAACATAAAAGCAAATTCTGAAAATAACCACTTATTTAAGAGAAATATCATACACACTCATCTTCTGAAATTATATATATATTGACTTCAACTGTGCTGTAATGGAAAACCATGGGCAACTCTGGTTCAGACTGTTTGCCCTAGACAGCTTCACAGAACCAGTAAGTCAACCAGTTCGAGCCCCACCAACCCATCAACCAGTTCGAGCCCCATCAACCAGTTAAGCCCCAGCAACCCCTGCTGTCAGGAGAAAGATTTAAGTGAAACTTCCCCTATTCCAGATGACACTGCAATAACTACTGCAAAAAAAAACTTGGAGACTGGTAGTGATAATGGGAATAGACAAAAATCTGTGGCAAACATACATATCTTTCTTGAGTACCGCATCTAAAACACTTATGGTCTAGGCAACAATGTAGGACACTATGACAAAAAAGCTCAGTATAAAGGTGGTAAGCAAAGATAAGTTGACACATTTTGCTGGGCAAAATCTACATCATATGCATTAAAGACATCAAGATTATGTGACAGAAATGCATTGTATTGAGCTACAAGGATGATATTACATTATAACCCACAAAGGGGCCTTTTATATGAAAAAAAAAAACATGCCTAATTTAAAGAGCCTTTTACATGGCTCAATGATTGTGTGCCCAGGGCCGCACAAATGATGGTTGTCAGCTGCACATTCCCTCTTTACAAAAGGGAGATGTAAAGCCAAACAATAATGATTTGTAGTGCTACAAGAACCCAGCAATCAGCCAATAAATGATGGCTTACTTGTTCTTCAGCTGAGTGCTGGTCTTTTAAATGGGGCAATAATCAGTCTTTCAGCCAAGAATTGCCAATGTAAAAGGCCCTTAGGCGAGAACGAAATTACAGGTGAACACTGGACTGATGGCAAACCCATTTAGATAACAATGACTTAGACCACTTTTGGTGCAAATATACATAGAATCTGATTGTCAGTTAGCCTTAGTAAAACAAAAATTCACATCAAACACAACATTACATGGAAAAATGTCATTAAATAATACAAGATACCAAGAGCCTTGAATACATAAATTATGAGGATTTTTGATGCCGTTAAAGAGTCAGTATGACATCTGGGTCACTGAGGAGGTGCTTGATCTGATCATGAAATTTTTCTCTGTACTGGTTGAAATGCATAATACTCTCAGGTTCTTCTTTAATCCAGAACTTGTCAAATTCATACAAAAGATAGCCTGGGAAAAAAAAAGTACGTAAAAATGATAAACACTAAATATTTAAATGGAAACCATCACAAAAACAAACTTTTCATATGTCATACAGATCTATAAAAACCTTTTTTTATTGTTCAGATCCTGACTGATCGCTAGATGGAGCTGGGAGAAATGCTTGCCCCATGTGAGCTAAGACAGTCACATAATGCAAGTCTATGGGACCAGCTCGGGCCCATAAACAGAGAAAGGAAAAAGAGGCGCACGGCCGTTCTTACTAATCACTTAGCCCTCGACGGACAAGAACATTTTCTTTTTTTTTTTTTTTTTTTGTTTAAAATCAGATATTTTTATTAGTGTATTCAAAATTTTGCATACTAACACTGTCTGGTCTGGATAAGAGGGGTGGCCATCACAGAGAGGTGAAGTGGTCACTTAGAAAGGTTTCACTGTATTAAGCAAGCTTGGAAAGGTCACCATAAATATGGTACTAAGGCTAATTTCACATTTGCATTGCAGTTCATCTGGGGGGGGGGGGGGGGGGCTCAGCCGCAGATTTAATTTATTATGCAGGATCTGGTCTGCATAATAAAAAAATAAAAAATACTGCAAGCAGTTATCTTTGTCTTGTCAAATACTGTTAAATGTGCAACGGACCGTCCAGCTCAGTATTCTGGCCCTGAGCGCAAATGTGAACTTAGTAGTATTTTTGGCTTCTATATATAGTAATATTTTTTGTTACTCTAAATAAAAAAATATATACACACAACAATAAAAAAAAAAGAATATGCAAGCAAAAATATAAATAATTATTACAAAAAAAACTTACAAAAAAACTGATGAAAGCATTTCATCTCAGGGAATCCAGGAACCATGTTATAGAAGTGAGACTTCAGAGCACCGCTCTTGAGTAAACTGTATGCCATTTCTGTCAGATTGATGCCAACAATAGCATAGGAATACCTATAAAAGACACAATCCTTTAATCATTCACGTATGTATCTATCTGCTGCAAAAAAGAACAAACTTTAAATGTAGGTCAACAGACCCTGCCAAAAGAGTTACAAGCCCCAACAAATAATATACCCCAAGAGAAGTATCCAGCAATTCTTCAAAGAAAGTGAAGGCTTTCTTAGGCTTCCATGTATAACCAAAAGGCTGATTTTGCCTTCTCTATTTTCACTTATTCAGGACTCAATAAAACAATGTGATTGCCTTGATGCTGGTAACAAGCCGACTATACCCTGGCATCATCTAGTAGCGATTCATGCCCTTTTCCCATTACCTTTTTATTTTTAATGATTTTTTTTAAGGGACTTTAATTGACACTCCTACCAATCAGCTGACTAAAGGGGTCCTAGAACACAGGCAAAGTGCTGCAGTTTCTTCATTACCAAGTGCTGTATATTTTTTAACAGATGTGCCTGGTACTACAAGTAGCTTAGTTCCATAACTTGAATGGAACAGAGCCACCTATCTGATATTGGTGGTCTGTTCTAAGGATAGGCCCCTTAAGGACTCAGGGCATACCTGTATGTCCTGAGTCTGGCTAATGGGGTTTAAACCGTTCTCATGAGCGGAGAACGGGTTAAACCCCGTGGGTCCCGGTTGCTATGGGCAGCCAGGACCCATGGCTAATGCCGGGCACCGCCGATTGGGCCGATGCCCGGCATCAACCCTTTAGACGCCATGGTCAAAGTTGATCACAGCGTCTAAATTGAAAGTAAAACTATCCTGGCAGCTCAGCGGATCTGATCGGGACTATCGCGACAGAATCACGATTTCCCGATCAGCTTACTAGATGACAGGAAGGTTCTCACCTGCCTCCTGGTCGTCCGATTGGCGATCTACTGCTCCATGCCTGCTCAGCAAGCTGGAGCAGCAGAGCGCCGATAACACTGATCAGTGCTATGCTATGGCATAGCAGTGATCAGTGAATGCCATCAGAAGATTGCATGGTATAGCCCCCTGTGTGGGCTAAAA
Organism: Hyla sarda; assembly: GCF_029499605.1. NCBI lineage: Eukaryota > Metazoa > Chordata > Amphibia > Anura > Hylidae > Hyla > Hyla sarda. The sequence goes on from NC_079189.1 coordinate 155,720,634, forward strand.
AAAAAAAAAATTGAATAAAGCCCCTCCCTAATACATGTTTGAATCACCCTCCTTTCCTATTTTTTTTTATAAAATAATGTAATTAAAAAATAATGTGGTACCACCGCGTGCGTAAATGTCTGAACTATTAATATATAAGGTTAGCTAAACCGCACGGTCGATGGCGTACACGTAAAAAAAAAAAAAGTCCAAAAACTGAATTTTTGGTCATTCCATATACCACAAAACAAAAATGGTACCGATAAAAACTACAGACCAAGGCGAGCCCTCATATAGCCCCGTATGCGGAAAAATTAAAAAGTTATAGGGGTCAGAAGATGACAATTTTTACCCCTTGAGGACCCAACAAATTCTGAGCGCCGGAGCTAGGACAGGACATGAGGTAAGCCTTCAGGCTACCACAGCAGTGGATCGCCCAACCCTCCCAACCAATTTTTCTATTAAGCACCTGTATGGGCATAGTACTAAAAAGAAAAAGGAAAAATAAAATTGACATGTCACAGAGACAGTCAGTGCTGAGACCCCCAACGATCAAGAGATGGAGAGGGTTTATGCGCGTGGTAACACTGTTTACTCCCTGGCTTGCAGTGATCACTGTCTTGCTGCTATACTATAGGCCCAGAGGACAGCAAAACCTCCTAGAAGCCTTCTCCACTATATTGATAATTATCAATTATAATTGGACCATCAGCAACAAAGAGAGTGGTATTAACCTTAACGGTAGTCCACACATATCCAGGTTATATGACATGCCATAAATTGTATCTGTAGTCAGGACCACCTTACACCTTAATTCTACGAGTTAGAGAGGATGCAGGCATCACAAGAGGGTGATGTAGTGTTGGACTATGGGTAGTCCCTACTGCACTATTTAGGACCTGTCTTTTATATGCAGGTATCCCTGCTTACAAGGGCACTCCCGCTCTGGAACCTCTTAGAAGCCGTTCTATATCGATATATACGCCACAGACATCATGTGGAATCAGTAAAATATAAAAGAACTGCAGGGTCTTTACTAATAAAAAAAAAATAGGAAGCTCAGACAGGGGTCATACCACTGCTCGCATATGCAGACAGAATTTACACCCTCAAAAAAGGAATCATCCAGCTCAGGCTACCAGATATGGTAACCTCCCTTCAAGTGATAGTGATAATCAGATACATATGCACCTGCTGCACTTGAAGAAATAAAATTTAGCTGGGCTTAAAACAGTGTCAGTCACACAAACAGATCATAAAGACCACTTTTTGTTAATACATCCCATTATAGAAATCTATGATAGTCATAAAACACTGTCATGTACAAGATGACAGTTTATCGAGGCAGTGGTTATAGTGTATTAAATAGCAACATAGTAAACGACTGACACACACTAAGACTAGATTAACATTAGGGAATCTCTGGATGGAAATATTCCGGATGGAGATTCCAAAAGGGACTGCTCGGACCTTGTCATCCCCATAAATGAATTTCACACGGATTCCGCCAAAAGAATGACCGAGATCAATTCTTTCTTCAGCGGATTTCCAGTGTTGAACTTTCATAGTCTGCACTTTGCAATGGGATTCTGCTGCGCCAGAATTTCCAAGTGTAATTACTCAGTGAAATGTCTCAGTCTGCACCCCGCCTAACATCATTAAGTCTAAATTTCAATTATGTCTTCTATAGATAAATATTTAGAATATGACCAACACAAATGCACTGCTATTTTTCAGAAATGCCCTATATATACCCAGAGAGGTGCCTTTAGAAAGGCTGATGCTTCACACAGTAAAGATTATGTAAGTAGAAGACCAGTAAACAAATAGATAAAAGGATCAACTGTATATAAGCTTGGTGTCCTATGGAATCAGTGTGGCAGCATCTGCCCCAGCAATAGAATAATTTAGAACACCAAAATACCCCTTTAACTTAAATAGCCTTACCCAATTTTTGGATGATTGGAATGAGACAATATTAAACGAGATTCTTCTGTGTAATTTCTACTAAAATACCTAAAAGAATAAAATACAAGAGAGATCACAAAATTATTATACTTCAACAATCTATTGGTATACAGCCAAGTTCCAAATAGTACAGCAGCTGGTTGGCAAGATAAATGGAAGGATCAAAGCCTAATAGACTGGATTTTATTAAGCCGGGTCCACACAGGGTATTTTTGCATTTGGAAATTCATGAAAATTATTTTTCAAGATTGTAGGTATATTTTAAATTTAGCAAGTTTGAAAACTATAGTTATTTCTCATTATTTTAACTGAAATCTATAGATGCCATACCTAGAGCGTGCTTTCTGAAAAAATGCCACTAGCCACAAACATGGCGAAAGCAGTATTGCAAGCCAAAAATGTGTAAAGATATTTGTATATTTCTATTAGGGATCGACCGATATCGATTTTCTGTGACCTTTCAGGCCGATAGCGAATAACTTATACCGATATTCCGGTATAAGTTATCGGCTATTTCCCCCCACTCGGCCCCGCAGAAGTGGATGCTTTAAATCAATGAACTGCAGCGGCTTTTGCGGGGCCAGAAACCGCCACTGCCCCAGTTTCTCTCCCCTAGTGAACACAGAATAATTGGAAAAAAATATTTATGACAAAGTTTTGATTTTCACATTAACCCCTTAAGGACTCAGCCCATTTTGGACTCAGACAATTAAATTTTTACGTTTTCATTTTTTCCTCCTCGCCTTCTAAAAATCATAACTCTTTTATATTTTCATCCACAGACTAGTATGAGGGCTCGTTTTTTGCGCGACCAGTTGTCCTTTGCAATGACATCACTCATTATATCATAAAATGTATGGCGCAACCAAAAAACACTATTTTTGTGGGGAAATTAAAACGAAAAACGCAATTTTGCTAATTTTGGAAGGTTTCGTTTTCACGCCGTACAATTTATGGTAAAAATGACGTGTGTTCTTTATTCTGAGGGTCAATACGATTAAAATGATACCCATTATTACATACTTTTATATTATTGTTGTGCTTAAAAAAAAAATCACTAACTTTTTAACCAAATTAGTACGTTTATAATCCCTTTATTTTGATGACCTATAACTTTTTTATTTTTCCGTATAAGCGGCGGTATGGGGGCTCATTTTTTGCGCCATGATCTGTACTTTTTTTTGATACCACATTTGCATATAAAAAACTTTTAATACATTTTTTATAATTTTTTTTTTAATAAAATGTATTAAAAAAGTAGGAATTTTGGCCTTTTTTTTTTTTTCGTTCACGCCGTTAACCGTACGGGATCATTAACATTTTATTTTAATAGTTCGGACATTTACGCACGCGGCGATACCAAATATGTCTATAAAAAAAATTTTACGCTTTTTGGGGGTAAAATAGGAAAAAACGGACGTTTTACTTTTTTATTTGGAGAGGGGATTTTTCACTTTTTTTTACTTTTACATTTTTTTACATTTTTTTTTTACACTAGAATAGTCCCCATAGGGGACTATTCATAGCAATACCATGATTGCTAATACTGATCTGTTCTATGTATAGGACATAGAACAGATCAGTATTATCGGTCATCTCCTGCTCTGGTCTGCTCGATCACAGACCAGAGCAGGAGACGCCGGGAGCCGCACGGAGGAAGGAGAGGGGACCTCCGTGTGGCGTTATGAATGATCGGATCCCCGCAGCAGCGCTGCGGGCGATCCGATCATTCATTCAAATCGCGCACTGCCGCAGATGCCGGGATCTGTATTGATCCCGGCACCTGAGGGGTTAATGGCGGACGCCCGCGAGATCGCGGGCGTCGGCCATTGCCGGCGGGTCCCTGGCTGCGATCAGCAGCCGGGATCAGCCGCGCATGACACGGGCATCGCTCCGATGCCCGCGGTTATGCTTAGGACGTAAATGTACGTCCTGGTGCGTTAAGTACCACCGCACCAGGACGTACATTTACGTCCTGCGTCCTTAAGGGGTTAAAGAATAGGGGATAAGATGTCTGATCGCGTGGGTCCCGCCAATGTCCCCCCACGATCTCTGCTGCAGCACCACAGTTGTCCGATGCATGGAGCGAACTTCACTACGTGCTTGATGACTAGCGATGTGGCTCCGGAGGTTCGTGACGTCACGGCCAATTCCCCCCTCTCCTTGTGACATCACTCCATCCCTCTCAATGAAAGTCTATGGGAGGGGGCATGGCGGCCGCCACGCCCCCTCCCATAGATTTGCATTGAAGAGGTATGGCCATGACGGCATAAGGGGACGTGGCTGTGCCATCTTGAGCCTTCTAAAGAACGCCTGGTGCTGCAGGGAGATCGTAGGTGGTCCCAGCTGCAGGAGCCCCACGATCAGACATCTTATCCCTTAAGAAGTCCAGGGGCAGAGTACCCCTTTAAGGACCTTTGGGTAACAAACCTGTGAACTGCAGGGCTTTGGAAATTACAGGTTGTGGTGGTGAAAGTTTGTAAATATGTATACACACATATAGTACAACATCAATAATTTTTACATAAGCAAAAAAAAGAGCATACAAATGTTTCCACCCCCACAGGGTCTTTGTAAATTATGTATAGCATAAATTGTCCATCATCACTCTAAAGATTAGACAGCAAAACCAACAAAAAGATGAACTTACAACAAATTAGCCAGTCCCAGAAAGCCCATACCACGGAAATCAGTCTTTGGATCATCCCCTTGAAAGCCTATGTCCCCCCACTGCTTTGTGATTCTAGACTTCAGCTTCTCATGAGGCATTAGTAAGTCCCAAAGCTAAAACAGTGATATAAAACACAGTTAGATTAGGTATTAAAAGTTTCTTTACTAATATCATACATGCAATTCTCCTTTAGTCTCGATATCGTGTTTATTAGTGTATATGCGAAAAGCTTTTAGTTTTGATTAAGTGAAAAAATATAAACACTGTTTCATGAATACAGTAGTCCCTCAAGTAACAATATTAATTGGTTCCAGGACGACCATTGTATGTTGAAACCATTGTATGTTGAGACCAGAACTCTATGGAAACCTGGTAATTGGTTCTAAAGGCACCAAAATGTCATCCAAAAATAGGAAAAAGTGAAAATTAAAGAAAAATAAGTAGATAACTGATATAGATAAAACAAGTCCTTACATATAAAAGTAAGAAAGATCTGCTGGGAGCTGTAATCACTGTCTATGTCAATGTTTCCCAAGCAGGGAGCCTCCAGCTGTTGCAAAACTACAACTCCCAGCATGACCGGACGGCCAAAGGCTGTCCGGGCATGATGGGAGTTGTAGTTTTGCAACAGCTGGGGGGACCCTGCTTGGGAAAAACTGATCTATGTAGAGGACAGGATCTTCTTTGGGGTCCTGTACAGTACACGCAATGTCCTAAAAAAAGTAATGGAGCCGCCCTCACCTGGCGCCCAAAGGAGCAGGTAACCCTAGTACAGGTAAAGTGTACAGAAGAACATGTAATACCTCCCTGTACTGTAGGGGGCGCTACCAGACACCAGTCAGTGCATACGCTTCAGTAATACAGGGGTTTTACCAGTGACTGCCCATTCTGATTGGTCAGTTCTTTCAGCCATTGACACATTTTACAGATCTGGACTGCCTGTACTTTATATGTTGAGTATGGTTTCAACTTACAATGGTCCAGAAAAGACCATTGTATGCTGAAAATATTGTATGTTGAGGCCATTGTAAGTTGAGGGATCACTGTACTAGAGACTACTGTATACATTCTGTACAATCTAGCACTGGGGGACACTGCAGCCAGGCACTGGCTAAGAAAGCATTTCTTTGTGTTGCGATAAAAACCAGGAAATGCTGCGCAGCTAAACTTGGGTGTGATGGATAGAGATGGAAAATTTACGGAAATTTTGAAGCATGAAGCCTGTTTTTCCCCTGGAAAATGTTAAAAGGAGGAGTAGTTTCATAAACTGAATATTTTAATGCTAAATGTTGGTCTCCCTAATTTCTGTTGGGTACATGGGGCCTTATAACTAGATGCATAAAAGCAGATACGTAAACAATGGAGAACTACTATGTATGAGAATTCATTCACCTCCAACAGCTGCTGCTCATGTTGAGGATTGTCGGAGTCATATGGCTGCTTCCTTACACTCTCCACATCCAAATAGAGCTTCTTATAGCCAGAGATCTGTAATAAGCATATCCTTAAGTTTATCTGAAACCTAAAAGAAAAGGCAAACATTTTTCACTAAAGCCAAGTATTTTTTTCTACATTTTAATTGCAGAATCAGAATTTAATTTCCAGTATGTGCTGTGTATAAAAGCTACAAACCTTTTATCTTTTTCCACATTTACTTTCTTTTCTTGTACAATATCAGCTACATATCTGTCAACTTCATTTTCAGCAATATCGATAGCACATCTCAGGACCTGTGGAAAGATCAGTACATATAAAATACTAGCTGAGTACCCAGTGTTGCCCGGTTTTTCCTTCCTAATCCTTGTTGGGGAGGAAAATATACAAAGGAGGAAGCTTTTGACTTCATATCCCATCCCCATATATTGTTGTCATATCCCAACCCCATATCACGACCCGTAATATGTGTTCCAGGTATTGTGGGAACATAAATTCCCACAAGTTATGTGGGAACATAAGTTTTCCATTGATTTGCAAACCCCGACCCTCACAAATGGGGGTAGTTAATGGTTAAATTAACTATCCTATATTTTAAGTGGACATATAAGTAACATGTGACCAAGTATTATCGAAATATCTCCAGCCGTTTGGAAGTTATGCAGTAACATATATTTCCCATAGACTTGTATGGGACTTTAAACATAAACCCCGCCCCTGGCAAATGGGGGTGAGTAAGGGTTAAATCACCTATCCTATGTTTGTTGCTGACATATAAGTAACATGTATGCCAAGTTTCATGTTAACATCTTTAGTCGTTTGGAAGTGATGCTGGAACATACATACACACATTGGGGGATATTTATCAAAGTACTAGCTGAGTACCCGGCGTTGCCCGGTTTTTCCTTCCTAATCCCTGTTGGGCAGGAAAATAAACAAAGGAGGAAGCTTTTGACTTCATATCCCATCCTCATATATTGTTGTCATATCCCGACATCCTGTCCCGACCTCCTATCCCACTTCAGAGAAAAAAAGAGAAAAAGAGACAGGAGGACAGCGCCTAGCGTAATTCAGTGAGAACCAGACAATTTACCAAGGATCTGCAATATAGGTGTTGTGCTCACCTGGCAGGACACTTGGGTTCATGCACATAACCCCTCCGTATGGGGTACAGACGTATGGATCTCGAGATCTGTATATGGTGAGGAAAAGAACTCCGTTGCCGTGGCGCTGCTTTCATACGATCCACTACAAACTCCGTGACACGGGATATGGTATAACCAATATGTTTTTATTTCTCCATAAAAATGGTTAAAACATATGACAAATGGCAAAACGCATTTCTGTTGAGGTACCGGTATTTGACTGTCTGACTTCAGGTATTTGGATACAGCCGAGATGCCAAGATCATGTTCAATAATGGTATACAGTGATTTGATGTCCATGTTTAGGAATGAATAACTGTCCTTCCATTTTAAATCTATAATGGATGATATGAGGTCACTAGTGTCACGGGTGTATGATGGTAATTCGGTAACGTATTTTTGTAGGAGGTGATCAATATATTGGGAAAGGTTGGAGGTAAGTGAGTTAATCCCCGATATAATGGGGCGTCCTGGTGGTTTTAACGGGTGCTTATGAATTTTTGGTAAGTAGTAGAAGAGTGGTGTATCCGGCTCAGATATTTTTATGTATTTATATTCCTGTTTATTTATGGCTCCAGTCTCCAGACCTTCATCCATTAGGAGTGTTAGTTCTTTGGCGTATATAGATGTCTTTTTTTCAAGAGTCATGTAGAACGTTGTGTCTGAAAGAAGACCGTTAGACTCTGTGATATACTGGTCGTACTCTAGGATGACAATTCCTCCTCCCTTATCTGCCGGTTTGATAACAATAGTGTCATCTTCTGCCAAATTTTTCAAGGCTTTCCTTTGTTGGTGGCCGAGATTATTTGATCGTTTCATACTTTTTGGTCTTTTTGTCTTTTTATTATTAGTAAGTTCTTCGAATTCATTGGATACTGCTGCCATAAATGTTTCTACGAAATTTCCCCGATATTGGGTGGGGTAGAAACTGGATTTTGGTTTTAGTCCGGTGTTTATTTGAGGTGGTTCTGTCACGATATTGTATTCTGACTAGGGATCGACCGATTATCGGAATGGCCGATAATCACGATTTTGGGCATTATCGGTATCGGCAATTACCTTGCCGATAAGCCGATAATGCCCCGCCCCCCCGACCCACCGCACCGCGTTGCACCCCCCACTGTAGTGCTGGGCAGTATACCGGTAAGAACCGGATACCGTTTTTTTTTCCTCCCACGGTATGGATTTTTGCCCATACCGCTATACCGATCTGGCCCCTCCCCCACCCTCCCAGTCAATAAAAAAAATTAAACTTACCCGTAATGGGGGTGGTCCGGGCCATCCATCCTTCCTGTAGTGTCCGGCAGCATTCCGGGTGGAGGGTGAACCGGTCCGGGCTCTCCTTCTCCGGGGTCCTCTTCTACACTCCAGGCAGGCTCCGGCCTAGTACGCTGCATAGACGCCGCTACGACAGGTGCGTCGCTGCGCAGCGGCGTCTATGCTGCGTTACTAGGCCGGAGCCTGCCCGGAGTGGAGAAGAGGACCCCGGAGAAGAAGTACAGCCCGGACCGGTTCACCCTCCACCCGGAATGCTGCCGGACACTACAGGAAGGATGGATGGCCCGGACCACCCTGACAGGTAGGGGGTGAGAAGCGGGTGGCGGCGGCGGCCTATGGCACCGCAAAAGCCACTGCAGTGCATTGATTTAAAGCGCCCGCTTTAAATCAATGATCTGCAGCGGTGTCGCGGGGGGATAAATAGCCGATAACTTATACCGGAATATCGGTATAAGTTACCGGCTATCGGCCCTAACATCCACCGATTATTGGTATCGGCCCTAAAAAAACGATATCGGTCTATCCCTAATTCTGACTTAGCCTGTGTGTCCGAAGAGGTGCCTCTGGATTTGGGGAGATTGAAAAATCTCTTTAGTGTCAGCTTCCTGATAAAGGAATTTAGATCTAGAAATAGATCAAAATCTTTCGAGGAGATGGACGGGCAGAAGGACAATCCCTTCACTAGAACACTTAGTTCGGTGGTACTCAAAACTCTTTTTGATAAGTTGAATATTTTAATAGTGTCCAGTGTGATTTCTGTTTTGCCGATTTCTGGTGTTAAATACGTGGAGTTGTTCTTATTTCTTGACAGGTTTTTATTTTTTATTTGTTCATGTACCTTACTGAATATTCTAATTGAAAAACATGATAATCTTGTTAACGTGTCTGATAAGATTGATAATAGTATTTTTGCACCTGACCTAAAACATCTAAATGAATATCCTAGTTGTGATAAAACCACCACCTCTAAAATACAAAAATATGAGAAAGAATTAGCCTCACAAAAACTTAAAAAACTAAACAGATAGATCAGATTACAAGAATAATAATGTAAAATACTGGCTAAAAGAGACAGGAAATCGCCCCCCAAAGGCTCAACCGACTAGGCGACTAAAACCACAGGCACCACGTAAACCTCTGCAACAACGGGCCCCTTCCACCTTTCCCGCAGCCTATAAACCTGTGCCCGCTCCGAGACGCTCTCACCCAGCACCACTACCAACACCCATCCCCATAGTACCACCTCCGGAATTGGCACCTTCTACTAAACAGATCCCAGAAGAACTTTTAGAATACATAAAAAACACTGGATCCACCTTACCCTCGGGTCGTTACTTAACACCCATAACACCCGAAGAAATGGTTCTCGATGATTCGCTTATCACCATACATGGAAGTCTCACACCGACCTTGGATACCGTAAACCATGATCTTTCCTTTGCTAAGTTCTTCCCACCATGCAATAACCCTGGATCCGATCACCGTGGATCGGTGAGCCCCATATCACCACAAAATAATAACCCACTCACAGAGTCTTTTTTTAGGACTTCCCCCCCCACTCTGAAACATACACCGGACCCCCATCCCCGTCCACCAGTGGAACATGTATTCCTAGCAGCACCAATCAGATTGTCAAAACAAAAAAGAAAAGAGAAGATGAAGAGGAGGACTCAATAAAGAACAAAATCTGTCAAGAAATAAGAACAACTCCACGTATTTTACACCAGAAATCGGCAAAACAGAAATCACACTGGACACTATCAAAATATTCAACTTATCAAAAAGAGTTTTGAGTACCACCAAACTAAGTGTTCTAGCGAAGGGATTGTCCTTCTGCCTGTCCAACTCCTCGAAAGATTTTGATCTATTTCTAGATCTAAATTCCTTTATCAGGAAGCTGACACTAAAGAGATTTTTCAATCTCCCCAAATCCAGAGGCACCTCTTCGGACACACAGCCAGAATACAATATCGTGACAGAACCACCTCAAATAAACACCGGACTAAAACCAAAATCCAGTTTCTACCCCACCCAAATTTTGTAGAAACATTTATGGCAGCAGTATCCAATGAATTCGAAGAACTTACTAATAATAAAAAGACCACAAAGTCTGAAACGATCAAATAATCTCAGCCTCCAACAAAGGAAAGCCTTGAAAAATTTGGCAGAAGGTGACACTATTGTTATCAAACCGGCAGATAAGGGAGGAGGAATAGTTAGTAATCCTAGACTACGACCAGTATATCACAGAGTCTAACCGTCTTCTTTCAGACACAACGTTCTACATGACTCTTGAAAAAAAAAAAACGACATCTATATACGCCGAAGAACTAACACTCCTAATGGATGAAGGTCTGGAGACTGGAGCCATAAATAAACAGGAATATAAATACATAAAAATATCTGAGCCGGATACACCACTCTTCTACTACTTACCAAAAATTCATAATCACCCGTTAAAACCACGAGGACGCCCCATTATATCGGGGATTAACTCACTTACCCTCAACCTTTCCCAATATATTGATCGCCTCCTGCAAAAATACGTTACCGAATTACCATCATACACCCGTGACACTAGTGACCTCATATCATCCATTATAGATTTAAAATGGAAGGACAGTTATTCATTCCTAACCATGGACATCAAATCACTGTATACCATTATTGAACATGATCTTGGCATCTCGGCTGTATCCAAATACCTGAAGTCAGACAGTCAAATACCGGTACCTCAGCAAAACTTCATACTAAAAGCAATAAAATTCATTCTGGACCATAACTTCTTCCAGTTTAATGGGCGAATATATTGCCAACACTGTGGCACGGCGATGGGCACGAAATTCGCACCCAGCCTAGCAAATATCTTTATGGGGGCATTTGAGGATACATATATCTACCCACACCCCCTTTTTCAACATTGCATCATATACCGCAGGTAGATTGATGATATTTTTATCATCTGGGATGGCAGCAATCTCGACCTGAACAACTTCATCACATCCCTCAATGTGAACAATTGGAATGTGGAATTTACTCTCACACACTGTACCAACAATGCAGAATTTCTGGATATCATTATATCACACGACGAACAGAAAAAAATCACAACAAAAACTTACTTTAAACCATTCGATGGAAACAGCAATCTGGATTTCGCAAGCTGCCACTCAGAAAAATGGACAAAAAACATTCCAAGAATCGATGCAAGGACTTCAAATCTAATATCACTTGGGAGACATATATGATTAAAACCATGATGTCCTGTAAGACACCTTTTGTCATCTATATCTTGGAATGCATTTGTGGCATCCAATACGTTGGGCGTACTACTCAAAATCTGAGCGCCCGGCCTAACAAACACAGGTTCAATGTGAAAACAGGATATGCATTGCATAGTGTATCCCGGCATGCTGCAGCTCAACAGAACGATTTTAGCCAAGTTACAGTGGTGCCAATTGAACATATTCCAATAACCTGCCACCGGCAATATACACAACTCTGTTGGAGGGAAAACTTTTGGATTTTCAAATTAAAAACTTTGGTCCCACAGGGTCTCAACAAGTATATTGAACATACTATATAAATATATACTCCCCCAACAAAGAAAAAACACACCTACCATACGGTAATAACCTGCGGTTCTACACTTTCATCCTCTGGAGACACACAAACTGAGGACCACTGCTACATACCGCCTCTGTACGTTCGGTATCACTAACTACGAAATCAATAAGAGAAGAAAACAACAGAAGCCCCATTGGCCGGCCGCTGATGTCATCTTCACCAATCACTGCTCACGAATAGAGCATCTGGATTGGTCAACACATTGGTTTTCATATTTAAGAATTAGCGCTAAAAACATGGACATACATATGATGACTTTTCCTTCTGTCTATGAAGCCACGAGTAGGCATTTCTCCTATTGGCCAGCCCGTGATGGGGTCCCCACCAATCACGATTCCTGACTTACGAGCATCCCTATTGGTCAATATGCCCATGTTCAAAATTCAACACAGGCGCGAAGACCCAGGAGCATATGGTCATCGAGTACACCTTGCCATTCATGTAACCAGAAGTAGGCGTTTCCCCGATTGGCTAGCTCTTTTGACAATCTTCACCAATCACCACTTACAAATTACAACATTCCTATTGGTCAATTTCATAATCATGTACTAGCGGGTAAGCACTACTATACATAAGAACTATTCCTACTTGTCCCCACTTGTTATCAAGTTGGAAGTAGGCACCTCTCCTATTGGCTGAACTGAAAAAAGCCGGCTCATCTCCTATTGGTCCCCCAGATGAACGTACAGTGACGTCCACCAAAAACCTTCTGATTGGCTAACCCTTCTAATGAATGGGAGAGTATACGTTTCAACAATATAAACATGTAGTACGTGCTTATCCAAGCCTCGTGATCGATCCGGAAACCATCCCGTTTGCTGTAAGAGGCTCAGCACGAATACAACTTTGATTTTAGTTTTTTTAATACATATTTATCTGAACTAGGTCTGATTCTGACTGTGTTACACTACCTTATCCTAAGAGTGCTATTTTACCTACTTTTTATAATTGTTTAGTATAATTTTAAGCAATTGAGAAAGGGAAATTATATTCCCGAAATGCGTTTTGCCATTTGTCATATGTTTTAACCGTTTTTATGGAGAAATAAAGACATATTGGTTATACCATATCCCGTGTCACGGAGTTTGAAGTGGATCGTATGAAAGCAGCGCCAGGGCAACGGAGTTCTTTTCCTTGCCATATATAGTTATCCTCCCATCCCGTCCTCCCATCCCGTCCTCCCATCCCGTCCTCATATCCCGACCCGTAATATGTGTACCAGGTATTGAAATATCTCCAGCCGTACGGAAGTTATGTAGGAGCTTACATTTCCCATTGATTTGCATGGGACTTTAAACAAAAACCCTGACCCTCACAAATGGGGGCAGTTAAGGGTTAAATTAACTGTCCTATATTTTAAGTGGACATATAAGTAACATGTGACCAAGTATTATGGAAATATCTCCAGCCGTTTGGAAGTTATGCAGTAACACATATTTCCAATGACTTGTATAGGACTTTATACATAAGCCCCGCCCCTGGCAAATGGAGGTGAGTAAGGGTTAAATTACCTATCCTATGTTTGTTGTTGACATATAAGTAACATGTGTGCAAAGTTTCATGTTAATATCTTTAGCCGTTTGGAAGTTTTTGTGGAACATACATACATACATACATAAACACACACGTTGAGTTTTATATATATAGATTTAGACAGTTTTTTCCTGTCTCAATTTGTCGCACAGAAAGTCGCAGTCTAAATATCTGCCACTTTTCTGCGACTTTTGCTCTAGAGGATTTTTAGAACATGATGCATTCTAGTCTATTTTAGACGGAAATGCATTGGAAAATTGGACAAGTCGTATCGGCTGAAAGTACACTGAAATGTCAGACCATGCTGGAGCAGGTTTAAATAGTCTAAAGCATAGATCACGAAGTCTGTGCACAGAATTTATCAAGAGCCGTGCGACTTTTGATAAATTAGGCGCACAATAGACCGGCCTAACCCTCTGTAGTTTGGTCTATATTGATGCAGGACATAGACAACTTTGATAAATCTCCCCCATTTAGTTTTTTTTATATATAGATCCATTGCTGCTGTAACCCTGCAGATTACATTTCTGAATTAACACTCATTGTACCATGAGGTTACTCTCATGCTGCCTGGTCACCATACAAACAGAACTGAAAGGGTCAAACAGAACCGATCGGAAATCCCCGACTACAGCACTTGGGCATCTCCAGCATTTCCATACAAATAAATTTTTACTTTACATAGATTATGTGATGTATACTTTGAATATTTTGAAATTATACGTGATGACTCTTACCTTCCTTTTTGAGTGTTCCAAGGAATATTCTAAAATATAGAAAAAAAAAATTATAATTTTTTAGCATCATTCTACTCAGCATTATGGGAGATTTATAAAACCGTCTTATAGAGTCTCTTTATTGTCCATGGAAACCAAACACATCAGTTTTTAATTTATCAGAGGAATATGAGGAATAAACGCTGAGCTGTGATTGGATGTTATAGGCAACAAGAGACTATAAGACAGCATGATAAATACTCCCCTATCTACTTGCTATACAATAAATGTAACATGCCCAGAAGTGGGGATCGTGACAAAATTGTGTATATTTTTGGGTGAAACAATGCCATCCCTGCAGCTATTTCCTGTGGGTCTCTATGAGGAGTCCAAACACAGGAAGTGAGGACAGGACCAGCAGGGCTCTGTGCAGACTCCTGGCTTGTCAATCATCCTGATGTATGAGCCAGGAGCATGTTATAGAGCAGTGGTCTCCAACCTGCGGACCTCCAGATGTTGCAAAACTACAACTCCCAGCATGCCCGGACAGCCAACGGCTGTCCGGGCATGCTGGGAGTTGTAGTTTTGCAACATCTGGAGGTCTGCAGGTTGAAGACCAATGTTTTAGAGCTTCAGTGCACACTGTCCTGCTATTTCTTAGTGCAAAGAACCCTGCTTGTCCCGCCCTCACTTCCTGTATTTGGACTCCTCAGAGACACCCAGACAATAGCTGCAGGGACAAAAATATACACATTTTGTAACCAATGTATATTACAAATATACATATAACGGTATTACCTACATTATACAGTAACCCCCCGACCTACGATGGCCCCGACATATGATAAAATCGACATACGATGGCCTCTCAGAGGCCATGGCATGTTGATGTCAGCATCGACATACGATGCTTTTGTATGTCGGGGCCATCGCATTAACTGCTATCCGACAGCGCAAAATGCTTAAGCTGCTGTCGGATAGCAGTTTAAGCATCCCGGGCAGGTTCGCCTACCTATTCCCGCTGCTCTGGGTCCACTTCGCGATCCTCCAGCATCTTCCGCATCTTCTCCAGGGTCCGGGCCTCGCTTTCTGGCGTTGTTATTACGTCACTACGCACGCCGTGCCGGCGCAGCAGCGTAATAACGTCACCAGAAAGCGAGGCCCGGACCCTGCAGAAGATGCGGAAGAAGCCGGAGGATTGCGAAGAAGACACCGGAGCAGCGGGACAGCATCGGGAGCCCCTTGGATAGCATCGGGAGCGGTGAGGACCTGGTCCGGAGCGATGGGGACAGGTGAGTACAGCTTCCTATACTTTACATTGCACGGATCCCTCAACATACGATGGATTCGACAAACGATGGGTAGTTTGGAACAAATTACCATTGTATGTTGAGGGACCACTGTATAAAAAGTTTTTGTTGACGATAGGTACACTTTAAATTAAAGGTAGCAAAACAACAGCATAGGGGAGAATATACCTATCCGGTGTGTCCTTCGAGCACCATCCTTGGACCCATCACAAATCCTCTGCAGCTCACATTTGCCATCTATTTGCCTTAGGAACCATTTCAACCAATATCTAAAATAGTTGCTGTAAAAATACTGCCAGATACAGAGAAGCATCCTAAAATAGAGAAAGAAAGAATAAACACTTGCAAACAGATATGATCACGGTAAAACAACCCTTTTATTCACAATAACAAAGTTATAAAGCAATCTTTTATAGAAAAAGTGTAATGAAGTAATGCTGACACCAGGGCTTTGCCCTTTAGGGTAGAGTCACACGTAGCACATACGCTGCCTATTTGATGCCTGCATATTTGATACTGCGTATTTCAGTGCTAGCAAAATCTATGGGTGTTTATTATTACTCTCATAGACTTTGCTAGCACAGAAATATGAAATTAAATACAGAGTGTATATGCTACGTGTGACCCTACCCTAAAGGGGTCTCCCCATCTGGACAAGTTAGCCACTATCCACAAAGTAATAATGCAGCCTTGAATGAAAGGAGTGGGCTACTCATACACTGCCGCTGCTTCATTCCTTCCCTGTGGGCCTTCCAATTGATGCTGAGCACAGAAAATATATAGCGGATGAATGAAATGGTGGCCGTGCATGCGTAGCCCGCTTCTTTCATTTGGGTCTGTATTTTAACCTTGTTCTGGGGATCAGTGGGGGTCCCAGTTATCAAGACTCCCACTGAGTCTTAGGATAGGGGATAAATTGAACATATGGGGAAAAACCCTGCTGCTCGAGTGACCAAAGCAACCACCCATGGCAGCGAGGTGGGCAAGGGGAAGGGGGGGGGCAAGAAGCATGCTGCGTCCCCTTCAATACTTGAAATACTGGTCCAAGATGATAGAGCTGCGTCAGTCTGTCAGGCATTCAATGTGTGGCCCGATAAGCCAACCAGGGTCGCCATACTGCACAGAACTGTGTATGGTTACTCCAACTAGAGAGTTCCTCCATCCTGCATATGTGTGAGTGGGGGGCTCGGACTGCAACCAGTGCAGTGGGATCAATGCCTTAGCAGCTGCAAGAAGGTGGGATAATAAAGACTTCTGCGACATATGGTAGGTCGGGTTGAAAAGTCCCAGAAAAATCTTAGCTGGCGTCAGCAACACCTGAGTGCCCACTACTACTAGGCCGGAGCAGTCCCTCCATAGGTGGAAAGCGAGCCTGTGTCTGCATGGCACCTCCAGCACAGAGTGTCCGGCGCCAGCCCCCAGGAGAAGAGTAACTCAGGTGTTCGATACCATCTGGTGAGTAGTTTGTAGTGACCTTCCTGTCATTTTACACATTTAGAGAAACCATGTGAATTTGACAAGATCCAAGTCTTTTCTTCCTCCGTGAGGATGAGGCCCAGTTCCTTTTCCCAAGAGAGTGGATCTTGTTGCGCTCTCTTGTAAGAAGCGAGTGCGAAACACAGTCCGCTTGGATCTAGTCCCGGTGGGAGACTGATTAACCGCAAGTGTTTCTAGCCAATCGAGGTCATCACCAATGCCATACACCCTCAGTAAAGAAGCACAAGTTCTCCTAATAAACACGTTCTTTCTTTGCGTAGAACAATTTCAGCGCCGGAATTGTTCGCCGCTGAAATTGCTCAGTGTGAACGGGTCTCGCAGAAACCTATTCACACTGATGTATAAGTTCACAGCGCGTAATTCCGATCGCATGGTTCCGCTCACAGAATTACTTGGCAATTACGAAGTGTGAACATTACAATCCTAGAGAAGCTCAGTACGTGTGTAGTTCTGCAGCCTCCAAACTGTGGACCTCCAGCTGTTGCAAAAGTACAACCGTTTTGTCCGGCCATAACGGGAGTTGTAGTTTTGTAATATCTGGAGGTCCAGTTTGGAGACCACTGATGTAGGGTCTTATCTGACCCAAAATCCACACTAGACTACAAGGTATCACAGAGAAAAATTATGATCAGCCAACAATTTGTTTGTATCTGTTCAATACTGCAAAGATTTCCCCCAAAGCATCAGAAAGCAGGTCACCTGATCCCTACATTGTAGCTAAGGCTGTGTTCACACTGTGCATGTTGTTGCGTTTTTAACATGCACTATTTTGAGTTTACTTAACGAAATAAAACCGCTCAGTGTGAACACAGCTTTAGAGATCCAGATTATAGATCGCAAATGGGACAGAAACCCCCGGACATCCATAGGAAGAGGACGCGTTTATTCACAACTAAAACCAACGCGAAAAGTTTCCCAGCAGGAACGAGCGGGTCATGTGATCCGTCCTGGACACCTGTGTGTCTGTCTATAGGAACCCGTATGTCGAGGTGAAGAGGTATATACCACCTCTTCACGGGTATACAGAGACACCTAATACAAATCCACGGCTCTCACCTTATCAGGAATCAGCCTCAGTGTCAGCCGCAGA
The DNA here is from genome assembly GCF_029499605.1 of Hyla sarda. Lineage (NCBI taxonomy): Eukaryota > Metazoa > Chordata > Amphibia > Anura > Hylidae > Hyla > Hyla sarda. The sequence continues at coordinate 155,738,882 of NC_079189.1, forward strand.
ACCGCACGTATATCAATATGTATTGCTACACACCAAAGCTGTCAGTCCACGTCACAGCACAGGAGAGCTGTTACACCACAGCACATCGGTAGGCGCCATGTTGTTGTCGCCGCTTCCATAGAGTCCCAATGACCTGTTACCTCCGCCAAAATGGCGCCTAGGAGACACCGTGTTCCTTCCTCCGCGCGCTCTAGTGTTATGACGCAGTGAAAAGAGCGACTAGAATTCCGTCTCTACGGAGACCAAAGTAGTCATTGTATTCTGCGTTACAAGGATGTTGTTCATCTGTTTGAAACGGCATTTTCCGGTATGTCCGGAAACTGCATGCTGGGAGTTGTAGTTCTAATAAAACCCAAGAGGCATTGGCTGCTTTAGCCTGCAATGTGACTAGTCATTACACACTTGAATAGAGCAGCCTGTCCCCTTACCAGCCGGGGCACTGCCAGCATGCAGTTGTTAAAGGAGTAGTCCGGTGGAAAACTTTTTTCTTTTTTTTTTCTTTTCTTAACCCCTTAAGGACACAGCCCATTTTCACCTCTAGGACGCAGCCCTTTTTTGCACATCTGACCACTGTCACTTTAAACATTAATAACTCTGGAATGCTTTTACTTATCAATCTGATTCCGAGATTGTTTTTTCGTGACATATTCTACTTTAACATAGTGGTAAGATTTTTGTGGTAACTTGCATCCTTTCTTGGTGAAAAATCCCCAAATTTGATGAAAAAATTTAAAATTTTGCATTTTTCTAACTTTGAAGCTCTCTGCTTGTAAGGAAAATGGATATTCCAAATATTATTTTTTTTTGATTCACATATACAATATGTCTACTTTATATTTTCATCATAAAATTTATGAGTTTTTACTTTTGGAAGACACCAGAGGGCTTCAAAGTTCAGCAGCAATTTTACAATTTTTCACAAAATTTTCAAACTCGCTATTTTTCATGGACCAGTTCAGGTTTGAAGTGGATTTGATGGGTCTTCATATTAGAAATACCCCATAAATGACCCCATTACAAAAACTGCACCCCCCAAAGTATTCAAAATGACATTCAGTAAGTGTTTTAACCCTTTAGGTGTTTCACAGGAAAAGCAGCAAAGTGAAGGAGAAAATTCAAAATCTTAATTTTTTACATTTGCATGTTCTTGTAGACCCAATTTTTGAATTTTTACAAGGGGTAAAAGGATAAAATTCATACTTGAGTTTGTAGCCCAATTCCTCTCGAGTAAGCACATACCTCATGTCTATGTAAATTGTTCGGCGGGCGCAGTAGAGGGCTCAGAAGCGAAGGAGCGACAAGGGGATTTTGGAGAGTACGTTTTTCTGAAATGGTTTTTTGGGGGCATGTTGCATTTAGGAAGCCCCTATGGTGCCACAACAGCAAAAAAAAAAAAAGAAACATGACATACCATTTTGGAAACTAGACCCCTTGAGGAACGTAACAAGGAATTAAGTGAGCCTTAATACCCCACAGGTGTTTCATGACTTTTGCATATGTAAAAAAAAAAAAATGTTTTCACTAAACTGTGTGTTTCCCCCCAAATTTCACATTTTTGCAAGGGTTAATAGCAGAAAATACCCCCAAAATTTGTAACCCCATCTCTTCTGAGTATGGAGGTACCCCATAAGTTGACCTGAAGTGCATTACGGGCGAACTACAATGCTCAGAAGAGAAGGAGTCATATTTGGCTTTTTGAGAGCAAATTTTGCTCGGGGGGCATGTCGCATTTAGGAAGCCCCTATGGTGCCAGGACAGCAAAAAAAAAACGACATGGCATACCATTTTGGAAACTAGACCCCTCGGGGAACGTAACAAGGGATAAAGTGAACCTTAATACCCCACAGGTGTTTCACGACTTTTGCATATGTAAAAAAAAAAATTTTTTTTTAACCAAAAATGCTTGGTTTAGCAAAAATTTTACATTTTTAAAAAAGGTAATAGCAGAAAATACCCCCCAAAATTTGAAGCCCAATTTCTCCCGATTCAGAAAACACCCAATATGGGGATGAAAAGTGCTCTGCTGGCGCACTACAGGTCTCAGAAGAGAAGGAGCACATTTGGCTTTTTGGAAGCAAATTTTGCTCTGGGGGCATGCCGCATTTAGGAAGCACCTATGGTGCCAGGACAGAAAAAAAACCCACATGGCATACTATTTTGGAAACTAGACCCCTTGGGGAACGTAACAAGGGGGTAAAGTGAACCTTAATACCCCACAGGTGTTTCACGACTTTTGCATATGTAAATTTTTTTTTTTTTTTTTTACACTTAAATGCTTGTTTTCCCCCAAATTTTACATTTTTACAAGGGATAATAGCAGAAAATACCCCCCAAAATTTGTAACCCCACCTCTTCTGAGTATGGAAATACCCAATAAGTGAACGTGAAGTGCACTGGGGGCGAACTACAATGCTCAGAAGAGAAGGAGCATCATTGAGCTTTTGGAGAGAGAATTTGGCCATGTGCATTTCCAAAGCCCCCCCCCCCCCGTGGTGCCAGAACAGTGGACCCCCCCACATGTGACCCCATTTTTAAAACTACACCCCTCACGGAAGGTAATAAGGGGTGCAGGGAGAATTTACACCCCACTGGCATTTGACGGATCTTTGGAACAGTGGGCTGTGCAAATTAAAAATGTTATTTTTCATTTTCACAGACCCCTGTTTCAAAGATCTGTCACACACCTGTGGGGTGTAAATGCTCACTGTACCCCTTGTTACATTCCGTGAGGGGTGTAGTTTCCAAAATGGGGTCACATGTGGGTATTTATTGTTTTGCACTTATGTCAGAACCGCTGTAAAATCAGCCACCCCTGTGCAAATCACCAATTTAGACCTCAAATTTACATGGTGCACTCTCCCTTCTGAGCCTTGTTGTGCGTCCCCAGAACACTTTGCGCCCACATATGGGGTATCTCCGTCCTCAGGAGAAATTGCGTTACAAATTTTGGAGGCTTTTTTTCTTTTACCGCTTGTGAAATTTTAAAGTATGGGGCAACACCAGTATTTTAGTGTACAAAAATGTTTTTTTTTTACACTAACATGCTGATGTAGACCCCCAACTTTACCTTTTCATAAGGGGTAAAAGGAGAAAAAGCCCCCCAAAATTTGTTAGGCAATTTCTCCCGAGTACGGCGATACCCCATATGTGGCCCTAAACTGTTGCCTTGAAATACGACAGTGCTCCAAAGTGAGAGCGCCATGCGCATTTGAGGCCTAAATTAGGGATTTGCATAGGGGTGGACATAGGGGTATTCTACACCAGTGATTCTCAAACAGGGTGCCTCCAGCTGTTGCTTAACTCCCAGCATGCTTGGACAGTCAATGGCTGTCCGGAAATGCTGGGAGTTTTTGTTTTGCAACAGCTGGAGGCTCCGTTTTGGAAACACTGCTGTAGGATACGTTTTTCATTTTTATTGAGGGGGAAGGGGTGGTGGTGGGGGGGGGCAGTGTACGTGTGTATATGTAGTGTTTTACTCTTTATTTTATGTTAGTGTAGTGTTTTTAGGTTACATTCACACTGACAGCGGATTACACTGAGTCTCCCGCTAGGAGTTTGAGCTGCGGCTGCTGCAGCTCAAACTTGAAGCAGGGAACTCACTGTAATCCGCCGCCAGTGTGAATGTAACCTGTACATTCACATGGGAGGGGGGGGGGGGCAAAACTACATCTCCCAGCATTCCCTTTGGCAATCAGTACATGCTGAGAGTTGTAGTTTTGCAACAGCTGGAGGCACACTGGTTGGAAAATACTGAGTTAGGTAATAGAACCTATTACCTAACTCGGTATTTCCCAACCAATGTGCCTCCAGCTGTTGCAGAACTACAACTCTCAGCATGTACTGATTGCCAAAGGGAATGCTGGGAGATGTAGTTATGCAACAGCTGGAGGCACGCAAGTACAACTCCCAGCATGCCAAGACAGCCATTTGCTGTTCCTAAATGCTGGGAGTTGTAGTTTTGCAAGATTTAGAGGGGTTCAGGCTGGAGATCACTGACAGTGGTCTATAAACTGTGGCCCTCCAGATGTTGCAAAACTACAAATCTCAGCATGCTAAGACAGCAAACTGCAAACAGCAAACAGTTTAGAGACCACTGTCAGTGATCTCCAGCCTGAACCCCTCTAAATCTTGCAAAACTACAACTCCCAGCATGCCAACACAGCAAACAGCTGTCAAGGCATGGTGGGAGTTGTAGTTTTGCAACATCTGGAGGGCGACAGTTTAGAGACCACTCTCTAAACGGTCGCCCTGCAGATGTTGCTAGGCAACAGACTCCCGGACACGCGGCGCCATACTCGCCTCCACCGCCGCCGTGATCACAGCCGCCGCCGGGTAAGTGACCGCCGCTGCCGCCACTACACGGTTCCCCCTGCTGTGCCCGGGATCGAGGGGGATCTTGGACACCCTCGATCCCCCTTATTTTATCGCGGAGCCGCCGTTGATGGGCAGGGGGAGAGCGCTCCCCCTGCAAACACCATAGATGCCGTGATCAGAACTGATCACGGCATCTATGGGGTTAATGCTGCCGGGACCGGCGCGATCGCGGCCCCGGCAGCTGCGGTGGGACTCCGGCTGTGATTGACAGCTGAGTCCCACCCGCGATCTCCTGCGCTGCCCGCGGCAGAGCAGGAGATCGCTTGGACGTATGCATACGTCCATTTGCGCGAACGTGTAATTCGCCTGGACGTATGCATACGTCCAATAGCGGGAAGGGGTTAATCAACTGGTGCCAGAAAATTAAACAGATTTGTAAATTCCTTCTATTAAAAAATCTTAATCCTTCCAGTACTTATTAGCGGCTGAATACTACAGAGGAAATTCTTTTCTTTTTGGAACACAGAGCTTTCTGATGACATCATGACCACGGTGCTCTCTGCTGACATCTCTGTCCATTTTAAGAACTGTCCAGAGTAGGAGAAAATCGCCATAGAAAACATATGCTGCTCTGGACAGTTCCTAAAATGGACAGAGATGTCAGCAGAGACCACTGTGGTCATGATGTCAGCAGAGAGCTCTGTGTTCCAAATAGAAAATAATTTCCTCTGTAGTATTCAGCAGCTAATAAGTACTGCAAGGATTAAGATGTTTTAATAGAAGTGATTTACAAATCGGTTTAACTTTCTGGCACCAGTTGATTTAACACCTTGGAGACGGAGGGTTTTCCAGTTTTTGCACTTTCGTTTTTTCCTCCTTACATTTTAAAAATCATAACCCTTTAAAAATGCCATTTTGTAACTTTTGGGGCTTCCGTTTCTACGCAGTACATTTTTCGGTAAAAATGACACCTTATCATTATTCTGTAGGTCCATACGGTTAAAATGATACCCTACTTTTATAGGTTTGATTTTGTAGGACTTCTGGAAAAAATCATAACTACATGCAGGAAAATGTATACGTTTAAAATTGTCATCTTCTGACCCCTATAACTTTTTTATTTTTCAGCGTACGGGCCAGTATGAGGGCTTATTTTTTTGTGCCGTCATCTGAAGTTTTTAGCGGTACCATTTTTGTATTGATCGGACTTTTTGATCACTTTCATATAAATTTTTTTATGTTTCAAAAAGTGACCAAAAATACGCTACTTTGGACTTTGGAATTTTTTTGTGCGTACGCCATTTACCGTGCAGTTTAATTAACAATATATTTTATAATTCTGACTTTTCCGCACACAGCAATAGCACATATGTTCATTTTTATTTACACTGTGGTTTTTTTTTATGGGAAAAGGGGGGTGATTCAAACTTTTATTAGGGGAGATGTTAAATGATCTTTATTCACGTTTTTCACTTTTTTTGGCAGTGTTATAGCTCCCATAGGGACCTATAACACTGCACACACTGATCTTTAACATTGTTCAATGGTTTCTCATAGGAAACCATTGATCAATGATTCTGCTGCTTGACTGCTCGTGCCTGGATCTCAAGCACTGAGCAGGTAGGGACCCTCCAGCTGTCCTGTAAGCTGTTCAGGATGCCGCGATTTCACCGCGGAGATCCCAAACAGCTCCCTGAGCAACATTTAAAGGGTTAATAACGCACAGCACTGCGATCAATGCCGCGCGCCATTAGCCATGGGCCTGACCCGCTATAACGTGGGGCCACGGCGTGGCCCCGCGTTATAGACAGGGAGCGGGCTGAGGGCGTATAGGTACGCCCTCTGTCCCCAAGGAGTTAGCTTTCCACTGGAGTACCCCTTTAACTTGCCGCAGTTAGAAAAATGCTGGTAAAGGGGGTACACGAAATGATGTGCGGTAATGTGGAATGCTGGCACAGTGTGGACTGTGTCCTGCAACATGGCTAAATCCTTATTCACAGGCTGAAGTCAGCTTCTGAGGCAAGGTTCATACTGCACAATTCCAGCAGAATTCAATGGGATTCCACTGCACGGGGCACACTACGGAATTTCAGCAGCAGAGCTTCCCCTACTGAAATTCCGCTGACAATCGAATGATCTTGCTCTTTTTCTTTTTTTTTATGGGTGGAATCTTCTTATTCCATTAGCTTCTTATCCACAGGCTGAAGTTACCTTCTTATTCCACCAGCTTCTTATTCACAGGCTGAAGTTACCTTTTTATTCCACCAGCTTCTTATCCACAGGCTGAAGTTACCTTCTTATTCCACCAGCTTCTTATCCACAGGCTGAAGTTACCTTCTTATTCCACCAGCTTCTTATCCACAGGCTGAAGTTACCTTCTTATTCCACCAGCTTCTTATCCACAGGCTGAAGTTACCTTCTTATTCCACCAGCTTCTTATCCACAGGCTGAAGTTACCTTCTTATTCCTCCAGCTTCTTATTCACAGGCTGAAGTTACCTTCTTATTCCACCAGCTTCTTATCCACAGGCTGAAGTTACCTTCTTATTCCACCAGCTTCTTATTCACAGGCTGAAGTTACCTTCTTATTCCACCAGCTTCTTATCCACAGGCTGAAGTTACCTTCTTATTCCACCAGCTTCTTATTCACAGGCTGAAGTTACCTTCTTATTCCTCCAGCTTCTTATCCACAGGCTGAAGTTACCTTCTTATTCCTCCAGCTTCTTATTCACAGGCTGAAGTTTCCTTCTTATTCCACCAGCTTCTTATTCACAGGCTGAAGTTACCTTCTTATTCCTCCAGCTTCTTATCCACAGGCTGAAGTTACCTTCTTATTCCACCAGCTTCTTATTCACAGGCTGAAGTTACCTTCTTATTCCACCAGCTTCTTATTCACAGGCTGAAGTTTCCTTCTTATTCCACCAGCTTCTTATCCACAGGCTGAAGTTACCTTCTTATTCCACCAGCTTCTTATCCACAGGCTGAAGTTACCTTCTTATTCCACCAGCTTCTTATTCACAGGCTGAAGTTACCTTCTTATTCCACCAGCTTCTTATTCACAGGCTGAAGTTACCTTCTTATTCCACCAGCTTCTTATCCACAGGCTGAAGTTACCTTCTTATTCCACCAGCTTCTTATCCACAGGCTGAAGTTACCTTCTTATTCCACCAGCTTCTTATTCACAGGCTGAAGTTACCTTCTTATTCCACCAGCTTCTTATTCACAGGCTGAAGTTTCCTTCTTATTCCACCAGCTTCTTATCCACAGGCTGAAGTTACCTTCTTATTCCACCAGCTTCTTATCCACAGGCTGAAGTTACCTTCTTATTCCACCAGCTTCTTATCCACAGGCTGAAGTTACCTTCTTATTCCACCAGCTTCTTATTCACAGGCTGAAGTTACCTTCTTATTCCACCAGCTTCTTATCCACAGGCCGAAGTTACCTTCTTATTCCACCAGCTTCTTATTCACAGGCTGAAGTTACCTTCTTATTCCACCAGCTTCTTATTCACAGGCTGAAGTTACCTTCTTATTCCACCAGCTTCTTATTCACAGGCTGAAGTTTCCTTCTTATTCCACCAGCTTCTTATTCACAGGCTGAAGTTTCCTTCTTATTCCACCAGCTTCTTATTCACAGGCCGAAGTTACCTTCTTATTCCACCAGCTTCTTATCCACAGGCCGAAGTTACCTTCTTATTCCACCAGCTTCTTATTCACAGGCTGAAGTTACCTTCTTATTCCACCAGCTTCTTATTCACAGGCTGAAGTTTCCTTCTTATTCCACCAGCTTCTTATTCACAGGCTGAAGTTACCTTCTTATTCCACCAGCTTCTTATTCACAGGCTGAAGTTTCCTTCTTATTCCACCAGCTTCTTATTCACAGGCTGAAGTTACCTTCTTATTCCTCCAGCTTCTTATCCACAGGCTGAAGTTACCTTCTTATTCCACCAGCTTCTTATTCACAGGCTGAAGTTACCTTCTTATTCCACCAGCTTCTTATTCACAGGCTGAAGTTTCCTTCTTATTCCACCAGCTTCTTATCCACAGGCTGAAGTTACCTTCTTATTCCACCAGCTTCTTATTCACAGGCTGAAGTTTCCTTCTTATTCCACCAGCTTCTTATTCACAGGCTGAAGTTTCCTTCTTATTCCACCAGCTTCTTATTCACAGGTTGAAGTTACCTTCTTATTCCACCAGCTTCTTATCCACAGGCCGAAGTTACCTTCTTATTCCACCAGCTTCTTATTCACAGGCTGAAGTTACCTTCTTATTCCACCAGCTTCTTATTTACAGGCTGAAGTTTCCTTCTTATTCCACCAGCTTCTTATTCACAGGCTGAAGTTACCTTCTTATTCCACCAGCTTCTTATTCACAGGCTGAAGTTACCTTCTTATTCCACCAGCTTCTTATTCACAGGCTGAAGTTTCCTTCTTATTCCACCAGCTTCTTATTCACAGGCTGAAGTTACCTTCTTATTCCACCAGCTTCTTATCCACAGGCTGAAGTTACCTTCTTATTCCACCAGCTTCTTATTCACAGGCTGAAGTTTCCTTCTTATTTTACCAGCTTCTTATTCACAGGCTGAAGTTAGTTTCTTATTCTTTCAGCTTCTCATTCATAGGCTGAAGTTTTCTCCTAATTCCACCATCATCTTATTTATAGGCTGAAGTTATTTTCTTATTTAACATAGATATTTCTTCATTCAAAAATGTATGTAACCATTATGAACTCCGGAATGTCAATATAACTTGTAACTTGAATAAAACAAAATTCATATACAAAAATTCATATTTCTTCAGTAAGGTGGTAAATGTAAGCTTTCCCCACAAACCAAAAAGCACATTTTCCATGAAAAAAATGCCACCTTCACGTCATCTTGACCATGTCAGCATTGATTCCATAAAGCGGGGAAAACTGGTAAAAAATTACATATACACTGGAGATCAAAATTAGAGAACCATTTATGAACACTTGATTTTTTTCCGAAATAATGTCATCTACATTGATTATCATTTGAATGATTTTTTGTAAGGGGTTCACCATGCCATTAGAACAGTGTTTCACAAAATAACCAAAGTATATCAACATAAAACCTTTATTTTTTTTTAAATGTCATGATCAAAATTAGCGAATAGTAATGTCTGTAGCACAGAGAAAGATTGTAAGTAAATTTACTGAAGGTTACAACAATCAGTAGGAAGTGTACAGGCCTTTGCTTTGAATGACTTCAGCACATCTGACCCCCCACAGGACATCACTAGTCTCTCACATTGCTCTGGTGTGATTTTGGTCCACTCTTCTTCCACTCCTGTTCCAGTGGGTTTCTTGGCCATAACTTTGTCACCAAGGATTTTTCAGAGGTTTTCCATTGGGTTTAGATCAGGACTCTGGGCAGCCATTTCCATGTTTTCAGTTTCAGGGAACTGCTTTACCCATTTTCTGTGTGACAGGGGGCATTGTCTTGCATGAAAATTGCTGCTGATTGAGTGATGAATGCAAGTAAGGAACCATGGGTTGTTATAGAAGGTTCTGATACACACTTGCGTTCGCTGCCATGTAGCCCTATGAGAGGTCCAACTCCTGCTGCAGAAAACATTCCCCAAACCATGACCCTTCCTCCTCCACCTTTCACTGACTTCTTTACACACTTTGGGTTCCGTCTTTCCCTAGTTTGTCGACGAATAAAATGTTTCCTATCAGACTCAAAAAAATTAAACTTTCTTTCATCACTAAAATGAACTCTGGACCACTTCTCCTCTGTCCACACAACATGTTCCTCAGCAAAGGTGAGTCTAGCCTTTTTATTCTTTCTGCTAATGAGAACTTTAGTCTCTGCAGAGTGGGCTTTCAGTCCAAATGCTCTTAAACGTTAAGACACTGTATGACGAGACAGATCCTTACCCTGTTCAGTGCTAACTGGTGAGCAATTCCAGCTGCAGTGTTGAAACCCAGGAGATTCTCCGCACTATCCTGTCCTCTATAGCATTTGTCTTTTGAGGGTGACCAGCCTTCTTGGGGGACTTGAATGAGTTTGTGATGTAAAGATGCAATATTCTAGAAATCAGACTTCATCTGAACAACCTGCTGCCGGAGGGTTTCAGTCACTTTGGAACAGCACACCATTTTGGCAAAGTCAGTGAAAAATGGAAAGTTAGGCTGCCAGTTAAATAGGGTTTGTCAGATCATTAAAGGAAAAATGTGGCGCAAAACCTTTCCCTTCCCTTGTGCCCGGGCTGCAAAAACTAAAAAAAACTAACTTTAGCTCACCATGGTTGACCACATTTTTGTCTCCAGTTTAAAAACCGTACTGCAACCGCATACTTTTTTTTAACATGGACGTCAATGGGAAACGCACATGTATACGGTTCCATACGGGAAAACGTATACAGTTTTTACTTTGCACATGCGCATTTGCATCCTTAAGTCCCCACCCAACACCCCTCCCATTAAAAATGGACCAATTTTTCAAAAACTTATGTTTGTTTTTTTAACCTCTTAAGGACATAGGACGTTCTCTAACGTCCTCACTACCTGGGCTTTAATGCCCAAGGACGTTAGAGAACGTCCTGTTGTATTTCCGGTCTCTGCCGCTCGCCGGGCAGAGATCGGAACTGGATGCCTGCTGAAATCCTTCAGCAGGCATCCAGGGCAAACGCCGAGGGGGGCCATGTAGGCCCCCCATGTCGGCGATCGCCGCAAATCGCAAGGGAAATCGCCCTTGCGATCTGCGGCGATACCGGGCTGATCGGGTCTCTGGGACCCGACCGCCCGGTAATTTCGCATGATCCCGGCTGTCACAGACAGCCAGGACCATGCTGAAGTATCGGAGCGAGGTGGCAAGCCTGCCACCTCCTCCGATCCCCTGCGATCCGTCGGTTAACTAACCGACCAATCGCAGGAGGGGGGGCGGTTACTTCCTCCCGTCCTGCCTGGCCCCTTGAAGTCCGGAGAGGACGGGAGGAAGACCGGAGGACGCGGCGGGGGACGGGGGAGTGCTGGGGACCGGCCCCGGTACTTACCTCGTCCCTGAAGACCCGGATCCCGGCGAGGAAGATGGCGGCGGCGGCGACAGGTGAGTATATCTTCAGCCGCGGTCGGGCCCTTTACAGCAATGCACGTCGCCGTAAAGCGACATGCATTGCTGTATTGGGACCCTGTAAACTACAACTCCCAGCATGCCCAGACAGCCCTTGGCGTCTGGGCATGCTGGGAGTTGCAGTTTTGCAACATCTGGAGGTCCACAGTTTGGAGACCACTGTGCCCTTCCAAATGTTGCAAAACTACACATCCTCAGCATGCCCTTACTGTCCAGGCATGCTGGGAGTTGTAGTTCTGTAACATCTGGCCCTTCAGATGTTGCAGAACTACAACTACCAGCATGCCTGGACAGTTTTGGCATACTGGGAGTTCTAGTTTTGCAACATCTGGAAGGGCACAGATTGGGAACCACTGTATTAGTGGTCTGCAAACTGTAGTCCTCCAGATGTTGCAAAACTACAACTCCCAGCATGCTGGGAGTTGTAGTTCGGCAACATCTGGCTCTAAAGATGTTGCCGAACTACTACTACCAGCATGTCTGAGAATGCTGGGAGTTGTGGTTTTGCAACAACTGGAGGCACACTGGTTGGGAAACATTGTCTGTTTCCTAACTCAGTGTTTCCCAACCGTGTGCCTCCAGCTGTTGCAAAACAATAACTACCAGCATGCACTGATAAACTGTGCATGCTGGGAGTTGTAGTTTTGTAACAGCTGGAGGTCCCCCCCCTGTGAATGTACAGGGTACATTCACATGGGCAGGGGGCTTACAGTGAGTATCAGGCTGCAAGTTTGCGATGCAGCAAATTTTGCGCGGCAGCTAAAACTCGCAGCGGGAACTCGCTGTAATCCCCCGCCAGTGTGACTGTACCCTAAAAACACTACACTACACTACCACAAAATAAAATAAAAAGTAAAAAACACTACATATACACATACCCCTACACAGCCCCCCTCTCCTCCCAATAAAAATGAAAAATGTCCGGTACGCCACTGTTTCCAAAATGGAGCCTCCAGCTGTTGCAAAACAACAACTCCCAGTATTGCTGGACAGCCGTTGACTGTCCAAGCATGCTGGGAGTTTTGCAACAGCTGGAGGCACCCTGTTTGGGAATCACTGGTGTAGAATACCCCTATGTCCACCCCTATGCAAGTCCCTAATTCAGGCCTCAAATGCGAATGGCGCTCTCACTTTGGAGCCCTGTCGTATTTCAAGGCAACAGTTTAGGGCCACATATGGGGTATCGCCGTACTCGGGAGAAATTGTGTTACAAATTTTGGGGGGATTTTTCTCCTTTAACCCCTTATGAAAAGGTGAAGTTGGGGTCTACAACAGCGTGTTAGTGTAAAAAAATACATTTTTTACACTAACACGCTGGTGTTGCCCTTTACTTTTAATTTTAACAAGAGGTAAAAGGGAAAAACGCCCCCCAAAATTTGTAATGCAATTTCTCCCGAGTACGGAGATACCCCATAAGTGGGCGCAAACTTCTCTGGGGGCGCACAACAAGGCCCAGAAGGGAGAGTGCATCATGTACATTTGAGGTGATTTGCACAGGGGTGGCTGATTGTTACAGCGGTTTTGACAAACGCAAAAAAAAAAAAACCCACATGTGACCCCATTTCGGAAACTACACCCCTCACGGAATATAATAAGGGGTGAAGTGAGAATTTACACCCCACAGGTGTCTGACAGATCTTTGGAAGAGTGGGCTGTGCAAATTAAAAATTTTGTACAGCCCACTGTTCCAAAGTTCTGACAGACACCAGTGGGGGGTAAATGCTCACTGTACACCTTGTTACGTTCCTCAAGGGGTCTAGTTTCCAAAATGGTATGCCATGTGGGGGTTATTTTGCTGTCCTGGCACCATAGGGGCTTCCTAAATGCGACATGCCCCCCGAGCAAAATTTGCTCTCCAAAAGCCAAATATGACTCCTTCTCTTCTGAGCATTGTAGTTCGCCCGTAGTGCACTTCAGGTCCACTTATGGGGTACCTTCATACTCAGAAGAGATGGGGTTACAAATTTTGGGGGGTATTTTCTGCTATTAACCCTTGCAAAAATGTGAAATTTGGGGGGAAACACACATTTTAGTGAAAAAAATTTTTTTTTTTTTACATATGCAAAGTCGTGAAACCCCTGTAGGGTATTAAGGCTCACTTTATTCCTTGTTACGTTCCTCAAGGGGTCTAGTTTCCAAAATGGTATGCCATGTGAGTTTTTTTTGCTGTTGTGGCACCATAGGGGCTTCCTAAATGCGACATGCCCCCCGACCAAAATTTGCTCTCCAAAAGCCAAATATGACTCCTTCTCTTCTGAGCATTGTAGTTCGCCCGTAGTGCACTTCAGGTCCACTTATGGGGTACCTTCATACTCAGAAGAGATGGGGTTACAAATTTTGGGGGGTATTTTCTGCTATTAACCCTTGCAAAAATGTGAAATTTGGGGGGAAACACACATTTTAGTGAAAAAAAAATTTTTTTTTTTTACATATGCAAAAGTCGTGAAACCCCTGTAGGGTATTAAGGCTCACTTTATTCCTTGTTACGTTCCTCAAGGGGTCTAGTTTCCAAAATGGTATGCCATGTGAGTTTTTTTTGCTGTTGTGGCACCATAGGGGCTTCCTAAATGCGACATGCCCCCCGACCAAAATTTGCTCTCCAAAAGCCAAATATGACTCCTTCTCTTCTGAGCATTGTAGTTCGCCCGTAGTGCACTTCAGGTCCACTTATGGGGTACCTTCATACTCAGAAGAGATGGGGTTACAAATTTTGGGGGGGTATTTTCTGCTATTAACCCTTGCAAAAATGTGAAATTTGGGGGGAAACACACATTTTTGTGAAAAAAAAATATATATTTTTTTACATATGCAAAAGTCGTGAAACCCCTGTAGGGTATTAAGGCTCACTTTATTCCTTGTTACGTTCCTCAAGGGGTCTAGTTTCCAAAATGGTATGCCATGTGAGGGTTTTTTGCTGTTGTGGCACCATAGGGGCTTCCTAAATGCGACATGCCCCCCGACCAAAATTTGCTCTCCAAAAGCCAAATATGACTCCTTCTCTTCTGAGCATCGTAGTTCGCCCGTAGTGCACTTCAGGTCCACTTATGGGGTACCTTCATACTCAGAAGAGATGGGGTTACAAATTTTGGGGGGTATTTTCTGCTATTAACCCTTGCAAAAATTTGAAATTTGGGGGGAAACACACATTTTTGTGAATTTTTTTTTTTTTTTTTACATATGCAAAAGTCGTGAAACACCTGTGGGGTATTAAGGTTCACTTTACCCCTTGTTACGTTTCCCAAGGGGTCTAGTTTCCAAAATGGTATGCCATGTGGGGATTTTTTGCTGTTCTTGTACCATAGGGGCTTCCTAAATGCAACATGCCCCCCAAAAACCATTTCAGAAAAACGTACTCTCCAAAATTCCCTTGTCGCTCCTTCGCTTCTGAGCCCTCTACTGCGCCCGCCGAACACTTTACATAGACATATGAGGTATGTGCTTACTCGAGAGAAATTGGGCTACAAATATAAGTATAATTTTTCTCTTTTTACCCCTTGTAAAAATTCAAAAATTGGGTCTACAAGAACATGCGAGTGTAAAAAATGAAGATGGTGAATTTTTCACTTTGCTGCTATTCCTGTGAAACACCTTAAGGGTTAAAACGCTGATTGAATGTCATTTTGAATACTTTGGGGGGTGCAGTTTTTATAATGGGGTCATTTGTGGGGTATTTCTAATATGAAGACCCTTCAAATCCACTTCAAACCTGAACTGGTCCCTGAAAAATAGTGAGTTTGAAAATTTTGTGAAAAATTGGAAAATTGCTGCTGAACTTTGAAGCCCTCTGGTGTCTTCCAAAAGTAAAAACTCATTAATTTTATGATGCAAACATAAAGTAGACATATTGTATTTGTGAATAAATTTTTTTTTATTTGGAATATCCATTTTCCTTACAAGCAGAGAGCTTCAAAGTTCGAAAAATGCAAAATTTTCAATTTTTTTCAGCAAATTTTGAAATTTTTCACTATGATACGATGCAAGTATCGACAAAATTTTACCAATAACATAAAGTAGAATATGTCACGAAAAAACAATCTCGGAATCAGAATGATAGGTAAAAGCATTCCAGAGTTATTAATGTTTAAAGTGACAGTGGTCAGATGTTCAAAAAACGCTCCGGTCCTAAGGTGTAAAATGGCCTGGTCCTTAAGGGGTTAATAAAAATGGACGGAATTGTATGCACTTTTAAAAACAGTATACGGTTTAAAAACACATACAGTTAACATTTTCCCATATGGTTCCATCAGTTTTTTGTTTTTTTTGCCATACGGTTTTCTTTGGAAAAACTGATTGAAAACAGTATGGTAAAAATGTGATGTGAACCCAGCCTTAGACTGTATGGAGCATTAGATTGCAAGAAAACACTAGACATCTGTACTTCCTCACAAGGCAGTTTTTTCCATCAGTATTTGTCAGATAAAACCAGCAGTGAGCCTAAAATAGAAAGGGTGCACATTTTTCCATTATATTTCTCTGCAGGTTGCATTACTGGATTTGTCAAAATACTGACCATAATTCTGCAGTGTGAATGAGGCCTAAGTCATTTATAGCAGAACCTTTGGATATGCCACAAGTGCTTATGTGCAGCAACACTAAATTAATACCTCAAGAATAGGAGGGCTAGATAAAAAAAAAGCTATATTCCCTAAGGAAGCTGTCTACATGGAATTCTTATGAATGTGGTTTACTGTAAACAGAAACAAGTTTGTATTGGTTCTTTCTATCTCTAACATGCTCATTACTGAGTACTGAAAATCTAGTTGTACATTATTGGATGACGTCATGTTACATTACTTTGGAAGCGATAATCCTAGTGTAGATACGTCTTGAGATAAGCAGTAGTGTAGAACTGGAGACAAATATACTCGGGAAGCGCATTACAAGATTAGTCTTATTATTTCTTCTGGGAAAATATCTGTTGCAAACCCCTTCAAGAAGAAAATTGGAGATTAATATTTTATGATTACTAATAATTTTCTACTGCAGGACATTGAAAAAAAAAAGAGTGTTATAGCTTCTCTGAATAAAAGCTCTACTTAAGGGGATTTCATTTTCCCACAAGAAAAGCTGCCTGATCCCTCTCTTGGGATATTGCCACTGAAAATAGGCGAGCATCGCAGCTGTGTCTCCTTGTATATCCCATGGGTAATACACTTACAGAGGAAATCTGCTTTTATATATGCTTACAGCCTCAGTCATGCATTTCTTTTTTCATGTCGTGTTTGTGGTGTTTTTCTCAAATAGTGTATTTTAGTAGCATTTTTCATGTGATTCAAGATTTTTTTTATAAATAATTTAGAAAAAACCCACATAAAACACAACACACACTTGCACATGAATTTTTGTTGAGTAGGGAAACAAATGTGAAAAATGAAGGTCTATGGGAGAAAAATTCTGCAAACAGAGTTAAAGGAAATCTGTCATCAGAATCACCTGCACTAAACCTGTTACACATGCTTGTAGTGCGGGTGATCCTGATTAAAACGCTCCTTACCTGGTTAAAAATGGTTCAGCGCTTCTTAAGATATCTATATTTTTAGTTTTCTGTTATTCCCTGGCTTGGGACTCAGTGGGAGGTGTTATCATCTCGGACTCGGCTATACGACATTCTAGCTGGGCGGAGCGGCCGCCCGGCTCATGAATATTCATGAACTTAATCCCCGTAATCTAACTCCTTTTACTAGGTCTGGTGGGGAGGGCCACGCATGCGCTGCGTTCCGTACACCCGGAAGCGGCGTTCTCCCCCCGGGTTTTCAGTCATGCAGCCCATCTTCTTACTTGTATTGGGCTACAGCGCGAGTGAAGCCGGGGGGAGAACGCCGCTTCCAGGTGTACGGAACGCGGCGCATGCGCGGCCCTCCCCACCAGACCTAGAAAAAGGAGTTAGACTACGAGGATTAGTTCATGAATATTCATGAGCCGGGCGCCCGCTCCGCCCAGCTAGAATGATGTATAGCCGAGTCCGAGATGATAAGACCTGCCAAGCCAGGGAATAAAAGAAAACTAAAAATAAAGATATCTGAAGAACCGCTGAACCATTTTTAACCAGGTAAGAAGCGTTTTAATCAGGATCACCCGCACTACAAGCATGTGTAACAGGTTTAGTGCGGGTGATTCTGATGACAGATTTCCTTTAAAATAAACCATACCTAGAACAGCCATTGACCCAAAAAATATACCATAAAGCTAGGTTTTCACACAGGTTTTTTTTTTATGTGTTTTTTTAAATTTATTTATTATTTTTGAAAAGTGGATTCAAATGAAAAAGGAAATATGAAGTCAATGGGTAGCAAAATCAGCTGCAGGTTATTTACTTGTGGACGTACCCTTAGGCTATGTTCACGCAGGAGAATGTCCTCACGGAATTCCCCAGACAGCGGAGCCATCTCATAGACGTCAATGAATTTCCAAGCGGACTCCGCAGAAAGAATGTACGTCTATCTGTAGACACCGGAATTTCCGCACACTAAACATTTTAATGGTTAAAACATGCATACATCAGTGATTTTGGCAATTAATTATTAAATGCTGCACCACCGCAGTGTATTCACAGGGTGCTGAGGTCTTGTTGGGAATCTCCATGCCATACCTTGGCCTCGGCGTCTTTCCTGTTTCAGCGATTATTAAAGACTGCCTTAGGCAAGCTTCAGCAATCAATTGCCGATAACATAAATTAATGTAATGCAATAGCATTACATGGATCTATGTAAGCCATTTAAATATAACCCCCCCCCCCCCGCCCAAATACAAATTTAAATGAACTCCCTTATCCCATTTTTTTAAATAGAAATAAATAAATGTATTTGGTTTCAACGTATGCGTAATTGTCCAAACTATAAAATTATTACATTCCTGATCTTGCACGGTCAACGGTGTAAACACAAAAAATTCACACCCCAGAAAGCCAAAATGACAAAAAAGTGGTACTGTTACAAACTACAGCTCATGGTGCAATAAATAAACCCTAACACATCTCCATAAAATAAAAAAAAGTTATAGGGTCAGAACACGGCAATGAACGGGTTTTTATTTCTAACCAGAAGGTTTGGTATTGTTGGAATCGTACTGACCCATAGAATAGGTCAATTTTACCTTATTGTGAGCTCCCAAAAAATATTGCTCTGCAAAAATGCACAATTCCATATTTTTTTCAGTTTTGCCCTACATATAATTTTTTTCTGGCTTCATAATACATTATATGATAAAATAAAGTGTGCCAATGAAAAGTACAACTTGTCTCACAAAAAATAAGCCATAATACAACTTTATCAGTGAAAAATAAAAAAGTTATGGGCCTTAACCCCTTAAAGAAGTACTCTAGTGCAGAGTATTCCTGCTCCGTCCTGCCCGGGCTGCAAAATAAATGAAAATGAACCATCACTCACCTCGCTGGGTTCCCGCGGAGCGCCACTAAAGCTGATCGGTCCTCCGGTCCATCTCCTTCATACTTCCGGGTGTAACAAAGCGTCACATGGTGCTCAGCCTATCGCTGGCCGCCGCGATGTTCTGCATCGGCCGGCGATAGGCTGAGCGCCATGTGACTCTTCGTTACACCCGGAAGTATGAAGAAGATGGACCGGAGGACCTATCAGCTGTAGTGGCGCTCCGCGGGAACCCAGGGAGGTGAGTGATTGTTTATTTTCATTTATTTTGCAGCCCGGGCAGGACGTAGCAGGAATACTCTGCACTAGAGTACTCCTTTAAGGACCCAGCCAATTTTTAGTGTAGGACCTGGCCATTTTTTGCACATCTGACCACTGTCACTTTAAGCATTAATAACTCTGGGATGCTTTTACCTTTCATTCTAATTCTGAGATTGTTTTTTACCACTACTTTATATTAGTGGTAAAATTTTGTCGATACTTGCATCCTTTCTTGGTGAAAAATTCCAAAATTTGATGAAAAAATTGACAATTTTGCACTTTTTTAACGTTGAAGCTCTCTGCTTATAAGGAAAATGGATATTCCAAATATATTATATATTGATTCACACATACAATATGTCTACTTTATTATCTTGGCATCATAAAGTTGACATGTTTTTACTTATGGAACACATCAGAGGGCTTCAAAGTATAGTATATTTTCAGGGACCAGTTCACTTTTGAAGTGGATTTAAAGGGCCTTCTTATTAGAAATACCTCATAAATGACCCCATTATAAAAACTGCACCCCTCAAAGTATTCAAAATGACATTCAAAAGGTTTGTTAACCCTTTAGGTGTTTCACAGGAATAGCAGCAAATTGAAGGAGAAAATTCAAAATCTTACTTTTTTACACTGGCATGTTCTTGAAACAAAACAGCAATCGCCAATGGCAAACGATCATACGCTATAACTAAGTTAAATACACAGCGAAACAGCGTATATAGATCAATGTATCAAAAAACTTTATTGAACATGAATAAAACAGACATTTAAAATCGCATAAAAATTACACACATGATATATATAGCCCTTGTAATGGGCATATCCAACCAGGGACAACCAAGGGGAAAGAGAAAAGGAGGTCAAGATAGTGTACAGCAGCAAGTTCTGGCCATGTGTTGAGCCAATGTATTGTAAACATTAGACACTAAGGTGCAATAAACAGTAGGCACCTTTAATAGGTTGCCCTCTATTGTGAAAAAGTGCCAATAGGGGCAAAGGCCGCTGCCTAACACTGAAAATGAGAATATATAATATAACTTGCCTAGTGGAGACAGTAGTTGGACCTCCTGCACCCGACGTTTCGTCACCAGACTTCTTCCGGGGTGTTTCCACAATAGAGTGCAACCTATTAAAGGAGAGAGAGCGCTGCGCATTTTAGGCAACAAAAAAAGTCCCTGATGATAGTGACCCATGACCCATTTTTTTGAAAAAATATCCCCAGAGGTCTTATCAGGTTTTTTTTTTTATAAAAGAGTTTTTTGGGCAATTTAGTGGTTTTATGGGGTTACTCTGGACTTGGTACATTGGGGTCAAATTATGGAAAATTGAAAATGAAGAGGGAAAATTTGGTACTCCATGGAAGTGTGATACTCCCTGAAGCAATCCTTAATGCAGAGGCCCGGATGATCGGGGCAAGTGTCACACTGAGTAGTGATATCCTTCCGCATCCCCCTCTTGTAACACACTCTGCATCTTTTCTGGGTTCGTCCCTTCTTTTCAGTGTGCGGGACTTCACCTGGAAAGTGTTGGCCTGGGACGATCCTGGCACCTATAACTCCAGTTCCTTGGGAAGTCTGGCCTGCTCTTTCCTGGTCAGCAAAGATCAGGACCTTTTAGGACTTCTTCTTGGAACTGAAGGTATGTCCCTGTGTTGCCAGCGTACTGGTACAGTACAAAACTTTTTTGTACCATATCAGTGTTTTCCGCATGGCCATGTGTGGCTTGAGGATTTGATCAGAAAGATAATCTCCGCCCATATACCGATTGTAGTCCAGAATACAATCGGGCTTGAGGACTGATGTTGTGGTACCTCGCACAGGGACAGGTGAGCTGCCGTTACCATGAATTGTGGTCAGCATAAGGACATCCCTCTTATCCTTATACTTGACCAGCAACAGGTTTTCATGGGTAAGGGCATGGGACTCAAGGTGTCTTAACAAAATTTAGAGGGAGGCCTCTCTGGTGTTTCCGCACGGTCCCATAAGTGGACGTGGATCTGGTGGCAAGGGATGTGAACAGAGAGATGCTGGTATAAATGTTGTCCCTGTACACATGTTAACCCTTATCCAGCAATGGGTGCACAAGGTCCCAAACGATTTTCTTGCTAACACCCAGGGTGGGGGAACAATCTGGGGGTTCAACACGGGAATCTTGTCCCTCATATACTCTAAATTTTTTTTTACTTTCTTTTTTACTTTTTACTCCTACCTTTCCCTGGGTTTTATTCTGTCCCTGCTCTATGGGGGCTTCTTCTTTTCTGAGGGGGCTCCGATCTCGGCAAAGGGGGGGGGGGTCCACGGCTCCTTCTTGCAGCTCTGACCGCTGACTGAACTCAGCCAGCCAGCAGAGCTTCGAGAAGATGCTGTTAACCCCTCCCCTGCCGGCTGCTATTGGCAGCGCTAGCAGCACTCCTGGGGGGGGGGGGGACGGACGAAATCGCCACCTCTCCATAGATACAGTGGGTGATTGGGGGTGTATCACCATGTATGTGTGGGTCAGCAGGTCACACGTGGCAAATTATGGGTTTCACAGCGATAACAGCATCAGAAGTGAACAAACCACCAGTCTAATAACCAGAATAAAGAATCTGGTTGAACTGGTTAGAAGACAGCTATCACGCTACTATTATGTATGGCCCTGTACATCATACACTATTCCACTATAAAGAGATACTTGTACAAATATGGTCTTCATGGAAGAGTCATCAGAAGAAAACCTCTTCTATGTCCTTACCACAAAAATCAGCGTTTGAACTTTGCAAATGAACATATAGACAAGCCTGATGCATTTTGGAAACAAGTTCTGTAGACCGATGAGGTTAAAATTGAACTTTTTGGCCGGAATGAGCAAAGGTACATTTGGATAAGAAGGGGAACAGAATTTAATTAAAAGAACCTCTGTCCAACTGTTAAGCATGGGGGTGGATCAACCATGCTTTGGGGTTGTATTGCAGCCAGTGACACATGGAACATCTCACGAGTAGAAGGAAAAATGGATTCAATAAAAGTCAGCAAATTTTGGATGCTAACTTGATGCCATCTGTGAAAAAGCTGAAGTTAAAGAGAGGATGGCTTCTACAAATGGATAATGATCATAAACACACCTCGAAATCCACGGGGGATTACATCAAGAGGCGTAAACTGAAGATTTTGCCATGGCCTTCACAATCTCCTGACCTCAACATAATTGAAAATCTATGGATAGACCTTAAAAGAGCAGTACGTGACAGACAGCCCAGAAATCTCAAAGAACTGGAAGACTTTAGTAAGGAAGAATGGGCAAAGATACCTCAAACAAGAATTGAAAGACTCTTGGCTGGCTACAAAAAGCGTTTACAAGCTGTGATACTTGCCAAAGGGGGCAGTACAAGATATTAACTGCAGGGTGCCCAAACTTTTTCAGATGAAATTTTTTTGTTTTCTGTTATTTTGAAAGTGTAAATGATGGAAATAAAATCTAACTTTTGTTGACATATTATAAGAATGTCTAATCTATAATTTGATGCCTTTTGGAGATTTTTCCATCTTTCCTTGGCTTCTTTATGCACATTAATACATATTTTTACCTGGGATGCCCAACCTTTTGATCCCCATTGTATATCCCACCCTTTTGGTATTTTTCTTGTGGTGTTCTTATGCACTTTTTCTATTCCTTCTGTGTTCTTTTATAAATACACTGGTGTGGACAGTAAGGGGTGGGGAATTTAACCTCTGTGTTTTTTCCTGTCCATTCAGGAGGAGGAGTTAATCTCAGGGGTCCTGTCGTGGAGACTTCCAGAAAAGGAATTATCGGTGAGTATAATTCACCATTTCCCAATATATTTTACAGAATCTGTGGGGGAAAACAGCTCTGGCACATGGAGGAGCATTGTGGTCCCATAAAACCCATTGGTGGCATATTGTGGATCTTCAGACAAGTGCATGATGCATAGAACTACGCTTGCCTTTCTTGTGGATCGATTTACAGACCCTGTTTTACTGACATCACTGTCGTAACAAGTTCTTACGTCGGGTCCTTCTGAGTTCTCCAGGTAGTACCAATCCTATGTTCATGAACTTCCACATTTCACATTGCCTTTTACTATTAGTTGCTTATGAACAGCAGGTGGCAGTAAGTAAGCATTTAAATGCGAGGGAAACCTTTTGCATAGAAAAAAATATTAAAAACTACATTAGCCTAGATTTCTCAATCAGCCTAAAATAAAAACGGCTTGGTTTTGCCCTTAGCAACCAATCACAGCTTAGCTTTCATATCTTATTGAGCTCTAGTAAAATAAAACCTATGCTGTAATTGGTTGTTATGGGCAAAACAAGACAGTTTGAATTTTAACCTCTTAAGGACTCGGCGTTTTTCAGTTTTTGCATTTTCGTTCTTTCCTCCTTACCTTTTAAAAATCATAACCCTTTCAATTTTCCTCCTAAAAATCCATATGAGGGCATATTTTTTGCGCCACCAAATCTACTTTGTAATGACATCAGTAATTTTACCCAAAAACGACGAAAAACAAAGAAAGATCTTTGTGCGACAAAATTGAAGAAAAAATAAAATTTTGTAACTTTTGGGGGCTTCTGTTTCTACGCAGTACATTTTTCCATAAAGACACCTTATCTTTATTCTGTAGGTCCATAGGATAAAAATTATTCCCAACGTATATAGGTTTGGTTATGTCTTACTTCTGGAAAAATGCACGAAAATTAATGCGTTTAAAAATGTCCTACTCTGACCCCTATAACTTTTTAATTTTTCTGCATATGGGGATGTATGGGGGCTCATTTTTTGCACCGTGATCTGAAGTTTTTATCAGTACCATTTTTGTTTTGATCGGACTTTTTGATTGCTTTTTATTAATTCTTTTATGGTATGTCATTGACTGTGTGCGGTTTAATTAATGATATATTTTTATAGTTCGGACATTTACACACGTGGCGATACCACATATGTTTATATTTATTTTTATTTACATAGTTTTTTTTATGGGAAAAGAGGGTGATTCAAACTTTTATTAACCCCTTAAGGACCGGGGGGGTTTTCCGTTTTTGCATTTTCGTTTTTTGCTCCTTGCCTTTAAAAAATCCTAACTCTTTCAATTTTGCACCTAAAAATCCATATGATGGCTTATTTTTTGCGCCACCAATTCTACTTTGTAAAGACATCAGTCATTTTGCCCAAAAATTTACGGTGAAACGGAAAAAAAATCATTGTGCGACAAAATTGAAAAAAAAACGCAGTTTTGTAACTTTTGGGGGCTTCCGTTTCTACGTAGTACATTTTTCGGTAAAAATGACACCTTATCTTTATTCTGTAGGTCCATACAATTAAAATGATACCCTACTTATATAGGTTTGATTTTGTCGGACTTCTGGAAAAAATCATAACTACATGCAGGAAAATTAATAAGTTTAAAATTGTCATCTTCTGACCACTATAACTTTTTTTGTTTTTCCGTGTATGGGGCGGTATGAGGGCTAATTTTTTGCGCCGTGATCTGAAGTTTTTAACGGTACCATTTTTGCATTGATAGGACTTATTGATCGCTTTTTATTCATTTTTAAATGATGTAAAAAGTGACCAAAAATGCACTATTTTGGAATTTGGAATTTTTTTGCGTGCACGCCATTTACCGAGCGGTTTAATTAATTATATATTTTTATAATTCGGACATTTCCGCACGCGGTGATACCACATATGTTTATTTTTATTTACACTGTGTTTTTTTTTTTTATTGGAAAAGGGGGTGATTCAAACTTTTAATAGGGGAGGAGTTAAATGATCTTTATTCACTTTTTTTTTTTCACTTTTTTTTTGCAGTGTTATAGGTCCCATAGGGACCTATAACACTGCACACACTGATCTTCTATGTTGATCACTGGTTTCTCATAAGAAACCAGTGATCAACGATTCTGCCGCATGACTGCTCATGCCTGGATCTCAGGCACTGAGCAGTCATTCGGCGATCGGACAGCGAGGAGGCAGGTAGGGGCCCTCCCGCTGTCCTGTCAGCTGTTCGGGATGCCACGATTAGCCGCGGCTATCCCGAACAGGCCGACTGAGCTAGCCGGCCACTTTCGGTTTCACTTTTAGGGTTAATAGCGCGCGGCGCCGCGATCGGCGCTGCGCGCTATTAGAGACGGGTCCCGGCTTCACTATGACGCCAGGCCCGCCACGATATGACGCGGGGTTACTGTGTAACCCTGCGTTATATCAGGAGAGCAGGACCAAGGGCGTACCTGTACGCCCTTGGTCCTTAAGAGGTTAAGGAAGGGGTTAAGTCACATTTATGAAAAAAAATTTTAATACTTTTTTTTAATGCAATGTTACACTGATTGTAGGCACTGATCAATGCTATGCCATAGCATTGCATTGATCAGTGTTATCAGCGATCTCAGGCTTGGAGAAAACAAGCGCCAATCAGATGCGCAGGAAGCAGGTAAGGGACCCTCCTCGAGCGTCCTACCTGATTGGGACACCAACCCGATATGACACGGGGTCACCGCATGACCCCGCCTTATATCACGGGGGCAGGCAGAGGACATAAAGGTACGCCCTGCGTCCTTAAGGAGTTAATCTGATTGCTTAATGACAGATTGCTTAATGTGCGCCATTGGAGGAGATTTAACAAAATCTGTGCAGAAGAAAAAAATTACCAGTTGCCCATAGCAACCAATCAGATTGCTTCCTTTAAAAATGAAAGAAGCGATCGGATTTGTTGTTATGGGCAGCTGCTCCACTTTTCCTCTACACATGTTTCAATGAATCTCTCCTTTTTGGGAAGAGTCATCAAAACTTGTGCAGAGGAAAAGTTGACCTGTTTCCCATTGAGATTGCTTCTTTCATTTCTGAAAAGGCCTCTAAAAAGTAAAAGAAGCATCTGATTGGTTGCTATGGACAACTAGTCAACTTTCCCTCAGCACAGGTCTTGATGAATCTCCCCCATTGAGTTGAATGGGAGTATGAGTGAGAATGGTGATTAAGCAGGACATGGGGAGATACAGAAGAGAGGACAGACAATACAGCACAGGTTATAGGAAGTATTGATAATGGGCTAAGAAGCTCAAATCCACATTAAGTCTATCGTCCTATAGCTGGACAATTTATAGCCCAACTTAGTGCAAATTCTACACATCTGTTGTTTGAACCCCTACATATTTTGTGAGATGTAACCTGTGTGTTTTCTTCTTATGTTCTCAGAAATGCCTTGGACTTGAAAAAGGGAGGAATCCCGAAAGATTGTCTTTGAAAAATACTGTTAGTCCAAAAAAAAAAAGGTATTTATTGCAAGAATCTGCAACATCCTATGACTTTGCATCCGCATCACTGGATTAATATGGCTACTAAAAACTACTCAAATATATAGTGCTCTATTCATCTAAAGGAAGCCGTTTTTTCCTTCATCATATACAGTATGTTAGTGTTACCTTTTTTCTACTGTATAAAAAAGCATGTTAAAAAAATAAATAAAATAAAAAAAAAAGCACAGCAGACTTTCCAACAAAAGCTGCCTGCTGTAATGGCAGATTTGAATGCAATGAATACACGGCATAAGATGACAGCTTGCATTGCTTATTTTTCTCATATGGACAGGTCTCTCACTCTCTGTGTAAGGGTGGGTTCACACCAAGTTTTCAGTGTACTGCTGCCGAATCTGGTTGGGGGAGCAAAAAACGGGTGCTCCCGTATCCCAGCCGGACCCGGCCTGTATCTAATGCATTTCAAATGGTGACTCCGGTCGGCACATTTTTGCCCCTTATCTGGGTTTCAGGTCTGGTCACAAAACCGGATACGGGGCAAAAATGTGCCAACCTGAGTCACCGTTTGACTCAGCTCATTGAAGTGCATTAGATACGTGCCGGGTCTGGCTGGGATACGGGAGCACCCGGTTTTCGCTCCCCCCAACCGGAGCTGAATAATAGCTCTGTTAATCTACAATACTGCTGCCTTCACTCATGTTTTGTCCTGGACAGTTTTTTCCTTCTAAAGATTATAAAGTATCCCTCCTCCATTGTGCAGACTGATGCTGAATAGTATATCCCCCCCCCCACTATGCCCTGTAGTTTGCTGTCCGCTCAATATACTGATACAAACAATGTGTGATTCAGCCTCCTCTTTCCTCACTATCTACAACCTGTATAATTCACCATCCCTTATTTCTTCACAGGCTGTGTGAATCATCCTTTCATCCTGCTTTGTTCGCTATATTCAGCCTGTGTAATGCACCCTTCCTTATTTCCTCACTACAGCCTATGTGATTGCCCTCCCTTAAAACCTTGATGTCTTGTTCCCTCAGTAGTCCCTGATCTGCTATCTAGAACATGCTCCCTTCCCTGCTGCTCTCTCTTAAAGAGTACCATATTTTGTAAACTAACTCAGATTATATTCCCTAATTACTCCTAACACCCCTCCTGCCCTTAAAATTTGTTTCCGAGTATTAAACAGCATTAAGGTAGCACCTGTGAGGCCAGGCACCCATATGAGCCAACTCAGGTGGGGCTTGCAGCTTGCCTCCCTCCTCCCATTGCATGTGTGCTCAGTCACGCTGGAGGGTACCTGGGAGGAAGTTGTGAGTCGACCGAATGCTGCTGTAATTGCCCACTGGCCCCTGTTTTGCTTATCAAGCACAGGTAGGATTAGCGTAGGTCCCGCACCATCTTGAGAAACCTTGGCGTTGGTGTGCGGGCTCTGGTATATCCTTCATATAAGGATACACTGGCGAATGTCTCAATTTTAACATCAGTGTTGAGGGATAGCCAATGTCATTGTATACATCTACCACAGTAGTGCACCCATATTCCTGTCGAGTATTAAACAGCTCTGTATCATACCTTTCCCCTTGCACACATTGTGTGAGCTCCCAGCAGGAGAAAGTGGGCGTTCTCCAGCAGATACAACGTCACTGAAGCCTGCGAGAGCTGTGCCTCATCATGCCACGCACGCACTTCCTGAGTTTGGTCTCCTGCCAGGCCGGGAGGAGACCAAACTAACTGTTTGACTTGCGCAGGGAACAGAACAGAGCCACCTAGTGGCCTTTTTTCAATCACATTAAAAACATATAAAGGTTGAGAATTTTAACAGCAAGTAAATAGCAAAGTGCCTTATAATTACATAAGGAACAGTATATCAAATTTTAGTTTGTTACTCTTTAACCCCTTAAGGACGCAGGGTTTTTCCGTTTTTGCATTTTCATTTTTTCCTCATCACCTTCTGAAAATCATAACACTTTCAATTTTGCACATAAAATTCAATATGATGGCTTATTTTTTATGCCACCAATTCTACTTTGCAGTGACATTAGTCATTTTACCAAAAAATCCACGGTGAAACGGAAAAAAAATTAATTGTGCGACAAAATTGAAGAAAAAATGTCCTTTTGTAACTTTTGGGGGCTTCCATTTCTACGCAGTACATTTTTTGGTAAAAATAATACCTTATCTTTATTCTGTAGTTCCATATGGTTAAAATGATACCCTACATATATAGGTTGGATATTGTCGTACTTTGGGAAAAATCATAACTACATGCAGGAAAATTTATATGTTAAAAATTCTCATCTTCTAACCCCTATAACTTTTTTTATTTTTCCACGTATGGGGCAGTATGAGGACTCATTTTTTGTGCCATGTTCTGAAGTTTTTATCGGTGCCATTTTTGTATTGATCGGACTTTTTGATCGCTTTTTATTAATTTTTTCATGATATAAAAAGTGACCAAAAAATACGCTATTTTGGACTTTGGATTTTTTTTTGCACGTACGCCATTGACCGTGCGGTTTAATTAACGATATATTTTTATAGTTCGGACATTTCCACACGCGGCGATACCACATATGTTTATTTTTATTTACACAGTTTTTTTTATGGGAAAAGGGGGGTGATTCAAACTTTTATTAGGGAAGGGTTTAAATGACCTTTATTAACACTTTTTTGTAACTTTTTTTTTGCAGTGTTATAGCTCCCATAGGGAGCTATAGCACTGGAAACACTGATCTCTTACCCTGATCCCTGCAAAGCCATAGCTTTGCATGGATCAGCGAGATAGGGGCTCGATTGCTCAAGCCTGTAGCTCAGGCTTGGAGCAATCAAACGCCGATCTGACGCGACGGAGCAAGGTAATTGGGTCTCCGCTCCTGAAGGAGTTAAACTGGGTTCACAGAGGCCTAAAAAGAAGTCCATATTAAAGCTGGTTGCAGAATGTCAGCAAGTTCTGAACAGGCAGAAAATCCTCAACCGATTCAAATTCTGAACATGTGAACACTGAGAGAAGGAGAGAGTCAGCATTGCCAGTAGCAAAGTGCAGTCAGCACAATTGACAACCTGAAATCTTTTTTTTTTTACACAACATGTAAAAAAATCACGGTCAGCCAATGTTTTTTTAACAGAAAAATTGGAAAGCCATAATAAATCCCAAAGATTACGAAGTATACATATTTTATATTCTGATATAAAATAAGATTGGCACAATCAAAGTGATCTGATATGGAACCAACAGTCTAAAAATAATCATGGACATGTCATTTATTTCATGAACATTTAAAGAATGGAATATTTGGATGGTTAACAACCATGCCTATTGGATCTATGTCAGAACCAGCAGTTACACAAGCACAAAATTGTAGGATTTTTTTTTTAATATCAACTCTGAAAGAAATGGGTTAAAACAAATAAACAATAGAAGAATGGAAAAAAAATCTGCGCAGTGGTGGGACCTTTTAATGTCAGGTATAGGCAGGTGGCAGATAATTACTATGATTTACCATATCATTTACAAGCCATATTACATCACTTACCTATGGTTAGCATTTAAAGAGTTACTGTTGTTAGAATCAACTTTTTACCATTTAGTGCTTCCATAAAAACTAAGCATTTTCCTAATATACTTTATTTAAAAATGTTATTGCTAAAGATGTGAGATAAATGTTTAAAAACATGGCCACTAGGGGTCTCTGTCTTTTGAAATTTTGATAACAAACCCTGGTATCTAGGGCTCTTTGGTCCTGACAACGAAGAAAGGGACCGAAAT
Source organism: Hyla sarda (assembly GCF_029499605.1). Classification (NCBI taxonomy): domain Eukaryota; kingdom Metazoa; phylum Chordata; class Amphibia; order Anura; family Hylidae; genus Hyla; species Hyla sarda. The sequence goes on from NC_079189.1 coordinate 155,768,952, forward strand.
TCTGAAGGGAGGGGGAGTGGGGGGTGGTTTTCTTTCTCCTCTGCTCACTCGGTACAGTGTATCAGTGTAGCTTTCAACTGTGTGAGGAGAACACCTGTGAGATCCAGACACGATGCAGACAGCTTTCAGCCTCTTCATGAGAAGCATGCACATACAAGCAATTCAAGTGCTAAACTAAAATATAGGGCATGCATGGCTACATTACAGTTATACAGAGCATGCATTTAGACAGAAATCAGTACAAGTGTAAAAATGTTTGTGCAAAACTCATGACAGGGAAGGATGGGGGAGGGGTTCATCATACTGCAGGAGAAACGCCCCCAGCCTCTGAGAGGAAATCAGAGAGACTCATTACAAGAATATATAGATCAAAAGGTATTTTACATATTAACACATGCATGTTATTATGCATACAGATCTTAGGGGACATTACTACATTGATTTAAGATTTTTTTATTTTATTGTATTACTAATGACAGTAACGTTTTAAGTTTAGGGGAATATCCCATGATTAAGTTAATCCACAGGATAGTGGGTAGTACAGTGTATGGGAGACTGTGCGGTGGTTCGAGTCCCGGGGTGGGACGGAGTGTTACAGTGTTGTGGTTAAACTTTACTTTCCTGAGATCTAGGCATGAGCAGTCAAGAGGCAGAATCATCGATCAATGGTATCCTATGAGATACCATTGATCAATGTAAAAGATCAGTTAGTGCAGTATGATAGCCAATAGAGGGAGCTATAACATTGCAGGAAAAAAAAGTGAATAAAGATCATTTAACCCCTTCCCTAATAAAAGTAAGAATCACCCCCCTTTTCCCATTTAAAAAAAAAACTGTGTAATTAAAAATAAACATGTGGTATCGCGGCGTGCGGAAATGTCCAAACTATAAAAATATATCATTAATTAAACCACATGGTGAATGGTGTACGCACAAAAAAAATTACAAAGTCCAAAATAGCCTATTTTTGGTCACTTTTGATACAATGAAAAAATTTATAAAAAGCGATCAAAAATTCCGATCTATACAAAAAATGGTACCACTAAAAACTTCGCAAAAAATGAGCCCTCATACCACCCCGTACGTTGATTTTTTCTAGAAGTAAGACAAAATCAAACCTATATAAGTAGGGTATCATTTTAATCTTATGGACCTACAAAATAAAGAAAGGTGTTATGTTTACCGAAAAATGCACTGCGTAGAAACGGAAGCCCCTAAAAGTTACAAAATGGCATTTTTTCTTCTATTTTGTCGCACAATGAATTTGTTTTCTGTTTTGCTGTGGATTTTTGGGTAAAATTACTAATGTCATTGCAATGTAGAATTGGTGGCGCAAAAAATAACCTCTAATATGGAATTTTAGGTACAAAATTGAAAGGGTTATGATTTTTAAAGGGGTATTCCCGTGGAAAACTTTTTTTTTTAAATCAATTGTTGCCAGAAAGTTAAACAGATATGTAAATCACTTCTAATAAAAAATCTTAATCCTTCCAGTACTTTTTTGGGGCTGTATACTAAAGAGAAATCCAAAAAAGAAATGCATTTCCTCTGATGTCATGACCACAGTGCTCTCTGTTGACCTCTGCTGTCCATTTTAGGAACTGTCCAGAGGAGGAGAAAATCCCCATAGCAAACATATGTTGCTCTGGACAGTTCCTAAAATGGACAGCAGAGGTCAGCAGAGAGCACTGTGGTCATGACATCAGAGGAAATGCATTTCTTTTTTGGATTTCTCTTTAGTTTACAGCCCCTACTGGAAGGATAAACATTTTTTAACAGAAGTGATTTACAAATCTGTTTAACTTTAAAAGGTAAGGAGGAAAAAAAACGAAAGTCGTTAATGATGTAAGCAAAAATGTTTTATATAATGTAGATAATACCATTATATGTATATTTCGAATATACATTGGTTAAAAAATGTGTATATTTTTGGGTGAAAAAATTGCCGGTATCTTAAGTGGAGCCAAAATACAGGAAGTGTGGATGAGACAAGCAGAGCTTTGTGCAGGCTCCTGGCTTGTCAATCATCCTGCTGTGAGTCAGGAGAGTGTGACCCAGCCCTACTTGTCCTCCCACACTTCCTGTATTTGGTCTCCTCACAGAGACACAAAGACAATAGCTGCAGTGGGAAAAATATACACATTTTTAAACCAATGTACAGTGGGGCAAAAAAAGTATTTAGTCAGCTACCAACTGTGCAAGTTCTCCCACTTAAAAAGATGAGAAAGGCCTGTCATTTTCATCATAGGTACACCTCAACTATGAGACATAATAAGAAGAAAAAAATCCATAAAAACAGTGTCTGATTTTCAAAGAATTTATTTGCAAATTATGGTGGAAAATAAGTATTTGGTCAATAACAAAAGTTAATTTCAATACTTTGTTATATACCCTTTGTTGGCAATGAAAATGGCAACGACAATGGCAATGGCAATGACAATGGCAATGAGGTCAAATGCTGGTATTTTGGCCCATTCCTCAATGCAGATCTACTCTAGAGTAGTGATGTTTTGGGGCTGTCGCTGGGCAACATGGACTTTCAACTCCTTGCAGAGGTTTTCTATGGGGTTGAGATCTGCAGACTGGCTTCCCTGAGGAAGGAGGCAACTCCGCAACTCCTCGGATGTATAATTTTATGTAATAAATAGTGTATTCTTTAAGAAGTGCTCGTCTTCCATACAAATACACAGCTACCATCTGGATAAGTGTATGAGAACAAAAGAGAAAAAGAAGTGGAAGCCACCTGTGTGAGAGTGAAATCAACAAGCAAACCGGCACGAGGGGAGCAATACGGTAAAGTAAGTGCACCGGCAATGTTAATGTGCACCGGCAATACAATGCCTCCCATTAAGACATAGAGGGAATAGGTGTGTCCGCTTCTCGTTGTTTCTTCTTTTTCCAGTCTCTATATCGGGTGGGTTTATTCCACCAGAAAGGAGTGTAGCGGTAACCTGAGAAGATCCTTCTTTAAATCGACAAGCGGGATAAAGTTGTGACTAGTCGTTTTTTGGCCACTCACAAAGTGTAAGCTACATTATAATTTTTGGTACCATTGTTATATAGTGGAAGTGAACTGCAGCCGTTCCCAAGTTTTTTTCTGTTTTGCAATGCCTCCCATTAGGACAGTGGCCGAGGTGTGTTCGGTGGTTTCTAGACGCTTTCCACTACCGGTAATGTCTCCCATGGCATTGTGGGGGAATCCTCATTTTCAGCACCTGCAGGAGTTGGAGGCTTCTGGGTTTTCGCTCACGAAGTCAAATTCACCATGCATTTGTTTGGGGAAGTTTCCTACTTTCCCTTCATTCCAAGAAATGTGTGACTGCTTTCATCTCCCTCGAAGTGCCCAGTTTAGGTACTTCCAGTTGAGACATGGGGTGGTGGCGCAGTTTGGCTCACTTGATGGGATCCCGACATTTTCTGAAGTGGAGTTGCTTCTGGGAACAGCTGACCTCACCAAACCCTTGACTCAGGCTTATGCATTACTACAATCAGTGGTTCCTAATCTATTTGAGTTGGCCTTTGCGAAGAGGGTAAGGGATATACCTGATTTGGCGGCTGATCAATGGAGGGAAGTTGTTAAGTCCTATTATCCCACGGTGGTTAGTGCTAGAGATTTGCTTATTCAGGTTCGGCTCATTTTTTGTTTATATTACACTCCGGTTAGGCTTCGGTTAGTCTTCTAATGTTTGTTTTCAATGTCATGTGGATGTGGGCTTTCTTCTCCATGCTATGTAGAGCTGTCCTTTTTGTAGAACCCTTCTGGAGGGAGGTGCTACAGTTCCTGTCAGACCACTTGGAATTCCCCTGTATGTTTTCCCCCGTTGTCTGTTTGTTGGGTGTTGTTGATAACTTAGCTTCGGGCTCTTATAGGCGCCTACTTATTTGTTTTTTATTGTTCTGTTCTCGAAAAGTTCTGATTATGGCCTGGAAGGAAACTTCCACTCCCTCTATTGGACGGTGGTTCAACTTAGTTAACAAATATGTACCGCTATACAGGATTTTGTACATTAGTCGTAAATGTCCTAAAAATTTGGCAAAATCTGGATGCCCTGGCTTATTATAGGAGGATTGGTTTTCCCCCCATGGGTTGGTTCTCCTGGGTAGGAGGGTTGTACATATCTTGGTCAGGGAAGCCGGGGATACTCCGGGAATGTGTGTGTGGTCTGCGTCTCTGTTTAGTGTTTAATGTCGGCTGGGGATTGATCTCCTCACTTACCTGCTTCAATGGGGATGTATTGCCATTTGTTTAATCCTGTTTTTGGGGGGTGGAGGTCTGCATCCGGCTATATGTTATTTTAATGTTATCTTAGTTTTGTATTGTGTTGCGGAAAACATGAAAGTTATAAATAAATACTTGAAGTGAATTCTAAGAGAAATATTGGGCATAGGCACATAAAGATTATATCTACATGATCAGGATGAGATACTGAGCAACATATAACAGTTTTTTTTTTTCTTTTTGGTGATCTGACAGGTACGCTTTAACGACAATTGACGTAAATGTACAACATGATGCGGTGGGACTTAACGCACTGTGACGTATATTTACCTCATGTACATGACACAAGCACTGTCAGCAGCCAGAGACCCATGGGAATGGCGGACATCAGCGATTGCACTGATGTCCGCCATTAACCCCTCAGATGCCATGATCAATACAGATCACGGCATCTGCAGCAAAGCCGGCGTTTAAATGGATGATCGGATCGACCGCGGCGCTGCCGCGGGGATCCGGTCATCCAACATTGCAGCTCTGGTCTAAGTCTTCTGCTCTGGTCTAAGATTGAGCAGAAGATCTCCGATAACACTGTTAGCCCTATGCATAGCACTAAACAGTATTAGCAATGAAATTATTGCTATAAATAGTCCACCGGAAAAGTGTAAAAAATTGTTTAAAAAAAAATATATATAAAGTAAACATTTTTTTAAAATCCCCTCCCCCAATAAAAATGTAAATCGTCCTTTTTTTTCCTATTTCACCCACAAAAAGTGAAAAAACATTTTTTTATAAGCATATTTGGTATCGCCCTTGTGTAAATGTCCAAACTATCAAAATATAATGTTAATTATTCCGTATGGTGAACAGCGTAAATGTAAAAAAAATAATACATTATAAAAAAGTGAATAAAAAGTTAAATATAAGCAAGAGTGGTACTGGTAAAAACTACAGATCATGGTGCAATAAATTTGCCCTCATACTGCATCGTATACAGAAAAATTTGAAAGTCATAGGTGGTCAAAGTAGGGCAATTTTAAACATGCAAATTTTGTTAAAAAAAAGTTTTAGATTATTTAAAAGAGTTACAATTATAGAAAAGCATATAATATGGGTATAATTTTAATCGTACTGACCCACAGAAGAAAGAAAACAGGTAAGTACCATGTGTGTCGACAGAAATGGAGGTGCTAATGAAGTAAAAAGCTATGTATAGTATACAAGTAATAGAAAAAATATCGTTGCACTCATCACAGGACACAGCATGAAAGTTTTTTCAAATCCGGATTTATTCCTAAATGCGAAGTGCTATACAGTCAAAGCGGGTTGGAGGGAAGAGAGGGGAGCAGACATCAGCTCCGTGGAGCTGGCTGAGTGCAACAAATCGTTTCGCAGTGAAACTGCTTGATCACGCTACTCAGGAGGAGTCAGGCACCGGCTTATATATGCAGTGCTTGTGACTTGTAAAGAAAGTGTCAGAACCTGTGTGAGTGTGAGTGTAAATCTTCGGATAAAGTTGTGAGTAAAATGTGTACGTGCGACATGAAAAAAAAAAACCTGTAACTCCAAGGAGGAGATCTAACTTACTAGTACTCGCAATCTTGAATTTAACCCCTTAAGGACCATGTATGTACGCGTACGTCTAAGCACCCTGGTAGTTAAGGACCAAGGACGTACGCGTACTTCCGTGAGAATTTCGGTCCCTGCCGTGTGCCGGGCTGGGACCGAACCGGAGTGACTGCTGATATCGATCAGCAGTCACCCCGCGCAAATGCCCAGGGGGGTCAACAGACCCCCCCATGTCGGCGATCGCAGAAAATCACCAGTGAATTCACACTTGCGATTTGCTGCGATTCCGGTGATGCAGGTCACAGGTGACCCGCTGACCTGGAGATACATGGTGATGGGGGGGGGGTGTGTAGGATACACCCCCCAATCACCTCCTGTATTTATGGGGAGGTGGCGATTTTGTCACCCCCCCAGGATCGCTGCTATTGGCCGGCAATAGCAGCCGGCAGGGGAGAGGTTAGCGGCATCTTCCCGCAGCTCCCGCGGCTGGCTGAGTTCAGCCAGAGCTGCTGGAGGATACCAGGGACCACCCCTCTGCCGAGATCGAAGCCCCCATTGAGCAGGGACAGAATAAAACCCAGCGAAAGGTAGGATAAAAAAAAGTGAAAGTTAAAAAGAATCCCCCCCCCCCCCCCGACCCTCTAATAGGTCCTCAAGGGTCCTCCACAGTTTTTTCAGTGTGACCTGGGCCCTATTAGGGTTCAGGGCACTGCAATTTGCCCCCCTTTTTTTTGGGCCGCAGCAGTTTATTTTTTTTACCCCACATAACGGTGTGTGGTTTTTTAATCACACAAGGTTATATAATACAGTCACACCAAACACACACTACATACTCCCCTGACCCCCCCGCCATCCCCCCCCCCACCGTAGAAAAAAGCGATGGCTCACCAGGCATTTTTGGCGACTGAGGCTTATGCTTTTCTTGCCTCCGACTCCGAATCTGCCATTGAGGATGAGGAAGATCCTACATTCCTGTGTTCTTCCTCGTCCTCCTCATCATCTAGTACTGATGATGAGTCCCCTGTACGGCGGCGGAGACACCCCCAGGCGAGGCCACCCCCCCCCCCCATGATAGTGGCCCAGTGGCCGGCACTAGTACGAGTGGCCATGCCGCTCGTACTAGGAGTCCGACCCCCCCAGACAAGTTTACCGGAGCCCCCTTCTGGTGAACCTGTCTGGAGACCCCCAGAGGCTTATCAGCCACAGATTCTGGAGTTTGTTTGTGACTCCGGAATCCGTATTGACACGGCTGGATTCACTGAAATTGACTATTTCAGTTATTTTTTCAAAGCCAGTTTTGTCAATCTGATGGTGGAGCAGACGAATCTGTACGCCCAGCAGTTCATCGCCCACCACCCGGATTCTGTTTTGGCCAGGCCCAGTAAATGGTACGCCATTGATGCTGCAGAAATGAGGACATTTTGGGGCCTCGTGCTGCATATGGGCCTGGTCAAAAAGCCAAGTGTCAGGCAGTACTGGAGCGGGGACATCCTATACTAGACCCCGCTGTACAGTATGGTCATGGCACGGAGGCAGTTCAAGGCCATTTGGAAATGCCTGCATTATGCAGATAATGCAGCATGTCCACCCCGAAGTGATCCCACCTATGACCGGCTTTACAAAGTCAGGCCGGTCATCGATCACTTTGGGGCCAAATTTTTGGAGGCCTACGTACCCCTCAGGGAGCTCTCGGTCGATGAGTCTCTTATCAGTTTTAAGGGGAGACTCATCTTCTGCCAGTATATTCCCTCGAAGCGGACGCGGTATGGCGTGAAGCTCTACAAACTTTGTGAGAGTACCTCCGGGTACACTTACAAGTTTAGAGTATATGAGGGACGAGATTCCCGTATTGAACCCCCAGATTGTTCCCCCACCCTGGGTGTTAGCAGGAAAATCGTTTGGGACCTTGTGCACCCATTGCTGGGTAAGGGTTACCACGTGTACGTGGACAACTTTTATACCAGCATCCCTCTGTTCACATCCCTTGCCACCAGATCCACGTCCGCTTGTGGGACTGTGCGGAAAAACCAGAGAGGCCTCCCTCTAAATTTGATCCAGACACCTATGCCCAAGGGTGAGTCTCGTGCCCTTACTAATGAAAACCTGTTGCTGGTCAGGTATAAGGATAAGAGGGATGTCCTTTTGCTGACCACTATTCATGGTAAGGGCAGCTCACCTGTCCCTGTGCGAGGTACCACAACAACGGTCCTCAAGCCCCATTGTATTCTGGGCTACAATCGGTATATGGGGGGGGGAGTTGATCTTTCTGATAAAGTCCCCAAGCCATACATGACCATACGGAAAACACGTGTATGGTACAAGAAAGTTGCGGTCTACTTGGTACAGGTTGCCATGTACAACTCTTTTGTACTGTACCAGAATGCTGGCAACACAGGGACATACCTTCAGTTCCAAGAAGAAGTCCTAAAGGTCCTGATCTTTGGCGACCGGGAAAGAGCAAGCCGGACTTCCCAAACAACTGAAATAATAGGTGCCAGGATCGTCCCAGGCCAACACTTTCCAGGTGAAGTCCCCCACACTGGAAAGAAGGGACGAACCCAGAAAAGATGCAGAGTGTGTTACAAGAGGGGGATACGGAAGGACACCACCACTCAGTGTGACACTAGCCCCGATCATCCGGGCCTCTCCATTAAGGATTGCTTCAGGGAGTATCACACTTCCATGGAATACTAAATTTTCCCTCTTCATTTTAATTTTTCATAATTTGACCCCAATGTACCAAGTCCAGAGTACATTCCAAGTTTTAACCCCATAAAACCACTAAATTGCTCCAAAAACTCTTTTATAAAAAAATAAAAAAATAAAAAACCTGATAAGACCTCTGGGGGTATTTCTTCCAAAAATGGGTCATGGGTCACTATCATCGGGGACTTTTTATGTTGCCTGAAATGCGCAGCGCTCTCTCTCCACCTGAGCGGGGTGCGCATTTGAGGCAACAGGTTAGGGACGGCCACACACATCACATTCCCAGAATGATGATTCAGAGCATAGGGTTTGGGGTGGGCATATTTTTTTGTTTTGGCTATGCTCTGGGTCATCATTCTGGGGACATAATCTGTTTTATAATTTTATGTCCCAGTGTACCACATTTTAGTTATTTAGTGTACCCCAGTTATTTACCTCATGTAATGCCCCTTGAGGGGAGGTCCCGCTGTTCTGACTCCATAGGCAGCAATACAAAAGCTCAAGGACCTTGACTGCGCTCCTGCTCCTCCAAAACCTGGTGTGCACCCTCAGAGCTGCTTACATCAAGATATGAGGTATGTCCTTACTCCAAATAAATGTATCTACAAATTTACGATTACATTTTCTCCTTTTAGCACTTGTGAAAATGAAAAATTTGGGGTAACCCCAGCATTTTAGTGTAAAAAATCAAATGTTTCCTTTTCACATCCCACATGAACATTTATCAAACACCTGTGGGGTGTTAAGACTCACTGCACCCCTTGTTACTTTCCTTGAGGGGTGTAGTTTCCAAAATAGTATGTCATGTGTTTTATTTTATTTTTTTGTTGCTGCTCTGCCACCATAGGGGCTTCCTAAATGCGACATGCCCCCCCCCCCCCCCCCATTTCAGAAAAATTTGCAAATGTGATTCCTTCTCTTCTGAGCATTGTAGTGCGTCCACAGTGCACTTGATGTTCACACATGGAGTATTTCCATACTCAGAAGAGATGGGGTTACAAATTTTGGGGGGCATTTTCTCCTATTACCCCTTGTAAAAAAGTAAAATTTGGGGGAACACCATTATTTTAGTGAAAAAAATACATCAATTTACATATCAAATTTTTATGAAAAGTCGTCAAACACCTGTGGGGTGTTAAAGCTCACTGTACCCCTTGTTACATTCCTTGAGGGGTGTAGTTTTCAAAATAGTATGCCATGTCGTTTTTTTTTTTGCTGCCCTAGCACCATAGGGGCTTCCTGAATGTGACATGCCCCCCAAAAACCATTTCAGCAAAATTTGCTTTCCAAAATCCAAATGTGACTCCTTCCCTTCTGAGCATTGTAGTGCGCCCGTAGTGCACTTGACGTCCATACATGGGGTATTTCCATTCTCAGAAGAGATGGGGTTACAAATTTTGGGGGGCATTTCTCCTATTACCCCTTGAAAAAAAGTAAAATTTGGGAGAAAACCAGTATTGTAGTGGAAAAAAAGAATTCATTTGCACATCCAACTTTAACGTAAAGTCGTCAAACACCTGTGGGGTGTTAAGGCTCACTGTACCCCTTGTTACATTCCTTGAGGGGTGTAGTTTCCAAAATAGTATGCCATGTGGTTTTTTTTTGTTTTGTTTTTTGCTGTCCTGGCACCATAGAGGCTTCCTAAATGTGACATGCCAACCAAAAACCATTTCAGAAAAACTCACTCTCCAAAATCCCATTGTTGCTCCTTCCCTTCTGAGCCCTCTACTGCGCCTGCCGAGTACTTGACATACACATATGAGGTATTTCCTTACTCGAGAGAAATTGGGTTACAAATTTTGAGACAATTTTTTTTACTTTTACCTTTTGTAAAAATAAAAAAAACTGGGTCTACAAGAACATGAGAGTGTAAAAAATTAAGATTTAGAATTTTCTCCTTCACTTTTCTGCTATTCCTGTGAAACACCTAAAGGGTTAACACACTTACTGAATGTCATTTTGAATACTTTGAGGGGTGCAGTTTTCATAATGGGGTCATTTATGGGGTATTTCTAATAAGAAAGCCCTTCAAATCCACTTCAAACCTGAACTGGCCCCTGAAAAATTCGGATTTTGAAAATTTTGTGCAAAATTGCTGCTATACTTTGAACATTGTAAAAATGTAAAAACATTCAACTTTAAGATGCAAACATAAAGTAGACATATTGTATTTGTGAATCAAAATATAATTTATTTGGAATGTCTATTTTCCTTACAAGCTTCAAAGTTAGAAAAATGCTACATTTTAAATTTTTTCAGCAAATTTTGGAATTTTTCACCAAGAAATTATACAAGTATCGACAAAATTTTACCACAAACATAAAGTATAATATGTCATGAAAAAACATTCTCAGAATCAGAATGAAAGGTAAAAGCATCCCAGAGTTATCAATGCTTAAAGTGAAAGTGGTCAGATGTGCAAAAAAACACTCTTGTCCTACAGTGAAAATTGGCCTGGTCCTTAAGGGGTTAAACAACAAAAAATATCAGAACAAGAAACTCGTCTGTTTTGGATTGTAAAATCCTTGAAATCCTACATCTTTAATAATAGAGTGCCGAGAGGATTACGTGTATATAAAGAACCTTCACAGTGCCACGAAGACCCGAATTTCAAGAAAGAATGGGATGCATTACATTTACATAATTCAATCAATATAATTGAGCTTGTGCTCAAACAGAATGAAAAAGAATATGCAAGAATCTCTTTGGAGTTAGTGAAAATAAAAGTAGAATTGGAAACAAGATTAACAGAAACAGAGTTAAAACAGCTACTGCAAAAAATTGATGACAGACTTGTCACTTTACAAAAAGAATTAAAAGAGAGAAAGAGAGAGAAATTCCTGAGAGACCGTCTCGACTTCGAACAAGGTAAAATCTTCAGCTGGAAAGTTACACCCAGGAACCCAAGGAGAAGGAACGTACCAAAGAGAAAGAAGAAGGTTAGCAAGGACTACTGAACCACAGAGTCGGACACCAGCTCGTCAGAGGAAAAGAATAACCCCAAACCCGCACCAAATAAAAGGCAAACACCCGTAAAACAGGACAATAAACCCTCCACAAGTACATCGGAAATCCCTTTAGGAGAATAACCAGGAGAGGAGGCAAGAAACGTAAGGGAAACCAGGTCAGGAACCAAAAGGAAGACAGTAATGTGGAGGACATAGGACAAAACACAGTAATTAAGCTAGCTCGGATTCCGTTGGATCAGCCGTGCATATCCCTACTGAAAAAGGGATTGAACTACTGCATCTCTACCCCATTTGATTGGCCTGACTTTGAAATGGACTTGTACAAATCTAGAATAAAAATTAATCTGCACAAAATGTTCCATGATAAGAACCCCACCATGGATCAAATGAAAGAGGGTGAAAAACCTGCCGTATTAGGGTCATTAGGTTTTAGCGCATACTTTGCCACTATCCCCTCAGACACTGCCGACCATGCACTTCTCCGTTTACAAAACCCTAATATATCAATCTCTGGAGAAGAAGAGACCACCTTTTTGGAAGCGTTTAAAGGAGGAAAGAAGTCAATGTTCTCACCGCCATTAGCCAGTGGCATTAACCTGGAAAAATTCAAGGACTCAGTCACCAAGGACATGAAAGCCCTTTCGTACCCAAGACCCCCACAAAACCTCACCATTAAAGAAAAGAAAGCCCTACAATGGCTGAAAAAGAGACCTGACATCGTCATAAAAAAGGATGATAAAGGCAATAACATTGTGCTTCTCTCAAAACAGCAATACCAGGAGGAGTCTCTCAGGCAGTTGTCGGACACAGGACTTACAAAAGAACTGCTCAGGACCACATGCAAAAAGTCCTATCAAATTTAAGGACCTTTCTAAGACGACAAGTAGAGAATGGCCTTATATCAAGGAAGACAGTGGAGAGACTTATCCCTGATACCCCACGGAAGCCATAGTGGTACTATTTGCCCAAAGTGCACAAGTCCCTGGAGCAACCTCCAGGACGCCCGATAATCTTGGGCAATGGCTGGGTAACCGAATACCTTTCGCAATAAATTGATTGGCTCCTACATCCTCTCCTGTCAGATACCGTATTCCCTCCCATCTCAAAGATACGGATGCCTTTATCGACTTATTACAAGACTTGTCCATAGAAAGCTCTTATAAATTAGGAACCATAGATGTGGAGTCTCTTTACTCCAGAATCCCACAAGAGCTAGGTGTTCTTGCCATAAGGGAATTCCTACAGGCCGCTGAGAAGTCCTCCTGGTATTGCAATTTCATTACGGAGGCCATCTCTTTTCTTTCGGGTAATAACTATTTCCAGTTTGATGGGGTCTGGTACAAACAATGTATGGGTACGGCTATGGGACTCCAGTCTCATGTACTCTAGCGACCATTTTCCTGGCAACATTAGAGGCTAAACAAATCTATTCATCCTCAAATAAATATACAAAAGCTATAAAATTTGTACCGAAAATATGTGGACGACATCTTCGTACTCTGGGATGATAATGAAGAACTGTTTAATGCCTTCGTTGCTGATTTAAATAACGAAATGAACATGACTTTTACCTCCTCCTTTCACCAAAAATAAATCACATTCTTAGATGTTGTGGTCTCTCTGGGCGATGATCAAGTAGTGACCAGGGGTTATAAGAAACCTTCATCCCCTATGCTGTACCTGCATCACGACAGCTTTCACCCTGACCACACCAAAGCAGCCTTACCTTATAGTCAGAGCCAGCGGCCCGCAGGGAGCCCCCCGTCACATTCTGGACATCCCTATGTCCCGAAAAAAAAATTCGGGACACAAGGATGTCCCTGTTACCCTTCTGCGGCGGCCCCCACGATGACTTTTAAAAACGCAGGGGCTGCCGCGAGTTAGCGCATGCAGGGACGTCACTGACATCCCGTGCATGCGTCCATAGCAACGGAGGAGCGTAGTGGAGCTGTGTGAAGGACATGTGCCAGCCGGAATGGTAAGTCACTAGCACCAGCTGGCAGCATGACCACCGGTCCTCTGGTCCTGGGACCTACTACTACTGGTCTATAGGCCATAGCAGTAGATTGTGACCCCGGACCGGAGGACCGGTGGTCGGAACACTGAAGTGGGGCAGTACACAGACATACAGCCTCCAGCCATACACTGTATATGTATGAAGGCTGTATGTCTGTGGGGGAACTGTACTGCACACCTAATGTGGGGGCAACTGTACTGCACACCTAATGTGGGGGCAACTGTACTGCACACCTAATGTGAGGGGGAACTGTGCTGCCATCCTAATGTGAGGGAGAACTGTGCTGCCATCCTAATGTGAGGGGGAACTGTGCTGCCATCCTAATGTGGAACTATACAAAAATATAAAATTGTACTATTCTGATCCCTATAACTCTTATTTTTCTGTATATGGGGATATATGAGGGTCATTTTTTGCGCTTTGATTTGTAGTTTTAATCAGTACCATTTTTGTTTTAATGGGACTTTTCAATAGCTTTTTAGATATTTTTTATGGTATTTGAAGTGACCAAGTGCATGAGAGGAGCTACCCGAGAATGGTGACTGATAAGGCCATAGAACGTATCAAAAGAAAACTGCGTTCTTCTTTATTGAACAAAGAAAAAAATATACACTTGTCAAGAAAAAACAAAATGTTTTATCTTCTCTTTTAAATTCAGCAATATGTCCGCTACGTCATAAAGAACTATTCTTAAACACTGGTACCTATTGCAAGAAGATCCTGACTTGCACGAAGTTGCAAAGAACAAGCCAAATTTTGCTTATAGGAAGAATAAAACTATCAAAGACCACTTAATAAGAAGTACCTTCTCTTCAGGTACCCGTGAACCAGATTGGCTTACCTCTTCCTCCCCCACTGCCAATTTTAACTGTGGCCACTGTTCGTACTGCTCCCATCTCCTCAGTGGCAACAACTACCGCATTGGAGGTTTTGACATACACGTCAAAGATTTAATAACTTGTCGGTCAGATTTCGTGGTCTACGTTGTCCTGTGGCCCTGCAAAATATTTATTATGTTTTCGTGTTTCTTCAAGCTAATATGCATGTTCTTGTTATACCCTGTAATTTCCATCTCCCTCCTCCACTCTGAGGCACACAAGTTTTTTGGCAGAATATACTGAATGATTTTATTTATTTTTTGCTGGTTTGCTGCCCTCTCGTCCGTTTAAATTACATACATGTTATACAACTTTAAGCTTTTTTCGGTTGCCCGTCAGTTCCCCCCTCCGATAATAAAGTGACTGACCCCACCCCATATTACTTCGAATTATTGTAATCATAGCCACGAGCTTTGGATAATTGATTGTTGTACATCCAAAGCCCCGGCAGTCAGTCACCTCTATTCAAGATGTATAATTGCCATTTTGTCATGTCACACGTACACATTTTGCTCACAACTTTTATCCGAAGATTTACACGAACACTCACACAGGTTCTGACACTTTCTTTACGAGTCACAAGCACCGCATATATAAGCCGGTGCCTGACTCCTCCTGAGTAGCGTGATCAAGCAGTTTCACTGCGAAACAATTCATTGCACTTCTGCTGCTCCCCTCCCTTCCCTCCAACCTGCTTTGACTGTATAGCACTTCATATTTACAAATAAACCCGGATTTGAAAAAACCTTCATGCTGTGTCCTGTGGTGAGTGCAACGATATTTTTTCTATTACTTGTATGCAAAGTAAAATTAGTCACACAAAAAATAAGCTCTCATATGGGTCTTTGGATTATAGTATAAAAGAGTTATGATTTATAGAAGGCGAGGAGGAAAAAATTTAAATGCTAAAATAAAATTGCCCTGGTCTTTGGCCAGACTTGTACCCCGGTCCCTAAGAGGTGGTGATTGGGCCCAAGCGATTTTCAAAAGGGAAGCCTTTAGGATTTTACAACTTGATTCACAGCATCCAAAAGGCCTTAAAGGGGTTATCCAGGGAAAAACTTTTTTATATATATCAACTGGCTCCAGAAAGTTAAACAAATTTGTAAATTACTTCTATTAAAAAATCTTAATCCTTTCAGTACTTATGAGCTGTTGAAGTTGAGTTGTTCTTTTCTGTCTAAGTGCTCTCTGATGACACGTGTCTCGGGAACGGTCCAGTTTAGAAGCAAATCCCCATAGCAAACCTCTTCTTCTCTGTGCAGTTCCAGAGACAAGCAGAGATGTCAGCAGAGAGCACTGTTGCCAGACAGAAAACAACAGCTCAACTTCAGCAGCTGATAATTATTGAAAGGATTAAGATTTTTTAATTGAAGTAATTTACAAATCTGTTTAACTTTCTGGAACCAGTTGATATATATAAAAAAGTTTTTCCTGGAATACCCCTTTAATTATCATACTTATCATATTTATACTGAATATCCCATTGGTCAGATATATTGTTGAGACTATCTGATGGGATAAAGTGAGGGTGGGACTAGCACTCTTCTGTGCTCACTCCTATCCTGCCTATCAGACTCCAGTCTGAAAACAGAGAGGAGGGGATTACAGAGCAGCTTGCAGTGGCTCTTTATCCAATCACTGCAAGCTGCTCTGTAACCCCTTCCTCTCTGTTTCCAGTCTGGAGTCTGGACTGCTTCAGCTGGGACAAAGATGATGCCGCAGCCGGACAGGATTATGTTCTAGATGGAATGAGAGGGGTATTTTTTTTTTTTTTATGAAATATAGTAGAAAGATTAATGTTTTGCCAAGATGTACAACATATAAAAAGCTTCTGATTCTAACAGTGCCTGATTAACAACCAATGGTTTGGTTTCGCTGTACTTTCCTAATGTGTCATACAAGTCATGTATGGTCCTATTTTTTATTTATATATATATATATATATATATATATATATATATATTTTATTTTTTTTTTTTTTGTTAAACATTTTCAAACAAAACAAAATATAGCATCATAAACAATAAGCGTCAAGGGTAAGGTAAGGGAATATTCCAGTAGTGTACAATACATTCAATCTGTCGAACATGAAGGTTCCTGAGCTGTCCATACAAAAAGACAAACAACAAAAAGAAGCATCCCCTCCCCCCAGCGACATACTAAACTACGTTCCCCCCCCCCCAGCCCCCCCCCACACACACACACACACAAGTGAACGGAGCACACCCCTCGAAACGAGGGCCATGCACTGCACCATATCCCCTCCTCCGATTCTCAGGGGATTCTCTATAGTGAGAGAATGTAAGGGCAAGATTGATGAATCGGCTCAATTATCAGGTAAACAAAGTGCTCCTAGAGAATCTCGAAGAGCCTCCCTAATATACCACGTGGTGAACCTAAATGGGCGAACAATTTCTGCAATCCCCTGAGAGTCGAAGTGAGTCACAATGAAGGATTTCCACTTCTGAAAAAAACTTTTAGTGCCAGAGTCACGGTGACGTTCTGGATCCAACCTGTCCACCCCTGGAAAGATCTTAAGTTGAGAGACCAACATCAGTAGATCTGGAGTGACTGAGTCCAACCATTTGGTGAAAAGGCAGCGCAGTGCCACTAAAAGAACAACATGAATAAAACGTGGCATCTTCCTCCTCTCCCCCTCATCCCCCTCGGGCGCGTGCAATTGATGAAGTAAAAAGGTCTGTGGTGTGAAAGGTAGAGTCACCTGCCAATATTCCCAGATATAGGTCTGTATCAGTCGCCAATATTCTGCCATGACCGAGCACTCCCAAACCCCATGATAAAGATTGGTAAGTGGAGACCTGCACTTAGGACAGCTAGTAATCCTGTCGGGGAAGGAGGGGGAAGGCAGAATGTTAAAGCCATACAAGGCCACATGGGCCATCTTAAAATAAGTTTCCCTCCACCTTTCATTTATAACATTTCTACGTACCACCTCCCAACCAGCCAGGATGGTGTCTGTGATGTCAGCGTCCCCTGTCCACCGCTCCCATGTACGGAAAATCCGTTTATTGATGTCCTCCCAGGGTTTTCACCTATCATCTCATTCAGTGTGTGTGTTGGTGATTCCCACGTGAGGTCCCTCAGTCGGGAAGAACAAAAGGTGCAGACCTGATTGGCATACAGGATGTGAGGTTGAGGGAGCCCAAAGGACTGTATAATCTCCCAAGGGGCGAACCATTTACGGGTATCCCCATGTATGAGGTCCCCCACTGTTATGATACCCTTAGAGGCCCATAGGGACAACCAAGGGGCGGACCTGCCCTGCGGGAACTCTGGATGGTCAATCAAGGGAATTCTCTTGGAGAGAAGAAATGGGACGCCAAAAACCTTCCGGATCTCCTTCCATGCCACAATCGTTTCATAGAGAAGCATTAAACTCTTGATTTCTGCCGGCAGCTTAGCGTAAGCAGTATGCAGCAGCGCCCGTAGAGACCAAGGAGCAGCCAAGGCCATCTCATCTCTCATATTAGAAAAGAAGGAAGATCCATGGAGCCAATCCCTTACATGCCAGAACAGGCAAGCTAAATTGTATCCCCAACAATCGGGAAGTTGAGTCCCCCCTCTGCTTTGCATAACATAAGCTTCTGCAAAGCTATGCAAGGACATTTGCCTTGCCATAAAAAGTATTGAAAAGCTTGGTTAAGTCATCTAACCAGGGCTGCCATCAGGAATTTTGGGGCCCCTCACACAGCTCAATGCCTGCCCCCCCCCCCCCCCGTGGCCTGCCCCCAATGTTATTTTATTGTCTAATTATATATTTCTAATTAGATTAGAGCAGAGTGCTGTGTTGTATAACGCTGTGTTATTAAAGGGGTTGTCTGATAAAAAAAATAACTTAGGGGGATAAGCTATAGATCATGGGAGTCCGAGCATTGGGCCCCCCGGCTATCTCCTGCACGGGGTCCCGACAGTCGGCTGGAAGGGGGCATGCCGTACCCCGCATGGATCTCCGGCCGACACACCCCTCCATATTCTCAATGGAGATACATGGAGAGGGTGTACCGGCTGCGGCTTCCTGTGGGGTACAGATGTCAATTTCCAGCAAACTGCCGGGACCCCACAAGGGGGTGGGGGTCCCAGCACTTACATACTTATACTGCCCCACACTGTTCCCTGAATATAATCCTGCCACACAGTGTACCCACTAAATTTATTCCTGCCACACACAGTACCCTGAATATAATACTGCTATACACTGTACCCACTAAATATAATCCTGCCACACACTGTACCCTGAATATAATACTGCTATACACTGTAACCACTAAATATGATCCTGCCACACACTGTAACTTGAATATAATGCTGCCCCACACTGTATCCACTGAATATAATCCTGCCACACACTGTATCCCTGAATATAATACTGCCCACACTGTATCCACTGAATATAATCCTGCCACACACTGTACCCTGAATATAATACTGCTACACACTGTATCCCTGAATATAATACTGCCCCACACTGTATCCACTGAATATAATCCTGCCACACACTGTACCCTGAATATAATACTGCCACACACTGTACCCTCTGAATATAATACTGCCACACACTGTACCCTGAATATAATACTACTTCACACTGTACCCTCTGAATATAATACTGCCACAGTGTACCCTAAATATAATACTGCCACACGCTGTACCCTAAATATAATACTGCCACACACTGTACCCTAAATATAATACTGCCACACACTGTACCCTGAATATAATACTACTACACACTGTACCCTAAATATAATACTGCCACACACTGTACCCACTGAATATAATACTGCCCCACACTGTAACCCACTGAATATAATACTACTTCACACTGTAACCACTGAATTTAATACTGCCCCACACTGTACCCACTGAATATAATACTGCTACACACTGTACCCACTGAATATAATACTGCCACACATGCATACACATACACCTCTTATCCTCTGTGTCCTCATCACCCCTCATCACCCCCATAACCCCCCGCCAAACCTCTCCTCATCACTACTATAACCCCCCTCTCCTCATCCATCCCTACTATAACCAGGGGGGTTATGGGGGGTGATAAGGAGAGGTGCGGGGGGCACCTCTCCTCATCACCCCCATAACCCCCCCTGTACCTCTCATCACCCTCATAACACCCCCCTGCACCTCTTATCACCCCTATAACACCCCCAGCACCTCTTATCACCCCCATAACACCCCTTCTGCACCTCGTATCACCCCCATAACACTCCTCCTGCACCTCTTATCACCCCTATAACCCCCCTCCTGCACCTCTTATAACCCCTATAACACCCCCCTGCACCTCTTATCACCCCATAACGCCCCTTCTGCACCTCTTATCACCCCCATAACACCCCCCTGCACCTCTTATAACCCCTATAACACCCCCCTGCACCTCCTTATCACCCCCATAACACCCCCCCTGCACCTCATATCACCCCCATAACACTCCTCCTGCACCTCTTATCACCCCCATAACACCCCTCCTGCACCTCTTATCACTCCCATAACCCCCCTCCTGCACCTCTTTATCACCCCCATAACACCCCCCCTGCACCTCGTATCACCCCCATAACACTCCTCCTGCACCTCTTATCACCCCCATAACACCCCTCCTGCACCTCTTATCACCCCCATAACACCCCCTTCTGCACCTCTTATCACCCCCATAACACCCCTGCACCTCTTATCACCCCCATAACACCCCCTTCTGCACCCTTATCACCCCCATAACACCCCTGCACCTCTTATCACCCCCATAACACCCCCTTCTGCACCCCTTATCACCCCCATAACACCCCTGCACCTCTTATCACCTCCATAACACCCCCTTCTGCACCCCTTATCACCCCCATAACACCCCCTTGCACCTCTTATCACCCCCATAACACCCCCTGCACCTCTTATCACCCCCATAACACCCCCTGCACCTCTTATCACCCCCATAACACCCCCTTCTGCACCCCTTATCACCCCCATAACACCCCCTTGCACCTCTTATCACCCCCATAACACCCCCTTGCACCTCTTATCACCCCCATAACACCCCCTGCACCTCTTATCACCCCCATAACACCCCCTTCACCTCTTATCACCCCCATAACACCCCCTGCACCTCTTATCACCCCCATAACACCCCCCCTGCACCTCTTATCACCCCCATAAAAAACCCCTGCACCTCTTATCACCCCCATAACACCCCCTTCTGCACCCCTTATCACCCCCATAACACCCCTGCACCTCTTATCACCCCCATAACACCCCCTTCTGCACCCCTTATCACCCCCATAACACCCCCTTGCACCTCTTATCACCCCCATAACACCCCCTGCACCTCTTATCACCCCCATAACACCCCTCCTGCACCTCTTATCACCCCATAACACCCCCTTCTGCACCTCTTATCACCCCCATAACACCCCTGCACCTCTTATCACCCCCATAACACCCCCTTCTGCACCCCTTATCACCCCCATAACACCCCTGCACCTCTTATCACCCCCATAACACCCCCTTCTGCACCCCTTATCACCCCCATAACACCCCCTTGCACCTCTTATCACCCCCATAACACCCCCTGCACCTCTTATCACCCCCATAACACCCCCCTACACCTCTTATCACCCCTATAACACCCCCTTGCACCTCTTATCACTCCCATAACACCCCCTGCACCTCTTATCACCCCCATAACACCCCCTGCACCTCTTATCACCCCCATAACACCCCCTTGCACCTCTTATCACCCCCATAACACCCCCCTGCACCTCTTATCACCCCCATAACACCCCCCCCTGCACCTCTCATCAACCCCATAACACCCCCTGCACCTCTTATCACCCCCATAACACCCCCCTGCACCTCTTATCACCCCCATAACACCCCCTGCACCTCTTATCACCCCCATAACCACCCCCAGGCCCGTCACTACAGGACAGGCAAACCAAGCAATTGCTTGGGGCCCCGAGCTGGCTGGGGGCCCCCGAGCACAGCCAGTGCTTGCCCGTCCTGTAGCGATTAACAGTCCTGCTCTTGGAGTTTGTGCTCCGGGCCCCAGGCACCCATTCAAACAAGAGGGCCCCCGAATGTCTGACATTTTTTTTTAAATAGACTCATTTACAGCTTTGGAGTTCTTCTCACCTCACCACAATCACGCTCCCCCCCCACCCCCGCTGCACTTGGTATCTTCCCTCAGCCCGAACTCTTCTCTCAGCCTTCAGCCGTCTGAGGAGGGGAGGGGCGAGGAGAGAGCTGTGAGGAAAGGAGACCGCAGAGGCTGTACAACATGGGGCCTGACTACAGTAGGTGTCCCTGGATGTATATATATGTGTATAAGCATGTGTGTGTGGATATATATATGTACATATGTGTATGTCTATGTACTGTGCCTGTATGTGTGTTACTACTGTGGATGACTGTATGTAAAGTGCATGTGTGTATCCATACCAGTGTTTCCCAACCAGGGTGCCTCCAGTTGTTGCAAAACTACAACTCCCAGCATGCCCAGACAGCCAAAGGCATCCTCGTTGGGAAACACTGATCTATTCTATCTGTGTGTGCATGAAGCATGTATGTACAGTATGTAATGTGTACAGTGTGTGTGTGTATGATGCATGTACAATATGTAATGTGTACAGTGTGTGTGTGTGTATGATGCATGTACAGTATGTAATGTGTACAGTGTGTGTGAATGATGCATGTACAGTATGTAATGTTTACAGTATGTGTGTGTATAATGCATGTACAGTATGTAATGTGTACAGTGTGTGTGTATAATGCATGTACAGTATGTAATGTGTACAGTATGTGTGTGTATGATGCATGTACAGTATGTGTGTGTATGATGCATGTATAGTATGTAATGTGTACAGTATGTGTGTATGATGCATGTACAGTATGTAATGTGTACAGTATGTGTGTGTGTATGATGCATGTACAGTATGTAATGTGTACAGTATGTGTGTATGATGCATGTACAGTATGTAATGTGTACAGTATGTGTGTGTATGATGCATGTACAGTATGTAATGTGTACAGTGTGTGTATGATGCATGTGCATTATGTAATGTGTACAGTATGTGTGTGTATGATGCATGTACAGTATGTAATGTGTACAGTATGTGTGTATAATGCATGTAGAGTATGTAATGTGTACAGTATGTTGTGTGTATGATGCATGTACAGTATGTAATGTGTACAGTATGTTGTGTGTGTATGATGCATGTATAGTATGTAATGTGTACAGTGTGTGTGTGTGTATGATGCATGTACAGTATGTAATGTGTACAGTGTGTTGTGTGTATGATGCATGTACTGTATGTAATGTGTACAGTATGTTGTGTGTGTATGATGCATGTATAGTATGTAATGTGTACAGTGTGTGTGTGTGTGTGTGTGTATGAAGCATGTACAGTATGTAATGTGTACAGTATGTTGTGTGTGTATGATGCATGTATAGTATGTAATGTGTACAGTATGTGTGTATGATGCATGTACAGTATGTAATGTGTACAGTGTGTGTGTGTATGATGCATGTACAGTATGTAATGTGTACAGTGTGTGTGTGTATGAAGCATGTACGGTATGTAATGTGTACAGTATGTGTGTGTATGATGCATGTACAGTATGTAATATGTACAGTCTGTTTATGATGCATGTACAGTATGTAATATGTACAATGTGTTGTGTGTATGATGCATGTACAGTATGTAATGTGTACAGTATGTTGTGTGTGTATGATGCATGTATAGTATGTAATGTGTACAGTGTGTGTGTATGAAGCATGTACAGTATGTAATGTGTACAGTATGTTGTGTGTGTATGATGCATGTACAGTATGTAATGTGCACAGTGTGTTGTGTGTATGAAGCATGTACGGTATGTAATGTGTACAGTATGTGTGTGTATGATGCATGTACAGTAGGTAATGTGTACAGTATGTGTGTGTGTATGATGCATGTACAGTATGTAATGTGTACAGTATGTTTGATGCATGTACAGTATGTAAGGTGTACAGTCTGTGTGTATGATGCATGTACAGTATGTAATGTGTACAGTATGTTGTGTGTGTATGATGCATGTATAATATGTAATGTGTACAGTGTGTGTGTATGATGCATGTACAGTATGTAATGTGTACAATGTGTTGTGTGTATGATGCATGTACAGTATGTAATGTGTACAGTATGTTGTGTGTGTATGATGCATGTATAGTATGTAATGTGTACAATGTGTTGTGTGTATGAAGCATGTACGGTATGTAATGTGTACTGTGTGTGTGTATGATGCATGTACAGTATGTAATGTGTACAGTATGTGTATGATGCATGTACAGTATGTAATGTGTACAGTATGTGTGTATGATGCATGTACAGTATGTAATGTGTACAGCATGTGTGTGTATGATACATGTACAGTATGTAATGTGTACAGTATGTGTGTGTATGAAGCATGTACAGTATGTAATGTGTACAGTATATGTGTGTGTATGATGCATGTTCAGCATGTAATGTGTACAGTGTGTGTAGGATGCATGTACAGTATGTAATGTGTACAGTGTGTGTGTATGATGCATGTACAGTATGTAATGTGTACAGTGTGTGTGTGTGTGTGTGTGTGTATGATGCATGTAATGTGTATGATGCATGTACAGTATGTAATGTGTACAGTGTGTTGTGTGTGTGTGAAGCATGCATGTACAGTATGTAATGTGTACAGTATATGTGTGTGTATGAAGCATGCATGTACAGTATGTAATGTGTACAGTGTATTGTGTGTGTATATAATGCATGCAGTGGCGGATCCAGGGGGGGTCCCGTGCATGCGCCCATTGGAAAGCAACACGGAGGAGCGGAGCAGCGAACAGGACATGTGCTGGCCAGTATGGTAAGTGACCACCGGCACATCAGCTTTAGTGCTCCGACCATTGCTCCTCCAGTCCCGGGACTGCTATGGTGGCCGGACAAAAGGAGCAGTGGTTAGAACACTGAAGTGGGGCAGTAAACAGGCATATAGCCTCCAGCCATACACTGTATGGCTGGAGGCTGTATGTCTGTTGGGGAACATACTACACCTAATGTGGGGTAAACTATACTGCCAACCTAATGTGGGGGAATTATACTGCACCTAATGTGGAGAACAATACTGCACCTAATATGGGGAACTATACTAATGTGGATAACTATACTGCACCTAATGTGGGGAACTACACTGCACCTAATGTGTAGAACTATACTGCACCTAATGTGGGGGACTATACTAATGTGGGGGAACTATACTGCACCTAATGTGGGGGAACTATACTGCACCTAATGTGGAGAACTATACTGCATCTAATGTGGGGAGAACTATACTGCACCTAATGTGGGGAGAACTATACTGCACCTAATGTGGGGAGAACTATACTGCACCTAATGTGGGGAGAACTATACTGCACCTAATGTGGGGAGAACTATACTGCACCTAATGTGGGGGGAACTATACTGCACCTAATGTGGGGGAACTATACTGCACCTAATGTGGGGGAACTATACTGCACCTAATGTGGGGGAACTATACTGCACCTAATGTGGGGGAACTATACTGCACCTAATGTGGGGGAACTATACTGCACCTAATGTGGTGGAACTATACTGCACCTAATGTGGGGAGAACTATACTGCACCTAATGTGGGGAGAACTATACTGCACCTAATGTGGGGGGAACTATACTGCACCTAATGTGGGGAGAACTATACTGCACCTAATGTGGGGAGAACTATACTGCACCTAATGTGGGGGACTATACCGCACCTAATGTGGGGAGAACTATACTGCACCTAATGTGGGGGAACTATACTGCACCTAATGTGGGGGAACTACAGCCTAATGTGGGGGAACTATACTGCACCTAATGTGGGGAACTATACTGCACCTAATGTGGGGAACTATACTGAACCTAATGTGGGGAACTATACTGCACCTAATGTGGAGGAACTATACTGCACCTAATGTGTGGGAACTATACTGCACCTAATGTGGTGGAACTATACTGCACCTAATGTGGGGAGAACTATACTGCACCTAATGTGGGGGGAACTATACTGCACCTAATGTGGGGGGAACTATACTGCACCTAATGTGGGGGGAACTATACTGCACCTAATGAGGGGAGAACTATACTGCACCTAATGTGGGGGACTATACCGCACCTAATGTGGGGAGAACTATACTGCACCTAATGTGGGGGAACTATACTGCACCTAATGTGGGGGAACTACAGCCTAATGTGGGGGAACTATACTGCACCTAATGTGGGGAACTATACTGCACCTAATGTGGGGAACTATACTGCACCTAATGTGGGGAACTATACTGCCTAATGTGGGGGAACTATACTGCACCTAATGTGGGGAACACTGCTAGCCTAATGTGGGGAGAACTCTGCTGCACCTAATGTAGGGGGAACTGTGCCGCACCTAACGTGGGGGGGAACTGTGCCGCACCTAACGTGGGGGGAACTGTGCCGCACCTAACGTGGGGGGAACTGTGCCGCACCTAACGTGGGGGGAACTGTGCCGCACCTAATGTGGGGGCCTCGTATCGACGTTCGCTCACGTCGCGCTCCCAGCATTCAAGGGCCAGCGTTACTACGTCCTGATGTCGGCCCTAGAGACGTGCATGAACATCAAGGGGGGGGGCCTCCATGTCCATTTTGCTTGGGGCCCCCAAATTCCTTCAAACGGCCCTGCCACCCCCACCCCCTCTGATAACCATTGCAGTCCCCTAACCACCATAAGGTCAATAGGCAGGCAGCACAGGAGCAAGGTCAGGTCACGGAACAGAGGGTCAGAACACGGCAGGCAAACACAGAATAATGCATTCACTATGGCACAAGGCAAACAAAGATCCGGCAAGAAGGGATGGGAGATGTAGAAACTTATATCTGAGGTGCAGGTGTAACTAATAATTAAGGGCGTACTGTCCCTTTAAATCTTTGAGCACTGGCGCGCACTCACCCTAGGAGGTGGGGGCATGCGTGCTGATGCTGCGGGAACACAGGAGGGACAACGGACAAGCGGGCGAATCCCCGCCCTGCAGGCAGAAGGGGGGAGAGTAGGGAAGCACTCACGGCCAGCGTGTCTGGCCGGAGCGCAGGACATAACACTCATGCCCTTAGCTAAGAAAATGATAGAATACCCGGGGTATATACTCTAGCTGTGAGCCCATTATGTAAACCCTCCAAAAAGGAACTAAATCTGGACTCTATTCCAAATTTGTTCTGCACCAGCCTCAGCCAGTCCCCATGAACATTATCAAATGCTTTTTCCGCATCAAGTGTTAGTAGGCAGAGTGACCTCCTGGTGCCATCCATGACTGCCAGAACCTTTCTAATGTTCGTGACAGACAATCGAGTTTTTACAAATCCTACTTGGTGATCCCCAATCAACAACGGAAGGAAAACTGCTAAACGATCTGCCAAGATGGTAGGACCCACGGTGGTAGGACCCAGGTTTTAAGGGGTCCTTACCTGGTTTGGAGAGCACATTGATGTATGCCAGTTTAGCAGCAGGGGATATGACTCCAGTTTGTAGTATTTCATTAAAGTAGGTAGTTAAAGGGCGAACCACTTGATCCAGTAGGGGTTTGTAAAATTCACCGGGATAACCGTCCGGCCCTGATGCTTTACCTTTAGCAAGGGACCGAATACCTGCTGCTACCTCCTCCGTTACTGCCGCATTGAGCTCCTGATGTTGATCGTCAGATAACCTCAGTAGAATGAGGACTTTCAAAAATCGCGCCCCTTCATCAGTAGGGCTGGGGAGGGGAAGAATAGAGGTCAGTATAATAAGAGCCCAAAACAGCATTAAGGGAGTGCGGTTCATGCCTGATACGACCCTGGTGGTCCCTCAATGCCAATACATGCGCAGACACGTAAGCTACCCGAGCAAGTGCGACCCATAAATCCTCTTCCTCTCCCTATCTAACCATAATTCATAGGCTGCTTGCGCCTCTGACCATTTTATGTTTGTTAGCTGGGGTAGGGACTGCAAGAAAAGTGGAATAAGCCTCTGGTAAAGCTACACTCGCCATTGTGTGACCCTCCAGAGTTTTACGTTTGAGCGTGTTGCTATAGGACATGATCTTTCCCTGCAGAAGAACCTTCACTTTTTCCCAGTACAAGGTGGGATTTTCTCTGTGTGTCGCATTGTCTGTCTGGAACAAGCTCTCTGAAAGAGTCGTCCTTGGCCAAATAGAAGGGGAAACACCACAGAAAATCCGAATCCCTTTGGGCATGAAGGCAGGAGCTCCAGAACTACCAGTGCATGATCCGATATGACAAGATTCTGGACATCTACCGTCTGCAAATGGCAGCAGATCAGAAGACTGACCAAGAAACAGTCAATGCGAGACCATGACGCGAGTGCATGTGAGAAGTGTGTGTACTCACGGTCATCTGGGTGTAGGTGACGCCAAGCATCAAGTAAACCCGTAAAGGGGGAGGACCTTTTTGCTCTGACGAACAGTCACTGGCAGCAAAATGGAGCTTCTACGGTCTACCAGTGGGTTAATTACCAAATTTAAGTCGCTTTCTAGGAGTGTCAGTGGCCCAGCCATGTAGGTAACAGTATCTGCTAGAGAGTGAAAAAAATTATTATCACCATTAGAGGCACAGATATTATATACATTGTATGCATTTCCATTGTGTTCAAACTGAATGTGGGAGAATCGCCCCTCAGCATCATTATCATGTGAGAGTAAACGGTAAGCAACAGACTTATGGATTAGTGTCAGCACTCCATATCTACCACTTTCTGCCGGGCTGCTGAAAACACTGCCCACCCATGAAAATCTGGTTCTGCAAGATGCGTCTCTTGTAGAAGGGCAATGTTGGGAAGCAGATGTTTCAGAAAACGCAGAACCTCCATGCGCTTCTGAGGGGACCTAAGTCCCTTAAAGGGGTACTCAGGTGAAAACATTTTTTCTTTTAAATCAACTGGTGGCAGAAAGTTAAACATATTTGTAAATTATGAATTCGAGTAGAATACAGACATAGCGCACATCTACAATGTTGTATAATGATCTGATTGCTTCTCAGCACAATATCAAAAACTAACAGGTTGTTAGTATACATTTTTGATCAAAAAGTACAAGCCCACTCGCCACGTCAAGGCCACCTATTCAGAGTGGGTCCCTAACGTCCCTAGCATAAAATGGCGTAGCACCAGGCGGCGACCACCACCGCCGCGACACAGGTGCCCACGGGGGGGGGGGGAGCGACCCACTGGCAGAGCGGCCCCAATGCCTCTCAAACCAGTCTATAGGCCGCACCCGCCCGCAGACACAGCGCCACGGCAGCAACAGACGCCGCCCCGCACCACACCAGTGTGAACAAGGTGTAATGGCTCACTTACCTTGCTCTCCCAGTCAGACTGGGAGGCAGCTAGGAGTGAAATGGCCCTAGTGTGGCTAATTACCACCTATATAGGTTTGGGCTGAGGGGGGTGGGGAAGAGTGCAGCACATGTTCAAAAAAAAATAAATAAAAAAATAAAAAGGGGGAAGATAGAAATCACAATATGAATTCGAGTAGAATACAGACATAGCGCACATCTACAATTTTGTATAATGATCTGATTGCTTCTCAACACAATATCAAAAACTAACAGGTTGTTAGTATACATTTTTGATCAAAAAGTACAAGTATATTTGTAAATTACTTCTATTAAAAAATCTTAATCCTTCCAGTACTTATGAGCTGCTGAATGCTACAGAGGAAATTCCTTTCTTTTTGGAACACTGATGACATCACGAGCACAGTGCTCTCTGCTGACATCTCTGTCCATTTTAGCTACCGTGCATAGCAGATGTATGCTAGTGGCTCAGTGGTTAGCACTGGTGCCTTGCTGTGCTGGGGACTTGGGTTCAAATCCCACTAAGGACAACAATAAATAAAGCATTATTATAATAACATCAGCAGAGAGAACTGTGGTCGTGATGTCATCAGAGAGCATTCCAAAAAGAAAAGAATTTCCTCTGTAGTATTCAGCAGCTAATAAGTACAGTAAGGATTAAGATTTTTTAATAGAAGTAATTTACAAATATGTTTAACTTTCTGCCACCAGTTGATTTAAAAGAAAAAAGGTTTTCACCGGAGTACCCCTTTAACATTCCAGGTAATAATTCTACACACGATATACTAAAGACCCTTCCTGTACCCATGGGGAAGGAGAGGGTACCATGCTAGGTAAGAGAGCTACACAGATGGGGAGAGGGAGGCCAGGGCGACAAGAGAATAGATAGCGACAGAAATAGGGGACTATGAGACGATAGGGTTGGACAGAGATTGCAGAAGAGGATGAGTTAATAGAAGTAGCCCACTGGGAAGGGGAGCCGGAAGGGAGAGACAAAAACCGATACATGAAAAAACCCTGAAAAACACAAAAAGAAAAAAAAAAACAATAGAACCCTGGAAAACAACAGTGCCCAAGATGCCATCAAGGCTGCTGTTAAGTGGGTAATGGACTTCACTTTTTTCGGGCATATGAGGAAACCGAATCCCCACCCGCACCCGTAGCTGAACAGGAAACAGAACTAGCCAGGCTGAGTTGACAATAAGAGTACAAAAAGTTTAGGTACTACTAAGAAAATTTGAAAAATCCCAGGGAAAATGGGCCGAGGATGGAAACAAAACAAACAGAGAAACCCTCAGAAAAACAGCATACCCTCCGGTCCATTAAGTAGTACAAATAAGAGCCTAAGAACCCCAGACTAAATATAAACAACACAACACAGTTAATAGAAAAATACTCAGTCCAGAGAAGCTTCTGCTTCTACTGCGTCTGCTTGCCAACTTGCACCGCTTCCGTGAGTCTCTCGGTGATCTCGTACGACTTCCTTTGCGCCTAGGCGTATGAGAAGTGGTTGGTTCCTGCAGGAGCCCTTGTAGAGCTGCTTCCGCCACCTCAGGTGTTTTGTAGGATGAAAAGGTGCCATCAGAGCGAAACACCTTCAGGGTAGCAGGATACTGGAGCTGAAAACATTTCTTAGCGTTAAACAATTCAGTACAAATTTTGCCTTGGCTCTCCTGCGTTTGACCACATCTGTGGAGAAATCCTCAAAGATCAGCACCCATTGCCGGCACCGATAGCCAGGGGGAGAGAGGCGGCGCCGGCAATGGGGCAGCAGCGCCGATAGCCAGGGGGAGAGAAGAAGCAGTGGCACCCATTGCCGGCACCGCTGCCCCGTTGCCTCCCCCATCCCCCGTTGTATAATTACCTGTTGCCGGGGTCGGGTCCGCGCTGCTTCAGGCCTCCGGTGTGCGTCCCATGTGTCGTTGCTATGCACTGCACAGTGCGGCGCAATGACGAGTGACATCATTGCGTCTCGCAGCGCATAGCAACAATGCAGGGGACGCACACCAGAGGCCTGAAGCAGCGCGGACCCGACCCCGGCAACAGGTAATTATACAACCGGGGATGGGGGAGACAACGGAGCAGCGGCGCCCGCAATGGGGCAGCGGCACCGATAGCCAGGGGGAGAGAACGGGCAGCAGCACCGATAGCCAGGGGGAGAGAAGAGCCGGCAGCAGGGCTCTAGACAGGCAAGGGCAGAGAAGCTGGCAGCGACGGCAGGTCTCTGCACCTGCAAAGCCGCTGCAGTTTATTGATTTAAAGCGCCCGCTTTAAATCATTGAACTGCAGTGGCTTATCGGCGTATAACACGCAGGTAGACTTTAGGCTAAAAATTTTAGCCTAAAAAGTGTGTGTTATACGCCGATAAATACGGTACATTATAACTTGTTCTTCAATAAGGGAATCTCTCGAGGGGCCACAAAAACAATGAACTTTAGGAAGGCAAAGTTTGACCAACTCAGAGAAGCCCTTAATAATATAAAATGGGATAATGTCCTCAAAAACAAGAATACTGACACTAAATGGGAGACTTTTAAAAATATCTTAAACTCTCACTGTAAGATGTATATACCTTATGGGAATAAAAGGATCAGAAATAAAAGAAAACCAATATGGATGAACAAAAATGTCAAGGGGGCAATAAATGACAAAAATAAAGCATTTAAACTACTAAAAGAGGACGGCAGTGAGGAAGCTTCAAAAAGCTATAGAAAAAAATGTAAAATATGTGAAAAAAACAGATAAAAGCCACAAAAATAGAGACAGAAAGACTCATTGCCAAAGAGAGTAAAACTAACCCCAAAATGTTTTTTAACTATATAAATAGCAAAAAGGTCAAAAATGAAAGTGTTGGCCCTTTAAAAAAATGATAATGAAGAAATTATAAACGGGGATAAGGAAAAAGCAAATATATTAAACAAATTCTTCTCCACTGTGTTCACCAAGGAAAATAAAATACCAGGTGAAATACAGCGAGATAAGGTAAACTCCCCTTTACAAGTCACCTGTCTAACCCAGGAAGAAGTACAGTGCCGCATACAAAAAATCTAAATAGACAAATCACCAGGTCCAGATGGCATACACCCCCGTGTTCTAATGGAATTAAGTACTGTAATAGACAGACCCCTATTTTTAATATTCATGGACTCTATAGTAACAGGAACTGTCCCCCAGGACTGGCGCATGGCAAATGTGGTGCCAATATTTAAAAAGGGGACAAAATTAAACTAACAGGCCCGGAAATTAAAGGCCTGTTAGTTTAACCTCTGTTGTATGTAAATTGTTTGAGGGTTTTCTGAGAGATGCTATTTTGGAGTATATTGATAAAAATAAATGTATGACACCATATCAGCATGGCTTTATGAGAGATCGGTCCTGTCAAACTAACCTGATCAGCTTTTATGAAGAGGTGAGCTCCAGACTGGACCAAGGGGAATCGCTGGATGTCGCATACCTGGATTTTTCCAAAGCATTTGATACGGTGCCACATAAACGGTTGGTGCATAAAATGAGAAGGATTGGGCTGGGGGAGAATGTGTGTAAGTGGGCAAGTAACTGGCTCAGTGATAGGAAACAGAGGGTGGTTATTAATGGTTCTTATTCTGATTGGGTGACTGTTACTAGTGGGGTACCACAGGGGTCAGTCTTGGGTCCTGTTCTATTTAATATATTTATTAATGACCTTGTAGAGGGGTTGAATAGTAAAGTAGCAATCTTTTGCAGATTATACTAAACTCTGTAAAGCGGTAAACACAATAGAGGACAGGGCACTGTTACAAATGGATCTGGATAGGTTGGAGGTTTGGGCTGGGAAGTGGCAGATGAGGTTCAAAACTGATAAATGTAAGCTAATGCACATGGGGAGGAAAAATCTGGGCTGGGATTATGTATTAAATGGGAGCACACTTGGGACGACTGACATGGAAAATAACTTGGGAGTTTTAGTTAACAGTAAATTTAGCTGTAGTGACCAGTGTCGGGCAGCTGCTGCCAAAGCAAATAAAATCATGGGGTGCATCAATAGGGGCATAGATACCCACGACAAGGAAATAATTCTACCGCTGTACAAATCACTAGTCAGACCACACATAGACTACTGTGTACAGTACTGGGCACCAGTGTACAAGAAAGATGTAGTGGAGCTGGAGAGGGTTCAAAGACAGGCAACCAGGGTAATACGGGGAATGGGAGGACTACAGTACCTAGAAAGATTATCAGAATTAGGGTTATTTAGTTTAGAAAAAAGAAGGCTTAGGGGAGACCTAATAACTATGTATAAATATATTAGGGGACCGTACAGAGATCTCTCCCATGATCTATTTATTTCCAGGACTATATCTATAACAAGGGGCATACTCTACGTGTAGAAGAAAGAAGGTTTCTACACCAGCACAGACGGGGGTTCTTTACTGTAAGAGCAGTGAGACTGTGGAATTCTCTCCCGGAGGAGGTGGTCATGGTGAACTCTGTAAAATAATTTAAAAGGGGTCTGGATGCATTTTTGGAGAGTAAGAACATTGCTGGTTATGTATATTAGATTTATAGGGACAAAACATTGATCCAGGGATTTATTCTGACTGCCATATTTGAAGTCGGGAAGGATTTTTTACCTCTAGTATGAGGGTTTTTTGCCTTCCTCTGGATAAACTCAGTAGGGACTCATTAGGGATATAGGTTGAACTTGATGGACTCTGGTATTTTTTCAACCTTATGAACTATGTCTCTCTTGTAGTCAAGCAGTTTTAGGATGAGCTGCCGTGGCGGGATGAATCAGAGAAGGTAGGGAGGTAGCAGTAGGAGGGGCCTGGCCTAGATGCTGTGCTCTTTCAACTCTGCATTTATCCTGGAGGCCAAGGGCCCTGTGTAGGTCACTCTCGCAGAAGTCCTGTAGATCCACATGAAGAAGAGACTCACTAATCCCAACTAGGCGTAAATTGTTACTGTGTGAGCGGTTTTCTAAATCTTCCAACTTTTCACTGACATAGCATAGGTCAGTTTCAGTTTGTCATAGATGGGTAGCCAAACCGCTATTCTCATCCTCTAGTGCTATGATCCATTGTTCCGCCTCATCCAGCCTGCCCGCCTGGGCACCAAGATTGGCCTGGAGCTGTGTTAAAGTAGAGCGCATAGTATTTTCCAGCGTTTGTTGGATTGTAGAAGTGATAAGCTTTACAAGGGCCGCTGCTAGTGTTTGGAGATCAGTGGGAGTAGACACTGAGATGACCGGCATGCCTGGCATTTGGAGAGGCCCTGTTTGGGCTGGTGGCCTCTTGTCCTGGGTGAATAAAGGCTGGCTAGGAGCTATGTCCATGGCTATTGACTGTGTCTGCGCAGACTGTACTGACAGTAGCCCCAAAGTTGAAGCAGCAGGGGTGGGAGTCGGGGCCTGTGATGTGGTAGAAGGGCCCACTCGTTCGGACCCCGTATTCAGGAACTGTTCCATTTGCGTCCAATGAGGGTGGGACAATAAAGTCACTAAAGGCAGGTTCCCTTGCAAGGTTGAGGGAAGCGGGCACTGCTCGGTCAGCAGAAAGCAAGTGAGGAGGCTGGCAGAGTCCACTCAGGTATGACGAGCCTAGAGTCAGCAGGAAGAGCCGTGCAGAGAGGTGCAGAGAATTTATGAGGAGGTGAGCTCAGACTGGACCAGGGGCAATCGCTGGATGTCGTATATATCTGGATTTCTCCAAAGCATTTGATACGGTGCCACATAAAATGTTGGTGCATAAAATGAGAATGCTTGGACTGGAGGAAAATGTGTGCAAGTGGGTAAGTATAAACAAACAACAAAAAACGTGGTCTCAAATGGCTGGAGGTGCTCAACCCCAAATGCGGTTGTTCATTTATACTGGGGGAGCAGATCCTGCCCTTGTAGTCCGTTGCTAGGGGCGATCCCCAGCATAAAAATGCATACAATGGAGGATGCCTGCAGCGGACTACAAGTGCCACAATAGAATCCTACACCAGATAGACGGTGTGGATGTGTAAGAATTAGAATAATACAATACAGAAATTTAGGTCACTACTGTGGTAGATGTATACAATGACATTGGCTATCCCTCAACACTGATGTTAAAATTGAGACATTCGCCAGTATATCCTCATATGAAGGACATACCAGAGCCCGCACACCAACGCCAAGGTTTCTCAAAATTGCGCGGGACCTAACGCTAATCCTACCTGTGCGTGATAAGCAAAACAGGGGCCAGTGGACAATTAAGGCAGCATTCGGTCAACGCACAGCCCCCTCCCAAGTACCCTCCAGCGTGACTGAGCACACATACAATGGGAGGGGGGAGGCAAGCTGCAAGCCCCACCTGAGACAGCTGATATAGGTGCATGGCCTCACAGGTGCTACCCCAATGCTGCCTGGAAGATATTCAAGGCGCATTAACTATGGAGTTTACACACCTCCAAGTAGGATTAGCGCTAGGTCCCGCGCCATTTTGAGAAACCTTGGCGTTGGTGTGCGGGCTCTGGTATGTCCTTCATATGAGGATATACTGGCGAATGTCTCAATTTTAACATCAGTGTTGAGGGATAGCCAAAGTCATTGTAAACATCTAACACAGTAGTGCACCCATATACCTGTATTGTATTATTCTAATTGTTACACATCCACACCGTCTATCTGGTGTAGGATTCTATTGTGGCACTTGTAGTCCACTGCAGGCATCCTCCATTTATGCATTTTTATGCTGGGGATCGCCCATAGCAACAGACTACAAGGGCAGGATCTCCTCCCCCAGTATAAATGCATAACCGCATTTGGGGTTGAGCACCTCCAGCCATTTGAGACCACGTTTTTTGTTGTTGTTTAAATTTTATACTTGGAGGTGTGTAAACTCCATAGATAATGCGCCTTGAATATCTTCCAGGCAGCATTGGGGTAGCACCTGTGAGGCCATGCACCTATATCAGCCAACTCAGGTGGGGCTTGCAGCTTGCCTCCGCCCTCCCATTGTATGTGTGCTCAGTCACGCTGGAGGGTACTTGGGAGGGGGCTGTGAGTCGACCGAATGCTGCCGTAATTGCCCACTGGCGCCTGTTTTGCTTATCACGCACAGGTAGGATTAGCGTTAGGTCCCGCGCCATTTTGAGAAACCTTGGCGTTGGTGTGCGGGCTCTGGTATGTCCTTCATATGAGGATATACTGGCGAATGTCTCAATTTTAACATCAGTGTTGAGGGATAGCCAATGTCATTGTATACATCTAACACAGTAATGCACCTATATTCCTGTATTGTATTATTCCAAGTGGGTAAGTACCTGGCTCAGTGATAGGAAAAAGAGGGTGGTTATTAATGGTACTTATTAATGGTACTTATTCTGATTGGGTGACTGTTACTAGTGGGGTACCACAGGGGTCAGTCTTGGGTCCTGTTCTATTTAATATATATATATTTTTTTTAATCAGATATGTTTATTAATAGTTTAACCACTTTTAACCCCTTGAGGACGGAGCCCATTTTGGCCTTAAGGACCGGAGCGTTTTTTGCACATCTGACCACTGTCACTTTAAACATTAATAACTCTGGGATGCTTTTAGTTATCATTCTGATTCCGAGATTGTTTTTTCGTGACATATTCTACTTTAACATAGTGGTAAATTTTTGTCGATACTTGCATCCTTTCTTGGTGGAAAATCCGTAAATTTGATGAAAAATTGGAAAATTTTGCATTTTTCTAACTTTGAAGCTTTCTGCTTGTAAGGAAAATGTATATTACAAATACATTTTTTTTGGTTCACATATACAATATGTCTACTTTATGTTTGCATCATAAAATTGACATGTTTTTACTTTTGGAAGACACCAGAGGGCTTCAACGGTCAGCAGCAATTTTCAAATTTTTCACAAAATTTTCAAACTCCCTATTTTTCAGGGACCAGTTCAGTTTTGAAGTGGATTTGAAGGGTCTTCATATTAGAAATACCCCACAAATGACCCCATTATAAAAACTACACCCCCCAAAGTATTCAAAATGACATTCAGTCAGCGTTTTAACCCTTTAGGTGTTTCACACGAATAGCAGCAAAGTGAAGGAGAAAATTCACAATCTTCATTTTTTACACTCACATGTTCTTGTAGACCCAATTTTTGAATTTTTACAAGGGGTAAAAGGACAACATTTTTACTTGTATTTGTAGCCCAATTTCTCTCGAGTAAGGACATACCTCATATGTCTATGTAAAGTGTTCGGCGGGCGCAGTAGAGGGCTCAGAATGGAAGGAGCGACAAGGGGATTTTGGAGAGTACGTTTTTCTGAAATGGTTTTTGGGGGGCATGTTGCATTTAGGAAGCCCTTATGGTGCCAGAACAGCAAAAAAAAAAAACACATGGCATACCATTTTGGAAACTAGACCCCTCGGGGAATGTAACATGGGATAAAGTGAACCTTAATACCCCACAGGTGTTTCACGACTTTTGCAAATGTAAAAAAAAAATAAAAAATTTTTACCTAAAATGCTTGTTTTCCCAAAAATTTTACATTTTTAAAAAGGGTAAAAGCAGAAAATACCCCCCCAAATTTGTGACACAATTTCTCCCGAGTACGGCGATACCCCATATGTGACCCTAAACTGTTGCCTTGAAATACGACAGGGCTCCAAAGTGAGAGCGCCGTGCGCATTTGAGGCCTAAATTAGGGACTTGCATAGGGGTGGACATAGGGGTATTCTACGCCAGTGATTCCCAAACAGGGTGCATCCAGCTGTTACAAAACTCCCAGCATGCCTGGACAGTCAACGGCTGTCCGACAATACTGGGAGTTGTTGTTTTGCAACAGCTGGAGGCTCCGTTCTGGAAACAGTGGCGTACCAGACGTTTTTCATTTTTATTGGGAAGGGGAGGGGGGCTGTGTAGGGGTATGTGTATATGTAGTGTTTTTTACTTTTTATTTTATTTTTTGGTAGTGTAGTGTAGTGTTTTTAGGGTACAGTCGCACGGGCGGGGGTTCACAGCAGTTTCTCGCTGGCAGTTTGAGCTGCAGCAGAAAGTTTGCGGCAGCTCAAACTTGCAGCCAGATACTTACTGTA
Organism: Hyla sarda; assembly: GCF_029499605.1. Taxonomy (NCBI): domain Eukaryota; kingdom Metazoa; phylum Chordata; class Amphibia; order Anura; family Hylidae; genus Hyla; species Hyla sarda. The sequence goes on from NC_079189.1 coordinate 155,806,757, forward strand.
ATCCTCCGCCCATGTGAGTGTACCCTGTACGTTCACATTGGGGGGGGGGGGACATCCAGCTGTTGCATAACTACAACTCCCAGCATGCCCGTTGGCTGTCGGTGACTGCTGAGAGATGTAGTTTTGCAACAACTGTAGGCACACTGGTTATGTATCACTGAGTTTGTGACCTAACTCAGTGTTTCACAACCAGTGTGCCTCCAGCTGTTGCAAAACTACAACTCCCAGCATGTACGGTGCATGGTGTACATTGACTGCTGAGAGTTGGAGTTTGCAACAGCTGGAGGCACACCGGTCGTGAAACACTGAGTTAGGTAAAAAAAAAAAAAACTCTAAGTTTCACAACCAGTGTGCCTTCAGCTGTTGCAAAACTACAACTCTCAGCAGTCACCGACAGCCAACGGGCATGCTGGGAGTTGTAGTTATGCAACCAGCAGATGCACCACTACAACTCCCAGCATGCACTTTAGCTGTTTGTGCAAGCTGGGAGTTGTAGTTATACAACAGCTGAAGGTACACTTTTCCATAGAAAAAATGTGCCTCCAGCTGTTGCAAAACCATAAGTCCCAGCATGCCCATAAGGGAATGCTGGGAGTTGTGGTGGTCTGCCTCCTGCTGTTGCATAACTACAACTCCCAGCATGCCCTTTTTGCATGCTGGGAGCTGTTGCTAAGCAACAGCAGGAGGCTGTCACTCACCTCCAACGATCCAGCCGCATGAGGTCAGTCCCTCGCCGTCGCCGCTGCTCCTGGGGCCCCGATCCCAACATTGACGCCGGGGATCGGGGTCCCCAGCACCCGGGGTGCACGTCCCGCACCCGCTCACGTCCTCCGGAAGAGGGGCGGAGCGGGTGCGGGAGTGACACCCGCAGCAGGCGCCCTGATTGGTCGGCCGGTAATCCGGCTGACGAATCAGGGCGATCGTGAGGTGGCACCAGTGCCACCTCACCCCTGCAGGCTCTGGCTGTTCGGGGCCGTCAGAGACGGCTCCGAACAGCCAGTAATTCCAGGTCACCGGGTCACTGGAGACCCGATTGACCCGGAATCGCCGCAGATCGCTGGACTGAATTGTCCAGCGATCTGCGGCGATCGCCGACATGGGGGGGCATAATGACCCCCCTGGGCGATATGCCGGGATGCCTGCTGAACGATTTCAGCAGGCATCCGGCTCCCGTCCCCAACCGGCTAGCGGTGGGGACCGGAATTCCCACGGGCGTATGGATACGCCCTCGGTCCTTAAGGACTCGGAATGCAGGGCGTATCCATACGCCCTATGTCCTGAAGAGGTTAAACATACAACAACATTTCCCCAACAATAAACCCCCCACCCACCGTACATACAAACAATCCGTCACTTCCCTCTGCAGGAGCAGGAATATACACAAGCAGTAAACTATAGGTTTCAATATACTCATATTCCAATAGAGACTCCCCCAATCCCAGCGCACACGACTCCAGCATGCAGCACCCCCAGGCAATCCAACACAGCCACCAGAAGAGGAGAGAAAGAAAAGGGCAGACAAGGAAGAGAGTGTAGTCACATACAAGGAGTCCCCAGACCATAAGCCAATCCCAAGATAAACACAGGCCGAGAGGTCACAAGCAATTACGAACCAGTCCTCAGGGGGTCAAAATGGTGTACCCAGGGTCCCCAAATATTATCAAATTTCCGTTCAACGTTACGTTTAATATATATCCCTTTCTCCAAGCGTACTATCTGCCATATTCTGTTAATAAGATCAGCTACTGCGCAATGAGTTTCCTGGCTTGGTACAGCACACGTAAGATCCCCACCTCTCTCATGGAAGGTTCCCTATCACATCCAATAAGACCAAGTAAGCATACCTTAGGTTCTCTAAGCAGAGTAACCCTATAAGCATCACTGACAAGTCGTAACACATCAGCCCAATAAGCATCTAAAACGGGGCACTCCCACATCATGTGAAGCAAGTGAGCCTCCAGCTCCCCACACCGTGGGCAGGCAGAGTCGGACCGAACACCAACCTTATATAAGAACAGAGGGGTCTTATACACCCTATGTAGAAAGAACAGCTGTGACAGCCTGTTAGCCTCCGACAGAGACAGCGACGGGGTAAGCGACAAGACTATACACCATTCCTCGTCACTCAGCCCACCAAGGTCTCTCTCCCACTTATGTCGGACCGTCAAAGGGAACCGTTCATGGTAAAAACTCAATAGCTCACCGTACAGCCAAGAAATAACTCCAGCAGATTCCTGTTTCACAATAACCGAGTCTAGGACCTTGTTAGTTTGCACCTCCATCAGCCGCAGACGATTTTGAGTTTCGTACACGTGACGGAGTTGCAGGTACCGATAAAACGAGGAGCGCGGTAAAGCAAACTCCTCCTGCAAGTCCTCAAAAGATTGGACTACCCTCTGTACAGCCAACTGCCCCACTTCACACAGTCCCTTCCTTTCCCAATAACCAGCATCCACAAAAGAGTAGAAAACTGGCAAGCCGGGGTTACGCCACAGCGGTGTACACGATATGAAACTTGTAAGACCCAGTAATTTACGCGCGTGGCCCCAAAGCTTGCAAAGGAGTTGGGTAGTGGGAGAGGAATCCGGAGGTCTGGTCAAGGCTCCAATCTCCAGAATATGCAATGGCACCCTCCCTCCATGTCTGGCCATAAACAAACGACCCGTAACACTAGCCCACCTGAAGTTTTTCCCCTTTGTAGTGTCTCAAGTTTGATCCTGGCAGTCGCCCCCCCCCCCCCCCCCCCCCCCACACCAACTGTCTGAAAAGCCGTTGTATCCTATAAAAGTAAGTCATGGCTATCCACACTGGCGAGTTCTGCAGCACATATAATAATTGCGGCATGAGCACCATTTTTGTTAGATTAGTCCGGCCAATCACTGAGATCGGTAATTTACACCAGACAGCTACCTTCTGAGAACTCTTGTCCAGCAGGGGCGTCAGATACCGGGGTATAAAATCGTGTAAAAAGGGTGTGATGGTAATACCTAAGTATTTAAATTCCTCAACCACCTGAATATTGGAGAGGGCTATCTGAGGGATACAGGGCAAGGGATCCAGGGGCATCAACACCGACTTATCCCAATTAATAAGCAGGCCGGAGTAGGTACCAAACTCGGTAATGATAGACATGGCAGGGGTCAGAACGGAATCCAATGATATCAGGTGAGGACCTCAGGAGGCAAGACAGTGGTTCTATAGACAATGCAAAGAGTAAAGGCGACAGGGGGCACCCCTGCCACGTACCTCTCCTCAACTCAAATGCTGGGGAAAGCCATCCATTAACCCGAATACGGGCAGTCGGGCAGTGATAAAGGAGTTTGACATAAGAAAGAAACCTGGGCCCGAACCCCATAGCCCCCAACACTCCCCACAGATAGTTCCATTCGATGCTATCAAATGCCTTGGCAGCGTCCAGTGAAAAAATCGATCTAGCCCCCGCACCCTCTTGTGTCATCTGTAAATTAAGATACACTCTCCTAATGTTATCCACCGTAGATTTACCTGGCATAAAGCCAGTCTGGTCCCCATGAGATAATAGAACATTAACCAGTCTAATAGAACATTAACCAGATATAAGTACTACGATGGCCTCCATCATGGATCAAGGCAAAGCGCCCTCCAAAGCCGCCGACTCCACCACTCGCAACAGCTGGGGCAGGAGGATCCCTGAGAATTTTTTGTATACCTCACTCGGAAGCCCATCTGGGCCCGGGGCCTTTTCATTAGCAGCATCTTTCAGAGCCAGTTCCAATTCCTCCAGAGAGATGGGCGAGTCCAGCTCGTCCCTCTGCTCCGGAGAAAGGGAAGGAAGTGATGCCCTGCTCACATACGCCCCCAAGGCCTCCCCAGTACAAGAAGTCTTAGTAGAGTAAGCCTCCTTATAAAAGTCTACCATCACACCTAAGATCTCCTCCTCCTACGTGACCTCACTCCCCCGATCATCCCTCAAACAGCCAATATATGCAACACCCTGCTGAGCTCGAGCAATAGAAGCCAACAGTTTGCCCGTTCCCTCACCACACTCAAAGTAGCGCTGCTTACTAAAAAAAACTCTTATGTTCGTCCGTCTCCTCTAAGTATTTAGTATAATCATCCTGCACCCTCAACCACTCCTCCCTCGATCCAGGGGTAGGGTACAAAACATATCTAGCTTCAGCTTCTGTCACCAATAGTGTCAACTTTTCCCCCCTCTCTCTGGTGAAGGACTTGTGGACACTTGTGTCCCAAATAAACAGACCGCAGAGGAATGCCTTTAGAGAGTTCCAAACCACGGAGACCGAAGCCGAACCGTCATTAAGGGTAAGGAAGTCCCTGAGTTCCGCACCAACTAGTTCAGTAGTAGTCAGCAAATGTAACCAGAACGGGTTCAGTCTCCACGGAGGGTGCACCCCACCAGCTCCCCCCGATAAATCAAGTCGTAAACGGATCGGGGAGTGATCCGATAACCCCCTGGCCAGATACGTAATTTCAGCAACTAGTCCAGCCATGGCCCCATCCCCAACCGCCATGTCTATCCTAGATAAAGTGCCATGCGTGGCCGAGTAACAGGAGAACTATTTAATATATTTAGAGGGGTTGAATAGTAAAGTAGCAATCTTTGCAGATTATACTAAACTCTGTAAAGTGGTAAACACTATAGAGGACAGTGCACTGTTACAAATGGATCTGGATAGGTTGGAGGTTTGGGCTGAGAAGTGGCAGATGAGGCTCTACACTGATAAATGTAAGGTTATGCACATGAGGAAGAAAAATCCGGTCTGAGATTATGTATGAAATGGGAGAACACTTGAGACGACTGACGTGGAAAAGGACTTGGGAGTCTTATTTAATAGTAAATTTAGATGTAGTGGCCAGTGTCGGACAGCTGCTGCCAAGGCTATGGGGTGCATCAATAGGGGCATAGATGCCCACGACAAGGAAATAATTCTACTGCTGTACAAATCACTGGTCAGACCACACATAGAATACTGTGTACAGTACTGGGCACTAGTGTACAAGAAAGATATAGTGGCGCTTGAGAGGGTTCAAAGATGGGCAACCAGGGCAATAAGGGGAATGGGAGGACTACAGTAACCAGAAAGATTATCAGAATTAGGGTTATTTAGTTTAGAAAAAAGAAGGCTTAGGGGAGACCTAATAACTATGTGTGAATATATCAGGAGACAGTCCAGAGATCTCTCCCATGATCTATTTATACCCAGGACTGTATCTATAACAAGGGGCATCCTCTACATTTAGAGGGAAGAAGGTTTCTAATTTTAAGTCCCTCTCACTTTTATACTTACACTCACTTGTATACTTCACACTCTTGTACACAGACACACAATCACTAGCTCAGACAATTGCTTAGTATACTTTCTTTTAAAGTGACCAGACACCACCTCTCTCTTCCACTGCGCTGAAGTGAATGTAAAGGCATTCATGACATGGATTTTGCAAAACTGCAGCAAAACAGGAATCTCTTTTTATGAAGTGTCCTAGTGAATCTGTCTCCTACAATAGGAGAATGCTATGTGTACTTTAAGCCTCATATATCAAAACTTTCCTTTTTGCCTATAGCAACAATTTAATTTTCTATATTGCAGTTGAAGAATGGGGGTCATTTGTGCTCAGAACAGTTAGTGTGAACTGGGAAATTTGAAATAGCATAAAACAGCCCACCAATGAAAGCAGGCTGGAGATAGGTACAGGTACCAGATGTGAGACCCACCACCTATCACATAGTCTTGGAATATACCACTAATGTCTAAATGTGATTACCCCTTGAAACTGTTCATTTGCTAATACCCAGATGGTCCAACATTGTGGGGGTCTATTGACACAGTAAAAATTTCGCTGCATGTCAAGTACAAATAACTTGCTCAGGGATTCCGATCTGTATGTCATAAATTATTCAGATTGTGCCTCTGAATTAAATGGGCACTGTCAGATCCAAAAACTTTATATGTTGTTACTGATGAAAAGTAAAGACCTTTTGTAATATGGTTGTTTAAAAATGTTTAATATTAAAAGGAGTACGGCAGCCTAATAAAACTTATCCCCTATTCGAACGCTGGGACCCCCCCGCGATCGCCTGTAGGAGGCCCCAGCTGTGCCAGTGTTCTCCCCGTGCTTAATGGGGGAGGTGGGCTGGCTGCTGATGAAGCAGTTGACACACCCCCTCCATGTATCTCAATGGGAGATGCAGCATTCGGGTATCCCCGCCTCCCTCATAGTGCTGAATAGAGGGGCGTGTCTGTTGACCTCTTATACACAGGCATTAGCTGCGCAGAGCCGCGGCAGTGCCGGGTCCCCGTACAGGATATCGCTGGGGACCCAGCGGTCGGACCCCCCTGTGATCAGAAACTGATCCTGATCTTACTCTGCTGGATACGGGATAAGTTGTCTATGGCTGCAGCACTCCCTTTTTTCTAAGAAAGAAAACTGCTTCTGAAAATCCCACCACTAGGGATCCCCATACTTTCTGGGACACTAACCAGTCCTGCAGCAGCATCAGCCTTGTCCATGAGTTATGGACAAGACTGCATGAGCAGACCCACCAATCACCTCCCACCACCACAAGGAGGGACACGCCCCCTTCCCCTGAGAGGATTTCTAACACTGTGAACTAATAGAAAGAGGTATTTTTATAATAAATTTAGGTGATAGAGGCATAAAAATTTGGACACACCTTCTCATTCAGAGTTTTCTTTATTAAATTGTAGATTAAATTGTAGATTCACACTGAAGGCATCAAAACTATGAATTAACACATGTGAAATTATATACATAACAAAAAAGTGTGAAAATATGTCATATTCTAGGTTCTAGCCACCTTTTGCTTTGATTACTGCTTTGCACACTCTTGGCATTCTCTTGATGAGCTTCAAGAGGTAGTCACCTGAAATGGTCTTTCAACAGTCTTGAAGGAGTTCCCAGTGATGCTTAGCACTTGTTGGCCCTTTTGCCTTCACTCTGCTGTGCAGCTCACCTCAAACCAGCTCGATTGGGTTCAGGTCTGGTGACTGTGGAGGCCAGGTCATCTGGTGCAGCACCCCATCACTCTCCTTCTTGGTCAAATAGCCCTTACACAGCCTGGAGGTGTGTTTGGGGTCATTGTCCTGTTGAAAACTAAATGATGGTCCAACTAAACGCAAACCGGATGGAATAGCATGCCGCTGCAAGATGCTGTGGTAGCCATGCTGGTTAAGTATGCCTTCAATTTTGAATAAATCTCCAACCGTGTCACCAGCAAATCACCCCCACACCATCACACCTCATCCTTCACACCAGCACACCTGTGAAGTGAAAACCATTTCAGGTGACTACCTCTTGAAGCTCAACAAGAGAATGCCAAGAGTGTGCAAAGCAGTAATCAAAGCAAAAGGTGGCTACTTTGAAGAACCTAAAATATGGCATATTTTCAGTTGTTTCACACTTTTTTGTTATGTATATAATTCCACATGTGTTAATTCATAGTTTCAATGCCTTCAATGTGAATCTACAATTTTCATAGTCATGAAAATAAATAAAACTCTGAATGAAAAGGTGTGTCCAAACTTTTTGTCTGTACTGTACATGGTCAGGATTAGGTACTGAATAACATATTTTTATAATAATTTTTTGTAGGATTGACAGGTACGCTGTGGTGGAATAGTGGTTTATCCCCTCTGTGAATAAGCCACGTTTAATTATTCTGAATACATGCTTAAAAGGCAAACATCTGTCAGAAGGAAGGTGCCAGCTACCCTCCACCACTTTCAGGGATCATAATTTTTTTTAAATGACAGGTGCACTTTGGGGGTACTTATAAGGATAGATTTTTGGTTGTTATTATTATGGTAGATTTTTGGTTGTTACTATTAGGGTGCGTTCATACGGGCGTATTTGTCAGCGGATCCGCAGCTGCGGATCCGCTGACAAAGGCCCCTAAAGTGCTGCCCTCTTTGTGCCTGCTAATAGCGGCAATCCACCGCTACCAGCAGACACACTGTGAAGTGCAAGTCGCAGTGTATCCGCACATCCCGCACATCGCGGCCGCTCCCCCAGCTCCCTGAGCTACACAGAGAGCGGCCGCGATGTGTGCGAGTATACTGCAGGGTAACTCGCACATCGCAGGGTGTCTGCTGGTAGTGGCGGATTGCCTATTAGCAGGCACAAAGAGGGCAGCACTTTAGGGGCCTTTGTCAGCGGATCCGCAGCTGCGGATCCGCTGACAAATACGCCCGTGTGAACGCACCCTTAGGGTAGATTTTTGCACAATCCAAAAACTGCTTAAAAATTTGCAGTTTTACCAGTTGCTGCGGTAAATTTATTACGTGGCACATGTCACTTTATAAATTTGCGCAAATGACAGGAAGCCTCTGGATAGTTTAAAAAAGGATGAAAAACTCACCCATTCCAATGCCAGCTGGTCACAGGAGTACATTTGCGCAAAAATTAGTTTTTTGCAAGAGATAAATTCAGCACACCAACCAGTGCATCTGGCTAACTACAACCCCCAGAAGCGCACTACAAAAACTAGCCTATACAGAGAACTGTACCCATCTCTCTGCTGGCTGGAGAGCAGAGCTCAATGCCACGTTACTGGCTAATAACTCATGATCGCAGGGGGTGTCAGGAGGGGAACCTGGTGCGATCAAAAACTTTTGACATGTCAAACTGACAGTAACAATTTAAGTAATGTTTTCTGTGTTCAACCACATTCAGCAAATACTGTACATTGTGTATCAATAACCATATAATCCATCAAAGCAAACTGTAAGCACGACTCACATATACTGACAAGGAGAGATGGAATTCATAGGAGGAAGCACCAACACAAGCGATGGGTGTTAAAGGTATACTCCAGTGGAAAACAAGTGAAAAACAAATGTTTTCTAATCAACTGGTGCCAGAAAGTTAAACAGATTTGTAAATTACTTCTATTTAGCCTTCCGGTACTTATCAACTGCTGTATACTACAGAGGAAATTGTGCATTTCTTTCCAGTCTGACCCCAGTGCTCTCTACTGACACCTGTGTCCGTGTCAGGAACTGTCCAGAGTAGAAGCAAATCCCCATAGCAAACTTCTCCTGCTCTGAACAGTTCCTGACATGGACAGAGGTGTCAGCAGAGAACACTGTGGTCAGACTGGAAAGAACTACACAACTTCCTCTGCAGCATACAGCAGAAGATAAGTACTGAAAGGATTAAGACTTTTAAATAGAAGTAATTTACAAATCTAAAAAGGAAAAGAGTCTCAGCTCACCTGGGGCGTGCACGGCTACCTCCAACCAAAGTAGAAAAAAGTAGAAAAAGGCCAGCACGGCTGAATGAAATCTTCAAAACTTTATTCACGAATCCTCGTTAAAAACCTTCATGGTGGCAGAAAGACACGGACATATACAAAAATAGAAATATTGCACATGGAAAAACAGTCCCAAACAAGGCTGACGCGTTTCAGGTTGCTATACCCTTACTCATAGCTTGCCAATACTCAAATGAGAATGCCTTATATACTGCAAGGCCATCCCTTCCATTAGGAAGGGGAGGGACATCTTATGTCAGTGTGCAATCCAACACAAGTAAAACCAGGAAAATACATGTATCATTAAAAAACTCACATATAAAATCCAATAGGACTATATAACAGCTATGAGAAACAAAACAAATGATGGACTTTTTAGTAATGTAGTATTAAGTCCGTCTTGTTATTCAGGCCATGCGGATATGTACAATTCAACAAGTAAATCCACATAATCTCTCTATTATGAAGAATGCGTATAAGATCACCTCCTCTTTTACTTCTTTTGATTTTTTCAATGCCATAAAAACGCAAGGACGATATGTCTGAATTATGTTTAAGGAAAAAATGTTTTGAGACATTAGACATGCTAGGTATCAAAGGACCTGCAGCGTGCCTGATATGCTCCTGCATTCTCTTTTTTAAGGTGCATTTAGTGCTACCTACATAATTCATTTTGCAAGTAGTGCAGGTGACTCTATATATTATGAAGGTACTATCACAGTTAATAAACTCGCGAATCATATTGATTTTACCATCTATTGTACCTTCTATTTTATTGCCTTTTGTTGCATAGGGGCACACCACACACCTTGCGTTACCGCATTTATGAAAACCTTTAATTTTCAGCCAGGTTGACTGCTCCTCCTCTACACAAACCATACTAGGAACAAGCAGGCTCGATAGAGTTGGAGCACGTCGGGCAGAAAACCGGATCCCTGGTTTGATGATTTCCCCTACTACTGGATCTGCTGCCAGTAGAGGAAGATGTTTATTCACAATCCTTTTGATTTCATTGAATTCCATACTATAAGTGGTGACGAAAGTCACTTTATCATGAGTATTGGAATGTTTCCTACCTGTTAACAGGCTGTTGCGGTCCATATGATCGACCCGAGCCCGGGCTTTGTTCAGGAGCCAAGGGGGATATCCACGCGCTGTCAAGCGGGTGCAGACCCTTTCGGCTTCCCTCTGATACACTTGTGATGAGGAACTGTTCCGTTTCATACGGATCAATTCCCCAACTGGTATGGCAGAAATGGTATGCTTAGCATGGCAAGAATCAGCTCTTAAGATAGTATTGCCCGTAATATCTTTACGGTAAGGTTCTATTTCTACTTTTCTTGTTATGGAGTTACCCCGCAACAACAGATCCAAGAAGGGAACCTCCTGTTTGCTGTATGTGTACGTAAATTTTAGGTTACAATGATTATCATTCATATATTGTATGAATGCAAATGCCTCCTTTGGATCGGATTTCCAAACCATAATCACGTCGTCCACATACCTCCCGTACCATGAGAGGCATGTGGAAAACCGATTCTGATCACAAAAAATGAAGTGCTCCTCCCACCAAAAAACATAAAGGTTGGCTAACGCAGGTGAAGATTTGGCCCCCATTGAGGCACCTGTGCGCTGTAAATAAAAATCCTTGCCAAACAAAAAGTAATTGTGCTTCAAAACATAATCCACCACCTCTATAATAAATTGCTTTAAATCAAAAGAATAATCTGAAAAACTATCCAAGATTTCCAAAATGGCAACCAGAGCCAAATTTTGGGGGATGCATGAATAGAGCGACTCAATGTCGCAGGTAATCCACGACAGAGAGTCGCTCCACGTGAATCCATCCATAATACCTAAAAGATGTTTCGTATCTTTGATATAGCTTGGACAGAGGTTTACAATGGGTTGGAGAACAGAGTCCAATCACTCACACACATGTTCGTTTAGAGAACCGATCCCCGCTACGATGGGATGCATCGGCGGCGGGAATCGGTTCTTGTGCAATTTTGGTAGTGAGTGGAAGATCGGCAAAATTGGCGTCGGCACAAACATATAGTCCACTTCCTTCTGTGTTAAAATGGATCTTGACCTTCCCTCCTCCAGGAGTACTTTCAAATCTTTTTTAAAAATTTACAAATCTGTTTAACTTTCTGGCACAAGTTGATTTGAAAAAAAAAATGTTTTTCCCCACTGGAGTACCCCTTTAAGCATTCTGTTTATGAAGCTATTAGTGGATTTGAATAGGTGAAATGTACTTTAATAATAAAGTGTAATTAAATAGGGAATACAAGCAATGTTACAAGCTTCATTTACATAGTCAAAATGACCTCTGATGTATGAGCCTGGTTATTGGCATTATGTATATAAGCCAAACGGAGGCACCTATCCTCAATACATATATAAGACTAGACTAGTGTTTTCCAGCCAGTATGCCACCAGCTGTTGCAAAACTACAACTCCCAGCATGCCCGGACAGCCTACGGCTGTCCGGGCATGCTGGGAGTTGTGGTTTTGCAACAGCTGGAGGCAACCTGGTTGGAAAACACTGGTCTAGTTTATGTTTACACTAAGGATAAGGGTATATTCACGGGTTGTAGGCTGTAGTTTTTTAAACAGCTGAAGACACACTTAACGGGAAGCACTGGGCTATACTGACATGATGCATTTCTTTACAAAAAGACATAGGATTATGTGAAGCGGAATAGTCAGGTTTTACTGCATTCTTTTATTTGTGGTTTAAACAAAGCAATGTCCAGGGATCATGTAAATGTTCCTCCATAAACAGTGCAGAAGAAGAGAGTACTAGAAGTATGCAAAAGAGTCAGATCTGCAAACAGTGGAAGGGTTTTTGTACAGAGTCAAGTTTTGACTCTATGGCTTTGGCTTCAGAAAGGTTTGTGTATGCAGAAGGAGCAGTAAGGCTAGGTTCACACTACGGAATTTACACTCAATCTTCAGGCGGAAATACTTGCGGAACACATTGCAGTCTATTGGAGACTGCAGTGTCCGCGCGGTCCTAGCGCCGACTGGCCGGACTGGCTGCTGGCCGCACTCGGAATCTGTAGGGGGAAAATTTCTGCCCGGAGATTCCGCAGTGTGAATCTAGCCTAAAGCTCATTGATAGCATTTGTTGTGGGTCCAAAAAATTGTCAGACATGGTCGCAGAGGCCTGCACGCACCACTGTTTACCCACTTGGTTAACATACCTGTGCCTGTCTTTCTACTTTTTATCCTAATGCAAAAAACCTGTTCTGCAAAAAGAAAGCATCTAGAATTAAAGGGGTACTCCGGTGAAAACCTTGTTTCTTTTAAATCAACTGGTGGCAGAAAGTTAAACATATTTGTAAATTACTTCTATTAAAAAAATCTTAATCCGTCCTGTACTTATTAGCTGCTGAATACTACAGAGGAAATTCTTTTCTTTTTGGAATGCTCTCTGATGACATCACGAGCACAGTTCTCTCTGCTGACGTTATTATAATAAAAATAAGTCTTTATTTATTTATTGTTGTCCTTAGTGGGATTTGAACCCAAGTCCCCAGCACTGAAAGGCAGCAGTGCTAACCACTGTGCCACCATGCTGCCCTTAGCATACATCTGCTATGCATGGTTGCTAAAATGGACAGAGATGTCAGCAGAGAGCACTGTGCTCGTGAGGTCATCAGTGTTCCAAAAAGAAAGGAATTTCCTCTGTAGCATTCAGCAGCTAATAAGTACTGGAAGGATTAAGATTTTTTTAATAGAAGTAATTTACAAATATGTTTAACTTTCTGCCACCAGTTGATTTAAAAGAAAAAAGGTTTTCACCGGAGTACCCCTTTAACAAAAAAGCAGACTCTTGTATCAGTCTGGCTTATACCTGGCAGGTGTAGTCTGAGGTAGTCAAACTGACTATCGACTCTTAGGCTATGCTCAGACTACGGAATATCCATGCCGTTCTCCGTCCGGACATTCCGTACACTGCGGGGCGCCGGCATAATCTGCCGGCGCTAGGACCGCGCGGGAATCTCATAGACAGCTATGCATTCCATGCAGTGAATTCAACAGGACTCTGCTGCAGCGGAATCTCTGTGCCAGATTCCAATGCGGAATCAATAAGGCATAGAAATTCCAACGTGTGAACACAGCTGTAGTTTTGCAACAGCTGGTGGCATACTGGTAAAAAAACACTAGTCTAGCCTTATATATGTATTAAAGATGTACTCCGGTGGAAAACATTTTTTTTTTTTAAATCATCTGGTGCCAGAAAGTTAAACAGATTTGTAAATTACTTCTATTAAAAAAATCTTAATCCTTCCAGTACTTATCAACTGCTGTATAATACAGAGGAAGTTCTTTTCTTTTTTTTGTTTCTTTTCTGTCTGACCACAGTTCTCTCTGCTAACACCTGTGTCCGTGTCAGGAATTGTCCAGAGCAGGAGCAAATCCCCATAGCAAACCTCTCCTGCTCTGGACAGTTCTTGACATGGACAGAGGTGTCAGCAGAGAGCACTGTGGTCAGACTGAAAAGAAATTCAAAAAGAAACGAACGTCCTCTGTAGGATACAGCAGCTGATAAGTACTGGAAGGATTAGGATTTTTAAATAGAAGTCATTTACAAATCTGTTAAACTTTCTGGCACCAGTTGATTTAAAATAAATAAATAAATAAATGTTTATCACCGGAGTACCCTGCTTCCTTTTAGCTTATATACATAACACCAATAACCAGACTCATAACCCGGCATGGAAATTAAAATTCCAGTGAAAATAAAGTGACCCTACCATGCGGGACCATTCACACAGCAGAATTTCCAAGTGGAATTCTGCTCCAGAATTCTGCTTGGAAATTCCAGGGCAGTAGTATCCCATTATTTTCAATGGGCCGGTGCCCGCAGTTTGCAGACTGTCCACACAGAGAATCTCCGTAGTGAGAAGATGGCCTAAAGGCACCGTGCACACAGAAAACTTTGCTGTGGAAATTCTAATTCCTGACTCACAGGATGAATGAAGATATTTATTCTTTCAGTGGAACCTGCCAGAAAATGTCTATGGGGACTGATTTGTTGGTGCCTGCCGCCCACAGAATGTCCGATGGAAAAATGTGAATGGGCAAAATATCTATTAGCAACTGTTCCAATTCCACATTATTGGTTTCTATTAAACCGGTTCCACCTGATTTTCTTTACTGGAGTAGAGGATAGCACTTTGTTGCACAGATCCAGATAATTGCTTCCATGAGATAAATAGATGGATAAGGAATTAGTCATTGGAAAGAGACACCAGTCAATACCAGAGACGTATTATTAAAAGGAAATTTCTCAATCATTTCAATTACAGAAGTTATGACACTTGTTTCTTCAGGAATTGGCTTCCGAGAAGAAGCGTGCTGACAGTTTTGCCTTAGGTCATGATCACATATTGGTTGAGCCATGTTTCCTGATTTTTTTATTTTTTTTTACCTGTCTGATTCTTTGTCCTCTTGAGAGATAAGTAGCGCCATAGATGTCTGAAAGCAGCCTATCTCCTTCTCCCAATGGAGGTAAAGGTTCATTCTTAACTGATCGACTTGTGGATGATTATAGACAGCTGGCATTATTAAAAGAGTGCGCTTGGTAACAAAGTCCATAGATTAGGCGGGTATGTACACTGGCAGCTCTTTAGATATTGTGCTTTGTATATTTTACGAAATGAATGGAAAATTAAACATATAACCACCTAGCTACCTAGTGTAAGTACCCTGTAGTGTAGGTTAAAACTACAGACCCAGTGTCTGTGCTGCAGTCCCTAAGATCAGAGCTTCACAACGCACCTCCCATAGGCTTCTATGCAGGGCCGGATTAAGAGCATCATGGGCCTGGTGCTGAGGATTTTGATGGGCCTACAAGTGTCCATGACCCAACAGCTGGTTTGCGGCCATTTGTGGGTTGCAGTGCAACTCCATTTACTTACATTATGTGCGACACGTACGACAAACATATGACATATGTAGGTAGCCAGGTAAGTAGCTTGCCAGTTGGATTTTTAGCTAACTAGGTAGATAGCCAGATAGCTAAGTGGAAGCAAGGTAGAGCAACACATCCGAACAGCGTCAAGGTGATGTGGGTACAAGCGGGCCCAATCACAGCCCTGGTCGCTGGCGGCAGTAATCGACACAAATAGAAAGCGTCCCACAGCCTCCAATATAAGGTGAAAAGCAACGTTTCGACTGTCTGCACAGTCTTTATCAAGCATACAAAAGTGACCAGAGTCCTGGTATTTATGTGTGAACACACACAAAATCAATTACAGGGTAATTATAGCAAATCAAAGTGAAAAGGTTAAAAAAAAAAAAAAAAAAAACAATGATCCAGTGTAAAAAAATAAAATACACATACAGTGATCCCTCAGCTTACAATGGCCTCAACATACAATAGTTTCAACATACAATGGTCTTTTCTGGACCATTGTAACTTGAAACCAGACTCAACATACAATGTACATACAGTCCAGATCTGTGAAACATGTCAATGGCCGGAAGAACCGACCAATCAGAATGGGCATTTACTGGTAAAACCCCTGTATTACTGAAGTGCATGCACTGACTGGTTTCTGGTAGTGTCCCCTACAGTACAGGGAGGTATTACATGTTCTTTACTACTCTTTACCTGTACCAGGGTTAGCTGCTCCTTTGGAAACCAGGTGAGGGCGGCTCCATGATACTTTTTTAGGACACTGTGTACTGTACAGGACCCTGAAGAAGCTCCTGTCCTCTACATAGACCAGTGTTTCCCAACGAGGGTGCCTCCAGCTGTTGCAAAACTACAACTCCCAGCATGCCCGGACAGCCTTTGGCTGTCCAGGCATGCTGGGAGTTGTAGTTTTGCAACAGCTGGAGGCACCCTGGTTGGAAAACACTGAAATAGACAGTGATTACAGCTCCCAGCAGATCTTTCTTATTTATGTGTAAGGATTTGCTTTATCTATATTAGTTATCTACTTATTTTTATTGAATCCTCACTTTTTCCAGGTTTCCATAGAGTTCTGGTCTCAACATACAATGATCGTCCCAAAACCTATTAATATTGTAACTTGAGGGGCCATTGTATGGATATATGCGTGCAATGAAATACAATGTGTTTAGTGTTATTACATTTACATATCACCAAACCGATCATAGTGAAAATATAATCATAATTAAATATGTATCTACAAGAGAATTAAAAACAATGGCGGAGAAGGGGTTAGGTCAAAAACACTCACCACATGTGTAAGTAATCATGGCAACGTGACAGGTTGTATACAGACGCTCACTGCCTCGTGAACATAGAAAAGGTGATGCGGCCTATACACAGACCAGTATCACTAATAACACCACAATACAAGGGACATATAAATCTACCACACCATGACCACTACCATGACCACTAACACTGCTATATTGTTATTGAATAAAAACCAGTACAGTATACAAAAGATCAATAACCCTACACAGGAATAGATTTGAGCTGTACACAGGGTCTGCAGACCATATAGGTTATTATAGTTATATACTCACAGGGGCGTCTACTCTGATCTGAGTCGTTCACTTTTCTCTTTCTTCTCCATCTGTTCTGGGTCATCATGAAGATTTCTCCCAATCACAACTCGTCTTCACCGAATCTGCCAGACAAACATTTTAGGATTCTCGCTACAGTAAAATCCTCAACTCTATACAAACCCCCTATATGTATTACACTGCCCCATATAGTAGTCCCTTCTGTGCCCTGTATAGTATTAGGCCCCAACATTGTCCTCATACATTATAATGCCCCCTCTCATTGCCCCTATATAATATAATGCCCCCTCACATTGCCCCATATATAGTAATGCCCCCATATATAGTAATGCCCCCTCACATTGCCCCATATATAATAATCACAAGGCTTCAAAACAGAAAGTGAAGTGCTGGCACTGCTCTCCCTCTATGCTCTCCCTTGAATGGTCTATGTTCACACTCTAGCTAGCAGCGTATATCTTCGTGTGGTGGTGCTCATGTACTATAGTAGTAACGAGGTGAATACAAATCCATATAATAGAGAAGAAAGTACAGGCAACTCACCACGTTGTAGTAACTTCGTGTTTAGTACTGGGACATGCAGGTAAAGCGGCTCCACGCCACACCGGGATGCCGAACACTAGTGCGTTAACCATTGACAGCTGTTTCTTTCCGTTCAGGAACTTCAACAGATCGTTGAAGTTCCTGAACGGAAAGAAACAGCTGTCATCGGTTAACGAACTAGTGTTCGGCATCCTGGTGTGGCGTGGAGCCGCTTTACCTGCATGTCCCAGTACTAAACACGAAGTTACTACAACGTGGTGAGTTGCCTGTACTTTCTTCTCTATTATATGGATCCATATATAATAATGCCTCCTTACATTAACCCCATAGTTTATAATGCCCCCTAACATTGCCCCCATATATAGTAATGCCCCCTCACATTGCCCCATATATAATAATGCCTCCTTACATTACCCCCATAGATTATAATGCCCCCTAACATTGCCCCCATATATAGTAATGCCCCCACACATGACCCCCCATATATATAGTAATGCCCCCTCATATAGTAATGCCCCTCACATTGCCCCATATATAGTAATGCCCCCTCACATGACCCCCCCATATATATATAGTAATGCCCCCTCATATAGTAATGCCCCTCACATTGCCCCCATATATAGTAATGCCCCCTAACATGACCCCCCCCATATATAGTAATGCCCCCTAACATGACCCCCCCATATATAGTAATGCCCCCCTCACATGGCTTCTACACATAATAATGCCCCCCTCACAGGCCCCCCCACACATAATAATGCCCCCCTCACATGTCCCCTACATATAATAATGCCCCCTCACATGTCCCCCACATATAATAATGCCTCCCTCACATGTCCCCCACATATAATAATGCCCCCCTCACATGTCCTCCACATATAATAATGCCCCCTCACATGTCCCCCACATATAATAATGCCCCCCTCAAATGTCCCCCACATATAATAATGCCCCCCTCACATGTCCTCCACATATAATAATGCCCCCTCACATGTCCCCCACATATAATAATGCCCCCCTCACATGTCCCCCACATATAATAATGCCCCCTCACATGTCCCCCACATATAATAATGCCCCCCTCACATGTCCCCCACATATAATAATGCCCCCCTCACATGTCCTCCACATATAATAATGCCCCCCTCACATGTCCCCCACATATAATAATGCCCCTCTCACATGGCCCCCACATATAATAATGCCCCTCTCACATATTAATGCCCCCCCTCACATGGCCCCCTCACATAGTAATGCCCCCTCACATGTCCCCCACATATAATAATGCCCCTCTCACATGTCCTCCACATATAATAATGCCCCCTCACATATTAATGCCCCCCTCACATGGCCCCTCACATATTAATGCCCCCCTACATGGCCCCCTCACATATTAATGCCCCCTCACATGGCCCCCTCGTATATTAATACCCCCTCACATATTAACGCCCCCTCACATATTAATGCCTCCCTCACATATTAATGCCCCCCTCACATATTAATGCCCCCTCACATATTAACGCCCCCCTCACAAGACCCGCCACATTACCTGAGCCTTCGGAGCGCGGCCAGGTAAGGAAATGTGAAAAATAGAAAAAGTAAGGGGGGGGGGGGGAACTATACTGCCAACCTAATGTGGGGGAACATACTGCCAACCTAATGGGGGGGGGGGGGGACTGCAACCTAATGTGGGGGAACATACTGCCAACCTAATGGAGGGGAGGGACTGCAACCTAATGTGGGGGAACATGCTGCCAACCTAATGGGGGGGAATATACTGCCTACATAATGTGGGGAAACATACTGCCTACATAATGTGGGGGAACACATTGCCAACCTAATGTGGGGGAACATACTGCCAACCTAATGGGGGGGGGGGGAACGGCAACCTAATGTGGGGGAACATACTGCTTACCTAATGGGGGGGGGGGAACTGCAACCTAATGTGGGGGAACATACTGCCTACCTAATGGGGGGGGGACTGCAACCTAATGGGGGGGAACATACTGCATCTAATGTGGGGAGACTATACTGCCTACCTAATGGGGGAACATACTGCACCTAATGTGGGGAAACTATACTGCCTACCTAATGGGGGGAACATACTGCCAACCTAATGGGGGAGAACTGCAACCTAATGTGGGGTAACATACTGCCTACCTAATGTGGGGGAACATACTGCCTACCTAATGTGGGGGAACACATTGCCAAACTAATGTGGGGGAACATACTGCCAACTTAATGTGGGGGATCTATACTGCCAACCTAATGTGGGGAAGCTATACTGTCTACCTAATGTGGGGGAACTACAACCTAATGTGGGGGAACTATACTGCCAACCTAATGTGGGGGAACTACAACCTAATGTGGGGGGGGGGGAGGGAACTATACTGCCAACCTAATGTGGGGGGAACTATACTGCCAAGCTAATGTGGGGGGAACTATACTGCAAACCTAATGTGGGGGAACATACTGCCAACCTAATTAGGGGAAACTGCAACCTAATGTGGGGGAACTATACTGCCAACCTAATGTGGGGGATCTATACTGCCAACCTAATGTGGGGGAACTATACGGTCTACCTAATGTGGGGGAACATACTGCCAACTTAATGTGGGGGAACTATACTGCCAACCTAATGTGGGGGAACTATACTGCCAGCCTAATGTGGGGGGAACTATACTGTCTACCAAATGTGGGGGAACTACAACCTAATGTGGGGGGAACTATACTGCCAACCTAATGTGGGGGAACTATACTGCCAACCTAATGTGGGGGGAACTATACTGTCAACCTAATGTGGGGGAACTATACTGCCAACCTAATGTGGGGGAACTATACTGCCTATCTAATGTGGGGGGAACTATACTGCCTATCTAATGTGGGGGGAACTATACTGCCAACCTAATGTGGGGAACTATACTGCCTATCTAATGTGGGGGGAACTATACTGCCAACCTAATGTGGGGGAACTATACTGCCTATCTAATGTGGGGGAACTATACTGCCAACCTAATGTGGGGGAACTATACTGCCTATCTAATGTGGGGGAACTATACTGCCTATCTAATGTGGGGGAACTATACTGCCAACCTAATGTGAGGGAACTATACAAAAATATAAAATTGTACTATTCTGAGCCCTATAACTCTATTATTTTTGTGTATATGGGGATGTATGAGGTCATTTTTTGGGCTGTGATTTGTAGTTTATATCGGTACCATTTTTGTTTTGATGGGACCTTTCAATTGCTTTTTAGATATTTTTATGGTATTTGAAGTGACCAAAAATGTGCAAATCTGGTTAGTGCACTATTACGACTTTTGGGGCCCCTCTTTTGATTTTGCCTAGGGCCACGCTAAGCCTAAAACCGGCCCTGATCTCCAGGCATCTTCTCCTGCAGGTACCGGCCTCCATCTTCTTCCCACATTCCCCTCGACATCCAGGGGTGGGCAGAATGGGGGTTGCCATGGCAACCCACTGTCCTGCTCTGCCATTGGTCAGAATCAGTTCTGACCAATGGCAGGGGATAGGAGGAGATCGCAGCTCTGCGACCTCACTCCTAGCCCTCAAGATGATCGGGGCTGTCCCTGACAGCTCCGATCATCGCTATTTTCCGGGTGATCGGGTCACCAGAGACCTGATCAGCACGGAATAGCAGAAAATCGCATGTCTGAATTGACATGTGATTTTCTGCGATCGCCGACATGGGGGGGTCTCAGGATCCCCCTGGGCGATGTGCCGGGGTGCCTGCTGAATGATTTCAGCAGGCATTCCGGTCCGGTCCCCAACCGGCTAGCGGCGGGGACCGGAATTCCCACGGGTGTATACATACGCCCCACGTCCTTAAGGACTCGGGATGCAGGGCGTATGCATACGCCCGGCGTCCTGAACAGGTTAAGTTCAACCTATAACCCTAATGAGTCCCTACTGAGTAGATCCAGAGGAAGGCAAAAAACCATCATACTAGAGGTAAAAATTCCTTCCCGACTCCAATATGGCAGTCAGAATAAATCCCTGTATCAACATGCTGTCCCTAAATATCTAGTATACATAACTAGCAATGTTATTACTCTCCAAAAATGCATCCAGACCCCTTTTAATCTCTTTTACACAGAGTTCCCCATGACCACCTCTTCAGGCAGAGAATTCCACAGTCTTTCTGCTCTTACAGTAAAGAACCCCCGTCTGTGCTAGTGTAGAAACCTTCTTTCCTCTATATGTAGAGGATGCCCCCTTGTTATTGATACAGTCCTGGGTATAAATAGAGACATCTCTGTACGGTTCCCTGATATATTTATACATAGTTATTAGGTCTCCCCTAAGCCTTCTTTTTTCTAAACTAAATAACCCTATTTCTGATAATCTTTCTGGGTACTGTAGTCCTCCTGTGATAACCTGGGGGATGTAGGGTATGGGGAGTGTAGCTGTGCAGTAATTAAAGAGTTCTTGTTAACCCTTGCTATTCGTGACGCCAGGGTGAGGCCTTCTCAATAACGCTTGTCCTACCGCTACCCTTCCCAAGAGCGATAGGGAGGTAGAGAAGAATAGAATGTCCACAACCGGAAAGTTTTCTGAAACAGTATTAACTTTTACTGAAGGTTTTCTGCAAGCTTCAATAACATAACAGTCTCTAAGCACAACAACGGCTTTCCTTGAAGATTGACAAAGGTTGGGACTTTAGCATTTAGAGTCTCTTAGAACTATGCGTTGTTGCACTGGATTTAGTTGCGGTCCAGTAGTCACGCTAGCATTAGCGGGGATTTAGATTTGAACTCACGGTTTTGGTTCAGCTGAGGTAGGCGGGTTTTGGAGGCCTAGTGTGTCTTCGAAAGTTGCGTAGAACCATCCTGTTAGTCCGGCATCCACGAGAGCAGCAACCCAAGAGAGCAATAATTGGATGCAGCTCCCTTATATGGGCAGGGGTTGGACTAATGCTAATTGGTCAATACTGATGTCAATCACCATTACAAAGATTTGTGGGTAACACGTGACCCAAGGACCTTCAAAGGTCCTCCAACATACCATAGAGGTTATTAGCATGGTCACATGACCGAAGGTCCTGGGACGCTGAACAAGGTAAGTACTATACATTACTATAAAATATATATAATCAATAAATATATACATATATTATCATTAGAGATAGACTTGAGGAGAGGCGACTAGGGGCTGTCCCACCTGAGGAACCCTACCTGAACGTAGTTACTCTGACTTTGGGGACCTCTACACTAGGTACTGTATGCAATACGGTGCCGGGACACAAAACTCCCATCCTCCCATCCCCCGTATTACTCTGGTTGCCCGTCTTTGAATCCTCTCCAGCACCACTATATCTTTCTTGTACACTGGTGCCCAATACTGTACACAGTATTCTATGTGTGGTCTGACTAGTGATTTGTACAGTGGTAGAAATATTTCCTTGTTGTGGGCATCTATGCCCCTATTGATGCACCCCATGATGTTATTTGCCTTGGCAGCAGCTGCCCGACACTGGTCACTACAGCTAAATTTAATGTTAAATAAGACTCCCAAGTCCTTTTCCACGTCAGTCGTCCCAAGTGTCCTCCCATTAAATACATAATGCCAGCCCGGATTTTTCTTCCCCATGTGCATTAGCTTACATTTATCAGTGTTGAACCTCATCTGCCACTTCCCAGCCCTAACCTCCAACCTACCAGATCCATTTGTAACAGTGCACTGTCCTCTATAGTGTTTACCGCTTTACAGAGTTTAGTATCATCTGCAAATATTGGTACTTTACTATTCAACCCCTCTACAAGGTAATTAATGAATACATTAAATAGAACAGGACCCAGGACTGACCCCTGTGGTGCCCCACTAGTAACAGTCACCCAATCAGATTAAGTACCATTAATAACCACCCTCTCTTTCCTATCACTGAGCCAGTTTATGACATACCATTTGAATATTTTCCACTAGAATAATTTCTAACCACAATGCATGGCACACTGACTGCCTATTAGTCTGCAGTATTGCACAACAGAATTTCTGCATGCGGAATTCCGCTGCAGAAATTCTGTTTTCTGCGGTCCGGAAAAATATAAGTCTTGTCTTATATTTTTTGGACTTCCACTGCTGAATCCCATTGAAGTCAATGGGATTGACTTTCTGCTGAATTTGTGCAGAATGCATGCAGATTCCGCCAGAATCTGCACAAACTGAACTATCACTGTTTAGTTGAATAAAATAATTTTTTCCACAGTTGCCCACAGACCCCCGCAGCTGGGGTACTACTACTCCCATCATGGAACAGACTAGTTTCCATGATAGGAGTAGTAGTTCCCTGGCTGCGGGAGTCTGAGGGCAGCTGGGGATACTACTGTTGCGCTGTTACTACTACTCTAATTGTGGAACAGAGTAATTAACCTAGGGAGGGGGCGGCATGCCAGCCACACCGCTCCCCAGTGATATATTTATTTCACATTCATAACTTGACATTCAAATACCCCGCCGGGAGCCCTGAATGGCTGGCACCAAGTGGCTATTCAGGGCTGCCCGCGGGGTTTTTACAATTCTACAGTGCGGATCCTAGTCTTCCATAGAGATGGCTGGCCGGAGATCTTGGCGCAATGCTTCCTTGGCAGGAGCCGCCTCTCCTACTACAGCTCCCATCGTAGAACATTGTCCATAATAGGAGCTGTAGTAGGAGAGACAGCTCCTTCCAAGGAAGCTAGCAGCATTGTGCCGAGATCCCCGGCCGGCCATCTCTTTGAAAAATTAGGTTTGCACAGTAGAATTTTAAAAACCCCGCCGGGAGCCATGAATTGCCACATAGTGCCGGCCATTCAGGGCTCCCGGTATTTGAATTTCAAGTTATATATGAAATAAATATATTACCCACTCCCCCGGTTAATAACTTATGATCGCAGCAGGTCTCAGAATTGAGACCCAATGACATCAAACCCTTGCACTACTACCCCCAAAATGGAACAGACTGTGTCATGATGAGAATAGTAGTACCAGCACAGCAGGAGTCTCCCCAGCTGCACTTAGACTCCCGCAACGGGGAACTACTACCCCTTTCATGATAAAGAGTCTTCCATGATGGCAGAAGTAGTACCGCTTCCCTGCAGGAGTACCGGGTGGCTGCAGAGTAAGGCTAGGTCCACACTGTGGAATTTCTGGGCAGAATTTCTGCCAGAGATCGAGCTGGCGGCACTAGGACCGCGTGGAGTACTTTGCCGTCCCCATAGATGACAATGCATTTCTGAGCAGATCTCCCAAAAGATGCATTGTGGTCTATGGGGGCAGCAATGCAGTCTGCTCGGTCCTAGAGCCACCGGCTTGATCTCCGGCAGAAATTCTGCAGTGTGAACCCAGCCTAGATGAGATGTAGAATCATGCTGAATCCGTGCGAACATTTCCGTACGGATTCTGCACCAATTCCGCATGTGTTCTAAATCTGCAGAATTCTGCACCAAACCAATGCGGATGCAGAATTCATGCAGCTAAGCGGAATTTCCACTGTGTGAATGGGGTTTCACACCGCAGAACTTCTGCACTGAATTCTGCATGAAAATTCTGCATACATTTATAGCCAATACACTTCAATGGGATTCTGCTGTCCCATTCACACTGCAGAATTTCTGCTGCAGGAATCCTATCGAAGTGTATTGGCTATAAATTCATGCAGGAATTCTGCCCTGTGAAACCCGCCTTATTGTGGTCAGTAGGGGACCCCTCATCCCCCTATCAGCTAGCCGGTGTATAAGATAAGACGTAATCTTTGGATAACAGATATTTTTTTACTCCATTCACTGACAACAAGCACAGGTCTTGATAGGGTGAGCCATTCTAACACAACTGTTTTATCAGAAAGTTGTGATGTCACAATGAGGACTATCCCCAGATTCTGTAAAGCTCAGTCTCTTCCACAATAAGGTCACCAGTTTCCACACGTCTCTAGTGACGTTTCCCTTTCAGTCACAGCTGTTGAAGCGCTGCCGCCTGCTTCTGTGTGAACAGAGCCCGAGCCGCAGGATCTCGTTACCTCTTATCAGAAAAACAGAAAGGAAATGAGGGAGGGGCGGGCAATGAGAGCGCGGAGTGGGGCGGCCGGGTGAGTCCGGAGCACAGGAGGCTGAGTGCTGGACGCCCGGAGGGGATCACCTGGGATATAGGGCGGACAGGGCTGTAACGAGGGAGGCACCTCTGAGGGCACACGGCGCGGAGGACACACGGCGCCGGCTGTATATACGGGCGGCCGGGCAGGTGTGACCGAGGAGCTCCGCGGGTATGTGAGATGAGGTGCAGGAATGGCAGTCTGGTGACACTGCTCTGTGTGGCTGCTGTCGTCTCCCTGTCCTGTTACACAGCCTGGTACAGAGACAAAGGTAAGAGCCCCCCTTCATGTCAGTGAATAGCACCTGCTCTGTCTACTGCAGTATATTGGGATATCCAGTGTGTGTTGCTCAACTCCAGTGCTTAGGACGGCGTTTCCCAACCAGTGTGCCTCCAGCTGTTGCAAAACTACAACTCCCAGCATGCCCGGACAGCCAACGGCTGTCCGGGCATGCTGGGAGTTGTAGTTTTGCAACAGCTGGAGGCACACTGGTTGGGAAACACTGGCTTAGGAGTAATGCCCCTATACTGTACTGGGCTCCAAACTGTGGCTCTGCAGCTATTGCAGAACTACAACTCCCCTCATGCTATGTGTCCCAGCATGATGGGAGTTGTGATTTTAGAATAGCTGGAGAGCCACAGGTTGGGAACCACCCCAAAGGGCGGAAGATTTTTGATACACAGATAATAGGGCACTGTTGGTTAGGACTGATGCCCTGTAGTGCCACGGAAGCCCAGAACCTAAAGCAGTGGTCTTCAAACTGTGGGCCTTCAGCAAACAGCTGTCTGGGAATTCTGGGAATTGTAGTTTTGCAATATCTGGAGGTCCACAGTTTGCAGACCACTGACCTAAAGTCATCCGGGCTAGGACTGATGCCCCGTAGACTTGTAAAGGCTCAGCTTCTGTGCCTGGGGTACTCTGCTGGAAAATGTTTTTCTTTTAAATCACCTGGTGCCAGAAAGTTAAACAGATAGGCAAATTACTCCTATTAAAAAATCCCAATCCTTCCAGTACTTATCAGCTGCTGTATAATACACAGGAAGTTATTTTGTTTTTGAATTTCCTTTCTGCCTGACCAAAAGTTCACTCTGCTGACACCTCTGTCCAGAGCAAAAAAGAGGTTTGCTATGGGGATTTCCTCCTACTCTGGACAGTTCCTGACATGGACAGAGGTGTCAGCAGAGAGCACTGTGGTCAGGCAGAAAGGAAATTATACAGCATTATATACATGTATTATACAGCAGCTGATAAGTACTGGAAGGGTTAAGATTTTTTAATCTGGCACCAGATGATTTAAAAGAAAATGTTTTCCAGTGGAGTACCCCTTTTTAAAGGAGAACTCAGAATACAAAAATTGTCCCCCCATACTGCCGGCAGTAAAAAATAAATAGGTACATACCTTCCTCCGCTCCCCCGGGGCCTCCGGTAACTGGCTCTGGTCTCCGTCGTGATCCTCTTCCTGGTTGCCGGTAGTCGGAGAGTCATACTGCGCTCAGCCAATCACCAGCCGCAGTGAAGTCCCGACTCGGCCGGCGATAGGCTGAGCGGCAGTGTGAGAACGCTTAAAGACACAAAATTCTTCACTACACCTGCACCTGCTGCCGGGGCCGAAAACGTCACACTGCCGCTCAGCCTATCGCCGGCCGAGTCGGGACTTCGCTGCGGCCGCTGATTGGCTGAGTGCAGTAAGACTCTCCGACCACCGGCAACCAAGAAGAGGATCGTGGCGAAGACTGGAGCGGGTTACCAGAGGCACCGGGGGAGCGAAGGAAGGTATGTATCTATTTTTTTTTTTTTTTTTTTACTGCCGGCAGTATGGAGGACAATTTTTGTATTCTGGAGTTCTCCTCTAAGTGAGTAAAAATATTAATAAAAACTTGATTGTAGCTGCTGGTGCCATTCTATGGCCTGGGTGGAAATAATTACCCAAACCCCCCCCCCCTTAGGCTATGTTCTTATGCAGGATTTCCAAGTGGAATTCCGCAGGAATATTCTGCAGTGGCAGAGTCCCATTGATTTCAGGGTGGACATTCCGCACAATTTTGGCCGTATGAACATGGTCTTATGCTGAATTTACATGGGTCAAAACGGCTGCAAATTGTATCTGCAGATCTGCAGCCACTATGTGATGGATTTGTGATTAATTTCACCGCGTACTGTGTATAAGGGTACATTCACATGGACGGATCCGCAGCATATTTTACGCTGCGGACCCGCAGACGATGGACTCACGGTGGGCCTCCATCTGTGCGATTTGCGCATGCGCAGTATACTTGCGCACATTGGGGCTGCTCTTGGCCTAGCTCAGGGAGCAGGGAGAGTGGCTGTGATGTGTGGAAGTTCTGTGCATTAGCGCAGTGCTTCACAGTGTTGTGCGGCCAATCGCAGTGTCTGCTTTTAGCGGAGGATTGCCTCTATGAGCAGGCACACTGTACGGCCTATCAGCGGATCCACAGCGTAAAATACACTGTGGATCCGTCCATGTGAACGTTCCCTAAGAGTGAAATCCTTGGTGAATCTGCAACAAAATCAACATTTAACACTGTGATAGATTTGTATATGAAATTCTGACGCTTGTGGAATCATCTTAATGGGGTGTATTCAGTCAGAGGGACTCGGGCAGCATGTAAATACAGCCCTGGCTGCCAAGAGAAGATGTATGGTACACAGATCTTGTGACACTACTGGTGAGGACTGATGCTCCGGAGCAACTGAGAAGACTTCATACCTATGGTTGATCCTGGAGAAGATGTATGTTGTGCAGATCTTATGGCACTACATGTCTAAGTTAGTGTTTCCCATCCAGTGTGCCTCCAGCTGTTGCAAAACTACAACTCCCAGCATGCCCGGAAAGCCAGTGGCTGGAGGCACACTGGTTAGGAACAGGGCCGGCCTTAGGTGTTCAGGCGCCCTGTGCAAGCTAACCTTGTGGCGCCCCCCCCCCGCGCAGAATTCTGACACTGAATTCCTTTCCGCTTGAAGAAAGAGCATGTTCATTCTTCAAGCGGAATCCGCGAGCAGAATCCAATAGAAATCAATTGTAAAAAAAAAAAAAAAAATTCTGCCCAACAAAGTTTTCGACCGGAATTTAGAAAAGTAGATTAAATAGCCTCCTCCTTCATTCCTCTTCATTTCCGCATGGAAATGCCACTCGAATTCCCCTATCACTGATGTCCATTTACATTGTATCATGAGTGAAGGGATATCAGGACCAGCACCTGAGATAATGGATGAAGTACAGTGGGGAAAACAATTAGTGAATATGTCACCATCTTTTTCGCTAAATAAGTTTAGTGACATGAAGTTTTCACCAGATGTTGGTAACAACCCAAGTAATCCATACATACGAAGAAACCAAAACAAATAAGCTCAGAAATTAGGTTATGTGTAAAATTGTGAAATCTTCAACTCTCCGTAGGGATTATACACCGGTGCAACAGGATTCCAGTCAATGGTATTTGTTTATTTTT
Source organism: Hyla sarda (assembly GCF_029499605.1). Lineage (NCBI taxonomy): Eukaryota > Metazoa > Chordata > Amphibia > Anura > Hylidae > Hyla > Hyla sarda. The sequence continues at coordinate 155,835,645 of NC_079189.1, forward strand.
TTTTTTACATTTACATCATTTACCGTATGGGATACATAATGTTATATTTTAATAATTTGTACAATTACGCATGCAGCGATACTAAATATGTTTATTATGTTTACATGTTTTTTTCTTGTTTTGTTTTACACTTTTAGACTTTTAGGAGGAATCATTAGATTTCTCATTAGATTCCTCATACAGAACAATAAAGTTCTATTGAACTCCATTGATCTGTGCGCTCTGTGATCCATTGATAGAGCCTGGCTGGACTAGGCTCTATCAATGACAGAGCCACAGGACAGCAGGGAACAAAGGTAAGCCTTCCGGCTACCTCCATAGCAGATCACCCCCCCCCTGCAATCGAGATGCGGGGGCTATCCACCCCACTTGCCCACCAGGAAGCATTCACATGTCCCTTTAGACTCCGCTGTCAGCTTTGACAGTGGTGATCTAAAGGGTTAATAGCCAGCCACAGCGATCGCCACATGCTGGTTATTAGCGGTGGCCCCCGGCTACTGAGAACACCAGGGGGCTGCAGAGTATGGAACAGGCAGGAGTCGGGTGCCCGCTCCATACAGACTGCTGAGCGCCACACTTGTTAGGTCCGGCCCTGCTTGCCCGAAGCCGGGCTAAGGGCCGGAAAAATTCACCTGCCCGGAACTGCATGTCCCTGGCATCGGGCGATAGGAATTCCACATCCCTGCTAGTGTCTTCATCAGGTTCAAATGTACAAAGACCAAATAATAACAAATATATAGGATACTCGCATGGCGTAGCTCTCCTCCCGTCCAACCCAGACCGGAACTGTCCACGGGGAACCGATCATTCATAATGGCGGACGGAGGTCTTCTGCTCTGGTCTGAGATCGAGCAGACCAGAGCAGATTATTGATAACACTGATCACTATTAGCAAACAAATTATTTCTATTAGAGTGTAAAAACTAAATAAATAAATAAATAAGAAAAAAGTCCAAAATTGCTGCTTTTTTGTCACATAATAAGATCACGGCCCAAAAAATGAGCCTTCAAACCGCCGCTTATATGAAAATAGGAAAAAGTTATAGGTTGGCAAAATAGAGGGATTTTAAACGCACTCATTTGGTTAAATTGTTTGAGATTTTTTAAAGTGGTACAATAAGTCATGGATGTAGTATTTAGTCATGGGTATCATTTTAATCGTATTGATCAACAGAATAAATAAAACAGGTAATTTGTACTGTAAATTGTACAGCGTGAAAATGATACCTTGCAAAATTTGCTAAATTGCAGTTTTCTTTTCAATTTCCCCACACAAATAGTATCTTAGAAATGTTGCTGTCATTACAAAGGACAACTGGTCACGCAAAAACAAGCCCTCATACTCGTCTTTGGATAGAAATATAAAAGAGTTATAATTTTTGGAAAGTGAGGAAATAAAAAGAAAATGCAAATATAAAATTGGCTGCGTCCTTAAAGGGGTACTCCACCCCTAGACATCTTATCCCCTAACCAAAGGATAGGGGATAAGATGTCAGATCGCCGCAGTCCCGCTGCTGGGGAGCAGCTCTGTGCGTAATGACGGGCGATACAGGGGACGGAGCAGCGTGACGTCATGCTCCGCCCCTCGTGACATTATGGCCCGTCCCCAAATGAAAGTCTATGGCAGGGGGCGTGACGACCGCCATGCCCCCTCCCATAGACTTGTATTGAAAGGGGCGGGCCGTGACGTCACGAGGGGCGGAGCCGTGACGTAACGATGCTCCGGCCCCTGTATTGCCTGTCATTACGCACAGAGCGAACTCGCTCTGTGCTGTAATGAGAGCGCGGTGCCGCAGCGGGGAACCCGAAGACACATTGGCCCTTATTTACTATTGCAAACCCGACATGTTTTGTCGGGTTGAGCACCAGAATTTCTGTCTGCGCCAGAATTTGCGCCAGAATTTGTGCCAGAATTGAAAAAACCCTGACTAACTCTCCATTTTGCTAAGAGAACACGAAAAAGGGGCGCATCCATTGGGAAAGGGGGCGTGGTCACCAAAAGTGGCGTGTTCCGGACATTTTCACAAAAAACCAACATTTACTAAGGTTTCCACAGAAAATGTGGTGGATTTCAGCTGAGGAAAACCCGACAGATCAGAGCATGTGTGTTAAAAAAAAATATATAAAATGTAGGGAAACCTTAGTAAATACAGTGGAAAATAAATTGTAGGGAATTAAAACCCACAGAGAAACCTACACAACACTCTTAGTAAATAAGGGCCATTGTTTTTATTCTGTAGGTCCATATGTTTACAAGGATACCCCATTTATGTAGGTTTTATTTTACTGCTTTAAAAAAATTATAGCTATGCACCAAAATTAGCATGTTTAAAATTGTTATCTTCTGACCCCTATATCTTTATTATTTCCACATAAGGGGGTATATGAGAGCTCACTTTTTGCGCCATGGTCTGTAGTCTTTATCAGTATCATTTTTGCTTTCATGGGACTTTTTGATCGCCTTTTTTTTATTTTTTTTAAATGGTATATGAAGTGACCAAAAATGCGCAATTTGGGGCCACTTACTGTGCAGTTTAATCTTTTGATAGTATGGACATTTATGCACGCTGCGATACCAAATATGTTTATTTTTAATTACATTATTTATTTAAAAAATGGGGAGGGGGTGTGTGTGATTCAAACGTTTATTAGGGGCTTATTCACATATATTAACTTCTTATTTTTACTTCGAGACCTTTACATTGGGACCGTCACGCTAACCCAGCATTTTAGACGCCACAACCAACCTTGATAACCGGCATTAACGGGGTTTTCCACCTTAAGGGGATTTTAGTACTTACCTGCAAGAACTGGGTATTTCCTGTTGGATTCTGTTCTCGAAACTACACATCCCACAGTTCCAAGCTTGAAAGTTTAAGATCACTTTTCTTCCTCCCACACATCAGCCACCCCACCCATTGAACCACAGTGTTTTCTACCCAGGGGGTCTACAGCTGTTGCAAAATTGAAGCAGGACAGGCTCCCTCTGATCACCTGACTAGTGATGTCAGGTCTCGACGCACTCCAACCTGGGAAATCCCGAGACCTGAGTAATCTTGTATGCTGTTAAAAATAAATATTGGGGCGATAATCACAGAAGAATTGTGATACGACCGTCACACGCAGGTACAGACACTATATTATGAAATACATTAACTTTACAGCCCCTGTAGCATAGTCAAATAAGAAAAAGATCCTGGAATACCCCTTTATTCCTGGGTCCTGGCTGCTGATAGCTGTCAGGACACACTGCCAGGACGCTTCAAACCTTGGTAACTGGACCAGGGCATACAGGTATGTCCTGCGTCCTTAATGGGTCAAACACTGTCATACACACTACTTTACATTGTAGTAGAGAGTCATTTCTTCAGTGTTGTCACATGAAAATATATAATAAAATATTTACAAAAATATGAAGGGAGGACTCGTAAGATAATATATAATCCCAACTGAGGTGGGATGAAGATATAAAGCCTTCAGTGCATTAACCTTTGATCACCATTTACAGTCTGTAAATAAATATGTCTAATTTATTATGCTGGTTAATTTATGCATTGCACTTCTTATCTTGTACTGATCCTAATCTGTACCATGCTCCGAGGCTGCATTCACAGTTTTGCAGGTTGTCATTAGTTACATTGGATAAGCTTGTTGCCTGACATACCTTTAACAGCGTAGCTTGGGGAGTTAGCTCTTCCGACATCAGATAACTATACAGTGCTTGGTGTACACACTACATTTCCAAGAATGCAAATGACCAGAAAAAGCAGTCAGTAGGCACAACGCCAGCAAGGAATGCTGGGAGCTTTTACTACCAAAGTCTTCAGAACTGTTATTTCAGTTATCTCCTGTCTTACAGACTTTGCTCCTTGTACCAATAAGTCTGTGTTTCCCAACCAGGGTGCCTCCAGCTGTTGCAAAACTACAACTCCCAGCATGCCCGGACAGCCTGTCTAGAGGAAGAGTGGTGTAAACATAGAATTTCTAGAATGTAGAAACATAGAATGCGTCAGCAGATGAGAACCATTTGGCCCATCTAGTCTGCCCAATAATCTGAATCCTATCAATAGTCCCTGGCCCTATCTTATATGAAGGATAGCCTTATGCCTATCCCATGCATGTTTTAAACTCCTTCACTGTATTTGCAGCGACCACTAATGCAGGAAGGCTATTCCATGCATCCACTACTCTCTCAGTAAAGTAATACTTCCTCATATTACTGCAGAAACCTTTGCCCCTCTAATTTAAAACAATGTCCTCTTGTGGTAGTTTTTCTTCTTTTTAAATATGCTCTCCTCCTTTACAGTGTTGATTCCCTTTATGTATTTAAAAGTCTCTATCATATCCCCTCTGTCTCTTCTTTCTTCCAAGCTATACATGTTAAGGTCCTTTTAACCTTTCCTGGTAAGTTTTATCCTACAATCCATGTACTAGTTTAGTAGCTCTTCTTAGATACTCTAGAGAGAGTTCAATATCCTTCTGGAGATACGGCCTCCAGTACTGCGCACAATACTCCAAATGAGGTCTCACCAGTGTTCTGTACAGCAGTATGAGCACTTCTCTCTTTCTACTGCTTATACCTCTCCCTATACATCCAAGCATTCTGCTAGCATTTCCTGCTGCTCTATTACATTGACTTCCTACCGTTTAAGTCTTCTGAAATAATTACTCCTAAATCCCTTTCCTCAGATACTGAGGTCAGGACTGTGTCAAATAATCTATATTCTGCCTGAGGGTTTTTACGCCCCAGGTGCATTATCTTGCACTTATCCACATTAAATTTCAGTTGCCAGAGTTCTGACCATTCTTCTAGTTTGCCTAAATCCTTTTCCATTTGGCGTATCCCTCCAGGAACATCCACCCTGTTGCATATCTTTGTGTCATCAGCAAAAAGACATACCTTACCATCCAGACCTTCCGTAATATCACTAATGAAGATATTAAACAATATTGGTCCCAGTACAGATCCCTGAGGTCCCCACTGGTGACAAGACCGTGCTCTGAATGTTCTCCATTGACTACACCCCTCTGTTGTCTGTTAGGCTGGGTTCACACCGCGTTTTTCCAATACGGTTACCGTATACGGTTTTCCGCTAAAAAACGTATGGCAAAAACTGTATGCAACCGTATGACTCCAAATTAAAAAGTATACGGTTTTTCCCCGTACGGTTCTATCCGTTTGCATCAGTTTTTTCCAACGGTTTTGCTATTTTGTTGGAATTAGTTTTCCAGCAATTTAATAAAGTTACTATTGTTCTATTGAAATTCCAATCTGCGCATGTGTCAACTCCAAAAACGTATTAGAAAAACTGTGTGTAACCGTATTCTGAAATTTTGTGTACGGTTCTCATAGACAACAATGTTAAAAGAACCGCATACGGTTTTCCAACTGGAGGCAAAAACGTGGTCGACAGCGTTTTTGCCTACGGTTGAAAAATCGGCAAAACCGTATCCGAGGCAAAACGGATGCAACTGTACACAACATTTGGAATACGGTTTACAATGCTTTCTCTATGCATACGGTTTCGGATACGGTCATATACGTTTTTTTGCGGAAAACCGTATACGGTTACCGTATTTGAAAAACGTGGTGTGAACCCAGCCTTACTCAGCCACTGCCTAATCCACTCAACATTATTGGAGTCCAAGCTCAATGACTGTAGTTTATTGATAAGTCTTCTATGTGGGACAGTGTCAAAAGCCTTACTAAAATCTAGATATGCGATGTCTACTGCCCCTCCGCCATCTATTATTTTAGTCACCCAGTCAAAAAAATCTATAAGATTTGTTTAACATGAGCTCCCTGAAGTAAACCCATGTTGTTTTTCATCTTGCAATCCATGGGATTTTAGATGTGTAGTGTAGTGGTGAAGTTTCCCATAACAACCAATTAGATCACTTCTTTCACTTTTTAACCTCTTGAGGACCAAGGGCGTACCTGTACACACTGGTCCCGTTACCAGGGTTTGAAGCGTGCTCACGAGCTTCAAACCTGGAGCAGCCAGGACCCAGGGTTAATGCCCGGCACCGCATTGATCGCGGCGTCTAAACTGAAAGTAAAAGTATCTTGGCAGCTCAGCGGATCGGGACACCGCGATGGCCCTTACCTGCCTTCTTGCTGTCTGATCGGTCTTCTGCTGCTCCCACAGGATAGGTGATAAGTGTTTGATCACGGGGGGTCCGACAGCTGGGACCCCCTGCTATCTCTTGAACTGGGCCCCGGCATTAGCACTCAGTGAGAGCGCTAATGTGCGTAGCATCGACCTAGAGAGGTAGATGGTATGCCCCCTCCCCATATAGTTCTATGGGAGAGGCGGGGAGGCACGAACGCTGCCTCCCTGCCTCTCCCATAGAACTACATGGAGGAGGCGCTTCGGCCGCAACGTCATGTAGCAGTCGGCACGCCTCCTGCACGGCAGAGCCGTGGCCCCGTGCAGGAGATCGTGGGGGGGTCCCAGTGGTCGGACCCCCGCGATCAAACACTTATTCTTTATCCTGTGGATAAAGGAGAAGTTGTTTTTGGCCACAGATGGCCTTGGGGGAGATTTATCAAAACCTGTCCAGAGGAAAAGTTGTCCAGTTGCCCATAGCAACCAATCAGATTGCTTCTTTCATTTTTCAAAAGGCCTCTAAAAAAATGAAAGAAGCGATCTGATTGGTTGCTATGGGCAACTTTCCATCTGAACAGGTTTTAATAAATCTCCCCCTAAGGTCTCATTTACATCACGTTTTGCTATATAACCAAGATATACATGAGCAAACTGATGTATATCATATCGTAGCACCGACACATGACATTACTGGGGCCATTTTTCTGCTCACTAAAATTATAGTACCATGCATGCGCAAAAACAGATAGATATACTAGTGAATGCGTCCTCTTTTAGGGCTCATTCACACAGGTGGATTTGATTGGGAATTCAGTACGTGCAGGATACTGTATATGCGAATAAACCCTGTGGGGGAATTCTCATGCAACAGATTTTCTGCATCTGTTTAGTCTATCTGCAGAAATCCATACAACCCAATGAGATGAACAGAACAGACTTCCACTTGCAGAAAATGTCCCATGTATGCAGTTACCCTCAATGTTCTCCCTAAGGCTATGTTCAAACGGCGTAATTTCTGTGTGGAATTCTTCCTAAACATTACGCCGGAAATTCTGCTGAAACTTACGTTGATTTCAATGTGATTCCGCAGTCCTATTCATACATTCTGCTACGGAAATTCTGCATTTCACAAAAATATATTCTACCTGGGTAATATGCATCAGACTGCTCTAGTATACTTTCCAGGTGTCATGGGTGCTGGAAGAGTCTCAGTACCTGGTTTTCTGACACTTTACCCTTTAATTTCTGCTGTACTATGATTACTCCAGCAGATGCCTGCCTGGCTTCTGAGTAGCCTACTCTTTTGCGACGGCCCCCCATTATAATGCTTTAAACAATAATAGGATGTTATTAAAAATAGCAGCACAGTATAAAACATTTTAACATGCCATGTTCGCTGCTTTGTTTTCCATCTGGAAGTGAGTTGCACTGAAGAGAATGTGCGTGGAAACTCATAGCAGTTCCTGTATTTATTATTTGGAGAGTACTTCTGGAATTCCACTAGATTTACAGAAGCTACAGAAAGTAATTTACCAGTTCAGCTTCGGTGAACTTTGTACCATCAGTACGGTGTACTGTGACGATCCGTCAGATCGTGGATATATTTTGGATACATTTTTTTTAAGACAGAGTACAGATACTACTCGCCGATACCAATTACTGATACTTTTTTCTGTGTCTTGTGACAGTTTTTTTTTATTTTTTTATTATTATTATTATTATTATTATTATTATAGGAAGGGCTTTTTTAAAACATTTTTTAAAGATTTTATTTTAAAAGGGGGGGGGGGGATTCAAACTTATCAGGGAAGAGGTTAATTTAAATTTATTTTATTTATTATTTACACATTTATTTTTTTTTTTTTTTTTTTTTGCATTGCACTATTACATGCAATCTGAAGATTGCATTCACTGATCAATGATATGCCATAGACGTCAAAAGTATGTCTTTTTGGCCTGTGTTTGTCTTGTATAGGTCAGTATACACCAAACAGACAGGGTGGATTAGCTAAGTAGAAGCTAGATTTAGTGATTTATTTCCAAAAACATCTGAATAGCTGTATAAATACATTCGACAAAGAACCATGTATAGTCATTGGTATTTACACATTTTGGTCTGTTTTCTCCCACATCTTCTAGGGGAAGCTGAAAAGGATCTCAGACAGAGGGTAACGCCAGTAAATGACTCATGCCTAAATAATATATGATGCTTCTTTTGTCTTTCACATTGGATTTCCCAGCTGATTTGTGCATTTTCTCACCTTGCTAATCCTTACTCTGGGGACACACTGCATTACACAGTATTAAAGGAGTACACTTGTTTTTGTACACAGCTCAAAAAAATAAAGGAAACACTAAGATAACACATCGTAGATCTGAATGACTGAACTAATCGTATGAAATACTTTCTTCTTTACATAGTTGAATGTGCTGACAACAAAATCGCACAAAAATTATCAATGGAAATCAAATTTATCAACCCATGGAGGTCTGGATATGGAGTCACACTCTACATCAACGTTGGATCAGCCTGTAGTGTGGTTCTCCACTTTGATTTTATGTCCTTAAAGGGATTATCCAGGGAAAAACTTATTTTTTATTTTTTTTATATATATCGACTGGCTCCAGAAAATTAAAGATTTGTGAATTACTTCTATTAAAAAAATCTTAATCTTTTCAATAATAATCAGCTGCTGAAGTTGAGTTGTTGTTTTCTGTCTGGCAACAGTGCTCTCTGCTGACATCTCTGCTTGTCTCGAGAACTGCACTGAGTAAAAGAGGTTTGCTATGGGGATTTGCTTCTAAACTGGGCGGTTCCCGAGACACGTGTCATCAGAGAGAACTTAGACAGAAAAGAACAGCTCAACTTCATCAGCTCATAAGTACTGAAAGGATTAAGATTTTTTAATAGTAATTTACAAATCTGTTTAACTTTCTGGAGCCAGTTGATATATAAAAAAAAAGTTTTTTTCCTGGATAACCCCTGTAAAACAAGTCAAAATGAGGCTCAGTAGTGTGTGTGGCCTCCACGTGCCCGTATGACCTCCCTACAATGCCTGGGCATGCTCCTGATGAGTTGGCTCCTGGAGGGTCTGTGGTGCAATGTGGCGTTGGTGGATGGAGCGAGACATGATGTCCCAGATGTGCTCAATCGGAGTCAGGTCTGGGGAACGGGCGGGCCAGTCCATAGCATCAATGCCTTCCTCTTGGAGGAACTGCTGACACACTCCAGCCACATGAGGTCTAGCATTGCTTTGCATTAGGCAAATGCCAAACGTCCTACATGGTATTGGGCTGTAAGCATAACACCCACCTGTGAACTTCGGGACCTCATGGAGTCTTTCTGACCGTTTGAGTGGACACATGCACATTTGTGGCCTGCTGGAGGTCATTTTGCAGGGCTCTGGCAGTGCTCCTCCTTGCACAAAGGCGGAGGTAGCGGTCCTGCTGCTGGGTTGTTGCCCCCCGAAGGCTTCCTCCACATCTCTTGATGTATTGTCCTTTCTCCTGGTAGCACCTCCTTGCTCTGGACACAGCAATCCTTCTTGACACATCTCGCATTGATGTGCCATCCTGGATGGGCTGCATTACCTGAGCCACTTGTGTGGGTTGTAGACTACGTCTCATGCTACCACTAGAGTGAAACCACCGCCAGCATTCAAAACTGACCAAAACATCAGCCAGGAAGAATAGGAACTGAGAAGTGGTCTCTGGTCACCACCTGCAGAACCAGTCCTTTTTATTGGGGGTGTCTTGCTAATTGCCTATAATTTCCACCTGTTGTCTGCTCCATTTGCACAACAGCATGTGAAGTTGATTGTCAATCAGTGTTGCTTCCTGAGTGGACAGTGTGATTTCACAGAAGTGTGATTGACTTGGAGTTACATTGTATTGTTTAAGTGTTTCCTTTATTTATTTTTTTGAGCAGTCTGTCTGTGAAAACACGTTCAGGAAATAATTAGCATCTTGCATTATCTGTCGGTATAGTACTAAAATGGGTTTTATGTGAAAGGAACCACATAATGAAAAAAGTAGACAGCTGAGCCCAGCTCTTACGTATATAGAAAATTACAAAAACATATTACAAAAACATATGACAAAAAGTTGTGCGATTTAGTATATAACTTCAGTAAGTAGTTTATTACAGGGGATCTACCTTCTTTGATAGGAGAGAAGTATACGATTACAAGGGGTCCAATCGCTGGAGTCCAATCACTGAAATGCGATTTTGAAAATGGGAACCAAAGTCTCCTGTAAGAATGGAGCAGCAGGTCATGCATGTGCACTGCTCTAGTCGATCTCTATTAGAGCTGCTGAAGATAGCAGAAGATTCTGCGGCTCTCATAGAAAATGAATACTTCTGAGGCCTGCCTGCTATCTCCAGAACAGGGCTAAGTTTCTCCCCGCTGCGTGTGGGCAGCAGGAGCTCCATGCTTTGTCTATGGGAGCACTGAAGATACCAGAGTAAAGCCTGTTTATTTTAAATGGGCACTGTCACATCCAATAACGCTTTATATGTTGTTACTAATGAATATTAAAGATCCTTTGTAATATATGTTAGTTTAAAATTTTAGACCATGGCTCCTGAAAATACCACCACTAGGGGTCCCCATACCTACTGGGACACTAACCAGTCCTGCAGCATGCCAAGCTTGTCCATAAGTAATAGACAAGAGAGGACTCATGGACAAGGCTGCATGAGCAGACACACCAATCACCCACCACCACATGCACCCTTCCCCTGAGAGGATTTCCAACGCTGTGAGTTAAAGAGGTATTCCGGGCAAACATCTTATCCCATATCGAAAGGATAGGGGATAAGATGTCTGATCGCCGGGGGCCTGCCACTGGTATCCCCCGCCATCTCCCTGCAGCAGCCCGCATTCTATGCGTAGCTGCTTCTGAAGTTTTGGAAACCGCCGGGCTTCCGAGATGGGGACGTGACGTCACGCCCCCTCCATAAATTTCTATGGGAGGGGGCGTAATGGCCACAACGCCCCCTCTCATAGACATGAATGGAGGGGGCGTGGCGTGACATCACATCCCCGTCTTGGAAACCTGGAGGTTTCCGAAACTTCAGACTCGGCTACACCTAGAATGCGGGCTGCTGCTGGAAGATCGCGGGGAATCCCAGCGGCGGGCCCCTCCGCGATCAGACATCTTATCCCCTATCCTTTCGATAGGGGATAAGATGTTTTTGCCTGGAATACCCCTTTAATGAAGAGGTATTTTTATAATAAATATAGGTGATAGAGGCAGTAAAATTACATGTACATGGTCGGGAATGTATGTATATGTGTGTGTGTGTGTGTGTGTGTATATATATATATATATATATATATATATATATATATATATATATATATAATTTTTTTCTTTTTGGGATCTCACTGGCACTGTCAGATACAAAAAAAAGTTATGTTGTACATCTTTGCAAAACTTTCTAATATACTTTTGAATATGACCTTTCTAATATTCATTTTCTCTTTATAGAAATCATGGCTTTGTCCAAGCTGAAGCACAGGCATGGACAAAGTCCAGTAAGTGAGGGTGGGCTAACACTCCTCTGTGCTCTCTCCTGTCTGATAGCACTCTTCTGTGCTCTCTCCTGTCTGATAGCACTCTTCTGTGCTCTCTCCTGTCTGATAGCACTCTTCTGGGCTCTCTCCTGTCTGATAGCACCCCTCTGGGCTCTCTCCGGTCAGCACCCCTCTGGGCTCTCTCCGGTCAGCACCCCTCTGGGCTCTCTCCGGTCAGCACCCCTCTGGGCTCTCTCCGGTCAGCACCCCTCTGGGCTCTCTCCGGTCAGCACCCCTCTGGGCTCTCTCCGGTCAGCACCCCTCTGGGCTCTCTCCGGTCAGCACCCCTCTGGGCTCTCTCCGGTCAGCACCCCTCTGGGCTCTCTCCGGTCAGCACCCCTCTGGGCTCTCTCCGGTCAGCACCCCTCTGGGCTCTCTCCGGTCAGCACCCCTCTGGGCTCTCTCCGGTCAGCACCCCTCTGGGCTCTCTCCGGTCAGCACCCCTCTGGGCTCTCTCCGGTCAGCACCCCTCTGGGCTCTCTCCGGTCAGCACCCCTCTGGGCTCTCTCCGGTCAGATAGCACCCCTCTGGGCTCTCTCCGGTCTGATAGCACCCCTCTGGGCTCTCTCCGGTCTGATAGCACCCCTCTGGGCTCTCTCCGGTCTGATAGCACCCCTCTGGGCTCTCTCCGGTCTGATAGCACCCCTCTGGGCTCTCTCCGGTCTGATAGCACCCCTCTGGGCTCTCTCCGGTCTGATAGCACCCCTCTGGGCTCTCTCCGGTCTGATAGCACCCCTCTGGGCTCTCTCCTGTCCGATAGCACCCCTCTGGGCTCTCTCCTGTCCTATCAGTGCTAGCCCACCCTCACTTACTGGACTTTGTAATTGCCTGTGCTTCAGCTTGGCCAAAACCATGATTTTATAAGCCATGATTTCTATAAAAAGGAAATAACATTTTCTTATGAAGTAAAATAGAAAGCTTAAAGTTTTGCCAAGATGTACAACAAAAAGTTATCATAGCTAAACAAAAAGGCCTAAAACAATTAGCAAGAAGCTCTGTACTGTCATTATCTGCACACATGGCTGTGGTTTGTCACAAGGGTTTGCCTATAGTTCAGGAAAGGAGTAATGCTTGTATAGCTTATGGCAGTATAGCTTAAAACCATAGTTAACGTGTGGTGTAATCACCATATTACACAGTGGCTCATTTACTAAGTGTCAGGTTTATCTCTGAGTCTTTCTTGATTTACTCCGTGTATTTTTCTCCCTGATCTACTAATGTGTCGCATGGGAAAAAAAATTGTGTTGCACGGGTTGGAAATTGTGTCGCACGGTAAATTGTATATATGCCCCCAGCACAGCGCAATCATAAGCTCCCGGCGCATCTATATACATAAGCCTCAAGCGCTATCAATGACAAGTATTCTTTTAGCAGAATTTTGGGAAGCCACCACAGCTGCCCCGTTGCCTCTCCCATCCCCGGTTTTATTTACCTGTTTCCAGGGTCCGCGCTACTTCTAGCTCCGGCGGCATCCTGCGCTGTCACTATGCACACTGACTGACTGGGTGTAGGCATTCATCATAGTTGATAACCTCATATCTTTTGATCTTAACCATTCAGTGCTGATGTATTATATGTTCCTCACTGAAATCTGATTGTTACTTACTAATATGACTAATTTGCTATAAAATACGGTATTTTACTTTCGTAATTTTTTCTTTGCTGAAAGCCTAAATATTTTTGTTGTGTAGAAATGGCTGCATAAATGAAGGAGCATTGAATGTATAGTATGTCCAACCATTGCGTCATCGTTCGGTGCAGGTTCCTTAGAGCACTTGTAATATGGGCTTGTGTCTCAGTGGAAAATCAACATGAAGCAAGTCAGAAGCTATCAAGTTGCCAAGGAAGTGTCTGTTATGCCTAGACGGCATTTCTGTACACAGCTTGAAATGAACCTGCGGAGAAGGTTTAAAGCTGGGGAAAGTCTATTTACTGACTATAATATATAAATGAAAATAATAAAATGGTAGAAGGAAACAAACTCTGCTGAAATCCTGTATTACGGGCTGATGCCATGATCCAATCTGATCAAAGTTCTTGTTTCAAATCCACAATAATGGATTGCCATTGAGAGATTATAAAAAGCATGACTGCTTTCTTCCAGAACAACACTGCTCTTGTGCTTGGACTTTGTCTACTATTGCAGATCAGACCTGTTAACTTGGGGCTGAACAGCAATACCAGAGCAAACCTATGGCCAAGAGTGGATAAAGGCAGGCATGCCTTTCTAATCTCGTGCAACCACTTTTCATTGTAAAAAAACCATTGATAAATACAAATGTTTTTTCTCCCCTGGGTAAATGGCGCTGACCCCATCAGAGTACACAGGGGTTGTTTTGGCCTGCTATCATGGAGACACCTAGATCAATATTTGAGTTGTAGTCACAAAGTGGTAGGAGGGTTTTAATCAAAACGGTTTGCAATTTTTATCCACAGCTGTGATTTAACACTGACAGACCCATACAGATCTTTGGGGAGTGTCCATGCATAGACTGATGATGTCTTGGTCACACAGCTTAGTACCTAGGTTTCAAGACCCTCCTCTCAGCTTTGACTAGTAACTCTAGCAGTTTCCTAATTGGACACTCATAGCTGAGCTGTAAAGTAAAAAATGTTCTCAATACAGAGTGGTCCAGGCACCTAAGAAAAGGGTCCAACCCCTTTTGAGGTGATGGCTGGAACCTTCAATAACATATGTATGGATTCCCTCACCTGACCTCTGTATGGGCCTGTCAGCAGATTTGACCGCTCAAAACTGCTGACCGATCCCCTTTAACCCCTTAAGGACCACAGGTTTTTCCGTTTTTGCACTTTCGTTTTTTCCTCACCTTTTAAAAATCATAACCCTTCCACCCTTGCACCTAAAAATCCATATGATGGCTTATTTTTTGCGCCACCAATTCTACTTTGCAGTGACATCAGTTATTTTACCCAAAAATCTATGGCAAAACGGAAAAATAATGTGCGACGAAATTGAAGAAAAAACACCATTTTGTAAATTTTTGGGGGCTTCCGTTTCTACGCAGTACATTTTTCGGTAAAAATGACACCTTATCTTTATTCTGTAGGTCTATACGATTAAAATGATACCAGGGATGTGGAAATTCTATCGCCCGACGCCCGGGACAAGTAGTTTTGGGCGGGGGCAGGTGAATTGTTTATAGGTTTAGCCCTGTATCGGGCTAGCAGGGACAAACCGACTTCCCCCTTATTTTTCTTTACTGCCGGTGTGAGGCGCAGGAGCGGATGCAAGTCTGCACCTCACACTGGCGCTCAGTGTATGGCGGGGGCCGCGGCGACCGCAGAGCCAGAGGTCTCACGTTCGCATTACATAATTGAGCCACGCCCCCTTATGGAGGACGCAGCTACACATAACACAAGAAGACGGGGAGAGAAAGGATGTCCACAGCTCGGCACACAGCTCCTCCCCTCCCCCACACACAGCTCTATCCCTCCCCCTGCTCTTTCTTCACAGGACCTAATCCACCACGGGGAGGTTACATGTTTGCACGGGGAAAACAGAGCAGGGGGGAGGGGAGAGAGGAGAGAGGAGAGGACGTCCGGTGTGAGGGGAGATTTTCAAACCCATGTAACCTCACACCGGCCGGGACTACAGCGCTGATGTCAACTCATGGCAGGATCAGGTGAGGAGACAGAGAATGCAGGCTGCGGTGACAGGAAGGGTGGTTGTATGTAGGGTGTGAGTGTGAGTGTATGTGTGATGTGTGTATGTAATGTATGATGTGTGTATAATGTCTGTGTGTGATGTGTATGTAATGTATAATGTGTGATGTTTATGTAATGTATGATGTGTGTATGATGTCGATGTGTGTATGTGATGTATGATGTGGGGTGGGCAGCGGTGTATGTATGATGTGTGTATGATGTCTCTGTGTGATGTGTGTATGTATGTGATGTATGATGTGGGGTGGGCAGCAGTGTATGTATGATGTGTGTGTGTGTGTGTGTGTATATGTATAGTTTGAGTGTGTGATGTGTGTATGTAATATATGATGTGGGGGGGCAGTGGCGGGTGTATGTATAATGTGTATATATGTATGGTGTGAGTGTATATGTGTATGATGTATCTGTGACGTGTGTATGTAATGTATGATATGGGGGGGGGGGGGGGCACTGCCGCCAGTTGTGCCATCTAATTTTATTTATTTTTTAGTGGTTTCTGGCCACCCACATTAAATTGCATCCCCCAGAATCCCCCCCCCCTTCATACTCGCCCGCCGACCAAGAGCCCCACGGATGCATACAAACACGCCCGAACCAAAACTACAACTCCCAGCATGTTGCACCATAACCTAAACTGTAGAACTATAAAGTGTTAGATGCAGAGAGTTGTAGTTTTGGTTCGGGTCAGCTGCAGAGCTATAGGCTGCATCAGTGCATGCTGGGAATTGTAGTTACTAACTGCAATTCCCAGTATTCCCTGACACAGCCTATGGCTCTGCAGCTGACACGGACCAAAACTACAACTCCCAGCATGTTACACAATAACCTTAACTGTACTATACAGTGCAACACCCACACAACCATAGGCTGTATCAGGGCATGCTGGGAGTTGTAGAGTTGTAGTTATCTAGTAACTAAATGCAACTTCCAGCATTTTCTGGCACAAAATGCACCATATAAACTGGAGAAGCAGAACCCCCCCCCCCCCCACAGTAACACATAAGTCCCTATGAAGATTGAAAAATAGTGATTAAAATATTGTGTATACATGTGAATAAGCCCCTTTCCTAATAAAAGTTTCCAATTTTCTTTAAATATAAATAATGTACAAAAATAAACATAAGTGGTATCGCTGCATGTGGAAATGTCCAGGCTATTAAAATATAATGTTAATTAAACAGTACGGTGAACGGTGTAAATGTTTAAAAAATAGTCCAGAATTGTTCATTTTTGGTCACTTCATATTAGAAATTTTTTATGGTGATAAAGTTACATGTAGACTTTTCTGGGCTTGCCTCGGGTGTAAAAGGAGCTACAGCTCTCCCGCCGCTAATAGCCTGGCATGCTGCGATCACCGTGGCCGCTATTAAACCATTACATCACCGCTGTCTAAGTTGACAGCAGTGTCTAAAGGATCTTATATCCATCCCTGGTGGTCTAGTGGGGGGATCGTACTATTTTGGTTAAAATTATTTTATCTACCAGGACAAGTGGATTTTCTTGAGGGACAAGTAGATTGTGTTCCACTTTAGTCCCTTGGACAAGTAGTTTTTTTTTTAAATTTCCACACCCCTGGATACCCTACTTATATAGGTTTAATTTTGTTGTACTTCTGGAAAAAATCATAACTACATGCAGGAAAATGTATAAGTTTAAAATTGTCATCTTCTGACCCCTATAACTTTTTTTTATTTTATCGCCTATGGGGCGGTATGAGGGCTCATTTTTTGCGCCGTGATCTGAAGTTTTTAGCGGTACCATTTTTGTATTTATCGGATTTTTTGATCGGACTTTTTTGCACGTATGCCATTGACCGTGCGGTTTAATTCATGATATATTTTTATAGTTCGGACATTTACTCACTTTT
Source organism: Hyla sarda (assembly GCF_029499605.1). Taxonomy (NCBI): domain Eukaryota; kingdom Metazoa; phylum Chordata; class Amphibia; order Anura; family Hylidae; genus Hyla; species Hyla sarda. Next base: position 155,852,885 of record NC_079189.1, read on the forward strand.
TTTTTTTTTTTTGCAGTGTTATAGCTCCCATAGGGGGCTATAACATTGCACACACTGATCTTATACCCTGTTCACTGCAAAGCCATAGCTTTGCATTGATCAGTGTTATCGGCGGTCGATTGCTCAAGCCTGCATCTCAGGCTTGGAGCAATCAATCGCCGAAGGGACATGCCGGAGGAAGGTAAGAGGACCTCCGCTCGTGTCCCAGCTGATTGGGACCACCGCAGTAAAAATGCGGCGTCCCGATCAGCCCCAATGAGCAGGCGGGCAGCTTTTACTTTCGTTTTAGACGCGGCGTTCAACTTTGAACGCCGTGTCTAAAGGGTTAATAGCGCTCTGCACCGCGATCGCTGGAGCATGCTATTAGCCTCAGATACATGCCGGGACCGGCCCAATATGACACTGACACTGCGTGACCCCGCGTTATATCGCGGGAGCCGGCCAAGGATATATATATATATATATATATATATATATATATATATATATATATATATGTCCTTGGTCATTAAGGGGTTAATGTTAAGACCCATCAAAAGAATAAATAAAATGATTGTGAAAGGAAACCTGTCAAAAGTTTCATTCTACCTGAACCCAAGGCAGCAGTTATTGTCCAGATTATTTTTTATATAATTCCTGGCTTGTTTATAAAATGTTTTTTTTCTTTCTCACGCTATAGACACAGTGGGGGAAGATTTATCAAAACTTGTCCAGAGGAAAAGTTGCTGAGTTGTCAATAGCAACCAATCAGATCGCTTCTTTCATTTTTGAAAGGCCTCTGAAAATTAAAAGAAGCGATCTGATTGGTTGCTATGGGCAACTCGGCAACTTTTCTCTGGACAGTTTTTGATAAATCTCCCCAGTGTTTTCTTGTGGCAGATGCGCAGCGGTGATGAGCAGACACACAGAGATGCCTGGCTGCATCAGGGAACTGCATGTGACCCTTCCCTAAATGGGTATTCGAGTCAATAACACTTTCCTATCTACAGTGGGGATCAAAAGTTTGGGCACCCCAGGTAAAAATGTGTATTAATGTGCATAAAGAAGCCAAGGAAAGATGGAAAATTCTCCAAAAGGCATCAAATTACAGATTAGACATTCTTATAATATGTCAACAAACTTTGCAAATGAACATATAGACAAGCCTAATGCATTTTGGAAACAAGTTCTGTGGACCGATGAGGTTATATTTGAACTTTTTAGCCAGAATGAGCAAAGGTACATTAGGAGAAGAAGGGGAACAGAATTTAATGTAAAGAACCTCTGTCCAACTGTTAAGCATGGGGGTGGATCAATCATGCTTTGGGGTTGGATTGAAGCCAGTGGCACAGGGAACATCTCACGAGTAGAAGGAAAAATGGATTCAATAAAATTTTGGCAAATTTTGGATGCTAGCTTGATGCCATCTGTGAAAAAGCTGAAGTTAGAGAGGATGGCTTCTACAAATGGATAATGATCATAAACACACCTCGAAATCCACGGGGGATTACATCAAGAGGCATAAACTGAAGGTTTTGCCATGGCCTTCACAATCTCCTGACCTCAACATAATTGAAAATCTATGGATAGACCTTAAAAGAGCAGTGCGTGACAGACAGCCCAGAAATCTCCAAAGAACTGGAAGACTTTTGTAAGGAAGAATGGGCAAAGATACCTCAAACAAGAATTGAAAGACTCTTGGCTGGCTACAAAAAGCGTTTTCAAGCTGTGATATTTGGGGGGTAGTACAAGATATTAACGCTGCAGGGTGCCCAAACTTTTGCAGACGCCATTTTTTTTTCCTGTTATTTTGAAAGTGTAAATGATGGAAATAAAATCTAACTTTTGTTGACATATTATAAGAATGTCTAATCTGTAATTTGATGCCTTTTGGAGATTTTTCCATCTTTCCTTGGCTTCTTTATGCACATTAATACAATTTTTTACCTGAGGTGCCCAAACTTTTGGTCCCCACTCTATAAAGTATAAGTTTATGATTGAGGAGGCATCTGACTGTTCGGACCCCCTTCTACCTCGAGAATGGTCTCCTGAGTTTCCCAGGTAATGGCACTTTTTATATGTGCAACATATAAAAAGTTTTTGATTCTGACAGTGCACATTTAAAACCAGCCAACCATTTTTAATATTCATTTTTGGTTGAACACTGCTCCTAAGTGAATATATTGGTGACTATGGCTGTTTCCACTTTCCTGTGTCTGACGTTTTTTCAGGCGTTCTTGCATTTGAGTGGAAATTGCATTTTTGGCCCCTTTGGTGTTTTTTTTCAAAATTTGTTGGGTACCAAAATAAATAAATAAGGATGCAGTAGGGATGGGGAAAAATAACTAAATTTTAATTCATTTGTAATAAAGTCTGTGTTTCATTTTTTTTCTCAATTTTTTGATTTTTTTAATTTTTTTTTTAGGTAGTACTACCACTCCCAGCATGGAGCACAATGTTCCATGATGGGAGTAATAGTACCTGTACTAATAGACATATCGCTCCGGGAGTCACTCCTGACACCCGATGTGATCATCCATAATATAGCAGAGATGTAGAGCGGCTCTATACAGCGCTCGCATCTTTGCTCTGTACTTCGGCCAATGATTTGAATAGAAATTCACGTTACTCATTCATATTTTCCACCCAGAGTGGTGATTGGCCGGATGGTGGCAGCCAATCAATGCTCTCAGGGAAATATGAATCAGTGATGTTCTATTCATATCACTGGCCAGAGTATAGTGCAGAGATGTGAGCGCTGTAGAGAGCTGCTCCGCATCTCTGCAATAGATAGGACAATCGCATCGGGTGTCAGCAGTGACACCCGCTGTGATCTGTCCTTAACTGCAGGTACTACTACTCCCAACATGGAAAACACTCTGCTCCATGCTGGGAGCTGTAGTACCCGCATTAACCCCTTAAAGACCAAGGACGTATATTTACATCCTTGGCAAGCTCCCACGATAATGCGGGGTCACGCATGTAACTCATGCCGGATCCCGGGGCTAATAGCGTGGGGCAGCGATCACGGTGCCACATGCCATTAACCCTTTAGATGCGGCATTCAAAGTCGAACGCCGCATCTAAAACGAAATTAAAAACTTCCTGGCTGCTCAGTGGGGCTGATTGGGACCACCTCAGTGAAAATACGGTGTCCCTATCAGCTAGGACACGAGCGGAGGTCCTCTTACCTTCCTCTGGCACGTCCGTTCGGCGATTGATTGCTCTAAGCCTGAGATGCAGGCTTGAGCAATCGACCGCCGATAACACTGATCAATGCAAAGCCATGCCTTTGCAGTGATCAATTTAAAAGATCAGTGTGTGCAGTGTTATAGCCCCCTACGGGAGCTATAACACTTAACAAAAAAGTTTGTGATTTAACACTTTCCCTAATAAAAGTCCAAATCACCCCCCTTTTCCCATAAAAAAAAAAAAAAATATATACATATGTGGTATCGCCGCGTGCGTAAATGTCCGAACTATAAAAATATATAATTAATTAAACCGCAGGGTCAATCCAAGGATGGAGAGAACATAAGATTGAACCAATAATAAGGCAAGGTATGTGTCCTATACTACAGCCCTGTGCCCTGTTGTCTTAATCCCCCTGCTGCATTTCTGACCATTACTGCCTGCTCCCACAACATGTTCCTATTCCTGCTTGTATAGGAATTCAGGAGGCATTAACCATGGAAATTCGTGCAAAAACAGGGTTTTCTTTATTGCATCGTGCAGGAACAGCAATAAAAACGGACCAGTGTGGATGTTACATACCTTCTACACCGGTCTGTTTTTATTGCTGTTACTGCAAGATGCAATAAAGAAAACCCTGTTTTTGTAGGAATTTCTCTGTGGTGAATGCCTCCTGAATTCCTATGCAAGCCTGATCTACACATGACCTTTATCTGTTGGGATTGAGCACCCAATCTGGGATTTATTTGGGTATATAGTCACCCTATTGCTCCAGGCTCCGTGTGCTTATATGGACTGCATGAGAGATATTTGTGGAAGTGGAGCTGTGCCGGTGTTTCACTACCTCTAAAAAAAAATTTTGTCACACCCCCTTGTGCCATTTAATCAGTCCCCTGTGGCATTTTGAGAGGTTTGTTATGTGTCCACCCGCTCAAGACTAAAACGACTGCTCCTGTAAGTTTTATATAGGTTCTATAGGACCGGCGAGATCCCAATCCCATTGCAGTCATCTATCCCAGACTACCTCAGACTCCCTGTAGGCACTGGTGCTGAGCTGTACTCACAGGTACTTAGGCTGCTTTCACACTATGAAGTTCACCTGTAAATAAACTTATGTTATTATGTATTGTTAACGGACGTTTAATAACGGGTGAAGTAACTGATGCTAACGGCTGAATAAAGTCTGTCCAAATAATGGGCATATTCATCCATTTAGACCCGTTATAATATCCGTCATGTACGGATGTTTTAACACCTCTGCCTACAGACTCCCACAGCCAGGACTACTACTACTCCCATCATGGAACAGAGTTGTTTCCATGATGGGAGTAGTAGTTCCCCGGCTGCGGGAGACTGCTGGTGGCTGGGGAGGTTACATTAGTGTTTGTACTACTACCCCCATCATGGAACAGACTCTGTTCCATGAAGGGGGTTGTAGTACAGGGGCTGAGGGCTTGATCGCACCGGATCTCACTTCTGACACCCTATCCGATTAAAAGTGTTGCTGGGGGGGGGGGGGGGGGAAGATATATAGTGCTGCAGGGGGGGCATAGAGTTCTATATATCTAGCCCCCCAGCGCCTTAATAAAAATATGACCCCTGCCCGCGCATTAGTATGACCCCCACCAGCGCATTTAAATATATATATACATACACATCTATACCCCCCGCCTGCGCATAATGTAACACCACCGCCGCATTTGTCTTTCCATTGCAGCGCTATAGGTGAATGGTATATCTATCAGAATGCATCCAACAGCCGCCAGTCAGATGATCCTGATAGATATACTATTCATTCATAGTGCCGGCGGCTGCATATGTATATAGATGTGCTGGGGGGGGCAGACATATAGCGTTATCCGCCCCCCACAGCGCTTCTATATACATATGCAGCCGCCGCACTATGAATGAATAGTATATCTATCAGGATCATCGGCCGGGCAGCTGCTGGATGTGCTGCTGACAGATATCACATAGCGCTGCACAAATGCGCTGTATGTGACAAGTATATCTGTCAGCAGCAGCCGCCCGGCCGATCATGCTGACAGATATACTATTCATTCACAGTGCGGCGGCTGCATATGTATATAGAAGCACTGTGGAGGGCAGATATCGCTATATGTCTGCCCCCCAGCACATCTATATACATATGCAGCCGCCTGTTGGATGCGTTCTGATAGATGTACCATTCACCTATAGCGCTGCAATGGAAAGACAAATGTGCCGGCGAGGTCACATAATGCGTTGATGGGGGTATAGATAGATACATATAAATGTGCTGGCGGGGAGCACATTTTTATTAATGCGCTGGCGAGGGTCATATTTTTATTAATGCGCTGGCGGGGGCATATTTTTATTAATGCGCTGGCGGGAGACATATTATAAATGTGCTGGGGGGCTAGCTATATAGTGCTCTATGCCCTCCCCCCCCCTGCAGCGCTATATATCTGGCACCCCCCCCCCCCCCCACAACATAATAACTTTTATTATACATATGTCCCTTCACATTGTCCATTTTAAAAACCCTAGCGGGAGCCCTGATTGGCTCCTCAGTACCGGCCATTCAGGGCTCCCAGCGGGGAATTTAAAAATGAAAGTAAAAAATACATCGTGATCGCAGGGTTGCAGACCATGCCGCCCGCTCCCCTGCTTAATAACTTCTGATCTCATCGGGTGTCAGAAGTGAGACACGGTGCGATCAATCCCTCAGCCCCTGTACTACAACCCCCATCATGGAACAGAGTCTGTTCCATGATGGGGGTAGTAGTAAAAACACTAATGTAACCTCCCCAGCCACCGGCAGACTCCCGCAGTGGGGAATTACTACTCTGTTCCATGATGGGAGTAGTAGTAGTAGTAGTCCCTCAGCACTGCAGGAGTCTGCTGATGTCACCTCTTCTGAGCATACTTAGTAAAAATAATGTCAGTTATAATAACGGGCATTAATGGGTGTATTTACTAACGTCCGTTGGCCAGAGACTTCAATGTTAAAAATAACGTCCGTTAATTTACCCGTTTCTTGTGACGGGCGAAAAATTCGTGCATGTCCCGTTATTTCTACCGTCACAACTAATGTCCGTTAGTCATGACGGCTATAACGGGTGATAATGGGTAAACGAAAAAAAAAACATTGACTTGAATGGGGTTGTTTAACGGGCGTTAATAATTATTTTTAACGGGTGAACTTCATAGCGTGAAAGCAGCCTTACTCTGACCCTATAAAGATGAGCTGAATAACGGGTATGCAGCCATTACTGGGGAAAATAAACAGCAAATAAGCATCACCTGTTACTAATAACTTGCTCTTAGATTTGTTTAATTTGAATAATTTCGACTTAATCTTTAAGAACAATTTCCGGCAGAGAACGAATCCAGTGCCATTTCAGCGTTTGTGCTCAGTTTGTATCAATATGCTATAAAATTAAAAAATTTGGTGTATTTTGGAGCATTGCCAACACCATTTTTGTTCTGTGTGTGTGTGGTGTTTTTTTCCCCTTCCTTTTGGAAAATGAGAAACCTTTTTCCAAACAAAAACCTTTTTGTTGCTTAAACCAATTTTAGTTCTTCTTCTCTCTTCATAAGATGAGGTAGATTGCCCTGAGAGATAGAGATGTCACAAGAGAGTTGAGTATTCAGCTATAGACACTTATCTTCAGCATCGTTTTCTCTATTTCAGACTAAAGCTCATGTAACCTAAGGCAGTCTTCTACAATGCAAATTCCCCTTATGTGTTACTGTATCCCCATAAGAAACTTTTGTCAGATTGTTCTCCTTTTTAAGAATGAATAATTCACAGGCTGAAGGCGTTTTTTTTTTTCTTGCATGGCCTTAGCAAGTTTATACATTACATCATATCTACACATTACATTACATGTTTATACATTACAGAAGATACATAAAGGGTCTGGTGTTATGTCAATTTAAATTTTTTTTAATTTTTTTTACATTTAGGAGATAATTAGAGATGAGCGAACTTACAGTAAATTCGATTCGTCACGAACTTCTCGGCTCGGCAGTCCTAGGAGACTCTTTCCTAGGAATGTATCCACCTTTTCCAGCCCACCGGAGCACCTGAAAGCTGAACTAATTTATGCAGGAAAAGTCATCAACTGCCGAGCCGAAAAGTTCGTGACTAATCGAATTTACTGTAAGTTCGCTTATCTCTAGAGAGAGATGATGTATAATTAGTGCTTATGTAAATGCACAGAATCCTTTACTGTACAAGGTGTCTGATTTTTGACAGCCACCAATCAAAGCTCTGCTTTTATTGTTCTAGTTAAAGGGGTACTCCGGTGGAAACCTTTTTTTTTTTTTTTTTTTTTTTTTTTTAATTAACTGGTGCCAGAAAGTTAAACAGATTTGTAAATTACTTCTATTAAAAAAATCTTATTCCTTCAAGTACTTATTAGCTGCTGAATACTACGGAGAAAATGATTTTCTTTTTGGCGCACATTTCTCTCTGCTGACATCACGATCGCAGTGTTCTCTGCTGACATCTCTGTCCATTTTAGGAACTGTCCAGAGCAGCATATGTTTTCTATGGGGATTTTCTCCTACTCTGGACAGTTCTTAAAATGGATAGAGATGTCAGCAGAGAGCACTGTGTTCCAAAAAGAAAATAATTTCCCCTGTAGTATTCAGCAGCTAATAGGTACTGAAAGATTAAGATTTTTTAATAGAAGTAATTTACAAATTTGTTTAACTTTCTGGCACCAGTTGATTAAAAAAAAAAAGTTTTCCACCAAAGTACCCCTTTAAATACCCCTTTAAAAAACTGAGCTATGACTGGTTGATATCTGTCAAAAATCAAACCCCTTTTTTTGCCTCAGATTGTTAAATCTGGGCCATAGTTTTTTCCATACTATAAGGGTATGTTCACGGTGAGGAAATGGCAAGGAAAATTTCCTTGCTGAAATCCTCTTTCTGTTCTTTTTTAAAAATGAAGCAGAAACATTGCAGAATTGGCACTTATTTTGTTCAGAATTTGGCTCTGAAGTTCAAAGTACCAAAGTTGACTTCATTTGGTTTTTACTTGGATTCCAGTGCAAGAATGAACATGTTTATTCTTTTGGTAGAAAACAGGTTTGCTTCATACATTTCTGCACCAGCATTACTCTGTGTACAAGAAGTCACGGAAATCCCATTCAAGTCAGTTGGAGTCTGATTCAAGACTAAACCAAAGTGGAATTTAACATGGAATGTGCTTTAAAGTCTACTAACATTTCTTTAGTGTAAACTTGCCATAAACATATTTAGTTAGAATAGTTTATAATATTTCAGTATAAATATTACATTTATAATATATTTGTAATTTATGATTATGATTTATGAAACTGATGTGTTTGGGTCGGTCCCACCTCTAGCACCCTAACCTATTGGGAAAACAGATACAGTTTTATGCAGCCAGCTCTATTAACCCCTTAAGGACTCAGAACTTTTTCACCTTAAAGGGGTACTCCGCCCCTAGACATGTTATCCTCTATCCAAAGGGTAGGGGATAAGATGTCAGATTGCTGCGGTCCCGCTGCTGGGTAGCCACCGGATCCGCGCTGCGGCACCGCGCTATCATTACAGCACAGAGCGAGTTCGCTCTGCATGTAATGACGGGCTATACAGGGGCCGGAGCATCGTTATGTCACGGCTCCGCCCCTCGTGATGTCACGGTCCGCCCCTTTCAATACAAGTCTAAGGGAGGGGGCGTGGCGGTTGCCCCTCCCATAGACTTGCATTAAGGGGACGGGCCGTGATGTAATGAGGGGCGGAGCCATGACCTCACACTGCTCCGTCCACTGTATCGCCCGTCATTACGCACAGAGAGAACTCGCTCTGTGCTTTAATGATCTCGTGGCTCCCCAGCAGCGGGACCGCAGCGATCTGACATCTTATCCCCTATCCTTTGGATAGGGGATAAGATGTCTAGAGGCGGAGTACCCCTTTAAGGACTGAGCCCTTTTTCGCAATTCTGACCACCGTTGCTTTACGCATTAATAACTCTAAAACGCTTTTTCCGAATATTCAGATTCTGAGATTGTTTTTTTTCGTGACATATTCTACTTTATTTTGGTGGTAAATTTTCGGCGTTACTTGCATCCTTTTTTGGTGAAAAATCCCAAAATTTCATTAAATTTTGCATTTTTCTAACTGAAGCTTTCTGCTTGTAAGGCAAATGGATATTCCAAATTTTATTTTTATTCACAAATACAATGGGGGATATTTATCAAAGTTGTCTATGTCCCGCATCAATATAGACCAAACTACAGAGGGTTAGTCTGGTCTATTGTGCACCGAATTTATCAAATGGCGCACGGCTCTTGATAAATTCTGTGCACAGACTGCATGATCTATGCTTTAGTCTATATTAAAACCTGCTCCAACATGGTCTGACATTTCGGCGTACTTTCAGCCTATGCGACTTGTCGCTGAAAAGTCGCTTTTGATAAATTCAGCACCAATGCATTTTTCAATGCATTTCAGTCTAAAATAGACTAGAATGCATCATGTTCTAAAAATCCTCTAGAGCAAAAGTCGCGGAAAAGTCGCACATATTTAGACTGCGACTTTCTGTGCGACAAATTTAGACAGGAAAAACCAGTCTAAATCCTTTGATAAATCTCCCCCAATATGTCTACTTTATGTTGGCATCATAAAATGGACATATTTTTACTGTTTGAAAAAATTAAAGGGCTTCATAGTAGAGCAGCAATTTTCAAAAATGTCATGAAAATTGCAAAATCTAAAGGGACAGATGTTACAGAACTACAACTCCCAGCATGCCTGGGCAGTCTAGGCATGCTGAGAGTTGTAGTTTGGCAACATCTGGAGGGCTACCGTTTGTGCACCACTGTAACAGTGGTCTCCAAACTGTGACCCTCCAGATGTTTAAAAACTACAACTCCCAGCATGCCCAGACAGCCTTTGGCTGTCTGGGCATGCTGGGAGTTACAGTTCTGCCTCCCTAGTGGTTGCCACAGTAAAGATCGCTTTACTTTCACTCCACTGACATCTCCGATCATCCCTATTTTCCGGGTAATTGGGTCACCAGAGACCCGATCAGCCCGGAATAGCGGAAAATCGCATGATTTCAGCAGGCATCCCGGTCCAGGCCCCAACCGGCTAGCGGCGGGAACCGGAATTCCCATGGGCTTATGCATACGCCCCACGTCCTTAAGGACTCGGGATGCAGGGCGTATGCATACGCCCGGTGTCCTGAAGAGGTTAAAGTCTATGGGAGTTATGTAAAGAGCTAAGCTTAAGCCACTGATTCCCATTATATTAACCCTAGCTATCTCCTGTGGGACCAAGTAATCCAATACATATATGCTCTTAGAACTGCTATTCCAGCTTGGCTATGTTTCTGATGAAACAAACCTATAGTCATTTTGGGCCATCAGAACTGTGATAAAGCTGGGAATTGTCGTACTCTGGTGGAAAACTTTATATATATTTTTTTTTTTATCAACTGGTGCCAGAAAGTTAAACAGATTTGTAAATTTCTTCTATTTAAAAATCTTAATCCTTTCCGTATTTATAAGCTGCTGTATAATACAGAGGGAGTTGTGAAGTTCTTTTCAGTCTAACCACAGTGCTCTCTGCTGACACCTCTGTCCATGTCAGGAACTATCCAGAGCATGAGGTGTTTACTATGGGGATTTTCTCCTGCTCTGGACACTTCCTTGACATGGACACAGGTGTCAGCAGAGAGCACTGTGGTCATAAAGAAAAGAACAACAACAAAGAATTCCACTTCCTTGTAGCATACAGCATCTAATAACTACTGGAAGATTAAGATATTTAATAGAAGTCATTTACAAATCCCTTTAACTTTCTGGCCCCAGTTGATGCTGATAAAAAAAAAAAAGTTCATTCGCTAATTTAATGTGTCTTTCCCTCTCTGTGTTGTATTTATCCTTTTCATAAAGGTGATTTAATAGTCTATACAGCCTACGCTTGATGTAACTAAAATCATTTTTCATTAACCTCTTCAGGATGCAGGGCGTATGCATACGCCTTGCAACCTGAGTCCTTAAGGACGTAGGGCGTATGGATACGCCCGTGGGAACTCCGGTCCCTGCCGCTAGCTGGTCGGGGACCGGACCGGGATGACTGCTGATATCTATCAGCAGGCATCCTGTGCATATGCCCAGGGGGGTCCTGAGACCCCCCCCCCCCCCCATGTCGGCAATCGCCGGTCAATTCAGACTGGCGATTTTCAAAGGATACGGGTCATACCGGCAAGACACCCCCGGTCCCCCTGAAGAGATAGGAGTTAGGTGGCAGGGGTGCCACCCTTCCTATCACTGCTATTGGTCGTCAAGAAGCGACGACCAATAGCAGATCGGGGGGTGTTAAAGTACGGTTCCCCCTTTCTGCCCACCGACGGTAAACCGGGCAGAACGGGAGTATTGTAGCGTGACCGGTGGCGGTGGAGGTCCCTTACCTTGGTGGCGATAACGTGCGGCTGCCTGGTGAAGACTACGGAAGCCGGTGAGTAGTTACGTAGCAACATCTGGGGAGGGGGGGGGGGCGCTAACATTTGGAGACCACTATACAGTGTTCTCTAAACTGTAGCCCTCCTGATGTTGCAAAACTGCAAATCCCAGCATGCCCAAACAGCTGTCTCGGCATGCTAGGAGTTGCATACCTCCAGCTTTTGCATAACTATCTCCCAGCATGTCCTTCGGCGATCAGTACATGCTGGGAGTTGTAGTTTTGCAACAGCTACAGGCACCCTGGTTGGAAAATACTGAGTTAGGTAACAGAACCTAAGTGAAGGTTTTCCAACCAGTGTGCCTCCAGCTGTTGCAAAACAGCTGTCACTCCCCCTCCATAGGCTTGCATTGAGGGGGCGGAGTGTGATGTCACACGGGGGCGGAGCCGTGACGTCACTATGCTCAGTCCCCGTGATCGCCAGTAATCAGACCTGGAGCGAGCATGCTCCGGGGGCTGATTCTAACGGGGAACGGCGTGGAAGATCACGGGGGTCCCCAGCGGTGGGACCCCGCGATCAGGCATCTCATCCCCTATCCTTTGGATAAGTGACAGTGGTCAGATTAGCAAAAAAGGTCTGCGTCCTTAAGGTGAAAATGGGCTGAATCCTTAAGGGGTTAATTTACTTTCTGGTGAGCATATGCTTGTAGACAAGCTGCCAATTTGAGAGGGTAGAGCTGTTAAAGGGAGGGAGCAAGCAGTATATTGAACCAATGAAGGGACAAGAGGTGGCTCTCGGGCCCCCTGGAGCTAAGCTCAAGTCAATAGATAATAACAGCGCTTATCCTCAGATTAAAAAAGTGATAAATGATTGTTTCAATAGAATAAATACAGATTCAATATTTACACTTTAAAAACAAAAGTTTCTAAGAGCAGTTGGCTAGCCAATACATTGCAGGCCTCTTTACTTTAATGGAACGGAGCTAAGCAGTAAGATGTGAGGGAAATAAATGCCAGGTTATCTTCCCCTGTCAGGGACTATTATTATAGTATGTTTAAATGCAGCTATACCTGAAAATGTTTATTTGCATCAGAAAAGTAATGTACAGACTTTTTTCAAGAATCCCAGAATATGTTTGTATCAGGAGTTACTGTGAACAATAATGTATTATTATTATTATTATTTTTATATTCATTGTGACTTCTTGTTCCTGTAGTAAGGGTGTATTCCTATATGGTGCGTGGAGAGCGAGAGAGACACTGGCAATGTACGTTCAGGATAGTTTTTCCACGTTCACACATTCTTATTTTCATATTGAAAGGAGGAAGAAGTAACCACTATAGAAGACGCACACCAGAAGTCATACTGAAAATATACACATCTTTATTGATACTAATACATAAGGCAGCAACACCAAAATTTTAAACCACTTAAAAACACATACATTAATCAGGTGGAGGGCTGTAGCCCTACAAAAACACCTAAGGCCCCCTGCCAGACCAACAATGGTCCCTGGTGGGTGTCCCAACACACAGGGAGGTGGAAACCTGTGTCCGTACGGGCAGTAAAAAGATTAACAATATATCAGAAAATGAACTGAGAATACACAAGAGCCCAATAGTACGAAACAAGGGAAAAAGAAAAATACCGCTGATCACAAATATAAATGTGTGATCCAGGGATACCTCACCAGGAAAGGGGACCACAGCCGCTCCACGCATTCCGCCGCTTCCTCAATCTCCTGAGGAAGACGCAGATAGCGGCGGGACGCGTGGAGCTGCTGTGGTCCCCTGTCCTGGTGAGGTATCCCTGGATCACACATTTATATTTGTGATCAGTGGTATTTTCTGACTGCACCCGCCTATGATTGTGGTGCCCATCCTGTAATTTTGTTTGTGTTTAACATTCTTATTTTCATGCAGAAAATCCACTGCAGATTTTGCTATCCATTGCCTTTAATTTGTCCGTAGCAAAGGTAGTGTCAATATCTACTTGTAAACATATCGTTACTGCGATTTTTTTCCATTTTAAAACGACAGCATTTCTGCATATGTGTACCAGAATTTACATTAAAGGGGTACTCCCGTGGAATTTATTATTTTTTTTTAAATCAAATGGTGCCAGAAAGTTAGATTTGTAAATCGCTTCTATTAAAAAATCTTAATCCTTCCAGTACTTTTTAGGGACTGTATACTAAAGAGAAATACAAATTGAAATGCATTGCCTCTGTTGTCATGACCACAGTGCTCTCTGCTGACCTCTGCTGTCCATTTTAGGAACTGTCCAGAGCAGCATATGTTTGCTATGGGGATTTTCTCCGGCTCTGGACAGTTCCTAAAATGGACAGCAGAGGTCAGCAGAGAGCACTGTGGTCATGACATCATAGGAAATGCATTTCTTTTTTTGTTTTCTCTTTAGTATACAGCCCCTAAAAAGTACTGGAAGGATTAAGATTTTTTTAATAGAAGTGATTTACAAATCTGTTTAACTTTCTGGCACCAGTTGATTTTAAAAAAAGGTTTCCACGAGAGTACCCCTTTAAAGGGACTTTTCTAGTATTTTTTAAACTTTCCTACAGTATACACGCTCACCTTAATTTGGTGCCGCGCCAGTGTTTTTATGCTGGAAGTGCTGTAACGATGTCCCATATGTTATGCACGCAGCAATCTACTGTCCAATGATTGGCTCCATCCATCATGTGCAGGATGTACAGAGATGTCATGACAGCACTTCCAGCAGAGAACACCAGAGTGGTGGTGAACTGAGGGATAGGTGTTTCCTTTTTTTACCCTGGTTACAGCCTTTAGGGGACTTTTATTAATAGCAGACAACCCCTGTAAATGATCCAGGTGCAGTCCTTATACTATTCTTTATAATACACAACTCAACTAACTGGCTTAATGATGTGTGAAAATACTTAGCAGAATCCTTTTATTCAATGGTGACACTTCATGCTTTATTACACTATTGTTTTTAGAATTATTGCAATGAACTGTGCAAAGCAGACAATAAGGATTATTTTCATTTGTTTCTGTCTGACTTGCTGTATTTGACCTGTTGTATTTATTGTAGGATGCAGTACATGATAGGGCAAAATGTGCAAAAAGATGACAATATGGCAGTATCCATTGCTCATAGGAGTAAATATAACACCTGGAGGATATATTTGCAAAAGGGGTACTCCACCCCTAGACCTGTTATAGACTATCCAAAGGATGTCCAGTACTGGGGGCTACTGCTTGTACAAAGCAGTCACGCCCTCTCCCATAGACATGAATCGAGGGGGCATGGCATCATGAGTACAAAATTGCTGCTTTTTAGTCACGTCACATTCACAATTTTTTTTTTTTATCAAATGCGATCAAAAAGTCACATATAGGGGGCGTGTCCTGGATGCGCATGGCAGAGGACGCTTGATCAGTGAGCTCAGTCTGTCTCTGGCTCTATAGCGGCACTAACTGGCTAATCCCTGCTCTCATTAGTACTCCCAGCTCTGCCAGCTGTCCCTGCTTCTGGTTCGGTATGGCCCGGACGAAGAAAGGAAAGAAAAGTCCTTTAAAACTCACCCAATTCTTTCCCGCTGCGGACTCGCAAAATGGGGCCGGCGGCCTGCCAGCTGCCAGCGTGCCTGGTTCCTGTACTCACAGCAGTTCTCCAGCATCCAAAGGTGCTCTCTCCCCAGGTGGTTCATCCTCACCAACCTCTGCCAGATCGGTGACCACAGGCTCACCGCTACACCAGCCTCTGGCTTCTCCAGCGGCCATACCCTCTACGTATCCCCAGCACTCCATGGCTTCTCCCAGGACCCCATCCTTGAGTACCTCCCCGGCCCTCAGAGGTGGCACTGCTAGCCGTGGTCACGGACCTCACCTCCACTATTCGGAACTAAATCCGCTCAGCGGTTTCCAGCATCCAACAAGAGCTGCACTCGCTTGGGACTCACACCTCTCACGTGGAGAATAAAATGGGTGAGCTCACCTCCGCTCATAATACGGTGGTGGACTCTGTTATTGCTCTGGAGGATGATGTGGCCGCGCTTAGAGCTAAACTTGCTGACATGGAGGATCGTTCCCGGAAGAGCAACCTCCGGATTAGAGGTATCCCGGAGGACATTAAAACGGAGAATCTCTTGGGGTTTGTGACCGACTACTTTGCGGCGTTCCTTCCCTCTGCATCGCTGCATGACCTCCTGGTGGACCAGGTACACCGCCTACCGAAGCCGAAATCTATTCCTGCTTCAGCTCCTCGGGACGTCATTCTGAGGGTGCACTTCTTCCATATCAAGGAGAAGATCGCTTATGCTGCTCGTGCTCCTTCAGGCATGCCGGATAAATTTTCCATGCTGTCGGTCTTTGCTGACCTTTCTGCGGCAACTCTTGCACACCGTCGAGAATTTACTCAAGGTACTTTTGTTCTGAGGGCTCATGGAATCCTGTACAAGTGGGGCTTTCCGACCAAAGTTATCGCCACCTTTTTGAAGTTTTTAAACATGTGGCTTCCACACCGGAGGCCTTAATGCAGCTTTGTCATACCTGGAATATCTCCCTGCCTCCCTCCTCAGATGGGGATGCTTCCAATCTTCCTCCTCAGAAGGTCTCCGGTGACTGGACCGTGGTACAGTATGGCAAAAGAAAGTCTACTGAATGTCCTTTTTTTTATTTTATTTTTTTATATTTCTGGGATGTTTTCTATATTTGCCGGATAGGCACACGTTATGATATGGATCTTTACCTTTTTCCATATCCCCCCCACTCTCTTCAGGGGTCACTATGGTGGACATATGTATGCTATGGACATTTCTATCTCCCCTCGTTGCTATGTTTGTTTGTTTATTATGTTTTTTTGTACACCTACTTGGCTACTTCTCGTTGTCATAATGCTGAGCCTCCACCCTTGCATCAGTCTTCATAGTCTTGCTGCTAAGCTGCTGCCGCTGTTCTCCTTCCTCCCCCACCATGGTCCTGCAAGTAGTCTCCCTAAATGTTCGGGGGTTAAATTCCCCTTATAAACATTCCCTGGTCTGGGCAGAGTCCAAACGGTTGGGGGCTGACATAATTTGTATGCAGGAAACTCTCTTGTCGGAACTTGATTCCACCAGGCTGCGTCATAAAACCTTCCCACACTTTTTTTTTTGCACACTCTGTTCATAAAAAGAGGGGAATTGCATTGGCCATTAAGCATACGGTTGCTGTCTCTGATGTGGTGGTGGTGGAGGCGGACAGCGGCTGTAGATACCTTTTTTATTTTTATAGTGTCTTGTTCACTTAATAATGTAGCGTACACACTGGTTGTGATCTATGCTCCAAACAGAAAGCAGCATTAATTTGTTAAGCATGTCTTACATAGAGTCGCGGGCTCCAATGCTTCGTCTCACCTGCTTGTGGTGGGTGACTTTAACCAGGGCTGTGGAGTCGGTAGATAAATGTTCCAACTCCGGAGTTTTCTGTGCTTCCGACTCTCCGACTCCTCTGTATTAATATGTGAATGTATTTTATACATTCCTTGAAGGAAAGAAAGGCAACATACATGTCATTACCACAGGACTACTGGCTGGGAAGCCAACAGTCTACTGTATTTAACAGTTTGTGTGCTGATCTGCTGCTGAAGATAGGGCAGTGAGAGGATCCAGGAAGGGGCATTTATTATAAAACATGATTTCCCTAGTAGAATCCCATAGTCAAGTTTAAAGGGGTACTCCGCCCCTAGACATCTTATCCCCTATCCAAAGGATAGGGGATAAGATGTCAGATCACCGGGGTCCTGCTGCTGGGGACCCCCGGGATCGCCACTGTGGCACCGCGCTTTCATTACTACACAGAGAGTTCGCTGCGTAATGATGGGCTATACAGGGGATGGAACAGCATGACATCATGGATCCGCCCCTCGTGACATCATGACCCGCCCCCTTAATGCAAATCTGGCAGGGGGCGTGACAACCCCCACGCCCCTTCCCATAGACTTGTATTGAGGGGGCGGGTCGTGACAACATGAGGGGCGGAGCCGTGATGTAACGATGCTCCGGCCCCTGTATCGCCCGTCATTGCTCGCTCGCTCTGTGTAGTAATGAGCGCGCGGTGCCGTAGCGGCGATCCCGGGGGTTCCCAGCAGTGGGACCACGGCGATCTGACATCTTATCCCCTTTCCAAAGAAAGAGTTCGCTCTGTGCGTAATGACGGGCGATACAGGGGCCGGAGCATCACTACATCACGGCTCCGCCCCTCGTGATGTCTAGGGGCGGAGTACCCCTTTAAGCTAACAATCGAGTTTACAAGTTTTTATAGCCTTAGCTGAATGGCAGCAGTTTTTCCAATGGTTTACAGCTTCAGTCTTGAACTATTGACCCTCCATTCCCTTCACTTATGCAAGTGTCTCTAGTCCTGCAAAAAACATATTTCCTTAATCCCTTATCAGTGAGAGGCTTGGTTACCCATGGGTTCCCTGTAACAGCAGGACACAACACTATGTAAAGTATAAGTATTGCTACTCCTAATTGTGCGTTGTGTGCCAAATAGTAAAGCACATGAAAAGCATGCTTCTTCAGTCACTTAATGTGTTCGTTTTGCGGTTACATGAGGCACTGCATGCATTGATTTTAATTCTTATAGTAGAGAATTCATTAATTATAACTTTTTGTGAATTGGGACATTTAAACTTGCTTATTTTTATTTTATTTTTTTAGTCTGAGTCGGTGCATTGTTTGCCGACTCCGACTCCAGGTACCCAAAATTTCGTCCGACTCAGACTCCTCGACTCCGACTCCACAGCCCTGACTTTAACGCTACCCTGTGGCCCTCCATGGATTCCACCTCCTCTGTGCATTGCCCTGAACCCACTCCTATTTTTACTACAGTCTTGCGTCATGCTTTATTCAACGTTTGAAGAATACGCCACCCTAGCAGCCGAGACTTTACGTTTTTTTTCTCACCCCCATTCAGTGTGTACTAGAATTGATTTTTTTTTTCTAGCCAGTAGGCCCCTCCTAGACTCTCTCTGATTCTAAAATTCATACTATCTCCTGGTCAGACCATGCTCCCATCTCCGTTACTATCCAGGAGGCCTTCTCCACTTCCCGTACTTCACTGTGGCATGCTAGCCCATATGTCCTCCAGCACCACACTTATCAGCCCCGCTTGAAGGATACCAAAGCGTCCTACTTTGATTTCAACACTGATTCTGTAACCAATCTATCCACAGTTTGGTGTGCCTTTAAGGCCACCGTTAGAGGGGTGATCCTGAGCCAAAGCGCCCACCACAGGTGACAAACCAGACATAAAATTTTGAGTATTCAATTGGAGCTCGCGACCTTACACAGACAGAACAAATTGTCTTTCTCACCTGATGCTGCAGCCCATATTTCCCTTCTGACCAGTGACCTACACAAATTAGATATTTACAAGTTTGATTTGGCACTCAGGTGTCTTAGACTTTACGCTTATTGGCATGCTAACAAACCTGGTGAAGTACTTGCCAGACAGGTCAAAATGCAGGAAAGTAGGAGCCGTATAGCTTACCTGACCTTGCCTGATGGCTCAAAGGCTTTTGATCCACAGGGTATAGCCACTGCCTTTGCCTCTTACTATGGCTCTCTGTATAATCTCGCTAACTCTGACTTCTCTAGTCTACCTACTCCTGACTCTCTCTTCTTTTCTTGACTCTGTGTCTCTCCCTACTCTTTCTCCTGAAGCTAGGGAATCTCTCGCTCTCCCCTTTTACTCCCTCTGAGGTGCTTGATGCGACCAGGGCATTGAAAGACGCTAAATCCCCCGGTCCTGATGGTTTAATTAACAAATTTTACAAATTGCATGCTCCCCTACTTGTCCCCCACCTTATCGCACTCTTTAATAACATTGCTACGACGGTCAACATTACTGCTGAAATGCTTGAAACCGTTATCGTAATACTCCACAAAGCCTGTAAACCCCCTACTCAACCCCCCAATTTTCGCCATATTTCTCTTTTAAATACAGACCTTAAATTATACTCTAAGCTATGGGCAGTTCGCATAGCAGAAATACTTCCGTCTCTGGTACATGGAGACCAGGTGGGTTTTGTGAAAGGCAGGCAGGCCTCCGATGGTACTAGGAGAATCCTGAATGTTCTTGCGGCTGCTCATGAGGGTCAGACACCTTCTCTGCTCCTCTCTTTGGACACGGAGAAGGCGTTCGACTGAGTACATTGGGGTTACTTGAAAGGGGTCTTAACTAAATTTGGTGTCGTCCCACCCCCCTCTGTTGTGGTGGCGTTGATGGCCCTTTACTCTTCACCCTCCGCTAGAGTATTCACGTCGGGCACTCTATCTTCCCCTTTTACTATTTCCAATGGTACCCGACAAGGGTGCCCCTTGTCTCCTGTCCTGTTCACCCTCGTAATGGAACAGTTCGCTGGACACGTTAGATGTGACCCCCTCATTACGGGTATCCAAGTGGGAAAAGATGTCCAGACCATTGCACTTTTCGCTGACGACATCCTGATCGCATTGACCCATCCTCTTCTCTCCCTGGAACCTGTCCTAAAACTTGTTGATCTTTTTAGTGCTGCTAGTCTGTATAAACTCAATATTTCTAAATCTTCTATCCTCCCCTTACACTTGGGGCAAGATGATGTTCAAGCTCTCACGAACAAATACCCTTTCAAGTGGGCTAATAAGGGAATCGCGTATCTTGGGGTTTTTCTGACCCCTTCTCCCTCCAGTCTGGTCTCTTCCAATCTGTTGTCTTTAACTACCCGACTCATTCTGGACGTCAAACTGTTTTCTCACTTCTCTCTTTCCTGGTTTGGACGTATAGCCGTAGCCAAAATGTTTCTCTTGCCTTCTATATTATACTTGTATTCGTACACTACCAACCACTACTAATCAAATTTCCTCTAACCTCATTAAAACTACTTCAATCTCAGTTGATGAAATTTATTTGGCAGGGAAAACGAGCACGAGTATCAGCTAGAATTTTATTTCTCCCTACTAATATGGGGGGTTTGGGCTGCCCTTATTTGCTCAACTATTATAGAGCTGCACATCTAGTTTATTTACAGCAGTGGTGGAGGTCTGACTCTGACACTAGGTGGCTCCCTATGGAGACAGCAATCGCTGATGTCCCCTCCTTGCATCATTTACTTTGGAAGGTGGTGATTACAAAATCCACTATATCTACTTTTAGCCCGACCATCTCTGCTAGTCTAGACATCTGGCTCTTTGCTCTGTCCTCTAATCTGCTCTCGGTTACTACTTTTTCTTCTACTCCACTTTCGGTCCTCTCTCTCCTTCTTCCTCATATTTCCTTCTCTGACTGGACACACAGGGGTATATCTTTGCTTTCGTTCTCTCTTATTAGATCTAAATATCAGATGTCCCCACAAGACTTTTACAAATATCTGCAGTTGTGGTATTTCATTTCCCATCATAAGTGGCCAATGACTTCAGGTAACTTATTATATGACACATACTTAAATAAGTATACGGGTACTAGAGGAGGAGTGTCAAGATAATACCGAGCCCTACAGCAATTATTAGCGCCCGAGACATTTCCATTCCATGGTGCATGGGAAAGAGACCTAGGTGTTTCTATTGACAGATCCCAATGGGAAAACCTATACTCACTCCCCTTAAAGCTTACTAAATGTACTACGCATATAGAATCTTCACGCAAATTGTTATACAGATGGTACTACACTCCAGAACGTCTATCTCCTATATATAACTCGGCTAATTCTGTGTGTTGGAGATGTAATAATCAAATGGGAACCTTCCTACATGTATGGTGGACCTGCACTAAGATAACTCCATTCTCTGACTCGGTTTTCAAGCTCCTCTTCGGAATACTACATCGCTCTTTACAGGGAGACCGAGGTATGGCTTTACTCTCTCACAAGGTGCGGGACTTACCTGCGGACTACCACACTGTTGTCTTTCATGTGCTCACCTCTGCTCGCACACTTATTGCTGCCTTATGGAAATCTCAGGACACCCCGGACATCCAGGCTTTAGTGGCCAGGTTCAATTTTGCATGTTCTATGGAGAGGCTTATAGCTAACCGCACAGACAAATAACTCCACTTTCTTCAATGTTGGGACTACTGGCTCCATTCTACTTTTTGTGACTCCTCGTGACCCATACAGGGTCTCCTGCAGTTGAATGGACTTCCTGCTCCTCATTATGATTTTGATCTCCTTGTGGTATAGGCTAGACTGATGTTATCTCGCACTTATTCTATACTGACTTTTCGGGAAACTGTTCCATTGTTCAATTAAGCTTGGTGTATCTTTTTATTTTATTTTTGTTTTTCCTTCCCTATTTCCTCACTCTTTTCTTTCTCTACCCCTATGTTTAATTGTTGCACAGCATTGCTATGCTCTTGTTGTTGTTCATATTCCAATAAACAAATTTTGGATTAAAAAAAGCCACATATACACACAAGTGTACTAAAACCACAGATGGTACTAAAACTACTGGTCATGGTGCAACAAATGAGCGAGAAATGAAAGTTATAGGTGGTCAAAGTAGGGCGATTTTAAACATACTGGGGGATATTTATCAAAGGATTTAGACTGTTTTTTTCCTGTCTAAATTTGTCGCACAGAAAGTCACAGTCTAAATATGTGCGACTTTTCTGCAACTTTTGCTCTAGAGGATTTTTAGAACAGGATGCATGCTAGTCTATTTTAGACGGAAATGCATTGGAAAATGCATTGGTGCTGAATTTATCAAAAGCGACTTTTCAGCGACAAGTCGCATCGGCTGAAAGTACGCCGAAATGTCAGACCATGTTGAAGCAGGTTTAAATACAGTCTAAAGCATAGATCTTGAAGTCTGTGCACAGAATTTATCAAGAGCGTTGCGCCTTTTGATAAATTAGGTGCACAATTGACGGGCCTAACCCTCTGTAGTTTGGTCTATATTGATGCGGGACATAGACAGCTTTGATAAATATCCCCCACTGATTTTGTAAAAAAAAGAAATTATTTTTTAAAAGCCGTACAATAACAAAGTATGTAAAGATGGGTATCATTTTAATCGTATTGACCCATAGAATAAAAAAAACATGTCATTTTTACCGTAAAGTGCACAATGTGAAAAGAAACCTTCCAAAATGAGCAAAATTTTTTTTATTTAAATTTCCTCATAAATTTTTTTGGGGGGTTATCTGTATATTTTATGGTAAACTGAGAGGTGTTCTTACAAAGTACAATTGGTCACGCATACAACAAGCCCTCATATGGGTCTGTGGATAAAAATATAAAAGTTATGGATTTTAGAAGGCGAGGAGGAAAAAATGAAAACTCAAAAATAAAATTGGCCTGGTCTGCCCCTAGCATCTTATCCCCTATCCAAAGGATAGGGGATGAGATGTCAGATCGCGGGGGTCCCGCTTCTGGGGACCCAGGGAATCTCAGCTGCAGCACCCCGCTATCATTACTGCACAGAGCAAACTCGCTCTTTGCATAATGACCGGCGATACAGGGACCGGAGCATTGTAACGTCACGGCCCCACCCCCTCGTACAAGTCTATGGGAAGGGGCGTTATGACAACCACGCCCCCTCCCATAGACTTGTATTGAGGGGGCGGAGCGTGACGTCATGAGGGGGCGGAGCTGTGACGTTACGATGCTCCGGCCCCTGTATTGCCCGTCATTACGCACAGAGCGAGTTTGGATAGGGGATAAGATGCTAGGGGCGGAGAAGCCCTTTAAGGTCAAAATGGGCTTGGTCCTTAAGAGGTTAAAAAAATACTTTACTCTATGTTGTGGCCTTGTGCAAAAATGTAACAAAAAAAAAACATACCTCTCCCTCCCCCATCATCCTGTACCACAAAATACCATTTGCTCATAAACTAAAATGCTGCATGGCAGTATTCCGACCCTTTACTATAACAATTTAAATTTATCTCTGCGCTTTCTCACTTTTTTAATCATAAGGCCTTAGAGCAGACTATGTATATTAGAACAAGAACCAAGCAATAAAGTGGAAAAAACTGCCTGTAGAGCTCCGGATTGTGTGGTGGCACAGCACAGGGCAAAGGTGCAAAAACCTTTCTGCTACCCTGAAAGCTCCCAAGAAAACAGTGGCCTCTTAAAATTCTTATATGAAAGAGCTTTGGAACAACAAGGACTTTCCCGTGACTAAACTAAGCGATAAGGTGGAAGAGCCTTGGTAAAATTGGTGACAAAGTACCCAGTGGTCACTCTGGCTAAGCTTCAAAGATCCTGTGTGCAGATGGAGAAACTTCTAGAGCATAAACAATCACTGCAGCACTCCACCAATCTGAGCTTTATGGCAAATCAGCCATCATCAGTAAAAAAAAATAAAAATAAAAATTCAACCTGAAAGCCTGTCTAGGGTTTACAAAACAGGGATGTGGAATTCCTATAGCCCGACACCCGGGACATGCAGTTTCAGGCGCTGGGCAGGTGAATTTGTCTGGCCCTTAGCAGGGCCTGACCTGACAAGTGCGGCGGCGATCTGCAGTCTGTATGGAGCGGGCACCCGACTCCTTCCCGCTCCATACTCTCGCGGGGAGATGAGGGGGCGTGGCTTCTTGCTCCCCGTGCAGACCTGCGTCCTCTACCTTCGCTCCCCCAGCTCTAGCTTCGGAGAGCTGGGGGGAGGAGCGGACGTACGTCTGCACGGGGAGACTGCATGCGGCGCTCAGCAGTCTGTATGGAGTGGACTCTGGACTCCTGCCCGCTCCATACTCTGCAGCCCCCGTCTGTTCTCAGTAGCCGGGGGCCGCCGCTAATAGCCAGCATGCGGCGATCGCCGCGGCTGGCTATTAACCCTTTAGATCGCCGCTGACAGCGGCATCTAAAGGGACATGTGTATGCTCCCTGGTGGGCTAGTGGGGTAGATCGACCCCCCCCCCCCCCCCCCCCCCCCGCAGCGCGATCACAGGGGGCGATCCACTATGGAGGTAGCCGGAGGGCTTACCTCTGTTCCCTGCTGTCCCGCTCTGTCATTGATAGATCCTAGTCCAGCCAGGATCTATCAATGGATCACAGAGCACACAGATTGAGTTCAATAGAACTCTATTCATCTGTATGAGGAATCTAATGATTCCTCATAAGTCTAATAAAGTGTAAAAAAAAAAAAAAAAAAAAAAAAAGTTTTAATAAGTTTGAAAAACACATATTACCCAAGTGGTCTTCAAATTGTGCCCCTCCAGATGTTACAAAACTACAATTCCCAGCATGCCAGGACAGCTGTTGGCTGTCTGGGCATGCTGGGAGTTGTAGTTTTGCAACATCTGGAGGGCCACAGTTCGAAGACCGCTGCATTAACCCCTTCCATGTTAAAAGTTCAAATCACCCCCCTTTCCTATATAAAAACATGTAAACATAATAAAAATAAACATATTTGGTATTGCTACGTGCGTAATTGTACAACCTATTAAAATATAACATTATGTATCCCGTACGGTAAATGTGAAAAAAATACCAAACCACAGATTTGCAATTTTTATAATATCCCAGAAAAAAAAAAGTTCAAAAGCGATTAAAAAGTCAGATCAATACCAAAATGGTACCAATACAAAAAACAGATTATGGCGCAAAAAATGAGCCCTCATACAGCCTGATATGCGGAAAAAAATAAAGCTACAGGGGTTAAATATATATATATTATAATATAATTTTTTTTTTTGGTTCAGAGAATATGTTATAGAAAAATTAAAAGGTATTATTATAGTAGGTAGTTATGCCTATTATAGGGCGAGGAGGAAAAAATGAGAGCGTAAAAGCAAAAATTGGCCCGGACAAGTGGATCGTCATGAGGGACAAGTAGATTTTGCTCCATTTTTGTCCTGTGGACAAGTAGTTTTTTTATAAAATTTCCACACCCAAAAGAAAGCAACTAAAAGACTCCAGATTCTCTGCTCTGATGAAACCAACATTGAACTTTTTGTGCTTCAGTGTCATGCCTGGAGGAAGCCTTATCACCTTCCCAGTACCATCTCCACAATTAACCCCTTAAGGACCAGGTTTTTTTTCCCGTTTTTGCACTTTTCTTTTTTTCCTCCTTACCTTTAAAAAATCATAACTCTTTCAATTTTGCACCTAAAATTTCATATGATGGCTTATTTTTTGTGTCACCAATTCTACTTTGTAATGACATCAGTCATTTTACCCAAAAATCTACGGCGAAATGGGAAAAAAATCATTGTGAGACAAAATTGAAGAAAAAAACGCCATTTTGTAACTTTTGGGGGCTTCTGTTTCTACACCATACATTTTTCTGTAAAAATGACACCTTCTCTTTATTCTGTAGGTCCTTACCATTAAAATGATACCCTACTTATATAGGTTTGATTTTGTCGTACTTCTGAAAAAAATCATAACTACATGCAGGAAAATGTATACGTTTAAAATTGTCATCTTCTGACTCCTATAACTTTTTTTTATTTTTCCGCCTGTGAGGCAGTATGAGGGCTAATTTTTGGCGCCGTGAACTGAAGTTTTTAGCGGTACCATTTTTGTATTGATTGGACTTTTTAATCGCTTTTTATTCATTTTTTCATGATATAAAAAGTGACCAAAAATACGCTATCTTGGGCTTTGGAATTTTTTTGCGCTTACGCCATTGACGTGCGGTTTAATTTACGATATATTTTTATAATTCAGACATTTCCGCACGCGGCGATACCACATATGTTTATTTTTATTTACACTTTTTTTTTTTATGGGAAAAGGGGGGGGTGTTTCAAACTTTTATTAGGGAAGTAGTTAAATGATCTTTATTCCCTTTTTTTTTTTACTTTTTTTTTTTTACTGTTATAGCTCCCCTAGGGACCTATAACACTGCACACACTGATCTTTTACATTGTTCAATGGTTTCTCATAGGAAACCATTGATCAATGATTCTGCCGCTTGGATCTCAGGCACTGAGCGGTCATTCAGCGATCGGACACCAGGAGGCAAGATAAGGGACCCTCCTGCTGTGTCTCAGCTGTTTGGGATGCCGCGATTTCGCCGTGGCGATCCCGAACAGCTCCCTGAGCTAGCCGGCAACATTTTAGTTTCACTTTAGACGCGGCATTCAACTTTGAACGCCCCGTCTAAAGGGTTAATAGCGCGCAGCACCACGATCAGTGCCACACTCTTATAGCCACGGGTCCCTGCCGTTGTTAAAGGCTGGGCCCGACCCGCGTTACAGAACGGGAGAGGACCCAGGTCGTACTGCTACGTCCTTGGTCCTTAACCACTTCAGGACGCACGGCGTATGGATACGCCCTGCTTTCCGAGTCCTTAAAGACACAGGGCGTATCCATACGCCCGTGGGAATTCCGGTCCCCACCGCTAGCCGGTTGGGGACCGGAGCCGGATGCCTGCTGAAATCGTTCAGCAGGCATCCCGGCATATCGCCCAGGGGGGTCATTATGCCCCCCATGTCGGCGATGGCCGCAGATCGCTGGACAATTCAGTCCAGCGATCTGCAGCGATTCCTGGTCAATTGGGTCTCCAGTGACCCGGAATTGCTGGCTGATCGGGGCCGTCTCTGACGGCCCCGAACAGCCAGAGCCAGCAGGGGTGAGGTGGCACTGGTGCCACCTCACGATCGCCGTGATTCGTCGGCCGGATAACCGGCCGACCAATCAGGGCGCCTGCTGCGGGTGTCCCTCCCGCAACCCTCTCCGCCCCTCTTTCGGAGTACGTGAGCGGGTGCGGGAAGAACATCCAGGGTGCTGGGGACCCCGATCCCCGGCGTCCCTGTTGGGATCGGGGCCACAGGAGCGGCGGCCGCGGCGAGGGACTGACCTGAAGCGGAGCAGCAGCAGGTTGTGAGTGACAGCCTCCTGCTGTTGCTTGGCAACAGCTCCCAGCATGCAAAAAGGGCATGCTGGGAGCTGTAGTTATGCAACAGCAGGAGGCAGACAACCACAACTCCCAGCATCCCTTATGGGCATGCTGGGACTTATGGTTTTGCAACAGCTGGAGGCACATTTCTGTGGAAAAGTGTACCTTCAGCTGTTGTATAACTACAACTCCCAGCTTGCACAAACAGCTAAAGTGCATGCTGGGAGTTGTAGTGGTGCATCTGCTGGTTGCATAACTACAACTCCCAGCATGCCCGTTGGCTGTCGGTGACTGCTGAGAGTTGTAGTTTTGCAACAGCTGAAGGCACAATGGTTGTGAAACTCAGTTTCTTTTTACCTAACTCAGTGTTTCACGACCGGTGTACCTCCAACTGTTGCAAACTACAACTCTCAGCAGTCACCGTACACCATGCACCGTACATGCTGGGAGTTGTAGTTTTGCAACAGCTGGAGGCACAATGGTTGTGAAACGCTGACTAAGGTCACAAACTCAGTGATACATAACCAGTGTGCCTACAGCTCTCAGCATGTACAGTCTGTCAGCGCATGCTGGGAGTTGTAGTTTTGCAACAGCTTGATGTCCCCCCCCCCCCCCAATGTGAATGTACAGGGTACACTCACATGGGCAGAGGTTTACAGTAAGTATCCGGCTGCAAGTTTGAGCTGCGGCAAATTTTCAGTATTGCCGGACAGCCGTTGACTGTCCAAGCATGCTGGGAGTTTTACAACAGCTGGAGGCACCCTGTTTGGGAATCACTGGCGTAGAATACCCCTATGTCCACCCCTATGCAATCCCTTAGGCCTCAAATGGGCATGGCGCTCTCACTTTGGAGCCCTGTCGTATTTCAAGGCAACAGTTTAGGGTCACATATAGGGTATCGCCGTACTCGGGAGAAATTGTGTTACAAATTTTGGGGGTATTTTCTGCTTTTACCCTTTTTAAAAATGTAAAATTTTTGGGAAAACAAGCATTTTAGGTTAAAAAACATTTTTTTTTACATATGCAAAAGTCGTGAAACACCTGTGGGGTATAAAGGTTCACTTAACCCCTTGTTTCGTTCACTGAGGGGTCTAGTTTCCAAAATGGTATGCCATGTGTTTTTTTTTTGCTGTGCTGGCACCATAGGGGCTTCCTAAATGCGACATGCCCCCCGAGCAAAATTTGGACTCAAAAAGCCAAATATGACTCCTTCTCTTCTGAGCATTGTAGTTTGCCCGTAGTGCACTTCAGGCCAACTTATGGGGTACCTCCATACTCAGAAGAGATGGGGTTACAAATTTTGGGGGGTATTTTCTTCTATTAACCCTTGCAAAAATGTGAAATTTTGGGGGGAAACACATTTTTGTGATTTTTTTATTTATTTTTTTACGTATGCAAAAGTCGTGAAACACCTGTGGGGTATTAAGGCTCACTTTATTCCTTGTTACGTTCCTAAAGGGGTCTAGTTTCCAAAATGGTATGCCATGTGTTTTTTTTTTTTTGCTGTTCTGACACCATAGGGGCTTCCTGAATGCAACATGCCCCCCAAAAACCATTTCAGAAAAACGTACTCTCCAAAATCCCCTTGTCGCTCCCTCGCTTCTGAGCCCACTACTGCGCCCACCGAACAATTAACATAGACATATGAGGTATGTGCTTACTCGAGAGAAATTGGGCTACAAATAGAAGTATAAATTTTCTCCTTTTAGCCCTTGTAAAAATTCAAAAATTGGGTCTACAAGAACATGCGAGTGTAAAAAATGAAGATTGTGAATTTTCTCCTTCACTTTGCTGCTATTCCTGTGAAACACCTAAAGGGTTAAAACGCTTACTGAATGTCATTTTGAATACTTTTGGGGGTGTAGTTTTTATAATGGGGTCATTTGTGGGGTATTTCTAATATGAAGACCCTTCAAATCCACTTCAAACCTGAACTGATCCCTGAAAAAAAGTTTCAAAATTTTGTGAAAAATTGGAAAATTGCTGCTGAACTTTGAAGCCCTCTGATGTCTTCCAAAAGTAAAAACACGTCAATTTTATGATGCAAACATAAAGTAGACATATTGTATATGTGAATAAAAAAAAATTTTTGGAATATCCATTTTCCTTACAAGCAGAGAGCTTCAAAGTTAGAAAAATGCAAAATTTTCAAATTTTTCATCAAATTTTGAGATTTTTCACCAAGAAAGGATGCAAGTTACCATAAAAGGTTACCACTATGTTAAAGTAGAATATGTCACGAAAAAACAATCTCGGAATCAGAATAACTAAAAGCATTCCAGAGTTATTAATGTTTAAAGTGACAGTGGTCAGAATTGCAAAAAACGTCTGAGTCCTTAAGGTGAAAAAGGGCTGAGTCCTTAAGGGGTTAAGCGGTTAAGCATAGTGATGGCATTATGCTCAGGGGTTGTTTTTCAGCAGCTGGGACAGAAAGGCTGGTTAGGGTTGAGGAAAAGCTAAATGGAGCAAAGAAAAATATTCTCTATGAAAACCTGATCCATAATGCATTAGACTTCAGACTGGGCTATAGTTTTACCTTCCAACAAGATTCTGTGCATGATATTTTTTATTTTTTCCTTTTTATTTTTTTATTTGCACAATTCGCATAACAAAATGTGGAAAGGTCTGAATGACCTTCTGAATGCATTGTGGCATTCAGTTGAGAGCTTGTCCATTTGGTCCATGTTATGCAGTATATTGGACTGGCTAGGAAACGAACTATTGAAGAGTTCTGATGTGCCAATACAACACAGCATGCTGCTGATATAGTATAGATTCCTTTTTGCAAAAAGAAAAAGGCAGACAGTAAGAAAAAACGAAGTATATATGACTTCCTTTTGTCACCAGAAGTGGAAGTCATACAGAGAAAATCTGTGATGGAAAGATCTGTACCTATTTCTGTGTTATAAATGCACTGTAGAAACAGTTATAGACTGTATTTACACACAGCCTTTCCATCACGATTACTTTTTAATGCAAAAACTGACCGCAACTTGTATGAAAACTTAAGCCAGAATCCATCTGTTCTCGCCAGGCATTTTCACCATTTTTATTTATTTTTTCTAGAAAAGTTTCAAACCAAATAGGAGGATGCTGCTCGACAGTGGCTCTTGGATCAGACAATTGTTTAAACTGACACTAGGTATAATTCTATTAACAATGAGATTTATTTGGACCTGGGAACCAGCTCTAAGCCCTTGTGCATCTGATTGTAATATGGTTCTTTGTGGAGACTTTAACAGCTGTGAATACTGGCATTGGTTGAACTATCAATACATTGTTGGCCAGGCCTGTTGAAATTGGCAGGTTTGGCCAAAATTAGTCTATGTACGGCCACCTTATGCCAAATCACACAAGACTGGTAATTCTCAATCAATAGGGGCTGCTGGTTTTTGTTCTGGAGTCAAAATTAACCAGGATCTGAACACCATGTTGTTTTATTTTAACCCCTTAAGGACTCAAGGTTTTTCCGTGTTTGCACTTTCGTTTTTTCCTCCTTACCTTTTAAAAATCATAACCCTTTAAATTTTCCACCTAAAAATCCATATTATGGCTTATTTTTGCGTCGCCAATTCTACTTTGCAGTGACATTAGTCATTTTACCCAAAAATGCACGGCGAAAGGAAAAAAAAATCATTGTGCGACAAAATCGAAAAAAAAAACGCCATTTTGTAACTTTTAATACGATTAAAATGATACCCTACTTATATAGGTTTGATTTTGTCGCACTTCTGGAAAAAATCATAACTACATGCAGGAAAATTTATACGGTTAAAAATGTCATCTTCTGATCCCTATAACTTTTTTTTTATTTTTCCACGTACAGGGCGGTATGAGGACTCATTTTTTGCGCCGTGATCTGAAGTTTTTATCGGTATGATTTTTGTTTTGACCAAAATACGCTTTTTTGGACTTTGGAATTTTTTTGCGCGTACGCCATTGACCGTGCGGTTTAATTAATGATATATTTTTATAGTTCGGACATTTACGCACGCGGCGGTACCACATATGTTTATTTATTTTTTTTTACACTGTTTTATTTTTTTTATAGGAAAAGGGGGGTGATTCAAACTTTTATTAGGGAAGGGGTTAAATGACCTTTATTAACACTTTTATTTTACTTTCTTTTTGCAGTGTTATAGGTCCCATAGGGACCTATAACACTGCACACACTGATCTCTCATCCTGATCACAGGCGTGTATTAACACGCCTGTGATCAGTGTTATCGGCGCTTGACTGCTCCTGCCTGGATCTCAGGCACGGAGCAGTCATTCGTCGATCGGACACCGAGGAGGCAGGTAAGGGCCCTCCCGGTGTCCGGTCAGCTGTTCGGGACGCCGCGATTTCACCGCGGCGGTCCCGATCAGCCCGACTGAGCAGCCGGGTCACTTTCACTTTAGAAGCGGCGGTCAGCTTTGACCGCCGCTTCTAAAGGGTTAATACCGCACATCGCCGCGATCGGCGATGTGTGGTATTAGCCGCGGGTCTCGGCCGTTGATGAGCGCCGGGACCGACTCGATAGGATGCGGGATCGCGGCGCGATCCCGCTTCATATCGCGGGAGCCGGTGCAGGACGTAAATATACGTCCTGCGTCGTTAAGGGGTTAATAGTAGTAGGCTACATTTTTCCTATCCTATACATATAACATATACCAGCGTCAGGACCGGATTAACTTAGGGGCGGATAGAGCGGCAGCTCCAGGCTCCTGTGTTAAAATAGGCCCGGCGGCCCGCACAGACTGACCAGCGCCCAGGACAACAATGTTAACACGGGCCACATGCGGCCCGCCGAGGACATTTATCCGGCCTGCCTGCCGCCGCTGCCTAAGGACATCCCTGTGTCCAGAAAGATGTTTTCAGGACACAGGAATGCCCCTGTTTCCTCTCTGCAGCCCCGCATTTACTTTAAAAATGCAAGGACCGCTGGGAGGTAGCACACGCAGGGACGTCACTGACATCCCATGTGTACGCCCATAGCAACAGAGCGCGGAGCAGTGATCAGGACATGCGCTGGCCAGCATGGTGAGTGTTACCAGCGGCACTTTGGCTTCGGTGCTCCGACCACCACTTTTCCGGTCCCGGGACAGGACCTACTGCTATGGCCAGACCGGAGGAGCAGTGGTCAGAGCACTGAAGTGGGGCAGTACGCAGGCATACAGCCTCCAGTCATGCACTGTATATGGCTGGAGGCTGTATGTCTGCGTGAGAACATACTGCCAACCTAATGTGGGGGGGAACTATTGTGCCAACCTGATGTGGGGGGGGGGGGGGGAACTATTGTGCCAACCTAATGTGGGGGGGGGGGGGGGAACTATTGTGCCAACCTAATGTGGGGGGGAGGGGAAACTATAGTGCCAACCTAATGTGGGGGGGGGGGGGAACTATAGTGCCAACCTAATGTGGGGGGGGGGGGGGAGAAACTATAGTGCCAACCTAATGTGGGGGGGGGGGGAAACTATAGTGCCAACCTAATGTGGGGGGGGGGGAAACTATAGTGCCAACCTAATGTGGGGGGGGGGAAACTATAGTGCCAACCTAATGTGGGGGGGAACTATAGTGCCAACCTAATGGTGGGGGGGAACTATAGTGCCAACCTAATTTTGGGGGGGGAACTGTGCTGCATACTTACGTACTTAAAGGGGTAGTCCACTAATAAGATATGTGTGCATAGTAACTGATCCTTTGACATCATTACGCTACTCCATCCCTCTCTTTCATTCATAAAATATAGCGGTCACGGCACTATAGTAATTGTATATTACTGCCACCAATAGTATGCATTATATCACTAAGTTGCAACTACAATACAAGGTAAATGGCACTACTCATTTAAAGTTCATTTATATTAAATATTAGCACTCGGTTAAAAACCTTTATTCACAAACTGCCTGCACGAACCATGTTAATCAACATCCGGGTTACATTGTATAACCTTATTTTTTTACTTGCATAACCTCCTCTAAATTACTTGAATTTTTAGAATTTTTTACACGTATGTTTGCATTAATGTAACTTCTTATGTATCTATACTCAGTGTTTTTAAATTTGCTTACAAATATGCATATACTATGTCGGGCTGGTTATGCCCCCTCCCCTTTTCTTTCTGTCATTTGGCAGTCTTTTTTAATATAAATAGGAGCCGTCTCCTTGACACATCATACAACTGCAATTGATAAAGGGTAATACTGTACCCGAAACGCGTCTTGCCCACTTTTATGAAAATAAAGTATAAGTTCTTCTAAATCCATCGAGTCATCCATTTTTTACTTTATTTCATTTGGAATTTTATTCATTATATGCTATATGGGATAGCGCCTTTATTTGGAGCCCTTCTTTTTGCTTTTCTGCTCAACATAATGGGGGGAACTATACTGCCAACCTAATGGTGGGGGGAACTGTGCTGCGTACTTATGTACTTAACCCCTTAAGGACCCGGCCATTTTTTTAACATCTGACCACTGTCACTTTAAACATTTATAACTCTGGGATGCTTTTAGTTATCATTCTGATTCTGAGAGTTTTTTCGTGACATATTCTATTTTTTTTGGTGGTAAATTTTCGGCGTTACTTGCATCCTTTTTTGGTGAAAAATCCCCAAATTTCATGAATATTTTGCATTTTTCGAACTTTGAAGCTCTCTGCTTGTAAGGAAAATGGATATTCCCAATAAATTTTATATTTAATCACAAATACAATATGTCCACTTTATGTTGGCATCATAAAATGGACATATTTTTGCTTTTTGAAAAAATTAGAGGGCTTCAAAGTAAAGCAGCAATTTTCAAAAATGTCATGAAAATTTCTAAATCTGAAGGGACAGATGTTACAGAACTACAACTCCCAGCATGCCTGGGCAGTCTAGGCATGCTGAGAGTTGTAGTTTGCAACATCTGGAGGGCTATCGTTTGGGCACCACTGTAAAAGTGGTCTCCAAACTGTGACCCTCCAGATGTTGCAAAACTACAACTCCCAGCATGCCCAGACAGCTGTCTGGGCATGCTGGGAGTTGCAGTTTGGCCTTCCTAGTGGTTGCCACAGTAAAGATCACTTTACTTTCACTTTCAGTTCCCCCCTCCCCCACAGTAGTTTCCCTACCTGACCCAGGATCCAGCAGTCTCCAGTAGAGATGAGCGAACTTACAGTAAATTCGAGTCGTCACGAACTTCTCGGCTCGGCAGTTGATGACTTATCCTGCGTAAATTAGTTCAGGAAAGAGTCTCCTAGGACTGTATCCACCTTTTCCAGCCCATTGGAGCACCTGAAAGCTGAAATAATTTATGCAGGAAAAGTCATCAACTGCCGAGCCGAGAAGTTCGTGACGAATCAAATTTACTGTAACTTCGATCATCTCTAGTCTCCAGGAATGATCGGGGTCTCCAGGCATCTTTTCCTGCAGGTACCGACCTCCATCTTCTTCCCACGATCCCCTCGACATCCAGGGGTGGCCAGAATGGGGGGTTGCCATGGCAACCCAGTCCTGCTCTGCCATTGGTCAGAATCAATTCTGACCAATGGCAGGGGATAGGAGGAAATTGCAGCATTGCGACTTCACTCCTCCCCTTCAGGATGATCTTGGCTGTCACTGACAGGTCAGATCATCACAATTTTCCGGGTGATCGGGTCACCAGAGACCCGATCAGCCCGGAATAGGAGAAAATCGCATGTCTGAATTGAGAAAATCGCATGTCTGAATCCCGGGACCCCCCTCGGCATTTGCCACGGCATGCCTGCTGAAGAATTTCAGCAGGAATGCCGTTCCGATCTCTGCCCGGCGCGCGGCAGAGACCGGAGAAACACCAGGACGTTCTGGAACCTCCTTGGTCCTTAAAGCCCAGGATGCGGGGACCTTCCAGAACGTCCTTGGTCCTTAAGGGGTTAAAGGGGTAGTCCACTAATAAGATGTGTGCAGAATGTATTCATAGTTTTTTTTTTTTTTCTTTTTTTAATAACTATAGTCCAGCCCTCCAAAAGTCTGAGGGACAGTGAACTGGCCCCCTGTTTAAAAAGTTTGAGGACCCCTGGTTAACCGTAAAAGAGGGCTGGCCCTGCGATGTCCCAGGCCGGCCTACAGGCTTTCCTACGGCCCTGGTGGTGATGTGGCTGTGTAACCTGCTGACCTGCGTGCCCCACATGACATTAGGGTAGCGTTTTCATATCATATACTTTGATAAAAAGGCCCATCACAATCTTCAGCACCAGGCCCATGATGCTCTTAATCCGGCCCTGACAAGCATATAGGAAACTGAACACAATGCAAAGTACCTAATGCCTGGTCTATTGAAGCCTATAGCTATGTAGAAGTAGATGTTTGAAGGCATTTTTGTTTTCAGGTGTGCAACACCATGCTTAGGACAGCCAATGTGTTCATAAAGACCTTTTGAGTGGGAATCAAAAGAACACAAGGGGCCCTGTAACAAGTATGGAACAACAGTTTGTAGATAAAATAGCATTTTTTTTTCTCTTTATTTCAACTGAACAGATATGACCTAGAACAGAGGGGTCACTTTTCCAACCCATTTTAATTCATTAACAGTTAATGTCAAGTAATTGAATATCCCATACATCAAGTGCATATATTGTTTAGGATTATGCCAGGGTGCTCTATAACCTGCTGAATAACATTCCAACACATTAGAGACCAGTCAGATTCCAGCTCTGACTTGTTTGACCCAATTGCTTGCTATGCAAAATGACTGACCTTATCTTGCAAAATTTAAGAGCGACAATACTATTCAACGCTCTAAGACACCGGCAGAAAATAATTGTAGGGTAACAGGAAAATCGGTCAGGATTTAAACATCTGGATATTGAAATGACATTCAAAAACTGAAAAATATCATGGATCACAAAAAATGCTTTGTTCCACTTTTGTTGTCAATTTCTATTTTTGCCTGCAGCATTTACGTATAGGGACACCTGGAAAAATACAAAGGAGTTAGTTCTGTGGGCTTTGACAGCAATGTTAAAGGTGCACTTTATACAATATGTCACAGTAGCGATGACTCTCAAAGCACCTTGTAGTGGGATTAGATTACGTGCTCTGTAACAGTTGTTGGTTTTCAGTGTCCATGTGTGCTAGATTATACCTACATGTAGTTACCTTGCTTAGTCTAAATGCATAAACTGTCATCTGACCTTACTGTAAAACCTCTACTCATGCTTACACAATTGAATAGCAAATAATAGTGTGCAACTCTCCTCAATCAGAGTAGACTATAGTTGTCATCCTGTTAATGGTGCACAGCAAGTCCCTAGTTTTTGGAGCTATCCCTGAAAACCTGAAAAATAAGCAATATTAAATAGATAATGGAAAAGGTTCAAGTTATGTGCCTTTTTTTTTTTTTTTTTTTAAGTTTCAACTTTTCTAGATGCATATTTGCCTTATTGTGTCAAATATATATTGAAATGTATCACATGATTTACCAAATATGGAGGGGCCCCATCCATATTGCCTAAATTGTAAACCTGCCTTAAAATTGTCTTGCGACAGATCAGAGTAGCAGTCTCTTTGTATTTGCACACCAACAAAGCTGGTCAGACGAACAACACTATATTTTATGGCCTCATGAGCTTCATATTGTCTGTAGGATTTCTGACACAATAAAACAAACAAAAGCTACTTTTACACTACATATAGCATTATCCATTTAGAGTATGTATTATGAAACCTCCTGTTTATATGGTACACATATCTATAGGTCCTGTTCACCCAATGGAGGACAAAGGGGGTTCTTTTGGAATTTGTTTAGGTGGTACATATTGGGCTGTCTTACCTGTTTTATTTTGCTATTTTAATCCCTTAAGGTCAAAGACTATTTTGGCCTTGAGGACACAGCTAGTTTTTATTTTTGTTATTCCTTCTTGCCTTCTAAGAGCCATAACTCCTTTTTTTTCCATCCACAAACCCATATGAGGGCTTGTTTTCTACATGAAAAATTGTATTTTGTAGTGACATCACTCATTTTACCCTAAAATATATGGTGCAACCAAAAAAATTGTCAGGTCCATAAATATTGGGACATCAACACAATTCTAAAATTTTGGCTCTCTACACCACCACAATGGATTTGAAATGAAACTAACAAGATATGCTTTAACTGCAGACTGTCGGCTTTAATTTGAGGGTATTAACATCAGTTGAACAGTGTAGGAATTAAAACAGTTTGTATATGTGCCTCCCACTTGTTAAGGGACCAAAAGTAATGGGACAATTGGCTTCTCAGCTGTTCCATTGCCAGGTGTGTGTTATTCACTCGTTATCCCAATTATAATGAGCAGATCAAAGGTCCAGAGTTCATTTTAAAGTGTGCTATTTGCATTTGGAATCTGTTGCTGTCAATTCTCAAGATGAGATCCAAAGAGCTGTCACTATCAGTGAAGTAAGCCATCATTAGGCTGAAAAAAACAAAACAAACCCATCAGAAAGAGAGCCAAAACATTAGGTGTGGCCAAAACAACTGTTTGGAACATTCTTAAAAAGAAGGAACGCACCGGTGAGCTCAGCAACACCAAAAGATCCGGAAGACCAAGGAAAGAAACTGTGGTGGATGAGCGAAGAATTCTTTCCCTGGTAAAGAAAACCCTCTTCATAACAGTTGGCCAGATCAAAAACACTCTCCAGAAGGTAGGTATGTCAGTCAACAATCAAGAGAACAGAAAAAAAGTGGGGTAGGCCCCTCTAGGCTACTGTCAAACTTGTCTAGAGACGTTTGGTTATATCTATAGTGGTATATACTACTATTGTATGCGTATGTGCACAATATCTTTATGGCCTTGCTAAATGATGTAGTAAAATAATAAAATGCGATAGTATATAATATTTGCCCCTATTGCAATAGAGCTATATCCTCTTTATGGTGTGTATTTATATATTTCACATACACTTGTGTTAATAAAGTATGTTTATTACTTATTAAAAAAAAATGTTTACAGTTTAAAAGTATACTTGTTGCATAAGAGAGGACAGATATATTGAAAGAGAAAAAATAAAATAAATGTGCCAAAAATAAACAAAATTAACAAGGCCCTCTTGTAATTAAGTAAAACAAATCTAAATGTGCAGCTCACAGCAATACAGGCCTTCTTGTAATTAAGCCTTGTTTAGGTATGCAGCCGGTAATAGTTTTTCAGAGTGTCTGTGGTGAAAGCTAATGTTCCTCTGGCTATTTAGGTTTCCATATAGTTCATACAATGCAGGGTGCAGTATTTACCTTTCTCAGTGCTGCGCTCGTAAGTGATACTGTACTCGCCGCTTCTTCCGCCCAGGAGCAGTGTTCCGCTCCTTCTGTGTATGGGCTCCGATGTCTGTATCTCTTCTCCTATGCGCATGCACCCTTGAGTAGGTGATCCTTAGACATGTAGTATCCAACGCCGCTTGTTTGCTGGTCTCTGTTCGTATCTTTGTAGCATTTGCCCTGCAGACGTTAGGCAAATGTGCTGCGTTGGGGGATGGTAGTTATTTCAAGGTTACAGAAAATATCTGTTAGTAACGACGTGCGGTCATGGTCCTCTGCTGGGAATGCCTGATGTAGCCAACAGGGACTTAGAGCTGAAGGCTGAATGCATTTCGGGGTCTAGCTTACCCCTTTTTCAACAACCTACTGATAAGGCCCTGTGCTGGGTTTTTATAGGGATAATTCCACTCACATAAAACCCGGTTAGTGGGTTTTGGCCGGATACTGGAATAAGGGTTCCATAGAAAACATGGTATGGAACCTAAAAATTAAATATAACCGTCAGAATAGGTAAAGAGTTTGGAAAAATATACCTAATAAATACTCATACCAACATTTCAACAATTGAATATTAACCTCTTGCCGCAGAACGCCGGGTATACCTGGCGCTGCGGCACGGGAGGGTTATGAAGCGAGCTCAGGTGCTGAGCTCACATCATACCCGCACGGTCCCGGCTGCAGGAACCGTGGCTAATGCCAGACATGGCATTAACTCTTTAGACGAGGCGATCAACTTTGAAGTGAAAGTAAAAGCATCCCGGCAGCTCAAGCGATGTCCCGATCAGCTAGGACGCAGCAGGAGGGTGGCTTACCTGCCTCATCTGCGTCCGAACAGCGATTGATTGCTGAAATCCAGGCTTGAACAATCAACCGCTGATAACACTGATCAATGCAAAGCTATGCCTTTGCAGTGATCTGTGTAAAAGATCATTGTGTGCAGTGTTATAGCCCTCTATGGGAGCTATAACACTGCAAAAAAAAGCGAACAAAAAGTTAATAAAGATCATTTAACCCCTTCCTTCCTTAATAAAAGTTTGAATCCCCCCCTTTTTTCCCATAAAAAAAAAACTGTTTAAATAAAAATAAACGTGTTATCGCTGCGTGTGTAACTGTCCGAACTATAAAAATATATATTGTTTATTTAAACTGCACGGTCAATGACGTATGCGCCAAAAAATTCAAAAGTCCAAAATAGCGTATTTTTGGTCACTTTTTATAATATAAAAAAATGTATAAAAGTGATCAAAAAGTCCAATCAAAGCAAAAATGGTACAGATAAAAACTTCAGATAAAGGTGCAAAAAATGAGCCCTCCTACCGCCCTGTATATGGAACAATAAAAAGTTATAGGGTCAGAAGATGACCATTTTAAACGTATAAATTTTCCTGCATGTAGTTATGAAAAATCAAACCTATATAATTAGGGTATCATTTTAATCGTATGGACCTACAGAATAAAGATAAGGTATCATTTTTAATGAAAAATGTACTGCGTAAAAACAGAAGCCCGCAAAATTTACAATATGGCGTTTTTTTCTTCCATTTTTGTCATATGGATTTTTAGGTGCAAAATTGAAAGGGTTCTGATTTTTAAAAGGTAAGGAGGGAAAAACGCTATGTCCTTAAGGGGTTAATAATTGTAAATAAATGAATAATTAGGATACACTCTCCACTCATACAGTCAAAGGATATAGCGCTATGTGGTGGCGATGAAGTCTGTATAGTGTTTGTGTGTAGATATGGATAGATAGATAGATAGATAGATATATCTATCTCTATATCATACCAAGTTGCTCACGGTTAAGTCCTTTTTCCTCTCTTTTCTCATTTAGTCTTTTCGTTGAGGGTTACTATAAGAATAGGAGGGGTCCTCCATGAGACGACTGACGTTCATGGTCCTAAATGGTCTACTAAAAGCAACCCCTAGCAGTTCCCATACTGACTAGCTTTACCTTTTTTAGTTTTAATTCCTTTCTACTATTATAGAGGTCCCCTCCTTATTGACATGTTTTTTTTTTATATCTGTTAATTGATTTGTATTCTTGTTATGAGCAAATTTAAATGTAGCCTTTTCTTATCTTCTAATCCTTAAATAAAAAATGATTGATAGTTAAAAAAAAAAAAATAATAATATATATATATATATATATATATATATATATATATATATGATAAAAAAAAATGTTAATTACATTAATTAAGTTCCTTTGGGAGGATATCAGATAGTACTTTGTCTTCTAAAAACAAAAGGGAATTCCAGTACCACGGTCATGGAGTAAGAACGCTGCTTTATTAATTCATCGACAGGAACACGGCATGCACAAACCAAGGAGTGACCCGTTTCGGTGGGCATAGCAGCCTTAGTCGTACTACACATACCCAAAAATCCATCCCCTCTATATAGGGGGAGGGCTCCACCCACCACCAGGTGAAACACCTGAACAGATTAGGGTGAAACACTCCCACCACACAGACAGGGACTTACATGTGATCTTCACCACAAATATGTTAAACAATAAATAAAACACAACAGAAACATTCAGAACATTCAGAATGCATGGCAGTTTGTAACCCACTAAATATTTATCACCAGCTGTGTACTCAAGGATAAAAATTATGAGATCAATAACTGTGAAGACATTTTCTAACACTCAGTATCCAAACCATATATTGATAATAAAAATAATAGATATGGCCAAAACCATAACACAGATACAAAGGTTAAAACCTGGTACCATATGTATAAAACACATTATGCTACCGGCCAGTGGACCCAGTATATGTGGGGTACAAACTGGCGGAGCAGAACATGTTATATACAGTTAGGGAGGGCGGAACAAGCATCTGTTGTGATGTTGATTTATGACTAATGCTGCGGGTATCTCTGTAGGTCCCTGTGCGTTTAAGGAATAACACGTAAATGGAGTAACATATAATCATACTCCATCAACTCACATGAAACCACAGAGACAATCGCAGATCAGAACATGATGTAATATCTGGAGAACTCCAACAGAGAAATCTTTGTTCATAGGATGTACTAAAGCAATCTGACAAAAAAAAATATATATATATAAATATATAATGTGTGGTACATTCACACGGGCGGATTTTTTTGCGGGTTTTCCGCTGCGTATTTGAAAGGGGGCGGGCTCTTCTCGGCTGTCCGCAGCAGATTTTCCATGGCGGAATTTACGCTGTGGAAAATCCGCCGCAAGCCCCATTGAAGTCAGTAGGGACTGCAGCAGATTTAGCAGTAAATTCCGCCACGGAAAATCTGCTGCGGACAGCCAAGAAGAGCCCGCCCCCTTTCAAATACGCTGTGGAAAACCCGCAAAAAATTCCGCCCGTGTGAACGTACCCATAAGCATGAAACCAACAATTCAATAATGTAAGATGACATCTTGTCGTTTATTCATTCCTCCTGGGAACCTAGTCCCTAGTTTGAGTATCCCAAAAAAAAACTCTCGGTCCAGCAGTTTTTGTTTATGGTCACCACCACATACATACTAACCCGTTCAATGCCTTGGACCAAAATGCTAGAAGAGCTACCTTGTTGGAGGTCAGCACAGTGTATGCTGACCAAGGACACGTGTCAGGAACCAAAATGTGGGATGTCAGACAAATGCTTCCGAACTCTCACTTTCCAAGCATTCCTCGTACATCCCACATATTGAATGTTGCATTCCTGACACGTGAACCATGTATACAACAAATGTGGTATTGCCGTTGATGTACTGTTGTATTATGAATCTGCCTCCATTGGCAGTGGCGATAAATTCTGAACTGCTGTTCTTGACAGAGCAGCAGATACACCTGCTGTGTCCACATTTATGGGATCCTGGGCATGTAAGATAACTGTTTTTTTTTGCGGGTCTGGCTGGTGAAGAAACTGGGTGAAACAAAACTGAAAATTGTGGTAGCCCTTCTTGAAACACAGCGAATGCCATTGCGGAAGAAATTAGAGTATGCAGGATCCCCACTAATCATGGGGTTATATTTCAGAATAATCCTGCGTATGGCTGAAAAATCATCACTATATATTGTGTAAAAAAAACAAAAAAAAAAACACAAGGGGTTGATCCACATTGCCAGAGTTGTTAGGTCGTGTGCCACCTATAAGAAGAGTCTCCCGGGGTCTCTTCTTGGCTATTCTAATTGCCCGATCTAGAAAGCAAGATCAATAACCCGGTCTCTGAGGCGACAAGCAATGTTTATAACTTGGGGTGGATGGCACGACCCCGGATGAATTGACGGCCATCTCTTTCCAATACGTCTTTGTGATGATGGACCGTGAAATGTTATCCCCTGTCATTAGCAAATCCAAAAATGGCATGGTAGGGGACAGTGAATTGAATATTCATGGTGTTCTCATTAAGAAAGGTGGCAAACTTTTCTATGGCCGCTACATCCGACTCCCATATAAAAATGAGATCGTCGATGTAGCGGCCAGAACACCTGATAGAAGTGGTGAACGGATTGGTTGGGTGAAGAGAATCTCCCACCAACACATGTAGATGTTGGCGAGAGAGGGGGGGGAGCACTTCGCTCGCCCCATCGACGCTCCGGTGATCTGGAGGTAGAAGTTATTGTTGAACGTGAAAAAATTGTAGGTTAACAGGTATTCAACCACCAAAATTATATATAGTCCCGTAAGCTTTCAGAATAATGTGAATAGGTTTTAAGAAACCACGTCAGGGAATTTTAGCCTGTGTGTGGGGAATAACAGAATATAAGGAAGTAACCTCTTCAGTTACCCACACACACTGATCATTCCATGTAATATGTTCACATATGGAAAGAACGTGGGCCGTGTCTTTGATGTAACCAGGCATTTGATGATGGGCTGAAATTGTTAACCGACGAACATGGCCACTCATTGAGCGATGAGATGCCAGCTATGGTGGGCCTCAATGGGGGGGGGAGGGTGAACTGATTCTTATGGACCTTGGGGAGGGAATGGAAAATGGCCATGACCTGACACTGTATCATAATATATTCAGCTTGTTTTATGCTAATGTGTCTGTCCACCACCCCAAGGTCCACAAAATTCTGCAGTAAGTTTGTAGAGTGCGGTAGGATCTCCTCTCAAGGACCTGTATTGGTGTCAGCTATAATGGCTGTATTTAGCGCACCATACAGGCCCTTGTCCAGGATAACCGGCAGTCATCAGACCCGGAGCGAACAGGCTCCGGGGGCTGATGGTAACTGGGTGCTGCGTCAAAGATCACGGGGGTCCCCAGTGGCGGGACCCACGCGATCAGGCATTTGGATAGGGCAGTGGTGGGCAACCTTTTTTTTTCAACTGAGCCAAATCTCGCCAAAACCACGATTGAAATTTATTTTGAGAGCCACATTTTTAAAACCAAAAATACATAGGATGGTACACTGTTTTTAGTTTCAATAAGTTTTTATTATATGTGGGGGCACATGACAGGGGGGGTCCTGTCATTTGCCCCCTTATGTAATGCCCCCCTGCCATGTGCCCCTTATATATGATGCCCCCCTGACATTTGCCCCTTATATATAATACCCCATGTCCTGTGCCCCTCACAATATAATGCCCCCCTGACATGTGCCCCTCACTTATAATGCCCCCTGTCATGTGCCCCCACATATAATGCCCCCTGACATGTGCCCCTCACATATAATGCCCCCCTGACATGTGCCCCTCACACATACCGTATATGCCGGCGTATAAGACGACCCCCAACTTTCACAGTTAAAATATAGAGTTTGGGATATACTCGCAGTATAAGACTACCCCTCCTACCGTGATGTACGGTAGCTTGTAGTCCCCCCCCCCCCCATTTGGTAGGCAGTATAGTTCCCCCCCCCCATTTGGTAGGCAGTATAGTCCCCCCCCCCCCCCATTTGGTAGGCAGT
Source organism: Hyla sarda (assembly GCF_029499605.1). Classification (NCBI taxonomy): domain Eukaryota; kingdom Metazoa; phylum Chordata; class Amphibia; order Anura; family Hylidae; genus Hyla; species Hyla sarda. The sequence goes on from NC_079189.1 coordinate 155,897,385, forward strand.
ATAGTTCCCCCCCACATTAGGTAGGCAGCATGTTCCCCCACATTAGGTAGGCAGCATGTTCCCCCACATTAGGTAGGCAGCATGTTCCCCCACATTAGGTAGGCAGCATGTTCCCCCACATTAGGTAGGCAGCATGTTCCCCCACATTAGGTAGGCAGCATGTTCCCCCACATTAGGTAGGCAGCATGTTCCCCCACATTAGGTAGGCAGCTACCCCACATTAGGTCAGCAGCTCCCCCCCCACATTAGGTCAGCAGCTTCCCCCCACAATAGTAGGCAGCTCCCCCCCACAATAGTAGGCAGCTCCCCCCCACAATAGTTGGTGGTATAGTTCCCCCACAATGGTAGGCAGCTCCCCCCCCCACAATGGTTGGCAGTATAGTTCCCCCACAATGGTAGGCAGCTCCCCCCCCCCCACAATGGTTGGCAGTATAGTTCCCCCACAATGGTAGGCAGCTCCCCCCCCCACAATGGTTGGCAGTATAGTTCCCCCACAATGGTAGGCAGCTCCCCCCCACAATAGTTGGCAGTATAGTGCCCCCACAATGGTGGGCAGCTCCCCCCCACAGACATACAGCTTCAAGCCATATACAGTGTATGGCTGGAGGCTGTATGTCTGTATACTTCCCCCCCCCCTCCCCCCCACAGTGTTCCGGTCACCGCTCCTCCGGCCCGGGGTCACATCTACTGCTATGGCCTATGGACCATAGCAGTAGGTGCCGGGACCGGGGAGCGGTGACCGCAACACTGAAGATGACTTGCCGCCGGTCACTTACCAGGCTCCGGCCGCCGCACGTCTTCCTCCGGTCCTCCTGGTACTCCTGCGCCTCTGGTTGTACGCACGGGACGTCCTGTGCGTACAACCATAGAGAGGCGGAGGATCGCAGGAAGACCGCAGGAGGACTGGAGGAGGACGTGCGGCGGGCGGGGAATGGTAAGTGACCGGCGGACATCTTTATGTTCCGAAAAGATTTTTCGGGACACAGGGATGTCCGGCATAGGAAAACCTATGATTATCTGCCCGGGCCTGCTCCCGTGTGCGGCTGCAGGCAGGGGCCGGCCAGACCAGGTAAAAACTAATACTGTATACTAAAAACCAGGGGGTCTCCAGCTGTTGTGAAACTACAACTACCATCATGCCCGGACAGCCTTTGCCGGTCCGCGCATGCTGGGAGTTGTAGTTTCACAACAGCTGGAGGCACCCTGGTTTTTAGTATACAGCAGTGGTCGGCACTATGCGGCCCGACCGCACTGCAATAGCTGCATTAAAGTGAGTGAAGAGCCGCATGTGGCTCGCGAGCCACAGCTTGCCGACCACTGGGATAGGGGATAAGATATCTTTGCGCCGGAGTACCCCTTTAATCCTGGTATCAAATTCTTTAAAGGTAGGATGATTCTCATATTGTTGTACAGATAGCTGTAATCTGGTGATATTCTCACCAGCTTCGATAAAGGCTTGTTCTTTGTATGCAATGATGAGATTCATAAATTTGATCTAAGATTCTGTTAACAGATTCTCCCAATCAGTCCTGAATTGGTCTCAGAAAACAGTAGTGTGGAACTTTCTAATTCTTAGACCCTGTGGAACCATATTGCTCTCCACATATTTCTTTAAGGTCGATACATCACACCAAATTCTCGACTTATCAGAGAGGGCTTGCTCCAACTCCTCCATTTGGATCTAAAGGTCCAATGCAGACTGGGTGTAATGTTAAACATTGTGGACATGCGTTTCATCCCTGCTTGACGGTCATCGCTTACCGGCTACTCTTACTAGGTACTCCTCTTGTGCCTTTTAGAAAGCTCTGGCGATTAGGTGGGAGACCCAGATCAGTCCAAATGATGAAGACACATTAGGGGATGTTCATCAAAGGATTTAGATTGGTTTTTCCTGTCTAAATTTGTCGCACAGAAAGGTCTAAATATGTGCGACTTTTCTGCGACTTTTGCTCTAGAGGATTTTTAGAACATGATGCATGCAAGTCCATTTTAGACGGAAATGCATTGGAAAATGCATTGGTGCTGAATTATCAAAATCGACTTTTCAGCGACAAGTCGCATCGGCTGAAAGTACGCCGAAATGTCAGACCATGCTGGAGCAGGTATAAATACAGTCTAAAGCACAGATCACGAAGTCTGTGCACAGAATTTATCAAGAGCCGTGCGCCTTTTGATAAATTAAGCGCACAATAGACCAGCCTAATGCTCTGTGCTTTGGTCTATATTGATGCAGGACATAGACAGCTTTGATAAGTATCCAGCTCACCACCAAGTCAGAGGTGCACAGAAGCGTGAGGACAGCAAATGTAGATAAGCCAGAAACAAAAGGGAATTCCAGCACCACGGTCATGGAGAAAGAACGCTGCTTATTTATTTCATCGACAGGAACACAGAACACGGCATGCACAAACTCTTTGGTTCGTGCATGCTGTGTTCTCTGTTACTATCGATGAATTAATAAAGCAGCGTTCTTCGTGACCGTGGTGCTGGAATTCCCTTTTGTTTCTGGCTTATGTACGTGTGCTGTCCTATCGCTTCCATGCACCTCTGACTTGGTTGTGATCTGGATCCCACACACTGGCCCTCATTTACTATTGCAAACCCGACATGTTTTGTCGGGTTGTGCGCCAGATTCTGTCGCATTGTGCCAGAAATTCTGTCTGCGCCAGATTTTGCTCCAGAATTGAAAAAACCCTGGCTAATGCTCCATTTTGCTACGAAAACCTGAAAAAGGGGCGTGACCGCCAGGAAAAGGGGCGTGTTCCCGACATTTTCACACAAAAAAACAACATATTTACTAAGGTTTCCTCATAAAATGTGGTAGATTTGAGCTAATGAAAACCCTACAGATCAGTGAATGTGTAAAAAAGAAAAAAAAAAAAAAAAAAAAGAAAAAAAAAAAAAGTGTAGGGAAACCTTAGTAAATACTGTGGAAAATAAATTGTAGGGAATTAAAACCCACAAAGAAACCTACACAACACTCTTAGTAAATGAGGGTCAGTGTGTCTACTTTGTCTCCTATTATAATGGGCCAAAATGTCATTATTTTTCTGTTTCTTTGTATTGTGCATTGAATGGGAGGACCAATTTCGTGCCACATTCCACTATCTCTGTTTCAGGGATGGCTTCTTTAACCCCTTAAGGATCGGGGTTTTTTCCATTTTTGCATTTTCGTTTTTTGCTCCTTGCCTTTAAAAAATCATAACTCTTTCAATTTTGCACCTAAAAATCCATATGATGGCTTATTTTTTGCGCCACCAATTCTACTTTGTATTGACGTCAGTCATTTTGCCCAAAAATCTACGGTGAAACGGAAAAAATCATTGTGCGACAAAATTGAAAAAAAAAACCGCTGTTTTGTAACTTTTGGGGGCTTCCGTTTCTACGTAGTACATTTTTCGGTAAAAATGACACCTTATCTTTATTCTGTAGGTCCATACGATTAAAATGATACCCTACTTATATAGGTTTGATTTTGTCGGACTTCTGGAAAAAATCATAACTACATGCAGGAAAATTAATACGTTTAAAATGGTCATCTTCTGACCCCTATAACTTCTATTTTTCCGTGTATGGAGCGGTATGAGGGCTCATTTTTTGCGCCGTGATCTGAAGTTTTTAACGGTACCATTTTTGCATTGATAGGACTTATTGATCGCTTTTTATTCATTTTTAAATGATATAAAAAGTGACCAAAAATGCACTATTTTGGACTTTGGAATTTTTTTGCGCGCACGCCATTGACCGAGCGGTTTAATTAATGATATATTTTTATTATTCGGACATTTCCGCACGCGGTGATACCATATATGTTTATTTTTATTTTTATTTACACTGTTTTTTTTTTTATTGGAAAAGGGGGGTGATTCAAACTTTTAATAGGGGAGGAGTTAAAAGATTTTTATTCCCTTTTTTTTTTTCCACTTTTTTTTGCAGTGTTATAGGTCCCATAGGGACCTATAACACTGCACACACTGATCTTCTATGTTGATCACTGGTTTCTCATAGGAAACCAGTGATCGACGATTCTGCCGCATGACTTCTCATGCCTGGATCTCAGGCACTGAGCAGTCATTCGGCGATCGGACAGCGAGGAGGCAGGTAGGGGCCCTCCCGCTGTCCTGTAAGCTGTTTGGGATGCCGCGATTTCGCCGCGGCTATCCCGAACAGCCCACTGAGCTAGCCGGCAACATTTTGTTTCGCTTTTAGCCGCGCGGCTCAGCTCTGAGCGCGCGGCTAAAGGGTTAATAGCGCGCGGCGCCTCGATCGGCACTGCACGCTATTAGAGGCGGGTGCCGGTTTCACTATGACGCCGGGCCCGCCGTGATATGACGCGGGATTACTTTGTAACCCTGCGTTATATCAGGAGAGCAGGACCAAGGACGTACCGGTACGTCCTTGGTCCTTAAGGGGTTAAAAAAGTCATCTCTGTTTAATTTCCTTGCTCTCCTAAGGGAATCCTCCAGCAGTTTTGAGGGATATTCTTATTCTTTAAAGTCTCTGTCTAAATTTGTAGCTTCTCCAAATTTCCCCATATCCGTACAATTCCGCCTTCTCCGGCAGAACTGTCCATATAGGAAGTTTAGTAGCCATCTAGGTAGGTGACAGCTTGAATTTAGGATGTATGAATTCCTTTATGTAGGTTTCCGAAAAGTACAGCATTTAAGTTTCTCTTCCTCCACATAAATCTTTGTCTAAAAATTTGACGTATCCTTCTCCTATACATGGAGTGAGTTTCAGATTGAAGGAGTTCTGGTTCAATTCCGTAATGACTTTTTCTAGACCGATTCTGTCTCCATTCCTCACCATAATGATATCATTGATATACCTCCGCCATAGCACCAGGTCTAAATATTATAAATATAATATTTAGACCTGGTGCTATGGCGGAGGTATATCGATGATATCATTATGGTGTGGAATGAATAGGAATATGATGAAGGAAAACAGCACCTCCCAAACAAAAACTTCCAAAGTGGTGCACGCAGAGGCCATACCTGGGTCAGGAGTCCATGTATAAACAAGGAAGAAATATCCGCAGCACACAGGTATCCGTGAAAATTAGTGGTTAGTGGATTTTGGCCGGATACTGGAATAAGGGTTCCATACAAAACATGGAACCTAAAATTAAAATAATATAACCGTGAGAATAAGGTAAGTAAAGAGTTTGGAAAATAGTGATAATATATACCTAATAAATGCTCATACCAACATTTCAATAATTGAATATTAATAATTGTAAATAATAAATAAATGGATAATTAGGATACACTCACCCCAAATGCAATCAAAGGATATAGCTCTGTGGTGGCAATGAAGTCTGTATATTAATGTGTGTATGTGTGTGTGTGTATATATATATATATATATATATATATATATATATATATATATATATATATATATATATATTTATTTATTATAAAGAAGAAATATCCGCAGCACACGGTATCCGTGAAAATATAGAAGTGATTTATTCCATCAAAACAATTTGTCCAAGAACATCGTTTCAACCAGCTCTCCTGGTCTTTTTCAAGCTCAGTGTACATAGTGAATAACACGCCTTTTATAAGGGTACAAAACTAGTACCAGTTGTGAAAATATATAATTATACAATCAGTGTAAAAATACATAAAATATATACGTGTGATATTTTTTGTATACTGATGTTTTGTACACTATTTTATGTATTTTCACACTGATTCTATAATTATTTTCACAATTGGTACTAGTTTTGTACCTTTTATATGTGCTATTCACTATGTATATTGAGCTTGAAAAAGACCAGAAGGGCTGGTTGAAACTATGTTCTTGGACAACTGTTTTGATGGAATAAATCACTTCAGTTATTTTTCTATACATATACACACACTGTCTATTTTTAGCCTTTTTTCTATATCAACAATCAAGAGAAGACTTCACCAGAGTGAATACAGAGGGTTCACCACAAGATGGAAACCATTGGGGAGCCTCCAAAACAGGGAGGCCAGGTTAGAGTTTGCCAAACGACATCTAAAAAAGCCTTCACAGTTCTGGAACAACATCCTATGGACAGATGAGACCAAGATCAACTTATACCAGAGTGATGGGAAGAGAAGAGTATGGAGAAGGAAAGGAACATGATCCTAAGCATACCACCTTATCAGTGAAGCATGGTGGTGGTAGTGTCATGGCGTAAGCATTTGTGGCTGACAATGAACTGGTTCTCTTGTATTTATTGATGAAGTTACTGCTGACAAAAGCAGCAGGATGAATTCTGAAGTGTTTCAGGCAATATTATCTGTTCATATTCAGCAAAATGCTTCAGAACTCATTGGACGACACTTCACAGTGCAGATGGACAATGACCCAAAACATACTGCAAAAGCAACCAAAGAGTTTTTAAGGGAAAGAAGTGGAATGTTATGCAATGGCCAAGTCAATCACCTGACCTAAATCCTATTTTTAAGCATGCATTTCACTTGCTGAAGACAAAACTGGAAGGGAAAATGCCCCGAGAACAAGCAGGAACTGAAGACAGTTGCTGAGGCCTTGCAGAGCATCACCAGGGAGGAAACCCAGCGTCTGGTGATGTTTTTATACATTTCAGTCTTCAGGCTTTAATTGACTGCAAAGGATTTGCAACCCGGTATTAAAAAGTGAAAGTTTGATTTATGATTATTATTATTCTGTCTCATTACTTTTGGTCCCTTAACAAGTGGGAGGCACATATGCAAACTGTTGTAATCCCTACAACCTTCACCTGATTTGCATGTAAATACCCTCAAATTAAAGGAAAACTGTCAGCTTGCTCCCCCCCCCAGCACCAAAAAGTGCCTGTAATGAATATTGATGAGCTGGGCAGCGCTGCGGGCAAAAACGCTGACGTCAGAGTGCCAGTTAGCCCAGCCGATGCAAGTTAGCACCTAATTAGCATATACCGAAAATAGAAGATTACGGCCGACCGGCGGGGCGGATTCGGGCACGGTAAGCATCAAACTGATCTGCGTCCCCTGCACTACCAGCCAGTACCACTGGTTAGTGTGGGGGGAGCAAGCTGACCGTTTTCCTTTTTAAAGCTGAAAATCTGCAGTTAAAGCAGATCTTTTGTTTCATTTCAAATTTCATTGTGGTGGTGTATAGAGGCAAAAAGTTTAGAATTGTGTTGATGTTTCAATATTTATGGACCTGACTGTGTGTGTGTATGTGTGTGTGTGTGTGTGTGTGTATGTGTGTATATATATATATATATATATATATATATATGTATATATGTATATATATATATATTAATATTTTGTGGGGAAATTTAAAAAAAAAACACAATTTTACAAATTTTGGAATGTCTAGTTTTTACACAGTGACCTTCCAGTAAAAAACAGTGGCCCTCATTTACTATTGAAAAGCCAAAATTTTTGGTCTGGTTGTGCGCCAGAATCTGTCGCATTGCGCCAGAAATTCTGTTTGCGCCAGAATTGAAAAAACCCGACTAACTCCATTTTGCTAAGAGAACCTGAAAAAGGGCATGGCCACCGGGGAAAGGGGCGTGTTCCCGACATTTTCACAAAAACCCAACATATTTACTAAGGTTTCCACAGAAAATGTGGTGGATTTCAGCTGAGGAAAACCCTACAGATCAGATCAGGTGTAAAAAAAGCAAAATGTTGGGAAAGCTTAGTAAATGCCGTGGAAAATAAATTGTAGGGAATTAAAACCCACGAAGAAACCTACACTCCACTCTTAGTAAATGAGGGCCAGTGTGTTTAAAATGCAAATACGTGACTTTTTTTATTTTTATTTTTTTTATATCCCTTTTTTTTCCTTCTTTTTTCTGGGTTGTGACAAAAAAGCAATCACTAGATTGCTATTACTGTATAGGCATAGCACTGATCAGTAATATTGGCAATCTACTTCTCTGGTGTGCTAGAAGGTAAACCAGAGGAGGTGATCATCAGAGCCACCAGGAGGCAGGTGAAGAGACCTCCAGTGGCCATCCTCACTCATCGAACCCCCACGATTACTCCGTGGGTGGTCCAATGAGTACCCCTGAGCCCCGATAATACCACAGATTGTGTGACCCCCCCCCCCCCCCCCCCGGCTCTGTATTGGAGGCTCTGTTCATGGCCAAACTAAGCCTCTGGCACAGAACCTTTCCTAACTGTGTGATCCTCAATTTGCTGGTAAACTACAGTTCCATGCATATCTTGACAGCAGCAAATTTTTTATGCATGTTGAACTTTTCTTCTACAAGGAGCACCAGAGTTTTTTGGATGCATCCACATGAAATTGAAATGCTGCAAATTTTCTGGCAAAAATTAATGGCGCAAAATTAATGCAGAGTAAGCCAATGAATATTTGGTCTAAACTAAGACTATAGAGAATTGAATGGATATATGAAACAGGCAATCTGGGCCATTGACACTTTAACTCCTGTTAACATAATCACAATGTGCAGCCTCAAATCCACATTAAATTGACATTTGCATATTCAGCAAGAGGGCAGGTCCAATTGGGAATATGGATGAAACTGGAGTTTGGAGAGCAGGCTCCCCGCTTCCATTGTGCAAATCTGCCTAATAGGAAGTAGTGAATGAACGGACAGAACAAATATTGCATGGATCAAAGTGGGGCCTTTTTTTTTAGAGCTGTTAAAGGAGTACTCTGGTGCAGAGTATTCCTGCTCCGTCCTGCCCGGGCTGCAAAAAAAATGAAAATAAACAATCACTCTCCTCCCTGGGTTCCCGCGGAGCGCCACTACAGCTGATCGGTCCTCCGGTCCATCTTCTTCATACTTCCGTGTGAATGAAGCGTCACATGGCGCTCAGCCTATCGCCGGTGGCCGCGATATTCTGCCTCTGCCCATAATAAGCTGAGCACCATGTGATGCTTCGTTCTATACAAAGCTTTGTTGCAAGAGGATCTGCACTAAGTAATCCTCAGAGGGGTCTCAATGTTTATACACTGCTCAAAATAAAGGGAACACTTAAACAACACAATGTAACTCCAAGTCAATCACACTTCTGTGAAATCACACTGTCCACTCAGGAAGCAACACTGATTGACAATCAACTTCACATGCTATTGTGAAAATGGAACAGACAACAGTTGAAAATTATAGGCAATTAGCAAGACACCCCCAATAAAGGAGTGGTTCTGCAGGTGGTGACCACAGACCACTTCTCAGTTCCTATGCTTCCTGACTGGTGTTTTGGTCACTTTTGAATGCTGGCGGTGCTTTCACTCTAGTGTTAGCGTGAGACGGAGTCTACAACCCACACAAGTGGCTCATCCAAGATGGCACATCAATGCGAGCTGTGGCAAGAAGGTTTGCTGTGTCTGTCAGCTTAGTGTCCATGCTGGAGGAACTACCAGGAGAAAGGCCAGTACATCAGGAGACGTGGGGGAAGCCGTAGGGGGGCAACAACCCAGCAGCAGGACTGCTACCTCCGCCTTTATGCAAGGAGGATCACTGCCAGAGCCCTGCAAAATGACTTCCAGCAGGCCACAGTTGTGCATGTGTCCACTCAAACGGTCAGAAACAGACTCCATAACTTATAGCCCAACACCATGCAGGATGTTTGGCATTTGCCAGAGAACACCAAGATTGGCAAATTTGCCACTGGCGCCCTGTGCTCTTCACAGATGAAAGCAGGTTTACACTGAGCACATGAGTCTGGAGACGCAGTGGAGAACGTTCTGCTGCCTGCAACATCCACAAGCAGGACTGGTTTGGTGGTGGGTCAGTAATGGTGTGGGGTGGCATTTCTTTGGGGAGGCTGAACAGTCCTCCATGTGCTTGCCAGAGGTAGCCTGACGGCCATTAGGTACCGAGATGAGATCCTCATACCCCTTGTGAGACCATATGCTGGTGCGATTGGCCCTGGGTTCCTCCTAATGCAAGACAATGCTAGACCTCATGTGGCTGGAGTGTGTCAGCAGTTCCTGCAAGAGGAAGGCATTGATGCTATGGACTGGCCCGCCCGTTCCCCAGACCTGACTCCGATTGAGCACATCTGGGACATCATGTCTCGCTCCATACACAAACGCCACATTGCACCACAGACTGTCCAGGAGTTGGCGGATGCTTTAGTCCAGGTCTGGGAGGACATCCCTTAGGAGACCATCCACCCACCACCTCATCAGGAGCATGGCCAGGCATTGTAGGGTGGTCATACGGGCACGTGGAGGCCACACACACTACTGAGCCTCATTTTGACTTGTTTTAAGGATATTACATCAAAGTTGGATCAGCCTGTAGTGTGGTTTTCCGCTTTAATTTTGAGTGTGACTCCATATCCAGACCTCCATAGGTTGATACATTTGATTTCCATTGTAAATTTTTGTGTGATTTTGTTGTCAGCACATTCAACTATGTTAAGACGAAAATATTTCATACAATTAGTTCATTCAGTCAGATCTAGGATGTGTTATCTTAGTGTTCCCTTTATTTTTTGAGCAGTGTATTAAAAAATTTTTTTTTTTGGGACATTGTCTGCTTCTTTTTTTTTTTTTTTTTAAATATTTAACTAGTATAAAGGATGCTGTTACCCACTGTATACATTGTGGGAGGCCCAAGTTTGTAAACAGCCCAGGGCCTGTGCTACAGGTCTACCACAGTTTTGTTATGCAAACCCTGTAAATTTGTTTCCCATATCTTATTAAAGATTAAACGGCACACAGTAGTATCATAACCTTTACTTCCTTATTTATGCAGATTTCCCATTCCCATAAAGAAGTTCTGACATAGTTGGCAGCCTGCATGAGAAGCCTAATACAATAATGATGGCGTAATCTGGTCAGGTTAATAATAGGGATTCATTAAGATATTGCCACAATGTATCTTTTATATTTGGCAATAAATATATATGGCTTTAACCTTATCACAAACCTATATGAAAATGGTAAGGTTAGAAGCTAAATTAAGTTATTTTGTTTCAAACATACTGTATTTGTGTTTTGCAGTAATATTTTCTAACAGATTGTAAGTGGAGACCACTGGCAGTATTTTAGGTAACACCTGTATTAAACAGTGTTTATCTTTGTCAGGCCCATAGAGCATTTGTGGGGCTCTCTCTCCTTAAAAACAATTCTTGTAATTGCTGGACCCACCTTGAACAGCCAGTCATCCTATCCTTTGGTTAGGTGATGAAGGTCCTTCATGTGAAAACCCCCATAGCAAATATTTGTGGTAACTGGGTTGGATGAGGGCAGTTGTTGTTACCCTAGGGGCAGATGACATTAAAGGGGTTGTGCGCTGCCATGCTTTTCGGAGCTCCGCACGCAGCATCCGGAAGTTCATTACTCCGAACGCTGTGTGCGGGCTTCCGTGTTCACGGCCTCCGGGCGTGACGTCACGCCCGGCCCCCTCGTGACGTCACGCCCGCCCCCTCTACCAAAGTCTATGGGAAGGGGGCGTGACAGTGGTCGCGCCCCCTTCCCATAGACTTTGGTTTAGGGGGCGGGCGTGACTTCACGCCCGGCTGCCGCGAACACGGAAGCCCGCACACAGCGTTCGGAGTAATGAACTTCCGGACGCTGCGTGCGGAGCTCCGAAAAGCATGGCAGCGCACAACCCCTTTAACCCCTTGTGTTTGTGACGCCAGGGCAGGGTTTATCCTCGATACCTCCCGAAGGTATACCGCTAGATCCTTGGCTAGGCGTGGGGGGGGCAATAATGATTCTGATGCCAAGTTACGGATAACGGTAGCTTTACTGAGAGTAAACAAATGGTAAAGTCTATACAGTTCAGGTGACCTGTGACTCAAAGACCTTAAGGGCTTGCTGGGACTTGTAGTAAGACTGGACAATGTAATGCAGGCCACGCATGACAGGGACTGACTTGAATGAAGACTGACAAAGCTATGACTGTAGCTTACTTGCATTTGATGGTGGCTGCGGGACTTGACTTTGAGGCCTCTAACACTCTGGACACACACACTAGGCACGACTGACCTCAGCAAATACTTATCTCCAAAAAGAAAGAGGAAAGAGAGAGAGCTAGCTTCACCCAGGGCTTATATGGGGGAGACTAGCAGGGTGCCCATAGGTCACTCTTGGGGTCACCTGGTCACTGATACCTCTTGGGTAACAATCACACAAGTACAAGGGAGCCCAGGGGACACTGAAGGGAGGCTGCCGGACAGGGCAGCCAGGGTACGGGGTAACACCTGCCTTACTGGACGACCACATATTCTTATAGGCCTCCTATAATGGCCTCTTACTTTACATACTAGGACAGTAAGGTTTCCCACTGGTCAGTACCCCCCTTCATAAATAAAGTTCCTTAGAGAGAGGAGTATATCACTGTTTCTTGCAAAAGGAATGGGACCAACCAGGACGAGGCTCTCTCACGCCAAGGCTCGAATAGCTGTCGCATGGTTTGCCACTATAGTATTCCCCTCTATTTTGTTTTATTTGTGACAGTGAAAAGCTGCCTGAACATACCATGACCCTTTACAGAATGGGATAGACTTGAGATATGTGGTCCATGTGTTATGGGGTCCTATTGGATCTCCCCTATATAATTGAGCAGGGCAGGATTGTCACAATTTTCAAAAAATGCTCTAAAGTATGTGCTGAAACTGCCCTGCTGACAACAAATTACCAAGATCGGTCCTAGGCTCCTACATCACAGCAACAGCCTCCTATCTATTGTTACAACTGGACTTTTTTATTTTTTTATTTTAAGGGTTTAATTACTGTGAAACATTTCGCAGATATTTCATAGAAATGTATCTCAAGCAATAAATAAAGCCTTGTCTTTATACTGCAAGTCTTAACAAAGATACTGGAGTCATTCTACAGTACACTTGATAGTCCTGAAGAAATGAAATACAAAGTATCTTAGGTTGTATAAAGATGGAGCACTTACTAGCTGTAAAGGTCCTGTTCCTTTATTGTTCATATCACATAAAATGATACAGACAGCGAAACTGCGAGACAGACATTTTGTAATGCCAGGTACTTTTGGCCGTGGACAGTACAAAACGGCCGTCGCCTATCCATTTATGTGATATGAACAAGAAATGAATAGGATCTTTATGGCTGGTGAGTGCTCCATCTTATATTTCTACTTTTGACGTTGTACATCAGATACTGTAAACTATGAGTTATTGAACAGCTTGTAATTTGAGATTCCCCAAGGCGGTATGCAGTCTGTCCTGAGCCTACCCCTACCTTATTGTATATGCGTTTAGTATCAGAAACAGTCTCTCTACTGCTTCGTTTAAATTGATAGCGTAGCTTTATTATACAGTAGTAGTTTAAACATATGTTGCAGATTCCCTATATACGTTATAACCCTTTTTAATAGAATGGAATGATTAGCTCATAGGCAAACCATACGGCTGAAAATAGGTTACCTCCTTATCCTAGTCCTTCTAATGAAAAAAATACCTCCTTGGTCAGCAATGTTTTACCAAATAAAAACAACTGAAGACCCCTTTGAAATTGTTCTAGGTATGCGGTAATCAGATCACAGCCAGAGAATAACAATACATTTAATGGTATTTCACTGTGATGAATGAAAACAGAGAATATAACTGCACGTCCAAATCGGGCTGAAGGAAACACGGTAACCTATACTAACCAAAGTGCATTTCGTAACTAGCAGCGGCATTAGATCTCATCGACCTGTGACTGGAACTACAAGTCAACAGTACTTTTATTGTGTTTAGAGTCACCATTTTGTGCTTTTATGCCGTTATTACATTAAGATCTCAACATGACTTGCAACAATAATCTGTTTGTACCAACAGGTCTTAAATGTAAAATGTGATAATTTCCTAAGTGTGTGTATATGTAAGTGTGTGTGTGTGTGTGTATATATATATATATATATATTACTGTAGTGTGTGTGTGTGTGTGTGTATATATACATATATATTACTGTAGTGTTTGTGTGTGTATCTCTTCAGGACTACCTTTTGGCTATATGGCATTGTGAAATCTATAACACTACCCTATTGATCCCCTACTATTTCATCCTCACCTACCACTAGTAATTGGTTCAGAAATTTAAACCTCTGCTTTATTATAAAATAGTTTTTGAGTATTGTATTTTGTTGTATTTACTGAAACCTTGCATAGAATAGCTGAATAGAGATCTGTAGAGTTCCTCGTGCATCCATACAGAAAACATTAGCTTGTCACTAATGCGCTTTTCTCACAGAGGAATACATTGAAAGAATTATGTTTATGGATTGCCATAATGGGAAGCTTGAAGGCACTTAACAAAATGTGCATGCCACAGTTCCTTTCTAGTCCTGAAGACAAATCTTTCGTTGCAGTTCTTTGCTTCCTTGTATCTATTTTACTAAGTAGTCTCTGACATGAACACCAGGATGACTATGTAAATTGTTCAATACCAAGAAGTACCTGTACCGTACACTTTCAACAAGAAGTTTTAAAAATGGTAGACACAATGGGCACTTCCTTAAAGGGGTTTCCAAATCTTCTTGCTTTTGTTGGCCTACCTTTTTAAAGGGGTACGTCATTGGAAAAAAAAGTTTTCAAATCAACAGATTTGGAAATTACATCTATTTAAGAATCGTTATCTTTCTAGTAATTATTAGCTGCTGTGTAATACAGAGGAAGTTGTGTAGTTCATTCCAGTTTGGCCACAGTGCTCTCTGCTGTCACACCTGTCCATGTCAGGAACTGTCTGGAGCTGGAGAGGTTTGCTATGGGTATTTTTGCTTCTACTCTGGACAGTTTCGGACACAGACAGAGGTGGCAGCAGAGAGAGCACTGTGGCCAGACTGGAAAGAACTACACAACTTTCTCTGTAGCATCCAGCAGCTGATAAATACTGGAAGGGTTAAGTTTCTTAATAGAGATGAGCTTGATTCGTCACGAACTTCTCGGCTCGGCGTTTGCCGACTTTAGCCTGCATAAATGAGTTCAGCTTTCAGGTGCTCCGGTGGGCTGGAAAAGGGTGGATAAAGTCCTAGGAGAGAGTATCCACCTCCTAGGACTGTATCCACCTTTTCCAGCCCACCGGAGCACCTGAAAGCTGAACTCATTTATGCAGGCTTAAGTCATCTACTGCCGAGCTGAGAAGTTCGTGACGAATCGAATTACTGGAAGTTCGCTCATCTCTATTTCTTAAATAGCAGTAATTTACAAATCTGTTTAACTTTCTGGCACCTTTTTGATTTGAATAAATTGTTTTTCCACTGGAGTACCCCTTTTAAAGATGGCTCCCATTCACTTCAACTGAGCCCCGGTAACCCAGTATGGTTACTTTACAATGTATGGATGCCCCGGAAAACCCTTTATGGATGCTCTTACACAGTGCTTGTGCTGCAGTTTTTTTTAAAACATATATTTTTATTAAACATTTTCTCGAAAATATAAAAGTCATAACACATAAAAAATTAGGCGCTACGCAGAGCGGCATGAAAGGTCATAAACAGTCAACCGTGTCAGATTATTGAGAAGAAGGGTCCGCCACAAAATAGCACATAAGCCCCCCTAGTCCCAGTCCCATAAAGTCCATAGCAGTCAGAAGAGCTAAAGCGTGGTTCAGCATCTTGTCTGCCACCGACCAAACAGTGCTGAGAAGAACGAAAACTCTTCGAACTAGCATGACATGCATTAAATAAAGTCAGGCTAGTCAGGGAGGCACAGGGCGCCCAAGGTATCCCATAAGGCTTCTAAGCTGTAACATTCCGTCCAGCAGAACGGGGTGGACGAGTTCCCTTATTTCTGACTCAGAGTAGCGTGTAACTATAAAAGATTTCCATTTAGCAAAGAATTTAGTACCAGTCTTTTTATGACGTTCAGTGTCTAATGATGGTATAAAAAATGGTATAAAAATGTCTAAAAATTGTATATCAAGGGTTGTAGGGGTTATCCAGGAATGAAAGAGGCACCGAAGAGCTACATGTAGAATTATATGAATGATCATGGGCACCTTGGGTGGTCCTGGGCCCTCCGATTCAGTTTCCGGAGGTCTGAGTTGGTGGAATAAGACAGCCTGAGGTGTAAGCGGGATTTCCACATCCCAGTGTGCATGTATATGAGCAATAACAGAGGTCCAATAGGTGCCCGTCGCAGGACATGTCCAGACGCCTTGCCACAGGTTTGTGAGTGATTGGGAACATTTTTCACAAGCCATTATCCTGTCTGGGAACGTGGGCGAGGGCAAGATTTTAAAACCATATAGGGCCCTGGGAGCCAGTTTAAAATAGGTTTCTCACCAGCACTCGTTTATACGTTTCCTGATAATATGCCAGCCCTGGAGGATGCAATTTGTGATATCTTCATCCGGTACCCAAGCCCGCCATGAATCAAACAGTGTGTGTGTGAGTTCACTTTAAGGAAATGATCCCTAAATGCACAATACAGAATTGATATTGAAGTTTTACAAGGGTCAGGGCCAATAATATCATCAAGAGTGTGTGTGGGGGCTTCTCTGCTCAGGTCCCGCAGCCTCGAGTGACAGAAGGAGAGGATCTGGTTAACTTCTAACGTGTGAGAGGAAGGGAGATCAAAGTGATCCATGATTGCCGATGTGGAGGACCATCGCCTATTAGCCATATCCATAAGGTCCCCAGCTGAAATGAGACCCTTGTTGCACCACAGCAAGCACCCAGAAAACACGCTATCTTGTGGAACTCAGGGTGACCGGTCAGAGGCATGTGTTTGGAGAAGAAGGAAGGGCAGATTAAGGTTTTTACATATTTCCTTCCATGTGATTATCGTGTCATAGAGTAAGGAAGAATGTTTTATCTGGGGGGGGGGGGGGGGGGGGTAGAAAAGAATATGTGTGGAGAAGAGCTGCCAGATTCCAGGGGGCAGCCAAGGCCCTTTTTAGAGAGATGTTTGAATTAGAGGACCCATGAAGCCAATCCATGACGTATCTAAATAGACCTACTAGATTGTACCCGCTGATGTTGGGGAAGTTCAAGCCACCAGCTTACGTGCACAACATCAGCTTTTGTAGAGCGATACGTGGTCGCTTGCCGGCCCAGATAAAAGAAGTAAAGGCCAAGTTGAGGGAGCTGATGTCTACATGTTTCAACAATAACAGTAACGTTTGTAAGGGGTAAAGTAAACATGAGAAGCTTATCATTTTTATGAGGTGACAACGACCCATGAACGTTATCTGGAGATTATGCCACCTTTTGGAGTTCTGCATGGATTTTGGAAAACAGGGGAGGGTAGTTAAAGGTATGGAGAGATTCTGGGGTCTTGCCTATTTTCACCCCCAAGTATGTTACTGCAGTGTGGGCTACTGTGAGATCTAAAAGGGCTATCTCAGGAAGCCAGCCCAGGAAAGTCCATCCAAGAGGCAATAGCTCAGTCTTCGCCACGTTAACTTTATAACCCGAGATGGAGCCGTAGGTATGTAATGTGCCAGCAAGGTAGGTAGTGAGTGTGAAGGGTTGCTGAGAAAGAAGAACGTCATCAGCAAACATTGCCAGTTTAACTGATTCCATTCCCACTGGGATACCTTTGTAGATTGGTGAATGCAAGAGATGTTGAGCCAGAGGCTCTATTGCCAGATCAAATAAGAGTGGTAAGAGCAGGCAACCCTGTCACGTCCCTTTATGTAGATGGAAAGGAGTAGACAAGATCCCCAGCATGTGCACACATGCCCGTGGTAAAGAGTATAAGCTGGATAAGTAAGTCCGGAAAACCCCGGTGATGCCAAACCTGTCCAGCACCAAGTCAAGCCAAGTCAATTGAAAATTATCAAAAGCCTTTTCGTCATCCAGGGCCAAGAGGGCCGTCTGAGCAAGGGGCATGGTTCGGTGCTGAACAGAGTCAAACACAGAAAGGACTTTGCGGATGGTGGCTGAACTGTTACGGATGAAGCCAACCTGGTGAGGCCCCACAAGTCCCGGAAGAAATCGCGCTAGGAAGCGAGCTAAAATTTTCAAAAATAGTTTGATGTCCTGGTCAATGAGGGAGATTGGTCTATAAGAGCTAGAATTTAAGGGGTCTTTAATACTTTAATATAAGCCAATTGATGCCGTAGTGGGAAGCACACCCGTCTGTAGGAAGCCATTGAAATCTGGTCTATCAGGGACTTGTAGAATTCCCCAGTGTCACGATGCCGGCTGGCAGGTAGTGGATCCTCTGAGCCAGAGAGGGATGGCAAGGACCGCGCTAGTGGACCGGTTCTAAGCCACTACAGGTTTTCACCAGAGCCCGCCGCAAAGCGGGATGGTCTTGCTGCGGCAGTAGTGACCAGGTCGTATCCACTAGCAACGGCTCACCTCTCTGGCTGCTGAAGATACTGAAGATAGGCGAGGTACAAGGGAGTAGGCAGTAGCAAGGTCGGACGTAGCAGAAGGTCGGGGGCAGGCGGCAAGGTTCGTAGTCAGGGGAGATAGCAAAAGTACTGGTACACAGGCTATTAAACACACAATACGCTTTCACAAGGCACAAGGGCAACAAGATCCGGCAAGGGAGTGCAAGGGAGGAGACTAGATATAGCCAGGGAACAGGTGGGAACCAATTAAGCTAATTGGGCCAGGCACCAATCATTGGTGCACTGGCCCTTTAAGTCTCAGGGAGCTGGCGCGCGCGCGCCCTAGAGAGCGGAGCCGCGCGCGCCAGCACATGACCGCAGGAGACGGGAACGGGTAAGTGACCTGGGATGCGATTCGCGAGCGGGCGCGTCCCGCTGTGCGAATCGCATCCCCAACGGCCATGGCAGAGCAGCGCTCCCGGTCAGCGCTGACCGGGGAGCTGCAGGGAGAAGGATGCCGTGAGCGCTCCGGGGAGGAGCGGGGACCCGGAGCGCTAGGCGTAACAGTACCCCCCCCCTTAGGTCTCCCCTTCTCTTTATCGGGTAACTGCCTCCCCTGGGATGAGGACACCGGGAAAGGATGGAGGGATTCCTCAACGGCAGGCAGAACCGCAGGAGTAGGAATGGGGAGAGAGGGCAGAGGGCGAGACCTGGCACGGGGCAGTGTGACACCAGGACGAGGGCCATGAGGGGACACAGAAGCTTGCCTGATGGAACTGGGAGGGGGGGAGGGGCATTTCCTGTGGCAGGCAGAGTCCTTAATGACCTTAGGGGGACCGGATACAGGAGGAACCACAGAGTTACGGCAAGGGTTACTGGGAACCGGTTTTAGACAGTTCTTGGCACAAGAGGACCCCCAACTCTTGATCTCCCCAGTGGACCAATCCAGGGTTGGGGAATGAAGTTGAAGCCAGGGAAGTCCAAGGAGAATTTCCGAGGTGCAATTGGGGAGGACCAAAAGTTCAATCCTCTCGTGATGAGATCCGATGCTCATAAGAAGGGGCTCCGTGCGGAAACGTATGGTACAGTCCAACCTGGCTCCGTTGACCGCGGAAATGTGGAGTGGCTTGACAAGACGGGTCACCGGAATACGGAATTTATTCACAAAGGACTCCCGAATAAAATTCCCAGAAGCTCCAGAGTCCAGGCAGGCCACGGCTGAGAGGGGAGAGCTGGCTGAAGTGGAAATCCGAACAGGTACCGTGAGACGTGGAGAAGCCGACTTGGCATCAAGAGACGCCACACCCACGAGAGCTGAGTGCGAGCGTGCGTTTCCCAGACGTGGAGGACGGATTGGGCAATCCACCAAAAAATGTTCAGTACTGGCACAGTACAGACAGAGATTCTCTTCCTTACGGCGATTCCTCTCTTCCAGGGTCAGGCGAGACCGATCCACTTGCATGGCCTCCTCGGCGGGAGGCCTAGGCGCAGATTGCAGTGGAGACTGTGGGAGAGGTGTCCAGAGATCTAAGTCTTTTTCCTGGCGGAGCTCTTGATGCCTCTCAGAAAAACGCATGTCAATGCGAGTGGCTAGATGAATGAGTTCATGCAGGTTAGCAGGAGTCTCTCGTGCGGCCAGAACATCTTTAATGTTGCTGGATAGGCCTTTTTTAAAGGTCGCGCAGAGAGCCTCATTATTCCAGGATAGTTCAGAAGCAAGAGTACGGAATTGTATGGCGTACTCGCCAACGGAGGAATTACCCTGGACCAGGTTCAGCAGGGCAGTCTCAGCAGAAGAGGCTCGGGCAGGTTCCTCAAAGACACTTCGAATTTCCGAGAAGAAGGAGTGAACAGAGGCAGTGACGGGGTCATTGCGGTCCCAGAGCGGTGTGGCCCATGACAGGGCTTTTCCAGACAGGAGGCTGACTACGAAAGCCACCTTAGACCTTTCAGTGGGAAACTGGTCCGACATCATCTCCAAGTGCAGAGAACATTGCGAAAGGAAGCCACGGCAAAACTTAGAGTCCCCATTAAATTTGTCCGGCAAAGACAGGCGGAGGCTAGGAGTGGCCACTCGCTGCGGAAGGGGTGCAGGAGCTGGCGGAGGAGATGGTTGTTGCTGCTGTAGCTGAGACTGAACTTGCTGTAGCTGTGACTGTTGCTGCTGTTGCTGTGACTGGAGCTGCTGTAGCTGCGACTGGAGTTGCTGTGTCATGGTGGTCAAGTACGACAGCTGGTGCTCTTGTCGGGCGACCAATGTAGGGAGGTCGGCGGCAGCTGGCAGAGGAACTTCAGCGGGATCCATGGCCGGATCTACTGTCACGATGCCGGCTGGCAGGTAGTGGATCCTCTGAGCCAGAGAGGGATGGCAAGGACCGCGCTAGTGGACCGGTTCTAAGCCACTACAGGTTTTCACCAGAGCCCGCCGCAAAGCGGGATGGTCTTGCTGCGGCAGTAGTGACCAGGTCGTATCCACTAGCAACGGCTCACCTCTCTGGCTGCTGAAGATACTGAAGATAGGCGAGGTACAAGGGAGTAGGCAGTAGCAAGGTCGGACGTAGCAGAAGGTCGGGGGCAGGCGGCAAGGTTCGTAGTCAGGGGAGATAGCAAAAGTACTGGTACACAGGCTATTAAACACACAATACGCTTTCACAAGGCACAAGGGCAACAAGATCCGGCAAGGGAGTGCAAGGGAGGAGACTAGATATAGCCAGGGAACAGGTGGGAACCAATTAAGCTAATTGGGCCAGGCACCAATCATTGGTGCACTGGCCCTTTAAGTCTCAGGGAGCTGGCGCGCGCGCGCCCTAGAGAGCGGAGCCGCGCGCGCCAGCACATGACCGCAGGAGACGGGAACGGGTAAGTGACCTGGGATGCGATTCGCGAGCGGGCGCGTCCCGCTGTGCGAATCGCATCCCCAACGGCCATGGCAGAGCAGCGCTCCCGGTCAGCGCTGACCGGGGAGCTGCAGGGAGAAGGACGCCGTGAGCGCTCCGGGGAGGAGCGGGGACCCGGAGCGCTAGGCGTAACACCCAGGGTAGCCATCCGGGCCTGAAGCCTTACCATTGTGGAGACTGTTTATAGTAGAGCGTACCTCCTTCCTCCATTACCTCAACATTTAATTCAGATCTCTGAACGTCCGTCAGAGACGGAAAGGACAGTTGATTTAAAAAGTCTGTTCCTGCTGATAAATTAGCACATAAGGAGTCATAAAAACCGGCAAGCATCCCATTGACACAATGAGGGTCCGTTTGCACAACCCCTGAACCATCACAGAGAGCTGCGATAGAAGTCGGTAGGAAGCGGCCCTTGGCCAAACGGGCTAGTAATCTTCCCACCTTGTTAACATGTTGGAAGAGGGCAGTATCAAAATGCGAGAAGTTCAAATGTTCCCTCCTATCGAGCTATAACTCAAACGAGGCTCTAGCTGCATTCCACTCCATCCTATGGGCCTCTGTAGGGGAATGTAGATAATTGGCATATGCAGTGCGTAGGGCCTCACTAGACTGCCTATAGTTTGCTTGAGACGTGCGTCTCAGAGCAGTGGCGTAGCGTGGGTTGTCAGCACCCGGGGCAAGGCAAGCCATTTGCGCCCCCTAACCCGTGGATTTTAGCACTCGAGTCTCTTCCACTAGATTAGTTAAAGAAACCCTTACCCCCTAAGCACATGTATTGTTTGTTATGAAAATACTGATGTAATTAAAGTAAAATGCATCTAAATACAAGTTCATTTTCAAACACTTTATTGAGTGCGAACATGCATTACACATTCTCCACATTTTCAGCAGGTCTATGAATACAAATCTACAAATGTAGTAACCTAGCATGGGCCATGCTATTATATGTCGTCTCACAACAAAAAATATCAAGAACAAAAACTAAACCTCAAAATGGAACCATACCCTGGAGATGATCCAAGGCACATGACTTTGGGTATTATAAGTAAGCGGCAAATGTCAGGGGGGCATTATATGGGCACATCACAGGGGGCCCCTGTCATGTGCCCCCACATATATTGCCCCCTGACATGTGCCCCCACATATAATGCCCCCCTGACATGTGACCCTGACTTGTGCCCCTCACATATAATGCCCCATGTCCTGCGCCCCTCACATATAATGCCCCCCTGACATGTGCCCCTCACATATAATGCCCCCTGAGGGGGCAGGACAGGGGGCATTATATGTGAACGGCACAGGACATGGGGTATTATGAGGGGCACATGACGGGGGGGGGGGGGTCCTGTCATGTGCCCCCACATATAATGCCCCCCTGACATGTGCCCCTTACTCATCATTTGCCCCTCTCACTTATAATTTGCTCCCCCCTCCCCTTTCTCACGCCCGTCACCTTTCTCCCATGCTGCGGCTGCTCTATTCCTGCAGTCAGTGAGAGCCACAAGGACGTGATCCCCGGGCGCCGGCGCGATGATGTGATGTCATTGCGCCGGCCTGCCGTGATTGGCCCTCACTGACTGCAGGATTGGAGCAGCCGCGGCGTGTGATAGCAAGGTGACGGGCGTGAGAAAGGGGGGGTGGAGCTGGACAGCCGACAGCTCCCGCTCCACCATGCGATAATTCAGGAAGAGGGGCAACAATCTTGGGGGGGGGGGGGGGGGGGGGGAAGTTGCCCCGTTGCCCCCCCCCCCCCCCCCCCCGGATCCGCCACTGCCTCCACAGTGGGCGGTGACAAGGCGGCTCTCGGATCGGATTCGCACAGCCAGTACTGCAGAGAAAGTGAGTGAGCCAGGCAGGGGCAGAGAACTGCGAGTGCGAGCGCGCCCCCCCAGATGTTGCGCCCGGTGCGGCCGCCCCCCCCCTGCACCCCCCACGCTACGCCTCTGTCTCAGGGCGGACACATGGGCCATCAGTTTGCCACGTATAACCACCTTAGCTGTGTCCCAATATAGTTGAGGATTCGTTCTATCAGTTTTATTGTCCATATTGAATTCCAGCCACCATGCTGTAACTGATCAATGAAAGACTCCTCTTTAACCAGGAAAGATGGAAAGTGCCAAATATAATCTGAACCCCTAGGGCAGGAGGTCTGGAGCTCGAGAATCACTGGCACATGGTCTGATATTACTAAATCTGCATTGTCCACCCGGCCCACTCTTGCGAGCAAGGGAAGGGCTAAAAAAGATGATCTATGCTAGACCACGCCTGGTGGACATTGGAGAAATGAGTGAATTCCTGGGAGTCTGGGTTCCTAGTGCACCATACATCCTGTAAACCTGTCTCCTCTTAAAAAAAAAAAAAAAAAAAAAAAAAATGGGGAAGGACTCTATCACGGGAGCATATCAAGGGGGCGGGAGAGGTAGTACTTTTCCTGTCCACTAGTGGGTCAAGAACCGATTGAGATCCCCACCCAGAATCTGGCAGCTTTCCTGATTTCTTATGGATACGGAAGCATTCACCAAGATGATCAATCAGCAGTTGAGACACCCTCACTCCTCGTCAGTGGTGTGTGAGAGCAAGGTAAAAGGAAAGGTTTTATGTGCCAGGGTGAGAACCCCCGCCCTACCCTCCAGAGCTGGCAAACCGTAGACCGCAAACTGTTGCTGCATCCTAAAGAAATCACCTTGCAATAAATGGGTCTCCTTAAGGAGTACAATGTCCGGCTTAAGGCGTTTCAAGTGGCGCAGAACAAGGCGTCGTCTGTGGGGGGGAGCGATCGGAGTCCCTTGACATTACAGGTGATAATGGTAATCAAAGACTAGGGAGTGATAAATGATACCGGCTAGGGAAAATTTGGGTGGGAATAAGGGAGAATAACATAGTAGGATGCAGCAACTGTGGGACCACACGGAGGCAGGCTGACCGTGAGTAGTAACTTGTGCTAGCCCAGTGTGCAGGACGGATGGAGCAGGCTGAGGATCTCCACAAGCTGTACCTTGTCTGGAGCTGCGTCCTGAGCCTGCGGCAGGCATGCAGGCAGAGGGGGCAGTAGCCTTCGGCAATTCATCAAGGTCCTCCAGCTGGTGCATAGCAGGAGAGGAGGAGGAAAGGGTTGCAGGCGCCATCTTGGAGACCGGGGTTAGCGGAGCAGGCGGAGACTGTGTGGCAGAGCACGGCTGTTGTACAGCATGCTGAAGGTACTGGTCTTTCAACCGGTAAGTGCTGCAGGTCGTGCTGGTGACACGGGTGCTGCAGGTCAGGTCCCGACGGGTTAATCAGCGGGGAAGCGCCGGCGGCAGGGAGGAGGTCCGCCTCGGTCCTGTCTACATGGCTGTGCCGAAGCCCAGTACTGCAGTTTTGAAGCCAAAAACCAGATGTGAATCATAATGAATGAGATAATAGGTGCTACTGTTTTTTGAATCCACTCCTGTGGTGAAATGGGTTAAAAATAAAAAAAATTGTAATAGTATCTGTTCTACTTTGGAGCCCATTGGGAGTTCCCCTTAGCTGCTTGAGTCCATCATAGTTTGGCCCCTTTACTAGTTAGTCACTCCCCTCTGTGTGCTGGTCACCTCCTCTACTCCCCTGATTGACAGCCCTAGACTGTGTACTGTAATCCCCACCTTGACTGGCCTCTGGCAGCCAAGAGGAACACCCAAGGGCTCCAAAGCCTGATTCGCATGTCTTTTTAAACTCTGATATCTCGGCCCCAGAGGGGTCTATTTATTGAGAGATATGTATGTGTGGATTCTAGGTCAGAAGCCCCATACATCAACGCCCATTATATTCTAAAAGCCTGCAGTCATGTCTGCTTAAGAAGTATTGTTTTGTTAATTAAGACTTTTTTTTTCATATCTTATTTTGCAGAATATGGAATGGATTCATATGAAAAGCAGTTTTTGGAATTACAGCAAAGACTCTTCCAGGCAGAGAAAGAGAATCAGAAGCGATCTCGAGATCTGAGCACTGTTCTGGACGAGATTAAGCGGGCAGTGGCAGAGAAGAGAAATGCTTTTGAAAATCACACAGGTATCAACTATATCTCTGATTTACGGAGACGCTCCTCAGAAATAATAAAACCTATGAGGCAGTCCAAGAAGATAAATATTCATTTAGCGCATGCATGTGTGTTGTGTCTTTTAAGATACTCAGCTTTCTATGTATCATCCATGGTCTCCTAAAATGTTTCCTCATCTTTATGTTAGATTCTGTTTGACCAGTAGGGTCAGAAGTGCTGTATATTGCTGTATATTTGCTGCTGCGTATTTTCCTACCCATTGAAGTCAATAGTAAGCAAAATACGCAGCTGAATTTGCTACCCGTTGACTTTAATAGGTAGGAAAATACGCAGCAGCAAATATGCAGCAAAATACGACACGTGTGACCCTACTCTTAAAGGAAATCTGTGATTAAATATGATTTTTTTTCCCTTATACCTACAGTAGAGGAGATAAAATGGAAGGTGTTGAATATGACCAGCAAACTCCCTATGCAATTTACAAACATATACATGTTTTTGCCCCATTTGTTGGGGCACGAAGACAGCCTACAGCCAATTGTACATTATGGGCATGGAAAGACAGGAGGTAAGGATGTTTGTTTTTTGTCCATTTTTGCAAATTGTTTATATATTCTTTTTTTCCCCTCAATGGAACGGTCTTAAAAAAGTAACAAAGTAGGATAACCCTTTCAAGTAATAAGTATAACTGCAGTAATACTGATTACTAATTGGGTTTGTTTGGCAATGATGATCCTATCTCAAGGTAGCATGGACCGTCAGGTCACTAAGCTTGCGTCTTCTCCTTCCGATCAGTGACTCTCTGTATTGTGAACTGCGCTGAAAGAGTGAAATGTTGCAGATCATGTCATACTTTGTTTCCCGGAAGGTAACCTTTGATTTCTGCTATGTACTTTGACACTTTGGGCTGCATTTTTATTTGTAATCGTGGACACAGCTTAACTCCACCATGGGACCCTCATTTTACACATATATTTCTTTACATATTTTGGTACATACAGTCATGGCCCTAAATGTTGGCACCCTTGAAAGTATTTCATACAGAAAAGGATTGCAGCAACACATGTTTTGCTATACACATGTTTATTTCCTTTTGTGTGTATTGGAACTAAACCAAACATGGGAGGAAAAAAAGAAAATTGGACATATCACACCAAACTCCAAAAATGGTCTGGACAAAATTATTGGCACTCTTTAAAAATTGTGGATAAATAACATTGTTTCAAGCATGTGATGCTCCTTTAAACTCACCTGGGGCAAGTAACAGGTGTTGGCAATATAAAAATCGCACCTGAAGATAAAAAGGAGGGACGTTCACTTAGACACACAATGCAAAGACACTGGTTATAGGAAGCGACTGATTTCAGTTATTTTTTCACAAAGGGTGTGCAACCAAATATTAAGTTAAGGGTGCCAATAATTTTGTCCAGCCCATTTTTGGAGTTAAATGTGACATTGTGTCCAATTTGCTTTTTTTTCCTCAATTTTTTTTTTTTAGTTCCAGTATACACAAATGGAATAAACATGTGTATAGCAAAACATGTGTTACTGCAATCCTTTTCTGTGAGAAATACTTTATTTTCTAGAAAAATTTCAGGGGTGTCAAAATTTACGCCCATCACTGTATAGCCAGAGGTAGAGTAGGCCAAGCAATGCATTATCCATCACTGCCTTACTACTTTGACTTGTTGAGCAGGGTGCTCTGTCTGGCTGTCAGGCCAGCTTGTCTGTCTGGACAGGAGCAGGGACTCTTTCCCTTCTGTTTAGCTGGAACCCTATGGTATAAGCACGTTAAGTACACAAAGCCGCTTGAACTCCTATTAAAATCAAGCGTCCCTGCTACTTTCTAAGCATGCTATGCTGATGGTATAGAATGCTTTGTGACAGATGTAGCATGCCAATAATAAAATTAAGGGTGCCTACTTTTGTACAGTTAGGGCTGTAAGGCACATTGTTTTGACAACACGGATGGGACCTGTATAGTAAGTTATTAAAAAACTTCAATAATATATGTATATTATATAATATCCCAGTATGGTTTCCTTTACATATATCAGGTGTCTGGAGGCATTTCACTTCATTTGAATTGGACAGTTCGCAGTTAGACAGTTTGGATGGCGATCTGTCACAAAGACCCGGATCGCCGAACAGTGTGGTGTCTTCCTGGCGCTTGAGTTCGGCACATCGCGGATCAGGTTGACAGGTTGCTGGGTGGGGCTGGAGAGGACCCAGCGGTCATGGTACATATTGACACCAATGTCAAAGTAAAAGGTAGGTGGAGTGTCCTTTAAAAAGGATTTCAGGGACTTAGGCCACAAGCTTAAGGCAAGGACCTCCAAGGTAATATTTTTCTGAAATATTACCTGTACCACGAGCCACACCAGAGAGGCAGTGGGAGATTAAGGAGGTAAACAAATGGCTCAGAAGCTGGTGTAGGAAGGAGGGGTTTGGGTTCGGACAAAACGGAAAGGGGGAGGAGTTTGTCTTTATGTAAAATCCAGTCTGACGGCCGCACTGCAGGAGGATATATGGGAGGGAAATGATAATATGGAGTCATTATGGGTAGAAATATATGGTGATAAAAAAAATTAGGAGAGGGGTTTGCTATAAGCCACCAGCCAGGCAGAACATCAATTACTGAGGCAAATAAACAAGGCAGCAAATCAGAACGAGGTGATAATAATGGGGGACTTTAACTATCCTGATATAAACTGGGAGACTGAGACCTGTGAATCTCATAAAGGAAACAGGTTTCTGACTATAGCTAAAGACAATTATCTATCCCAAATGGTGCAGGGCCCGACCAGAGGGGGCGCCCTACTAAACTTAATATTAACCAACAGACCTCACAGAATAACTAATGTGCAAGTAGAAGGACACCTAGGAAATAGTGATCATAATATAATACATTATATCTTGTTCTTCAATAAGGGAATCTTGCAAGGGGCCACAAAAACAATGAACTTTAGAAAGGCAAAGTTTGATCAACTCAGAGAAGCCCCTAACAATATAAAATGGGATAATGTCCTCAAAAACAAGAATACTGACTCTAAATGGGAGACTTTTAAAAATATCTTAAACTCTAACGGGAAGATGTATATACCTTTATGGGAATAAAATAAAACCAATATGGTTTAAATAATTTTTGTTGGATTTTTTTTTGAGAAATTTACAACAAAGGAAAGATTGGCCAAAGAAAACAGCGTGGCCAAGGAACAATACATAACAAATATAATACAGTTATATAAATATTACTAAAGCAATCACTCAGCTGTATGTAGAAATATTAATTTGCAGAATCATGTCTTTGGATGTTGCGAATATTATAGACATATCCGGTAGATCATTATAGGTCATCTTGAAAAATATAAACGTCACATAAGCAGTTTTAAAGTATTTTATAGTCATACCTATAACTCTGCAGCGAAGAATAGGATTTTTTGTCAAGGGGGCAATAAATTACAAAAATACATTTAAACTACGACGACAGTGAAGAAGCATTAAAAAGCTTTAGAGAAAAATATAGAATATGTAAAAAACAGATAAAAGCCGCAAGAATAGACACTCATTTCCAAAGAGAGTAAAACTAACCCCAAATGTTCTTTAACTATATAAATAGAAAAAAGGTTAAAAATGAAAATGTTGGCCCTTTAAAAAAAACTATAAAGAAGAAATTATACACGGGGATCAGGAAAAAGCTAATATATCAAAAAAATTATTTTCCACTGTATTCACGGAGGAAAATGAAATGCCAGGTGAAATACAGCGAGATAAGGTAAACTCCCAAGTACTAGTCACCTGTCTAACCCAAGAAGAAGTACAGTGCCGCCTACAAAAAATCAAAATGGACAAATCACCAGGTCCAGATGGCATTCACCCCCGTGTTCTAAAGGAATTCAGTAATGCAATAGACAGACCCCTATTTTTAATATT
The DNA here is from genome assembly GCF_029499605.1 of Hyla sarda. Taxonomy (NCBI): domain Eukaryota; kingdom Metazoa; phylum Chordata; class Amphibia; order Anura; family Hylidae; genus Hyla; species Hyla sarda. The sequence continues at coordinate 155,926,414 of NC_079189.1, forward strand.
CAGGGACTCTATAGTGACAGGGACTGTTCCCCAGGACTGGCGCATAGCAAATGTAGTTTTAGAGTATCTTGATAAAAATAAATGTATGACCCCATATCAGCATGGCTTTATGAGGGATTGGTCCTGTCAAACTAACCTGATCAGCTTTTATGAGGAGGTGAGCTCCAGACTGGACCAGGGGGGAATCGCTGGATGTCGTATATCTGGATTTTTCCAAATCATTTGAATACGGTGCCACATAAAGGATTGGTGCATAAAATGAGAAGGATGGGGCTGGGGGAGAATGTGTGTAAGTAACTGGCTCAGTGATAGGAAACAGGTTAATTATTAATGGTACTTATTCTGATTGGGTGACTGTTACTAGTGAAGTACCACAGGGGTCAGTCTTAGGTCCTCTTCTATTTAATATATTTATTAATGACTTTGTAGAGGGGTTGAATAGTAAAGTAGCAATCTTTGCAGATGATACTAAACTCTGTAAAGCGGTAAACACTATAGAGGGCAGTGCACTGTTACAAATGGATCTGGATAGGTTGGAGGTTTGGGCTGAGAAGTGGCAGATGAGGTTCAACACTGATAAATGTAAGATAATGCACATGGGGAAGAAAAATCCAGGCTGGGATTATGTATTAAATTGGAGCACACTTGGGACGACTGACATGGAAAAGGACTTGGGAGTCTTAATTAACAGTAAATTTAGCTGTAGTGACCAGTGTCGGGCAACTGCTGCCAAGGCAAATTAAATCATTGGGTGCATCAATAGGGGCATAGATGCCCACGACAAGGTAATAATTCTACCACTGTACAAATCACTAGTGAGACCACACATAGAATACTCTGTACAGTACTGGGCACCAGTGTACAAGAAAGATCTAGTGGAGCTGGAGAAGATTCAAAGACAGGCAACCAGAGTAATACGGGGAATGGGAGGACTACACTACCCAGAAAGATTATCAGAATAAGGGTTCTTTAGTTTAGAAAAACAAAGGCTTAGGGGAGACCTAATAACTATGTATAAATATATCTGGGGACCTTACAGAGATCTCTCCCATGATCTATTTATACCCAGGACTGTATCTATAACAGGGGGCATCCTCTACGTCTATAGGAAAGAAGGTTTCTACACCAGCACAGATGAGGGTTCTTTACTGTAAGAGCAGTGAGACTATGGAACTCTCTGCCAAAGGAGGTGGTCATGGGGAACTCTGTGTAAAAGAATTCAAAAAGGGTCTGGATGCATTTTTGGAGAGTAATAACATTACTGGTTATGTATACTAGATTTATAGGGACAGGGATGGTGATCCAGGGATTTATTCTGACTGCCGTATTTGGAGTCGGGAAGGAATTTTTACCTCTAGTATGAGGTTTTTTTTGCTTTCCTCTGGATCAACTCAGTAGGGACTCATTAGGGATATAGGTTGAACTTGATGGACTCTGGTCTTTTTTCAACCTTATTAACTATGGTTAAACTTGCCGGACCGGCACCAGACAGGCAAACGCATCTTGCTGCGTTGCCCTGTCCAGCGTTCAGAGAAAATGGACGCTACACAACTGATGACAACTGTGGCACCAGTTGCGTCGAGATTTAGACTGGGATTATGTATGCCGGACACCAGACAGATGTAATCCTAGCCTATCATTGCAGTATCATAAATTATGGTAAAAACAGTTTTACAGTGATTGATTTTTTTTGAAAATCACAATTAATCTGGTCTTCTGCAATCTTGCAAAACCGTACTGCAACACACCCCTAGAATGTCAACACAGCTGCAGTGAAATTTTCTGTCTTTTATCAACAATGTAGAATAAAGTACAATATTATTGAAGCAGGGCTGTATTTGTATGTACAAAATTTGTATTCAAATCTCTATCTGTGTTTACACATTGAGCTTTGCTACATCCACTTCATTTACACATGTCTATTGCAAATGCATGTATATGAAGTGAAAGCAGGCTGAATTGCTAAGCACAGATGGAGCATAAAGCCACCAAAACAAAGTGTGCTTACCAATTCATTTCTGCCATTACCCCCCCCCCCCCCCCCTCAATATACATACACCCCTGTGGAACATTTTGTTTTTGTCCCTCACAAGTGCACATTTGTGAAGCGGAGGTGGTAAAGCCGAATTTGTAAACGGGTATAATTTCATCTGTGTTAGCCAATTTGGGAGAGGGATTAGGGTGTGTAAAGAAGGTGGACTGTGAGATACAGGAAGACTGAAGATTCATGAGAAATTTAGTCTTCAGTAGAGAAGTGGTCATATGCTGTTGGAGCATCTTTGACCTGAGGATCACGTTTTTAGGCAGGATTCAGACTGAAGTTTTTCTGTGCATAATTCCGCTTAGGCTGTATTCACACCTCGTTTTCAGCCTGCGGTTGCCGGATCCGGCTCGGGGAGGGGAAAATCGGGCGCTCCCGTACCCCAGCCAGACTAGCACTGAAATCCATTTACTTTAATGAGCCGACCTGAGTCAAACTGTGACTCCGGTCGGCTCATTTTTGACCCGTATCCGGTTTCCTGACCGGACCTAAAGCCGTAGTATACTACGGTTTTAGGTCCGGTCACAAAACCTGATACAGGGCAGAAATGAGCCAACCGGAGTCACCATTTGACTCCGGTCAGCTCATTAAAGTAAAGTAAGCCGAATCCGGCAACAAGAGGCTGAAAACCAGGTGTGAATGCAGCCTTAGAAATCACTGCAGCATAATCCCACAGTCCACACTTCAGATGCTCCACTGCTGAAATTCTGACACCAAAAGTATGATCTTGCTCATACGTTAGGCAGATTCTACATGTAGTATGTTGCTGTTCTATGGGGTGGCAATGCAATCCTAATGCCGACTGATTGTCATGCCGGCCGGCCACAGTCGGAATCTCTGGTTGGAAATTCCAGCCAGATTCCAGAGATCCCTCATATGAACCCTGCCTTGCCATATATTTTACATGCATTTTTGTGCCATGATTAAAATGCTAAAAAAATGTATGTTGTTATGAAAATTGCACTAAAAGTGCAACAAGACTCACAGTAAAATGTCTTATGTTAATACTTCATTGAGATAAATAGGACAGCTCCTGCACATGCACAGTAGCTAAGGAGCCATTCTACTTGACTTAATTTCTGAGCACATCTGAGCCCTTTTGCAAGGTTTTGTGTTTTTACACCCAGTGCTTTTGGTCTGAATGAATGGCACCTTTTTGGGAGTATGAAAACAGCTGCTGCTGACATATCATGTGGCTCTGTGATCAGTCCTTCCAACAAAATGGAGGAAGTGAGAGGAGAAATGTCCAGACCTAGATATGTGTCTGGCCATAATGGGTTCAAATGCCCCAGTTCATATGACTCACTAGCGCATATCCCCACCAGATCCAGTGACCGTATTAGTTAGACGTGGTGTGAATTCACCCTTAGCACTGTTTTTGTTAGAAACAAATGTAATAAAACATAAGTTTTTTTTTTTTTTTTTTTGTACTGTATTTTTCTTCCTACAACTAATGTTGTGGACAACTTGAGAGATTGAGAGATTGTGTCTAGTAATTATTATTAATTATTATTAGTTTTATTGCATTTAATTAACTTTATTTAATACAAATAGCAGTGAAAGAAACAACCTGTGCATGAGGTGTGAAATAGTATAATAAAGCAACTTACTAATGTTATTAGCCATGGTGCACAGATCTCTCCTTATCAGCTATGTTTTCTCTGTTGTAGCTGTGAACATCACATTCAGAGCTCCAGCCCCTGTTTCCCCCTCCTGTCTGCTCAAGAAGAGACCAGTAGAATATGAAGCAGGAGAGCTCATACTATTGCTCATTACATTTTAAGGCAGAAGAAAGCCTTTCTTAGTCACAGTAGTTTGTCACAACAAGCTCACTCCTGTCTTATCTGAGAAACACTTCCTGCTCCCTAAAAATCGAATGAACAGTAATATCAGCTTCCCTCTTCACATCATTGGTCTGGTCCTGAGCAAACAAGAGGGGAGGAGGGAGCAGACTATCAGAGTGTAAAGGGACATCACAGGCTAAATGCACAGTTGACAATGGAATATATGTGCACTATGGCTAATAACATTATTGGTAAGTTGCTTTATTATACTTTTTGACAACTTGCACAGGTTTCTTTCACTGAACAACCCATTTAACGGGGTTCTCCACCATAAGGTAATTTTAGCACATACCTGCCAGCACTGGGTATTTCCTGTTGGATTTTGTTCTCTAAACTACACATCCCACAGTTCCATGCTTGTTAGTATGAGGTCACTTTCCTTCCTCCCACAAATCAGCCACCCCACCCATTGAACAGTGTTTTTCTAACCAGGGGGCCTACAGCTGTTGGAAGCCTGAAGCAGGACAGGCGCCCTCTGATCTCCTGATTAGTGATGTCAGGTCTCGACGCACTGCAACCTGGGAAATCCCATAACAGGAGTAATTTTGTATGCTGTTAAAAATAAATATTGGGGCTATAATCGCATAAGAATTGTGAGACGACCGTCACATGCAGGTACAGACACTTTATTATGAAATACACTAACTTTACAGCCCCTGTAGCATAGTCAAATAAAAAAAAAAATCCTGGAATACCCTTTTAAGGCAGCTTTTTGCGCCCAGTAAAGTAAAATAATGGAATGAAACTGCCATAGATAATGGTCCTGATTAGGGATCGACCGATTATAGGTATGGCCGATATTATCGGCAATTACCTTTGCAGCAGCAAAACATTTGCAAAGGGTAAACTTACCATTAAATGTGTTTGCTCTTAAAGTGGGCCAAGCTGGTGTCCTCTCTTGACTCTTTCTCTGACAGATAATGTCGGGAGAGGGAAGGAATCGGCATGTGGTATTTCAGCTGATCAATCATCTTGTTCTTGGGGAGAAAAACCACTAGCAGAGCTATTTGGCAGCAACTTTCCTTCTCCCCATTGAGAACTTGTAAATTCTCAGCTATGTATTCACGTATAGTGGGCGAATGAAAGAGATGGCTGTTAGCTGAATGAACGCTTCGATCGACACCTATTGATGGTGTACACAAGCCTATCAATGATTGCTGCTCACATTCATCACAAGTGTTAGCTTTACAAATAATTGCAGCCTTTTCTTTAGCCTTTACATTTACAACTATGTCCGTCCTTTTGTGGTTAAAATGTTCTCAGATATAGAAAATAAGTTAAAATAGTTACATTTCCCAGGTTTACACCTTTTTATAATGCTTCAATAAACAAAGTAGTCAATGTTTAACTTTTTCCTTGTGTAGTCATATCTTAAGTATTTAGGGTGGTGATCGCATTACTAAATATAGATAATACATGCTGAAGGAAATGTATCAGTAATGCACCTTATTGCTGAGTAATGTGCAAAGAAAGATCAGTGAACTTCATAGGAACCACAGACATTGGCATGATGAAATAATTGTAGACATAAGCCTTAGGTCAGAATGACAGGCCCTAGGCACCTTTGTTAAATCCATTTTTATTGTGTTTTATGTACTTTTTGTTGTGTTTTTTTAATGAAAAATGTTAAAGCATTTTTCTTTTAAAGCTTGGGTGTATTCTAATACAAATTCACATTGATTTGAAAAGAGTTTAGGTTAAACTTTTAGGTCTAAGGAGAAAACAAAAGTGCCTGGAGACCTTTCTGACAGAACTGACATGAAGTGGCATGGCATTTATTGAATACATGGAAGCTGCAAAGAAAACACTTTATTTTTTATTTTTTATTTTTTCAATCCTAAAATGCAATCAAGTATGATTGAGCTGTGTCAATAGTGACCACTGTTTTTTGTTATTAAATGTTTGTAGAAGATAACTATGTGCCATGTTTTGTGGTTTACTGGTGCATTGCTGATATAGCATATGTGTTGTTTTGTCTTGCTGTGCATGTATATTGTATTTATATTGGCTACTGGTGCAGTTACAACCCTAAAACTTAAATTGTCACTTTACTTTCACTTTCAGTGTAGTCACATTGGTGGGTGGTTAATATGTATGCATGTTGTTAGGTTATGATAATACATATTAAAGAGAAGATGACAATCCTGTGCATGGTCCTGCACAGGAATGCATGGTAGACTGTTTATTTGTTTCTTCTAGAATGAAAAAAGATAATTATGCCAATGTTCACCTCTGGCATATAGGTTGGGTGCATGGAGACCAATGGACCCTTTGAAAGTATACATTGGAGAATATCCCCAATTTAAACTTCCCATGTCAACATAGCCTAATCTGGATCTGCCATTCATCTGCAGACTCCGATCTCAGATTCATGGACCGCTATAGCTGAGGGGTGGGTGTGATGTTAATTCTATTGCTGATAGACCAGTGTATGGAACATTAATATAAATTAATGTGATGGACTTGGGCTTCAACAAGTTTTTCTTAGTGCTCAACAGCTATTCAACAGTTAAATTAAAGGCCCCCGTACACATTGGAGAAAAGTCGGCCGAACAGATTATGTTGTGGGGGGGGGGGGGGGGGTATAAGGATGGTAGAAATAAGCCGTGCAGATGTCTAACTTCCCAGCCTTTTTGTTCTAGGGGTGATAAGTGGCTGCCTAAGGGTCTTCTTGTGGTTTGCCCTCCCCAGCCATGTGAGATCGGGAGAGAGAGAGCTGGTAGCGGACAGCTATTGTATTTATATGGCAGCCTTTACGCAAAGTTGTTGAGCTTTGGCCCTTACTGATCTTGGAAACCTCTTATTGTTGGTGTCTACAACTACACTACGGTGTCAAGATGATGCTTAGTTTGGCAAAAGCTTTAATGTGTGCTAATTTAAACAAATTTGCACTTTTTGCCAACTTGTACATGCATGCATCCTTGAACAGTGTGTGTATGTATTTATGTATGTGTGTGTGTGTATATATATATATATATATATATATATATATATATAACAAGAAGAACCAATGGAGTCATTTGTAGAAAAAATGAGAAATAGACTTTATTGAAATCACAAAGTCCAAAAATAGACTAAAATACAATAATAAAATATCAAGAGGAATCTAGCAGCAAGAAAAATATAGTGGGGAAAATCCCAATTCCTGGGTAAGTGAAATGAAGGACTGTCTATATATGGTAATGTATACTATAATGCACCACAAGTAACAATAAAATTACATAAATAATGGTGGTGACATAAGGACCAATACAGCAAAAAACATGTATATAGTATAGACAGTAGCAGTAAGAGGCAATCGGAATGTCAAGACACATACAAGATTATAAGTATTTATAGTATAAAGTGCAGTGCATAACCTTAAAGATATAAATAGAGCATGAGTCAAGCAGATTGCCTAACGTTATTACCAGAGGGACACCCACACTCCAACGTCCGTTTCGGCAGATACGCCTTCTTCCGGGAGTGTCATAACCCTAAACTTCCCATCTATATATACGTAATAAGGATCAATGGGAACCAACCTCACATTACCTTGTATTGGTGCGATGCACCTGTGTTTCAATGTGGCCTGTATAATGGCGCATGAACGCCGGTCCTACTTCCTGCCACAGCCCGTGGCAGACGCCGCGTCATGTGACTGGGTATGTGCAACATCACATGACCCAGATCACAGACGCGACCATCAGGGAAGCCAGGGCGGAGAGAGCCGGCGCATGCGCACATAGGCGACAAGGTCAGCAGGGGGAATTACCTGATGCTGAAGGTGGAATGGTGCCATCTAGTGACATAAATACATAATTACATAGAAATGGGATAGAACCAGGATACACAGACAGTGCCGGCCATGGCAAACAGGAACAGATTAGTGGAAAGTAAAAAAATTAATTCTAACCTTTGGTATATCAATAGCACAAAAAAGATGGATAATATCAGTATCATGGTAAGTATATGACACGCTATATCAGGAGGTGTAAAAAATAAGTTTAAGTAAAAATAATAATGATAAAGTGATGGAGTGACTGCAAAATTGTGAATGATGTTTGCATATAAAATGTATATGTGAAATCAGGGTCTATATAAAGTGAGTGTGATAACAATATATGTTATAACTGTGCAAATACAAATGTATATGCACACGTACATATGAACTGTAAAAATGTGCGTATGAGAGTTGGAAAATATGCAGTGAATGTGTAAAGAGAAAAAAAAGCCAAAGAGAGGCAATGAAGAGTGAAAAGGTGTGAGTATGATTTACGGATTACCAATATCCAAAACACCATGTGTATATATAATAAAAAGACCCAGCGTTAAATATGTGAACAAAACCACAATAATAAAAAAAATGATAAAAATATAAAACCAAGATGACCCACAAGGGCGACTAAAGGCCTATGTGCTATAATACATGTGTGTGAAACAATACGTGAGTGAGCGGATAAGTATATTATTGTAAACCCGCATGTGTGAGTGAAAAAGTGAAAAAAGAAAGAAACTATTGAATAAACAACACGTGTGTGTATGTGTGTGTGTGTATATATATATATATATATATATATATATATATATGCGCACATACATATTTGAACATGCATACACACACGTGTTGTGTGTAAAAAGGGGTGAAAAAAGAATTAAAATATTGAAAGAATAACCACCCCAAGTAAATGGGATGATATGATAGCATAATAACAAATATATAATAATATTATATAGTGTATATAAATAGGATAAGACAAAATTTATATACATACATACCATAAGAGAGATTAAATGAGAATAAAAAAAGAATAGCTATATAAGGATTCAATTATGCCATGACAATAGCACTGTAGGGACTAGAGAGTACACCCTAGCGGATCCCCCCCAACATAGACATGCTGAGACTTCACGTCCATCTTGAGTATATATAACCAAGAACAGAACAATGCCACCAATTACAGGCTGTAAGAACAGTGTTGTCTGTATTGTATATTCATTTAAAAAAACAGACAATATATACCTAAAGGGAGGGTCCGCAGGGTGCCATGCCAAACCTAAATACAGTCCCATAATTGTGTACCAATGATATCCCATCTTGCATAGATGTCTTCATAAAATGATAGATGCACGTCATGTCCAGATGTACACTGTCCACCAGGTGAGGAAGGGTCCCATAGAGAATCTAAGAAGGAAGAAACAGAATTGATAGATTAAAATCAATGTTAAAATCAATTAAAATGAAGGAAGACCTAGGAAGAAAAAGGAATTATGCACTAGGTCACAATGATCAGAGGAATGGAGCAAAACTAAGTACCTCATTCAATCCTAATGGCTCAGTGGTCTTCAAACGCCAAATCCATTGGCATTCTCTTAGGGCCAAACGTTTACTGAGATCACCGCCACGGATACCAGGATAGATACAATCAATACCCCGAACCATCAATAACTTGGAATCAAAATCATGCTGTGTTTTGAAGTGACGTGGTATTGGTTTAAGATCATCAATTTCTAATGACATTTCAGCTGCTTTAATGTCCCGGATGTGTTCCCGGACTCTTATTTTAAGTGGACGGGTTGTGAGTCCCACATAGATCCTGGGACACGGGCAAGTGGCATAGTATATGACATACTGGGTGGAGCAAGTAAAAGAATGTTGGATAGAATAGGAACTAAGACCCTGTGAATCGGTAAATTCAGTTGCTCTCTGTATGTTGGGGCATGCCACACAACGTCCACATGGTCGACACCCCTCTCATCCCACTTGTTCCAAAATAATTGATGGTAGGAGTCACCGGGCGATATTCACTTTTAACCAAAAAGTCACCCAAATTTCTAGCACGTCTAGCAGTCATAGACAGTTTCGATGGAACGTAATGTCTCAAAATGGGGTCAGTAGACAATATAGGCCAATATTTCTCAAAACATGATTGCAATCGATGCCATTGTGACTGGTATGTTGTAACAAAACGTACCTTGTCATTATCCGATTGTCGAGTTGCAGGCTGTAACAGTTGCTGGCGTGGAATATTTCGTGCCTTGAATCCTACATGGTGCCTACAACTACACTACGGTGTTGAGATGATGCTTAGTTTGGCAAAAGCTTTAAGGTGTGCTAATTTAAAGAAATTTGCACTTTTTGCCAACTTGTACATGCATGCATCCTTGAACTGTGTGTGTATGTGTATATATATAAATTTACGATGCATGTGTCTAGCATGCTTTAAATTGTTTTCTTAAAAATCAGCTAATTATTTGGTATTACACTCCAATGTGGTGCTATGCTGTCTAAAAGGCATTAGTGAGATAATAGGTACCATAATGTCTGTCAAAAAACTTTCAGAAGCTGATAAAATAAATTGTTAACAAGGGTTTGTTATTTTGGATATATATGCTCCATTGCTTTCAGACAGTGCTATGTTTTGTGTCCATATTGATGTGAACATTCTTAGTGTTTAATAAACTGCGCTAAATTATTTCTTGGTGTCTCCCTTTCCATTTTTCCTATGAATTCATGTTCCTTAGGCTCTTTAAGTTAATAGCTAATAGCCAGGACTAGATGAAATGCACCAACTATTATACAATCGAATGCAGTGACTACAGGGAATGAAGTGTTGAGTGCATGGTTGTAAGAAATTATTTTAAAGGGTATCCCCATGGCAGACAGTCATGATTGAGATAGAATTACCCATCAAAATGCGGAAGCCAGAGGTGATCCTGGGATCGACCGATTATCGGTTTGGCCGATATTCACGATTTTGGACATTATCAGTATCTGCAATTACCTTACCGATAATGCCCGGGCCAGAGACGACCGCTGCCCCATTGCCTCCCCCATCCCCGGTTTTATAATTACCTGTTCCCGGGGTCCGCGCTACTTCTGACTCCTGTGGCGTCCTGCGCTGTTGCTGTGCGCTGCGCAATGATGAGTGACGTCGTCAACGCAACGTCACCGTCAGTGCGCACAGTGACAGTTCAGGACGCTGCCGGAGCCAGAAGTTGCACGGACCCCGGGAATAGGTAATTATAAAACCAGGGATGGGGGAGACAATGGGGCAGCGGCGGTAGTTGGACTCCGGACCAGCAGGGGGAGAGAAGCGGGCGGCGGCAGTCTCTGGCCAGAGGATAAGCAGGGGGGGGGGGGTGGGCAGCGGCGGTGGTGGGTGGACTCGGGAGGGCCCCAGGACAGGCAGGGGGGAGAGAAGCAGGCGGCGGCGGTCTCTGGCCCCACAAAAGCCGCTGCAGTTCATTGATTTAAAGCGCCCATTTTAAATCATTGATCTGCAGCGGCTTCTGCGGGCCGTGGGGGGTGAAGGGGAGAAATAGCCGATAACTTATACCGGAATACTATATCTGTATAAGTTATCGGCTATCGGCCTGAAAGGTCACAGATTATCGGTATCTGCCCTAAAAAATCAGTATCGGTCGATCCCTAGTGAGGATTATAGATGCAGCCAAGTGGGCTATTCTACACTGTCTGAAGAGAGGGGTCTGATGAAAGGCTTTTTTTTCAGTAATAACATATCTTTTGAAGTCTTATCACCACTTGTACTATTGCATAAAAGTGACACTTTAAGATGCTGGTAGCTATGTAACCTGATGATGTCTGCTTTTATCCACAGCTTCTATAGTTATTGGAATCCCAACTGTGAAGAGAGATAAACAGAGCTACTTAATGGATACTTTGAGGTCCCTTTTCTCAGAGTTGTCAGCAATAGAAAAAGAGGACTGTGTTGTCATTGTTTTCATAGCAGAGGTAAGTCCCTTTGTATGAGTGCCTGGCATGTATTTGCTTACAGTTTAATCTATGTAGATAACCTAAAGTAGTTTTCCCCACCATTGTAATTTGTCATATATTTGTGCACCTCAAGTATAGCACATATTCTCCTTGAATCCACTGCTATACCAGCAGGTGTTCTACTGCCTACTCAGTCCTACCAACGTATAATCTGTGTATGAAAGAATTCCATGGTGTTATAAAAATAACTCTAGCACTGTAAAGAATGACAGCGGCTTGTATCTGGATCTTATGTCAGCAGTCAATGCTGCGGAATTTGATTTCTATGGGATTCTACTGCTCTGTGCACACTGCTGAATTTCAGCAGTGGAATTTCACCAGCAAAACAGACATCCGGCAAAAGATTGAACATGTTCATTCTTTAGGCAGAATTCAACCTTAGAATCCCATAGAAGTCAACAGGTCAAAATCGGTTGTGTGAGTGGAACAGAGGCCGAATTATAGCAGATGGAAGTTATTAAAACAGCCCACTGGAGTTTTTACTAAACGCTCCCATCCCATCGTGCTTTTTTTCTCTGTGTGCTTTGCGCCAATTCCATTACTGAAAAAGTGAGTGTACAATGCAAAATAGGCATACAAAAAATACATAAAACAGCAAAGATGAATAAAATAAATATATAAAGGATAACTCCGATATCTCTCAACCTCAAGGGACATTTCTTTGTATAACCTCTTCCCTGCCATCTCATTGCCTCTCTGGGTCTCTGTCAGCACCCCCTTTTCTTGCTGGTACTGTCTGGTCTGGTATGCAAATGATCCAAACGGTGCAATACTTTTTTCCTTACCAGAGTTCCGCACAAAATTTCTGCTGCAATTCAGCTACAATTCCTCACAGAATTTAAAAAAGTGGCGGATTTAATTTAGAAGGAACATGCTGAATTTCAGCAGTATAGATTGCCCCTTACTATGATGTATCTATGCATCTAGCCTTCCTTTTATGGAAAACAGCTACTAAATTCCTGTGTATTACTTCTCATTGAAATTATTGAAAGATAGAAGGCGTCTGCAGTGGCACATTATAGCCTAGTATTATGCATGAGTTCAGCATCTTAGCGACCATAATAAAAAAAATCACAACTCCATCTTGCTAATGGACATAAAGACAACTCCAGGATAATTGCCATCCTCATCCAAAGCTAAAGTCAATTCTCGTGATGTCAGGGATTGCCTGTGACCTGTATAGATGTGTATGGGGGGGGGGGGGGGGGAATTAGGTCTCCTAGTTTATATTTTTCCTTTCGAATGCCAAGATCAGTGTCATTCATGGGCATTAAACTGCTGAGATCAGAGGTTTTCCTAATGTCTGCCATTGCTGTTGGGCTGTGTGTTCTAACCATTGGCCACTTATGATTGAACAGTCCCTGTAGTAGTCAATATGCTCATGATTGGCTGCTGTCTGCCACCAATGACTAGGATACTGGTCAGAAGTGATAAAAAAAAAAGTTAAACTTTGAAGGAATTATATTTTAGGTATTTTGAGATGCAAACTTGAATATGCAAAATATGTACTTTTGCCAACCAAATGTGTATTTCTTTGGTTTTGTTTTAAGTATCCTTTAGATACACTATGAAATGTCTTATATATATAAATGAAAGAAAATATATTCTACCATTCTGGAATTGACAGTATAAGAATATGTAAATGTTTGAGGATTGGCAACTCTGCATGTTGCATCCATGTAGGGTAAAAAAAAAACTACCTATCCTCAAGGCCTGATGGGATCAGGGACATATATTTAAGCCTGTATAGGCACTATCCTATTAGGCCTTGGTGAGGCTTGTAGAAGTCTGTTGGTTTATTCTGAGCACCGCCTATTGACTTCAACCTATTATGAAAACTCCTAAAAGGGAGTTTAAAGGACAGTGTTATCTGCAATCTCTGATAGCTTACTGTAGAATTGTTTAAATGACACAGTTCACACATCTGGTAAATTTTATTTTGCATTTTCATTTTTAAGGTCCATACCCAATATGTGAATCAACTTGCTGACAATATTAAAGATAGGTGAGTGTTTAGTCTGGTTATGTCCTACTAATTCTTCTTGCATCCTGAGAGTGCCATAGGCATTGAGTAACTGTTGGCCTTTCACAGAAGCAATGCTCAAATGAACCTATTGAGGGTTCAAATAGATCTGTAATGCTAAACCATATAAAGTTCCACAAGGGATGTGCACATTAACTATTTTTTCAAGGCATTTCAAAATCTACATATGTGCAATTATCTGTACCAACAAATCCACACTGTTAATCTTCTGCTGCAGATTTACATTCTGATACATTGCATATAATTGGATCCATTGGACCCTTCATCTGTGAACCCACATGTAGTGTAAAAAAAAAAACAATAGCAGGAAAGACAGCATTTACAGCATTGCAGCTAAGTCACTGTTCACCTCAAAAAGCACATTGGCTTGTTAACCATAGCCAGATAACAGTTCCCCAGTTATAGTGTAAAGCACCATTGCCGTGTGTCCAGTCTCCTGACAATACCATAATCTGTCACTTATTTCCTGAAAAAAAGTATGGAACTCAGTGGCAGTGTTGCTTTCATGACCAATAAGGGGGTCCACACAGTTATTGGTTAGTTACAATAAGGTACGGCCTCACCTGGAATATGCTGTTCAGTTTTGATCGCCTGTATATAAAAGGGACACTGTGGAGCTGGAAAGGGTGCAGAGATGCGCGACTAAACTAATATGGGGCATGGAACATCTTAGCTATGAGGAGCAATTAAAGGAGTTACAATTGTTTAGTCTTGAGAAGAGACGTTTAAGGGGGGATATGATAAACGTATATAAGTATATTAATGGCCCATACAAAAAATATGGAGAAAAACTGTTCCAGGTTAAACCCCCCCCCCCCCCCCCAAAGGACGGGGGGCACTCCCTCCGTCTGGAGAAGAAAAAGTTTAGTCTCAAGGGGCGACACGCCTTCTTTACAATGAGAATTGTGAACTTATGGAACAGTCTACCTCAGGAACTGGTCACAGCAGGAAAAATTAACAGCTTTAAAACAGGATTAGATACATTCCTGGAACAAAATAACATTAATGCTTATGAAGAAATATAAAATCGCATCCCTTCCCCAATATCGCGCCACACCCCTACCCTTCAATTCCCTGGTTGAACTTGATGGACATATGTCTTTTTTCGACCGTACTAACTATGTAACTAAATACTTTTACTATAGAATAACTAACGAAGTAAGTAATAAAAATCTTTTTTTATTGCAGTTTTCCTCATGAAATACAGTCTGGTGTGCTTGAGATTGTATCTCCACCTTCAACATTTTACCCAGATTTCTCAAATATTAAGGAAACATTTGGGGACTCCAAAGATCGAGTGAAGTATGCACAATTCTACAAATAAAACTGTTTTGTATTACATTGTATATATTGGCGCATTTCTCTCCTGCAGCTGGCATTTCTTCTAATACAATATGATGTGCTGGATGCCATCCAGTAATCATTCTGTTAGATGAGATGTCTGTCAGGTCAGGTAACTACACTTTCAGCTTTCCTGAACCCTAATAAGACATACCTGTTGCAGAAGAGAAACTATTTTAAAGGGGTACCATAGCCCATCCTTTCCCTCTCATCAACATATTTGACTAAATATCATTCATTGGCTATATAGAGCAGTGTCCCCTCTTTGGTTGTCACTTATATGCATGAAGTAAAAGAAATTAAATCAATCAGCCGGCCACTTTCTCTGTCAAAGTCTCTCTCTGAAAGCAGCCCCCACCCTCCTGAGAGGAACATACCATGTGATTTCTGCCCTGCACTGATGAGTAATGCTCTCTTAGTGCTAAGGACTCGGAGGTGTGTGCAGCCTTAGCCAATCAGACACTAAATCTCTCTTTGCTGCTCAGAGCAGGAAGGTGGGGGCTGGCAGAGCTGCAATGATTTCTGGGACATGTAGGCAAGGGGAGAGAAGTGTGGCAAATAATATCAGGTAGTCAGAGAAGACAACAGAGGCCACAGGAACCATGCATATCTGGCAGGATGGTTTACACGGAACATATCTGTATATATATATATATATATATATATATATATATATATATATATAATCTTCCCTGGAGTACCCCTTTAACGTGTTTGGGTCAGTTCAGCTGGCTTTTCAGGTTAGGCTGCCCTATGTGTGTACATAGGGCAGCCAAGCAGCAATATTTCTGGCCATTATATACATTTTATGCCATTTTCAGCAAATCTGCATTCTTTATACATAACATTCCATTCTCCCAGAGCTGATGGACACAGCCTAACATCTTTGGTGTCTGCCATACACTGCACAAACACATCTTTTACTTACCATATATACTCTAGTATAAGCAGAGACCCCTAATTTCAACCCAAAATCCCAGGAAAAGTTATTGACTCTAGTATAAGCCTAGGGTGGGAAATACATCATCCCCCCCCCCTGTCATCATCCAGACCCGTCATTAACATCCTCATCATCATCACCGCCTGTCATCATCCAGACCCTCATCATCATCACCTGTCATCATCCCCTTGTCATCATCCCACACCCCCCCCTTCATCATCCCCTTGTCATCATCCCCACCACCCTTCATCATCCCCTTGTAATCATCCCACACACCCCCCTTCATCATCCTCTTGTCATCATCCGCCCTCAGTGGTCTTCAACCTGCGGACCTCCAGAGGTTTCAAAACTACAACTCCCAGCAAGCCCGGGCAGCCATCTCACCCCCTTTCTGTACAGTACTCCCCCGTTCTGTACAGTACTCGCCTCCGCTCGGCGCTGGTCCGGTGCTGCAGGACTGTCCGGTGAGTAGGTCGTCCGGTGGGATAGTGGTTCCGGGCTGCTATCTTCACTGGGGGCGCCTCTTTTCCGCGCTTCGGGCCCAGAATAGAGGCGTTGCCTTGACGATGACGCAGAAGTACGTTGGCAATGAACGTACCTCTGCGTCGCTGTCAAGGCAACGTGACTATTCTGGGGCCGGGCCCGAATCGCTTAGAAGAGGCCTCCCCGGTGAAGATAGCAGCCCGGAACCACTATCCCACCGGACGACCTTCTCTCCGGACAGTCCTGCAGCACCGGACCAGCGCCGAGCGGAGGCGAGTACTGTACAGAACTAAAGTGGGTGAGAGGGGGCTGGATGATGTCGAAGGCCGCAGTGGTCTTCAACCTGCGGACCTCCGGAGGTTTCAAAACTACAACTCCCAGCAAGCCCGGACAGCCGATGGCTGCCCGGGCTTGCTGGGAGTTGTAGTTTTGAAACCTCTGGAGGTCCGCAGGTTGAAGACCACTGCGGGTGGAGAGTTCACTCGAGTATAAGCCGAGGGGGGTGTTTTCAGCATGAAAAATCGTGCTGAAAAACTCGGCTTATACTCGAGTATATATGGTAATTGTCCTTTTACTGTGTCTCTCTGTCTCAATAGCTTGTGTGTTTCCAGGTATCCCCCCCTGCATAGAGTTGTCTTGCTTTTGAGTGAGATGCAGGACAAACCAGGACAAAACTGAGCTGATTTTTCAGTGTGGATGACTGTTTAGTAGGAGGGGGGGGGGGGGGGCTTGCTAGCAGGAGAAAGAAGCATTTTTGTCTAAGAAGATAAATTGCTTGATTGTACTTGGTTGATATATGCAAAGTTTGGGAAAACAAAATTATTTAAGATAAACAAATTGTAAATATGTTTTATTTATTGAAATTATGTAATGCCTGCTTCTCATAATGCACCAGTTTAGCCTGATCTATCTTTATGCTCAATTGGTAGATTTAAGCAGCATATAAAATAATCAAAGGATAATTGTGACAGCTCTCTAGGACTGCCTGGATTGGATTTAAAGGGAATATGTCACCAGATGTGATTTATTTATTTATTTTTTTAAGAGGTTAAAAAATGTTTCAATATATATTTGGAAATATAAAAAAAAAAATTTACTTGTCCCAAAATATGAAAAATGTACTTGTCAGATCTCCCACTGTTGACCAGCAGAGGGAGTGAACATGAGGAATCTGGTGAAAGCAAGCAACTTGTCTGGCTGCTGCAAACTAGCCCTCACCCATCTACCTTCCTCCTCTGTCTATGTGCAAGGTGGAAGGGGGTTTTGTAGTTTTTAATTCCACTGTAACCATTTTGTGTGTGTCTGAAGAGCGGTAAAGAACAGACTAGATGTCTCTTGATCGGTCACTGCTCCTCAGGGATTTCAAGAAAATGGTGCCAGTTCTCCCTTTCATTTCTCCTAGCCTGTGCTATGCACATGTGCAGTAAGCAGCCTATGCTTTTCTATGAGACACTCTGTCTTAACTTTCTTATGCCCTGTGCCTGCCATAAAGCAACTGTGTAGGTGTTGTGAAGTGACACACCACAAAGAGGCTACAGTAATGGCAGCCCCCAGTACACACTGTATTAATAAATAACATTAAAACTACATTGTCCTATACAGTAACTAAATACATAAATGAAATGCTTTATCTTGATAGAATTATTTTATTTATAAGAAAATTAAAATGCTGACACATTCCTTTCATCATACCAAAATCTCAGCTGAGAGGATCATTGAATCAAGAAAGGTTTTTAAGCCTTTTGCATATGAATAAAAATGATTCCATTTACATGGACATCAAACATACATAATTTAAAACATATGGGAAAAAAATTACAAAGTTTTATTAACCTGTTGCAGAACTTTTCATTTTACAAAGAATATGTTCTTTTACCACAAAACTGAAAACCCCCTTTAGTATTTTAGGTCTCCTAAAGTCATTGAATGTCCTCTTCTGGATTACCTTTAGCTTATCATTACAATGTTTGGTAGCTATTAGCTCCTCTCCAGTCATCCAACATTGCCTTTTGCCACCTTTTGACCTGTTTTATCATCTGGGATCTGGTAATTCAGCTTAGAGCAAGTTAGTCAGGTTGGACATATTGAAACTGTTGATTTTTTTTTTTTTTTTTCCCCAGATGGAGAACAAAGCAAAACCTTGACTACAGCTTCCTTATGTTGTATGCACAGCCAAAGGGCACTTATTATTTGCAGGTATGTTTGTGACTTTGTAACCAATAGCTTGTGTAGGTCTTCCTGATAGACTTCCCTTACATAAGTTCTCTCTCTTCGGTCAGGTTTTTCCATGAGACTTACTAGTTTGTACTTTATAGTCTGATAATGTACCACCTAGTTATCATAGTACCATAATCATCCTAGGTACAATAATCTATAATCTAGATGTTTTACCGACTAAAGCAAGATATTAAAATGTTTTATTATTATTTCCAAGTGCTTATTTCGTGATTGTAAAATTGTATTATTTCATATTTGTAAATTATTGTGGGGGCTGTTTGCTTGCCTGGGCTGTTTTAACAGCATTCAGACATATGCTTTACAGCAGTTTTGAGCTGATATATTAGCATGAATTGAAATGTTTTCTGGGCATGGCCGGTGACCTGTGCAGAGGTTTTTCTATAGAGAGGGGAAGGCTGAGCTGTGAGAACAGGAAGTTATCTGTACAGAACAGGATGGAAAATGGAAGATTAGAAAAAACATCACCAACAATTCCTAATAAAAATATTTTTCACATTACCTACTATTTGAATAGTTTCAATGTTCATTTTAAGAACCTGAATGCTGTGTTTACTTTGCACTGCAAAATAAATTATAACTTTACTGTGTGGAACTGCGTTACCATCAGTGGGGACAGCGCATGTATGTCTGGTCAGAGTGCAGATTTATTACAGGTGGTGAAATTTGTCCGGGCGGATATTCCATAGTATTGGATACCCTTACAGTAGTTATCAGAAGCAGGATTGCAAAACCTCAAGTTTTACTTTACAATTACAACATACAAATACATAATACACAATGCAGCTGCTCGGAAGTTTATTTTTTTATATTGCACTCAAGCTTTGGAGGCGGGAAGACGGCTCACCAAGCTCCCCTTCCTTTATAAATATTCATTCCCCACACCACCCCCGTCTTGATTATTCAAAGTCTTCCCTCTGATATTATTAGGACATAAGAGGGGGAGGGGGGAGGGGAGTTGAGCAGAGTGCAAATAACGCTGCCTTCACGTCATAGTGAAGACTTTCAGTATTGAAGAAGGGGGCAGTGCGGGGAATGAATAATTATGAGGCAGGGGAGCCTGGCAAGCTGGCTCCCAGTCTCCTATGCATGCTGGGACTCAATATAAATAAAAGAAAGGGACAGAACACTCCACAGGAGCCACAGAAATGAATAAGTAACCCTGCATTTTTAAAGCTCTTCACCCGCACTATAAACCAGTTTATTGGGTTTAGTGCGGGTGAAAGAACTGTAAGTTTCTCCTAACGGAGTTGCGGGGAGAAGTTATATGTATGTGCTATCTCCCCCTTGTTTTAGGCTAGTTGTTTGCTATGGCATGCATCAGTAGGCGTCCCTATTATGTTTTGATACAGGCCCCCTTCTGCTGTTTATACACCTCTTGTCCTGACATAAGGCACGTTCCTTGCAGATTGCTTCTTAGAGCACCACAAAATACATGGTTCGACAGTTTTCTAACTGGAAAAACATTTTATTCTGGGTTTGAAAAATTATTTGAGCAAAAACTGTGTAAAAGAAAAACTTTCTTTGTTGCCTATAGTAATCAATCACAGTGCAGCTCGTGTAAAGGAAAAAGGGAGGCTGAGCTGTGATTGGTTGGTGTGGTCAACAAAAACTGTTATATTTTTTTAAACAGCTTTTATGTAAGAGGTCTTTTTCTCTCATATCTGCATAGTATTAAGGTTATTGGGGAATACTGTCCATTTTGGTTTTTTTTCCGGTTGTTCAGCTTATCAAAGATACATATATATTTTTTACAGTAATATGAGTAAAGTTTTATTTTCTGGTGAAGTGTGTGCAGTTTGTGTGACAGGTCTTGATCTTTGTTCCCTTCACATTTTTCCCTTATGCTTGGTGTATACGTCAGCATTATGTCTAAGGCCAACATATATTGTAGCCAATGGACCCAATGAGTTTAATAAAGAAATGTAGTCAACTAGTGGCTATGTTGAGTCCATTTTCTGAATGTACCTGTGGGACTGAAAAACTTATGATGATACACCATTAATTCTGTATATCTTTGGAAAATAGATACAACATAGTCACTAGTGGTCTATGTTGGCCCATTAAAGGGGTACTCCAGTGAAGTTCTTTTCTTTTTGAATTTCTTTTCTGTCTGACCACAGTACTCTCTGCTGACACCTCTGTCCGTATCAGGAACTGTCCAGAGTAGAAGAAAATCACCATAGCAAACCAATCCTGCCTTGGACACTTCCTGACACAGACAGAGGTGTCAGCAGAGAGCACTGTGGTCAGACAGAAAATAAATTAAAAAAGATAAGAACTTCCTCTGTAGTATACGGCAGCTGATAAGTACTGGAAGAATTAAGATTTTTTAATAGAAGTAATTTACAATTCTGTGTAACTTTTTGGCACTGGAGTACCCTTTTAAGCTTGCTGGATCTGTTGGGAGCACACCACCACAACATGTGTGGTGAACCTATGTTTTCCTCTCTTTAACCTTCTTCTGTTTGTTTGTTTTTCCATAAAACAATCATGAGTGCTTATAGATTAGTTTTCCTTTTATGTAATTTGCACTGAGTAGACGGGCTGGACTGGCAGCAACTTTAGATCAATACTTGATTTGCTTACTATGCAGAAAATACCGCAAAAGAAAAAACATAATAAATGTGGCTAACTTTTGCTTCTACAATGTGCTGTATGAGTGCTGTGTGCTCTCCTTCCCAGCCTGTTTGAGCTTTGCTCCAAGGTTTATCCACTCTCTGCTATCCCCCCCCTGCAGTTATTACCAACATTAAAGGGGTACTCCAGTTGGAAACACTGGAGTCAACAGGTGCCAAAAAGTTACAGATTTGTAAATTACTTCTATTTAAAATCTTAATCCTTCCAGTACTTAGAGGAAGTTCTTTACTGTCAGACAGAGGTGTCAGTAGAGAGCACTGTGGTCAGTGTCAGGAACTGTGCAGAGTAGGAGCAAATCCCCATAGCAAACCTCTCCTGCTCCTGACAGTTCCTGACTCGGACAGAGGTGTCAGCAGAGAGCACTGTGGTAAGACAGAAAATAGCTAAACAACTTCCTCTGGAGCATACAGCAGCTGATAAGTACTGGAGGAATAAAGATTTTTTTAATAGAAGAAATTCACAAACCTGTTAACCTTTCTGGCACCAGTTGATTACAAAAAAAAAAAAGTTTTCCAACGGAGTACCCTTTTAAGAAAGCAAAAAGTCAGTCAGACTTTAACAGACTTATTTTTCCCTTAGTAGCAGGTGCATATTACTTTCTTAATAGGTAGGGAACATTGCAGCCCTCAACTTACCCAAACCACTGCCCCTTCCTACTTGGATGATTTGCCCTAAACAGGGGCCCTCAACTGGTGACTGTCCCTACACTCACTAAGTGCTGAGGCAAGGGGGTGGGGGTGGAGAAAGGTTAGGTCAATCCAGAGAACAATGCATAACCAAATTGGAAACCAGAGGCAAAGTAATACAAGCAGGGGTCAAACCAGGTGAGTCAGGTCCAAAATGGCAGGGAAGAGACTGAGTCAGAAATCAGGCAATGGTGAAGGTCTAGTAACACAGGGATAACTATACACACTAGTGAAAGGAAACTCCACAATCACAGGCATCTGTGACAAGCACCTGGGCCTCTCGTCTCCTGATTGGCTTGGCTTTTCCAAGCATAGCCGTTTATTATGACTACATATGGATGTTCCCAGAGGAGCCTTTCCTGGAACGGACACAATGCGGGAAGGAGGGTAGGTAAAACTCTGAATTTCTATTGAAGACTATTTAGAAAGTTACTTAATTTTGCGATCAGGAAACAGATCTGCACTTTAAAGGCTATGGATATTTTTGTGCTGATTTTTTTAAACCGCTGGAAAGATCATTGAATTTTACTTCCTTATAAAAATTAAAGCTGTATGTTTTTATACAGTCATGGCCGTAAACATTGGCACCCTTTGAAATTTTTCTAGAAAATGAAGTATTTCTCACAGAAAAGGATTGCAGTAACACATGTTTTGCTCTTAACATGTTTATTCCCTTTGTGTGTATTGAAACTAAACCAAAAAAGGGAGGCAAAAAAGCAAATTAGACATAATGTCACACCAAACTCCAAAAATTGGCTGGACAAAGTTATTGGCACCCTTAACTTAATATTTGGTTGGACACCCTTTGGAAAAAATAACGGAAATCAGTCGCTTCCTGTAACCATCAATAAGCTTCTTACACCTCTCAGCCGGAATCTTGGACCACTCTTCCTTTGCAAACTGCTCCAGTCTCTCTTATTGGAAGGGCGTCTTTTCCCAACAGCAATTATAAAATCTCTCCAATGGGATTTAGATCTGGACTCGTTGCTGGCCACTTCAGAACTCTCCAGCGCTTTGTTGCCTTCCATTTCTGGGTGCTTTTTCATGTATGTTTGGGGTCATTGTCCTGCTAGAAGACCCAAGATCTCAGACGCAAACCCAGCTTTCTTACACTGGGCTGTACAGTGAGACCCAAAATCCATTGGTAATCCTCAGATTTCATGATGCCTTGCACACATTCAAGGCACCCAGTGCCGGAGGCAGCAAATCAACCAAAAACATCATTGAACCTCCACCATATTTCACTGTAGGTACTGTGTTCTTTTCTTTGTAGGCCTCATTCCATTTTCAGTAAACAGTGGAATGATGTGCTTTCCAAAAAGCTCTATCTTCGTCTAATCTGTGCGCAAGATGTTTTCCCAGAAGAATCTTGGCTTACTCAAGTTCATTTTGGCAAAATGTAGTCTTGCTTTTTTATGTCTGTGTCAGCAGTGGGGTCCTCCTGGGTCTCCTGCCATAGCATTTCATTTCATTTAAATGTTGACTGATAGTTCTTGCTGAAACTGATGCTCCCTGAGCCTGCAGGACAGCTTGAATATCTTTGGAACTTTTTTGGGGCTGCTTATCCACCATTCAGACTATCCTGTGTTGAAACCTTTCATAAATTTTTCTCTTCCGTCCACGCCCAGGAGTTTAGCTACAGTGCCATGGGTTGCAAACTTCTTGATAATGTTGGGCACTGTGGACAAAGGCAAATCTAGATCTCTGGAGATGGACTTGTAACCTTGAGATATTTTCCCACAATTTTGGTTCTCAAGTCCTCAGACAGTTACTTGCCCCAGGTGAGTTAAAAGGAGCATCACATACTTGAAACAATCTTATTTTTCTATAATTTTGAAAGGGTGCCAATAATTTTGTCCAGACCATTTTTGGAGATTGGTGTGACATTAGTCCAATTTGCTTTTTTTTCCTCTCCCTTTTTTGGTTTAGTTCCAATACACACACAGGGAATAATCACGTGTATAGCAAAACATGTGTTACTGCAATTCTTTTCTGTGAGAAATACTTAATTTTCTAGAGAAATTTCAGGGATGCCAACATTTACGGCCATGACTCTAGAGTTCTCCGGTCGTGTCCTGCATGGCTCAAAGCTGTATACGCAGGTAGTGGATTTATCTGCAGCAAATTACAGCACTGTGCATGTAGTGGAGGTTTATACAATACTATCCACATACTGCAGACTTTTTCCACACAGAAATTGATCTGTGGCTGCGACATTACTGACACACACACACATCTTTTCTGCATTGTCTGTATATTCCCTAGAGTGTGCTTTTATGGCAGATTTAATGGATCATAGTTAATAGACTGAAATTGTCCATAAAAACTAAGAAAAAGAAGAGAGTACAGCTCTATCCGCAGACCAGGGAGTTACTGAGGAGTGAATCATACACAGTCTTATCTATGTGTAGAGTGTTACTATCTTGCCTTATGGAGCAGTCATTTATCATTAAATCCTCTGGTCCCTAATAATATTTATCTGCTGACTATGCCCCAGTAAACATAACAGAGCTTAAAGGGAACCAATCATCAGATTTTACCCTATAGAACACTTCGCAAAGCATTATATAGGGTAAAATCTTTATCCTCACCATCTCTGGGGGACATTCCTGTCTGCGGGGATGGTGAGGATATGAACTTATAAACTGCTCCTCGCCGGCCTCTTAAGTAGTCCCCTGGGCGGGGAGCTCCTCTCACCTTGTCCCGTGTTCATATCCTCACCATCCCTGGGGGCAGGAGCATCCCCAGGGGATGGTGAGGATAAAGATTTTACCCTATATTAAACTTTGCCAAGCATTCTATAGGGTAAAATCTGATGATTGGTTCTCTTTAAAAGTGAGCTAAATAACAGAAACTATTAGCCAATGTGTGTGCACCAGTGGCTAGTGCAAATATGGTCACACAGAAAAAGAAAAAAAAAGTATGTGCTTTCCTGATGATACATTTCCTAAAGACACATAGTAAGCAAATATGGTACAATAGACATTACCCCCACTGTTAAATGTGAAGCTTTATTATGATATCTGTTCAGGAGTGGAATCACTTTCAGCTTCTGTCTGGCTTAATCAGAATGGGATTTGAAAGGATTTAGAGATAGCTGTGTCAGTTTCTACTTTTCTACTTTTATTTTTATTTATTTTTTGCTCACAGAATCCACCATGTCCCCAAGAGACTTTGGGCGTCTCACAGGACTCCAGCCAAGGGGTTGAATAATGCCACAGCTGAAAGATAAGAATAAAGGCAGGCAATTCAATCCACCATAGACAGGAGAAAAATGTGCATTTAGACTTTATCAGACCTAGAGATAGGGAAAGGTGACTATTCATGCTACCGTGGGATGAAAAAGAAACCATACTATTAAAAGATCATTGACTCAAGGGACACATTGTAAAAACAATTTGGTTAAATATCTTGTATGTAAATACTAGAAATACTAAGATTTTTTTTTTTCAACGGATCACGATTGTCAATACTAATACAGATTTTAAACAAATAGTTTACTCATTAGCATGGTTTCCCTTCCAGCGTTGTAGTCCTGGTTTGAGTCTAACCAAGGGAAAAATCTGCAAAGCGTTTTTTCCTTCTTTGCGTGGGTTTCCTCCAGGTACTCCAGTTTCTTCCACACTATTTTGAAATGAAAATGATGAGTCTGCTCATTCTGGGATATGTAGTCAACTGCTGAAACTGCACTGTCAGCAATATGGATGCCTCCATATAACTGCAGGGTCACTTTAACCCCTTAAGGACCAAGCCAAATTTCACTTTAGGACCAGAGCGTTTTATGCACATCTGACCACTGTCACTTTAAGCATTAATAACTCTGGAATGCTTTTACCTTTCATTCTGATTCAGAGTTTTTTTTTTTTTTTGTGACATATTCTACTTTGTTAGTGGTAAACTTTTGTCAATACTTGCATCATTTCAAAAAGTCCAAAATTTGATGAAAAAATAGAAAATTTAGCATTTTCTAACTTTGAAGCTCTCTGCTCGTAAGGAAAATGAATATTCCAAATAAATTATATATTGATTCACATATACAATATGTCTACTTTATGTTGGCATCATAAAGTTGACATGTTTTTACTTTTGGAAGACATCAGAGGGCTTTTAAGTTCATCAGCAATTTTCCAATTTTTCACAATATTTTCAAAATCTGAATTTTTCAGGGACCAGTTCAGTTTTGAAGTGGATTTGAAGGGCCTTATTATATAAATACCCCACAAATGACCCCATTATAAAAACTGCACCCCTCAAAGTATTCAAAATGACATTCAGTAATAGCAATGTAGCAGCAAAGTGATGGAGAAAATGTAAAATCTTCATTTTTTACACACATGTTCTTGTAGACCCAGTTTTTGAATTTTTACAAGGGGTAACAGGAGAAAAGCCCCCCAAAATTTGTAACCCAATTTCTCTCGGGTAAGGAAATACTTCATATGTGGATAAGTGTTCGGTGGGCGCAGTAGAGGTCTCAGAAGGGAAGGAGCGACAATGGGATTTTGGAGAGGGGATTTTGCTGAAATGGTTTTTGGGGGGCATGTCGCATTTGGGAAGCCCCTATGGTGCCAGAACAGCAGAAAAAACCCCAGATGGCATGCCATTTTGGAAACTACACCCCTCAAGGAACGTAAAAAGGGGTACAGGGAGCCTTAACGCCTCACAGGTGTTTTACGACTTTTTGTTAAATTTGGATGTGTAAATGAAAAATAAAAAAATTCAGTACTGTTCCCCCACATTAGGTGCAGTATAGTTCCTCTAAACTAGGTGCAGTACAGTTCCCCCACATTAGGTGCAGTAAAGCAGTTGGTCCTGGGAATGGAGGAGCGGTGGTCGTAACACTGAAGATGACATGCTGCCAGCTGGTGCTGGTGACTTACCATGCTGGCCGATGCAAGTCCTCCTCGTCGATGCTCCGCTCCTCCGTTGCTATGGGCGCACGCAAGGGACATCAGTGATGTCCCTGCCTGCGCTAACTCCCGGCGGCCCCTGCTTTTTTAAAGTTAACGCGAGGGCCGCCGCAGAAAGGTAACAGACATCCTTGTGTCCTGAAAAGATCTTTCGGGACACAGGGAAGTCCAGAATGTGATGGGGGCCCCCTGCGGGCTGCTCAGTGATGGCCACAGATCCCCCCCTCGGGCTTGATTAGGGTGTGCCCAGGCACACCCCGTGCGCACACCTATGATGGGGGCTTTGTAAATACAAGTGGCCTTCAATTCCGGACAAATTTTCTCTCCAAAAGCCCAATGGCGCTCCTTCTCTTCTGAGCATTGTAGTGCGCCAGCAGAGCACTTTACATCCACATATGGGGTATGTTCTTACTCAGAAGAAATGGGGTTACAAATTTTGGGGGGCTTTTTTTTTCCTATTTTCCCTTGTGAAAATGAAAAATTTAGGGTAACACCAGCATTTTAGTGAGAATTATTTATTTTTATTTTTTTCATTTTCCCATTCAACGTTAATGAAAATTCTTCAAACACTTGTGGGGTGTTAAGGCTCACTATACCCATTACGTTCTGTGAGGGGTGTAGTTTCAAAATTGGGTCACATATGGGTATTTATTTTTTTGCGTTTGTCTGAACCGCTGTAAAATCAGCCACCCCTGTGCAAATCCCCAATTTAGGCCTCAAATGTACAAAGTGCGCTCTCAATCCTGAACCTTGTTGTGCACCCGCAGAGCATTTTACACCCACATATGGGGTATTTCCGTACTCAGGAGAGATTGCGTTACAAATTTTGGGGGTCTTTTTTTACTTTTACCGCCTATAAAAAAAATAGTGTATGGGGCAACACCAGCATGTTAGTGTAAAATGTTTTCTGTTTTTACACTTACAGGCTGGTGTAGCCCCCAACTTTTCCTTTTCATAAGGAGTAAAAGGAGAAAAAGCCCCTAAAAATTTGTAGTTCAATTTCTCCTGAGTACGGAAATACCCCATATGTGGCCCTAAACTGTTTCCTTGAAATACGACAGGGCTCTGAAGTGAGAGAACGCCATGCGCATTTGAGGACTAAATTAGGGGTTGCATAGAGGGCGGACATAGGGGTATTCTATGCCAGTGATTCCCAAACAGGGTGCCTCCAGCTGTTACTAAACTCCCAGCATGCCTGGACAGTCAGTGGCTGTCCGGAAGTGCTGGGAGTTGTTGCTTTGCAACAGCTGGATGCTCCGTTTTGGAAACGCTGCCGTACGATACGTTTTTCATTTTTATTGTGGGGGGGGGGGTGTACATGTAGAATTTTACCCTTTATTATGTGTTAGTGTAGTGTTTTTAGGTATATTCACACTGGCGGAGATTTACAGTGAGTTTCCTGCTAGGAGTTTGCGATGCGGCGAAAAATTTGCCACAGCCCAATCTTGAAGCAGAAAACTCACTGTAAACCCGCCCGTGTGAATTTACCCTGTACATTCACATGGAGGGGGGCAAACCTCCAGGTGTTTCAAAACTACAACTCCCAGCATGTACTGACAGACCGTGCATGCTGGGAGTTGTACCTTTGCAACAGCTGGAGGCACACTGGTTGAAAAACCTTCAGGTTCTGTTACCTAACTTAGTATTTTCCAACCAGTGTGCCTCCAGCTGTTGCAAAACTACGACTCCCAGCATGTACTGATCGCTGAAGGGCCTGCTTGGAGATGTAGTTATGCAACAGCTGGAGGTACGCAACTACAACTCCCAGCATGCCGAGACAGCTGTTTGCTGTTTTGGCATGCTGGGATTTGCAGTTTTGCAACATCTGGAGGGCTACAGTTTAGAGACACTGCACAGTGATCTCAAAACTGTAGCCCTCCAGCTGTTGCAAAACTGCAAATCCCAGCATGCCCAAACAGCACACGGCTGTCTGGACATGCTGGGAGTTGTAGTTTTGCAACATCTGGGAAGGAGGGGGGGCGCTACAGTTTAGAGACCACTGTAGAGTGGTCTCAAACTGTAGCCCTCCAGATGTTGCTAGGCAACTCACCGGCTTCCATAGGATCCAGGGAGCCACAACACTGTCCATAGATATCAGCAGTCACTCCAGTCCGGTCCCCGCCCGGCACGCGGCGGGGACCGAAATGTTCTTCGTCCTTAAAGGGGTACTCTGCCCCTAGACATCTTATCCCCTATCCAAAGGATAGGGGATAAGATGTCAGATCGCTGGGGTCCCGCTATCATTACAGCACAAAGAGAGTT
Source organism: Hyla sarda (assembly GCF_029499605.1). Classification (NCBI taxonomy): domain Eukaryota; kingdom Metazoa; phylum Chordata; class Amphibia; order Anura; family Hylidae; genus Hyla; species Hyla sarda. Next base: position 155,955,614 of record NC_079189.1, read on the forward strand.
CGCTCTGCACGTAATGATGGGCAATACAGGGGCCGGAGCATCGTTACGTCACGGCTCCGCCCCCTCGTGACATCACGGCCCGCCCCTTTCAATACAAGTCTATGGGAGGGGGCGTGGCAATTGTCACGCCCCCGCCATAGACTTGCATTAAGGGGGCGGGCTGTGATGTCACGAGGGGCGGAGACATGACATCACGCTGCTCCGTCCCCTGTATCGCCCGTCATTGTGCACAGAGCGAACTCGCTCTGTGCTGTAATGATAGTGTGGTGCTGCAGCGGGACCGCGGTGATCTGACATCTTATCCCCTATCCTTTGTCTAGATGACCCCTTTAAGTACCAGGGAGCTTGGATATAATCATCCCTTATAAATCCCTTAAAATATAGTGTTGAACATTAGTCCATACAATTTAGTCAGTGACACTACAGTTACTCCAACCTTTGCTACTCTGTGTGGGAAAACTATTTGGCCAGCAAGTATGCAATAGCATCAGAAATAGCATCAGTAACACCATAAAGTCAAGTAGATTGCAATATAAATTGTAGCACAGAGAACTAGGGGCCCAGACAGATGGTAACAACCCAATTGCTGATCTCTCAACCAAGTTACAAATTCTATCACATAAGATGATAAGAATGATGGAGCACTCACCCCAAATGTATGATCTTTTGATGCTTTAATGCATAACAGACATCACTGGACACAATACAGGAGCAAGGTAGACAGGTGCAGACATGAGGCAGGGGAGAACAGACGAATGGAGCTGCTCCTCATGTTTTCACCTGTCTACCTTGCTTCTGTATCGTGCCCTGTGATGTCCGTTATAGAATAAAGCATCTAAAGATCATACATTTGGGGTGAGTGCTCCATCATTCTTATCATCTTATGTGATTTATTTGCTTGAACTGAACCTTTTGGATGTGAGCATCCCTAAATTTATCTAAAAGAGCCATTATGCCATTTACCTGGAAGTCCACCATTCACTGACTGGCTTTATAAATATGTAATATTGTGGAGTAGCAGTGCTAGTGTCTATCTATTGACAAGTTACAAGTCTTAAAATGTCAGCCAGTCTTCTCATATAGAAACAAATTTGCCATCCTGCCCCTGATCAGAGCTCACCAGCTCCTCCATATGCAGAGTATAGGGTAATAACGAATTTTATGAGAGTAATGGAATCTGGGTGAGCCCATTATGCCAAGTTATAATACATTGAATATCCTTTAAGTAACTCCATGCCTTGCTTTTTCCTGTTTTCGTGCATGGAAACCACAATCGAAACCAAATGTGCTGCAGTGAAAGTTTTTTTATTTTACTATTGTCTCTTGAACTTTTTCAGCATTCTTGTGGACAGAGATATTATGCCATAACTCACATGGCTTCCATGGGGTGTGGCTATGCTGCAGTGGAGGGGTGGATTGCATAACTTCAGTAAATTGCTTCCACCCTGCTATCCACCCACTCACTTCAGCATAGCCATGCCCCCTGGAGACCATGGAACTTATGGCTTATTGTTTGGCTGCATGAAATAATGGGAAAAATAAAGACTTTCTTTACAGCATTTCCGGTTGTGAGTTCTGTGCATGAAAACTGGACAAAATGCCATACAGAGGTAATAGAAGCATATTACACAATATTATAACTTGGCATCATGGTCTCAAAAGCTGACATAGGCAACTTGAAAAACCAGAATACGATAACCATACTTCTGGGAATGCAGATAATGACCGAAGAGATTACTAATCTGAGAAGTTGGGTAGCAATGCAAACCCAGTAAATTAGATATTTCCTGGTCCACAAGAATGGCAGGATTACCAAACAAGGGTAGTAGGGAAGATGGGTAGGAAGACAAGCATAATGTTGGGATTTGCTTATCCCAGAAAGGATCGATCATAGCGGTAATATGTAAAGAAAACAGTAGGAGAGGCGGTGTTCTGCCGACAGCCAAATGAACAGGCCGGCGAGGACCCCGGACATGCTGTTTGGATTTGCCATGGTGAAAGCAATGGAAGATTGTAGGAAAGCTGCTATGCCAGAAATATCTTTGAAGATCAGGCAAGCCCAGCCCAACCCTAAGCTTATGATTTATGAAATATTTATAACCAATGCGATGTGGACTTCCCAACGGTTCTGAAATGGGATAACAGGATAGGGACTGTTTGAAATAGAACCAGATTCCTCTGTACGATATTAAAGGGCTTATCCAGGAATATAAAAAAAACAGAGCTACTTTCTTTCAAAAACATGTCCCCTTCTGTCTGCAGGTTGGGTTTGGTTCTGCATCTCAGTTCCATTGAAGTGAATGGAGCCAAGTTGTAAAACCACACCCAACCTGAAGACAGACGTGTAGCTGTGTTTTTCTATTCCTGGATAAGCCCTTTAATCTTCACTGCATGGATCCTTGCCAGGGGGAAGAAATAAGAACGAGAAGATGATCCAGCACTTCTATAAACTTCCAGCTTTATTGAAGATTAAAACATAGCAATACTCTGTAAGTCTTTGATTTACTTGAGGCTACTGTTTGGGCACTCTCCAGATGTTGCTGGGAGTTGCAGTTTGGCCCCCCTAGTGGTTGCCACAGTAAAGATAATTTTACTTTCACTTTCAATTCCCCCCCCCCCCCCCACACTGTCGATTCCCTACCTGAGCAAAGATCCAGCAGGCTCCAGCGAAGATCCCAGGTCCCCAGGCATCTTCTCCTGCAGGTACAGCCTCCATCTTCATCCCAGAGCCCCTCGACATCCAGGGGCGGGCAGAACGGGGGGTTGCCATGGCAACCCCCTGTCCTGCGCTGCCATTGGTCAGAACTCCGTTCTGAGTAATGGCAGGGGATAGGAGGAGATTGCAGCTTTGTGACCTCACTCCTATCCTTTAGGCTGATCGGGGCTGTTGCTGACAGCTCCGATCAGCCCTATTTTCCGGGTGATCGGGTCACCAGAGACCCGATCAGCCCGGAATTGGAGAAAATCACATGTCTGAATTGACATGCGATTTTCTCCGATCGCCGACATGGGGGGGTTTCAGCACCCCCCTGGGCGATGTGCCAGGGTGCCTGCTGAATGCAGGCATCCGGCTCTGGTCCCCAACCGGCTAGTGGTGGGGACCGGATTTCCCACGGGCGTATGGATACGCCCTCGGTCCTTAAGGACTGGGGATGCAGGGCGTATTCATACAACCTGTGTCCTGAAGAGGTTAACATCACAAAATTTCAGTGTGTCATCAGCATATATGGTTTGGGGAGGGGGTGGGGCAGAGTAGTAGGTATACATGTCTGCTCACAAGTATATTCTAAGCATCCTGGTGCCCAGGCGGATCTGTTTTACATGATACATTGTAGCAAACAATTAGCAGAGGAGTTTTGTGCTGTTGTTTCAAAAATGATGAAATTGTGGCAAACCTCAGCTGAGAGAAGTATGATATGTATAGCATACATAGTATAGGATGTGTCAACCCCTGGATCAACAAATGTGTTTCTATTTCCTATCACCCAGCAGATCCTACAAATTAGAGGTTAAAACCATTAATACAATATTTCTAGTTGTAGCGCTTATTATTTTACCATCTAATAGAAACAGCAGACCAATCACTCTGTTGGTGACAGAAATAGTTCTCACAATTCTGGCAGCATATTAATAGCTTTATAAAGAAAAATACAGAATCAAGCCAAACACAACTATATTCCCTAATCCTGGCTTGTCCCCCTTAAATTATATACAGAAGCTGATGCACAGGTTGGCTAGCATAGGAGACCTAACAGGGCACAACTATTGTTGCCTCGTGACTTTGAGGGTCTGGGTTTGATTCTGACCAAGGGCAAAATCTACATGGAGTACAACATAAGAAAGCTTTTTGTGGCTATATTCTTAATAAGAGATAACATCATATCCTTTTTTGCTTTTAGAGTTAGTTTAATTATTCTATAGCTTAACTGAGAATGTATCATTTTCTCTTCTAGAGACCCATAATGTAACTTAAGTGTATTATTCTCATTGGGGACTACCAAAGTTTTACTGTTCTGGAACATAGTATCTTTCTCTTAGATTCCAAAGTGGACCCATCAAGTATTCATTTCAATTCCAAGTGGTGTATTTAAAAGACTCTCGTCTGTTATTTCTTTCCTATTTAGGAAATACTCTGTGAACTTTCTCAACAGTGGCTATTGTCTTTTCTTTGCAACGCACTGTCTCTTTCTTATCTATCATTACTAGCTGCTTAGTAGCTTCTTTAATTTCCTGTAATGCTGTTTGCAGAACAAATGTCTAAAGCTGTTGTTGTGGCTGTTCTTGTGAGAGAATAAAAAATAAAATTTGATTATGATGAAACAACCTTGTTTCTAGATATGCCCCGCTACTTTGGTATCGGGCTCCTTTTCCTGGTGGTGCGGGTTGATCCGTCACAGACAATCAATGGCTGAGGCAGGATGCCGCTGCGGCCAAAAGTAATAGGCTACTAGTACTACTACTGCTACAACAAAAAACATTTTTATTATGGTAAAATGTCCTCATTTTTTTTATATTTGTCAAAAATAATCTTTGTATACATAAGGCTATGTTGACATTAGAATTGCTCCCTATTCCCTAATTTTTGCTGGTGTTTGGATGTATGTTAAAGCTGTCCAATGTTTAAATGCCTAAAGTGTAGTCTTTGTGACAGCGTTCACCACAGTACACTGCTTTACCACAGTAAACATTTTATTTGTAGGACAAAAAGTAGCATGGAAGACTACACTATTCTATTCCAAAAATGTATTTTTTTATTTTATTAATCTGTGGTAAGCAGACCAAACAGTCACAAATAGACAACAGTTGGTCATTTGAACCCAGAGGGTACACCATGAATTACACTAGGTTATGTTTCTGCAGCATATGGAACATTTCTGAACATACCCTTACTGCTTTCTTTTTGTATTACTGAAGAGTAACATTTTGATGACTGATATTCTCATTTTTGACAGTTGGAAGATGACATTGTTGCCAAGCCAGATTATTTCCAATCCATTAAGGACTTTGCTAACCAACAAGTCTCTGATGACTGGCTTATACTTGAGTTCTCCCAGCTTGGATTTATTGGTGAGTCTTTGACAGAGCCGCAGTCAGCATGTTTTATTAACATCTTAAAATTACTTTGAAAAGTAACATTTATAAAAATCTACCGCTGTAGCCAACTAGTGTGTATTTCTTGGGCTCTGTTCAGATAACATCTAAGATGTGCCTTCAAAACATAAACCAGGAACATTTGGCCTGTATTTTCTTTCCACTTAAAAAATGTAGTAGGTAATGCATTTCCATGTAAAGTCTCACAAAAAACTTTTCTGCAAGGGTGTGTCACAGAGTGTATATTACACACACACATATATATATATATGTATATATATGCGTGTGTGTGTTTGTGTATGTATATACTGTATATGTGGCAGTCTTGCTGGATCGCCTTTTCCTAGGGATAAAAGGTAGGGCACACTGGCGTAGCGTGGGTTGTCAGCACCCGGGGCAAGGCAAGTAATTTGCGCCCCCTAGCACTCGAGTCTCTTCCACTAGATTAGTTAAAGAAACCCTTACCCCCTAAGCACATGTATTGTTTGTTATGAAAATACTGATGTAATTCAAGTAAAATGCATCTAAATACAAGTTTATTTTCAAACACTTTATTGAGTGCGAACATGCATTACACATTCTCCACATTTTCAGCAGGTCTATGAATACAAATCTACAAATGTAGTAACCTAGCATGGGCCATGCTATTATATGTCGTCTCACAACCAAGTTCCCCCACATTAGGTAGGCAATATAGTTCCCCACATTAGGTAGGCAGTATAGTTCCCCCACATTAGGTAGGCAGTATAGTTCCCCCACATTAGGTAGGCAGTATAGTTCCCCCACATTAGGTAGGCAGTATAGTTCCCCCAAATTAGGTAGGCAGTATAGTTCCCCCACATTAGGTAGGCAGTATAGTTCCCCCACATTAGGTAGGCAGTATAGTTCCCCCACATTAGGTAGGCAGTATAGTTCCCCCACATTAGGTAGGCAGTATAGTTCCCCCACATTAGGTAGGCAGTATAGTTCCCCCACATTAGGTAGGCAGTTCCCCACATTAAGTTGGCAGTTCCCCCACATTAGATTGCCAGCTCCCCCACATTAGGTCGGCAGCTCCCCCACAATAGTAGGCAGCTCCCCCACATTAATAGGCAGCTCCCCAACAATAGTAGCAGTTCCCCCACAATAGTAGGCAGCTCCCCCACATTAGGTCATAATTTCCCCCACAATAGTAGGCAGGTTCCCCACAATAGTAGGCAGTTCCCCCACAATATTAGGCAGCTCCCCCCACATTTGTAGGCAGCTCCCCCCCACATTAGGTCAGCAGTTCCCCCACAATAGTAGGCAGCTTTCCCCCACCCCACAGACATACAGCTTCCAGCCATATACAGTGTATTGCTGGAGGCTGTATGTCTGTACTGCTGCCCCCACAGTGATCCGGTCACCGCTCCTCCGGCCCGGGGTCACATCTACTGCTATGGCCTATGGACCATAGCAGTAGGTGCAGGGACCGGGGGAGCGGTGACCGGAACACTGAAGAAGATGACGCGCCGCGGGTCACTTACCAGGCGCGGGCCAGCGCGCGTCCTCCTGCGGTCCTCCTGCGTCTCTATGGTTGTACGCACGGGACGTCAGCAATGGAGGAGCAATTTTCTGAAGGCAGAAATTTACTTTTAAACTTCCCTCCTTGATAATTTTTTCACAGGTTGCAAATGTCAGCAAACAGAAATCATAAAAGCTCCTTGCCTTGTCCAGGCACTAATTAAACAAAGATCAGTCCCTGAATACAGGACAGCTGAGCTAGCCAGTTCAGTCAAAGTACACTATTTCAGTAACTGTTAGGGTGCGTTCATGCATGCAGATTTTGCTGCAGTTTTTCCAAAGCTGATTTTGCTACTCATTGAAGTCGATGGGTAGCAAAATCACCCTCGGAAAATCTGCAGCAAAATACACACAAGTAAATGTACCCTTAGGGTAGGGTCATGCATAGCGCATCCACAGCGTATTTGACGCTGTGTATGCACTCATGACTGTCCCTAGAGTGAGCCCCCCTGCTGTACCCGTGTGTCATGCTTTGTCTGCTTGTAGCAGCAATCTGCCGCTAGAAGCAGAAACACAGGGATCTGCGAGTTGCCTGCACCTGCGCAGTTTACTCACAGACATCGCTCCCCCTTCTCCCTGAGCTAGGCCAAGAGCGACCGCCATGTCTGTGAGTGAACTGCGCATGCGTGCACGACTCACAGATCCCTGTGTGTCTGCTTGTAGCGGCGGATTGCTGCTACATGCAAAATCGCATAACAGAGGGGCCAAGGGGGCCTCACTCTAGGGACTGTCATCAGCGCATCGGAGCTTCAAATATGCTTTGGATGCGCTACATGTGACCTTAACCTTAGGATATGTTCACACGTGCATATTTTCTGCAGCAGATCTGCAACATCAAATTTTACTACCCATTGAAGTCAATGGGCAGCTAAATCTGCAGCAAACATACTCACATGTGAATGCATCCTTAGGCTACATAGCAGCATATTTCACGCCAAGCAAAATGTGTGTTCAGTGAGGTTTGGGGGTGGGCAGACAGGAGAGAGCACAGAGGAGTGCTATCAGACAGGAGAGAGCACGGAGGAGTGCTATCAGACAGGAGAGAGCACATAGGGGTCCTATCAGACAGGGGAGAGCACAGAGGAGTGCTATCAGACAGGAGAGAGCACAGAGGAGTGCTATCAGACAGGAGAGAGCACAGAGGAGTGCTATCAGAGAGGAGATAGCACAGAGGAGTGCTAGCCCACCCTCACTTACTGGACTTTGTCCATGCCTGTGCTTCAGCTTGGATAAAGCCATGATTTCTCTAAAAAGGAAATAACATTTTCTTATGAAGTATATTAGAAAGGTTAATGTTTTGCCAAGATGTACAACATATAAAAAGTTTTTGTATCTGACCTTGCCAATTTAAGCTTGGAAGGAAAACATGATTTAATAAATTTGCAAACAGCCATCAGCTAGGACTGCCCATGTTTGCAACTCTAAACATGAACTAGAGCTGACACATTCCCTTAATAAGCCTTGGGCGCTCATGACCCTGGTGCAATTCACTGGTTGTCCTTTCATGAACTACGGCCCTGCTTCCAACACCACCCAAAATTACAGAGCTGACTGTTCACTGGTTGCCTAGTATATCCCACTCATTGACAGGCACCATTATTCCAGGATAGTTTGTGTTATTTTTTATGCTGAAGATCACTGTTTTTGCTTTAACATAATTCTGTTACCTCAATCTACCAGTATAGCCCTTGTTCCCTGACCTCTCTTATTTACAAAACCCATTCACTGAGGCTGGATGGTGAACTGTATAGAATTTAGTTAGCAGTTATAGAAGTGTTCAAGTTTCCCTGTCTCAAACAAACAAGTCACTGTCAATATATTGTCATTTAGATCCCAGTTCATCCCTATTCTGGTGTTTGATGACAAATCAACCTCTTGTCTATATCTGCTTGTTGCCATGCACTAAGTGATGCACCAGGATTGGCTGATATGTATATTATTGAGCAGGTGTACATTAATCCATAAGAATATATTTCAATGTGCCTGTTTAGTGGATTTTTTATTTTTTTTTGCTTATTAAAGGAAAACTGTCATCTTTCTACCGCCTAACCAGCGGTATTGGTTGGTAGTGCGGGGGACACTGATCAGTTTGATGCTTATTGTGCCCAGGTCCGCCGTGCCGTTCTGCTAACTGGCACCGGCTGGGCTAACTGGCACTCTGACGTCAGTGCCGCTGGCTGCAGCGCCGCCCAGCTCATCAATATTCCCCTTCTCTCTCTTCATTACAGAACTGGGAGAAGAGGGAGAGGCGGAGGGAGGGGAGGAATATTGATGAGCTGGGTGGCGCTGCGGCAGAAGGCACTCGCATCAGTTCTGCCGTAGAAATTACGGCAGAACGGTGCGGCGGATCCGGGAATGGTAAGCATGAAACTGATCAGCGTCCCCCGCACTACCAGCCAGTACCGCTGTTTAGTGCGAGGGGAGAAAGCTGACAGTTTTCCTTTAAAGGGGTACTCCGCCCCTGGCATCTTATCCCCTATCCCGCTGCTGGGGACCCTGGGGATCGCTGCTGCGGCACCCCGCCATCATTACTGCACAGAGCGAGTTCGCTCTGTGCGTAATGTCGGGCGATAAAGGGGCCGGAGCAGCGTGATGTCATGGCTCCGCCCTTCATGACATCATGGCCCGTCCCCTTAATGCAAGTCTATGGCAGGGGGCGTGACGACAGTCATGCCCCCTCCCATAGACTTGTATTGACGGGGGCGGGCCGTGACGTCACGAGGGGCGGAGCAGTGACGTAACGATGCTCTGGCCCCTGTATTTCCCGTCATTACGTGCAGAGCTATCTCTCTCTGCGCAGTAATGATAGCGGGGTGCTGCAGCAGCGATCCCCAGGGTCCACAGCAGCGGGACCCCGGCGATCTGACATCTTATCCCCTATCCTTTGGATAGGGGATAAGATGTCTAGGGGCAGAGAACCCCTTTAAGGATTCCAGAGGTGGCATTTACACCTGTAACGTGTTTATGGGGTGTTCTGTGCAAATGTTTATAAATATATAAGATGGGAATAACCCCTTTAAACCACTTGGTCTTTTAAATATAATAATCAGTACATGACATCTTGGTGAAAAAAAAATTATGCTGATCAAGATGGCTGAAAGTGATGACAAATATTACCACAAATATTAACGTCGGTTGCACTATACATGTCTACTTTTAAAATGATCCTGTTGCATGCAGTATACACAGTGCATTGTACAATTCCATAGTTCAAACTAATAGGAAATCCTTGCATGACCTTGTATTTTATGTAAGTGCTTCTGAGAACAACTCTTAGCACACATGCCCCGTTACATTATCTAATGCCATCCGGCTAACCATTTTTATTTATTGATCAAGAAAAAGCAGGATATTAAAGGTCTGAAACCAATCTACTAGATGCATGAGTTTGTGGTTTCCTCTGTTATAAATATTTACATTGCGCAGTAAAGACATAAGGTGAGTTTATCTTTGTCCTGTCTGTCTGTATTTTACTCAATGGGACAGTCTGGTCAATGAATGAACTTTCTGATAACTGCTGGAGCCCAAGCTACAACATTCTAAATAGGCATAATACAGCATGTCTGGATAAAGGAGACTTTAAAGGGTTATTCCAGGCCAAAACTTTTTTTTACATATATCAACTGGCTCCGGAAAGTTAAACAGATTTGTAAATTACTTCTATTAAAATATCTTAATCCTTCCAATAGTTATTAGCTTCTGAAGTTAAGTTGCTGTTTTCTGTCTAACTGCTTTCTGATGACTCGCGTCCCGGGAGCTGTGCAGTTCCTATGGGGATATTCTCCCATCATGCACAGCTCCCGGGACGTGACATCATCACTGAGCAGTTAGACAGAAAACTTCAGAAGCTAATAACTATTTGAAGGATTAAGATTTTTTAATAGAAGTAATTTACAAATCGGTTTAACGTTCCGGAGCCAGTTGATATATATGAAAAAAAGGTTTTGCCTGGAATACCCCTTTAACATAACTGAATGCAATATAATTTTATCTGTACTGTGATGCAGAAATTATACATCCTATACTAATCTAATTTTTATTTTTATTTTTATGATGTAATCTTTTTTAATCGGTTACATTAAAACCATTACAAAAACAAGCAGCCATTAGGCCCCATCTTTATGTAGCATTAATATAATAAATCTATAAATATAAAGGGTTGTCAAACAGTATAGCTGTATAAAAGCTAAAATCTAAAAATTCAACAGGAAAGGTACAACAGGAAAGTTGTAGGTAAAGATGCAGAAAAGTTACAGCAAATCCAGTGAAATCAGATCCGTGATGCAGTTACACCATGTTTGATGTTCCGATAACAACAATGTTTGTTTAATGGCTTAACATTCTGGCTTTATAAAACCTAGGTCAAACATATGAAAGAAAATGATTTAAGGTAAAGGTGTATTCCAAGCAATAAATCTCTTTCCCTCTCCATAGTATCGTGGATAAGTGTTTGATTGTAGGGGGTCCGAATGCTGGGAGACACCCCCTTCCCCCATGATCTGGAGTTTGCCGATTAATAATTTAATAGTTTAGAATGCTCTATGAACAGGAAAAGGGAATCTTGAAACTAAATGTGATGGGGAAGATTTATCAAAACCTGTCCAGAGGAAAAGTTGATGATTTCCCCATAACAACCAATCAGATCGCGTCTTTAATTTTTTAAAAGGTCTGTGAAAAATGAAAGAAGCGATCTGATTGGTTGTTATGGGGAAATCATCAACTTTTCCTCTGGACAGGTTTTGATAAATCTCCCCTAGTGATCGGTACACTTTAATGCTGGATCCTTTTTATGATTTCAGAGGAAATGACTTAGCAGTATAATGTTTTATTGAGCAATCCAAAGATAGAGGCAGCACTTTTAGACCTTGAGTCAAGCTTTGGAGAGCAGAGCACCCAACAGGACTACAAGTCCCAGCACTGTGTTTCTCCTTTGTTTCAATCTTCTTTTATTGGATTTCCATGGATATCTACTGCAGAACAGTGCAAAAATTTGTTATTTTTGCGGTTGCAAAGATACATTGAAGACAGAAGAACAAATAGTACAGCGCAACTGTTGAAACATTACAGACTTTTCAACAGCAAATTAATTGTGCTTTTATGTTAAGTAAACGGACTGACAGTACAAAGTCCCTTCCAGTGTAGACTGATTGCAGAGATTATAAAAAGACTGGAGGAATAACATCTAATAGGAAGAATTGCACCTGATAGACTTTTCAACCCTTCTGAAATAAGGATCATTTAATGTGTTTTTCTATACCATACTACTTAATGTAATGAGATGGGTCCTAAAGAAGTAATTCGTATCATTACCATCCCAAACTAATACAGACTCCTAAATCGTGAAATGAAAGGTTAACAGTGCAAAGGTTTATTATCTTTGTAATGAGATCGGCTACTTTTTATCTCTGTTATTTGACTAGTAAGAGTGGTGTAACATTTAAATGGTTATTTCCAGAAACTGATTTAAGCTTCTATAGACTGTGAATGCGAAAACTTTCCTACTTAGAAGGCTGTAGTATAGGGAATTTTACTAGTAAGAGCAGCATACATTGGGACAGACTGAGCATAGCGCTGTGACGGTTGCTTGCTTATTAAAAACCGAAGTCATTTTCAAACCTTGACTTGAAGAGAAGCCACATTCTAATAGGTAGCCGCAGAAATCAAGTTCATCATTTGTTTGAATAAGAGCTATTTAGTATATTTTATTCCCGAAATTCCAGTGATGCAAGTATGGTGTAGAAGTCTCAAAGTGCCTTTTTGATCTTCTCTTCAAGGTGAATCCTTACCCCGTAATGCTTTCCTTCCATGCATAGTGGTATTAGGATATTAGCTTACTGCTCATAAATAGAAGAACCCCAGAATCATACAAAGCTTGGCTTGCACTGTGCCTGGTAAACTCTGATTTTATGAAAACAAATCCAAATTGACATGCAAGTAACATACCGCTATAGTCTGGATCTCTGTCACTAGTGTCACTAGTTTCAGATAAGACAGTATAAACTTCCTAAAAGATTCTGCTTGTTCAAGCTTAGGAAAACATACCTGCTTTGTTCTAAAAAGAGTGCTGCACATATCCATGAATTGTGTTTGGTGTTGCAGCTCGGCTTCATCATGACCAGTCACCATTATGTGATCATGAGAAAAATAAATTACAAAAATAGACAGCGCTCATCCGATAAGTTACCACAAAGTAACTTGGTGTACATGGGGGGTTACCAAGATACAGTTGGCAGACGCCCCATGACACCCCAAGCCCGGCAAGCTGTGATAGGGTAAAACAGAGAGGTCATATGGCCCTTGATTTCATCCTCTTGTTCACAAGATCCACCAGGAATAGTAGAGTGCGCAGTGTGGAACCCCAAAATCTGATAAAGGCTCGGTATGGGCAAATAATGCAGGAAGAAAAAGACACACTTGCGCTCAGGACGAGGACTGAATAGCATAAAAACAGCAGGAAGGTAATAAAAAGAACAACTCAATCCACAGTGAGAGCATAATATACTGAACCCCCCTCCACGTCCGCCTCTCACAAAGAGCTCAGATCCACGGTGGTACAGGATCTTCCTATGGAGATCACAGAATTCTCGGACACTCAGGAGAGACCGATTTATTTGATAAAACAAGTGCAAACAGCAACGCATTTCGGGGGATATACACAAGTACCCCCCTTCCTCAGGCCAATACATACAATGACAAGAATGAGAGTTTATATTCGCACACTTCTGCATCACTTCCAGGAGGCTCACATCCGAGACCTCCGCTACCATTCCAGTGTGTGTGCAAACTTCCGCACATGCATCCCACCTGACATCACTTCTGGCTCCTGCCCATGTGGAGCGCTCATTGCGTTCCACTGACGTAAACATCCTCAAGGTTTCCCCATGGAACGCAACAATGCGCTCCACAATTGAAAGGTGACACTTAGGGGCGCATTAGATTTCCAACTGCAGACATTACAGGAGGGCAATGGGTGCACCGCCAGTTCATGAGCAAAAGGCGTGGGACAAATATCATGTATATATTATATGTAGTATTCACATATATAAACATTCTATGATAAAAATATATCAGTAAATGCGGCTATGTAGCGATCAATGAAAATAGGAATAAATAAAGATTTTAAAAAAAGTAATGAAATATAAAAATATATAACTAAGAATAAAGATAATATGAATAATAATGCTAGCACAGTAGCATATTATTAATAAAAAATTTGTGTATATAGACACGATTGCACATGGATAAAAAGAGGCAGAAAGGTGATCCAAAAATTGCTGCTAAATATCAAGTTTATGGTTCACTGTATATAAAAATTGCGGTTATCGCGATAAGGGAGGTGCAGGATCACTAGAAAACTGATTCTAATCACTTAATACGACCATATGGGCTCAGAGTACCAGTAGCGAAAGTAGCAGTAGCGAGAGTACCAGTATCAGTAGCGAAAGACCCAATACATCTCCCTGTGGCATAGGTGTTTATAGTTCTCCACTTTGACCCGATCAATGGGGGTCACTCCTAAACCGGAGTGGGTTCCACCATGACAGGCTGCAAAGTGGCGGGACACACTGTGTAGTTCGTACTGATGTTTAATAATAAACCTATGCTGTTTGAGTCGTTTCCTTAAAGAGTTAGTGGTCCGTCCTATATAGCTGAGACCACATGGGCACTCAAACATGTATATAATCAGGGATGTGGAATTCCTATCGCCCGACGCCCAGGACATGCAGAGCCGGGCAGGTGAACTTTTCAGGTCTTTAGCCCTGCTTCGGGCAAACAGGGCTGGACCTGAAAGCCCCTGACAAGCACGGCGGTGCTCAGGGGTGTATGGAGCGGGCTCCTGACTCGTGCCTTCTCCATACTTTGCAGCCCCCAGCTGTTTTCAGTAGCTGGGGGCCACCACTAGTAGCCAGCATGCAGCAATCCCGATCGCCGCGGCTGGCTATTAACACTTTAGATCTAAAGGGACATGTGAATGCTCCTTGGTGGGCTAGTGGGGTTGATTGCCCCCCACCCCCTCCACTATAGAGGTAGCCGGAGGGCTTACCTCTGATTCCCTGGTGTCTGTGGATCTGTCATTGGTAGAGCCTGGCTGGACTAGGACTATCAATGGATTGCAGAGCACACAGATCAATGGAGCTCTATTGACCTCCATTGATCAGTATGAGAAATCTAATGATTCCTCCTAAAAGTCCCATAAGGGACTAATAAAGTGTAAAAATAAATAAATGTTTTAATAAAAGTTTAAAAGACACACATTAACCCCTTCCATATTGAAAGTTAAAATCACCCCTTTTTCCTATATAAAAACATAATAAAAATAAACATATTTGGTATCGCTGCGTGCATAATTGTACAAACCATTAAAATTTAACATTTTGTATCCCGTACCTTAAATGACAAATGTAAAAAAAAATACCAAACCACCGAATCCCAATTTTTATAATATCCCAGAAAAAAAAGTTAAAAGATTAAAAAGTCAAATCAATACCAAAATGGTACCGATACAAAAAACAGATTATGGCGCAAAAAATTAGCCCTCATACAGCCCCGTATGCTTGGCTACGGGGGTCAGAAAATGGCAAAAAAAAGTTCAGAATTTTTTTTTAATTTGTAAAACATAATGGAAACTATACAAATCTGGTATTGCTGTAATCAGGCCGACCTAAAGTATCAAAATAACATGTTATCTCAACCACAAGGTAAATGGTGTAGAAAAGCGAACCACTAAATTTGCAAAATTCACTTCACCACTATTATTTTTTGTTTGTTTGTTTTGGAGCATATATTATGGAAAAATGAAAAGGTATCATTATAATAGTTAGTTATGACTATTATAGGGCGAGGAGGAAAAAACGAGAGTGTAAAAGCGAAAATTGGCCCGGACAAGTGGATCGTCATAAGGGACAAGTAGATTTAGCTCTCTTTTAGTCCCTGTCACGGTCACACCCTATCGGTCCAGCCAAGACGCTAGAGAGAGTGTGATGGTGCAAGGGTTAAGGCCGCCAGACCTCTGGGTATCCACTAATAGACCCAGCAAGTCACCAAATTAACCCTTAGATAAACGTGTTTCCACGAGAGCTGCCTTCAGAATGGTGAGATCAAAGACCAGAGCTGATTAATTAAACATTTAATCTGATAAAAGGTATCACAGTGCTATGCATAAAAATAAACAAATGACATACAGTTACAAAAGTATGAAAGAGTTTAGCAAGGCAAGTTCAGAAAACAAAAGATGAAGTTCTTACAGCCTGATGATAAAGCAGTC
The DNA here is from genome assembly GCF_029499605.1 of Hyla sarda. Taxonomy (NCBI): domain Eukaryota; kingdom Metazoa; phylum Chordata; class Amphibia; order Anura; family Hylidae; genus Hyla; species Hyla sarda. Next base: position 155,971,512 of record NC_079189.1, read on the forward strand.
CATGAGAGTGAGTTCCAGCTGTTCTTAGGATGGTCTTGTCAGCTTGTTGCACAGCATTGAACACCCAGAGTCTAGCATTGTTAAAATATTATATATCTGCCTTTTTGGAGGGAGACTCCATTCCCCCCTCCCCTCTGATCCCACCAGGGGGGCATCTCTGTTCCTGGCCCTCTTATCTGGTTAATTATATGATGGGACCAGAGTGCTCTTACATCCTGCTGCTTCAAAAGAGCCTCTGACTTCAAAGGAGATACAAACAAATAGCCAGACCCCCAATAAAATGCAATACACAAAAGGATACACCGTCTGAATGACCTCTCACCCATGTCTTGGATAATTCATCACACACAGTTATAATTTATAATACACATATAGGATTTTAATAATCAGGCCTTGGGCCTGACAGTTCCGTGGACTTTTTATAAAATTAGTAGTTTTTTTTATAAAATTTCCACACCCCTGATAATATACCTGGTTTCACAGTTAACCCCTTAAGGACGCAGCCCTTTTTCACCTTAAGGACTGAGTCCTTTTTCGCAATTCTGACCACCGTCGCTTTACGAATTAATAACTCGAAAACGCTTTTACCGAATATTCGGATTCTGAGATTTGTTTTTTCGTGACATTCTACTTTATTTTGGTGGTAAATATTCGGCGTTACTTGCATCCTTTTTTGGTGAAAAATCCCCAAATTTCATGAAAATTTTGCATTTTTCTAACTTTGAAGCTCTACTTGTAAGGAAAATGGATATTCCAAAAATTTTTTATTTTTATTCACAAATACAATATGTCCACTTTATGTTGGCATCATAAAATGGACATATTTTAGCTTTTTGAAAAAATTAGAGGGCTTCAAAGTAGAGCAGCAATTTCCAAAAATGTCATGAAAATTGCAAAATCTGAAGGGACAGATGTTACAGAACTACATCTCCCAGCATGCCTGGGCAGTCTAGGCATGCTGAGAGTTGTAGTTTGGCAACATCTGGAGGGCTACCATTTGGGCACCACTGTAACAGTGGTCTCCAAACTGTGACCTTCCAGATGTTGCAAAACTACAACTCCCGGCATGCCTAGGCCCAGTTTGGCCTTCCTAGTGGTTGCCACAGTAAAGATCACATCACATTACTTTCACTTTCCTTTCTCCACCCGCCCCCCCCCCCCCCCCCCCCCACTGTAGTTTCCCTACCTGAGCCAGGATCCAGCAGTCTCCAGTCTCCAGGCATCTTCTCCTCCAGGTACCGGCCTCCATCTTCTCCCCACGTTCCCCTCGACATTCAGAGGTGGGCAGAACGGGGGGTTGCCATGGCAACCCACTGTCCTGCCCTGCCATTGGTCAGAATCCGTTCTGACCAATGGCAGGGGATAGGAGGAAATCGCAGCACTGCGACCTCGCTCCTATCCCTCAGGATGATTGATCAGGGCTGTCACTGACAGCTCCGATCATCCCTATTTTCCGGGTGGTCGGGTCACCAGAGACCCGATCAGGCCGAAATAGCAGAAAATCGCATGTCTGAATTGACATGCGATTTTCTGCGATCGCGACATGGGAGGGGGGGGGGTCTCAGGAACCCCCTCGGCGATGTGCCGGGATGCCTGCTGAATGATTTCAGCAGGCATCCCGGTCCGGTCACCAACCTGCTAGCGTCAGGGATCGGAATTCCCACGGGCGTATGCATACGCTCCACGTCCTTAAGGACTCGGGATGCAGGGCGTATGCATACACCCGGCATCCTTAAAAGGTTAAAGTACGCGTATATGGTATATGGTTCAGTTTCTTCCCTAATGTAAAGTTGTCTGGTTTTGTGTGCAACATACGGACAATGCTTACATCGGGCAGAGCCACATTTGTATACTCCCATGAGGTTGCTGCTTTTGACCACCTTCTTCTCCTTTGTTGATGTGTACAGAAGGGGCTATAATGTTTTTAAAACTGCAGGCTTTCCGAAAGGTACATCTGGGTTTGTTATTTATGTTTTTCTCAAAATAGGATCACTTTTCAAGAGTCCCCAATGTGTTTCTAAAATTCCTTTTATATCAGTGTGCATTGTGTTATATTGAGTTAAAAATTATAGATTAAAACCTTCCTTTGCCATAATAGATTGGTCAACAGTTCTTGGTCTATCTAAAAAATCCTCTTGGCACATGGTAATAATTTTTCTCCGTGCTCCCTCTATCAGGGTTTTAGGATAACCAAGCTGTTCTTGCAATCCTTATTGGAGCTACAGTTTCGCCTAATCTTCTTAATTTGGCCAAACGGTATATTTTGCTTCCAAGCTTAGAGGTGACAATTCTCAAAGTCCAGGTAGCTGTTTGCATCCACTTTGTTTGCATTCACCAAGTGCAAACTGTTACCTGGTCTACTCCTATGTTAAAGGCCAAATATACTACTTCCTGGGCATCTACATGGGCTGTAAATCCCAAGCCCCAATCGTTATGATTCAGGGCCTGGATGTATTCCAGTAATTCCCCCTCTGGGCCCTTCCAGATGATGATATTGTCAATAAACCTCCTTTGGAATTTCATGCAGGGATCATGCATACTCCTCTTGAAGGCTCCCATATACAGGTTTGCGTAGCTAGGAGCAAACTTAGTCCCCATAGCTGTGCCACTAACCGGTCTATAGAAGCCCCGGTCATAGGTAAAGTAATTGTGTCCCAGCGTGAATTGAGTATACAAATGTGGCTCTGCTCGATGTAAGTGCTGCCTTTATATTGCACACAAAACTAGACAACTTTACATTAGGGGAGAAACTGAACCATATACCATAAACACGTACTTTAACTGTGAAACCAGGTATATTATATACATGTTGGAGTGCCCATGTGGCCCATGAGATATACAGTACAGGCCACTAACTCTTTAAGGAAACTACTCACACAGCATAGGTTTAATAATAAACATCCGTACGAACTACACAGTGTGTCCCACCACTTTGCAGCCTGTCATGGTGGAACCCACTCCGGTTTAGGAGTGACCCCCATTCATAGGATTAAAGTGGGGGACTAAAAATGTTTATGCCACAGGGAGATGTACTGGGTTTTTTGCTTTGGTACACTGAGCCCATATGGTCTTATTGAGTAATTAGAATCAGTTTTCTTGTGATCCTTCACCTCCCTGTGGTGATACCCGTGAATTTTATATACAGTGGAAGATAATCTTGATATTTAGCTAGCAACATCTTTTGGATCACCTTTCCGCCTCTATATTTATCCTTTTTATTCATGTGCAATTGTGTCTATATACACACATTTTTTTTATTAATATGCTACTGTGCTAGCATTATTTATTATTCAGATTATCTATTATCAGATAATTTTATTGATATATTTTTATATTTTATTACTTTGTTTATTTTTATTAATTATCTTTATCTATTTATCCCTATTTTCATTGATATTTATTATGATAGCTACATATCCCGCATTTACTGATATATTTTTTACTATAGGATGTTTATATATGTGAATGCTACATATAATATATACATATTTGTCCCACGCCTTTTGCTCATGAACTGGCGGTGCACCCCCGGACCCTCCTGTAATGTCTGCAGTTTGAAATCTAATGCACCCCTAAGTGTCACCTTTCCGTTTTGGAGTGCATTGTTGCGTTCCAAGGGGAAGCCTTGAGAATGTTTAAATCGGTGGAACGCAGTATATTATGCTCTGGCCCCCCACTGTGGAGTGAGTTGTTGTTTTTATTACCTTCCTGCTGTTTTTTTTGCTATTCAGTCCTCATCCTTAGCGCAAATGTGTCTTTTTGTCTTTTTCTTCCTTCATTATGCGATTACCAGTCTGACATTCACAAGTTACCATGCTTAAGCTGACTTCCTCTTAACTACAGAAAGACATCTTCCCCTATCAGACCCTTCCTCCAACTCCCTGACACCCTCTTCACTCAGATCTGTATGTTGCTGCTATTTCTATGTGGGGAAGCCCTCAGCCGCATGCTCCACTCCCTATAAAGGAGCCCATCTCCTACAATAAATCTGACTGCGAGCTGCCACGCACTTCATCCTACTAAAACTAACGATTGGAGGGGCCTCTGTGCTGATCTTAACTTTTGACATAACGACATTGAAATATCTAACACTTTAAATAGGCACACTCCCACCTCCCTATGTTAAAATGATCTCATAAAATCAGCTTAGCTTTGTCCTGCAGACAAGTAATACGTGTCTATGGAGGGGGGAGGAGGGAGCTCAACCCACCAGCTTTGGGATAACTGTAAATTAGAGATGAAGCCTACAGAGCTAAAATCTGCTGAAAAATACCATATACAAGAAATAAAATGGCTAAAAATAATGGTGCCTCTCATGTACACACACAGCTTATCCTGAAAAGTAACCTGAAATGACAGGTACAATTTAAGGTAAATAGGGCAAATCTGCAATACCACACACAAGTTTTGGACCGGTATGGCACTGTTTTGAAAGAAAACAACCATTTTTTCTAGTAATAAACAACCCGGTTTTAAGTCATTTGTGTCTGATTCACAAACAGCCAATAATGCTGCATGTTATCTTTTTACAGTTTTATAAAATGTATTTTTTTCAATATATAGGAAAGCTGTTTAAGTGTAAAGATCTACCACATGTTGCTGAATTCTTTTTGATGTTCTACAAAGATAAGCCCATAGACTGGCTTCTGGATCATTATCTATGGGTAAAAGTGTGCAACCCTGAAAAAGATGCAGTAAGTGTTTGTTTTTTCTCCCATAATTCACTGTTTAACTTAAACATTAATCTTAATTTAAGAACATACATAATGAGGCAGATTTACTAATCAAATCCGGATTGTGGCGCACATGCCATGCTACGCTACATCCTTATCAAATGTTTTAGACACTTGTTGCACCTCTTCAGACAAGAGAGCGTGGTTTAGCAGAGAAGGGATGTGGCTAGAATTGGACCCCATTGTACCAAAATTTTAAATTAAACATTGGTCTGAAGTAAACCAACTAAACTGGCCCAAAGTTTGCCAAAATAGTCTAAATGAGCCGAATAATAATGTTTAACATGAGCCACTAGTCCTGTTCTAACTTATCTAAATTTAGGACCATATTTGTAATATGTATGATACTTTGAGTCAATAAGAAAGAACAGTACATTGAATTAAATTAATTCAAGGACATAGAGGGAGATTTATCAAAACCTGCCTATAGGAAATGTTGCTGAGTTGCCCATAGCAATCAATCAGATCGCTTCTTTAATTTTTGAAAAGGCCTCTGAGAAATGAAAGAAGTGATCTGATTGGTTGCTATGGGCAACTCAGAAACTTATCCTCTGGACAGGGTTTGATAAATTTCCCCCATAGCTTTTATGGAAACAGTATACAACCACTGCAACATTAGATTGCATCACTTTAAGCAGTGTTTTCCATACAGTCTGTCTCCAGCTGTTGCAAAACTACAACTCTCAGCATGCTGGCAGTTGTTGTTTTGCAACAGCTGCAGACACACTGGGGGAGAGGAAAAGTTGACCAGTTGCCCATAGCAACCAATCAGATTGCTTCTATCATTTTTCAGAGGCCTTTTGGAAAATAAAAGAAGCAATCTGATTGGTTGTTATGAGAACTGGTCAAACTTCCCACTACACTGGTTTTGATAACCCCCCCCCCCCCCCCCCCCCCCACACTGTTTGGAAAACACTGACTTAATGGGGTAGTCTACCTTTTGAACTTTTTTGACACATCATCCCTGGGCTGCTGGCATATAAAACAACAACCTGGAATTACCTGCTGTTGCTCCCTTGGTGCCCCTGTATTGTCCTCCAGTGCTGTCTTCTTTCTGCTTGCCATTGGTGGACAAGTCACACAGCTGAGTGATAATACTGAGCCTCAGCTTACCAAGGCAGGACATCACTGCAGCTGATCAGCAGTGTGATGCACCAACCACCGGCATCCAGGAAGACCACCACACCAGAGGAGCAGCAATATCGAGGCACAGAGTGAGTGGTGGCAGGTAAGTCCAGGTTGTTGTTGTATATGCTGGCAGGGATGATGGGTCAAAAAAGTTCTGTTTCCAACGGTTATATAGCGTAAAATCTGATGACCGGTTCCCTTTAAAAAGGTATTTTGGTTTAGTGAAAACACAGATTACAGCCTGCTTGCACTTTGATACAAAATAAAGCACACTCTCCTTTTGGTCTAGTGCCGGCTCTCTGATCCACCTTATTGCCTCTGTTTACTGACCCTCATGAGGTATTGTCCCAGCTCTGCCAATATTCTGTACCCACTGAAGAAAATCATTGAATCACTGAGGCTGCAATGAGTTCAAACATTACCAGAAGAGCATGGACAATGCATCATCAGGGTCAGTAAGGTATGCTTTATCTTGATGTCACCACTGCAAGAATGCATGCAGGACAGTACTGAATGCTGCCCTAATAAAATGGTAGAATATACATGGGGACAGGTTTCCTTCAATAGTTCCTCTCACTGCTCTTTTACAGCCCCCTCTTTTTGTTTAACATCAAAAAAATAGCTGCGATGTTGTTGTCCCTCTTCTTGTCTGTCCTCTCTTCCTGCAGCTTCTTCATTCACTGCTCTGCCTTTCCTCCACCTGCTGCTAACCTTTGTTTTCTGCAGGGAATATATAGGAAGCAGATCGTGGTGCATTTACCCCTGGTTTTCGGTACAAGAGTCCTCTATAAGCCATTCTGCCTTGGCCTGGAAATTAAACACAGGACCAGGGCAGTGAACTTTAAAGTGTATCTGTTAGATCCCACAAAACATTTTTTATGTTACTCTGTGCCTAATCCTGACCATGGCCAGGAATTGCGATTTATATGTATTCAGGTTCTGGCGTCTCTTCCTAATTTATATATGTGAATAGGACTGTTTTTTTTTTTTTTTTTTTCACCCAGTATGCTATTTAGCATGAGCCAGTGGGTGTGAGATAGGATTACATTCTTATGTTCTGTGTATTCTCATGTGGTTTTAAGTGTTTTTAATGGTGGTTGTATTCCCCCCCCCCCCTTTATTTTGTCAGTTGATGTGAATAAAGTCAATTCAATTACCTATATATAGTTGTTGGTGTGCATGGATTCTGGTTTCCAGCCTTTTGTTGTTGTTTAGAGATGAGCGAATTTACAGTAAATTCGATTCGTCATGAACTTCTCGGCTCGGAAGTTGATGACTTATCCTTCATAAATGAGTTCAGCTTTCAGGTGCTCCGGTGGGCTGGAAAAGGTGGATACAGTCCTAGGAAAGAGTCTCCTAGGACTGTATCCACCTTTTCCAGCCAACGGGAGCACCTGAAAGCTGAACTCATTTATGCAGGATAAGCCATCAACTGCCGTGCCGAGAAGTTCGTGACGAATCGAATTTACTGTAAATTCGCTCATCTCTACTGTTGTTGCATGATTTCTGTATTTTAGGCAACCATTTGCACCCACGGTAATTTACAGTTGCGGTGCCCATCGCTTTTTGTCTAGTCTAATCCTGACCATGAACATCTAGTTTTTATGCCTCTATCACCTACAGTCATGGCTGTAAATGTTTGCACCCCTGAAATGTTTCAAGAAAATGAAGTATTTCTCACGGAAAAGGATTGCAGTATTACATGTTTTTCTATACACATGTGTATTCCCTTTGTGTGTTTGGAACTAAACCAAAAAAGGGAGGAAAAAAAGCTAATTGGACATAATGTCCTAATGTCACACCAAACTCTAAAAATGGGCTGGACAAAATTATTGGCACCCTTTCAAAATTGTGGAAAAATAAGATTATTTCAAGCATGTGATGCTCCTTTAAACTAATCTGGGGCAAGTAACAGGTGTGGGAAATATAAAAATCATACCTGAAAGCAGATAAAAAGGAGAGAAGTACACTTAGTCATTGCATTGTGTGCCTGTATGGCATACACTTGGCATGGACAACAGAAAGAGGAGAAGAGAACTGTCTGAGGACTTGAGAAATAAAATTGTGGAAAAATTCCAAAGATATTCAAGCTGTCCTGCAGGCTCAGGGAGCATCAGTGTCAGCACAAACTATCCGTTGACATTTAAATGAAATGAAACACTATGGCAGGAGGCCCAGGAGGACCCCACTCCTGACACAAAGACATAAAAAACAAGACTACATTTTGCCAAAATGAACTTGAGTAAGCCAAAATCCTTCTGGGAAAATATCTTGGGGACAGATGAGACCAAGATAGAGCTTTTTGGAAATCACATTCTACTGTTTACCGAAAACAAACGGAATGAGGCCTACAAAGAAAAGAACACAGTACCTACAGTGAAATATGGTGGAGGTTCAATGATGTTTTGGGGTTATTTTGCTGCCTCTGGCTCTGGATGTCTTGAATGTGTGCAAGGCATCATGAAATCTGAGGATCACCAACGGATTTTGGGTTGCACTGTACAGCCCAGTGTCAGAAATCTTGGATCTTCCAGCAGGACAATGACCCCAAACATATGTCAAAAAGCACCCAGAAATGGATGGCAACAAAGCGCTGGAGAGTTCTGAAGTGGCAGCAATGAGTCCAGATCTAAATCCCATTGAACACCTGTGGGGAGATCTTAGAATTGCTGTTGGGTAAAGTCGCCCTTCCAATAAGAGAGACCTGGAGCAGTTTGCAAAGGAAGAGTGGTCCTACATTCCGGCTGAGAGGTGTAAGAAGTTTATAGGTTATAGGAAGTGAATGATTTCACTTATTTTTTCCAAATGGTGTGCAACCAAATATTAAGTTAAGGGTGCCAGTAATTTTGTCCAGCCCATTTTTGGAGTTTGGTTTGACATTATGTCCAATTTGCTTTTTTTCCTCCCTTTTTTGGTTTTGTTATAATACACACAAAGGAAATAAATGTGTACAGCAAAACATGTGTAACTGCAATCCTTTTCTGTGAGAGATACTTCATTTTCTTGAAAAATTTCAGGGGTGCCAAAATTTACAGCCATGACTGTATACTTAAAAATTACATCTTTTTTCGTTAGCTCACAGTGTTAATAATCCTCTCAGGGGAAGGGGGCGTGTCCCTCCCTTGTGGTGGTGGGAGGTGGTGATTGGTGTGTCTGCTCATGCAGCCTTGTCCATGACTCATGGACAAGCCTGATGCTGCTGCATGACTGGTTAGTATCTCAGTAGGTTTGGGGACCCCTAATGGTGGGCTTTTCATGAGCAGCTTTCTTTATTATGTATAAAATAAATTGAAACAACCATATTACATATGTAATCTGTGGCATGGGTGAAGAAAGGCTTTCCTGCATCTCTGGATCCCTGAGACAATCCTAGGTTATCATTATAGGGCTTAGATTACTGGAGACTCCTCTAATGAATGTATGGTATTTCACATGTCAGTACATCCCTGACATTTTTGTAAAGATTTTATTATTATATCTTTTAATGTGGCAACACTAAAGAAATGACACTCTGCTACAATGTAAAGTAATGAGTGCATAGCCTGTATTTAATGTTTAATGTTGTTTATTGTTGTGTCCTCTCAATATTACTCAACACAGCCATTAATGTATAAAACTTGGCAACAAAAGTGGAAATGGGGCCCTATTAGCTATTTTTCCTCCCCCTGAGTTGCGTGACTTTTGTTACAAGGTCTTAGGAGTGAATGGGGAGCAGGTGTCATAAATTTGGTGTTATCGCTGTCACATTCTCTAATAATGGTAACTGGAAGTTCAGCATGGCACCTCATGGTAAAGAATTGTTACTTTACATAAAAATGGCCTAGGCTATAGGAAGAGTCCCAAGACCCTGAAACTGAGCTGCAGCATGGTGGGAAAGACCATACAGTGATTTTACAGGACAGGTCCCACTCAGAACATGCCTCGCCATAGTCGACTAAAGAAGTTATGTGCATGTGCTCAGCATCATACACAGAGCTTGTCTTTGGGAAAGAGACATATTTGCTGCCAGCATTGCTGCAGAGGGTGAAGGGGAGGGGGTCAGCCTGTCAGTGCTCATACCATACACCACACACTGCATCAAATTGGTCTGTATGGGTTTCGTTCCAGAGGAAAGCCTCTTCTAAATATGAAACACAAGAAAGCCTGTAAACGGCTTGCTAAAGACAAGTAGACAAAGGACATGGGTTACTGTAATAAAGTTCTGTGGACTGATGAGAACAAGATGAATTTATTTTTTGTTGTTGTTTAAGATGGTATCAAGCATGTGTGGTGGCAACCAGGTGAGGCATACAAAGTGTCTCTTCCCTACAGTTAAGCATGATGCTGGGCGTGTCATGTTCTGAGCCTGCATGAGAGTGCTGCTGGCACTGGGGGGGCTGCAGTTCTTTAAGGGAACCGTGAATGACAATATGTACAGTGATATACTGAAGCTTTGCTAAAGACACTGAGGGTAAAGGTGATGGACTGGCCAAGCATGTGTTTAGAACTAAACACTGTGGGGCATCCTCAAACGGAAGGTGGGGGGCAGAAGGTCTCGAACATCCACCAGCTCTGTGATGTCGTCATGGAGGAGTGGAAAAGGATTTCAGTGGCAGCCTGTGAAGCTCTGGTGAACTCGCTGCCCAAGAGGCATAAAGGGGTACTCCGGTGGAAAACATTATTTTTTTTTTTTTTAATTAAATCAACTGGTGCCAGAAGGTTAAACAGATTTGTAAATTACTTCTATTAAAAAATCTTAATCCTTCCAGTACTTATTAGCTGCTGAATACTACAGAGGAAATTCTTTTCTTTTTGGAATACAGAGCTCTCTGCTGACATCTGTCCATTTTACAAGCTGTCCAGAGCAGCATATGTTTGCTCTGGACAGTTCTTAAAATGGACAGAGATATCAGCAGAGAGCAATGTGCTCGTGATGTCAGCAGAGAGCTCTGTGTTCCAAAAAGAAAATAATTTCCTCTGTAGTATTTAGCTGCTAATAAATACTAGAATGATTTAAAAAAAATTAATAGAAGTAATTTACAAATCTATTTAACTTTCTGGCACCAGTTGATAAAAAATAAAGTTTTCCACAGGAGTACCCCTATAAGGAAGTTCTGGGAAATAATGGGTGGCTACTCAGTGTCAAATATTGACACTTTTGGCTCAATTTGGAAATTTCTACTTTTATTGCCAAGGTTCAGACATTAAAGTTATTTTAAGGGGACACAACACTGTTATGAAGGCTGTGCACTCATCACTTTACATTGTAGCAGTGTCTCATTTCTTCAGTGTTTAAAAAGATATAATAAAATATTTACAAAAATGTGAGGGAGTATACTCACCTATGTGAGATACTGTCAAATGAAATGTACCTCTCACATCGTATCAATCATGTTCGATTTACATGTCTTTCCAGAAACATTGTGACCGACAAAAGTCGAACTTACGCATTCGTTATCGCCCATCCCTATTTCAGCATATTGGGACACATTCCTCATTGGCTGGAAAAATACAGAATCTAAAGGTACAGTATGCTTTTTTTTTTTTCTTCAGGTTTCCCTTCCCTGCTCCCTTCCTAAATATTAATGTATATTACTAGACTGTCATAATGTACCATGGCCCACTCTTGTCTGCTTGGCCAGCCATTGTATGCCCTCCAGTGCTGTGCCAATGTACATTATGAAGGTTATAACTGATTCAAATGGCAAAGAAATAATACAGATGTTTTATTTGTAGTATATCCTGGTAATACTACATACAGCTTACAAATGTGAGAAATGTTTGGCTTATGTTACATTTGATTCAGGAAACCAATAGATTATATTGATGGTAGGTAGGTTGCTATTTTTGCTAATTGCAATGAATTGCTGCTAGGTTGTGTTACATGTTTCTTTTCTGGTAGGATAAAGACTTTGACAAGAAAGCGTTATACAAGCCTCATCCAAATCCTGCTGCTAAGATCAGCACAAGCCTGAAAGTTTACCAGCAGTACAACCTGGAGAAAGCCTACATGGGGGAGGAGTGCTTCTGGTCCTTCTCTCCTGTGGCTGGGGACTACATCCTCTTTGAGTTTGAAGAACCTTTACAGTTAGAGGGGTAAGTATTACCACTCACTTCTGACTGTAATATGCCTAAAATTGGTTTTTCAGATATATTTAATTTCTGTATCCATCTATACAAAAGAAAATATAATATATGGAGTCATGTATGATGTATATAAAAGTGCATTTGGTTAACAATTGACCCGAAAGGGTACCTGTCACGTCACTCTAGTAATAGGATATCTTTAAAGATCCTGGGCAATCTCGTAGCCCGAGACAGTGCCCCCAGACTGATGCATAGGTTTTGCATAGGACTTGGCTAAATTCATCCTCTGATTGTATCAGTCTCGGAATAAGTCCTAGGCTACAAAATTGGCTGGGAGCATTAAACATACCATGCCACTGGAGCGATGTGACAGGCGCCATTTAAGGCAACAGACACAGTGCCCACTCTTTTTAATTTTATTTTTTGTGTGGTGTTTTTACTGCTGCATTTTTCAATTGTCATGTGATTCTTTGATTTATGTTGACAAAATGGCAGAAGAAAATGTCTCAAAAAACACCCACATACATGTTCAACTAGAGAATAGGTAGATTATGCGCATAATAGTAACATAGTTTGTACGGTTAAAAAAAGGCAAGAGTCCATAGAGTTCAACCTAAAACCCTACTGCATAGGGAAAAATGTATTTTTCCTGCTCACAAAGAACAATCTGTATGGACAACTCTCTCTTTCTCGTCATCAGACACAGAGCAATCTTTGCTCCGTAAGGCTGATGACAAGTGGGTGCTGCAGGAGAGATTGTGGGGGGTCCCCAGCGGTGGGACCCCCGCCATCAAACATCTTATCCCCTATTCTTTGGATAGTGGATAACATATCTTGGGCTGGAGTACCCCTTTAATGTCACTAATGAGGATAATAAAAAGAGGCGGTGGTGTTTTTTTCTACAGCACAATATAAAGAGGAGGCCCTTAGACAGCTATCCGTATAAAAAATTATGAGAGATTGAAACATAAACTCAGTAAATAAAAAATTAGACCAGTTTAGAATATTTTTATAGTGGAAAAGGGTCAACTGTGTAGGAAAGTAGCCAAGAGATTGTTCCCCTTGCAGCACTGTTAAATATAACCGGAACGCTAAATTATAACCCGGACTGACCATGGAGAGAGTGAGCTCTTTGTATAAAAAAAACGTACATTTATTGTTATCTTCTTGACATCATGTACATCAGTACATAAAACAAGAAATCTTCATATAAAGGCATTCCTTAGCATAAGTACATAAGTAAATAATGTAGGAGGGTTATGTAGGCATGTCCATAAATCTTGTCTCACCAGCTGGGATTTCTTTCTTAGTACTTTATCCAGCATGGTGGATCCATCTTAAAATGTCCTTTTAAGATGGCCGCCTCTGTTAGCTTCCTCTAGCTGTCATCCTCCTTGTGCTGGAGGCCTGTACAGGACTTCCGGGAGACGTTCGTCCGTTCCTCCATCCATTCGTGTTTCTCCTAATTGATCATGTGTCTTCTATCCATAGATATACAAATATGGTTTATTAAAAGTATATATCTTGTGGGTTGGCTGAATATATATATATATATATATATATATATATATATATATATATATATTTAACTTGTGGGTGGATAGTGGGTGTACTCGTTCCTGATTGGAAATTACCTACTTCCCTACACTACATGTGTACTTGAAATAGAATGGCAATATGTCATAGATTCCATATCTATATACTATACTGTAGTAGGTGTAGATAGATCCTCATAGAAATGTCCAGTGCAGAATGGAGCTGTTTTTTGCAGAATGTAACCTTGGTACATGGACGTAGCAGACACCAGTGAGATGTTTCTGCCCTATAACCGGGTCTTAGTCATGACTAAGGCCCGGTTGTAGGGCCAAAACACGTCACTGGTGTCTGCTATGTCCATGTACCGAGGTTATATTCTTGGACATTTCTTCTTCTTTTATTGTCTTATATACTATACTGTGATATTCTTGAAACAGCTGTGGTTACTATAACTTTGATACATATATATTTCAATGAAATTGTATATTGAAAAATGACATACTTTTTATCAATCACAAGAGCCCCCACTGGTACTACTGCCCCGAAGTTTACAATTCACTGATCAGACCCTCTGGTCACGTCACTGTGGCGAACATCAGGCCAGCAACTGAACCATTATCTGAATATGTGAACCCCAGCTCCTCTGACCCCCTCCTTCTCACCAGTCCATGGTATTTTAAAGGTACAGGGAATTATCTACGGCAAAAGAGGATGCATTAAGCATTAGTTGAGGTAGAAAGCCTATAAACTTGCATCCCTTTGGATGCATGTTTAAAGGCGAGCCGTCAATTTCTTGAGTTTTCAGCTAAATCAGAGGACTTCTCACCAATAAACACAATCACTAAGAATCGCATCATCACAACAGAAATTGCTGGTTTCGATGCAGGAAACTATGTGCACTCAAATTATTAAACCTGATTCTTATTTCTTTCCTAGCAAGAGAGGGAATTAGTTTCTTTCTGAGGGCAAAGAAATATAAAACCACAGGTACAATTTCCCCTGTAGATAAAACCCAGGACTCATTGGGGATAGTTATCAAAGGATTTAGACTGTGTTCCCATCTAAATTTGTCGCACAGAAAGTTGCAGTCTAAATATGCGCGACTTTTCTGCGGCTTTTGCTTTAGAGGATTTTTAGAACATGATGCATTCTAGTCTATTTTAGACAGAAAAATGCATTGGTGCTGAATTTATCATAAGTGTCTTTTCAGCGACAAGTCGCATCGGCTGAAAGTACGCTGAAATGTCAGACCATGCTGGAGCAGGTCTAAATACAGTCTAAAGCATAGATCACAAAGTCAGTGCACAGAATTTATCAAGAGCCGTTTGACTTTTGATAAATTAAGCGCACAATAGACCAGCCTAACCCTCTGTAGTTTGGTCTATATTGATGTGGGAAATAGACAGCTTTGATAAATCTCCCCCATTAAAGGGGTACTCCACCCCTAGACATCTTATCCCCTATTCAAAGGATAGGGGATAAGATGTCTGATCGCTGGGGACCCCCGCAATAGAGCATGCAGCACCCACCTGTATCTGCTTCCGTCAACGCTGACGCTGAAGATCGTGACGTCACGCCCTGCCCCCTCAATGCAAGTTTATGGGAGGGGGTGTGACGGCTGTCACCCCCCCTCCCATAGACTTGCATTGAGGGGCGGGGCGTGACGTCACACGGGGGCGGAGTCGTGAAGTCACGATCTTCCGTTCCCGTGGTCGGGAGCCAAAACCTCCAGCGTTGCCGGAAGCAGATACAGGTGTGTGCAGCTTGCTATATTGTGGGGGTCCCCAGCGGCGGGACCCTAGCTATCAGACATCTTATCCCCTATCCTTTGCATAGGGGATAAGATGTCTAGGGGTGGAGTACCCCTTTAAGTCCTAGCATAATTCTAGAATAGTCTATATTCTTAATTATTATGCAGTCACATGAAAAGTTGATCTCCTTGAGTGCAAACCTAGGAATAAGGCTTAATAAAAGGTTGGTACACATTCATGATTTAAAGTAGATTTTATTGAACTCTGTGATTTTTGGAATAGAAGGCTTGCATTTTGCTAAATTAGAAATGAAACAGACTATGCATTTTCCAGACAGTCATAGTCCCCACTTAGTATGGCAAGCCTTTAGCAATTTTATTATCACCCTAAGTTTCCTCACAGCTCCTCTGTGGCCTGATGTTTTGAAATGGAGGGGCTCTTAGTGAATAGAGCAGGAGGGCACAGCTGGTGATATCACTCACCAGAATCCATGTCTATTACTGACAGCGCAGTTTTAGACTACTGCTTATCGAACTATAGAAATCATATGTACCCTATCCTATCATAAGAAAATGTCATGCCAAGAATAGTCATAGAAAGTAGGTATGGCCAGATTTAGACTGAGTATATGCCAGACTTCACAGTTGCTTCCCACCAAGAACATGATGCTGACGTATACTGTAGCGTACTGCAGCGGCCCCCATTTATTTCAGTGGCCCTTACACAGTCTCCCAGTGACTACATACTAATCATGTATAAACCTTTCTGCACCAGCGTGTTGTGCGATCAATCATGGAGGCTCAATTTCATATCCACAAACATCCATAGAAGTAAGAATCACACTTCACAGCATTCTTAGTTTCTGATGCTCTCTTTAGTAATTCAATTCTCATTGTACAAACGATTGAAAATCTTCAATAGTATCAAAAATGGTATGAAATACAAAAAATATCATCCTTGGTGCACACTAGACGCGCTCAACAGTCCTCAGCATTAGTAATTACTTCACCCTTTTCATGGGCAAGCTGTAGCTGGAGTTCCTTCCTCTCACGAAGGGGTAGACAACCGAGCAATCGCCGGACACCTCTAATGTTATGGAGGACTTGCCCTCTTTCACAAGTATACTTGTCTACCCCTTCGTGAGAGGAAGGAACTCCAGCTACAGGATGCCCATGCAAAGGGTGAAGTAACTCCTAGTAACTACAATTGAGAAGCTCAGCAGATCACACTTGCTCACACTAAAGTTAGCGTATACCAACAGAAAGCAGCCGGAATGTAGTCACTAGGTGGATGCTTTATGGTTATTGAAATGAATTGGGCCCTCTGCAGCACTCCACAGTATATGTTGGCATCTTGTTTGTGACTTAGGACATAAATGCAGTGTGTACCTAGCCTATATAGAACGTAACTGTAATATTTTATTTGCAGGAGAGCAAACAAATTCTTTCTTTATGCATATTTAAAGTTTTGTGTTTTTTCTACGTATTATCTTCTGAAGGACATATCTTGTAAAATATAAATTGTTTATAAAAGATAAAACCCCAAAGAGATTATACTAAACTGTGTAAAAAGAGAAAAAGGAAACAGGATTGTTACAAATAGATGTAGATAAGTTTAAAACATGTGCTGAGACAAGACAGATAAGAGAACCCTAATAATTGTAAGGTTTGGGAAGGGAAATCCATGCCTTAAAGTACTACAACGACCCCCCCCCCCCCCCCCCCCGGAGTGATCAACTCTGCAGAGTCAAGTTTGCTCCATGCCTGCCGTATCACGATACAGGGGTCGGCAGTTTGTGACAAGATGACATGGCTCCGCCTCCTTGTGACATCACGCCTGCCCCCTTAATGCAGGTCTATGGGACGGGCGTGGTGGATAGGGGATAAGATGTCTAGGGGCATGTCAATAGGATGTAAGAGCCTGCCGTGGGTGAGCACTATGCTCTCTGAGCAGAGTGCTCACCCCCTGGCAAACATTTGGATATTCATTACAGGGCGACCTGGTAGGGGAATATTGATGAGGCAGGGGAGCTCAGCAAGCCGGCTCCCCGCCTCCATTGCGCAGAGCTGTGCAAGAGAAACAGATATCAATGGACTTTACTATACATGTAAGTAACGCTTTTTGTTAAGCTGTTCACTCAAACTATAACCCATTATATTGGGTATAGTGTGGATAAACAAGCTGTCAGTTTCTCTTTAACCTGGATATTCATTACAGGGTGACCAGGTAGTGGAATATTGATGAGGCAGGGGAGCTCGGCGAGCCAGCTCCCCGCCTCCATTGTGCAGAGCTGCGCAAGAGAAACAAAAATATCACTGGACTTTACTATACATGTAAGTAACGCTTTTTGGTAAGCTGTTCACTCAAACTATAACCCATTATATTGGGTATAGTGTGGATAAACAAGCTGTCAGTTTCTCTTTAACCTGGATATTCATTACAGGGTGACCAGGTAGTGGAATATTGATGAGGCAGGGGAGCTCGGCGAGCCAGCTCCCCGCCTCCATTGTGCAGAGCTGCGCAAGAGAAACAAAAATATCACTGGACTTTACTATACATGTAAGTAACGCTTTTTGGTAAGCTGTTCACTCAAACTATAACCCATTATATTGGGTATAGTGCGGGTAAACAAGCTGTCAATTTCTCTTTAACCTATTAAGGAGGCAGGGTGTACCTGTACGCCCTGCGCCCGGTCTATAAAGCGGGACCCCGCATCATAGCGGGTTGGTTCCGGCGGCTAATGAAAGCGGGGACCCTGGGCTAATAGCGTGCGGCATCGATCGTTATGCCACGCGCTATTAACCTTTTTAGATGCGGCGTTCAATGTTGATCTCAGAGTCTAAAGTAACAAAAATACACTCCCGGCAGCTCAGTCGGGCTCTGGTCTCTGCCGCTCTCAACTGACTAGATGATTCTCACAGTGCTTTCTGTGCAGATTGGAAGTCAGTTTCTCATTATAATGTGGATACTCACATTGAGTGTTTCATATTTATATTGGCAAACGGACTTGCGGTCTGTACAGTGAACACTTCGGGGGAGACTTATCAAAACCTGTTCAGAGGAAAAGTTGTCCATAGCAACCAATCAGATTGCTTCTTTAATTTTTGAAAAGGCCTCTGAAAGAAGCGATCTGGTTGCTATGGGCAACTCGGCAACTTTCCTCTGGACAGGTTTTGATAAATCTCCCCGTGTGTTTTACCCCTGATGCAGACAGAGAAAGGGGGTGCTTCTTTAGGTTGTCCTACCCTTAGGATTTATCCTGTATATAGGGCATACCTTGTACTGGGGGTCAACCCCTTTAACTGTAGCAGTCTGTGTCAGGTAGCTGCTGCCAAGGCAAATAAAATCGTGTTACATCAAAGGAGTAGAGATGCACAAGGTGTGACCATAATTCTAGCTCTGTACAAATTACCAGGAAGAATTCATATGGGACATTGGTGGAGATATATAAAACTTTGTAAAAGAAAAAAATGTATTCTTGTTGTCTTGAGAATAGTGAAAGCTGTACTGTAACTGGTTGTTATGAACAACAAAGATTTACAAATTTGCCCTATTCTACACAGTTTTGGACATGAGTGCACAAGAAAGAGATGGTAAAGCATGACATGGTAAACCAGACGGTCTAAAATAGTTCATAAGGGGCATAGATATCTTTGAGTGTGATAATGTCCGTTATAGTCACTAGATTTTTGGACATGGGACACTGATCCAGGGATGGATTGCACTTTTTGGAGTCTGGAAGGATTAGCTTCTACCTCTTGAGGGATTTACTTTGTTTCCTTCGGAACAACATTATAAGATAATAGTCTGAACAGGAGAGATCAATTTCTTTTTTTTTCAGCCTTACAAACTATATTACAGTATCTAGAGAATGGATGTTTTTATAGGATATCTGTAATATGTTTAATTGGTTTAATTCTCCCCTCAGTTACTTGTTTAGGAGTGGAAACATTGAGCACCCAGGTGACAAGCTCTTTAACACTACTGTACAGGTGTTACCTGCAGAGGTTAGTAGCATTTGTTTGTAAGTATGAACAAGAGAGAAAAAAGATGAATGTCCATCATGTTTCACCTGTCTCATACCTGATCCTGTGCAAAGCACACCATTATATTTATGTTAATTTTGCTGATACTAACTGCTATGAGATTCCTGATGTTGAAGGAACATTACAGGCAAACCTGGTGCCCAGTCTCACGCACTGCACTCGGGACAACAAGTGTATTTGTTTTGCCTGGTGTGGTTTCTGCACTAGGGATAACAAAGTATATCACTTTTGCTTGAAGTATTTTTTATAATAAAGAACCCCTCCCTATAATGATACATTGCTGTGGATTATTGTAGATAAATGGTCCCAATGTATGTATTGCTTAAAGGGGTTTTGCCATCTGAAGAAGTTATCTCCAATCATCAGGATAGGGGAATACACGCTGATCGGTGGGAGTCTAACTATTAGGATCTCCACCAATTCCAAGTATGGGGTCACTATTTTCCGCTGGGGTGAATGGAGCGTGCTGCACAGCCCCCATTGACATGAACTGGAGCTGATTTGCAGTAATGCGGTGCCACCAATACACAGTAAATGGAACCAACAGCACTGGCCACTAGACAGTAAATAGAGCCAACTGCAACGCTTAAAAAATAAACCACAATTTTTATATTGAAATATAACAACAATGCTCCTGGGTTGTGAGCATTATAGTGTTTGTGTCTTTGATTACATACATGCAAGAATATGTAGATACTGTACATTTTGTTCTCTCAACTATATCGTGTAGAGTGTTTATGTAGCTCGTGGTTCTTTGGGTGTGGTGAAGTGACATTATCCACTGTTGAAATAGATGACAGGACTAACTGGACTTGTAGTGTCATTTTAGCATGAGAACACAAACATTTCTTAAAAAACATCAATTGAGAAAACCATACATGGTCACATGTCTACATCTTGCACAAAGACCCTGTGCTTTTCAGCATGTATATAAAACTAACAGGTCTTTAGTATATGTATGATCATAATGTGCAGCCTGCTAGTTACATCACAGCCACCTGTGTGTAGTGGGTCCCAAACATCCCCAACATAAAATGGCAGCAACCACCCCCCGTGCCCAATACCCACAGGGAAAATGGCCTAGTGACAGTGCAGCCCCAGTGCTGCCTGACCTAGCTCCCATGCCTGGGCCGTGTCACCCCACAGACATGACGCAACGGCAGCCGCACAGCACCACACCAGTGTGTACAGATGACAGTCACTATTTATGAAGAAAAAAAATTGCATCTCTGTTTTTAAAAGTCCCATATGTATTCCAAGTCCAACCTGGCTTACAGAAAGTGCATACGTCCGCAGAAAAAGAAATTAACACCCACTTTAACAATTGTTCTTGTTCTACATCATGAAACAAAGCTACTACCTTAATGTTATAGAAAAAAAGTATATAACACTATTAATTTTAAGGTTGAAAATACACACTGCATACCTTTATAATTTTAGAACACGTACATGCTGGTGTACATGGGGCATTATATTGAGGGGCACATGATGGGGGAAGTATATGTGAGAGCCCACCCCCGTCATGTGCCCCTCACATATAATGCCCCCGTCATGTGCCCCTCACATATAATGCCCCCCACTTATAATGCCCCCTGCCATGTTTGCCTCACAATAAATGTACCCTTTTATGTGCCACTAAGTTTTCTAAGGCACTGTGTACCATACAGTGCCCCTGTGGTGGTTTCTACAGCGTTCTTACTTGCACTGTGCATGGGTGTTTATTGCCAGCCTGGCACTAACCCCACAGGCATGACGCAATGGCAGCTGCACAGCACCACAGCAGTGTGCACAGCTGACAAAGTTTACTCACCTGCACTCCCTGTCAGAGGACAAACCTTTCTTACCAATGCTTCACTAGTTAAGTCACAGAATACATGCAAAAACTTAAATATTATTTAACTTTTTTGTTTTAGAAAGGTAATAATGTGCCACAGGGACCAAAAGAGGAAGACGGATTCATACAAATAGGTAAATGTCATTGGTTTCCTGTCTTGCGTATACTTCTAAACAAGGTTCCCTGAAGCCTCCTGCACCTGCTTCATGGTTCATTGGTGTCTATTCATAGCTTGCTCACCACAATGTCTATACCACATTACTTTCCATTCATTAAAAGCTAAACATGTAATGGGTCCGGACATTTTTTGCACACGTCAAAATTTTCATTTGAAGCTTTTATTTGGGGCAACAATTCAAAGCCGTATACCTACCAAAAAAACATTAGAATTCTGTGCCTGATTATCACTGGAAGGCGGCACAGATTGGAAGTGATCTAACCCCTTTTGGACTTCCAATTTAGGCAGCAAAATGTTTATTTTATCCCCACTTTTCAAGAGCTATAACTTTTTTTCCTTTTTGTTGAAGCCAATATATAGCAAATACCTGCTGCGTATAATGGGGATCAGCTAGGGCTTAACATATTAATCTCTCCTTGCAAAAAAGACCTACTTGTATGGTAGGGTAACCAAGCAAGCCAGCATGATCAACCGCATGTCAACAACCGTTACTGGCAACACTCAGATGCCTAATCACTAAACATTATAGTGCTGACCAAAGGACATACTATTACAGTGATCCCTTAACTTACAATGGCCTCAACATACAATAGTTTCAACATACAATGGTCTTTTCTGGACCATTGTAACTTGAAACCAGACTCAACATACAATGCTATGGAATCTGCAAAACGTGTCAATGGCTGGAAGAACCGACCAATCAGAATGGACATTTCACTGGTAAAACCCCTGTATTCCTAAAGTGCATGCACTGACTGGTGTCTGGTAGTGCCCCCTACAGTACAGGAAGGTATTACATGTTCTGTACTACTTTTAACCTATGCCACTTTGGACACCAAGTAAGGGCAGCTCTATTTACTTTTTTTAGGACTATGGGGGAGATTTATCAAAATCTGTCCAGAGGGAAAGTTGCTGAATTGCCCATAGCAACCAATCAGATAGCTTCTTTCATTTTTATCAAGGCCTCTGCAAAATGAAAGAAGGGATCTGATTGGTTGCTATGGGCAACTGGGCAACTTTTCCTCTACACAGGTTTTGATAAATCTCCCCCATTGTGTGCACTTTAGAGGACCCTGAAGAAGCTCCTGTCCTCTACATAGACAAGCGTTTCCCAACGAGGGTGCCTCCAGCTGTTGCAAAACTACAACTCCCAGCATGCCCGGACAGCCTTTGGCTGTCCGGGCATGCTGGGAGTTGTAGTTTTGCAACAGCTGGAGGCACCCTCGTTGCGAAACACTGAAATAGACAATGATTTACAGCTCCCAGCAGATCTTTCTTACATTTATATGTAAGGATTTGCTTTATCTGTATTACTTATCTACTTATTTTTCTTTAATCCTTTCTTTTTCCTATTTTTGGATGACATTTTGGTAGCTTCAGAACCAATTGCCAGGTTTCCATAGAGTTATGGTCTCAACGTACAATGGTTTCAACATACAATGGTCGTCCTGGAACCAATTAATATTGTAACTTGAGGGACTACTGTATTATTTGCTATTTATATTACTGCTTTATTTAATGCAAAAGTCTCCCCTGCCATGATAAAGAATAAAGACGTACCGAATCATACATGTCACATAAGAGGCGGTATCCTAGAAATAAAACACTGTACATGTTATCTTATACATTTTAGCGGCATTTCCAGTCATAGTGACAGCCTGTGTCTAGCAGTTCATGTTATGTCTATGCCAATGATTTTTACTAACTTTTCCATATCTGCCTGTGCTTCATGCCAAACAGTGCACCATGTGATACTTCTCCAAGCTAATAGAATATCTTTCCTACTGTTTTCAGCATATATATCTTTTTATGTCACTCAGGGAAATTTGAGAATGGTATTGCTGAAGGAGAAATCGCCAACTCTCTGGGGAAAATCAAAGCCATCCGCCTAAGGATTCTCACAGAGTCCCCAGTCTGGGCACTGCTAAGTGAGGTGAGGTCTCTGGTGTAGGGCACTGTTCTGTTTTGTTGGCTCCGTCCTTATAGTGCATCTTAGAATTATTCGCTATGTGGTTCCTTTGATGTCAAATTAGACAGATGAGCGTACAAAACAACCATAGAAATATACAATGCTTAAGATCTCTGTACTTGCTGCAACTTGTGGCCTCCAGTTGTGTATGTCAAGCTTTAGGACAGGCTGTGAGATTCAGAGCCTATCATATATGTGCGTGTATTTTCAGAGACCTTAAAGGGGTACTCCGGTGAAAACCTTTTTTCTTTTAAATCAACTAGTGCCAGAAAGTTAAACATATTTGAAAATGACTTCTATTAAAAAAAATCTTAATCCTTCCAGTACGTATTATCTGCTGAATGCTACAGAGGAAATTCCTTTCTTTTTGGAACACTGATGACATCACGAGCACAGTGCTCTCTGCTGACATCTCTGTCCATTTTAGCAACCGTGCATAGCAGATGTATGCTAAGGGCAGCATGGTGGCTCAGTGGTTAGCACTGCTGCCTTGCAGTGCTGAGGCCTTGGGTTCAAATCCCACTAAGGACAACAATAAATAAATAAAGACTTATTATTATTATAATAACGTCAGCAGAGAGCACTGTGCTCGTGATGTCATCAGAGAGCATTCCAAAAAGAAAAGAATTTCCTCTGTAGTATTCAGCAGCTAATAAGTACAGGAAGGATTAAGATTTTTTAATACAAGTAATTGCCTAACATTAAAGGGGTACTCCTTTAAATGTACTAAAATAACAGCCTAGGGCCTAGGTCTTCAAAATGAAGGCCTCCAGCTGTTGTGAAACTACAACTTCCAGCATGCCCGGACAGCCATTGGCTGTCCGGGCATGCTGGAAGTTGTAGTTTTGCAACATCTAGAGGTCCACGGTTTGAAGACCACATCTTTAGGATGTATATGGGTTGTGTTGAATCACTTTAACGTTTGGGACACATAATGGTAGCTATACCTTTAAACTGACAAAGATCTCTGAGGCATGCATTTCCAACACCTATGCACACAAGTGACGTACCCAGCCTTGCTGTTTTTTGTAAACGTGTGTTACTGTGCGCTCCACACCCCTACTGTGTTGCCAGTTTCCTGCCAGGGCTTACAGACTCTTTTGTGTGGGTTCTTAGGAAATGAAGTCTAACTGTTCTATGGAGCCAGCCTCTGACACAGTGTTTCCTGATGGTTTTTCTTACTTGCTATATAGTCATGAAGTCATACTTGCAGCTAGGGCTAAGTCACTTATATGTAGTTGTATAGTCGGCAAAACTGGTAGATCCAGAATATATGATTAACCCCCCACTGACTGATATGAGGAACCGAAAAGGAGTCTTTTTCCGCAGAAGTTATTGTGAAGGTCGCAAACATAAAAAGTTTTCCCTTTATTCGCCTAGGTTTCCTTCCTCTGATAGGTCAGTTGGCTTTGGGAAATTGACCCTATTGTGACTTTACTCCCTTTTGATAGGGAACTTTAGATTATGAGAATCCATTACCTGCACAGCTCTGCATGATATTCTAGTGCCAGTTAACTGGTGGAAAAAATTTTTTTTTTACCGTAATTAATAAAAAAAAAAAATAGTGGCAAAAAATAATGCACTAGATCTCCAGGGAATTGTGAAATGCTATAAAGTACTGTGTTTCATTAGTTTTACAACACACACATTAGTTCAGATAAGAATCTAATTTCTGGACTACCAAGGCAAAAACAGCATCAATAAGTACCGTAAATAATAAAAAAAACTATATTTTTATTGTTTGTATTTTTGAGCTGTGACGTGCTGCATCTTTCAACACGTTTGTATAAAAACAGCATTTTTCTCACTGTTATATTTGTGCCTGTGAACGGAAAGTGTAACCAGTGGTAATTTATTCATACTTTGCTTTCTTACTTTAGATCTTCATCAAGTTGAAGAAGTAGGTTTTAGTTTTTTTTTTGTTTGTTTTAATAAAGACTGACAATACCTTAAATGTTTGGAAAGCCTGCCCTCTGCTGGTGGAGAGAAGACTACTCAGAAGACTATTGCATCACTGAGGATATGAAGGATATGAAGATGTTCTTCAAATTTTTTATGCTTAAAGTCATTTAGGATTAATATTTTGTTCTTTTTTGTTAAAAAGACATATATTTTTTAATAATTTCAAGTTTGAATTTCCTTTTGGGTCAACTTTTAGTATCAATGTTGACAAACCTAATGCATATACCAAAGAATGGAACCAAAGGACTTCAATAATGTTGGACATGTCTATGTTCCTTTTTCTTGGTTAATACTTTTTAAAATTGTAAAGAAAAAAAAATGTAACACCCCCCCCCCCCCCCAACAAGGTACTGGACATTCAAAAACATTCCTAATGGTGCTGTTTTCCCCCAGAAAAACTCCATAACACTACGGAATGTGTAGTAATGCAGGGTTTATGCCTCTGGAAAATGGTACTCTAGGTAAAACTTAGATAATTTAATTGTAGAGTTATAAGTTCTGTTCTGATGCTGTGTGCATGTTTTTTGTTTTTTTGGCATATGCTAGTCACAAGTCCCCATAGAAGAAGGATTGATTTGCTTTCCATATCTTACTGATTTTGAGTCACATGATGCTTGTGTCACCATACAGCGCATTGCGGGGACTAATATAGATATATGAGCCAGTTCTACTGTATGATGGGGAAAACTGCAGCATGTGAAATAGCCTTTTTAATATATATATATATATATATATATATATATATATATATATGGTATTTGACATGCTGCAGTTTTCCACATCATACAGTAGAATTGGCTCATATGTGCTAATCTGTAAATTGTAAGACCATATTTATACTGTGTTTCTGTAGTGTCTTAGATATTTCTGTTCACATACTGTCAAAAACCTATGCCAATTTATACTATAGCACATTTCAGTGGGCCCTATTTAAACGGAGTCCCCTAGTCTTTACACTCATTTCACAGGACACATTAGCTTGGTCTAGAAGCGGCCCCAACGGAGTCACTAGGTGGCTCTGTTTGGGGCAGTGAAATGAATGGGACAAGCTGCAGTATGAAAAGGCCTAAAGAAGAAAATACTGTGTCCTAACATCACGAAGAATCAAGAGGAATTAAAAACAGTATAACAAGAGTTCTGACAGTGCACATTTTTCTTGGTCAGTATAGATCAGTAGGTAAACGGTTTTAATCACCAAGTAGGTTGGATTGTTAAAGAAGAGGTCCTTTTTAAATGTGGTTTTAATAAATACTTGCATGCCCCATGGTATAATATTTCTGGAGCGCTACATCTTGTGGCATTCGTCTGTTATTCCTCTTGGATATGTATGAATAATTTGGTAACCATGACCATCCCCTTGTCAGTAAGGTGTATCCCTGAACAGTCTGATGTTACTAAATCCATGTGGATCGTACCAGACTGTGTAGGGACGCACCCTATGAATGGTGGTTGTGCCTAGTTGTATGATAACTCATACAGTACCAAAAGATATAACAGGAAAAACACAATGCAGTTTTGTAAGAAATGGTGATCCAGAATTATTTAATAGGAAAGGCATGTATTTAATAAAAGAAACGTGTCTTGTGTTAATAAGCTTTAATAAGCTGTTGGATGGGGTTTCAATTGCTGGGACCACCACTGATCCCGAGAATGTGGGCAACATTGTCCCTGGAATGGCTTGCAAGGTTGGCTCTTCATTTAGCCTCTATGGGGCCAGTGAATGGGAGTTCAGCCCTTGGCAATGTTCGGTAGACTTGTAGTGAATGAATGGAGTGCTGGCTGCACATACGCGGTGCAAAACATCCATTAGTCACAATCATGTCCCCAATATCAGTGGTCCCAGCAGTCAAGCCCCCACTGATCAGGTTGTTTTCCCCTATCCTGTGGATAGAGGATAACTTTATCAGATGAGAATACCCCTTTAACATCCTTGGCCGTTCATCTACCCAGATGTTTCTTCACAACGGTGGTGCATCACAGCAAGATATCATTAAATTGTGTTTATAATATTCCAAGGAACAAGGATGCGTCACTCACTCATTCTTCCTAAAATCACCTTAAATCACTTCTTCTGTAAAATATTACAAAACTAGGAATGTGATAAACACAGCACAACTGACCTATGGTCATTTCACACCATCATGGTGCCATCTGAAGACCACATTTATGGATTTTTCTTGGAATATTAGCAATCTTAGTAGGAAAAAGTGGGAATCCAGCATCTTTAAATTGCACCTTGGTGTTTATTTAGACAGCAAATACAGAGAAACAGCAACATTTCAACCCATGTTCAAAGTGTGGGACTTTGTCAAGCCTGAATAAACACCAAGATGCAATGAAAGGATGCAGGATGGTTACTCCTTTTTTTTTTTTTTTTTTCTCTACTATGCCATGAAGACATTTCAGAAGTTTTGATTTGTCAGGTTCTGGGTGCTTAGACCCCCCACTGACCCCCCTAGACCCTGACCATTAATAACTTTTGTCATGACAGACTGTAATACACATCTAACTCTTAAGTGAATTGAAAGCAGTTAATTTAAGCATAGATTAGCCTTAGACTATGTTTACATGGGCAAAAGAAGCAATGTTTTTGAAGGAGAAAACGTGTTTTGAAGCAGGAGGCTCCAAGGCAGAAAACGTCTCACTGCTCAAAACCCCATGTCACTTCTTTGGAGTGCCGAGGCTCCCATTAAAATCAGCGGGCTCTTCACCGGTGCTTCCCCTTCCCTGCGCTGCCCATAACCCAAAAAAACTTGGTAGTGGAAACACAGGTTTCAGATGTGTATAATACAGCTGCATATTGGCATCTGTGTTTTGGCTGCAAATCGCAGCCTGACTGCAGGTCTAGAGATCCAAACTTTAAAGCATCATAGATCCCTGTGATACTTTCTGTTCGGGCCCTTAGACCCAAGGGTGGGGTGGGACTTGTTGGCGATATTATAGTAGTCTCAAACCTGACTAATTTAATAATGTGTTGGCTTGTTCTGATTGTGTTCCTGAGTGCTCAACTGCTTGTTTTTCTGTTATTTTTATTTCTATGCTATTTGTATTTTTCTACTTTGTTAAGCCTTGTTGACACAGCACACTTTTTTTGTTTTTGCGAAAAACAGCAGAGTGAAATGATTTTATAATAATTTTATAAGAGACTTTTTTTTTTTCAATCCAGTCATGGTTAGTTTTGAAAAGAGTGTCAGATTTTTGGTCTGTGAACAAGGCCGTTATAGTGATGGGGGGTTCTAAAAACTGTGCCTTGTATCAAAAATAATTCACAGAAGATGTTTACACAAATTGATTGAATGTGTTGTATAGTTATATTATGATATATGTAATAGTCATGGCCGTAAATGTTGGCACCCCTGAAATCTTTCAAGAAAATGAAGTATTTCTCACAGAAAAGGATTGTAGTAACACATATTTTGCTATTCACATGTTTATTCCCTTTGTGTGTATTGGAACTAAACCAAAAAAGGGAGGGGGAAAAAGCAAATTGGACATAATGTCACACCAAACTCCAAAAATGGGCTGGACTAAATTATTGGCACCCTTAACTTAATATTTGGTTTCCCAACAGCAATTTTAAGATCTCTCCACAGGTGTTCAATGGGATTTAGATCTGGACTCATTGCTGGCCACTTCAGAACTCTCCAGCGCTTTGTTGCCATCCATTTCTGGGTGCTTTTTGACATATGTTTGGGGTCACTGTCCTGCTGGAAAACCCAAGATCTCGGACGCAAACCCAGCTTTCTGACACTGGGCTGTACAGTGCGACCCAAAATCCGTTGGTAATCCTCAGATTTCATGATGCCTTGCACACATTCAAGGTACCCAGTGCCAGAGGCAGCAAAACAACCCCAAAACATCATTGGACCTCCACCATATTTCACTGTAGGTACTGTGTTCTTTTCTTTGTAGGCCTCATTCCGTTTTCGGTAAACAGTAGAATCATGTGCTTTACCAAAAAGCTCTATCTTGGTCTCATCTGTCCACAAGATGTTTTCCCAGAAGGATTTTGTCTTACGCAAGTTAATTTTGGCAAAATGTAGTCTTGCTTTTATATGTCTCTGGGTCTCCTGCCATAGCATTTCATTTAAATGTTGATGATAGTTTGTGCTGACACTGATGCTCCCGGATCCTGCAGGACAGCTTGAATATCTTTGGAACTTGTTTGGGGCTGCTCATTCACCATCCAAGACTATCCTGCATTGACACCTTTTGATCAATTTTTCTCTTCCGTCCACACACAGGGAGATTAGCTACAGTGCCATGGGTTGCAAACTTCTTGATAATGTTGCGCACTGTGGACAAAGGCAAATCTAGATCTCTGGAGATGGACTTGTGACCTTGAGATTATTGATATTTTTCCACAATTTTGGTTCTCAAGTCCTCAGACAGTTATCTTATCCTCTTTCTGTCCATGCTTAGTGTGGCACACGCAAGGCACACAATGCAAAGACGAAGTGAACTTCTCTCCTTTTTATCTTTCAGGTGTGATTTTTATATTGCCCACACCTGTTACTTGCCCCAGGTGAGTTTAAAGGAGCATCACATGCTTCAAGCAATCTTATTTTTCCACAATTTTGAAAGGGTGCCAATAATTTTGTCCAGCCCATTTTTGGAGTTTGGTGACATTATGTCCAATTAGCTTTTTTGGTTTAGTTCCAATACACACAAAGGGAATAAACCTGTGTATAGCAAAACATGTGTTACTGCAATCCTTTTCTGTGAGAAATACTTCATTTTCTTGAAACATTTACAGCCATGACTGTATATGTTACTGCCTTATAATACTGGTAGTGGCCTTATTGCTGCATAATGATAAAAAACATAGTCTGGCAGGCTGGAATCTGTCTTTACTATTTTACTTTTTACGAAGTTTTGTGCCTTGGGTCAGCGGTTTTCTTTAATCTTGGTGATTGTATTTACTTTCCTGTGAACACTGGATTGCTCCATAACTAATGTGCTGTATACTACTGAAATGAATAGGAAAACTGGAAAATGGAAATGTATAAGATGGTAAATCCTGTAGACACTACACACTACTTTTCACTTTTGGAAAGCCATTATGAAATGTTCTTCACTTTCTTAATTCATGAGCTGTGCCCAGGAATGAGAGAGGGACTGGCAGACTTTGGCATTGCTGTGTGTTTCTCATTTGATGGCTCCACTGTGACTGTGGGTTCACCACACAGGGCTCTTTATTGACTGTATAGATGGGTCCAACTAGGGTCTTAAGGGATTTTCAAATGACCAAAGCTGAAGTTACTTTTCATAATAAGTTACAAAATATTAACACTAATGGTTCTCCAGTTGTTTCTAAACTACAACTCCCATTATGCCCTGACATAACATTCTAGGAGTTGCAGTTCTCCAGGTGCTGGACAGCTCCATGTAGCATATGCACCACACCAGTGTTCCCCCCAACCTGTTGCACAACTATCGCATGATGGGAGTTGTAGTTTTACAACAGCTGGAGAGCCCCAGGATGCGAAACATCATTCCGAAACCATTTCCATATTTTATGACCAATTTCATTAAGTGACAATTTGTATTTCTTTTAATGTAATGTTAGTTTCGGTGTTCCATGTCGCTTTCCATACTTCTACACATACAGGGGGAGATTTATCAAAATCTTTGTAGAGGAAGATTGGTGAAGTTTCCCACAGCAACAAATCAGATTGCTTCTTTTATTGTTGAGGACTTTTTAAAATGACTCAATCTAGTTGCTATAGGCAACTGCACCACTCTTCCTCTACACAGGTTTTAATAAACCCCCCCCCCCCCCCCCATAGAGCTCATGTCTGGACTACAATGGTTGCACCCAAGGGATGAATGTTTTATTTAATAATGCCTGATCATTGATTTTCCTGATCTTTAGAGATGTCCTTCCCTTCCTGATTTATTGCACTTTATAGTATGATTATTACAATAGTAAATTGATGTTTTGCTCAGGATGAGTCTTGTAAGCCTTAAATAAAGTATGTTTTGAGTATGTGTTGAGCCTATATTTTGTTATACTATCTGCCACTCCAAACTAATGCCTATGGGTTTAGAATGTGGTGTCGTGTAGGTACCCCAATACTTTTTGTCCATATAGTGTAGTGGTGGGGAGGTTGAGTAAAATGGGGGAAAGATGATTTAGTTTTTGCTCTGTGTTGAGTTTTATATAGAAGGCAGATATAGCCAACAGACACTATGGTATTTTGGATAACAGAGAGAACATCTGGGTCAGTGGTACATTTTGAATGTAATCAGCATAAAAGCAATATTAAAGACATGGAATTCTATAAACTGTTCTAGGCCATATAAATAGATGGAGAAGAGTAGTTCACCCAGGACAGAGCCATAAGAAATATCAACAGATGGGAAGCAGAGATGATAATGAGGTGGTGAGAAAGGGGGAGCTATTACTGATTGTTCAGTGACGTAGTAAGGAGGTCAAGGAGAGGGGTGAATTTGTCATGCTAAGTTTAGGCTTTTTTTTTTCTTTTGCTCTGTTAGAATATATATATCATGTGGTATACTATAAATATTTTACATATAATTTAAAGAGTACCTGTCATGAGCTTCATACCTTTTTTAATCATCCCAGTTCACTCCCCCCATCATGATAAACCACCCTGCCTTTTATTTTTATTATTTTTTAGTTTTGTACCTTGACGATGATCTGTACATTCTGCTCAGTCTCTCTAAGCTCCACAGACAGTGTTCCCCAGGAAGCATGACATTATCTGAAGTCCTGCTATCGCTGCTAAACACAACAGAGAGCAGTTCAGTGTGTGATAGGCTGTAATTGGCTGAGACTGCACACACCCCTTTTAGCACTGTACTCTGTGTCAGCTCTGCCCAGCAGCTGCAGAGTGAGCACAATATTTAACAGACTAAATAGCCCAAATATACAGCTCTATACACCGTGCTGAGCTGAGGTCCCACCTGCCAGGCTGCTACAGGAGACAATTTGCAGGCAGGACCAGGAAGAGGACCCCTGGTGGCCGAACTTTTAGGGGTTCATTTAACACATGAAGCTGCAAAATTTTATTAAGAGGTATATTAGAAAAGTAATTCAAATAGGCTAATCTATAGCATATACATTTGTATTACTAATGAGGGGTATAATTTAAAGACCGATCTGGTCCTTAGAAATACAATTGGAACAGAATAAAGTATATGTATACTCATATAAGCCAAACGAAGCACAATAGGAGCATAGCATGTAATACACAACAGCAATGATAATGAAGCTGCAGATGATAGAGAAGGAGAGAGGGATAAAAAGGGAGAAAAAAAATGGGGGGCGGGGGGGGAGACAAAGAAAGCCGAGGGGGCTAGGAGCCAGTCCTTGGCAGATTTGTCAAAGCAGGAATGGAAAGAGTATGAGAAAGCGTCCGAAGCATGCATGACTATTAGCAGCAATCCAACCCACAGCACATCCCTTCACCTGTGAGGGGGCACACGTAATGCACCCAGACAACCTCCAGTATCTGCGTCCAAATACAAAGTTGTGAACTGAAAGGGACAAACTAGATTGGCTCTCTTCTTTACTGTAATGAGTTAAATTGAAGGTCTTCCATTTAGAGAAGACTTTTGCCATCTTTTCTTTGTGGTGTTTCTTTCAATTCTATTAATGCCTAGGAGTTTTTTCAGCTGGGCTATCAACTCTGGCATAGTGGGCAATCTATCTTCGAGCCACACATTTAGGACTGCCCGCTTGGCCACCATTAAGACAACATGTACCACACTTATTGCATGACAGGCTCTATCCAATGGGACTTTCATTTTCGACAATCATTTTCACATCAATAAGCACTGATTCTGCATAATTTCTGCTCCAGCAGCCTTTCATTGTTTTCATTGGGATTCTACTGCACCGTGCACATTGCTGAATCTACATGGCCAAAAATGTACCTGCAGAAATTCAAATTCCGGACTCTGCCAAAAGAATGATCATGTTCATTCTTTTGGAGGATTCTACTTAGATATGCATTGCTGTTTAAGGAGAAGGCGCATATTCGAGAGATCCTAATGGTGACAAATTCAGTCGGCACCTGCAGCAGACTGCATCTCTGTCCGGAAAGACTCTGCTGAACTGAGCAGCCAGAGGAAAGATTGACCCTGGAGGTGCAAGTGCTTTTTGATTTAAAATTTTTTTATTATTGTATTGAAATTGTAAAAGTATTCTATTGTATAGTGTATAAGTATTACTGCGGTGTAAGTTCGATGCTTACACTAGTCAGTTTTGCGATTGTCTGCAGGCCCTGTGTTTTTTGCCTGTTTACTCTACCAGTCAGTGGATTTTCGATTGGTGCAGCCTGGGAATGCATGGCAGAAAAGTTCAGATCCCTGTATACCTACACTGAACCGAGTACACAGGGTTATAGTGTGGGTAAACTGGATTACAAGAGGTATCACTTACCCGCGGTCAAGTTCCGAAGATACCTATTGTATTAGCCTTTATTGCTAATAGCCGGATTTGCCCAATGTGCAATGGAAGTTTTTACAAATGGTATCTCTAGACCCAGACCGCGCATTCGGGTAACTGATAACTCATTGTAATCTGGTTTCCCTACACACTAACCTTGTATATTGGGTTTAGTGCAGGTGATTCAGTCAGTGTGCTTGTAAAAGCTGGTGACCTATGTTCCCTTACTGAGTGACTAGTGCGAAGATTGACTGTAGAGGCCCAATAGGTTATTGGATAATTTCTCTGAATTGCAATTGCTTGTCAGGTGATTTATGTACTGTATTGTATAGACGTTGAGCAGAAATAGGCTGATGGTAGATGTGATCTGTAGTGACATCCAGTCGCCACTTTGGGGTCAGGAAGAAATTATTTTTTCCCCCAGATTCAGAAATGGCTCTTTTAGATTTACAATCCCCTGGTTCAACTAAATATGAGGAATTGCTAATAAAAAAAAAAAAAAAAAATATATATATATATATATATATATATATATATATATATATATATATACAAAACGCAAGGGGCCTCATTTACTAAGCTGAAACCGACCAGTTTTTGTCTGGTTATTTTGGCGCAGAGTGTCTGAGACATGTCTGCGCCAGTGTGCGCCTGTAAAATTCGACAAACCTGACATTGCTCTGTGAAAAGCCAAAATGGGGGCATGACCTGTCCAAAAAGGGGCGTGGTTTCACAATCCGACCGTTTTTACTATTGAATTCACAGAAAATCCTGTGGATAAATGGCTGGAAATATCTACGTGGAAAAAGCTGGTCAGAAAATGTTCCCGACTTTTTCCCAATAGTAAAAAGAGGAATCCTGCAAGTCTGAAACAACATTTCCTACTAGTAAAAACCCAACACACTCAGTAAATGAGGCCCAATGTGTGTGTGTTAGTGTATGTCTGTATGTGTGTTTGTGTGTATGTATGTATGTGTGTGTGTGTATATGTTCCAGCATCACATCCAAACGGCTGAAGATATTAACATGAAACTTTGCACGTATGTTACTTCTATGTCAAAAACAAACATAGGATAGGTGATTTAACCCTTACTCACCCCTATTTATCAGGGTTTTTGTTTAAAGTCCCATACAAGTTAATGGGAAATATGTTACTGCATAGCTTCCAAACGGCTGGAGAGATTTCATAATACTTGGTCACATGTTACTTATGTGTCCACTTAAAATATAGGATAGTTAATTTAACCCTTAACTACCCCCATTTGTGAGGGTTGGGATTTTTGTTTTACCCCTTAAGGACCAGGCCATTTTACACCTTAGGAACAGAGCATTTTTTGAACATCTGACCACTGTCACTTTAAACATTAATAACTCTGGAATGCTTTTAGTTATCATTCTGATTCCGAGATTGTTTTTTCGTGACATATTCTACTTTAACATGGTGGTAAATTTTTGTGGTAACTTGCATCCTTTCTTGGTGAAAAATCCCCAAATTTGATGAAAAAATTGAAAATTTTGCATTTTTCAAACTTTGAAGCTCTCTGCTTGTAAGGAAAATAGATTGATTCACAAATAAAATGTCTAATTTATGTTTGCATCATAAAGTTGACATGTTTTTACTTTTGGACGACATCAGAGGGCTTCAAAATTCAGCAGCAATTTTCCAATTTTTCACAAAATTTTCAAAATAAGAATTTTTCATGGACCAGTTCAGGTTTAAAGTGGATTTGAAGGGCTTTCTTATTAGAAATACACCATAAATGACCCCATTATAAAAACTGCACCCCTCAAAGTATTCAAAATGGCATTCAGTAAGTGTGTTAACCCTTTAGGTGTTTCACAGGAATAGTAGCAAAGTGAAGGAGAAAATTCAAAATCTTCATTTTTTACACTCGCATGTTCTTGTAGACCCAGTTTTTGAATTTTTACAAGGGCTAAAAGAAGAAAAATCCTCTCAAAATTTTTAACCCAATTTCTCTCGAGTAAGGAAATACCTCATATGTGTATGTCAGATGTTTGGTGCGCGCAGTAGAGGGCTCAGAAGGGAAGGAGCGACAATTGGATTTTGGAAAGTGAATTTTGCTGAAATGGTTTTTGGGGGCATGTCACATTTAGGAAGCCCCTATGGTGCCAGAACACATGGCATACCCCCACATGGCATACCATTTTGGAAACTACACCCCTAAATGCACGTAACAAGGGGTCTAGTGAGCCTTTAACCCCTTAAGGACTCAGGGTTTTTCCGTTTTTGCACCTTCGTTTTTTCCTCCTTACCTTTTAAAAATCATAACCCTTTCAATTTTCCACCTAAAAATCCATATTATGGCTTATTTTTTGCGTCACCAATTCTACTTTGCAGTGACATCAGTCATTTTACCCAAAAATTCACGACGAAACGGAAAAAAAAAACATTGTGCAAAAAAAATCTAAGAAAAAACACCATTTTGTAAATTTTGGGGGCTTCCGTTTCTACGTAGTGCATATTTCGGTAAAAATGACACCTTATAATTATTCTGTAGGTCCATACGGTTAAAATGATACCCTACTTATATAGGTTTGATTTTGTCGTACTTCTGGAAAAAATCATAACTACATGCAGGAAAATGTATACGTTTAAAAATGTCCTTCTGACCCCTATAACTTTTTAATTTTTACACGTACAGGGCGGTATGAGGGCTCATTTTTTGCGCTGTGATCTGAAGTTTTTATCGGTACGATTTTTGTTTTGATCGGACTTTTTGATCACTTTTTATTCATTTTTTAATGGCATAAAAAGTGACCAAAATACGCTTTTTTGGACTTTGGAATTTTTTTGCGCGTACGCCATTGACCGTGCGGTTTAATTAATGATATGTTTTTATAGTTCGGACGTTTACGCACGCGGCAATACCACATATGTTTATCTTTATTTACACTGTTTTATTTTTTTTATGGGAAAAGGGGGGTGATTCAAACTTTTATTATGACCTTTATTAACCCTTTTTTTTTTTACTTTTTTTTTGCAGTGTTATAGGTCCCATAGGGACCTATAACACTGCACACACTGATTTCTCATCCTGATCACAGGCGTGTATTAAAACGCCTGTGATCAGTGTTATCGGCGCTTGACTGCTCCTGCCTGGATCTCAGGCACGGAGCAGTCATTCGTCGATCGGACACCGAGGAGGCAGGTAAGGGCCCTCCCGGTGTCCTGCAAGCTGTTCGGGACGCCGCGATTTCACCACGGCGGTCCCGAACAGCCCGACTGACTAGCTGAGATACTTTCACTTTCGCTTTAGAAGCGGCGTTCAGCTTTGACCGCCGCTTCTAAAGGGTTAATACCGCACATCGCCACGATCGGCGATGTGCGGTATTAGCCGCGGGTCCCGGCCGTTGATGAGCGCCGGGACTGACGCGATGTGATGCGAGGTTGCAAAATATACATCGTAAATATACGTCCTGCGTCGTTAAAGGGTTAAACCCCACAGGTATTTGGCGACTTTTCGTTAAAGTCGGATGTGTGAATGAAAAAATTTTTTTTTCACTAAAGTGCAGTTTTTTCCCCTAATTTACCATTTTTATAACGGGTAATGGGAGAAAATGCCCCCCAAAATTTGTAACCCCATCTCTTCTGAGTATGGAAATACCCATTGTTAGGACGTGAAATGCTCTGTTGGCGAACTACAATGCTCAGAAGAGAAGGAGTCACATTTGGCTTTTGGAAAGCAAATTTTGCTGAAATGGTTTTGGGGGGGCATGTCACATTTAGGAAGTCCCTATGGTGCCAGAACAGCAAAAATACCCACATGGCATACTATTTTGGTAACTACACCCCTCAAGGAACATAACAAGGGGTACAGTCTGCCTTAACACCTCACAGGTATTTCACAACTTTTTGTTAAAGTTGGATGTGTAAATGAGAAAAAAAAAATTCACTAAAATGCATTTTTCCCCCCAAATTTTACATTTTTTACAAGGGGTAATAGGAGAAAATTACCCCCAACATTTGTAACCCCATTTCTTCTGAGTATGGACATACCCCATGTGTGGACGTCAAGTGCTCTGCGGTCGAACTACAATGCTCAGAAGAGGAGGAGCGCCATTGAGCTTTTGAAGAGTGAATTTGTTTGGAATGGAAGTCAAGGGCCATGTGCGTTTACAAAGCCCCCGTGGTGCTAGAACAGTGAACCTCCCCACATGTGACCCCATTTTGGAAACTACCCCCTTCACAGAATTTAATAAGGGGTGCAGTGAGCATTTACACCCCACTGGAGTTTGACAGATTTTTGGAACAGTGGGCTGAGCAAATGAAAAATTTAATTTTTCATTTTCACAGACCACTGTTCCAAAAATCTGTCAGACCCCTGTGGGGTGTAAATGCTCACTGTACCCCTTATTACATTACGTGAGGGGTGTAGTTTCCAAAATGGGGCCACATGTTAGGGGGGGTCCACTGTTCTGGTACCATGGGGGCTTTGTAAACACATGTGGCCTTCAATTCTTGACAAATTTTCTCTTCAAAATCCCAATGGCGCTCCTTCTCATCTGAGCATTGTAGTTCGCCCGCAGAGCACTTTACATCAACATATGGGGTATGTTCTCACTCAGAAGAAATGGGGCTAGAAAATTTTGGGGGGCTTTTTTTCCTATTTTCCCTTGTGAAAATGAAAAATTTAGGGTAACACCAGCATTTTTGTGAAAAAAAATTTTTTTTTTCAATTTTCCCATCTAACTTTAATGAAAATTCGTCAAACACCTGTGGGTTGTTAAGGCTCACTATACCCCTTGTTACATTCCGTGAGGGGTGTAGTTTCCAAAATGGGGACACATGTGGGTATTTGTTTTGCGTTTATGTCAGAACAGCTGTAAAATCAGCCACCCCTGTGCAAATCACCAATTTAGGCCTGAAATGTACATGGTGCGCTCTCACTCCTGAGCCTTGTTGTGTGCCCCCTGAGCGTTTTACGCCCACATGTGGGGTATTTCCGTACTCAGGAGAAATTGCGTAACAAATTTTGGGGGTCTTTTTTTCCTTTTACCTCTTGTGAAAATAAAAAGTATGGGGCAACACCAGCATGTCAGTGTAAAATGTATAAATTTTTTTACACTAACAGGCTGGTGTAGACACCAACTTTTCTTTTTCATAAGGGGTAAAAGGAGAAAAAGCCCCCGAAATTTGTAGTCCAATTTCTCCCGAGTACGGGAATACGCCATATGTGGCTCTAAACTGTTTCCTTGAAATACGAAAGGGCTCCAAAGTGAGAGAGCGCCATGCGCGTTTGAGGACTAAATTAGGGATTGCATAGGGGTGGACATAGCGGTATTCTACGCCAGTGATTCCCAAACAGGGTGCCTCCAGCTGTTGCTAAACTCCCAGCATGCCTAGACAGTCATTGGCTGTCCGGAAATGCTGGGAGTTGTTGTTCTGCAACAGCTGGAGGCTCGGTTTTGGAAACACTGCTGTACAATACATTTTTAATTTTTATTGGGGGGACAGTGTAAGGGCGTGTATATGTAGTGTATTACCCTTTATTATGTGTTAGTGTAGTGTTTTTAGGGTACGTTCACACTGGCGGCGGTTTACACTAAGCTTACCGCTAGGAGTATGCGCTGCGGCGAAAAATTTGCTGCAGCTCATACTTTAAGCAGGAAACTTACTGTAAACCTGCCCGTGTGAATGTACCCTGTACGTTCACATGGAGGAGGGGGGGGGCAAACCTCCACCTGTTTCAAAACTACAACTCCCAGCATGCACTGACAGACAGTGCATGCTGGGAGTTGTACTTTTGCAACAGCTGGAGGCACACTGGTTGGAAAACCTTCAGTTAGGTTCTGCTACCTGTATTTACCAGCCAGTGTGCCTCCAGCTGTTGCAAAAGTGCCTCCCAGCATTTACTGATCGCCGAAGGGCATGCTGGGAGATGTAGTTATGCAACAGCTGGAGGTAGGCAACTACAACTCCCAGCATGGCAAGACAGCAGTTTGCTGTTTGGGCATGCTGGGATTTGCAGTTTTGCAACATCTGTAGGGCTACAATTTAGAGATCTCCAAACTGTGGACCTCCAGCTGTTGCAAAACTACAGATCCCAGCATGCCCAGACAGCAAACTGCTGTTTGGGCATGCTAGGAGTTGCAGTTTTGCAACATCTGGAGGGCCACAGTTAGAGATCACTGCCAGTGATCTCCAAACTGGGGCCCTCCAGCTGTTGCAAAACTACAAATCCCTGCATGCCCAAACAGCTGTCTGGGCATGCTGGGAGTTGTAGTTTTGCAACATCTGAAGGGTTACAGTTTAGAGACCACCGTATAGTGGTCTCAAACTGTACCCTCCAGATGTTGCTAGGCAACTTACCGGCTTCCGTTGGATCCAGGGAGCCTGCCGCACGACATCGCCGGACTCCGATCTCCTCAACCGATGGTCGCCCACAGCCTCGCCCGCGGGGTAAGTAGACGTCGGCGCCGGTCCTCTGTCGGTTCCCCGTTCTGCCCCACCTATTGTGGGTGGGCAGAACGGGGAAACCGAAAGTAAAGCCCCCCCGCCCCCGATCTGCTATTGGTGGTCGTGTCTAGACCACCAATAGCAGGGATAGGAGGGGGGGTGGCACCCCTGCCACCTCACTCCTATCAGTTCCGGGGGGATCGTGGGTGTCTTTGATCCCTGTTATATTCCGGGTCACTGGGTCACCATAGACCTGTATGACCCGGAATAGCCGCAAATCGCAAGTGTGAAGTTATGTGCAAATGTATGTTTCCACATAACTTCCGCACGGCTGGAGATATTTCAATAATACCTGGTACACATATTACTTATATGTCAAATAAAAAGATATGATAGTTAAATTAACCCTTACCTACAACCTTACATAAAAGATGGGTTTTTGTTTCAAGTCCCATGCGAGTATATGGGACTTCCAGTACCTTACTCCACAAGCATCGCTCTGCGTCTCCTGGTTAATGTGTCAATCCGGCTTGCAAGCCACACCCCATCTCACAAAGAGAGGAGGTCGGGATAGAAGGTCCAGATATGAGGCTGGGATAGGAGGTCGGGATAGGAGGACGGGATATGAGGTTGAGATAGGAGGTCCGCATATGAGGACGGGATAGGAGGATGGGATATGACAAAATATATGGGGATGGGATATGAAGTCAAAAGTTTCCTTCTTTGTTGATTTTCCTCCCCAACAAGGACGAGGAAGGAAAAACCGGGCAACGCCGGGTACTCAGCTAGTATTAAATAAAAACGTGTCTTCTCATAGTTTCATAACTCAGTCACCATATTCCACAAAGATACAGTCATGTGTAAGCCATCACATTTTTGCATAATTTTTTTTTACTTTAAAGCTAGGTTCACACTGTGCAATTTCCTGATGAACAAAATCTGTCTTGAAATTCTGAGTGTAGCCTGCGTCATCGAGTGCAATGTCTGCAGAGTAGATCCCGCATAAAGAATGAACACAACAATACTTTTGGCAACAGAGTTTCAGTGGTGGAACATCAGCCGCTTAAATTCCATAGTTTGCACTGCGCAGCAGAATCCAATTTACAATAATGGGAATCTTGGTCACCAGATTTTTTCATGTTACGTTTAGGATTAGTCGGTGTGGCTTAGTGAGAGGTGGCATAGTCTCCTGCAGCCCAGACTATGACAGAAATCTACTATTAGATGGTGTAGATGGTGTAGATTTCAATGTGTGCCACATGGACACCTCTTTATAAGCTTGGGCACTCTTCTTCAAGAGCAGGGTACTAAAGGGATACTCCGGTGGAATTTATTTTTTATTTATTTTTTAAATCAACTGGTGCCAGAGACTTAAACAGATTTGTAGATTACTTCTATTAAAAAATCTTAATCCTTTCAATACTTATCAGCTGCTGTATACTAGAGAGGAAGTTCTTTTCTTTCTGAATTTCTTTTCTGTCTGATCACAATGCTCTCTGCTGACACCTCTGTCCGTATCAGGAATTGTCCAGAGCACGATAGATTTACTATGGGGATTTGCTCCTGCTATGGACATTTCCTAAAATGGACAGAGTTGTCAGCAGAAAGCATTGTGGTCCGGCAGAAAAGAAATTCAAAAAGAAAAAAACTTCCTGTGGAGCATACAGCAGCTGACAAGTACCGAAATGTTTTAGGTAGTACTACTCCCAGCATGGAACACACTGTTCCATGATGGGAGTAGAAGTATCTGTACTAAGAGACAGACCGCACGTTGCGATCCTTCTGTATAATTTATAGATGCGGCCAGCTGCTCTTCTACGGTCCCTGCACTGCCGTATATATACACCTATTCATATTTTCCGCAGAAAGCTGTGATTGGCCAGATGGTTACAGCCAATCTCTATGGAAAATATGAATAGGTGTATATATATATCAGTGCAGGAGACCATAGAAGAGCGGCCGGTCACATCTATACATTATACAGGAGGATCACAGCGGGTGTCAGTAGTGATACCCACTGTGATCTGTTCTTAACTGCAAGTACTACTACTCCCAACATGGAGCACACTCTGCTCCAGACAATAATATGAATAGAACATCACTCATTCATATTTCCCTCTGAGAGCTGTGATTGGCTGCAACCATCCAGCCAATCCCCATTCTGGGCGGAAAATAGGAATGAGTGATGATCTATTCACATCACTGGCCGGAGTATAGTGCAGAGATGTGAGCGCTGTATAGAGCCGCTCCACATCTCTGCTATATTATGGATGATCGTAGCGGGTGTCACGACTGATATGTCTATTCGTACAGGTACTACAACTCCCATCATGGAACAAATAAAAAAAGAGAAAAAAAGTTAAACACACACACTTTATAAAAAAAAATATTAAAATGTTGTTATAAAAAAAAAAACATTTAAATACCTTTTTTTTTACATCCCTATGCATCTTTTTTTTTTATTATTATTATTATTTTTGTACCCAACTAATTTTGTAGGAAAAACGCCACAGGGGCCAAAAAAAGGCAAATTCCACACACAGATAAAAATGCAAGTAAAAAAAAACGCCAAAATGCAGGGAAAAACAGTGGCAGTTTTTCTGGCGTTTTTAAGCCAAAAAGAAAAAAACGCAGGGCAAAAACCTCAGTGGAATTCTAGCCTAACAGAGAAATATGGTTGAGAAGGAGTGTCCTATATACAAACAAAATATACAGTCATGGCCAGTCATACAGAGAAAAAGAAAATCCTCATAGCAAACATATGCTTCTCTGGACAGTTCCTAAAATGGACAGCAGAGGTCAGCAGAGAGCACTGTGGTCAGGACATCACAGGAAATGCATTTCTTTTTGGATTTCTCTTTAGTATACAGCCCCTAAAAATTACTGGAAGGATTAATTTAATAGAAGTGATTTACAAATCTGTTTACCTTTCTGGCACCAGTTGATTTAAAAAAAATAAATAAGTTTTCCACGAGAGTACCCCTTTAAGGACCAAGCCCATTTTCATCTTAAGGACCAGAGCATTTTTTTTGAACATCTGACCACTGTCACTTTAAGCATTAATAACTCTGGGATGCTTTTACTTATGAATTTGATTCTGAGATAGTTTGTTTTTTCGTGACATATTCTACTTTAACCCCTTAAGGACTCCGCGTTTTTCTGTTGT
Source organism: Hyla sarda (assembly GCF_029499605.1). Classification (NCBI taxonomy): domain Eukaryota; kingdom Metazoa; phylum Chordata; class Amphibia; order Anura; family Hylidae; genus Hyla; species Hyla sarda. Next base: position 156,014,715 of record NC_079189.1, read on the forward strand.
TGCATTTTCACTTTTTCCTCATCACCTTCTAAAAATCATAACTCTTTCAATTTTGCACATAAAATTCCATATGATGGCTTATTTTTTGCGCCACCAATTCTACTTTGCAGTGACATTAGTCATTTTACCAAAAAATCTACGGAGAAACAGAAAAAAAATTGTGTGACAAAATTTTGGGGGTTTCCGTTTCTACGCGGTGTATTTTTTTAGTAAAAATGACACCTTATCTTTATTCTGTAGGTCCATACGATTAAAATGATACCCTACTTATATAGGTTTGATTTTGTCATACTTCGGAAAAAAATCATAACTACATGCAGGAAAATGTTTGCGTTTAAAATTGTCATCTTCTGACCCCTATAACTTTCTGTATTTTTCCGCGTATGGGCCGGTATGAGGGCTCATTTTTTGTGCCGTGTTCTGAAGTTTTTATCGGTACCTTTTTTGCATTGATCTGACTTTTTGATCGGTTTTTATAAAAAAAATTTATGATATAAAAAGTGACGAAAAATACGCTATGTTTGACTTTCGAATTTTTTTGCGCGTACGCCATTGACCGTGTGGTTTAATTAATGATATATTTTTATAGTTCGGACATGTACGCACGCGGCGATACCACATATGTTTATTTTTATTTACACAGTTTTTTTTTTATGGGAAAAGCGGGGGGGGGGGAATTCAAACTTTTATTAGGGAAGGGGTTAAATGACCTTTGTTTAACTTTTTTTTTTCACTTTTTTTTTTGCAGTGCTATAGCTTCCATAGGGACATATAACACTGCACACACTGATCTTTTACCCTGAAACCCTGCAAAGCCATAGCTTTGCATGGATCAGCGAGATAGGGGCTCGGTTGCTCAAGCCTGTAGCTCAGGCTTGGAGCAATCAAACGCCGATTGGACGCGACGGAGCAAGGTAAGGGGTTCTCTGCTCGCGTCCTAGCTGATCGCGATGTTCCGATGTCCCGATCAGCCCGACTGAGCTGCCGAGAAGCATTTACTTTCACTTTCAGAAGTGGCGGTCAACTTTGATCGCCACGTCTAAAGGGTTAATAGCGCGCGGCACAACAATCGGTGCAGCACGCTATTAGCCCAGAGTCCCGGCTATGAATAGCAGCTGGGACCAACCCGGTGTGAGGCGCGGTCACGGCGTGACCCCGTTTTAAACACCGGGACCGGGCTCAGGTGCGCCCGGAATCCTTAAGAGGTTAAGGACCTAGGGCGTATGGATACGCCCTGGCTTCTTGGTACTTAAGGACCCAGGACTTATCCATATGCCCGTGGGAATTTCGGTCAATTAGCAGGCATCTCGTGCAAATGCCCCCCCCCCCCCCACGTGTCTGCGAGTGCCGCAGATCGCTGGTGAATTCACACCAGCGATCTGCCACGATTCGGGTCATACGGATCACTTGTGTGCAATACACCCCCAGTCACTTAATGTATCTATGGGGAGGTGGCGATTTTGTCACCCCCATGAGCGCTGCTATTGGCTGGATGGTCCAGCCAATAGCAGTCGGCAGGGGAGGGGTTGACGGCATTTTCTCGCAGTTCTGCCCATTAGCTGAGTTCAGTCAGCGGGCAGAGCTGCTCGAAGGTGCCAGGGACCCCCACCCCCTCTGTGCGATCGGAGCCCCCTCAGGGAACAAGATCTGCAGGGACAGAACAGAGACAGAACAGGGAAAGAATACAATCCAGGGCAAGGTAGGAGTGAGTGTAAAAAAAAATATATATAAATCCCCCCCCCCCCCCGACCCGCTAATAGGTCCCCAAGGGTCCGCCATAAATTTTTCAGTGTGACCCGGGCCCTATTAGGGGTTCAGGGTGCTGCAATTTGCCCCCATTTCCCCCCCCCCCCCTATATAACGGTGTGTGATTTCTAACCGTTATATCTAATTGTTACACTAAGCACATTCACACTACATACTTCATCGCCCTCCCCCACAGACACACACACGAACACCAATGAATGGTACACCCTCAGTGCAGCCGAAATGAGGACATTTTGGGGCCTCGTGCTGCACATGGGCCTGGTCAAAAAGCCAAGTGTCAGGCAGTTCTGGAGTGGGGACATCCTATACCAGACCCGGCTTTACAGTATGGCCATGGCACGGAAGCGGTTCGAGGCCATTCGGAAATGCCTTCATTACGCTGATAATGAGGCATGTCCACCCCGAAGTGATCCCGCCTATGACCGGCTTTACAAAATGAGGCCGGTCATCGATCACTTTGGGTCCAAATTTTTGGAGGCCTATGTACTGCTCAGGGAGCTCTCTGTAGAAGAGTCTCTTATCAGTTTTAAGGGGAGACTCATCTGCCGCCAGTATATTCCCTTGAAGCGCGCGCGGTATGGCATGAAGCTCTATAAACCTCCGGGTACACTTACAAGTTTAGAGTGTATGAGCGACTGGGAAAGAGCAGGCAGGACTTTCCAAGAAACTGGAGTTATAGGTGCCAGGATCGTCCCAGGCCAGCACTTTCCAGGTGAAGTCCCCCCTCACTGGAAAGAAGGGATGAACCCAGAATCCACCTGAGCGGGGTGCGCATTTGAGGCAACAGGTTAGGGACAATGTAAAAATGTAAAATTTGGAAGGAAACCAGCATTTTAGTGAAAAAAAAATAAAAAAAATCATTTACACATCCAACTTTAACGAAAAGTCGTCATACACCTGTGGGCTGTTAAGGCTCACTGTACCCCTTGTTACGTTCCTTGAGGGGTGTAGTTTCCAAAATAGTATGCCATATGTTTTTTGTTTTTTTTGTTTTTTTTGCTGTCCTGGCACCATAGGGGCTTCCTAAATGGGACATGCCATTCCCAAAAAAACATTTCAGCAAAATTTTCTTTACAAAAGCCAAATGTGACTTCTCCTCTTCTGAGCATTGTAGTGCACCCTCAGTGCACTTGATGTCCACACATGGGGTATTTCCATACTCAAAAGAGATGGGGTTACAAATTTTGGAGGGCATTTTCTCCTATTACCCCTTGTAAAAATGTAAAATTTGGGGGAAAACCAGCATTTTAGTGATAAAAAATTTCATTTACACATCCAATTTTAACGAAAAGTTGTCAAACACCTGTGGGGTGCTAAGACTCACTGTACCCCTTGTTACGTTCCTTGAGGGGTGCAGTTTCCAAAATAGTATGCCATGTGTTTTTTTTTTTTTGCTGTTCTGGCACTATAGGGGCTTCTTAAATGAGACATGCCCCCCAAAAGCGATTTCAGAAAAACTCTCACTCTTCAAAATCCCACTGTCGCTCCTTCCCTTCTGAGCCCTCTACTGCGCCCGCCGAACACTTGACATACACATCTGAGGTATTTCCTTGCTCGAGAGAAATTGGGTTACACATTTTTGGAAGATTTCTCCCCTTTTGATCCTTTCTCCCCTTTTAATTCAAAAATTGGCTCTACAAGAACATGCGAGTGTAAAAAATGAAGATTTAGAATTTTCTCCTTCAATTTGCTGCTATTCCTGTGAAACACCTAAAGGGTTAACAAACTTTCTGAATGTCATTTTGAATACTTTGAGTAGTGCAGTTTTTATAATGGTGTTACTTTTGGGGTATTTCTAATCCACTTCAAAACTTAACTGGTCCCTGTAAATTTTGTAAAAAAATTGGAAAATTGCTGCTGAACTTTGAAGCCCTCTGATGTCTTCCAAAAGTAAAAACATGTAAACATTATGATTATTGATGTCGCGAACATAAAATTTTCGGTTCACGAACGGCGAACGAGAACTTCCGCAAATGTTCGCGAACCGGGCGAACCGCCATTGACTTCAATGGGCAGACAAATTTTAAAATCCCACAGGGACTCTTTCTGGCCACAATAGTGATTTAAAAGTTGTTTCAAGGGGACTAATACCTGGACTGTGGCGTGCTGGAGGGCGTTCCATGGCAAAACTGCCATGGAAAATTACATAGTTGATGCAGAGTCTGGTTTTAATCCATAAAGGGCATAAATTACCTATTATTCCTAAATTCTTTAGAATAACGTGCTTTAGCCCCCTTTAGGCAGCACATAGTTAGATCCCCCTTTAGGCAGCACATAGATTCCCCCATATTAGGCAGCACATAGTGGGATTTGAACCCAAGGCCCCAGCGCTGCAAGGCAGCAGTGCTAACCTCTGAGCCACCATGCTACCCTTAACGGACATCTAATATGCACGGTTGCTAAAATGGACAGAGATGTCAGCAGAGAGTACCAGAAGAATTAGGCATGTACACATGGCTCAAAAATTTGGTATTGTTGCAGCCGCAGCTGTAGCAGCGTCCAAAAAATTGTGGCAGCATAAAAAGTGCAGCACCAGAGGCCAGAAAAATTAGGCATGTGCACATGGCTGTAAAATAAGAACAAGTGCATATCCAAGAGTCCAGGAGACTATAATGCAGGACAGAGAAACACACAAAGAAATTATTTTCTAAATAAAAATTTTCATCAAATAAAGAAACAGAGTTCATGCCATCTGTATTTTATTTTTGAAAATTTAAGTTTAAAAATCACACGCAACAAGCGTTCCTTTGTGTAATGGTTAGTACTCTGGAAAATTCAAGTTTAAATTATCAGAAAGTCCAGAAGACTCTATGATGCAGAACGGTGAAAATCACAGAGAAATCCTTTTCAAAATAAAAGGGTCCCTCAACAGGCACGACAGCATGAAAGACCCCATTTGCACAAGGTTGGATGCCGAGCTACTCATGTTCCGTTCCCAGGGCCAGATTAAGACTGCCTGGAAGACGGAGCACTTCATTATGATGCCCCCCCCCCCCCCCCCCCGAACAGATTGAGACCAAAAATAGGCCTGGGTGTATTAGACTATGTCCCCCCCCCCCCTTTTTTTATTTTTTTGGTGGGTGTCACACGAGTCAGGCCCCTGTTAAAATAAAATGGCTGCATGGTCTAAAATCACTTCAGTTCAAGTCACTCTTTCCAGCTGTTGCGAGGCTACAACCCCCATTATGTCTGGAGAGCTTCAGGCATTATAGGAGTTGTAGTTTTGTAACAGCTGGAGCCTCAAATTGGGTACAGTGTAAAAATCCATTATTACTGCAAAACTTAGAAGTGAGGAGAGGTCTAATGGGACAGTCAGGAGAAAACACAAACAGGAAATGACTCACAGGAGACGTCTTCTCTGTTGTCTTTCCTTTTCTTCATCATCTGGTCCAGACGCCAGGTCTTCTTCCAGCTCCATCTTACTCTGTAAAGTTTGATGCCGGGACATCATTGGTTCCTCACTTTGCCAGCCGCTCCTCATCCTCTGTATAAAGACAACAATCATTAAAACCCTTCAAGAGACTGTGCTTCCTAAATATAATACTGCCAAACCCTGTGTACCCTGTATATTATACTGCCAAACCCTGTGTACTCTGTATGTTATACTGCCAAACCCTGTGTACTCTGTATGTTATACTGCCAAACCCTGTGTACTCTGTATATTATACTGCCAAACCCTGTGTACCCTGTATATTATACTGCCAAACCTTGTGTACCCTGTATATTATACTGCCAAACCCTGTGTACTCTGTATATTATACTGCCAAACCCTGTGTGCTCTGTATATTATACTACCAAACCCTGTGTACTCTGTATGTTATACTGCCAAACCCTGTGTACTCTGTATATTATACTGCCAAACCCTGTGTACTCTGTATGTTATACTGCCAAACCCTGTGTACCCTGTATGTTATACTGCCAAACCCTGTGTACCCTGTATGTTATACTGCCAAACCCTGTGTACCCTGTATGTTATACTGCCAAACCCTGTGTACCCTGTATGTTATACTGCCAAACCCTGTGTACTCTGTATGTTATACTGCCAAACCCTGTGTACCCTGTATGTTATACTGCCAAACCCTGTGTACCCTGAATATTATACTGCCAAACCCTGTGCACTCTGTATATTATACTGCCAAACCCTGTGCACTCTGTATATTATACTGCCAAACCCTGTGTACCCTGTATATTATACTGCCAAACCCTGTGTACCCTGTATATTATACTGCCAAACATCATGCCCTCTAAAAATAATACTACCACACACTGTGTCTTCCGTAGTCTGCACAGAGCAGCAGCATCCCATTGAAAACAAGCAATGCTGGCGGAAGTTCGTAGTGTGGATGAGCCCTAATTCCCCCAGACCCCTCTGCCCCCCCCCCCAGACCCCTAAGTCCTCCTCCAGACTTTTGCTCCCAGAGACCCCTAAGGCTAGGTTTCCCCCTTTTTTTTACCTGCAAAAACACAGAAAAACTGCTACTGCTTTTTCTTGTGTTATGGTAATTTTTTTGCATTTTTTGTTGTTGTGCTTTTGCCTTCTCTGGAAACTTTGCCTTAGTCCTCCCCTGGTCCTTAAAGGAGTACTCCACCCCTAGACATTTTATCCCCTATCCAAAGGATAGGGGATAAGATGTCTAGGGGTGGAGTACCCCTTTAAGTCCCCCCTTCAACACTCCTGGTCCTATTCCACTTTTCTGCACCCCTACCCCCCCTCAGTCCCCTTCACACTCCTCTGCCCCCTTTACCAAACCCACACTTACCTTACCTCACCCCCCATCCCACCCCCCCAAACAACCTCACTTCAGCCCCCATGCCCTCCTGGTCCCACCCCCAGTTCCCCCACATTAGGTTGTAGTTCCCCCACCTTAGGTTGTAGTTCCCCCACAGTAGGTTGCAGTTCCCCCGCATTAGGTTGCAGTCCCACCACATTACATTGGCAGTGTCCCCCACAGACCTAAAGCCTCCAGTCATATACAGTGTATGGCTGGAGACTGTATGTCCGTTTACTGCCCCACTTCAGTGCTCCGACCATCGCTCCTCTGGTCCGGGGTCATGATCTACTACAATGGCCTAGGGGCCATTGCAGTAGGTCCCGGGACCGGAGGAGCGGTAGTCCGAGCACTGAAGATGACGTGTAGGTAACTTACCATGCGTGCATCCTCGTTGCTCCGCTCGTATGGGCGCACGCAAGGGACGTCAGTGATGTGCCTGCGTGCGTTACCGCCCTGCGTTTTTAAAGTTATTGCGGGGCCACAGAAAGGTAACCGGGACATCCTTGTGTCCCGAAAAGATCTTTCAGGACACAGGGATGTCCTGCTGAATGGAGGGGGAATTACAGTATTTATCTGCGTATAACACTCACTGGCATATAACACACACCCTCATTTTCACAGGAAAATTTGAGGGGAAAAAATAAATGTAAAATAAATGACTATAGCTCTGAACTATATGCCTCATCATCCCCCCAACTTTGATTCCCCTTGATCCTCAGTTTGCCCCCCTCCTTCTTCCACTTTTATCAGCCTCTGTGCCATATTTAACCCCCCCCCCGTCTCCTTTCCCGTGTTTTCCCCTGCTCCTCATTCTCCCCTCCCCCTCCTGCTCATCATCCCACCCTACTCATCATTCCCCCCTGCTCATCATTCCCCCCTGCTCATCATTCCCCCCTGCTCATCATTCCCCCCCTGCTCATCATTATCCCCCCGCTTATCATTCTCCCCCCTGCTCATCATTCTCCCCCCTGCTCATCATTCTCCCCCTGCTCATCATTCTCCCCCTGCTAATCATTCTCCCCCTGCTCATCATTACCCCCCCTGCTCATCATTCTCCCCCCTGCTCATCATCATTACCCCCCTGCTCATCATTCCCCCCCTACTCATCATTACCCCCCCTGCTCGTCATTAACCCCCCCGCTCGTCATTAACCCCCCGCTCGTCATTAACCCCACCTGCTCGTCATTAACCCCCCCTGCTCGTCATTAACCCCCCCTGCTCATCATTAACCCCCCCCCTCATCATCCCCACCCCTGCCAATCATTCCCCATCATTGCTCCTCCCTCTTCCTCCTTTTTCTATTTTTCATATTTCCTTACCTGGCCGCGCTTGGCAGGCTCAGGTGATGTGTCGGGTCTTGTGCGCTGTGACGAGTGACGTCACTCGTCATTTCCTGCAGCGCTGGGGTGTAATGAAGAAAACTGTGCCCTGCAGGAAATGATGAGTGACGCCCCTGACTCTGTGCAGAGGAGCCGCAGGAGACGTCACTCGTCACAGCCCACATGACCTGACGCATCACCTGAGCTTGCTGAGCGCAGCCAGGTAAGGAAATATGAAATATAGGAAAAGCAGGAGGAGTCCGGGGCGGGCCCACAGGAGCCGCCGCTGGTCACTGTTTTAAAGTGGCCACGCCGGGCTATCGGGGGGCCCCGATTCGCTACTGAGCAGCCCGCAGGGATGTCCCGAATGTGATGGGGCCCCCTGCGGGCAAGGGGCCCAGAGCAGGTGCTCCATGAGCACCAATGATGATCCGGCCCTGCCCGTTCCTCGTCCTCAGTGATGTCAGGGAAGGTATCATCTTCTTCCCCCCAGCCACGTACAACACCACGGGAACCAGATAGGTGACAAGGAGCACCCTGGGATGCCTGTTGTGGTTGGTCTTCCTCCTCCTATTCAAAGCCACATATCTCCTCTGACTCCTCTTCCAGCGTTGCCACAGGTCCAGCAAGCGATGCTGATAAGGCTGTTTCTGGTGGTGATGGTGTCCACAACTCTTCCTCTTCACGCTCATCTACTGTCTGATCCAGCACTCTTCGCAGGGCACGCTCCAGGAAGAAAACAAACGGTATGATGTTGCTAATGGTGCCTTCATGCGACTGACCAGGTTTGTCACCTTCTCAAAAGGACGCATGAGCCTACAGGCATTGCGCATGAGCGTCCAGTAACGTGGCAAAAAAATTCCCAGCTGGGCAGATGTCCTAGCACCCCGGTCATACAAGTATTCATTGACGGCTGTTTCTTGTTGGAGCAGGCGGTCGAACATTAGGAGTGTTTAATTCCAACGTCTCGGGCTGTCGCAAATCAAGCACCTCACTGGCATGTTGTTTTGCCGCTGAATATCTGACAAGTGCACCATGGCCGTGTAGGAACACCTGAAACTGCCACACACCTTCCTGGACTGCTTCAGGACATCCTGTAAGCCAGGGTACTTGAACACAAAGCGTTGTACAATCAGATTACACACATGTGCCATGCACGGCACATGTGTCAACTTGCCCAACCTCAATGCCGCCAACAAATTTGTTCCGTTGTCACAAACCACCTTGCCGATCTCCAGTTGCTGCGGAGTCAGCCATTTGTCCACCTGTGCGTTAAGGGCCGACAGGAGCGCTGGTGCGGTGTGACTCTCCGCTTTGAGGCAAGTCAACCCCAAGATGGCGTGACACTGCCGTATCCGGGATGTGGAATAGCACCTGGGGGGGGGGGGGGGGGGGGGGGGGGTGCCGGTGATGTGGAGCAAGACGCAGCAGTGGAAGAGGACTCTGCCAAGGAGGTTATTTAAGAGGATGGAGTAGGAGGAGTAGAGGAGGTGGCAGAAGGCCTGCCTGCAAGTCGTGGCAGTGTCACCAACTCCTCTGCAGAGCCACGCATTCCATGCTTGGCAGCCATCACCAGGTTTACTCAATGTGCGGTGTAGGTGATATACCTGCCCTGACCATGCTTTGCAGACCAGGTATCAGTGGTCAGATGGACCCTTGCCCCTACACTGTGTGCCAGAAATGCCATCATTTCCTTTTGCACAATGGAGTAAAGGTTAGGGATTGCCTTTTGTGCAAAAAAAATTCGGCCGGGTACCTTCCACTGCGGTGTCTCAATGGCTACAAATTTTTTAAAGGCCTCAGACTCTACCAGCTTGTATGGTAAAAGCTGGCGGGCTAGCAGTTCCGACAAGCCAGCTGTCAGACGCCGGGCTAGGGGGTGACTTTGAGACATTGGCTTCTTGTGCTCAAACATCTCCTTGACAGACACCTGACTGTGGGCAGATGAGCAGGAACAGCTCAAGGCGAGAGACGGAGAGGATGGTTGAGAGGGGGCAAGGAGGGCAGCAGTGGTTGACCTGGCTGAAGATGCTGGACCAGGAGGAGGATGGCGGCTTTGACTTTGTGTGCTGATTGTACTGACATGTTCATCCCATAGGCGTTTGTGATGTGACATTATGTGCCTTCGCAAAGCAGTTGTGCCTAGGTTGGTGTTGGACTTCCCACAACTCAGTTTCTTCTGGCACAGGTTGCAAATTGCCTCGCTGTTGTCAGAGGCAGACACACAAAAAAAATGCCACACTGCTGAGCTCTGCGATGATGGCATTCTGGTGGTGGCAACAGCATGCGTTGATTGGCGTCCCGTCTGGCTGACCCCGGGTGCCGATGCATGCTGTCTGACTATGCCACTAGCTCCTTGCAATGACCTCCCCCTGCTTCCCCCCTGCTACCTCCTCCTCTCTGTCTCCCCATCTGAACTTTCCCCCTCTTCTTCTCTTCAAGCGGGCACCCATGTGGCATCCACAGACACATCGTCATCATCAACACCTTCACCGCTATCTGACGCCTCAAGAAAGGAAGCAGCAGCGGGTACAACATCATCATCACACCGTACGTCCATGTGTGTAATGCTGCCTGACTGAGACATATCCCTGTTAACTACATCCTCTGGCAATAATGGTTGCGCATCACTCATGTCTTCAAACTGATGTGTAAATAACTCCTCTGACGGATCAAGTAAAGCTGCTGTGGTGCTAGTGTTGGTGGCGGCGGCAGGCGGGCAAGTGGTAGCATGAAAGGTGCTTGAAGCTAAGCTAGAGGAGGAGAAGGATGGTGCGTCAAGGTTCTGAGCGGAAGCTGTAGTAGATTGGGTGTCTTGTGATAGCCAGTCAACTAAGTCCTTAGAACTTTGGGGGTTCAGGGTACGTGGCCTCTGTACACTGGCCATTTTAGGGCCAAAGGGAATGCATGCACCACGACGGCCTCTGTGAGGTGGCCTTCCTCTGTCTGTCATTTTTTTGGATAAATTTTCACAAGTGTCACACCAAATGTGATTTGCACTAGGGTGACACAATTTGCCCTGCAAGCAAAAAAACTGGCAACTGTGAGGTGAACTGACAGTGACTGGTTTTATTTAACAGCCAAAAAAGATATTTCTTTTTTAATTTGCACAACTGTCACACCAAATGTGATTTGCACTAGGGTGTCACAATTTGCCATGCAGGAAAAAAAAAAAAAAATGGCAACTGTGACATGAACTGACAGTGACTGGTTTTATTTAACTGCCAAAAAAGGTATTTTTTTATTTAATTTGCACAACTGTCACACCAAATGTGATTTGCACTAGGGTGACACAATTTGCCCTGCAGGCCAAAAAAAAACTGTCAACTGTGACGTGAACTGACAGTGACTGGTTTTATTTAATTTGCACAACTGTCACACCAAATATGATTTGCACTAGTATGACAATGAGCAAAAAAGCTGCCTTTTAAGCAGTGGTCCCCAACCAGGGTGTCTCCAGCTGTTGCAAAACACATGGACTGATATATTTCAGCCCTTTGAATACTGTAGTAGTTAGTTGCTTTAAAGAAAAAAAGCTTGCCAGCGGAGTTCCCCTTTTAAGCAGTGGTCCCCAACCAGGGTGCCTCCAGCTGTTGCAAAACACACGGACTGATATATTTCAGCCCTTTGAATACTGTAGTAGTTAGTTGCTTTAAAGAAAAAAGCTTGCCAGCGGAGTTCCCCTTTTAAGCAGTGGTCCCCAACCAGGGTACCTCCAGCTGTTACAAAACACACGGACTGATATCTTTCAGCCCTTTGAATACTGTAGTAGTTAGTTGCTTGAAGGAACTTAAGTTTTATACTGGAGTACCCCTTTTAACCAGCAGTTCCCTCCCAACCAGGGTGCTTCCAGCTGTTGCAAGACACACGGACTGATATTTGAGCCCTAAATAGGGCTTTTTTGGGTGCTGTCCTTAAAGCAGATGTTACACTAGTGCTTTAGGAGTAAACTGGACCCTGAATACACCACCTAGCAGCAACCTAACGATCGCTTTCCCTATACAGCAGGAGCAGCTTCTCTGACCCTCCACTTCCTAAGCCTGCAGCATGCCGAATGAGGGTAAAATGGCGTCCGTGCAAGAGGTAGGAGGGTCTGGAAGGGAGGGACTGTTGCTGATTGGCTGTAATGTGTCTGCTGACAAAGTTTACCGCAATGTTAAAGTATAGGGGGCGGATCGAACTTCACATATATTCGCCTGGCGAGGTGAACGCGAACATGCTAAATTCGCCGGGAACTGTTCGCCGGCGAACAATTCGCGACATCTCTGTTTATGATGCCAACATAAAGTAGACATGTTGTTTATGTGAATCAATATATAAATTATTTGGAATATCCATTTTCCTTATAAGCAGAGAGCTTCAAAGTAAAAAAAAATGCAAAATTTTAAATTTTTTCATCAAATTTTGGAATGATGCACGTATTGACGAAATTTTACTAGATAAAGTAGAATATGTCACGAAAAAACAATCTTGGAATCAGAATGAAAAGTAAAAGCATCCCAGAGTTATTAATTAAAAGTGACAGTGGTCAGATGTTAAAAAAATGGTTGGGTCCTTAATCCGTACAGGACCTAGGGCGTATGCATACGCCTTCTGTACCTGGGTCTTAAGGACCCAGGGCGTACAGGTATGCCCGTGGGAATTCCGGTCCCTGACGCACGCCCGCCGGGGATCGGACCAGGGTGACTGCTAATATCGGTCAGCCGATCGGCGCAAATCGCAAGTTTTCGCCACCCCCCCAAGAGAGCTGCTATTGGCTGGACCAATAGCAGCCAATAGCAGCCGGCAGGGGAGGGGTTAAACGGCATCCTCTGCAGAGCTGACCATTAGCTGGTTTCAGTCAGTGGTCAGAGTTGCAAGAGGAGCCAGGGACCCCCCCCTCTGCACCCATCGGATCACCTCAGGAGACCCGAAGATCCCCTAGATCAGGGACAGAATCCACCAGAGGGAAAGGTAGGGAAATCAATGTAATAAAGTAAAAAAAAAAAAAAAATCCCGCCCCCCTGACCCCTTTATAGGGCTCAAGAGTACGCCACATTTTTTTTTTTTACCCGGGCCCTATTAGGGGTGCAATTTTTTTATTTTCCCCATATAACGGTGTGTGATTACTAATCACACACCGTTATACATAGTTACAACAAGACCTCACTACACACATTTTATGTCCCACTGTACCCCTTGGTAGTTATTAGTGTACCCCATGTAATGCCCCTTGAGGGGGGGTCTCACTATTCTGGCTCCATAGGCAGCTGTCTAGAAGCTCCAGGCCCCTGACTGCCCTCCTGTTCCTCTTTGACAAGTGAGCAGAGCCGATATACGCCCAGATACGAGGTTTGTCCTTTCTCCAAAGAAATGTATTTAGAAATTAAATTAAATTTTTTTTGCTGTTCTGGCACTAAATGCGACATGCCCCCCCATTTCAGCAAAATTTGCAAATGTGACTCCTTCTCTTCTGAGCATTAAAAAAAAAAAAAAAATAAAAAAAAATTAATTTACACATCCAAAGTCATCAAACACCTGTAGGGTGTTGATGCTCACCATACCCCTTGCTACGATCCTTGAGGGGTGTAGTTTCCATAATATTATGCCATGTGTTTTTTTATTTTTTGCTGTTCTGGCACCATAGGGGCTTCCTAAATGCGACATACACCCCCCCCCCCCCCCCCATTTCTGCAAAATTTGCAAATGTGACTCCTTTTCTTCTGAGCATTGTAGTGCGCCCGCAGTGCACTTGACGTCCACACATGGGGTATTTCCATACTCAGAAGAGATAGGGTTACAAATTTTAGGGGGCATTTTCTCCTATTACCCCTTGTAAAAAAAAATGTAAAATTTGGGGTGAAGCCAGCATTTTAGTAAAAAAAAAAAAAAAAAAATCATTTACACATCCAACTTTAACGAAAAGTCGTGAAACACCTGTGGGGTGTTAAGGCTCACTGTACCCCTTGTTACGTTCCTTGAGGGGTGTAGTTTCCAAAATAGTATGCCATGTGGTTTTTTTTTTGCTGTCCTGGCACCATAGGGGCTTCCTAAATGGGACATGCCCCACAAAAACCATTTCAGCAAAATTTGCCTTGCAAAAGCCAAATGTCACTCCTTCTCTTCTGAGTATGGTAGAGCGCCCGCAGTGCACTTGACCTCCACATATGTGGTGTTTCCATACTCAGAAGAGATGGGGTTACAAATTTTGGGGGGCATTTTCTTCTATTAACCATTGTAAAAATTTAAAATTTGGGGGAAAACTAGCATTTTAGTGGGAAAAAAAAAATCATTTACACATCCAACTTTAACGAAAAATCGTCAAACACCTGTGGGGTGTTAAGGCTCTCTGGACCCCTTGTTATGTTCCTTGAGAGGTTTAGTTTCCAAAATAGTTTGCTGTTCTGGCACCATAGGGGATTCCTAAATGTAACATGCCCCCAAAAAAACATTTTAGAAAAACTCACTATCCAAAATCCCTCCGTCGCTCCTTCCCTTCTGAGCCCTCTAGTGCACCCGTCGAACACTTGACATACACATATGAGGTATTTCCTTACTCGAGAGAAGTTCGGTTACACATTTTAGGAAGATTTCTCTCCTTTTACCCCTTTGTTAAAATTCAAAAATTGGGTCTACAAGAACATGTCAGTGTAAAAAAATGAAGATTTTTAATTTTCTCCTTCAATTTGCTGCTACAGGGTTAACAAACCTTTTGAATGTCATTTTGAATACTTTGAGGGGTGCAGTTTTTATAATGGGGTCATTTGTGGTGTATTTCTAATAAGAAGACCCTTCAAATCCACTTCAAAAGAGAACTGGTCCCTGAAAAATTTCGATTTTGAAAATTTTGTGAAAAATTGGAAAATTGCTGCTATACTTTGAAGCCCTCTGATGTCTTCCAAAAGTAAAAACATGTCAACTTTATGATGCAATCATAAAGTAGACATGTTGTATATGTGAATCAATATATATAATTTATTTGGAATATTCATTTTCCTTAAAGGGGTACTCCGGTGCTTACACAGCTAGGGACGCCCGTGATCATGCACGTGGCACCCCGTTTGTAATCAGTCCCCGGAGCATGTTCGCTCCGGGACTGATTACGGTGGACCGCAGGGCCGGCGGCGTGTGGCGCTATCACGCCCCGCGGTCGACCGTAATCAGTCCCGAAGCGAACACGCTCCGGGGACTGATTACAAACGGGGTGCCGCATGCATGATCACGGGCGTCCCCAGCTGCGGGACTCCTGCGATCAGGCATCTTATCCCCTATCCTTTGGATAGAGGATAAGATGTGTAAGCACCGGAGTACCCCTTTAAAAACAGAGAGCTTAAAATTTTAAAAAATGCTAAATTTTACTATTCTGGCTCCATAGGCAGCTGTCTAGAAGCTCCAGGCCCCTGACTGCCCTCCTGTTCCTCTTTGACAAGTGAGCAGAGCCGATATACGCCCAGATACGAGGTTTGTCCTTTCTCCAAAGAAATGTATTTAGAAATTAAATTACATTTTTTTTGCTGTTCTGGCACTAAATGCGACATGCCCCCCCATTTCAGCAAAATTTGCAAATGTGACTCCTTCTCTTCTGAGCAGTAAAAAAAAAAAAAAAAAAATTAATTTACACATCCAAAGTCATCAAACACCTGTAGGGTGTTAAGGCTCACCATACCCCTTGCTACGATCCTTGAGGGGTGTAGTTTCCATAATATTATGCCATGTGTTTTTTTATTTTTTGCTGTTCTGGCACCATAGGGGCTTCCTAAATGCGACATACACCCCCCCCCCATTTCTGCAAAATTAGCAAATGTGACTCCTTTTCTTCTGAGCATTGTAGTGCGCCCGCAGTGCAATTGACGTCCACACATGGGGTATTTCCATACTCAGAATGCCATGTGTTTTTTTATTTTTTGCTGTTCTGGCACCATAGGGGCTTCCTAAATGCGACATACACCCCCCCCCCCCATTTCTGCAAAATTAGCAAATGTGACTCCTTTTCTTCTGAGCATTGTAGTGCGCCCGCAGTGCAATTGACGTCCACACATGGGGTATTTCCATACTCAGAAGAGATAGGGTTACAAATTTTAGGGGGCATTTTCTCCTATTACCCCTTGTAAAAAAAAATGTAAAATTTGGGGTGAAGCCAGCATTTTAGTAAAAAAAAAAAAAAAATGTCATTTACACATCCAACTTTAACGAAAAGTCGTGAAACACCTGTGGGGTGTTAAGGCTCACTGTACCCCTTGTTATGTTCCTTGAGGGGTGTAGTTTCCAAAATAGTATGCCATGTGTTTTTTTTTTTTTGCTGTCCTGGCACCATAGGGGCTTCCTAAATGGGACATGCCCCACAAAAACCATTTCAGCAAAATTTGCCTTGCAAAAGCCAAATGTCACTCCTTCTCTTCTGAGTATTGTAGAGCGCCCACAGTGCACTTGACCTCCACATATGTGGTGTTTCCATACTCAGAAGAGATGGGGTTACAAATTTTGGGGGGCATTTTCTTCTATTAACCTTTGTGAAAATTTAAAATTTGGGGGAAAACTAGCATTTTAGTGGAAAAAAAAAATCATTTACACATCCAACTTTAACGAAAAGTCGTCAAACACCTGTGGGGTGTTAAGGCTCTCTGGACCCCTTGTTATGTTCCTTGAGAGGTTTAGTTTCCAAAATAGTTTGCTGTTCTGGCACCATAGGGGATTCCTAAATGTAACATGCCCCCAAAAAAACATTTTAGAAAAACTCACTATCCAAAATCCCTCCGTCGCTCCTTCCCTTCTGAGCCCTCTAGTGCACCCGTCGAACACTTGACATACACATATGAGGTATTTCCTTACTCGAGAGAAATTGGGTTACACATTTTAGGAAGATTTCTCTCCTTTTACCCCTTTGTTAAAATTCAAAAATTGGGTCTACAAGAACATGTCAGTGTAAAAAAATGAAGATTTTTAATTTTCTCCTTCAATTTGCTGCTATTCCTGTGAAACACCTACAGGGTTAACAAACCTTTTGAATGTCATTTTGAATACTTTGAGGGGTGCAGTTTTTATAATGGGGTAATTTGTGGTGTATTTCTAATAAGAAGACCCTTCAAATCCACTTCAAAAGAGAACTGGTCCCTGAAAAATTTCGATTTTGAAAATTTTGTGAAAAATTGGAAAATTGCTGCTATACTTTGAAGCCCTCTGATGTCTTCCAAAAGTAAAAACATGTCAACTTTATGATGCAATCATAAAGTAGACATGCTGTATATGTGAATCAATATATATAATTTATTTGGAATATTCATTTTCCTTAAAGGGGTACTCCGGTGCTTACACAGCTGGGGACGCCCGTGATCATGCACGTGGCACCCCGTTTGTAATCAGTCCCCGGAGCATGTTCGCTCCGGGACTGATTACAAACGGGGTGCCGCATGCATGATCACGGGCGTCCCCAGCTGCGGGACTCCTGCGATCATGCATCTTATCCCCTATCCTTTGGATAGGGGATAAGATGTGTAAGCACCGGAGTACCCCTTTAAAAACAGAGAGCTTAAAATTTTTAAAAATGCAAAATTTTCAATTTTTTCATCAAATTTTGGAATTTTTCACCAAGAAACGATGCAAGTATCGACAAAATTTTACCACTAACATAACGTAGAATATGTCACGAAAAAACAATCTCGGAATCAGAATGAAAGGTAAAAGCATCCCGGAGTTATTAATGCTTAAAGTGAAAGTGGTCAGATGTTTAAAAAAATGTCCGGGTCCTACAGTGAAAGTTGGCTGGATCCTTAAGGGGTTAAGGTGAAAATGGGCTGGGTCCTTAAGGGGTTAACATAGTGGTAAGTTTTCATGGATACTTGCATCATTTCTTGGTGTAAAAATCCAAAATTTCATGAACAATTTGGAGCTCTCTGCTTGTAAGGAAAATAGACATACCAAATAAATTATATATTGATTCACATACACAATGGGGGAGATTTATCAAAACCTGTTCTGAAGAAAAGTTGCTGAGTGGCCCATAGCAGCCAATCAGATCCCTTCTTTGATTTTTGAAACGGCCTCTGAAAACTGAAAGAAGCAATCTGATTGGTTGCTATGGGCAACTCAGCAACTTTTCCTCTGGACAGGTTTTGATAAATCTCCTCCAATACGTCTACTTTATATCTGCATCATGAAGTTGACATGTTTTTACTTTTGGAAGACATCAGAGGGCTTCAAACTTCAGCAACAATTTTCAAATTTTTCTCAAAATTTTCAAAATCAGAATTTTTCAGGGACCAGTTCAGTTTTGAAGTGGATTTGAGGGGCATTCATATTAGAAATACCCCATAAATGACCCCATTATAAAAACCGCACCCCTTAAAGTATACAAAATGACATTCAGAAAATAGCAGGAATAGTAGCAAAGTGAAGGAAAAAATTCAAAGTCTTAATTTTTTTTACACTAACGTGTTCTTTTAGACCCAGTTTTTGAATTTTTGCCAGGGGTAAAGGAGAAAAAGCCCCTCAAAATGTGTAACCCAATTTCTCGGCAGGCGCAGTAGAGGGCTCAAAAGGGAAGGAGCGACAATGGGATTTTGGAGAGTGAGGTTTTTCTGAAATGGTGTTT
Organism: Hyla sarda; assembly: GCF_029499605.1. Taxonomy (NCBI): domain Eukaryota; kingdom Metazoa; phylum Chordata; class Amphibia; order Anura; family Hylidae; genus Hyla; species Hyla sarda. Next base: position 156,033,140 of record NC_079189.1, read on the forward strand.
GGGGGGGCATGTCCCATTTAGGAAGCTCCTATGGTGCCAGAACATAAAAAAAAAGCATGGCATACTATTTTGGAAACTACACCTCTCAAGGAACCTAACAACGGGTACAGTGAGCCTTAAAACCCTACAGGTGTTTGACGAATTTTCGTTAAAGTCGGATGTGTAAAGTAATTAATTTTTTTTTTCACTAAAATGCTGGTTTTCCCCCAAATTTGACCTTTTTACATAGGTAATAGGAGAAAATGCCTCCCAAAATTTGTAACCCCATTTCTCCTGAGTATGGAAATACCCCATGTGTGGATGTAAAGTGCTCTGCGGGTGAACTACTACTTGAGTAACAAATGCCATTGAGCTTTTGGAGAAAGAATTTGGTTGGAATAAAAGTCGGAGGCCATGTGCGTTTGCAAAGCTCCTATGGTGCCACTGTGGACCCCCCCCCCCCCCCCACACACACACACACATTTGACCCATTTTGTAAACTACACCCCTCACAAAATTTAATAAGGGGTGCAGTGAGCATTTACACCCCACTGGCGTTTGACAGATCTTTGTAACTGTGGGCTGTGCAAATAAAAAATTACACTTTTCATTTTCACGGACCACTGTTCCAAAAATCTGTCAGACACCTGTGGGGTATAAATGCTCACTGTACCCCTAATTACATTACATGAGGGGTGTAGTTTACAAAATGGGGTCAATGTTCGGGCACTATGGGGGGCTTTGTAAACACACGTGGCCTTCTATTTCGGACACATTCTCCCTCTAAAAGCCCAAAGGGGCTCCTAATCTGAGCATTGTAGTTTGCCCGCAGAGCACTTTACATCCACATATGGGGTATGTTCTTACTTACATGTTCTTACATTTAGAAAAAATGGGGTTAAAAATTTTAGGGGGCTTTTTTCCTATTTTCCCTTGTGAAAATGAAAAATGTAGGGTAACACCAGCATTTTAGTGATTTTTTTTTTATTATTATTTTTACATCCAAATTTAACAAAAAATTGTCAAACACCTGTGGGGTGTTAAGGTTCACTATACCCCTTGTTACGTTCTGTGAGGGGTGTAGTTTCCAAAATGGGGTCACATGTGGGTATTTATTGTTTTGCATTTATGTAAGAACCGCTGTAAAATCAGCCACCCCTGTGCATATCACCAATTTAGACCTGAAATGTACATAGTGCGCTCTCACTTCTGAGCCATGTTGTGCGCCCGCAGATCACTTTACACCCACATATGGGGTATTTCCGTACTGAGGAGAAATTGTGTTACAAATTTTGGGGATCTTTTTTTCCTTTTGCTGCTTGTGAAAATTAAAAGTATGGGGCAACACAAGCATGTTAGTGTAAATTTTTTTAGCGCCATGCACATTTGAGGCCTAAATTGGGGATTTGCTTCTGCCACCAAAATACCCTATGGCAGTGTTTCCCAAACAGGGTGTCTCCAGCTGTTGCAATACTCCCAGCATGCCTTGACAGTCAGTGGTTATGTGGCAATACTGGGAGTTGTTATTTTTCAACAGCTGGAGGCTCTGTTTTGGAAACAGTGCCATACAAGACGTTTTTTATTTTTATTGGGGGTGTGGACTGTGTTAGGGATATGTGTATATGTAGTGTTTTACTTTTTATTTTGTGTAGTGTAGTTTAGTGTAGTGTTTTTAGGATACATTCACACAGGCGGGGGTTTACAGTGAGTTTCTTGATTCAGGACGATCAGGAGTTGGCACCAGTGCCACCTCACTCCTGCTGCTATAGAGTGATAGGTGCCGTGTCGGACGGCACCTATTCCCCTTTTTTTCCGGGTCACCATAGACCCGATTGACCCGGAATCGCCACAAATCGCTGATCTGAATTGATCTCAGGACCCCCTCAGGGGTTTGCACGGGGTGCTTGCTGAACGATTTCAGCAGGCATCTTGATCCGGTCTCCGCCGCTCGCCGGCATGTAGAGGTACGCCCTTGGTCCTTAAGGGGTTAAGATCTTTCCACAGGTGTTCAATGGGATTTAGATCTGGACTCATTGCTGGCCACTTCTCAACTCTCCAGCGCTTTGTTGTCATCCATTTCTGGGTGCTTTTTGCCGTATGTTTGGGGTCATTGTCCTGCTGGAAGACCCAAGATCTCGGACGCAAACCCAGCTTTCTGACACTGGGCTGTACAGTGCGACCCAAAATCCGTTGGTAATTCTCAGATTTCATGATGCCTTGCACACATTCAAGGCACCCAGTGCCTCATTGAACCTCCACCATATTTCACTGTTGATACTGTGTTCTTTTCTTTGTAGGCCTCATTCCGTTTTCAGTAAACAGTAGAATGATGTGCTATACCAAAAAGCTCTATCTTGGTTTCATCTGTCCACAAGACGTTTTCCCAGAAGGATTTTGGCTTACTCAAGTTCATTTTGGCAAAATGTAGTCTTGCTTTTTTATGTCTCTGTGTCAGCAGTGGGGTCCTCCTGGGTCTCCTGCCATAGACACTGATGCTCCCTGAGCCTGCAGGACAGTTATCTTTGGAACTTGTTTGGGGCTGCTTATCCACCATCCGGACTATCCTGCGTTGACACCTTTCATCAATTTTTCTCTTCCATCCACGCCCAGGGAGATTAGTTACAGTGCCATGGGTTGCAAACTTCTTGATAATGTTGTGCACTATGGACAAAGGCAAATCTAGATCTCTGGAGATGGACTTGTAACCTTGAGATTGTTGATATTTTTCCACAATTTTGGTTCCCAAGTCCACATACAGTTCTCTTCTCCTCTTTCTGTTATCCATGCTTAGTGTGGCACACAATGTAAAGACTAAGTGAACTTCTTCCTTTCATACATACAGATCTATGGGTCTCCAGTAGTCAGTGCTCTGTATACAGACAGTACATACAAATCTACGGGTCTCCAGTAGTCGGTGCTCTGTATACAGACACTACATACAGATCTATGGGTCTCCAGTAGTCAGTGCTCTGTATACAGACAGTACATACAGATCTATGGGTCTCCAGTAGTCAGTGCTCTGTATACATACAGTACATACAGATCTATGGATCTCCAGTAGTCAGTGCCCTGTATACAGACAGTACATACAGATCTATGGGTCTCCAGTACTCCGTGCCCTGTATACAGACAGTACATACATATCTATGGGTCTCCAGTAGTCAGTGCCCTGTATACAGACAGTACATTCAGATCTATGGATCTCCAGTAGTCAGTGCTCTGTATACAGATAGTACATACAGATCTATGGGTCTCCAGTAGTCAGTGCTCTGTATACATACAGTACATACAGATCTATGGATCTCCAGTAGTCAGTGCCCTGTATACAGACAGTACATACAGATCTATGGGTCTCCAGTACTCCGTGCCCTGTATACAGACAGTACATACATATCTATGGGTCTCCAGTAGTCAGTGCCCTGTATACAGACAGTACATTCAGATCTATGGATCTCCAGTAGTCAGTGCTCTGTATACAGATAGTACATACAGATCTATGGGTCTCCAGTAGTCAGTGCCCTGTATACAGACAGTACATACAGATCTATGGGTCTCCAGTAGTCAGTGCTCTGTATACAGACAGTAGACAGTACATACAGATCTATGGGTCTCCAGTAGTCAGTGCCCTGTATACAGACAGTACATACAGATCTATGTGTAGTAGTCCTTGGGGGGTGTATGGTTGTTGGGGTGTTGTTTCGGTCAATGAGGGGTTAAGGTTAACCCTATAGTTCGTGACGCAAGGCTGAGGGCTAGTATGCTGAGGTAATTCTCCGGCCTATTGCCGCCCTTCCCAGTAACGATAGGTGCATGCATAAAATGACTGAAGGTACACAAAGTAGTTGAACTTGAACTTGGATAACTTTACTTAAATGCTTGCGGTACATCCAATGCACAATAACAGTCTCATTCAAATAGTCTCTATATAGTTCAGTGACTGACAGTTGTTGCAGACCTTGAATTGTATTATAAGTCTCTAAATTTAGGGTTAGTTTTGAAGATCCGTCCGGATTTAGGGGATAGATAAGGTCTGGTGATCTTGTAGAGTCCTTAGGGATTGATACACTCACGGTTTAGAAGAGATCAGCCGTCGTCGCAAGGCTAGGGCCTAACTCACTGATGACAGCAGCGCAGATCCTTCTCTCACAACAGCCCACGAGGAAAGAGAGCTAACAATGGCCAACGCTCCCTTATATGGGCAGGGGAGGGGTTGTTCTGATTGGTCCGAATATCTGTCACTCACCGTCACAAAGAATGATGGGTGAAATACGTCACAGGGACCTCCAAAGGTCCTTAAGCAAAAACCATACAGTTTACCTAATCACGTGACCCGCAGGTCCTGCTACGCTCCGTACAGGTAATTAACTATTTATATACATTTGTACAATCCTATATATATATATAAATCCTAAATAATTACTAGAAAAGTAATACCTAGATGAGAGGTGACAAGGGGTGGATTAGATACGAAGAACCCCGACGTCCTAGGGACTCTGGCTATGGGGACTTTTACACACAGGTACCGAATAGGATGTGGTACCGGGACACCACAAACCCCCTTACTTAAGATAGGTCGACCTCAACGCCTGTCCCCTAAGACAGAGGGACTAGGACTAGAACAGGATGATCTACGAATTTGCTATACATCCTAAGTAAACATTGAACACATTTACATTCTCTGATACTCTTACTAGTATCTGGACTAGACAATAGAAATCTATCTAGACATTGGTGCTATCTAGACATGAATGCTATCTAGACATTAAGGAAGCTATCTAACCCTTAGTTTCTAGCTTCTTAAACATTTTTATTAGCTCTCTACACAATTTTATGAGGCTAACTAGACATTAGTACAACTCTTTATACCTTTAGTTTCAAGCTGACTAAACAATTTATTCGTCAACAATGAGTTACCTGTTAGTACACAAAAGTTATACTGGCTAGCCGGAAGCTAGGTCACAGTAAGGTTGGCTGCTAGGGTCTATCGGCTACACGCTACTTACCCCTAGAGCACTTCACATAACCTACCTAGGTTACTTTAAGAATTACGTGTTTCATTCTATATTCGCAAGAGCACCTACTGGCCAGGTAGAGCATCTCACACATGCAAAAAAGGAGAAGAAGAAGTATGAGTGTACCTAACAGTGGCAGGAATTGGGTATCAACACGCTACAATTCCTAAGTGTTTTCTTAAGTGAGATATTTACTTTGGTGTATGTACTAGAGAAATTGAGGTAGTACATTTAAGTCAGTAAGTTAAGGTACTTTGTGTGTAAGTACTATTTTAAGGGCAATCTTCCCTATTATTTTTGTTGAGACAGGTGCTAGCGATGGGCGACAGCAATAATACTACCCACGGAGAAGGCGGGGTGTCACCTGTTGAGTTACTTACTAAACACCTTTAGCATTCTATACATTTGTATGTACAAGAATTATTTATGTTTTTAGTGTTGAGTGTACACGTGCAGCACATCGACATTTTCTGTGTACAGCTCTGACTCACTTTTCATGTACATAGACATTAGACTATCTTTCTATGTACAAACCTTACTTTTTTTTTTTTTATGTACACAGACACGAGGATACCTTCCTGTGAACAAGAACCTTATACATTTTTACTATACATTTATCAACACTCCAACAGGGTTCAGGGGCATTCACCTGATAAGTGCAACATTTAGCATAAGAGTCCTTATGAAGCTGCTGGTATATACATAAAATAGACGTGTAAGGATCAGCAGTCCACGTACACTAAGAGTTCAATTAAAGGGAAAGGTAAACACGGCTTTACCACAACTCAGCCGGGTACAGTCCTTAATGAATCTCCTACAGGCTAGGAGTCTCTTGACTTAATAGTCAGGCACAAGCTTAGTGGTTACGTTGCTGAACTTTCAACTGGAACAATCTTAGCACAGTCCTGCTAGGCACAATTCTTGAACTTGGTTGCTGCAAAATAAAAGTGGTTAACATAAGAAACAATCTGACATTTCTTTAGAGTCTCTTCGAAGAATATTCTTCTTTACTCTTCTAGTGCCTCTCTGGGTTCCTCTGTATCTGTCAATATCAGGGGCAGGATTAGAATTGACATAGCTTTGCCACACCATATTGGTGAGTATGGAGTTGTGGAAAGCAGCATTAGAAGGGGTTATAGACTTACTAGCCGGGATCAAAGTGGGGCAATAGGGCTTGAGTACCATCTCCAAATTAGGATGGACCCATGACTCTTTCGTTGGTACCCTGGAAGCAGGCAAACTCTCCATGTCAGAAGAGAGCCTTGGTACATACGTTGGTACCTGTGTAGGAGGCAAACTCTCATTGCTCCAAGAGGGCCTAGGTACGGTCTTTGGTGCCCGCAATTTGGGCTTACTTTCCTGAACTTGAGCAGGACTTGACGCTCGACGATATGCAGAAAATGAAGAACTTGGCTCTTTGCTGTACATAGAAGATGATGAACTTGACTCTTTGCTGTACATAGAAGATGATGAACTTGATTGTTGAAGCTCCTCCTCCTTGGGTACGCTGGTGGAGGCTTTAGGAGCAGACCTTTTCGGCCTCAAGTTGAAGGGATCGGACTCCCAATCCGTTAACCGGAAATATTTGAAGGGAAGCTGTGTTGGGGCTGTTGGTCTGCTGACCGCTGCAGCCCATTCTCCACGAAGGTTCTGGACGGGGGTGTACTCCACAATTTCACCCACCTCCAAGGTGTAGAACTTCTTATGGAGATATGGCCTTTGCACTGCTCGCCGGTTTACGAGAATGGTCTGCCCAGTGTGGCAGTCAAGGAATGTCCCATAACCTCTGACCTTGTCGAACTTGGCCACAATTGCTCTTCTTCTTTCTAATAGCTCCTCCCCTTCTTGGGGGTGATCCCATTTGCGTATGTACAATGCCTCCATTTCTTTGGTGTTTTCTTGCCACCATACTTTCTCTTCATGGGGCAAATGCACGTGCTTGGGGGCATAGAGTTCTTTGTGTCGGGCCTTTAACTTTTCCATCAATTCGGCCAGCTCGGCTTCTTGACGGGCCCTTTCCCTTTCTGCAGTTGGGATTGGTGGGAGTGGCTTCCCAGGTAATGGTTGAAGTACTCTGTGCATGTACTCGATCACCTCCGGCTCATCTCCGAACACCCATTGCGGCAATTTTGGTGAGCACGGTCGTGCACTTGGCAAGCTTGATCGAGGTATGACTTCAGGGCTGGAGGAGGAAGAATAGGCCACCTCTGGCGGGGTACTCACAGCAGACTCCTCCGACGAGATCTTGGCCCACGAGCCCCAGGTTCTGTGGTGAGGGGACAATCTCACCGGTGACGCACCTTCAGGTGTCCCTGCGCTCTCCGCTGGAGGTGTCTCTGGCCAATCGTCGTCATCATCTGGCAGTGGGGGAAGATTGCAGGCCCCCTCTTCGTCTAATGACAACCGCTGCAGACGGTCAGCAAGTTCTTGGAAAAGTTGGGCTGCGACTGCCACAACTTTCCGCTTTTCCGGCGCCATTTTGTCAACTTCACCACGTGGAATGTTGCTCTCCGCCATGTCGGTACTCTCCGGCTCTCCGTGCAGACTGAAGAAGTCGCTGTGCGTGGCATCTTTTATAGTGGGCTTCTCCAAAATGGCGCACGGCAGGAAGGACATTATTGGTGCAGACCCGCCTTCAGGTCCCTCCAGAGACTACTCCTGTTTCTCTGAGTTCCCTTTCGGCTGCGACACAGCAACTTGGTGGCCATGCCCAGGGGCGGGGCATGGCGCAGCGCGGATTTTCTTCACGTGCTTTTCCGGCAGCAGTTCGGCTCTGCCTGTGCCGACCGGACCAGAGAATCACAGCATGAATTCATTGCGCAGTTTACACATTTCAGTTGTAGATAAATCTTCGTCTCCCCCCTTACTTTTCTCGTGGCCCCCTTGTATGGTGCACCACGGACACCGCTCCCGTACACAGCAACACAGTTTACAGCACATGAATTAAGTTCGTTTTCTGGGGGGGAGTACACTTTCACTAGTGGCAACTGTAGTAGGCACACACCCGAATCCTGTTCATGCGACGCCAAAAAAGCTTTGTGGTAGCCCTTGGGGGTGTATGGTTTTTGGGGTGTTGTTTCGGTAGATGAGGGGTTAAGGTTAACCCTATAGTTCGTGACGCCAGGTTGAGGGCTAGTATGCTGAGGCAATTCTCCGGCCTATCGCCGCCCTTCCCAGTAACAATAGGTGCATGCATAAAATGACTGAAGGTCCACAAAGTAGTTAACTTTACTTAAATGCTTGCGGTACATCCAACGCACAATAACAGTCTCATTCAAACAGTCTCTATATAGTTCAGTGACTGACAGTTGTTGCGGACCTTGAATTGTATTATAAGTCTCTGAATTTAGGTTAATTTTGAAGATCCGTCCGGATTTAGGGGATAGATAAGGTCCGGTGATCTTGCGGAGTGCTTAGGGATTGATACACTCACGGTTTAGAAGAGATCAGCCGTCGCCGCAAGGCTAGGGCCTAAATTCACTGATGACAGCAGCGCAGATCCTTCCCTGTCAACAGCCCACGAGGAAAGAAGAGCTAACAATGGCCGCCGCTCCCTTATATGGGCAGGGGCGGGGTCATTCTGATTGGTCCGAATATCTGTCACTCACCGTCACAAAGAATGATGGGTGAAATACGTCACAGGGACCTCCAAAGGTCCTTAAGCAAAAACCATAGAGTTTACCTGATCACGTGACCCGCAGGTCCTGCTACGCTCCGTACAGGTAATTAACTATTTATATACATTTGTACAATCCTATATATATAAATCCTAAATAATTACTACATAAGTAATACCTAGATGAGAGGTGACAAGGGGTGGATTAGATACGAAGAACCCCGACGTCCTAGCGACTCTGGTTATGGGAACTTAAACACACAGGTACTGGATAGGATGCGGTACCGGGACACTACATATGGGTCTCCAGTAGTCAGTGCTCTGTATACAGACAATACATACAGATCTATGGGTCTCCAGTAGTCAGTACCCTGTATACAGACAGTACATACATATCTATGGGTCTCCAGTAGTCAGTGCTCTGTATACAGACTGTACATACAGATCTATGGGTCTCCAGTAGTCAGTGCTCTGTATACAGACAGTACATACAGATCTATGGGTCTCCAGTAGTCAGTGCCCTGTATACAGACAGTACATACAGATCTATGGGTCTCCAGTAGTCAGTGCCCTGTATACAGACAGTACATACAGATCTATGGATCTCCAGTAGTCAGTGCTCTGTATACAGACAGATCTATGGGTCTCCAGTAGTCAGTGCTCTGTATACAGACAGTACATACAGATCTATGGATCTCCAGTAGTCAGTGCTCTGTATACAGACTGTACATACAGATCTATGGGTCTCCAGTAGTCAGTGCTCTGTATACAGACAGTACATACAGATCTATGGATCTCCAGTAGTCAGTGCTCTGTATACAGACAGTACATACAGATCTATGGATCTCCAGTAGTCAGTGCTCTGTATACAGACAGTACATACAGATCTATGGGTCTCCAGTAGTCAGTGCTCTGTATACAGACTGTACATACAGATCTATGGGTCTCCAGTAGTCAGTGCTCTGTATACAGACAGTACATACAGATCTATGGGTCTCCAGTAGTCAGTGCTCTGTATACAGACAGTACATACATATCTATGGGTCTCCAGTAGTCAGTACCCTGTATACAGACAGTACCTACAGATTTATGGGTCTCCAGTAGTCAGTGCTCTGTATACAGACAGTACATACAGATCTATGGGTCTCCAGTAGTCAGTACCCTGTATACAGACAGTACCTACAGATTTATGGGTCTCCAGTAGTCAGTGCTCTGTATACAGACAGTACATACAGATCTATGGGTCTCCAGTAGTCAGTGCTCTGTATACAGACAGTACATACAGATCTATGGGTCTCCAGTAGTCAGTGCCATGTATACAGACAGTACATACAGATCTATGGATCTCCAGTAGTCAGTGCCCTGTATACAGACTGTACATACAGATCTATGGATCTCCAGTAGTCAGTGCCCTGTATACAGACAGTACATACAGATCTATGGGTCTCCAGTAGCCAGTGCTCTGTATACAGACAGTACATACAGATCTATGGGTCTCCAGTAGTCAGTGCCATGTATACAGACAGTACATACAGATCTATGGATCTCCAGTAGTCAGTGCTCTGTATACAGACAGTACATACAGATCTATGGGTCTCCAGTAGTCAGTGCCATGTATACAGACAGTACATACAGATCTATGGATCTCCAGTAGTCAGTGCTCTGTATACAGACTGTACATACAGATCTATGGATCTCCAGTAGTCAGTGCTCTGTATACAGACAGTACATACAGATCTATGGATCTCCAGTAGTCAGTGCTCTGTATACAGACAGTACATACAGATCTATGGATCTCCAGTAGTCAGTGCTCTGTATACAGACAGTACATACAGATCTATGGATCTCCAGTAGTCAGTGCTCTGTATACAGACAGTACATACAGATCTATGGATCTCCAGTAGTCAGTGCTCTGTATACAGACAGTACATACAGATCTATGGATCTCCAGTAGTCAGTGCTCTGTATACAGACTGTACATACAGATCTATGGATCTCCAGTAGTCAGTGCTCTGTATACAGACTGTACATACAGATCTATGGATCTCCAGTAGTCAGTGCCCTGTATACAGACTGTACATACAGATCTATGGGTCTCCAGTAGTCAGTGCCCTGTATACAGACTGTACATACAGATCTATGGGTCTCCAGTAGTCAGTGCCCTGTATACAGACTGTACATACAGATCTATGGATCTCCAGTAGTCAGTGCTCTGTATACAGACTGTACATACAGATCTATGGGTCTCCAGTAGTCAGTGCTCTGTATACAGACTGTACATACAGATCTATGGGTCTCCAGTAGCCAGTGCTCTGTATACAGACTGTACATACAGATCTATGGGTCTCCAGTAGTCAGTGCTCTGTATACAGACAGTACATACAGATCTATGGGTCTCCAGTAGTCAGTGCTCTGTATACAGACAGTACATACAGATCTATGGGTCTCCAGTAGTCAGTGCTCTGTATACAGACAGTACATACAGATCTATGGGTCTCCAGTAGCCAGTGCTCTGTATAAAGACAGTACATACAGATCTATGGGTCTCCAGTAGCCAGTGCTCTGTATACAGACAGTACATACAGATCTATGGATCTCCAGTAGTCAGTGCTCTGTATACAGACAGTACATACAGATCTATGGGTCTCCAGTAGTCAGTGCTCTGTATACAGACAGAACATACAGATCTATGGGTCTCCAGTAGTCAGTGCTCTGTATACAGACAGTACATACAGATCTATGGGTCTCCAGTAGTCAGTGCTATGTAAACAGACAGTACATACAGATCTATGGGTCTCCAGTAGTCAGTGCCCTGTACACAGACAGTACATACAGATCTATGGGTCTCCAGTAGTCAGTGCCCTGTACACAGACTGTACATACAGATCTATGGGTCTCCAGTAGTCAGTGCCCTGTATACAGACAGTACATACAGATCTATGGATCTCCAGTAGTCAGAGCTCTGTATACAGACAGTACATACAGATCTATGGGTCTCCAGTAGTCAGTGCCCTGTATACAGACAGTACATACAGATCTATGGGTCTCCAGTAGTCAGTGCCCTGTATACAGACAGTACATACAGATCTATGGGTCTCCAGTAGTCAGTGCCCTGTATACAGACAGTACTTACAGATCTATGGGTCTCCAGTAGTCAGTGCCCTGTATACAGACAGTACATACAGATCTATGGGTCTCCAGTAGTCAGTGCCCTGTATACAGACAGTACATACAGATCTATGGGTCTCCAGTAGTCAGTGCCATGTATACAGACAGTATATACAGATCTATGGGTCTCCAGTAGTCAGTGCTCTGTATACAGACAGTACATACAGATCTATGGGTTTCCAGTAGTCAGTGCTCTTGCTCTGTATACAGACAGTACATACAGATCTATGGATCTCCAGTAGTCAGTGCTCTGTATACAGACAGTACATACAGATCTATGGGTTTCCAGTAGTCAGTGCTCTGTATACAGACAGTACATACAGATCTATGGATCTCCAGTAGTCAGTGCTCTGTATACAGACTGTACATACAGATCTATGGGTCTCCAGTATTCAGTACTCTATATACAGACAGTATATACAGATCTATGGATCTCCAGTAGTCAGTGCTCTATATACAGACAGTACATACAGATCTATGGATCTCCAGTAGTCAGTGCTATGTATACAGACAGTATATACAGATCTATGGGTCTCCAGTAGTCAGTGCCATGTATACAGACAGTATATACAGATCTATGGGTCTCCAGTAGTCAGTGCTCTGTATACAGACTGTACATACAGATCTATGGGTCTCCAGTAGTCAGTGCTCTGTATATAGACTGTACATACAGATCTATGGGTCTCCAGTAGCCAGTGCTCTGTATACAGACAGTACATACAGATCTATGGGTCTCCAGTAGTCAGTGCTCTATATACAGACAGTACATACAGATCTATGGGTCTCCAGTAGTCAGTGCTCTATATACAGACAGTATATACAGATCTATGGATCTCCAGTAGTCAGTGCTCTGTATACAGATAGTACATACAGATCTATGGGTCCCCAGTATTCAGTACTCTATATACAGACAGTACATACAGATCTATGGGTCTCCAGTAGTCAGTGCTCTATATACAGACTGTATATACAGATCTATGGGTCTCCAGTAGTCAGTGCTCTGTATACAGACAGTACATACAGATCTATGGATCTCCAGTAGTCAGTGCTCTATATACAGACAGTATATACAGATCTATGGGTCTCCAGTAGTCAATGCTATGCAGGGTATTAGTGATGCCCATATGATCACATACACCCCCAGCAGACATCCAGCTTCTCCTCCTCCCGCACTCCCATCCCCCCGCCCGGGCTCTGAGCAGCAGCAGCAGGAGGAGGAGGAGGAGGAGGATTATCGCAGGAGATCTCCCGGTGGCAGAGCTCGGATTCTACCTGTCACTGCTTCATCCTCATCATCCTTACACCGGGCCGCCCGTCCTGTCCTCCCCGATCACAGTGAGTATAGTCCCTGCACCCATCACCCCACATCCTGACACCTCAACATCATGTCATCTTCTCTCCATCATCATTGAACACGTCCAGGCGGGTGTCAGGGCTGTAGATTGGACGATGCTGTCTGCAGATCACCCCCCGACCATACATCCTAGCACTAATATCACCTCCATGTTGATGCTGGCAGGCCGTGCCAGCTTTACTGAGGGTGCTGGGCAGATTGTCTCCATGCCTTCTTCCTCTATGTCCATGGCAGCACCTCCATCCTCAGCATCTCCAGCACCTCTTGACCTCTGACATCCCCTTCACCCCCCTCTGGGTTATTTGCCCCAGTTGGGGTAGATTCTGCAGGATCAGTGAAGTTCCATGCATTACAGGGGCAGACATTACTGAATATCTACTACAGTCCTAAGTCAGATTGTAGTTTATACCATCTGCGTGTATTGCTAAACAGATGTTGCTTTATTACTACATTATTATTATTTGTTTAGCTACAAATGTGAGTGTCTTCTGTAATGACAGATAAAATACATAAGTTGTAACCATTTATTAATAATTGTCATTGTATTATTACCATTAGGCTATTGCTATAGTTATGGCAGTTTCACCTGACCCACATGGGTTCGCAATCTTTCCTTCCTTACTTGACTTGGTTGAACATGAGTTGCAGTAATGCCATATAACCCTAGCCTTATTTCTGGGGTCCCATTAAAGTCCATACCAACGGTGTCCATTTTAGGACATCGTCAGTCGTAACTCTGTCAGGCGAAACGGCGTCCCGCCTCCTCCCTCAGACCAATCTCCATCAGGCGTCAGCCGCAACTCCCTCCTCCGTCATCCTAACCTCCCTCATCCGAAACTCTGTCATCCCTCAGACGAAAAACGTTCCTGCCGTGTAGCAGAGCCGAGTCAGTGTCGGCTCTCTGCTATACAGTTTCTGCTGTACATGCTATTCAGTGTCGGCTCTGCTATACAGACTCTGTAGCACATATAGTGTCTGTAGTACACGTGCAAGTCGGATCTGCTATGCGGCAGGAAGTTGCGTCTGAGGGAAAATCTTCTGAGGCATGACGGTGCTTTGGAGGAGGGAGTTGTGGCTGAAGGATGACGGCGATTGGTGTGAGGGAGGAGACAGGACGCTGTTTCGCCTGACGGGGGACAGAGTTGCGGCTGACGACTGATGGCGATTGGTTCGAAGGAGGAGACTGGACGCTGTTTCACCTGGCGTGGGACAAAGTTGCGGCTGACTGACGGCGATTGGTTGGAGGGAGGGGGCGGGACGGAGTTACGGCTGATGACTGACAATGTCCTAAAATGGATGCCGTACATACCTAGTAATGTCTCCTTACATGCAGCAGATTCTGTAGGTGTGCTTACTTTTAGGCCTGGGTAAGGCTGGGTTCCCACTACGTTTTCCCCATACGGGAGCGCATACGGCAGGGGAGACCCAAAACCTTGCGCTCCCGCATGCCTTTCTATGCGCTCCCTCATGTAATTCATTTCAATGAGCCGACCGCAGTGAAACGTTCGGTCAGCTCATTTTATCGCCGTATGCGCTTTTACAACCGGACCTCAAACTATGGTTGACCACAGTTTTCGGTCCGGGGAAAAAGCACATACGGGGCAAAAATGAGCCGACCGGACTCAACATTTCACTCCGGCCGGCTCATTGAAATGAATTACATACGGGAGCGCATATGAAGGCATATGGGAGCGCAAGGTTTTTGCTCCCCCCTGCCGTATGCGCTACCGTATGGGGAAAACGTGATGTGAACCCAGCCTTACACAAGTCCTGCAGCACTATTGCCTCATTTATGTATATTGACCTAGGGTTAGACTTCAGTCCGCTGTAGTCTGGGTGTGAGGCTGTAGCCTGCTTATTGGGGTTGTCCTGGCTACAATATTGTCTGTCGCCAATTTGCTGTCATCTGCACCAAGATGTTGCAATTGCGTTCCCTTAGTGCCAGAGAGCTGTGTTGTATGCACTTGTATTCCCGTGTATTGCTACTTTATAGAGTACTGTATTTGTGCTCAACTGTGGTAAAAGGATATAAAACTGAAAAAGACAAAAGGCTGAAGACATTGACCATCCAAAGTGTCACATTAATAGTGAAAGACTGTTCATTTCTATCACTATGAACTATGGAAACATGGAGATGTGGCCATAGTCTAAAACAGTGATTCCCAATCAGTGTGCCTACAGCTGTTGCAAAACTACAACACTCAGCTTGCCCGGACAGCCTTTGGCCATGCTGAGTGTTGTAGTTTTGCAACAGCTTTAGGCACACTGGTTGGGAAACACTGATCTACAGCATCTGATCGAGCTTGCGTAGTTTCCCAGCATGCCTAGAGATCCAACAGGCTGGGAGTTATAGTTCTGCAACAGCTCAGGGCTGGCTCTGCCTATAGGCAAAATAGGCAGCCGCCTAGGGCACCCTCTAGAGGGGGGGGGTTCTGCTCTGTTCGCCACAAGAAACGTAGCCAGCCAGCATCTGAACCCCCCCATCTGACCCCCCCCCCCACACACACACACTATCAAATTTATCCGTTTTAAAGATCCGTTCAATGTTTCATTATAAAAAACCTGCAAATCGGCCGTTAAACGGCTGTTAGAAAATCCCATTATAGTCTATGGGATTTTTACATTATCAGTTTTAACCCGTTATAGCCTGTTATTAATAACGGACGTTATTGTTACGCCTAGCGCTCCGGGTCCCCGCTCCTCCCCGGAGCGCTCACGGCGTCTTTCTCCCTGCAGCTCCCCGGTCAGTCCCGCTGACCGGGAGCGCTGCACTGTCACGGCCGTTGGGGATGCGATTCGCACAGCGGGACGCGCTTGCTCGCGAATCGCATCCCAGGTCACTTACCCGTTCCCGTCCCCTGCTGTCATGTGCTGGCGCGCGCGGCTCCGCTCTCTAGGGCGCGCGCGCGCCAGCTCCCTGAGACTTAAAGGGCCAGTGCACCAATGATTGGTGCCTGGCCCAATTAGCTTAATTGGTTTCCACCTGGTCCCTGACTATATCTGACCTCCTCCCATGCACTCCCTTGCCGGATCTTGTTGCCCTTGTGCCTAGTGAAAGCGTTTTGTGTGTCTAAAGCCTGTGTACCAGAACTTCTGCTATCCACCCTGACTACGAACCTTGCCGCCTGCCCCCGACCTTCTGCTACGTCCGACCTTGCTTCTGTCTACTCCCTTGTACCTCGCCTATCATCAGCAGTCAGAGAGGTGAGCCGTTGCTAGTGGATACGACCTGGTCACTACCGCCGCAGCAAGACCATCCCGCTTTGCGGCGGGCTCTGGTGAAAACCAGTAGTGACTTAGAACCGGTCCACTAGCGCGGTCCTCGCCAATCCCTCTCTGGCACAGAGGATCCACTACCTGCCAGCCGGCATCGTGACAGTAGATCCGGCCATGGATCCCGCTGAGGTCCCTCTGCCTTATATCTCTGATATCACCACGGTGGTCGCCCAGCAATCCCGACAGATCGCCCATCTAACCCACCAGCTGTCGGAAATGTCCACCATTGTGCACCAACTTCAGTCGCAACTTCAGCAGCAATCATCTCCTCCGCCAGCTCCTGCACCCCTTCCGCAGCGAGTGGCCACTCCTAGCCTCCGCCTGTCCTTGCCGGACAAATTTAATGGGGACTCTAAGTTTTGCCGTGGCTTTCTTTCGCAATGTTCCCTGCACATGGAGATGATGTCGGACCAGTTTCCTACTGAAAGGTCTAAGGTGGCTTTCGTAGTCAGCCTTCTGTCTGGAAAAGCCCTGTCATGGGCCACACCGCTCTGGGACCGCAATGACCCCGTCACTGCCTCTGTACACTCCTTCTTCTCGGAAATTCGAAGTGTCTTTGAGGAACCTGCCCGAGCCTCTTCTGCTGAGACTGCCCTGCTGAACCTGGTCCAGGGTAATTCTTCCGTTGGCGAGTACGCCATACAATTCCGTACCCTTGCTTCTGAACTATCCTGGAATAATGAGGCCCTCTGCGCGACCTTTAAAAAAGGCCTATCCAGCAACATTAAAGATGTTCTGGCCGCACGAGAAACTCCTGCTAACCTGCATGAACTCATTCATCTAGCCACTCGCATTGACATGCGTTTTTCTGAGAGACATCAAGAGCTCCGCCAGGAAAAAGACTTAGATCTCTGGACACCTCTCCCACAGTCTCCACTGCAATCTGCGCCTAGGCCTCCCGCCGAGGAAGCCATGCAAGTGGATCGGTCTCGCCTGACCCTGGAAGAGAGGAATCGCCGTAAGGAAGAGAATCTTTGTCTGTACTGTGCCAGTACCGAACATTTTTTGGTGGATTGCCCTATCCGTCCTCCACGTCTGGGAAACGCACGCTCGCACCCAGCTCTCGTGGGTGTGGCGTCTCTTGATGCTAAGTCGGCTTCTCCACGTCTCACGGTGCCTGTACGGATTTCTACTTCAGCCAGCTCTTCCCTCTCAGCCGTGGCCTGCCTGGACTCTGGTGCCTCTGGGAATTTTATTCGGGAGTCCTTGGTGAATAAATTCCGCATTCCGGTGACCCGTCTTGTCAAGCCACTCCACATTTCCGCGGTCAACGGAGCCAGGTTGGATTGCACCGTGCGTTACCGCACGGAGCCCCTCCTAATGTGCATCGGACCTCATCACGAGAAAATTGAATTTTTGGTCCTTCCCAATTGCACTTCCGAAATTCTCCTTGGACTACCCTGGCTTCTACACCATTCCCCAACCCTGGACTGGTCCACTGGGGAGATCAAGAGTTGGGGTCCCTCTTGTTCCAAGGACTGCCTTAAACCGGTTCCCAGTACTCCCTGCCGTGACCCTGTGGTTCCTCCTGTATCCGGTCCCCCTAAGGTCGTTAGGGACTCTGCCTGCCACAGAAAATGCCTCTCCCCCCCTCCCAGTCCACTTAGGCAAGCCTCGGTGCCTCCTCTCGGCCCTCGTCCTGGTGTCACTCTGCCCCGTGCCAGGCCTCGCCCTCTGCCCTCCCTCCCCATTCCCACTCCTGCTGTACTGCCTGCCATTGAGGAAACCATCCATTCCTTCCCGGTGTCCTCATCCCAGGGGAGGCAGTCACCGGACAAAAAAAAGGGGAGACCTAAGGGGGGGGGGTACTGTTACGCCTAGCGCTCCGGGTCCCCGCTCCTCCCCGGAGCGCTCACGGCGTCTTTCTCCCTGCAGCTCCCCGGTCAGTCCCGCTGACCGGGAGCGCTGCACTGTCACGGCCGTTGGGGATGCGATTCGCACAGCGGGACGCGCTTGCTCGCGAATCGCATCCCAGGTCACTTACCCGTTCCCGTCCCCTGCTGTCATGTGCTGGCGCGCGCGGCTCCGCTCTCTAGGGCGCGCGCGCGCCAGCTCCCTGAGACTTAAAGGGCCAGTGCACCAATGATTGGTGCCTGGCCCAATTAGCTTAATTGGTTTCCACCTGGTCCCTGACTATATCTGACCTCCTCCCATGCACTCCCTTGCCGGATCTTGTTGCCCTTGTGCCTAGTGAAAGCGTTTTGTGTGTCTAAAGCCTGTGTACCAGAACTTCTGCTATCCACCCTGACTACGAACCTTGCCGCCTGCCCCCGACCTTCTGCTACGTCCGACCTTGCTTCTGTCTACTCCCTTGTACCTCGCCTATCATCAGCAGTCAGAGAGGTGAGCCGTTGCTAGTGGATACGACCTGGTCACTACCGCCGCAGCAAGACCATCCCGCTTTGCGGCGGGCTCTGGTGAAAACCAGTAGTGACTTAGAACCGGTCCACTAGCGCGGTCCTCGCCAATCCCTCTCTGGCACAGAGGATCCACTACCTGCCAGCCGGCATCGTGACAGTTATTTTATGATGGAAGATAGTAATGGGAGAAATAGTGCATGCACTATTTCTTCCGTTCATTCACCCGTCACAAAATAATGTCCGTTATTAATAACGGGTTAAAACGAATAATGTAAAAATCACATAGACTATAATGGGATTTTGTAACGCCCGTTTAATGGGCAATTTTCAGGTTTTTTATAACGGAACATTGAACGGATCTTTAAAATGGATACATTTTATAGTGTGAAAGGGGCCTAAGAAGATTACATGGGAAGGGGGTTGTTACAGTTTGTCACCCTAGTAGTAAGGTGATTACATGGGATGGGGGTTTGTTACAGTGTGTCACGAAAGTAGTAAGGTGGGGCATGTCACAATGGACGGGGTCAAGGGGGCGGCAATATTAGCTTTCGCTTAGGGTGGCAAAAATCCTTGCACCAGCCCTGCGTCAGCTGGAGGGACGCCGATGTAGGCTTAGCATCTCTGACCTTTCGCCTGCTTTGGTCCAGGACAGGTCCACTGCAGATTCTCTGCAGAAAATCCACAGCCATTCTGCATGTAAATCTACGTGTATAAATCCAAAATCCATACCACGTTGTGCAGATTTGCAATTGCAGATATTGTAGATTTGTAGATTTCGGAGAAGGAAAAAAAAAATCATTATTCAAAACGGTCTAAAGTAAAAATGTCTTTGCTGTCCATAGCAACCAAGGAGCCCTGATTCCTTTCTATAGGCAACAAAGACAGATCTACTGTCAGCCAATTTGGATAAATCATTGTAAATTGTATTTTTGCCGGTTTACATGCAGAAAATCCTCAGTGGTCCCGTCCTGTTTCACCTATTATTCTCTGGTTTCTGTGGCTTTTTAATGTCCAGAATAATAGAACAAGCTGCGATATTCGATCCAGTAAAGAAAACCTCCAATCTCAGGCCGGGTTCACACTACGTTTTGGCTTTACGGGGACCGGATCCGGCTGGGGGGAATGAAAACCGGGTGCTCCCGTAAACCCAGCCTTTCCGATCCAGTGTGATCAAGACAAATCCATCATGGATCCCGTAATCCATGACCCCAGCCAGTGTGAGCAAAGCCTTATGTGTGTATAATTATTGTATATCTATCTCTTTCTGTTGTTAGGATATAAAGCTGAAGCAGAACTACCTCTTACCTCATATTACTATATTAGCTTCTGCTCAAACCCCCAAGGTGGGTATTGCTACTGGGCAACGGCAGGTGAACACACAGATGAAACTATGCAGAGTTCTTAACATAAAGAGCCTTTAATAGACTGTTCTTAAAGGGGAACTCTGGAGGAAAATATATGTTTTCAGATTAACTGGTGCCAGAAAGTTATACAGATTTGTAAATGACTTCTATGTAAAAATCATAATCCTTCCAGTACTTATCAGCTGCTGTATGCTCCACAGGAAGTTGTGTAGTTCTTTGCAGTCTGACCACAGTGCTCTCTGCTGACTCCTCTGTCTGTGTCGGGAACTATCTGGAGAAGAAGAAGTTTGCTATGGGGATTTACTTCTAATCTGGACAGTTCCTGACATGGACAGAGGTGTCAGCAGAGAGCACTGTGGTCAGACTGGAAAGAACTACACAACTTCCTCTGTAGTATACAGCAGCTGATAAGTACTGGAAGGATTAAGATTTTTATTAGAAGTAATTTACAAATCTGTTTAACTTTCCGGAGCCAGTTGATATATATATATATATATAAAAAAAAGGTTTTGCCTGGAATACCCCTTTAATGGCACCAGTGGATTTGAAATTATTATTTTTTTCTCTGGAGTACCCCAATACAGACAAATATGACATATATAGAGGTCTGATTCCAGTCTGTTTGTTAGTTCACATCACAGATCCCAATAAAGTGGTTTGTTTGTGAGAAATCTATATGTAACTTACACTATAAGCTTTATGTTGCTTTTCATCAACCTGTAATCAAATAATAAAACACAAGAACAAATATTTAGAAATAAAACTCTTAAACATTGGCAACAGTTTTACAAATAAGGTCGTGTTCACATAGTTCTTATTTGTATCCATTTAAAGGGGCACTCCGGCGCTTAGACATCTTATCCCCTATCCAAAATATAGGGCATAAGATGCCTGATCGCGGGGGTTCCGCCGCGTGATCTTGCACACCGCACCCCGTTGAAATCATACCCCAGGGCGTGTTCGCTCCGGGTCTGATTACTTTCGATCACGGGGCCAGAGCATTGTGACATCACGGCTCCGCCCCTGTGTGACATCACGCTCTGCCCCCTCAATGCAAGCCTATGGGAAGGGGGCGTGACAGCTGTGTGACAGCGGAGCGTGACGTCACACGCTCCGGGGACTGATTTTAACGGGGTGCGGCGTGCAAGATCACGGGGTTCCCCAGCGGCGGGACCCTCGCGATCAGGCATCTTAGCGCAGGAGTACCCCTTTAACATTTATGTTTCATACACTTGAAAAAAGAAAAACATATTTATATATTAATGGATGCTGAAATGGATGCTACTGTATGCCATACAGCAGAATCTGTTTCCCATCGACTTACAATGTAATATACACAATAGCGTAGATGACTATGTTTTTGCATACAGCAATAAAATAAAATAAAAATGACCATAACGTTTCCAAATTTTTGGGCGTACACAATAGCGTGGTTGACCGCGTTTTTTGCATACAGCAAAATCACACGGACTGTATCGGAAACAATGGGGGAGATTTATCAAAACCTGTCCAGTGTAAAAGTTGTTGAGTTGCCCATAGCAACCAATCAGAGGTCTTTTCAAAAATGAAAGAAGCGATCGGATTGGTTGCTATGGGCAACTCAGCAACTTTTTCTCTGGACAGGTTTTGATAAATTTCCCCCATTGAAATGGAAACAAAAATGTGGTGTAAGCCTATCCGTACGGACGCAGAGTCAAACTCGAGTATACTTATAAGGCTAGGTTCACATCACGATATTTGCCCCTGTGGCACGGATACATTGGGAAACTGACAAAAAAGACTGTATCTGTGCTCGGACAGGCACAGGCCCCATTCATTTCACTGACTTTATCCGCTGACTATATCCGCGCCGCTGAAATAAATGGGACCGGGCTTGTCTGAGCACAGATAGGTCGGCATATAATTTTGACAGTTTTCCAACATATCCATACTTCGGACACACAAATCACGATGTGAACCTTGCCTAAGAGATATCCTATCATTATATATTCCCACGGAATCCTCTCTACGTTCTCAGGTGCTGTTAGGCCTCATAATCCCATTAAGAACAAGCATGATTCCGCTCGGAAAATCCGTAATGTAAATGGGCCCAAAAAGAAGAAATTTTTAAAATATCCAGCTGAGGGTCCAACATTATAGAGATCTGGAAAGCTGAGCTCTGATTGGTTGCTATTAGCAACAGATGGAATCTTACTATCAGACAGTACAATAACACTTCCTGTTTGTAGACATAGCATTATAAGCAAGGTATGTGTACACTGGGCTTGTGAGTGGGGTCACCCTTATAAGCTTTAACCCTTTCCCACACCATGATGTATATTTACACCATGGAGTCATTAAGGGTGTACGGAGCGTGCTCGTGATGCCATCCCGCTCCATACCTGATGGCCCTTGGCTGAATTTAGTAGCAGGGGGCTGCGGCTAATAGCCGATGTGTACCCATCACTGTGGATGGCTATTAACCTAATAGATGCCGCTGTCAAAGTTTACAGCAACATCTAAATGGCCATCAGAACTGTCATTGGTGCAGTGGTTCAGTACAGACAACATTGCAAGAAGCTGTCCTGTTGTCACCGCAGCAGCCTATGGCCTTGCCTAGCCTTCGGTGGCTGCCAGGTCTATTCTATGTGTGACAGGCTGTACCAGTCGAGCACAGCTCTCATAGATCAATACATTACAGACATACTGCATTGATCTGTATGAGCAATTGAACGATTGATTACAGCATGGTAGATTTAGGTAGGCAGCATGTTCCTCCACATTAGTGGGCAGCATGTTCCCCCACATTAGGTTGGCAGTATAGTTCCCCCCACATTAGGTAGGCAGTATAGTTCCCCCCCACATTAGGTTGGCAGTATAGTTCCCCCCACATTAGGTTGGCAGTATAGTTCCTCCCACATTAGGTAGGCAGCATGTTCCCCCACATTAGTAGGCAGCATGTTCCCCCACATTAGGTTGGCAGTATAGTTCCCCCCACATTAGGTAGGCAGTATAGATCCCCCCACATTAGGTAGGCAGTATAGTTCCCCCCACATTAGGTAGGCAGTATAGTTCCCCCCACATTAGGTAGGCAGTATAGTTCCCCCCACATTAGGTTGGCAGTATAGTTCCCCCCACATTAGGTAGGCAGTATAGTTCCCCCCACATTAGGTAGGCAGTATAGTTTCCCCCACATTAGGTAGGCAGCATGTTCCCCCACATTAGTTGCCAGCATGTTCCCCCACATTAGTTGGCAGTATAGTTCCCCCACATTAGGTTGGCAGCACCCCCCCCCCCCTCCCTCCCCACAGACATACAGCCTCCAGCCATATACTGTGTATGGCTGGAGGCTGTATGTCTGTGTGCTGCCCCCACTGTGATCCGGTCACCGCTCCTCCGGCCCGGGGTCACATCTACTGCTATGGCCTTTGGACCATAGCAGTAGGTGCCAGGACCGGTCGAGCGGTGACCGAAATGCTGAAGAAGATAACGCGCTGCCGATCACTTACCAGGGCCTGCGCGCGTCCTCCTGCGATGATCCTGCCGTCCTCCTGTTCCTCCGCGTCTCTATGGTTGTACGCACGGGACGTCACTGACGTCCCGTGCGTACAACCATAGAGGCGGAGGACCAGGAGGACCGAAGGAGGATCGCCGCGCATGCGCTGAAGAGGCGGCTTTCTTTCTTTTTTTTTTCTTTTTTTAAAAGCGAGATTAAAGGTGAAGGCTGGCGGCGGGCCACATGACGAGGTCTGGCGGGCCGGATTCCGCCCGCGGGCCAGGTGTTTGACTCCCCTGCTATAGGGGGACTAATAAAGTGTAAAAAGTAAAATCAAATACAATTCTTACAAATGTAAATTACCCCTTCCATACTTAAAATTTAAATCAACCCTCTTTTCCATTTTTCCATATGAAAAAATAAAAATATTTGGTATTACTGTGTGGAAAAAGACATCAAACGCCAGAACTGTTCTTTTTTTTTTTAGTTTTTTTTAGTTTTTATTTATTTATTTTTTGTGCATCACATCCCACAAAGAAAGAAAGATAATAAAAAAAAAGCGATAAAAAAATAATATCTAAACCAAATTAGTATGGATAAAAACTACAGATAATGCCAAAACGTATAAGCTTCAAAACAGCTCCACAGGCGGAAAGGTAAAAATAGTTAAAAGGGTCAGAAAATGGCAGTTTAATAATTTTTTTTCCATTTAGTAAAACATGACGGAAATTATACAAATTATGGATCATTGTAATCGTACCGACCAGAAGAATTAGGATAATATCAGTTTGACCACATAGTGAATAGCATAAAAGTGACACCCAAACCTCTCCCAAATTTAACAAATTAAATTTTTTTTGTTAATTTTACCTCACAAATATTTTTTATTTCGGTTTTGCAGCATATTTATGGAAAAAATGTGGGATGTCATTACAAAGAACATATCGGTCCCGCAAAAGACAATCCTTCATATGGGTCTCTAGATAGAAAAAAAAAAGCTTTATAGCACTTAAAATGCAAGAAGGAAAACAAAAACAAAGAAAATGGGATGCGTCATTACACTAATGACACTGCTTAATAGAAGATGTCACTGACCATACCTTCGCTATATTTTATTGCTGTGCCGATGTCCAGAAAAATTACATATAGCTTAAAAAGGTTGTATATACACGTACAGGATCTACTGCAGATTTCAGTTTAATCGAAATGATTGAGCACAGCATCAAATCTGCAGCTTTACAGTGGGGATCAAAGGTTTGGGCACCCCAGGTAAAAATTGTATTAATGTGCATAAAGAAGCCAAGGAAAGATGGAAAAATCTCCAAAAGGCATCAAATTACAGATTAGACATTCATATAATATGTCAACAAAAGTTAGATTTTATTTCCATCGTTTACACTTTCAAAATAACAGAAAACAAAAAAATGGTGTCTGCAAAAGTTGGGGCACCCATCAGAATTTATAGCATGCACTGCCCCTTTGCAAAGCTGAGACCTGCCAGTGTCATGGATTGTTCTCAATCATCATCTGGGAAGACCAGGTGATGTCAATCTCAAAGCAAAACGTTTTCAGATGTCAATATCCTCTGTTCGGAATGTAATTAAGAAATGGCAGTCATCAGGAACAGTGGAAATTAAAGCAAGATCTGGAAAACCAAGAAAAATATCAGACAGAACAGCTCGCAGGATTGTGAGAAAAACAATTTAAAACCCACGTTTGACTGCACAATCCCTCCAGAAAGATCTGGCAGACACTGGAGTTGTGGTACACTATTCCACTATAAAGAGATACTTGTACAAATATGGTCTTCTTGGAAGAGTCATCAGAAGAAAACCTCTTCTATGTCCTCACCACAAAAATCAGCGTTTGAACTTTGCAAATGAACATATAGACAAGCCTGATGCATTTTGGAAACAAGTTCTGTGGACCGATGAGGTTAAAATTGAACTTTTTGGCCGGAATGCGCAAAGGTACATTTGGAGAAGAAGGGGAACAGAATTTTATGAAAAGAACCTCTGTCCAGCTGTTAAACATGGGGGGGGGGGTGGTGGTGGTGGTGGATCAATCATGCTTTGGGGTTGTATTGCAGCCAGTGGCACAGGGAACATCTCACGAGTAGAAGGAAAAATGGACTCAATTAAATTTCAGCAAATTTTGGATGCTAACTTGATGTCATCTGTGAAAAAGCTGAAGTTAAAGAGAGGATGGCTTCTACAAATGGATAATGATCCTAAACACACCTCGAAATCCACGGGGGATAACATCAAGAGGCGTAAACTAAAGGTTTTGCCATGGCCTTCACAATCTCCTGACCTCAACATAATTGAAAATCTATGGATAGATCTCAAAGGAGCAGTGCGTGACAGACAGCCCAGAAGTCTCAAAGAACTGGAAGACTTTTGTAAGGAAGAATGGGCAAAGATATCTCAAACAAGAATTGAAAGACTCTTGGCTGGCTACAAAAAGCATTTACAAGCTGGGATACTTGCCAAAGGGGGCAGTACAAGATATTAACTCTGCAGGGTGCCCAAACTCTTGCAGATGCCATTTTTTTGTTTTCTGTTATTTTGAAAGTGTAAATGATGGAAATAAAATCTAACTTTTGTTGACATATTATAAGAATGTCTTATCTGTAATTTGATGCCTTTTGGAGATTTTTCCATCTTTTCTTGGCTTCTTTATGCATATTAATACAAATTGTTACCTGGGGTGCCCAAACTTTTGATCCCCACTGTGAATATGTAGCAGATCCTGTACGTTTGAATACACCCTAAGACATATTGGTACACTGGGGGGGTGGCTGTACCTTCCCGTGCTATGGCCACTCAGAACACTCCCCTCTGACCTTTATCCCACACCTGGCCCATCAGAATGAGACGCCCCTCAGTGCGAGATATCACGTCTTTCATATAGCAGTCATGTCTTCTATATAGCGGTGTAACTAGTGCGGTACTAGTGGTAGACTAGGTTGTTCAGCAATTTGTTGTTATTTTTAAATGTGTTCAGGCTGGGGTGGCTTAAAAACAACTGCTACTCAGTTCTGGCTCACTTATGTCCACTTTATACTTGCACATTGTTCTGGTTTAGCCAGTGTACCAGTGAACACCATATAGCACGATAAATAGATCTGTAAGGTTAATTTGTTTCCAACACAAGAAAGTGATCTCATGCTACTGCTCTCTATGTACTCACAAAAGGAGGGATTAAAGGGGTATTCCAGGAAAAAACTTTTTTTTATTTATCAACTGGCTCTAGAATGCAGGGCCGGTACAGTGCCTTAGATTGTGATTTGCCATAGATTGTGATGGAGTGACTCAGCAGTCTTCCCTGCTCGAGCGCTCCGCATCCATTACATTCTATAGGCTGACACTCGCACACCACCCCCCAACTATTGGTTACTGCGGGGGCTGGGGGGGGGGGGGTGTGCGAGTGTCACGTGACATATGTAATCATCAGGCATTGCACCTCACGACAGTCTCACTTGGGCTATCACAGGGAGAGGACTGCCCGGGCATGAAGGCTGCTGGGAGTTGTAGTGCAGGGAAGGGCCCACAACTCCCAGCATGCCCAGACAGCTGAAGGCTGCGCGGTGATGCTGGGAGTTGTAGTGCAGTGAAGGCACCACAACTCCCAGCATGCCCAGACAGCTGAAGGCTGCCCGAGCATGCTGGGAGTTGTAGTGCAGTGAAGGGCCCACAACTCCAAGCATGCCCAGACAGCTGAAGGCTGCCCGGGCATGCTGGGAGTTGTAGTGTAGGGAAGGGCCCACAACTCCCAGCATGCCCAGACAGCTGAAGGCTGCGCGGTGATGCTGGGAGTTGTAGTGCAGTGAAAGGGCCACAACTCCCAGCATGCCTAGACAGCTAAAGGCTGCCCAGGCATGCTGGGAGTTGTAGTTTTACACAGGTATAAAGTAGTGTTAGCGCGATTTAAGCGTAGTTAGCGTAGCGTAGTGTTAGCTCAATTATAGCGTAGCTTTAGTTTAGTGTTAGCGCAGTTTTACATTTTTAGCGTAGCGTACATTTAGCGTAGTGTAGTGTTAGAGCACTTTTAGTGTAATGTAGTGTTAGCGTAGTTTTAGTGTATTTAGCGTAGTGTAGTGTTAGCGTAGTTTTAGTGTAGGTTAGTGTTAGCGCAGTTTTAGCGTATTTAGTGTAGTGTAGTGTTAGCGCAGTTTTAGCGTATTTAGCGTACCTTAGTTTTACCGCAGTTTTAGTGTATTTAGCGTAGTGTAGTGTTAGCGCAGTTTTAGTGTATTTAGCGTAGTGTAGTGTTAGCACAGTTTTAGTGTATTTAGCGTAGTGTAGTGTTAGCGCAGTTTTAGTGTATTTAGCATAGCGAATTGTTAGCATAGTCTTAGAGTAGTGAGCGCAGCGTAGTCCTAGAGTAGTCAGCGTAGTGTAGTGTTAGTCCAGTTCTAGCATAGTTGGCGTAGTTGTACACGAGTGTAGTGTAGTGTTAGCGCAGTTTTAGCGTATTTAGCGTACCTTAGTTTTACCGCAGTTTTAGTGTATTTAGCGTAGTGTAGTGTTAGCGCAGTTTTAGTGTATTTAGCGTAGTGTAGTGTTAGTATAGTTTTAGTATATTTAGCGTAGTGTAGTGTTAGCGCAGTTTTAGTGTATTTAGCATAGCGTATTGTTAGCGTAGTCTTAGAGTAGTGAGCGCAGCGTAGTCCTAGAGTAGTTAGCGTAGTGTAGTGTTAGTCCAGTTCTAGCATAGTTGGCGTAGTTGTACACGGGTGTAGTGTAGCTAACTTAGTTTTACAGGCAGATAAAGCGTAGTTTAGATAGTTTAGCGTGGGGTGTAGCTTAGCTTAGTAGTAAAGTAAAGTGGCAACAACTCCCAGCATGCCCAGACAGCCAAAGCCGTCCGGGCAGGATGGAAGTTGTAGTTTTGCAAAGTAGCAGAGGCAGTTGTGCTCTGCTACGTTAATGCAGTATACAGCCATCTGTATAGATGGCTGTATACGGTGATCACAAGGCCACTTACCCACCTCCGTTCCTGCTCCGTCACTGGACGTGTAGCAATGCAGGAAGATGACGGAGCTGGAACGGGGGTGGTAAGTTAGGCTCTCCAGGTACTAATCCATTTTTTTTGTGTTTTTCTTCTCATTTCAGATATGTGAATGCGGAGGACTACATCGGAATCGTTGGACTACGACGATGACCTGCATTTTTTCTTTTCTTTTAATAAAATGGTTAACGAGGGCTGTGGGGGAGTGTTTTTCCTAATAAAAATGTTTTAACTTGTGTGTGCTTTTTTTTAATTACTTTACAGGCTTAGTAGTGGAAGCCGTCTTGTAGACGGGGTCCATTACTAAGTCGGGGCTTAGCGTTAGCTCCAAAAACAACTAGCGCTAACCCCCAGTTATTACCCCTGGTACCCACCTCCACAGGGGTACCGGGAAGAGCCGATACCAACAGGCCCAGAGCGCCAAATATGGCGCTCTTGGGCTTAGGCGGTAACAGGCTGACGTTATTTAGGCTGGGGAGGGCCAGTAACGATGGTCCTCGCCCACCCTGGTAACGTCAGGCTGTTGCTGTTTGGTTGGTATTTGCCGGAAAATGAAAAGACGGGGAACCCCCCCCCCCATTTTTTTAAAACGTGTGTGGTTCCCCGTCTTTTCATTTTCAGGCAAATACCAACCAAACAGCAACAGCCTGACGTTACCAGGGAGGGCGAGGACCATCGTTACTGGCCCTCCCCAGCCTAAATAACGCCAGCCTGTTACCGCCTAAGCCCAAATATTTGGCGCTCTGGGCCTGTTGGTATTGGCTCTTCCCGGTACCCCTGTGGCGGTGGGTACCGGGGTAATAATTGGGGATTATCGCTAGCTGTTTTTGGGGCTAACGCTAAGCCCCGACTTAGTAATGGACTCCGTCTACAAGACGGCTTCCACTACTAAGCCTGTAAAGTAATTTAAAAAAAGCACACACAAGTTAAAACATTTTTATTAGGAAAAACACTCCCCCACAGCCCTCGTTAACCATTTTATTAAAAGAAAAGAAAAAATGCAGGTCATCATCATAGTCCACCGATTCCGAAGTAGTCCTCCGCATTCACGTATCTGAAATGAGAAGAAAAACACAAAAAAAATGGATTAGTACCTGGAGAGCCTAACTTATCACCCCCGTTCCAGCTCCGTCATCTTCCTGCATTGCTACACGTCCAGTGTCGGAGCAGAAACGGAGGTGGGTAAGTGGCCTTGTGATCACCATATACAGCCATCTATACAGGTGGCTGTATACTGCATTAACGTAGCAGAGCGCAACTGCCTCTGCTACTTTTGCAAAACTACAACTTCCACCCTGCCCGGACGGCCTTTGGCTGTCTGGACATGCTGGGAGTTGTAGCCACTTTACTTTATTACTAAGCTAAGCTACACCCCACGCTAAACTATCTAAACTACGCTTTATCTGCCTGTAAAACTAAGTTAGCTACACTACACCCGTGTACAACTACGCCAACTATGTTACAACTGGACTAACACTACGCTGCGCTCACTACTCTAAGACTACGCTAACAATACGCTATGCTAAATATGCTAAAACTGTGAAACGCTACACTACACTAAATACATTAAAACTGCGCTAACACTACACTAAATACACTAAAACTGCGCTAAAACTAAGCTACGCTAATTACACTAAAACTGTGCTAACACTAAGCTACGCTAAAACCACGCTAACACTACACTACGCTAAATACACTAAAACTGCGCTTAAACTAAGCTACGCTAAATACGCTAAAACTGCGCTAACACTACACTACGCTAAATACACTAAAACTGCGCTAACACTACACTACGCTAAATACACTAAAACTGCGGTAAAACTAAGGTACGCTAAATACGCTAAAATTGCGCTAACACTACACTAAATACGCAAAAACTGCGCTAACACTAAGCTACACTAAAACTACGCTAACACTACACTACGCTAAATACACTAAAACCACGCTAACACTACATTACACTAAAAGTGCGCTAACACTACACTACGCTAAATGTACGCTACGCTAAAAATGTAAAACTGCGCTAACACTAAACTAAAGCTACGCTATAATTGAGCTAACACTACGCTACGCTAACTACGCTTAAATCGCGCTAACTCTACTTTATACCTGTGTAAAGCTACAACTCCCAGCATGCCTGGGCAGCCTTTAGCTGTCTAGGCATGCTGGGAGTTGTGGTCCTTTCACTGCACTACAACTCCCAGCATCACCGCGCAGCCTTCAGCTGTCTGGGCATGCTGGGAGTTGATGTGCCTTCACTGCACTACAACTCCCAGCATGCTCGGGCAGCCTTCAGCTGTCTGGGCATGCTGGGAGTTGTGGGCCCTTCCCTGCACTACAACTCCCAGCATGCCCGGGCAGCCTTAAGCTGTCTGGGCATGCTGGGAGTTGTGGGCCCTTCACTGCACTACAACTCCCAGCATGCTCGGGCAGCCTACAGCTGTCTGGGCATGCTGGGAGTTGTGGTCCCATCAGCTAAACTACAACTCCCAGCATGCCCAGGCAGCCTTCAGCTGTCTGGGCATGCTGGGAGTTGTGGGCCCTTCCCTGCACTACAACTCCTAGCATGCCCGGGCATGCTGGGAGTTGTAGTCTCTTTCAAACTAATCCTAAACTACGCTACACTAAAAGTAAATCTATGCTACCTACCTAGGCATGCGCAGTACTCGCTGTGCCCGAAGCCCTTTAAATCTGTTTCCTGTTCCCTGGGCTAACATGGAGCGGGGAACAGAGCCGCAGGCGGGGTGGATGACTTGCGCAGGCGGGGACACATAACACTGCTAGCGGGCACAGGGGTCCCGTTAGCAGTGAACATTGCACAGGTGGGGACACACAACACTGCTAGCGGGCACAGGGGTCCCGTTAGCAGTGAACATTGCGCTGGCGGGGACACACATTACTCTGCTAGCGGGCACAGGGGTCCCGTTAGCAGTGAACATTGCGCAGGCAGGGACACATAACACTGCTAGCGGGCACAGGAGTCCCGTTAGCGGTGAACATTGCGCTGGCGGGGACACACATAACACTGCTAGCGGGCACAGGGGTCCCGTTAGCGGTGAATAGAGATCGCGCTGGCGGGTGACACTGACTGTCAGCTTGTGCGAGGGGCACACAAGCTGACAGGCGCAGCGGGGAGGACACAGTAAATGGATTGACTTCTGTGGCTCCATTCCGCTCTCGGAATCGGGCCACAGACGCCATGAGAGCTCCGTGCAACTTCGGGCTATCACAGGGAGAGATCCTCTCCCTGTGATAGCCCAAGTGAGACTGCCGTGAGCTGCAATGCCTGATGATTAAATATGTCACGTGACACTCGCACACACCCCCCCAGCCCCCGCAGTAACCAATGGTTGGGGGGTGGTGTGCCAGTGTCAGCCTATAGAATGTAATGGAGGCGGAGCGCTCGAGCAGTGAAAACTGCTGAGTCACTCCATCACAATCTATGGCAAATCACAATCTATGGCACTGCACCGGTTTTAGACAAAGTGTGGCCCTGAGCAAACCTAAAAAGGGGGCCCCAAATTTTTTTATATTCTACCAAAAATATAGGCGCATTTAATGCTGAAACCGATCAGCTGTTCTGCGGAGCTGTCACAGCTGTATCAACGCTGTAAATAGGGCGGGAAATAAATGGCCCCATTCACTGTGTAGTGCCCGTGCTGAATTACTGCAGCTCTGCTCCCATTCACTGTATACAGAGCAGAGCTGCTGTAACTCAGCATGGCCACTACACAGTGAATGGGGCCATTTGTTTCCCGCCCCATTTACAGCGTCGATACAGCTGCGGCAGCTCCGCCGAATAGCCGATTGTTTTCAGCACCCCACCAATCAGATATTGATGGCCTATCCTGGCGATAGGCCATTAATAGGTGGAACTGGAACTACTATCAGGGGTAATTAAGACATTTTATTACATGTATCAGGGTGCGTTCACATGCTGGTAACTTGCAGCAGGTTTCCTTCACTACCTTTCATTTCAATGGGTCTACGGACAGTCAGCAATAGTGGCAGATTTGCAGACTGCTGGCAGACCCGTTGAAATGAATGGTAGTATAACTCCCAGCGGATTTCCCACAGCAGGAAACCCACTGCTTGTTACCAGCATGTGAATCCACCCTTACATCCAAGGTGACCAATCTGTAGCCCTTCAGCTATTGCAAAACTACAACTCTCAGCATGCCCAGACAGCCAAGGACTGTTTGGACATGCTGGTAATTGTAGTTTTGCAAACAGCTGGATGGACACAGATTGGACACCTAGGTTATAGTGTGTGTATGAATTAGTGTATGTATTGTAATGTTTTTTTTACTGTAACACTTACCCTGTAATGTCCCTAAACTGACTCTGGCTGCCACTGGCTTCCTGGTACTGCTGGACCACCAGCCTGACCTGGCTCTGCTGACTGCTCTTAAGATGCTCCTTAAGGCTGCACTGCGTCTGCTTTACACCACTGAGTCTGTGCTGTGGTGACAGGATGCACGTAGCTCAAGGAACGTCATAATCTGGAGGAGGAGGGGCCTTGCTGACTGTCGCTGAGCTAGTAGGCAGACTCACTAGCCCACTAGCTATCAATGAGGACCGTCGGACGCGGAGGCGGCGTGACACTGTCAGCACTCCTGACAGTGTCACGCTGCTTCCGCTGCTCGTCCTCATTGAGCGGACTCCATCTTCCAAAGGGCCCCTGTCACAGCCCTTTGGAAGATGAAGTCCGCTCCTGATACGGGGCCCCTTTGGAGATGGGGGCCCCAGGCAATTGCCTAGGTTGCCCCGCCCTAACGCCGGCCCTGCCAGAATGTTACACAGATTTGTAAATTACTTCTATTAAAAAATCTTAATCCTTTCAGTACTTATGACCTTCTGAAGTTAAGGTTGTTCATTCTGTCTAAGTGCTCTCTGATGACACCTGTCTCAGTAAACGCCCAGTTTAGAAGAGGTTTGCTATGGGGATTTGCTTCTAAACTGGGCGGTTCCCAAGACACGTGTCATCAGAGAGGACTTAGACAGAAAATAACAACCATAACTTCAGAAGGTCATAAGTACTGAAAGGATTAAGATTTTTTAATAGAAGTAATTTACAAATCTGTTTAACTTTCTGGAGCCAGTTGATATATATATATATAAAAAAGTTTTTTCCTGGAATACCCCTTTAATGGGACAAGAAGCCAGGTGAACCCTGGGTGGTGTTTGTGGGGATTGAAGGTCCAGGTCTGTAGGGCACCTAGATTAATAAAAGATGAACAGGCTGGCATCTTGGGGATGATAGACACATAGGTAGTCATGAAGTGGTAGAAATGTGCGTCTTGTCAACATCAAAAGATCCAGAAATAGAAGTTGCGGAATCTGATGTGTAGCTTTATGTGTAATTATTAGTGGCAGTTTACTGTATCATCAATTTGGGTACTAGAACATCTAGTTTACAATTGTTCTAACACCCCAGAAGATGGAGAAAAAAAATGACGAATGTATTTGATGGCTGTCTCTTTTCTTATCGAGTGCTCTTGGGAGGCGCTGCCTGATACCTAGAGACATGGATGATATGTGATCAACAGCAATTAGTTATGCATAAACTATGGATGCTGATGGCGGCAGTGCTGTGCATTAATTATAGCAACAGTAATGAGCAGAGGCGCTCACAACACTTCGCTAGAGCACCCCCTGGGATTACACCTCTGATCTACTCTTCTGTGCTTCTCTGCTTTTTGAGGCCATGTTTAGTCAGGGTTTAGTTTATAATGAATCTTTTCTTATTCTTATATAAACATCAAACAACTTTAGTTGTCTGAATTTCCTCATATACACGACAGACGTGCCTAGAATTTAGTAAGTGTTACCTTTAAGGGGTACTCCCGTGGATGTTTTTTTTTTTTAAATCAACTGGGGCCAGAAAGTTAAACAACTTTGTAAATTACAATACCTTCCAATACATTTTATGAGCTGTATACTACAGAGGAAATGCTTTTCATTTTGGATTTCTGATGTCACGACCACAGTGCTCTCTGCTGAAATCTGCTGTCCATTTTAGCAACTGTCCAGAGCAGCATATGTTTGCTATGGGGCTTTTCTCCTGCTCTGGACAGTTCCAAAAATGGACAGCAGAGGTCAGAAGAGAGCACTGTGGTCGTGACATCAGAGAAATCCAAAAAGAAAAGCATTTCTTCTGTAGTAGATAGCTCCTAAAAAGTACTGGAAGGATTAAGATTTTTTTATAGAAGTAAATTTACAAATCTGTTTAACTTTCTGGTGCCAGTTGATTTAAAAAAAACAAAAACGTTTTCCACGGGAGTACCCCTTTAAATACGCAATCCACAGTGGAAAATTCTCAAGCGAATTATGTTGCTATCCATTGATTTCAATTAGTCCACAGCAAATTTTCCAATGTGGAAATGCCAATTGTAGAATTTCGCAGAAGATAATGTGCAAGTGAAATTTCCACTTAAGAATATCCACTGTAGATTATGTACAGTCATGGTCGTAAATGTTAGCACCCCTAACATTTTTCTGGAAAATGAAGTATTTCTCACAGAAAAGGATTGCAGTAACAGATGTTTTGCTATACACATGTTTATTCCCTTTGTATGTATTGGAACTAAACCAAAAAAGAGAGGAAAAAAAGCAAATCGGGCAAAATGTCCCACCAAACTCTAAAAATGGGCTGGACAAAATTATTGTCTCCATTTCAAAACTGTGGAAAAATAAGATTGTTTCAAGCATGTGATGCTCCATTAAACTCACCTGGGGAAAGTAACAGGTGTGGGCAATATAAAAATCACACCTGAAAGCATATAAAAGGAGAGAAGTTCACTTAGTCTTTGCATTGTGTGTATGTGTGTGCCACACTAAGCATGGACAACAGAGAGAGGAGAAGAGAACTGTCTGATGACTTGGGAACCAACATTGTGGAAAAATATCAACAATCTCAAGGTTACAAGTCCATCTCCAGAGATCTAGATTTGCCTTTGTCCACAGTACGCAAGGTTATCAAGAAGTTTGCAACCTATGGCACTGTAGCTAATCTCCCTGGGTGCGGGCGGAAGAGAAAAATTGATGAAAGGTGTCAACGCAGGATAGTCCTGATGTTGGATAAGCAGCCCCAAACAAGTTCCAACGATATTCAAGCTGTCCTGCAGGCTCAGGGAGCATCAATGTCAGCGAGAACTATCCGTCAACATTTAAATAAAATTAAACGCTATGGCAGGAGACCCAGGAGGACCCCACTGCTGACACAGAGACATAAAAAAGCAAGACTACATTTTGCCAAAATGAACTTGAGTAAGCCAAAATCCTTCTGGGAAAATGTCTTGTGGACAGATGAGACCAAGATAGAGCTTTTTGGTAAAGCACATCATTCTACTGTTTTCCAAAAACAGAATGAGGCCTACAAAGAAAAGAACACAGTACCTACAGTGAAATATGGTGGAGGTTCAATGATGTTTTGGGGTTGTTTTGCTGCCTCTGGCACTGGGTGCCTTGAATGTGTGCAAGGCATCATGAAATCTGAGGATTACCAACGGATTTTTGGGTCGCACTGTACAGCCCAGTGTCAGAAAGCTGGTTTGCATCCGAGATCTTGGGTCTTCCAGCAGGACAATGACCTCAAACATATATCAAAAAGCACCCAGAAATGGATGGCAACAAAGCGCTGGAGAGTTCTGAAGTGGCCAACAATGAGTCCAGATCTAAATCCCATTGAACACCTGTGGAGAGATCTTAAAATTGCTGTTGGGAAAAGGCGCCCTTCCAATAAGAGAGACCTGGAGCAGTTTGCAAAGGAAGAGTGGTCCAACATTCCGGCCGAGAGGTGTAAGAAGCTTATTGATCGTTATAGGAAGCAACTTATTTCAGTTATTTTTTCCAAAGGTGTGCAACCAAATATAAAATTAAGGGTGCCAATAATTTTGTCCAGCTCATTTTTGGAGTTTGGTGTGACATTATGTCCAATTTGTATTTTTTTTCCTCCCTTTTTGGTTTAGTTCCAATACACACAAAGGGAATAAACATGTGTATAGCAAAACATGTGTTACTGCAATCCTTTTCTGTGAGAAATACTTCATTTTCTAGAAACATTTCAGGGGTGCCAACATTTACGCCATGACTGTATGTAAAAGTACCCCTTGGCTAGGTTTCTACAAAGGTTTTCTTCTGGCATTTTTTTAAAAACTATCACTGCAGTTTTTGAGCCAAAGCCAAAAGTGTATTAAAAATTGGAAATATAAAAGAAGAACTCTTCCTTATACTTCAACTTCCTTGTGAATCCATTTCTGACTTTTGCTTGTAAAACTGCAGTGGAGGTCCCCCCCCCCCAAAAAAAAAATCAAAAACAAAAAAACAACCAAATAACTTGCGTGGTGACCTAGCATAGAGGAGGTAACAAAAATTATACAGAAGAGTAAGGGGACACTATCTGAGGTTAGTTGTGGGGGAGGGAGATGAGGGAAAATATCATTTTACTGAAAGAGTCGTAGATGTTTGCAACAAACTTCCAGCAGATGTGGTTGGTTAATCTGCAGTTAGTGAATGTAAACATATCTGGGATAAACATATATCTATCTTAAGATAGAAATATAAAGGAAATAATATAAGGGCAGATTAGATAGAGCAGTGGACTTTTTCTGCAGACAATCTGTGTGTCTGAGAATATGTAGTTTAACTTCATAGCAAGTATTGGGGGCTAAAGACCCTTTTGCACGAGTCGATTATCGCCTTAATGAGCGTTCCTAGGAATACTTGTTCTGATTATGACCCTGTGTAAAATGGTGAGCAATCCACCTCTAATAAAATCATTGCTATCGGCTGCACATCGCCCTGAATAAACAGGAAAGCAGATCGGCACTAGTTATAGGAGCCACTGGCCCATGGAATAGGACTTTAACATCACAAGTTCTATTTATTCCAAGATTATCACTTTTCAATGTCTGTGTATCATAAACCTAGTATAATGAAAATGCTGAGGTGTTTTTAAGACTCTTTAGTGGATTGTAAATACACTATAAATAGTTTTATAATTCTAGTAAAAAATACAGTTTGTTTGACCTTTTCACTTTTTCCAGTTTCTCTTTTCATTCTTTTTGTCTGTTTTATGGGGTTGGTCTATATGTGTAGTCAGTGAGCAGTGCTTCTCCGCAAACCTTCTGTCTGCCGTCCTCTTCATACATACAGAACAGCAGCATTTTCTAACATATTTCTAAATCTCCCATTAAATAATTTTATAAAACAGTAGTAAAAAAAATAAAAGAAACATTGTAATTTTATACCTGTAACACTCCCATCCCCTGTACAGATATATAGGGAGAGAGGGAGAAAAACAAACAAAAACTTAATTTACCTTTCTAGGTTCTGTTTAGTTTCTTATTATTCATACTGCCATATTTTTATTATTATATTTATGTTTCGTTAGCCTAATCAAGTAATATCCAGTTATTAAAGATGTACTTCGGGGAGCTAAATCCATAGCTCATCTTTTCCCTTTCATCAACCTATTTAATTGTCTAAATATTCATTACCTATATAAAGCAGTTTCCCCTCTTTGGTTGTCACTAACATGCATGAAGTGAGGGAATTATGGTACATTATCAAGCCACCCACTCCGTCTCTGTCCAAATCCTTCTCTGAAAGCAGCCCCCACCCTCCTGAGTGACACAGACCATGTGGTTTCTCCCCTGCACTGATGAGTCATTCTTACATTAGTGCTGAGAACCCGGAGGTGTGTGCTGCCTTAGCCAATTAGACACTGAATCTCTCTCTGCTGCTCAGGATCAGGAGGGTGGGGGCTGGCAGAGCAGAGCTACAATGATTGCTGGGAGATGTAGGCGAGGGGAGAGAAGAATGAAAAGAATATCAAGCAGCCAGAGAAAACAACAGAGGCCACCAATGGCATGCATATCAGGCAGGATGGTTTACAGGGAACATACAGTCATTGCCGTAAATGTTTGTACTCCTGAATTTTTTCAAGGAAATGAAGTATTTCTCACAGAAAAGGATTGCAGTAACACATGTTTTGCTATGCACATGTTTACGCCCTTTGTGTGTATTGGAACTAAACCAAAAAAGGGAGGAAAAAAAGCTAATTTGACATAATGTCACACCAAACTCCATAAATAGACTTGACAAAATTATTGGCACCCTTTCAACATTGTGGAAAAATAATATTGTTTCAAGCATGTGATGCTCCTTTAAACTCACCTGGAAAAAAAAACAGGTGTGGGCAATATAAAAAGAAAAATCACACCTGAAATCAGATAAAAACGAGAGAAATGATCTTAGTCTTTGCATTGTGTGTCTGTGTGTGCCACACTAAGCATGGACAACAGAAAGAGGAGAAGAGAACTTGAGAACCAAAATTGTGGAAAAATATCAACAATCTCAAGGTTACAAGTCCATCTCCAGAGATCTAGATTTGCCTTTGTCCACAGTGTACAACATTATCAAGAAGTTTGCAACCCATGGCACTGTAGCTAATCTCTCTGGGTGTGGATGGAAGAGAAAAATTGATAAAAGGGGTCAACGCAGGATAGTCCGGATGGTGGATAAGCAGCCCCAAACAAGTTCCAAAGATATTCAAGCTGTTCTGCAGGCTCAGGGAGCATCAGTGTCAGCGCAAACTATCCGTCGACATTTAAATGAAATGAAACGCTATGGCAGGAGACCCAGGAGGACCCCACTGCTGACACAGAGACATAAAAAAGCAAGACTACATTTTGCCAAAATGAACTTGTGTAAGCCAAAATCCTTCTGGGAAAACTTCTTGTGGACAGATGAAACCAAGATAGAGCTTTTTGGTAAAGCACATCATTCTACTGTTTACCGAAAACGGAATGAGGCCTACAAAGAAAAAGAACACAGTACCTACAGTGAAATATGGTGGAGGTTCAATTATGTTTTGGGGTTGTTTTGCTGCCTCTGGCACAAAGGCATCATGAAATCTGAGGATTACCAACGGATTTTGGGTCGCATTGTACAGCCCAGTGTCAGAAAGCTGGGTTTGCATCCAGATCTAAATCCCATTGAACACCTGTGGAGAGATCTTAAAATTGCTGTTGGGAAAAGGCGCCCTTCCAATAAGAGAGACCTGGAGCAGTTTGCAAAGGAAGAGTGGTCCAACATTCCGGCTGAGAGGTGTAAGAAGCTTATTGATGGTTATAGGAAGCCACTGATTTCAGTTATTTTTTCCAAAGGGTATGCAACCAAATATTAAGTTAAGGGTGCCAATAATTTTGTATAGCAAAACATGTGTTACTGCAATCCTTTTCTGTGAGAAATACTTCATTTTCTTGAAAAATTTCAGGGGTGCCAACATTTACGGCCATGACTGTACCCAGGGAGTGTGGTAGTTTAGGAGCTTTTCCTTATATATTTACTTCCCTGGAGTACCCCTTAAACACTATCCAATCAAGCCAGAATTAACATCTTAGTGATCATCAACTTTGTACAGTTGTCAATATTTAAAAAAGTGTTTTTTACTTCCTAGATCTTATACTATGTGGGCTATGGCTAGCTTATGAATTATAAAAGAAAATCTTGACACACAGGAAGTGCTGGTTCAGCCAATCATATACTTAGGTAGGTCAACCCTATTGCCAGTGATTGGTTTAGCAGGCACTTCTGGTGTGTGTCGAGAGTGAGCACCGATGTGCAGAGAAAAACTAATAAGGAGATGCAGCACTACACCAGCACTGCATTTCCTTCATTCTTAAATCCTGTCTCATTCTCATGTTCTCCTGGAGGTTGGATCCCACTGATCATAAAGTAATAAAATATCCTAACAGTATTTCATCACTTTGCAGGATGGAAAACCCCTTGGGGTGTATTCACATGAACATGACGTCAGACTTGCATTGAGGGGGCGGGGCGTGATGAGGGGGTGGGGCCATCACAACGTCATGATCCTCTGGCCCCTGTATCACCCGTCATCAGGCACGGAGCGAAGTTTGCTCCGTGCACAAGAGGACAGGGGGTGCTGCAGGAGAGATCGCGGGGGTCCCCAGAGGCGGGAGCCCTGGGATGAGACATCTTGTCCCCTATCCTTTGGGTATGCCTATGTCCTGCTGATCTCCTGCTCTGCCACGCACAGCTTAGGAGATCGGCGGAGGGACCCGATTGTCAATCACAGCTGGGGTCCTGCCGCAGCTGTCGGGGCCGCGATTGCGTCAGTCCTGGCAGCATTAAACACATAGATGCTGTGATCAGTCCTGATCACGGCATCTATGGTGTTGACAGAGAGAGGGTGCTCCCCCTGTTCACCAACAGCAGCCCGCGATACAATCACGGGTCGCCGTTGCTTGCTATGGCAGTAGGAGACTGATGGCCTCCTCTCTGCCAGCTACGGAAGCCTGTGAGATCCACCCACAGGCTGGATTCAGGGCCATTTGAAGGAATTTGGGGGCCCCAAGCAAAATAGACATGGAGGCCCTACCCCCTCCCCACCTTAAAAAAAGATTATATAGAAGACCATATAGAGATATACACCAGCTGTACACAGGATATATACCCCATATAAGGGATTACAGCAACATGAAGGAACTCACAGGTCACGTCTTTTCTGATCAGCGCCGTTCTCTTTCCTTTTCTTCCCCATCCGACTCAGACCGCCATGATGTCTTCTTCCAGCCAAAATTTTATCTCTCTTCATCTGCAGAACAAACATTTTAGACTCTGCATTTTTCCAGTGCTCTCATTAACACTACACAATCTCCTCATCAATAGGCATGTAATAATGCCCCCCTTGGTGTCCCACTCAGTAATAGAGCATGGTGCCCAACAGTCCCCAACCATGGTGCCTCCAGCTGTTGCAAAACTACAGCGCCCAGATGACCTCTGGATTTCCGGGCATGCTAGGAGTCATAGTTTTGCACCCTGGTTGTGAAACACTGATGTAGGTAGTAAGGTAGCCAGGTACATAGCTAGTAGGGCTGCACGATATGGGGAAAATGTGCGATTGCAATTATGGATCTAAATATTGGAATTTCAATATTATAAAAAAAATAGTGGAATCCTCCTATTTCATGTCCAATCTCCCCCTATTTTACATCTATTCCCCCTTTTTATATCCACCACCCATTTCACATCTTCCCCGTTTCATTTCTATCCCCAATCACATTCTCCCCATTTCATTTCTATCCCCCCCATGTCACATTCTCCCCTTCCCATCCCTATCCCCTGTCTCATCTTCTCCCTTGTGACATTCTCCCCCCATGTTAACACCCCCCCGTCCCAGTAGACAGGTAGTACCCCCAAATTAGATCCCCAGTAGGCAGGTAGTACCCCCAGATTGACCCCCTCCCGCAGTAGGCAGGTAGTACCCCCAGATTACCCCCTCCCCCCAATAGACAGGTAGTAGCCCCATATTAGACCCCACCCCCCTGGTAGGCAGGTAGTACTTCCAGATTAACCCCCCCCCCCCCAGTCGACATGAAGAACCCCCAGATTAACCCCCTTCCCTCCAGTAGGCAGGCAGTACCCCCAGATAAACCCCCTCCTCCCCAGTAGGCAGGTAGTACCCCCAGATAAACCCCCTCCCCCCAGTAGGCAGGTAGTACCCCCAATTAACCCCCTCTCCCCAGTATGCAGGTAGCACCCCCATATTAACCCCCTCCCCCTTAGTGTGCAGGTAGTACCCCCAGATTAACCCCCTCCCCCCAGTAGGCATGAAGCACCCCCAGATTAACCCCCTTCCCCCAGTAGGCAGGTAGTACCCCCAGATAAACCCCCTCCCCCCAGTAGGCAGGTAGTACCCCCAGATTAACCCCCTCCCTCAGTGTGCAGGTAGTACCCCCAGATGAACCCCCCCAGTAGGCAGGTAGTACCCCCAGATTAACCCCCTCCCTCAGTGTGCAGGTAGTACCCCCAGATTAATCCCCCAGTAGGCAGGTAGTACCCCCAGTACCCCAGGAGGGGGTTAATCTGGGGGTACCATCCACCTACTGGGGGGGAGAGGGGGTTAATCTGGGGGTACCACCTCCCCCCCCCCCCCCCTCGTAGGAAGGTAGTACCCCCAGATTAACCCCCCCCCCCCAGACCCAGTAGGCAGGTAGTAGAACACCTAGGTTATCATTAGTCCCCCCCGGGGGCCCCGGCTGGTACCTGCTCTGCTGCTGCAGTTGCCGGGAGAAATTCAGGGGCTGAATCAGGGCAGAATCTTGCTTGCGCTGTTGCTACGCGCACGTCACGCTCTAGGGCCAGCGGCAGGACGTAGTAACGCCGGCCCTTAAATTCTGGGAGCGTGACGTGAGGGTCACCGCATAGCTGCACGGCACTGGGAGTGGGGACATCCTCTTGAGTTCATTTCCCACCGGCAACTACAGGCTGTAATCTACAGGTGAGTCGGGGCGGGCACAAAAATAGGAGCCGGAGGCCGAGCGGCTTTAGTCTCGGCCTCCCGCTCCAGGCTCTCGCACTGCTCGCCCGGGCCGGCTGACAGGGCGAGCTGCCGAACTGGGACAGAGGCAGGAGGATGGCAAGCACCAGTTCTGCTCGGGGCCCCAAGCAATTGCTTGGTTTGCCTGTCCTGCAGCGACGGGCCATTGCACAGGCTTTGCAAGCTTATCACAAAAATGCACCCTTTATATAAAGTACAATATGTCAGGAAAAGCGTTCTAAAGTTATAACCATTTAAAGAGAGACATGTCAATTTTTTTTTAAAAGAGCCTGGTCATTAAAGTATAAAATGGGTCTGTCCTTAAGGGGTTAAAAAAATCTTAATCCTTCCAGTACTTATCAGCTGCTTTTTACTACAGAGGAAGTTCTTTTCTTTTTTAAGTTCCTTTCTGCCTGACCACAGTGCTCTCTGCTGACACCTCTGTCCTTTGTCAGGAACTGTCCAGAGCAGGAGAGGTTTGCTATGGGGATTTGCTATTACTCTGAACAGTTCCTAAAATGGACAGAGGTGTCAGCAAAGAGCACTTTGGTTAGGCAGTAAGGAAATTAAAAAATACAAGAACTTCCTATGGAGCATACATCAGCTTATAAGTACTGGAAAGATTAAGAGAGAAATTTACAGATCTGTTTAACTTTCTGGCACCAGTTGATTTAAAAAAAAAATGTTTTCCAGCGGAGTACCCCTTTAAAATGAATAAAGCAATGATTTTTGTTTTATCTACTTATATTCACTTCTACTGAAGTCCTGTTTCATATTTTTTTTCCGTTAAAATGGTTTCTCAAAACAGTAGCATTGGTTTGCAAAACCTACTTACTCCTATGTTTGGTGTTTTCAGGGCCTTAAAATGCAGCCACATTGGAGGTGGATATGTTTCGCTATGCTGCTTGTTGGCTTGGCATCAGCTGAAGTCAGCGTCAAAGAAGAGGATGATGAGGATGATGTTACAGACACCACAGAAGCCAACAGTGAAGAGCAAAAGAGTTATTTAGAGGTGGGCTCTACATACTTTATATACTGCAGCATCTGTAGCTGCTTCTAAGGGCCACATTCCCAAAATAGACACCCATTCCTGATCCTTGTTGCCATGAGTTATGCATTTCTTTTTCAGCCCCATTCTTGTTATGCACTACAATACTGGCAACAGAAATTGCACAAAAGTATATGTCATATGCGGCAACTACCATAAAGTGCAGTAGACGTATCCACATTATATGATTGGGCTATGTTCACACCTGTGTCAGAGGCTCAACATAGCACCTTTTTTGCAGGTTTGACAGGAAAAATAGCACTGCTTTACACTGTCACCTTCACTGTATCTGCGTTTCTGTTGTGTTTTTTAACCATTATCAAATACATATCAATAAATATAAATAATAATAATGATAGAAACATTGGTGGAACATGACACACCATGATATAAGTCATTGGGGTGCTCCGGGCATTAGCAGTATCTGTTACCTGATGGACCTGGCACTACATTGTGGTATCTGTAATAAATGAAAGTAAATGGATAAGGCTCCTTTCACACTATGCGTATTCATCCGTTATTAAACATCCTTTTTCTGTGTAAAAAACGATGTATAATAACGGATGAAATAACGGGTGCTAACGGATGAATAAATATGCATCCGTTAAGACCCGTTATAACATCCCTTATGTAGTAACACCTCTGCCTACAGACTCCCACAGCCGGGACTACTACTACTCCCATCATGGAACAGACTTATAATATGCCCCCCGCAGAGCATTAATAAACATATATATGACCCCCGCCAGTGCATATATATATATATATATATATATATCCCCGCAGTGCATTAATAAACATGACCCCCGCCAGCGCACACATATATACCAGTGCATTTATTCATACCCCCCGCAGCGCATTAATAAACATATGACCCCCGCCAGCGCATTTATATATATATATATATATATATA
Organism: Hyla sarda; assembly: GCF_029499605.1. NCBI lineage: Eukaryota > Metazoa > Chordata > Amphibia > Anura > Hylidae > Hyla > Hyla sarda. Next base: position 156,078,069 of record NC_079189.1, read on the forward strand.
TATATATATACCCCCCGCAGCACATTTTTCATAATATGCCATCGCAGCGCTATGTATGAAAAGTATTTCTATCAGCACCAACGGGCTGGCCAGCTGCTGGCACTATGCGCTGCTGATAGAAATACTTTTCTTTCATAGCGCTGCGTGGCATATGATGACAAATGCGCTACGGGGGGTATATACATAAATGTGCTGGCAGGGGTCATATCTTTATTAAAGGGGTTATCTAGGAAAAAAACTTTTTTATATATATGGACTGGCTCCAGAAAGTTAAACAGATTTGTAAATGACTTCTATCAAAAAATCTAAATCTTTTCAGTACTTATGAGCTGCTGAAGTTGAGTTGTTCTTTTCAGTCTAAGTGCTCTCTTATGTCACATGTCTCGGGAACTGTCCAGAGTAGAAGCAAATCCCCATAGCAAACCTCTTCTATTCTGTGCAGTTCCTGAGACAAGCAGATATGTCAACAGAGAGCACTGTTGCCACACAGAAAAGAACAGCTCAACTTCAGCAGCTGATAACTACTGGAAGGATTAAAGGGTACCTTTCATCAAAAAAACTTTTGATATATTATAGATTAATGTATGCAGAATAACTTTCCAATAGCATGTTATTTAAAAATATGCTTCTTTCTATTTAATTTTCCACTTTGAAAAAATGACCACTAGGGGTCTCCCTACCAGTCCTTTTTTATAGATTTCAGACTCATGCAGGAGTCCTAAATCTCAGACTGCAGCTGGAACACAGACAAACTCACCACTGCACACTGCCAGGGAGCAGTGTTAAGCTTGTCTGTGTCTCGGCTGCAGTCTGAGATTAAGGACTCCAGTATGAGTCTGAAATCTATAAAAAAAAAAAAAAAAAAAAAAGGACTGGTAGGGAGACCCCTAGGGGTCATTTTTTCAAAGTGGAAAATTGAATAGAAAGCAGAATATTTTTTAATAACATGCTATTGGAAAGTTATTCTGCATACATTAATCTATAATATATCAAAAGTTTTTTTGATGAAAGGTACCCTTTAAGATTTTTTAATAGAAGTCATTTAGAAATCTGTTTAACTGTCTGGAGCCAATTGATTTATAAAAAAAAAGTTTTTTCCTGGAATACCCCTTTAATGCGCTGCGGGGGCATATTATAAATGCGCTGGGCGGCTAGATATATAGGCTATATGTCTGCCCCCCTGCATCGCTATATATCTTGCCCCAACAGTGCTTTTAGTATACATATGGCCCCCGCTGCCACTCACAATGTTCATTTAAAAACCCCCGCTGGGAGCTCTGAATGACTCCTTGGTACCGGCCAAGGGCTCCCGGCGGGGAATTTAAAAATGAAAGTAAAAACACACTATACATTGCAGAGTTGCGGACCATGCTGCCCGCTCCCCTGCTTAATAACTTCTGATCGCATCGGGTCTCAGCAGTGAAACCCGGTGCGATCAATCCCTCAGCCCCTGTACTACAACCCCCATCATGGAACAGACGCTGTTCCATGATGGGGGTAGTAGTACAAACACTAATGTAGCCTCCCCAGCTGTCTGTAGACTCCCACAGCCAGAGAATTACTACTCCCATCATGGAAACAAGTCTGTTCCATGATGGGAGTAGTAGTAGTCCCTCAGCACTGCAGGAGTCTGCTGATGTCACCTCTTCTGAGCATGCTCAGAAGTAATAACGGACATTGTAAACCAGGTGCAAACGGATGACATAAAGGCTCATCCATCAGCCATAGACTTCAATGTTAAAAATAATGTCCGTTAATTTACCCGTGTCTTGTGACGGAAGAAAAATTAGTGCATGTGCCTTTTTTCTTCCGTCACAAATAACGTCCGTTATTCATGACAGGCTATAACGGGTCATAACCGATAATCAAAAAAATCCCATTGTAACAGACGTCTAACATCCGTTATTAAGGCTTTTCTAACGGATGTTTATAACGGATCTTTTAACGGAACATCTTTATAGTGTGAAAGCAGCCTTACATAGTAAATCAGTAACTGATACTGAGAAGATAACCTTTTCTCAAAAACAAGACAAGCATTGTCCATGTACTTTAGAACTTCCTAATGTCCAAAGGTTTGTAACAATCTAAAATATCTTTACAAATACATTCTAAATCTAGCTCTATATGTCCTCTGAAAGTTTTTTTGGGGAAAAGTAGCAAATTTTCCTCTGAAGTTTCAAGATAAATGCATAAACACTTTTCAAGAAGACAACACCTTTCTGTATGTCCAGCTGGGAAAAATGGCTTCAGTAAAAAGCAAATGTATGTACATATATATAGTCATACATTTTGTGGTAGGGTACATTATACAGTTGGGAAAAAAGTATTTAGTCAGCCACCAATTGTGCAAGTTTCCCACTTCCCATCACAGAAAGATGAGAGAGGCCTGTAATTTTCATCATAGGTATACCTTAACTATGAGAGACATAATGAGAGAAAAAAATCCATAAAATCACATTGTCTGATTCTTAAAGAATTTATTTGCAAATTATGGTGGAAAATAAGTATTTGGTCAATAACAAAAGTTAATCTCAATACTTTGTTATATACCCTTTGTTGGCAATAACAGAGGTCAAACGTTTTCTGTAAGTCTTCACAAGGTTTTCACACACTGTTGCTGGTATTTTGCCCCATTTCTCCCTGCATATCTCCTCTAGAGCAGTGATGTTTTGGGGTAGTCACTGGGCAACACGGACTTTCAACTCCCTCCAAAGGCTTTCTATGGGGTTGAGATCTGGAGACTGGCTAGGCCACTCCAGGACCTTGAAATGCTTCTTATGAAGCCACTTCTTCATTGCCTCTGCGGTGTGTTTGGGAACATTGTCATGCTGAAAGACCCAACCACATTTCATCTTCAATGCCCTTGCTGATGAAAGGAGGTTTTCACTCAAAATCTCATGATACATGGCCCCATTCATTCTTTCCTTTACACTGATCAGTCATCCTGGTCCCTTTGCTGAAAAAAAGCCCCAAAGCATGATGCTTCCACCCCCATGCTTCACAATAGGTGTTCTTTGGATGCAACTCAGCATTCTTTCTCCTCCAAACACGACGAGTTGAGTTTTTACCAAAAAGTTCTACTTTGGTTTCATCTGACCATATGACATTCTCCCAATCCTCTTCTGGATCATCCAAATGCTCTCTAGCAAACTTCAGACGGGCCCAGACATTTACTGGCTTAAGCAGGGGGACATGTCTGGTGCTGCATGATTTGAGTCCCTGGCATCGTAGGAAGTTACTGATGGTAGCCTTTGTTACTTTGGTCCCAGCTTTCTGCAGGTCATTCACTAGGTCCCCCCGTGTGGTTCTCGGATTTTTACTTACCGTCCTTGTGATCATTTTGATACCACGGGGTGAGATATTGCATGGAGCCCCAGATCGAGAAAGATAATCAGTGGTCATATATGTCTTTCATTTTTCTAATAATTGATCCCACAGTTGATTTCTTCACACCAAGCTGCTTGCCTATTGTAGATTAAGTCTTCCCAGCCTGGTGCAGGTCTACAATTTTGTTTCTGGTGTCCCTCGACAGCTCTTTTGTCTTGGCCATAGTGGAATTTGGAGTGTAACTGTTTGAGGTGCCATTATTACAGGTAACGAATGGAGGAGAGAGGAGACTCTTAAAGAAGTTGTTACAGGTCTGAGAGAGATAGAAATCTTTGTACGGGACCAAATACTTATTTTACTGAGGAATTTACCAATTAATTAATTAGAAATCCTGCAATGTGATTTCCGGTATTCTTCCCCCCCATTCTGCCTCTCATAGTTGAAGTATACCTGATGATGAAAATTACAGGCCTCTCTCATCTTTTAACTCTTTAAGGATGCAGGATATGGGCACACCCCGTTCCCAAGTCCTTAAAGGAGATATCCAGTGGTGAACAACTTATCCCCTATCCTAAGGATAGGGGATAAGTTGCAGATCGCGGGGGGTCCGACCCCTGGGGCCCCCTGCGATCTCCTGTACGGGCCCCGACAGCCCGCGGGAAGGGGGCGTGTCGACCCCCGCACGAAGCGGCGGCCGACACGCCCCCTCAATACAACTCTATGGCAGAGCTGGAGCGCTGCCTTCGGCAATCTCCGGCTCTGCCATAGCGATGTATTGAGGGGGCTTGTCGGCCGCCGCTTCGTGCGGTGGTCGACACCTGCTAACTGGCCGGAGAGCCTGGCCCCCGTACAGAGAGATCGCAGGGGGCCCCAGCGGTCGGACCCCCCGCGATCTCAAACTTATCCCCTATCCTTAGGATAGGGGATAAGTTTTTCACCACTGGACTACCCCTTTAAGGACTAAGGGCGTACCTGTACGCCCTGATCTCACTAATGGGGTTTAAACCGTTCTCACGAGTGGAGAACAGAATAAACCCTGTGGGTCCTCGTTGGTATGGGCAGCCAGGACCCATGGCTAATGCCGGGCACGGCTGATCGGACTGATGCCCGGCATTAACCCTGAGAGTAAAACTATCCTGGCAGCTTAGTGGAGCTGATCGGGACTATCGCGACAGAATCGCGATGTCCCGATCAGCTTACTGGACGACGGGAGGGGGTTCCTCACCTGCCTCCTCATCGTCTGATCGGCAATCTACTGCTCCATGCAAAGTGCTGGCAACACTGAGCAATGCTATACTATGGCATAGCATTGAACAGTGTATGCAATCTAAAGATTGTATGATATAGCTCCCTAAGGAGGCAAAAAAAATTGGAAAAAGTGGTTACAAAAATAAAAGAATAAATGTGAATAAGCTTCCCCCCTCCTAATAAAAATGTACATCACCCCCTTTTCCTATTTTTTAAATAAAATAATGTAATAAAAAAATTATCATATGTGATACCACCGTGTGCGTAAATGTCCGAAGTATTAAAATATAAGGTCAGCTCAACTGCACGGTTGATGGCGTACATGTAAAAAAAATACCAAAATCCAAAATTGTGAATTTTTGGTCACTTTCATATACCATAAAAATATTAATAAAAAGCGATCAAAAAGTCCCACGGCGCAAAAAATGAGCCCTCATATAGCCCAATATGCTGAAAAATAAAAAAGTTATAGGGGTCAAAAGATGACAATTCTAAACATACTAATTTTGGTGCATGTAGTTATCATTTTTTTAAAGTAGTAAAATAAAATTAAACCTATATAAATTAGGTATCCCTGTTACTGTATGGACCTATAGAATAAAGATAATGTGTCATTTTTACACTGCGTAGAAACGGAAGCCCTTAAAATTAGCAAAATGGCGTTTTTTTTTTCATTTCACGTCACAAATTATTCTTTTTTGTTTCCCCATGGATCATGTTATAAAATAAGTAATGTAATTACAAAGTACAATTAGTGGTGCAAAAAACAAGCCCTTATATGGGTTTGTAGGTGCAAAAATTGAATGTGTCATGATTTTTAGAAATGAGGTGGAAAAACCGAAAGTGCAAAAACGAAGATTGTTTTGAGTCCTTAAAGGGGTATTCCAGGAAAAAACTTTTTTTTTATATATATATATTAACTGGTTCCAGAAAGTTAAACAGATTTGTAAATTACTTCTATTAAAAAATCTTAATCCTTTCAGTACTTATGAGCTTCTGAAGTTAAGGTTGTTCTTTTCTGTGTAAGTAATTTCTGATGACACGTGTCTCGGGAAACGCCCAGTTTAGAAGCAAATTCCCATAGCAAACCTCTTCTAAATTGGGCGGTTCCCGAGACACGTGTCATCAGAGATTACTTAGAAAGAAAAGAACAACCTAAACTTCAGAAGCTCATAAGTACTGAAAGGATTAAGATTTTTTAATAGAAGTAATTTACAAATCTGTTTAACTTTCTGGAGCCAGTGGATATATATGAAAAAAGTTTTTTTCCTGGATAACCCCTTTAAGGTGAAAATGGGTGGAGTCCTTAAGGGGTTAAAGTGGGAGCACTTGCATGATTGGTGGCTGGCTAAATACTTTATTTTCCACACTGTACAGTGGTCCCTCAACATACGATGGTAATTCGTTCCAAACGACCCATCGTTTGTCGAATCCATCGTATGTTGAGGGATCCGTGCAATGTAAAGTATAGGAAGCTGTACTCACCTGTCCCCGCCGCTCCGGACCAGGTCCTCACCGCTCCCGCTGCTGTCCCAGGGGCTCCCGATGCTGTCCCGCTGCTCCGGTGTCTTCTTCGGGATCCTCTGGCTTCTTCTGCATCTACTGCAGGGTCCGGGCCTCGCTTTCTGGAGACGTTATTATGCTGCTGCGCTGGCACGGCCTGCGTAGTGACGTAATAACGACGCCGGATCGCGAGGCCCGGACCCTGGAGAAGATACAGAAGACGCCGGTGGATCGCGAAGTGGACCCGGAGCATTGGGGATAGGTAAGCGAACCTGTCCGGGATGCTTAAACTGCTATCCGACAGCAGCTTAAGCATTTTGCGCTGTCGGATAGCAGTTAATGCGATGGCCCTGACATATAAAAGCATCGTATGTCGATGCTGACATCAACATGCCATGGCCTCTGAGAGGCCATCGTATGTCGATTTTATCATATGTCAGGGCCATCGCATGTCGGGGGGTTACTGTACTACTGAAAGAGATCACTGCTATTAGGGCATACCTAATACCTAATTATGCCATGACAAGATGTACTTGGTCTGCAATAAAGTTTAGGCAGGTTGTTACGTGACAAACTGAATATTATTTATATATTATGTGAGTTTTTGGGTAGAATGGTATTTTTTTGGGGGGGGGGGGGGTAGAATGGTAAATTATAAATTTTTATTTCTATAATGATAGCTATGTGGATGAAAAGACAAAAGTGTTATGACTCTTAAGGGTCTATTCACACGTACAGTATTCTGCGCAGATTTGATGTGCAGGATTTGAAGCTGTGTTCAGTCATTCAGTTTACATTGAAATCTGCAGCAGAAAATCCTGCGTATCAAATCTGCGCAGAATACTGTACGTGTGAATAGACCCTAAAAGTAGAAAATCAAAAATCAAAATCGGCTTGGTACTTAATGAGAAAGGGGTATTCTAGAGATTCAAAATATGTATTGTATACATGTGTATGTGTTAATAAAGTTATATAATATTTTAAGATAACTATTTTTGTTCTTAAATGTACAACTCTTGTGTAAAATCCATGGAGATGTGTGGTGCAGTAAGAGACGACACAGGGTTCTCTGCTGCTACCAACTGCAGGGCTGCTCATGGCTTAGTCCCTGCTTGCCTGCTCAATGGCTGCAGAACACACAAGACTCGTCCCTTTATATATATATATATATATATATATATATATATTCTAATGCATTTGGGCTGGTCATTAGAATACACCATACACTGGGGGTGTCTCTCTGTTACTAGCGCTGTGTACACTGCAGCCTCTAGCAGAGCGAGCAGTGATTGCTTTAGCTATAGGCTGCGGTGTACGACCATGACTCTAGTGACAGCCGTCCCCAATGATTTATTTTATTGTCATTTAACTTTGGCACAGTAATTATTTTTTATTCTTAATAATAAGTGATTTTTTTCTTCATACTAGGTTATATACCAGACGCCTGTCCCTAGTGGTGATGTGTTCTTCGCTGAGACCTTTGATGATGGATCTCTGAATGGGTATGTTACTTAGGATATGTATATTGTTACCTCTATACAGTGGGGATCAAAAGTTTGGGCACCCCAGGTAAAAATTTGTATTAATGTGCATAAAGAAGCCAAGGAAAGATGGAAAAATCTCCAAAAGGCATCAAATTACAGATTAGACATTCTTATAATATGTCAACAAAAGTTAGATTTTATTTCCATCATTTTACACTTTCAAAATAACAGAAAACAAAAAAATGGCAACTGCAAAAGTTTGGGCACCCTGCAGAGTTAATATCTTGTACTGCCCCCTTTGGCAAGTATCACAGCTTGTAAATGCTTTTTGTAGCTAACCAAGAGTCTTTCTATTCTCGTTTGAGGTATCTTTGCCCATTCTTCCTTACAAAAGTCTTCCAGTTCTTTGAGATTTCTGGGCTGTCACGCACTGCTCTTTTAAGGTCAATCCATAGATTTTCAATTATGTTGAGGTCAGGAGATTGTGAAGGCCATGGCAAAACCTTCAGTTTACGCCTCTTGAGGTAATCCCCCGTGGATTTCGAGGTGTGTTTAGGATCATTATTCATTTGTAGAAGCCATCCTCTCTTTAACTTCAGCTTTTTCACAGATGGCATCAAGTTAGCATCCAAAATTTGATATGTTATTGAATCCATTTTTCCTTCTACCCGTGACATGTTCCCTGTGCCACTGGCTGCAATACAACCCCAAAGCATGATTGATCCACCCCCATGCTTAACAGTTGGACAGAGGTTAATTAAATTCTGTTCCTCTTCTTCTCCAAACGTACCTTTGCTCATTCTGGCCAAAAAGTTAAATTTTAACCTCATCGGTCCACAGAACTTGTTTCCAAAATGCATCAGGTTTGTCTATATGTTCATTTGCAAAGTTCAAACGCTGATTTTTGTGGTGAGGACATAGAAGAGGTTTTCTTCTGATGACTCTTCCATGAAGACCATATTTGTAAACAAGTATCTCTTTATAGTGGAATAGTGTACCACAACCCCAGTGTCTGCCAGATCTTTCTGGAGGGATTGTGCAGTCAAAAGTGGGTTTTGAATTGTTTTTCTCACAATCCTGTGAGCTGTTCTGTCTGATATTTTTCTTGGTCTTGCAGATCTTGCTTTAACTTCCATTGTTCCTGATGACTGCCTGGTCTTCCCAGATAATGATTGAGAACAATCCATGACACTGGCAGGTCTCAGCTTTGCAAAGGGGGCAGTGCATGCTATAAATTCTGCAGGGTGCCCAAACATTTGCAGACGCCATTTTTTTGTTTTCTGTTATTTTGAAAGTGTAAATGATGGAAATAAAATCAAACTTTTTATTGACATATTATAAGATTGTCTAATCTGTAATTTGATGCCTTTTGGAGATTTTTCCATCTTTCCTTGGCTTCTTTATGCACATTAATACAAATTTTTACCTGGGGTGCCCAAACTTTTGATCCCCACTGTATCTATAATAGGTAAAACATCCATTGCAATCAAAGGATACCTATAGTCTTAAAAAAAATCATTTGTATATTATACAACAAGCTTTTCACTAGTAAACTAGGCTTAGATGTGGATCCATATTTGTAGATGATGATGTGGATTTAATAAAGTATACTGCAATTGAGGCAAAGGGAATTATATACAGTTTGTTCATACTATTGATTCATGTTCATCTCTAACTATTCTCTGATCTGTAAAGAAAGAAATTGCTGCAGGTTTCATTACATGCTATTTTGAGAAGGCATTTTATTATCATTATCATCATTATATAGAAATTAGTTTTTCTCATGGATTCATTCACAAACTTTCAGAATTTTTTTTGGTTAAAGCTGGTAAATATGTCAGAGGGTATATTCCAAGTTCTAAGCATACAGATGAAATCTATATGACATAGAGACATGAGGGTGACATGGTCAGAAGGAGACTTACAGAATACACATATACAAATGTCATTTGGAAGCAAAGTAAAGCTGACCAAGCACATTAAGGGTCTATTCACACTTACAGTATTCTGCGCAGATTTGATGCGTAGGATTTCAAGCTGTGTTCAGTTTACATTGAAATCTGCAGCAGAAAATCCTGCGCATCAAATCTGCACAGAATACTGTATGTGTGAATAGACCATAAAGGAGATATCCAGTGCGGAAAAACGTATCCCCTATCCTAAGGAAAGGTCGTGGGGGGTCCGACTCCTGTACGGGGCCCCGGCAGCCCACGGGAAGGGGGCGTGTTGACCACCACACGTAGCGGCGGCTGACACGCCCTCTCAATACAACTCTATGGCAGAGCCAGAGCACTGCCTTCGGCAATCTCCGGCTATGCCATAGCGATGTATTGAGGGGGCGTGTCGGCGGATATCTGGCCAGCGAGCCGGGGCCCGGTACAGGAGATTGCGGGGGCCCCCGGCAGTCGGACCCCCCGCGATCTGAAACTTATCCCCTATCCTTAGGATAGGGGATAAGTTTTTCAGCACTGGACTACCCCTTTAAAGCTGGCCAAACCTGCTGTTTTTGGTGTGATCAGTTGACTATCATGTGTATGGTGGCCTCCCGACTCTCCCCTTAACAATGATTTTGGAAAGGGTGTGGGTAGGGGATTGAAGGATCAGATATGTTGAATTTCAACTGTCTCTTCCTTTTGGAGGTTGATCATACATTAAAAACCTCCTTGGAAATAACAGAGTTTGTGCTACGTGCGAAAAACAGATACGTGATTGGTTTCCTTTTATTTTTAAAAATTTTTAAATTTGACTTATCATTTTATCCAGGTGGGTCCTCTCCAAAACCATGAAGGAAGATGCTGATGAAGACATTGCCAAATACGATGGTAAGACATGTGCACGTGGAATTAGCCTCATACACAGGGTTGGGGTGAGCACCAATTTGCCAGTCTTGTTCTCTTGTGTTAGGGTAAGTCCACATGGCTTGAATTTGTTGCTTAATGCCTTTCAATTGCAAACAATCCATAGGAAAATCCCCACTGAATGCAGATTTTGGTTAGGATTTTTTGGTGTAGATCTTCCTAAGAAAAAACGAAAAAAAAAACAAACTGTGGTTTGAAATCCACAGTTTTCTGCAGATATCAGAGCCGATTTTTTGTCCCCATTGACTTTAATGGGAAAAATCCCCAGCAGGCAGACATATTCGACAGCATGTAGTATTCTGCTGTGGATTTACTTGTGCTGATCTGTAGGTAAAATCTGCGGCAGTTCTTTCCTGGGTGAATTTACACTTAGGGTACATTCACACGTGCGGATTTCAGCAGAGAGCACTGTTGTCAGACAGAAAAGAACAACTCAACTTCAGCAGCTGATAAGTACTGGTAGGATTAAGATTTTTTAATAGAAGTAATTTACACATTTTTTCAACTTTCGGGAGCCAGTTGATATGAAGAAATTTTTTTTTTCATGGAATACCCCTTTAATTTCTGCATGGATTTTTTTGCCATTTTTTCCCTGCATATATGGTTGAGATTTTTTTTTAATGGGTTTGCCCATGAGAGACACTCATCCCCTATCCTGCGTTTGAGGGATGAGTGTCTGAGCAGTTGGGGGTTATTCAGCTACATGGGCAGAATAAATAGAGCTGAGCACTGTACTTAGCTATTTTTGCCCCAGCAATAAGGTTGAGTTAAGCAGTAGCATTTAAGGGTACATTCACATGCTGGTAACTTGCAGCGGGTTTCCTGCCGTGGGAGATCGGTTGTTGTCTGTTGTGGGAGTTACGCTACTATTCATTCCAATGGGCCCACTGGCAGTCTGCAAATCTGCCACCCGCTGCTAGTTACGAGCATGTGAATGTACCCTGAGGCTATGTTCTCATGGGTGAGTGTACCCACAGAAGATTTCCATGCAGACATTTTCCCAACAGCATCAATGCATTTCCGTGCAGACTTCACAGAAAGAATAGACATATTTATTCTTTCTGCGGACACTGGAATTTGAATTTTCGCACCGGAATTCTGTCGTGTGAAGAGTGCAGCAGAATTCCATTGACTTAATGGGACTAAGCTGCTGCGGAATCTCCGTGCGGAAATCTAATGTGGAATTTTGCACCGAAATTCCATTGTGTGAACATACCCTGAGTGGTAAGTGCCATTCAATCAGGGGGACCATCGGACCCCCATTCTAGCGATCAGTGCGGATTCCTGTAGTCGGACCACCACTGATCAGACACTCACAGAATAGATGATTGTCTTTCGTGACCATACCCCATTAAGTCTGTCATGTGTGAGCAAACCCCTAAATTCTCATCCATTTGCTTCCTCTGCAAATGCTGTGGATTTTACTCAAGAAAAGTGTGAATACTCCATCTGTGAAATTACACTAAATGTCGCATGAAATATCTTTGTCCTGGATTTGATCAGGTTATTACTATTTCCAGCATAGACTAAATGCTTTACTAGTGAATAATGTTGTGACTCAACAATAGTACTGATTGTAAAGTGCACTACTAACCCAGCTGTGTCTAAACCAACCAGTTCATAGCACATCAAGGGGCCCTTATATTCTAAGATCATGTCCGAAGAGATGTTTTGACTGGGCCACAAAGCAAGGACTCGGGTTATGTTGTTTTTTAATTTTTTACCGTAATTCCATTGTCAACAACACTACATAACTTGACTTTGTGTATACCCTATGCTTTTCTTTTAGGTCAGTGGAAGGTAGAAGAATTAAAGGAAAACAAGTTATCAGGAGACTTGGGTCTGGTGCTGAAGTCCACAGCAAGGCACCATGCCATTTCTGCAAAACTAAAGAAACCTTTTGTCTTTGAAAGTAAACCTCTGATTGTACAGTGAGTGCTCTATTTATTGAGTTGACTTGTAATACCAAACACAACCCATGGACAGGTGGGGCACTGTTTCTAGGAGAAAACAGTCTTGACAACCATTTAAAATCAGATAAACCCATGTGGTATGGCGCGGTGTAAGGTGCAGGGCAGATGTTGTTATACAAGGGGCAGATGGTATTAACTTTGTGTTTGTGATGACAGGGCGTGGTTTAGCCTTAACCACCCGAAGGTATACCGCCGGATCCTGGGCTAGGCACGGGGGCAATGAAGACACAGATGCCAAGTTATGGACAACGGTATCTTTACTGAGGGTAGACAGTTGTTACAGTCTATGCAGTACAGCCAAGGCCCAAGGAGGTGACCAGTGACCGAGACCTCGCAGGCTTGCTGGGACTTATAGTTGGACAGAGAATTTAGTGCAGGCCACTCTGGGTAGACAGATGACTTGACTGACTTGTGACTGACAGGACGATGACTTTAGCTTACTTGCACTTGACTTGTGGCTGCAGGACTTGACTTGAAGCCTCCACTACTCTGGACACACACACTAGGCATGACTTTACTGGCCCTCAGCAGGAAGCAATTGAGAGCTCAAAAAGAGCTAGCTCAACCCAGGGCTTATATGGGGGAGCCCATAGGTCAACTTTGGGGTCAGGTGGTCATTTGGTACATTTTATTAAAAGCATAACACATCTTTTAATATACAACATTTATACAAATGGGGAAACCACTATAGGGGGCCCTGGGGTCACTGAGGGACACTGCCTGACAGGTCAGGAAAGGTACGTGGCAACACCATCCTGTACTGGGTCACCACACCTACATGTGCACTCAAGAAACGAGTGCAAGTACTAAAATTCTTTACCAAGCTTTGTCTATGACATATGGAAACACAGAAACATATAATGTGTCGACAGACCATTTGGCCCATCTAGTCTGCCCAATATGGTCCTGTTCTCCTAAGGGATGAGAACAAAATTAACAGCATTACAAATTTCTTCTATTAAATTGTACCTATATATTGGTTAAAAATGTGTATATTTTTGGGTGGAAAAATGCTGTCACTGCAATTATTGCGTGTGTGTCTCTGTGAGAAGGCCAAACACAGTGTGGATAGGACAAGTGTGGGTAGGAGAAGCAGGGCTCTGTGCAGGCTGCTGGCTTTTCAGTCATCTTGCTGTGTGAGCTGGGAGCCTGTCACAGAGCCTCACTGCACAGAGCCCTGCTTGTCCTCAGTGCACAGAGCCCTGCTTGTCCTCAGTGTACAGATCCCAGCTTGTCCTCAGTGTACAGATCCCAGCTTGTCCTCATTGTACAGAGCCCTGCTTGTCCTCAGTGTATAGAGCCCTGCTTGTCCTCAGTGTACAGGGCCCTGCTTGTCCTCACTGCACAGAGCCCTGCTTGTCCTCAGAGTACAGAGCCCTGCTTGTCCTCAGTGTACAGAGCCCTGCTTGTCCTCAGTGTACAGAGCCCTGCTTGTCCTCAGTCCACAGAGCCCTGCTTGTCCTCAGTGTACAGAGCCCTGCTTGTCCTCAGTGTACAGAGCCCTGCTTGTCCTCAGTGCACAGAGCCCTGCTTGTCCTCAGTGCACAGAGCCCTGCTTGTCCTCAGTGCACAGAGCCCTGCTTGTTCTCAGAGCACAGAGCCCTGCTAGTCCTCGGTGCACAGAGCCCTGCTTCTCCTCAGTGTACAGACCCCTGCTTGTCCTCAGTGTACAGATCCCTGCTTGTCCTCAGTGTACAGAGCCCTGCTTGTCCTCAGTCCACAGAGCCCTGCTTGTCCTCAGTGTACAGAGCCCTGCTTGTCCTCAGTGTACAGAGCCCTGCTTGTCCTCAGTGCACAGAGCCCTGCTTGTCCTCAGTGCACAGAGCCCTGCTTGTCCTCAGTGCACAGAGCCCTGCTTGTCCTCAGTGTACAGAGCCCTGCTTGTCCTCAGTGTACAGAGCCCTACTTGTCCTTAGTTCACAGAGCCCTGCTTGTCCATAGTCCACAGAGCCCTGCATGTCCTCACTGCACAGAGCTCTGCTTGTCCTTAGTCCACAGAACCCTTTTTGTCCTCAGTGCATAGAGCCCTACTTGTCCTCTGTGCAGAGCCCTGCTTGTCCTCAGTGCACTGAGCCCTGCTTGTCCTTAGTCCACAGAGCCCTGCTTGTCTCTAGACCACAGAGCCCTGCTTGTCTCTAGTCCACAGAGCCCTGCTTGTCCTTAGTCCATAGAGCCCTGCTTGTCTCTGGTCCACAGAGCCCTGCTTGTCCTTAGTCCACAGAGACCTTCTTGTCCTTACTGCACAGAGCCCTGCTTGACCTTAGGTCACAGAGCCCTGCTTGTCTCTAGTCCACAGAGCCCTGCTTGTCCTTAGTCCACAGAGCCCTGCTTGTCCTCACTGCACAGAGCCCTGCTTGTCCTTAGGCCACATAGCCCTGCTTGTCTCTAGTCCACAGAGCCCTGCTTGTCCTCACTGCACAGAGCCCTGCTTGTCCTTAGTCCACAGAGCCCTGCTTGTCTCTAGACCACAGAGCCCTGCTTGTCTCTAGTCCACAGAGCCCTGCTTGTCCTTAGTCCATAGAGCCCTGCTTGTCTCTGGTCCACAGAGCCCTGCTTGTCCTTAGTCCACAGAGACCTTCTTGTCCTTACTGCACAGAGCCCTGCTTGACCTTAGGTCACAGAGCCCTGCTTGTCTCTAGTCCACAGAGCCCTGCTTGTCCTTAGTCCACAGAGCCCTGCTTGTCCTCACTGCACAGAGCCCTGCTTGTCCTTAGTCCACAGAGCCCCGCTTGTCCTTAGTCCACAGAGCCCTGGTCCTTAGTCCACAGAGCCCTGCTTGTCCTCACTGCACAGAGCCTTGCTTTTCCTTAGTCCACAGAGCCCTACTTGTCCTCACTGCACAGAGCCCCGCTTGTCCTTAGTCCACAGAGCCCTGCTTGTCCTCAGTGCACAGAGCCCTGCTTGTCCTCAGTGTACAGAGCCATGCTTGTCCCCAGTGTACATAGCCATGCTTGTCCTCAATGCACAGAGCGCTGCTTCTCCTCACTGCACAGAGCTCTGCTTGTCTGCCCACACTTCCTGTATTTGGTCTTCTCCCAGAGACACACAGGCAGTAGCTGCAGGGATAAAAATGTACACATTTTTTTTTACCAATGTATGTTACAGAAATACAGTACAGACCAAAAGTTTGGACACATCTTCTCATTCAAAGAGTTTTCTTTATTTTCATGACTATGAAAATTGTAGATTCACACAGAAGGCATAAAAACTATGAATTAACACATGTGAAATTATAGACATAACAAAAAAGTTTGAAACAACTGAAAATATGTAGTATTTTAGGTTCTTCAAAGTAGCCACCTTTTGCTTTGATTACTGCTTTGCACACTCTTGCCATTCCCTTGATGAGCTTCAAGAGGTTGTCACCTGAAATGGTCTTCCAGCAGTCTTGAAGGAGTTCTCAGAGATGCTTAGCACTTGTTGGCCCTTTTGCCTTCATTGGGTTCAGGTCTGGTGACTGTGGAGGCCAGGTCATCTGGCACAGCACCCCATCACTCTCCTTCTTGGTCATATAGCCCTTACACAGCCTGGAGGTGTGTTTGGGGTCATTGTCCTGTTGAAAAATAAATGATGGTCCAACTAAACGTAAACCGGATGGAATAGCATGCCGCTGCAAGATGCTGTGGTGGCCATGCTGGTTCAGTATGCCCTCAATTTTGAATAAATCCCCAACAGCAAAGCACCCCCACATCATCACACCTCCTCCTCTATGCTTCACAGTGGGAACCAGGCATGTAGAGTCCATCCGTTCACCTTTTCTGCATCGCACAAAGAGACGGTGGTTGGAACCAAAGATCTAAAATTTTGACTCATCAGACCAAAGCACAGATTTCCACTGGTCTAATGTCCATTCCTTGTGTTCTTTTGCCTAAGCAAGTTTCTTTTGCTTGTTGCCTGTCCTTAGCATTGGTTTCCTAGCAGATATTCTACCATGAAGGCCTGATTCACACAGTCTCCTCTTAACAGTTGTTCTAGAGATGTGTCTGCTGCTAGAACTCTGTGTGGCATTGACCTGGTCTCTAATCTGAGCTGCTGTTAACCTGCGATTTCTGAGGCTGGTGACTCGGATGAACTTATCCTCCGCAGCAGAGGTGACTCTTGGTCTTCCTTTCCTCGGGTGGTCCGCATGTGAGCCAGTTTCTTTGTAGCTCTTGATGGTTTTTGTGACTGCACTTGGGGACACTTTCCACCTAGAATATGACATATTTTCAGTTGTTTCACATTTTTTTGTTATGTCTATAATTCCACATGTGTTAATTCATAGTTTTGATGCCTTCAGTATGAATCTACAATATTCATAGTCAGGAAAATAAAGAAAACTCTTTGAATGAGAAGGTGTGTCCAAACTTTTGGTCTGTACTGTACATATAATGGTATCTACATTATATAAAAAGTTTTTGTTAGCGACAGGTACACTTTAAGACTGATGGGTTATGTAGCAGTTGCCTTTTACTCAAGTTATTAGATGTTGAAAAATTCCTTCAACAATCTACAGTCAGTTATTAGGAGAAATGTTGTGTAAAAATGTTATGTTAAATTATATTGTGATTCAAAGACTAGTAGTGATGGATGTGATGCTGGCCCTAAATCCATGTAATTCTATGAGGTATAAGCAGCTACCGCTCTTGTGAAGGTGCTGGAGACCTGTCTCCTGAGACACTAGTTGGGGTGCATTCACACTGCATTCACACTGCATTATTGTCTGTTTAATGTATATATTTTATAGGGGGGGAAAAAATTACATTAGGGGATGCTAAAAATAGATGCCGGTTTATGCCATACAGCATAATTCAGTTACCATTGACTTACATTATTTAAAAAGAAAAAAAAAGAAAAGAAAGGTATAATAACGTATGATTTTTTATTGCTTTTTGCCATACAGTGTAGTGGACTATTTTTGCATACAGCTAAATTAAATGTACTGTAATGGAAACAGTAAAACTGAGAAAAACATCACAGTGTGAACACTATTTTAGATTAGGTTTACATACATTGTTTAGATTTTTTTGTATTTTTAGCCAAAACCAGTAGTGGAACCGAGAAAGAGAAAAACTATGATCGTAAGTTCTGTGTTTTGGACACACTGGTTTTGACTACAAATAATGACCAAAATAACCAATAGTCCCATTAGACCTTTATTTCATATTTTATGTATCAGCATTATATCGGGTCTAGGCTATATACCTTCCTCCTATACTTTGGAGGGCTCTATAGGAATACATGTACACCAAGCAGAAAAGATAGAGCTATAAACTCCAATAAAAAATTTAACAAATTTTATTTATTATCATTTTAAAATAATAACATGAGGTATAAAAAACAATGGCACACCAATAAATTTATTGGTGTGCCATTGTTTGTTATACCTCATGTTATTATTTTAAAATGATAATAAATTAAATTTGTTACATTTTTAATTGGAGTTTATTGCTCTATATTTTCTGCTTGGTGTACAAATAGTGACCAAAGTAGTCAGTAAACCCATCTCTTAAATGGGCACTGTCATTAAAACGAATTTTTTGCTATTGCATTCCTCATAGTAAATAAAAAAATCTTTCCAATGTACTTTGTTTAAAAAAAAAAAAGAAGTTTTCTATATTTTATTTGTGTTTAAAAAGCTGCCACTACATGTTTCCCTACTTGTCCAGAGCACATTTTCCCCAATCTTTTGCACAGACTTTGGACTCCTGCTGGCCTGGCAGAAATCTAAAATCAGGAAATGCAGTCTGGAGTGCTGAGTAGGGAGTGTGCAGCCTTAGCCAATCATAGCTCATCTCACACTGAACTGCTCTGAAGTTCTCCCCTGTATGGCTTCAGATGATGTCACACCTGCTGAATAACGCCCCTTCCTAGTCTGTGAATCTGACTGAGCTGAAAATACAGAGCAATATTAAGGTAGAAAACAAAAAAATATATAAAAACAAAGGCAAGGGGGTGGTTTATCCTGATGGGGCAGTGAACTGGGAGAATTATAATTTCCCAACATCATGAGAGGTACTCTTTAAGTATTATTTATTCCTGCTTCTCATCTGCATATATTTTTTTCTATTTTCATTCAGGTATGAGGTGAATTTTCAGGATGGCATTGATTGTGGGGGTGCATACATCAAGCTTCTGTCTCATTCAAGTGATCTGAATCTGGTGTGTGAGTTGAGCTGCTTTTGTTATATCCATTTCTATCACATATTTGAAATTTAACAGCTGGAGCCCTTAGGTAGATATTAATGTTATATTTTCTAGCACTTCTAAAATAATTAAGGGGATGCTTAAATCACACATCGGACCTTGACTAACAATTGATTTTCATGTTTTAAATCTCTACAATTGTGTAAAACCATAGTAAAAAATGAAATCACAGGTCAATCCAATTTGTGTGAATTTCATCATGGGAACTCCTAATGTGAATCGGCAGTGTGTATGGTGCCCATGTGTTGCTCTGTACTCTGGACAACGTCTGGGCATGCCCCTGATGAGATGGCAGATAGTGTCCTTGTGATCTCCTCCCAAACCTGGATGAAGTCATCAGTCAGCTCCTGGACATTCTGTGGTGCTACTTGGTGGCATCCAATGCACTAAAAAATAACATCTCAGAGGTTGTCAATTGCATTCTGATCTGAGGACATTTAGGGCCAGTCAGTGACATCAATGCCTTTGTCATCCAGCAAGTTCATACACATTCTGGCCACATTCTGAGCATTGTCCTAGCACCAGGAGGGACCCAGGGCCCACTGCACCAGCATAAAGTCTGACAGTGGCTCTGAGGATTGCATCTTGATTCCTTACAGCAGTAAAGGTACTGTTGGCTATAACATTAAGGTTGTATGACCCAAGACCGTCACTGACTTATGCTTCCTAGCTGTACAGATTGATATCTCTTTTGGATTTTTCTTGACTTGATGCTATACAGTGACGTTTAAGTGCTCTTTTAATTCTTTTCAGTGTTTTCAATAACATTTGGTTCATTGTTTAATTATAGGACGTTTAGTTCAATCTAAACACCCCTCCCACTTTGGCAGGATTAAAGTAGTCATCCAGTATAAAAAAAAAACATATTCTGCTTGGCATCCCAGCTCTGTGCTTGAATGAATGAGGCTGTATTGACCATGGCACAAAGTTGTGGCCCACCCCCCCCCCCCCCCCCCCCCTCCATACATCTATATGGAAGAGCCAGAGATACAGTGGTTGTGTTTCTTTGGTTCTCCCATAGAGATGCATGGAAAGGGCGGTTGTGCCAGCGTCATTCATGCAGAGAGCTGGCCAGGAGATAGCAGGGGGGGGGGGGTGTCAACACTTTCGGATAGGGGATACGTTTTTTTAAACTGGACTACTCCTTAAACTGATGATTAAAGGGATACTCCACTGGAAAAAAAAATTCAAATCAACTGGTGCCAGGTCTATTAAAAAATCTTATTCCTTTCAGCTGTTATGATTCACGGGAAGTTCTTTTTTTTTCTTTTTTTTTTCTGCCTGACCACAGTGCTCTCTGCTGACATCTCTGTCCATTTTAGGAACTGTCCAGAGCAGTATAGGTTTTGTATGTGGATTTGCTCCTACTCTGGACAGTTCTTAAAATGGACAGAGGTGTCAGCAGAGAGCAGCAGAGAGCACTGTGGTCAGACAGAAAGGAAATTCAAAAAGAAAAGAACTTCCTGTAGATCATACAGCAGCTGAAAAGTACTGGAACTACGGATACTGGAAGCCTGTGCTAGCATTTCTCCTGCGGTGTTGCTATCAGTGTGTGAAGAGTGGGAGAAGAGGGTTGAACACATTTTAAAAGTGGTCAGAAACTTGTAAATAACTCATGAAAGAATAAAGTTACGTTAAAACCAAGCACATCATTGTTTTTCTTGTGAAATTCCCAATAGGTTTGATGTGTCACATGACCCTCTTCCTATTAAAAAAACAACAGTTGGATTCAAAATGGCCAACTTCAAAATGGCCGCCATGGTCACCACCCATCTTGAAAAGTTTCCCCCTCACATATACTAATGTGCCACAAACAGGAAGTTAATATCACCAACCATTCCTATTTTATTAAGGTGTATCCATATAAATGGCCCACCCTGTTCTTTCCACTACCTAGCCAGTGGACCATGTAAATGCCGATACTAGTGTCTGCAGATGCTGCTGTGTCCAGAGTTGTATTTTGCCAGTTATTAAAGTGCATTTTAGTTTTAACAATGCCACAAAAGGTCATTTATGACCATATGGGGGGCACAAAATATACAATAAAAAGTATAAAAATATATAAAATTGGAAAAAATAAAATACATAAAAAAAACAAACAGCCCAAACTACAAAAAAATTTAACTAACATAAAAATGACAAACATGAATTGACGTAAAAATAAATGAATTCCTGATGTATTATGAAAAATGCTGCAAAAATTATTTGAATAATTGAACAAGAAGACTCTTCATAGCTTTGAAATCTGCATGCGCAAAATTATTTGAAAATGTGTCTGATCAGGAACATGGGTTGTGAGCCTGTTCTGGAAGTGGTTAAAGAGAATAAAACCTAGGGTTTCTACTTATCTAACTAGGATACCTACCTTAGAATGGTCTAGCAGAGTCTTCTGCCAATGGTGGATGTGTTAGTTCCTACCCAAAAGGTAAAACTAAGAAATGGATTTTATGAAGGAAATGTTTATGGGATTACCAGGAAATTAAATAACACTAGAATAGTATTTTACACTAATAACTAATGACTTGTTATATAAAATGGATTCTTATTTACATTTCACAGGAAGAATTCCATGATAGAACCTCATACACAGTTATGTTTGGTCCAGACAAGTGCGGGGAAGATTATAAACTTCATTTTATCTTCAGACATAAAAACCCTGTAATCGGAGATTATGATGAGAAACATGCAAAACGGCCTGAAATTGACCTGAAGAAATTCTTTACTGACAAGAAGACGCATCTTTACACTTTGAGTATGTTACTGCCATATTATAGTCCTACTTATAAACAATTGTGTTAAGAAATGACCAGTTTAGAAAGTGGTGCTGTTAACTTTAATTGTTTCCCTTAAGTTTCGGGTATACATTCGCCTTGTGTCAAAAAGCATTGCCAGCATATACCACAGTTTACTGGCTGCAACCCCATTTACATTAATGTTCCAAATTTCCTGCATGTATGGCGTTATTTTGTGGGACTAAAAAGCATGGTCTGCTGCGTGTATATGGCCTGATCTTAGTCACTACTTCACTACGTTCAGTGCTTAAAGTAAATAAGGTACACATCAGCATCACTTTTATACAAGATACCAAAGTGCACCCTGAATGTAAGTGGAAAACGTGATGTGAGCTGTTGGAGGGATTATCTGGTGTTAACAGAAATGTTGTTCCCTAGTTTCGACGTAAGACTATCTATGTATATGGCATGTGACAAAGCATGCCATAATTTCATTGTCAGCAAACTTAAATAGTCCCCAAATTTATTCTACCACCGAAAATATTTGTCACCCTTTACACCTATACAATGAAAGTGTCAGTCCGCCATGTCCCAATATGGCCTATAAATATCATTTCCTCCACCCTTTTATTTTATTCTAAGGGACTCTTAGTTCATGCCCCCTTCTTTTAGTACATCAAATGACCCTTATGAGTCTTTGCCATGCTCCCCTCCTTGGTTTTGCTGGTACGCTGTGTAAAAGAGCAAATGACAAAGCCACCCAGAATGTGACTCAGCTATATTATTTTGTAATATATGTTTCTGCCCTGCACAGCTGAGATCAGCTCCTCCTTTGGGGCCCCTGCAGCATACAGTACAGTACCCACTCACAATTAACTGAACAGCCTTGCTTGGCTTGCTTTAGTCACATGCATGAATGCCACTACAATGCTGCCACTGATTGTGAATCAAGACCCACGTCTGGGGGGGGGGGGGGGGGGTTTGGCGGATTCTTCTTAAGCCAAACACCCCTTTGTTCCAACTAGAATTCCCAGCACAGTTCAGAATTGTTTCTATTTGTAGGGATTGGATGGAATTTATATTTCTTGTGGACAAGTAACAATTTATAATTTTTTGTTACCTACCAGTACTAAAGCCGGACAACACATATGAAATATTGATAGATCAAACTGCTGTTAGCCAAGGAAGTCTTCTGGAAGATGTTATACCACCTCTGAATCCACCTAAAGAAATAGATGACCCAAAAGATAAGAAACCTTTAGAGTGGGATGAGCGTCCTAAAATTCCTGATCCTGATGCTGTGAAGCCAGAAGACTGGTAAGACTGAAATTATTTAGATTTAACCAAGTGCAGAGAAACAAACCATTATAACAAATATTTCAGGATAAATAGTTATTTTCACATAACTAAAGTCAACCATAGACAATACATTGATGTCAATAAGTCTGATAGTAGTCTTGGGCTGGATGATATAATGATAATCTCATGTGTATAATTGCCCATGCACTGATCAGTTTGACCCTTTTTTTCCTAGATTGGACCAACTGTATAGTATTTGGCTAAGATTATGGTAGCATTGAAGTCATTATTACAGGGGCATACTATCACTAGACATCCACATTCATAAGAATGATTTTTTTTCATGTAGTAGACACCAGTTGATCAAATGTATTTGATGTACAATAAGGATCTGCCCAACCATCCATTGTATATGGTGGCCTTCTGGCTCTTCCACAATAAATGATGTCAGGGAAGAGTTGTCTGGCAGTAGCTTACCATTGTTCTCCATTCAAAACACCTAAATGTCCAGCAAAGCCGAATGTTCATAAATATGGGGGCATCGAGTAAGATAGCTGTTGGCTTTAAAAAAAAAATGTTTGTTTGACAGCTATTAAAGGTGTATAGGTACCTTTAAGCTGGCCATGCACGTTAGTTTACTGGATCGGCTGACAGTCTAATGTACATAAAGCTATCTTGACAGCCTCTGACAGCAGACATTGGGGAAAAAAAGATCAGATAGGAACATGCTGTACTTTTGCATCTGCCGGAGATAAGCAGTTACCAGTGGTGTCTGGCTGCAGTTTATTTCCACGTGTTCTGACAGCTATCTTGTGTGGCTAACATTATTGTAAGTTGAAAAAAAGGAAGCAGTTCCTATATCTGTTATTAAGGACCAAATGGAACAAATATGGCAAACATGCATATTAATGTGAGAATCGTTTCAGCAATTATTTGCATGGCTAGCTTTGGATGAGTTTGGCCTTACACAAGAAGAATGGATCTGTCAGATTCAATTTGGCATGTATAAATTCACTATGTTTAGTCTTCAATGAGGCTGAGAAGCTCCTGTGCCCATACGCCATTGGTAGCCCCTGATGCTGTGGGACGCTTATGTGTAGTAAAAGGAAATTAATAATTTATACAGACAAATGATAAGTCCAGGACTATAGAAAGCTGAGAGAGAGGTAGCAAATGCACTTATAATATTACTGCTGCTTTCTAGGCCTCTAAGTGATTTCTATCTATTGCATTTGAGAGACCGCTTTTCTGGCTCATTGATCCTATTAGTTTTTACATTGGTGTATCTTCTGAATTTTACACTTTTTTAATATTATTTCTGTGCCATGCATAACTTTGGTGGTCTTTCTATCCTAAAAAGCCCTTATTAGTGAAAATACTGTTTTTGTTTTTTTAATCATTTGTATATGTTAATGTATGCTTTAGGGATGAAGGGGGGCCTGCTAAAATAGAGGATATGAGTGCAGTGGAACCAGAAGGCTGGCTGGAGGACGAGCCTTACCTGATACCTGACCCAGAGGCTCAGAAGCCCAATGACTGGTAAGATGCTCTATTTACTCTTATGAAGTTTGGTTGCTAAATGTGGATTGTTTACCAACCTTTTGAGCTAGAAATACCCAGGGCTGGAAACTCTATTGGTGTATCGGGGACATGTTTAGCACATTTTTCCACATTTGAGTACGTTTCCTGTATGGAGACATGAGATCTACAATACAAAGTTAAGCAATTTCATTCACCTCTGGAAATTAATACAGGCGGTAATTCTTGATAAGTATATGGTTCGAAAATTATTTTCATACACTGCAGCTATATGTACACTGTTCAATAATTTTTCAGTCCATCTCCATGTTATAGTCTACTTAAATACAGTTTTCAAGCTGAAGCTCTATGATACTACATAGCCAGGTTACTGCTAAGTCTGACATGTAGTCCTAAAAACACCAGGGGGACTGTGGGTGTTAATTTCACCAGAAGGCTGATACATTACTCTAAAATAGACCTAGAATTCCCAGAATACAGAAAGTTGATCAACCATAGGGATATTACACATAAACAGTATGTATATGACTTGCAAGTTATTACTAATTATGAAGGACCTCTTTGGTGTTGGTAGGAATGATGACATGGATGGTGAATGGGAAGCTCCTCTAGTTTCCAACCCAAAGTGTAAGACTGCACCTGGATGTGGAGAGTGGACACCCCCGCTTATAGACAATCCGAACTACAAAGGACCCTGGAAGCCCCCTATGATTGAAAACCCTGATTACCAGGTTTTAACTCTATATGGTCACTACTCTTTCATATCATATGTTACATTTTACACCAGAGCTTAAGCTTTTATTATTTCATTTTGTACAGGGAATTTGGAAACCTCATAGAATCCCAAACCCACATTATTTTGAGGACCTTAATCCATTTAGAATGACACCTTTCAGTGCAGTTGGATTGGAGCTGTGGTCAATGACTTCCGATATCTATTTTGACAACTTTATCATCTGTACTGAGAAGGAGGTTGCTGACCGCTGGGCTTCTGATAGCTGGGGACTGAAGAAACTGGTGGCCAGCGCCAATGAGGTTTGGTATTACAGAAATCTATTTTTCATACACAGTGGTGAATGTATTTCTTCTGTACAGACTATGATCAGTTCTTCATACTCTCTCGATTGTCTGTCGTTAGGGGCTGTATAGGCTAAATACATATGTATGTATACAGTCATGGCCGTAAATGTTGGCACCCCTGAAATGTTTCAAGAAAATGAAGTAATTCTCACAGAAAAGGATTGCAGTAACACATGTTTTGATATACACATGTTTATTCCCTTTGTGTGTATTGGAACTAAACCAAAAAAGGGGAGGGAAAAATCAAATTGCACATAATGTCACACCAAACTCCAAAAATGGGCTGGACAAAATTATTGGCACCCTTTCAAAATTGTGGATAAATAAGATTGTGTCAAGCATGTGATGCTCCTTTAAACTCACCTGGGCCAAGTAACAGGTGTGGGCAATATAAAAATCACACCTGAAAGCAGATAAAAAGGAGATAAGTTCACGTAGTCTTTGCATTGTGTGTCTGTGAGTGCCACACTAAGCATGGACAACAGAAAGAAAAAAGAACTGTCTGAGAACTTGAGAACCAAAATTGTGGAAAAATATCAACAATTTCCAGGTTACAAGTCCATCTTCAGATATTCAAGCTGTCCTGTCAGGGAGCATTAGTGTCAGCGCGAACTATCCGTCGACTTTAAATCATTCGTCATTTAAATGAAATGAAACGCTATGGCAGGAGACCCAGGAGGACCCCACTGCTGACACAGAGACATAAAAAAGCAAGACTACATTTTGCCAAAATGAACTTGAGTAAGCCAATATCCTTCTGGGAAAACTTCTTGTGGACAGATGAGACCATGATAGAGCTTTTTGGTAAAGCACATCATTCTAGTGTTTACCGAAAACGGAATGAGGCCTGCAAAGAAAAGAACACGGTACCTACAAAGAAATATGGTGGAGGTTCAATGATGTTTTTGGGGTTGTTTTGCTGCCTCTGGTACTGGTACTTGAATGTGTGCAAGGCATCATAGAATCTGAGGATTACAAACGGAATTTGGGTCGCACTATACAGCCCAGTGTCAGAAAGCTGGGTTTGTGTCCAAGATCCTGGGTCCAGCAGGACAGTGACCCCAAACATACATCAAAAAGCACCCAGAAATGAATGGCAACAAAGCGCTGGAGAGTTCTGAAGTGGCCAGCAATGAGTCCAGATCTAAATCCCATTGAACTTCTGTGGAGAGATCTTAAAATGGCTGTTGGGAAAAGCAATAAGAGAGACCTGGAGCAGTTTGCAAAGGAAGAGTGGTCCAACATTCCGGCTGAGAGGTGTAAGAAGCTTATTGATGGTTATAGGAAGCGACTGATTTCAGTTATTTTTCCCAAAGGGTGTTCAGCCAAATATTAAGTTAAGGGTGCCAATAATTTTGTCCAGCCCATTTTTGGAGTTTGGTGTGACATTATGTCCAATTTGCGTTCTTTCCTCCTTTTTTGGTTTAGTTCCAATGCACACAAAGGGAATAAACATGTGTATAACAAAACATGTATTACTGCAATCCTTTTCTGTGAGAAATACTTAACTTTCTTGAAAAATTTCAGTTACGGCCATGACTGTATATAAATATGTCCTCCACTAGGAAACAGCACCCAACACGAGGTCTACATTACAGTGCAATCTCCAGGGTCTTTATTGCAACATGATATACAATGCAACGTTTCAGCTGGCAAGCCTTTTTCAAGCCAAAACGTCGCATTGTATATCATGATGCAATAAAGACCCTGGAGCTTGCACTTTAATCTGGACCTTGTGTTTGGTGCTGTTTCCTAGTGGAGGACATATTTATGTGGATCCAGTGTGGCACACTGGGGGTTACGCCGCACCACACCTGAGCCATCCTGTGCTGAAGTTTCCACAGTGACTTCTGCATGACTGTATATATATAGAGGCAAAATCAAAAAATGTTGCAGTATCTTGTAATACCTTTTTTTTGGACTAACAGAATTTTGTAGAGACAAGCTTTCGGGGTTTAAGCTCACAAGCAGAAGACACAGGTTCCATCTTACAAATATGCAGGGGTTGAGACAATAGATGTGGAGAATTCACACTAAGATAGGCCATAAATTGTCTAGCTATAGGAACATAGGGGGATATTTATCAAAACCTGTACAAAAGGAAAAGTTGCCCAGTCGCCTATAGGAACCAATCCGATTGCTTCTTTCATTTTGCAGAGACCTTGTTATAAATGAAAGAAGCGAGCGGATTGGTTGCTATGGGCACCTGGGCAACTTTTTCTCTGGACATGTTTTGATAAATCTCCCCCATAGGCTTGATATATAAGGCAAAAAAAGGGAGGGAGGGGGAGCAGGGGAGAAACTGGTAATTAAACAGGACAAAGTGAGATGCAAAAGAGAATACAGTATAACCAAGGTTATAACAGAATCATGTACAGTACAGGATATAATAGACTACAGTACAGCACAGGTTATAAGAGAATCCAGTACAGCACAGGATATAAGAGAATACAGTGCAGCACAGGCTAGAAGAGAATTCAGTACAGCACAGGTTATAAGAGAATACAGTACAGCACAGGATATAAGAGAATACAGTACAGCACAGGATATAAGAGACTACAGTACAGCACAGGTTATAAAAGAATACAGTACAGCACAGGTTATAAGAGAATACAGTACAGCACAGGATATAAGAGAATGCAGTACATGATATAAGAGAATACAGTACAGCGCAGGATATAAGAGAATACAGTACAGCACAGGTTATAAGAGAATACAGTACAGCACAGGTTATAAGAGAATACAGTACAGGATACAAGAGAATACAGTACAGCACAGGTTATAAGAGAATACAGTACAGCACATGATATAGGAGAATCCAGTACAGCACAGGTTATAAGAGAATCCAGTACAGTACAGGTTATAAGAGAATCCAGTACAGCACAGGATATAAGAGAATCCAATACAGCACAGGATATAAGAGAATACAGTACAGCACAGGTTATAAGAGAATACAGTACAGCACAGGTTATAAGAGAATACAGTACAGCACAGGATATAAGAGAATACAGTACAGCACAGGTTATAAAAGAATACAGTACAGCACAGGTTATAAGAGAATACAGTACAGCACAGGATATAAGAGAATACAGTACAGCACAGGTTATAAAAGAAAACAGTACAGCACAGGTTATAAGAGAATACAGTACAGTACATGATATAAGAGAATACAGTACAGCACAGGATATAAGAGAATACAGTACAGCACAGGTTATAAGAGAATACAGTACAGCACAGGATATAAGAGAATAAAGTACAGGATATAAGAGAATACAGTACAGCACAGGTTATAAGAGAATACAGTACAGCACATGATATAGGAGAATCCAGTACAGCACAGGTTATAAGAGAATCCAGTACAGTACAGGTTATAAGAGAATCCAGTACAGCACAGGATATAAGAGAATCCAGTACAGCACAGGATATAAGAGAATCCAGTACAGCACAGGATATAAGAGAATACAGTACAGCACAGGTTATAAGAGAATATAGTAGAACACAGGATATAAGAGAATACAGTACATCACAGAATATAAGAGAATACAGCACAGCACAGGTTATAAGAGAATCCAGTACAGCACAGGATATAAGAGAATCCAGCACAGCACAGGTTATAAGAGAATCCAGTACAGCACAGGATATAAGAGAATACAGTACAGCACAGGTTATAAGAGAATACAGTACAGCACAGGTTATAAGAGAATACAAATCAGCACAGGATACAAGAGAATACAGTACAGCACAGGTTATAAGAGAATACAGTACAGCACAGGTTATAAGAGAATACAGTACAGCACAGGTTATAAGAGAATACAGATCAGCACAGGATATAAGAGAATACAGTACAGCACAGGTTATAAAAGAATACAGTACAGCACAGGTTATAAGAGAATACAGTACAGCACAGGTTATAAGAGAATACAGTACAGCACAGGTTATAAGAGAATACAGTACAGCACAGGTTATAAGAGAATACAGTACAGCACAGGATATAAGAGAATACAGTACAGCACAGGATATAAGAGAATACAGTACAGCACAGGTTATAAGAGAATACAGTACAGCACAGGATATAAGAGAATACAGTACAGGATATAAGAGAATACAGTACAGCACAGGTTATAAGATAATACAGTACAGCACATGATATAGGAGAATCCAGTACAGCACAGGTTATAAGAGAATCCAGTACAGTACAGGTTATCAGAGAATCCAGTACAGCACAGGATATAAGAGAATCCAGTACAGCACAGGATATAAGAGAATCCAGTACAGCACAGGATATAAGAGAATCCAGTACAGCACAGGATATAAGAGAATACAGTACAGCACAGGTTATAAGAGAATATAGTAGAACACAGGATATAAGAGAATACAGTACATCACAGAATATAAGAGAATACAGCACAGCACAGGTTATAAGAGAATCCAGTACAACACAGGATATAAGAGAATACAGTACAGCACAGGTTATAAGAGAATCCAGTACAGCACAGGATATAAGAGAATACAGTACAACACAGGATATAAGAGAATACAGTACAGCACAGGTTATAAGTGAATACAGTACAGCACAGGTTATAAGAGAATACAGTACAGCACAGGATATAAGAGAATACAGTACAGCACAGGTTATAAGAGAATACAGTACAGCACAGGATATAAGAGAATACAGTACAGCACAGGTTATAAGAGAATACAGTACAGCACAGGATATAAGAGAATACAGTACAGCACAGGTTATAAGAGAATACAGTACAGCACAGGTTATAAGAGAATACAGATCAGCACAGGATATAAGAGAATACAGTACAGCACAGGTTATAAGAGAATACAGTACAGCACAGGTTATAAGAGAATACAGTACAGCACAGGATATAAGAGAATACAGTACAGCACAGGTTATAAGAGAATACAGTACAGCACAGGATATAAGAGAATACAGTACAGGATATAAGAGAATACAGTACAGCACAGGTTATAAGATAATACAGTACAGCACATGATATAGGAGAATCCAGTACAGCACAGGTTATAAGAGAATCCAGTACAGTACAGGTTATCAGAGAATCCAGTACAGCACAGGATATAAGAGAATCCAGTACAGCACAGGATATAAGAGAATCCAGTACAGCACAGGATATAAGAGAATCCAGTACAGCACAGGATATAAGAGAATACAGTACAGCACAGGTTATAAGAGAATATAGTAGAACACAGGATATAAGAGAATACAGTACATCACAGAATATAAGAGAATACAGCACAGCACAGGTTATAAGAGAATCCAGTACAACACAGGATATAAGAGAATACAGTACAGCACAGGTTATAAGAGAATCCAGTACAGCACAGGATATAAGAGAATACAGTACAACACAGGATATAAGAGAATACAGTACAGCACAGGTTATAAGTGAATACAGTACAGCACAGGTTATAAGAGAATACAGTACAGCACAGGATATAAGAGAATACAGTACAGCACAGGTTATAAGAGAATACAGTACAGCACAGGATATAAGAGAATACAGTACAGCACAGGTTTTAAGAGAATACAGTACAGCACAGGTTATAAGAGAATACAGTTCAGCACAGGTTATAAGAGAATACAGATCAGCACAGGATATAAGAGAATACAGTACAGCACAGGTTAGACGAGAATACAGTACAGCACAGGTTATAAGAGAATACAGATCAGCACAGGATATAAGAGAATACAGTACAGCACAGGTTATAAGAGAATACAGTACAGCACAGGTTATAAGAGAATACAGATCAACACAGGATATAAGAAAATACAGTACAGCACAGGTTATAAGAGAATACAGTACAGCACAGGTTATAAGAGAATACAGTACAGCACAGTTTATAAGAGAATACAGATCAGCACAGGATATAAGAGAATACAGTACAGCACAGGTTATAAGAGAATACAGTACAGCACAGGTTATAAGAGAATACAGTACAGCACAGGTTATAAGAGAATACAGTACAGCACAGGTTATAAGAGAATACAGTACAGCACAGGTTATAAGAGAATACAGATCAGCACAGGATATAAGAGAATACAGCACAGCACAGGATATAAGAGAATACAGTACAGTACAGCACAGGTTATAGGAAGTTTTGATACTGCGATTGTCATGCTTTGGCAGGCTGGAGGTGGATCCTCTGTGCCAGAGAGGGATTGGCGTGGACCGTGTCAGTGGACCGGTTCTAAGTTGCTACTGGTTTTCACCAGAGCCCGCCGCAAAGCGGAATGGTCTTGCAGCGGCGGTAGCAACCAGGTCGTATCCACTGGCAACGGCTCAACCTCTCTGACTGCTGAGATAGGCGCGGTACAAGGGAGTAGACAAGAGCAGGTTCGGACGTAGCAGAAGGTCAGGGCAGGCAGCAAGGATCGTAGTCAGGGGCAACGGCAGGAGGTCTGGAACACAGGCTAGGAACACACAAGGAAACGCTTTCACTGGCACAATGGCAACAAGATCCGGCA
Source organism: Hyla sarda (assembly GCF_029499605.1). Taxonomy (NCBI): domain Eukaryota; kingdom Metazoa; phylum Chordata; class Amphibia; order Anura; family Hylidae; genus Hyla; species Hyla sarda. The sequence goes on from NC_079189.1 coordinate 156,109,794, forward strand.
AGGAAGTGCAGGGGAAGTGAGGTATTAATAGGGAAGTGCACAGGTGAAGGTACTGATTAAAACCCATGAGCCAATCAGTGGCGCACTGGCCCTTTAAATCCCAGAGACCCGGCGCGTGCGTGCCCTAGGGAGCGGGGCCGCGCGGGTCGGGACAGCACAGACGGGGAACGAGTCTGGTAAGCGTGTCGGGATGCGCATCGCGAGCGGGCGCGTCCCGCATCGCGAATCGCATCCCGGCTGGGGACATTATCGCAGCGCACCCGGTCAGCAGGTCTGCGAACAGGAGAACGCTGTGAGCGCTCCGGGGAGGAGCGGGGACCCGGAGCGCTCTGCGTAACAGCGATAGGAAGCTCAGATCCTTGCTCCCCCTCCCTCCCCCTTTTTCTCAGCCTTATCTATCAAGTCTATGTCCCGATGGCTAGACAATTTATTGGCTCCACATCTATTGTCTTAACCCCTGCATATTTGTGAGACGGAACCTGTGTCTTCTGCTTGTGAGCTTAGATTTGCTTTGGACTTGATAAAGGGAGGAATCCCGAAAGCTTGTCTCTACAAAATTCTGTTAGTCCAATAAAAAAGGTATTACAAGATACTGCAACATTTTTTGATTTTGGATCTGCATCACTGGACTAATAAGGCTACTCAAATTTGCTATCTATCTATCTATCTATCTATCTATCTATCTATCTATCTATATCTATATATATACCTGTGTGTATATGTGGCTGTTAGTGTATATTTATGCAGTATTTACTGACTATGTTTGGCAGCACCATAGTGTGTGGTGGTCAAGGACCACTGTTCTTATGATCGCAGGGGTCCCAGTGGTTGGACCATAACAATCATGTGTTCATTATCTACCTGTGGATAGGCAATAAAATGTAAACCTAGGGATACGCTCTTTAAGGAAGAGAAAGAAAACTCTAAAACATTATTCTTATTATTATTATTTTTAAAGCATAGCATTTGAAGCCTCGATGGCTCTTAGAAATGGTAGCACTCTTTCTCTGGTTAAAAGCTTGTGGAGCAGCTGCCAACAAAGTCGCTGCATCCGAGCATTATTGTCTAATAATAAACTCTGGGCTTGGTGAGCTAATCGTGACTACATATCTAGATGTGTGGCACTTTTGTTTGGCAGTAACCCCTTTAAGACATGAATTCAGTAGCAGAGTATGATCTTTTGCTGCCTAAACACTTTCTGAATTGGCCCTTTCCCTTGTCCTTGGTCTCTGAAGTTGATAACAGATAATCACTCATTTAGTGTATAGTGTTCTTACTTATAATACTTACTTCCCATTTCCCTGCAGCCTTTTGCACATGCCTAAAAGAAATGACCTGCCTGTGGTCAGGCCTGATTCGGTGTCTTCCTCTACTGCCTCTAGTGACCATAGAGTAATCACTACTGAAGGTTGTGCTTCTGCAGTGCTCTAGTGACCACTAAATGGTCACTAGAGGTCAAGGAGAAAGATGCTGGTGCTTCGTCACTTAGATCCTTGTGCTTGCTGCGTTGAGTCTTCTGTGTCCAGCAAGTATTCACTGAGCAGGAGGCATACAGTACATAGTTTCAATGGCACTTTAGCATAGGGTGGCACGGAAACTTCATTTTGACAGTCCTGGCTCCTCTGTAGTAAAGAGCCATGTTATCGCTGTTTACTGTATGGGCCACAGAGGTAAGTGGCGAGGCATCACCTCATAACTCCTTACATTCAATGGGAAGGATGTCCTGCACCAGGCCCAGGAAGCATAGGGACGAATCTGAGTCGGTATTGAATTGTTCGTGTGTACATTTATTAGGATATGTGGAGTGCCCTGATTGATTGTAATGCCCATAAGCAACTGGCTAGTTTTTTTTATCTTGGATATAAAAATGTTTGTTAATTTTTTTTATTATGCCTGGCATCAACCGATAGGGCTGAATAGGTCAAGACAACCATGTTACACATGTAATGAATTGCATTTTGTCTCATCCACATATTTTTAGATTTTTCCTTATAATTGTTCTATTCTCTTTTTTTATAACAAATGGTAACCCGTTCGCTATATAATGATTGATATGCTCAGCTTGCACAAAATGCTGATACATGTTGACAAGTAGCTGTGTTTTCAAAACTCAGGGCTGAAACTAGCCACTTGGTTTGGTAAGGTTTAATAGGTTCAAACCCGGTCAGCTATACTGATGGATTGCAACTGCTTGAAGACGCTTCTTCCATAACTTTTCTTTCAGCCAGGCATGATGAATCAACTCCTGAGTGCTGCAGAAGAGCGGCCATGGCTGTGGGGCCTTTACATCCTGACAGCTGCCCTCCCTGTGGGTCTTCTAGTCCTGTTCTGCTGGCCCAGAAAGGTTAGGACCATTAGTTGTTCTTGTTGTTACCATTTTGATATATAGTTTCTGCAGCATGTATTAGGAAGAACCTACCGTATGTTTCGCCGTATAAGACGCACTTTTTCTTCCCCAAAACTGGGGGGAAAAAGTCGGTGCGTCTTATACGGCGAATACACCCCTATCGCGGCGGTCCCTGCGGCCATCAACGGCCGGGACCTGCAGCTAATACAGGACATCACCGATCGCGGTGATGCCCTGTATTGACCCTTCAGACGCAGCGATCAAAGCTGACCACCGCGTCTGAAGGGAAAGTGACACTAACCCGGCTGTTCAGTCGGGCTGTTCGGGACCGCCGCGATTTCACCGCGGCGGTCCCGAACAGCCCGACTGAATAGCCGGGTTAGTGCTTACAGGACACCGGGAGGGACCTTACCTGCCTCCTCGGTGTCTTCTCCGTTCAGGGATCCCCTGTATGGCCGGCGCTTTCCTTCCTCGTCATCACGTCGTCGCGTACGTGCGTTGGCGTGCGTAACAACGTGATGGCGGCGACGGAGAGCGAGGATACCCGGCCGGCAGCAGAGACGTTCCGGAGTGACGGGGACGCGGCGACAGCGATGGAGCGACATCCAGGGCAGCGGTGACGGGTCCGGAGCGGCGGGGACATGTGAGTATTACCTCCTATGCAGTGGTCTTCAATCTGCGGACCTCCAGATGTTGCAAAACTACAACTCCCAGCATGCCCGGATAGCGAACGGCTGTCCGGGCATGCTGGGAGTTGTAGTTTTGCAACATCTGGAGGTCCGCAGGTTGAAGACCACTATTGGGTTCAAAATCTTAATTTTTTTAGATTTTGCACCTATAAATTGGGTGCGTCCTATAGGACGAAAAATACGGTATATAGCCTAATAAAGGGAAGACGTGATTGGAAATAAACTCAATTTATGTACTTTTTTTTTTTTTTTAAAGAAAATTGAAGAAGAAGAAGAGGATGCAGACTTTTCTATGAGTGATTTTCTGGAGCCTGATGAAAATGATTTAGGTCCCCGGAATGATATGAAGAAGGGGGATTTAGAAAGCCCTGAAGTTTACAGGAAGGCAGACCTGTACAATGGTGAACATCTTCTCTGTTATTATTTAGTTGATAATCAATACCAGTGTTTCCCAACCAGGGTGCCTTCATCTGTTACGAAACTACAACTCACAGAATGCCTTGACATCCTTCGGTAACAGCTGGAGGCACCCTGCTTGGGAAACACCGATCTATATACAGCAATTACTAGCATATTTTATTAGCCTGGGTTGACACAAGCACTATTTTACCACACTGGGGGAGATTTATCAAAACTTGTGCAGAGTTAAAGTTAACCAGTTGCCCAAAGCAACCAATCGGATCACTCCTTTAATTTTTAAAAAGGCCTCTGAAAAGTAAAAGAAGCTATAGGCAACTGCACCACTCTTACTCTACACAGGTTATGACAAATTTCTCCAACTGTGTTCGTGGGGCAACAATCCATATAAATGGTGTAAAAATATCTTCAGCTCTGCTGTCTTATAAAGTATTGGGTCACATTTAGGCTAGGTTTACACGGCG